>NC_064920.1:706840061-708090061 GCF_023897955.1 Schistocerca gregaria | reverse complement strand
GACACACCGGGAACGGCGGTGTTGGCCGTCGTATAGCGCTAGCTGCGCAGCATTTGTGCACCGCCGCCGTCAGTATCAGCCAGTTTGCCGTGGCATACGGAGCTCCATCGCAGTCTTTAACACTGGTAGCATGCCGCGACAGCGTGGACGTGAACCGTATGTGCAGTTGACGGACTTTGAGTGAGGGCGTACAGTGGGCATGCGAGAGGCCGGGTGGACGTACCGCCGAACTGCTCAACACGTGGGGCGTGAGGTCTCCACAGTACACCGATGTTGTCGCCAGCGGTCGGCGGAAGGTGCACGTGCCCGTCGACCTGGGACCCGACCGCAGCCACGCACGGATGCACGCCAAGACCGAAGGATCCTACGCAGTGCCGTAGGGGACCGCACCGCCACTTCCCAGCAAATTAGGGACACTGTTGCTCCTGGGGTATCGGCGAGGACCATTCGCAGCCGTCTCCATGAAGCTGGGCTACGGTCCCGCACACCGGTAAGCCGTCTTCCGCTCACGCCCCAACATCGTGCAGCCAGCCTCCAGTGGTGTCGCGACAGGCGTGAATGGAGGGACGAATGGAGACGTGTCGTCTTCAGCGATGAGGGTCGCTTCTGCCTTGGTGCCAATGATGGTCGTATACGTGTTTGGCGCCGTGCAGGAGAGCGCCACAATCAGGACTGCATACGACCGAGGCACACAGGGCCAACACCTGGCATCATGGTGTGGGGAGCAATCTCCTACACTGGCCGTACACCTCTGGTGATCGTCGAGGGGACACTGAATAGTGCACGGTACATCCAAACCGTCATCGAACCCATCGTTCTACCATTCCTAGACCGGCAAGGGAACTTGCTGTTCCAACAGGACAATGCACGTCCGCATGTATCCCGTGCCACCCAACGTGCTCTAGAAGGTGTAAGTCAACTACCCTGGCCAGCAAGATCTCCGGTCTGTCCCCCATTGAGCATGTTTGGGACTGGATGAAGCGTCGTCTCACGCGGTCTGCACGTCCAGCACGAACGCTGGTCCAACTGAGGCGCCAGGTGGAAATGGCATGGCAAGCCGTTCCACAGGACTACATCCAGCATCTCTACGATCGTCTCCATGGGAGAATAGCAGGCTGCATTGCTGCGAAAGGTGGATATACACTGTACTAGTGCCGACATTGTGCATGCTCTGTTGCCTGTGTCTATGTGCCTGTGGTTCTGTCAGTGTGATCATGTGATGTATCTGACCCCAGGAATGTGTCAATAAAGTTTCCCCTTCCTGGGACAATGAATTCACGGTGTTCTTATTTCAATTTCCAGGAGTAATATATATATATATATATGTCCTAACCTGTCTACAATGAACCTGTGACCCTACATAACACTTTAGAAGCCTTAGCTGTCAGGATGATTCCAACACATGAAATTATCATCTGAAGTGTCTACCTTCCCAACTTTTCTACTTTTGGGTGATTTCATGTCCCTAATGCTTTGTGGAGTGGAACCAAGTTTACTGTCTGTGGTAAAGTTGTTGCGAATCTACTGATTCAACTCGAGCTTTGCCTCCAAAATACAGGTGCCCCCATTCATTTCAGTGTGGCACATATCACGTACTCGACCATTGACCTCAGAGTTTGGGGCGTCCTGGTCTTCTCCCTTCTACACACCCAACAGCTCATGACAACTTGCGTTGTAGTGACAACTTTCACTCTTCCTATGCTTTCCCTGGTGTCTCTCACCTGAACGGTTGCCCAAATGGACTCTTATCAAGGCTGGCTCGGACGCTTTCTCCTGTGCTGCCACTATTGGCTCTCAGTTGCATGGTAAAATAGATGTTGTAATCGATAATGTTACTATGACCGTTGTTTCTGCAGCTGAATCGGCAATATATTGTTCCTCAGGTTGTCCCTGGCAGAACGCAGTGCCTTGGTGGTCGCTGGAAATCGCTGCAGCCATTAGGGACCATGTCGGGCCCTGCAACGTCATAAGTAGCACCCATCAATGGAGCACCTCATTGCTTTGAAGTGGCTCCATGGTAATTAAAAGACAGACACAGGACTGTTGGGAAGGGTACATCTCCACCATTGGAACATGAACCTCTCCTTCCCAGGATTGGACTAAGGTCAGATGCCTTTATGGATATCAGAATCTTGCAGATATTCCTGGGATCCACGCATGAAGCTGTATACACCAACCAATATGCAATCGCAGAGTATTTTGTTGAACATTATGCTCGCTGAGAATTACCACCTCACATTTCATACCCTAAACCATTGGGTGGAACGGCAGCATCTGTCTTTTACTACACTTCATACTGACAAGGGAACATTCCCATCAGACCCCTCTCAGATTTAGTTATAAGTTGGCACAGTGGATAGGCCTTGAATAACTGAACACAGATCAATCGAGAAAACAGGAAGAAGTTGTGTGGAACTACGAAAAAAATAAGCAAAATATACAAACTGAGTAATCCATGCGCAAGATAGGCAACATCAAGGAAAAGGTGAGCTCAGCAGCGCCGTGATTCTGTGGTTAGAGTGAGCAGCTGTGGAACGAGAGGTCCTTGGTTCAAGTCTTCCCTCGAGTGAAAAGTTTAATTTTTTATTTTCAGACAATTATTATCTGTCCGTCCGTCCGTCCGATGCGAGGTAACTGCTCCGTAGTATGATGACGCTACACCTAAACAAACATCGAAACAAACGACGTCAGTCGACTACAGCGCACGGAAGACAGAGTATTCCTGCTAACGAGGCTCCCTGGCTGCCAGTTTACTGTTCGCTACTTTGAACGAGAGTGCATTTAATACGTTAGATGTATTCCGTGGGCAATATGAATCCAGCAAATATAGCTCGAGACTTCAATAACAATGTCAATGAATATTTTCCGAACTGTAATGCAGCGGAAAGTTCCTTAAGGGATCGAACGATAGTCGAACATTTGTACGATTATTTCCTACATTTGTTGATAAACAGTACGTGTGGTGATGATTGTCTGGAAATAAAAATAATTAAATTACTCACTCGAGAGAAGACTTAAACCCAGGACCTCTCGTTCCGCAGCTGCTCACGCTAACCGCGGGACCATGGCACTCCTGAGCTCACACTATCCTCGATGTTGCCTATCTTGCGCATGGACTACTCAGTTTGTATATTTTGCTTTTTTTTCATAGTTCCACACAATTTCTTCCTTTTTTCTCGATTGATCTGTGTTCAGTTTTTCAAGGCCTATACAATGTGCCAACTTATAACTAAATCTGAAGAGGGTGCAATGGGGAGGTTCCCTTGTGATCCATTAATGCTCCATTCAGTGAGTGGAAATTTCTTAGTGCCCTTGCACATCGTCCCAACACAACACCTGGGTCTGACCACAACAGCCACCAAATGATTAAACATCTATCAGCCCTATGGATATCAGACCCCTGCAGCTATACCTGGGATTTCCAAACATAGAGCTGTGTGACCATTGACCAAGGCAAACACAATTGCAGAGTATTTAGCTGAGCATTATGCTCGAACCTCTGTATCTTAACATTACCAACACACCTTTCATAAACTAAAGCAGCGAGTGTAGCGCCAACATGCGTTTTTTACTTCGTGCCACCCAGAGCCATACAATGATCCATTGAGTGCGTGGGAATTTCTCAGTGCCCTTGCTCCTTGTCCCAACTGAACCCCTGGGCCAGATCGCATCAGTCGCCAAACGATTAAATATCTGTCAGCGGATTACCAACGCTACATCCTTGCCATTTTCAACCACATCCGGCGCGAAAGCAAATTCCCGCCACAATGGCGAGAAAGTATCATCATTCCAGTTCCTCACCTGGCAAGACCCCATTAGATACGGACAGCTATCGTCCTGTTAGCCTCACCAACGTTCTGTGCAAGCTGCTTGAAGATAGGGTGCGGTCGTGCTTGTGTTGGTTTCTTGAGTGTCGGACTCTTCTGGCTCCGTCCTGGGGCGAAAACGTTCCTAGGACGGAGCCAGAAGACTCCGAGAAAACCGCCAACCACTGATAACTTGGTAGACCTGGAGTCTGCCATCTGGAAACCTTTTCCCGCCGTCATCACATTATTGCCATACTGATCTAACAAAAGTCTATGATACCACTTGCGATGCAACATCCTCACTACATGAGTGGGGTCTCTGGGGCCCTCTCCCAATTGTTTTGCCGCTCCACACCTTAAGAGTTCTAGTCGGTGCGTCGCACAGTTCCCACCCATATCCAAGGGAATGGGGTCCCTCAGAGCTCTGTACCATACATCGCTCTCATTTTTGTAGCCATTAACGGTCTCGTATCAGCAGTGGATCCCTCAGTATCTTCCTTCTTATATGCTTGTCGACATTGTGCAGTTCATCTGCACCCAGAACATTATCTTGATGACCATCTCCTTAAGGTAGTAGACTCTTATCGCTTTCTGGGACTGTTTTCGACACCTGCTTGACTTGGCTTCTCCATCTTCGTCACCTTAAGCAAAAGTGCTGGCAGCATCTTAACTTTCTTCGTTGCCTGAGTCACACCGACAGAGGTGCAAATGGACCTACATTGTTGCTGCTGTATAAACCCGTCTTGACTATGGGAGCCTGGCGTATGGCCCCAGAGTTCCCCTCAGCGTTGCAGATGCTGGACTCTATCATCACAGTGGAGTTCGACTTGCGAGTCTGGTTTCCGAGTGGGCCCTGTGGACAGCCAACTTGTGGAAGCTACAGTTCCTCAGTTGCGGATCAGGCAACTACAACTGCTTGACAATTATACTGCACAGATTCACACCTTGCCTAAACACTCGAATCACCTTCTCATTTCCCCTACCAACGCAACGGTGGCCCAGATTGGGGATTATAATGCAGTCAGCGTCTAGTTCCTCCTCACTGAGCTCGAGTCTTTCCCTCTACCACCTCTCGCACGAGTCCACTCATGTACCCCTGCATGGTGTATACCTCGACCACAGCTTCGTCCGGACCTATCAAAAGTCTTAAAAGAGTCCATCCTGCGTCCCTCTACGGCCTATCTCTCTTTAGTCTTGACGCATCCCAGGTTCAGAGGTTGTTACATGGATGGTATTGTGGTTACTGGCCACGTTGGATTCGTTTATGCGCATACAGAACATACGACCTGCGCTCCTTGCCAGTTGGCTGCAGTGTTTTCACTGCAGAGCTGGTAGCCAACTTTCGCGCCCTTGAGCATATCCATACCTGTGACAGGGAGTCCTTCCTCACAATCAGCGACTACTTGAGCGCCTTACAAGCTCTCGAACCATCCTTTGGTAACGGCCATCGAAGAGTCAGTTGACTCCCTCCAACAAAGCGGACCGTCTTCGTATGGACCCGGAATAGTAGGAACCCGCGAAATGAACTTGCCGACGGGCTAGCCAGACAGGCTATTCATAAACTGATTCTAGAGATCGGAATATCGGAATAGCATCGAGTTTAGGTGAAAATGCCTCAATGGCTAATATAATTTTATCCGCGAATGGGGCTTTTATTATTATATTTAAGGGAGGCCGCCTTCGCCTCATCTTTCAGGCCCTTACCCTACCTGCATTTTAACTCTTCCTGGCTCTCTCTGGTGCTGTCTATTCGACTTGGTGTTAGTCTTTTCACCATCTGTGTTTCTCTTGCCTTATGTTTTTAGGCTGGGGATTTTAGTGTGTTGCAAAGGGGCTTTCTCATCCTTTATCAGCCAGCCAAAGCTGTTTGCTGTATTGTTTTAACATCTTCTACCACTTTTTTCTTTTAGTTAATGTTTTCCATTTTGGCTTGATACCTTATACGCATTGTTTTATGCATTTTGTTCCTTTTCTGTGTTTCAGGCGGCTGGATTCTTGTGGGGATGGTTTTAATCCGAGACCTGTGTGGCTAAGGAAAAGGGGACTGATAACCGTCCAGTTTAGTCCCTTTGGTCTACAGAAACCAACCATTCAACAGGTGATCAGTTTGTTGATAACGCTTCATCCCTATCAAACTGATGTCATCGAAAGTGTTCTTTAAGTTTTGGAAACAGATGAAAATCGGATTGACCCAAGTTATTACTGTGTGGAGGGTGATCTATGAGAGTGAATCCAAGGCGTCGGACTTTTGCGGATGTCACAGTCCTCGTGTGTGGTCTGGCAGTGTCGTGCTGAAGGAGGCGGTGCTCCACTAGTGCAATAACTCTTCGAATGTCCGCCCCCGCTAGTTGAGTGGTCAGCGCGACAGAATGTCAATCCTAAGAGTCCGGGTTCGATTCACGGCTGCGTCGGAAATTTTCTCCGCTCAGGGACTGCGTGTTGTGTTGTCCTAATCATCATCATTTCATCCCCATCGACGCGGAAGTCGCCGAAGTGGCGTTAAATCGAAAGACTTGCACCTGGCGAACGGTCTACCCCATGGGAGGCCCTAGTCACACGGCGTTTATTTACTCTTCAAATTCGAAACCCATTACAGCATGCTGTTCCTCAAGCTCCGACATTGTTACTTACAGAATGCTATGTTGCACGCTACGATTCGGAGAAATCTAGCGGCAAAGAGCTGTAAATATGTAGATATGAAGAATGAAGATGTAGAATTCTAATGACGTTTGTTATAATTAAAAAGCTTTAAGAGTTTTCGCATAAAAAATTCACAGGCATTACCTTTCAACATGCCCTCATAAACCCTCGCAACAATGAAAAGGCAATTCAGCTGTATGAGGTTCTGCAGAGTTTCTGCAAAAGAATATGTATGTTCCCTTACTACCTTTAGTTTACCTCAAGTCACTGGAGCAAAGAAGAGTACGAAGAGACTGAAAAAGAAAGAGCCGATATTTCTCGTTTCATAGAAAAGTCTTAGGACAGAAGACGTAATTACAGGCCTACAGCGCTGATGCCGGTCTGTTGTAGAGCTATGGTACTTGTTTTTTGTTTACACACTATAACGTTGTTGGAGACTGAAATACTTTGTCAAAAATAACAAGGATTTGCAGAACAGAGATCTTCCTAAATTTACCTCGTTCTGTGTGTCCATGAGAGACAGAGTGCAGTGGGTAGCAGCAACCTGGTTTATGCTGTGATCCTCGATTTCTGGAAAGCATTCGATATTGTCATTAAGTGAACGAAATAGAGCCTATCGAGTATTGGACAAGATTTGTGGGCTGGATTCAGGACGTCTTAGCAGGTAAATCTCTGCTTGTAATTACGCAAACGGTGGTTGTTTGATTATGATGCTGTGGTGTACGCTTAGGTGTCGAAGTAGCGATCCTGTAGGAAGAATTAGAAAAAATTTCTAGCTGGTGCGATGAGCGGCAGCTAGCCATAAATGTGGGAAAATATAAGTTAATGCGGATGACTGGGAAGAGCAAACCTGTAATGTTCGATTACAGCATTGCTAGTGTCCTGCTCAACACAGTGAAGTCGTTTAAATATCTGGGCGTAACATTGCAAAGCGATATGAAATGGAACGAGCATGTGAGAACTGCGGGAAGGAAGGTGAATGGTCGACTTCGGTTCATTGGCAGAATTTTAGGGAAAAGTGGTTCACCTGTAAAGGAGAGGCGTATAGGACGCTAGTGCGACCTGTTCTTGGGAAATGCTCGAGTGTTTCGGATAGGTAGTAGGTCAGATTGGAGGTAAGACATCGAAGCAATTGAGAGGCGGGCTGCTAGATTTGTTACTGTGTAAGACGTCGTGGTCTCTTGACCTTCATTGCTTGCATATTCCGCCCTCACAATCATATTCCGCACATCAAGACGATTCATTCCAACACGAAATCGACAAGATAAAGTCAATGTTGTATGAACTCATGTAAACGATATGCAAATAACAAGTGCGCACTGGGGTTGGAATACTCGAGGCTGCCATACACACATACATTCCAGACACGACAGTCACAGGAGCTTTTAGTTCGAGAGAGGCAGCCCACACACCGGGAGGCCGGTCCCTTCAGAGGACGAGTCAACCTCGGCCGCCCGTGGAGCACACAGCGTGTGCCCGAGAGAAAGGGGGAACGATCCCGTGTTCGGCTTAAAAGCAAATTCCATTACATTGTGTGGGAGCGTCTAACTTACGCATTCTTTACACATAGCACGCAGTTTCAGAGATTTTCTTAGGGAGACGTCAAACGCCAAACGCCGATACTACTGATTTCCGGATCGCCTTAAACGAAACGTCATTCTCCCATTTTAGAAGAGCAATGCTGATTGGCAGACGATACTTCCGACGTCTTGAGCTGAAGGAGTAATGGAAGAGACCGAAAGATACACCCCTTCACGCCTTTCGTGGAGAGGCGCCGTACCGTAGACCCTCTTGGAGCGAGGAACAAGTATCTCCTCAGTACTACGCAAGGAGAGCACCTCTGTCCAGAGCGAATCGAAGTGCGACTCTATATTGAGTCCTTGCGATTAAGCGTTGTTCACTGTGTTGGCCGACACACTTACTGTGCGGTGTTAACAGACAGAGTTATACACTCCTGGAAATGGAAAAAAGAACACATTGACACCGGTGTGTCAGACCCACCATACTTGCTCCGGACACTGTGAGAGGGCTGTAAAAGCAATGATCACACGCACGGCACAGCGGACACACCAGGAACCGCGGTGTTGGCCGTCGAATGGCGCTAGCTGCGCAGCATTTGTGCACCGCCGCCGTCAGTGTCAGTCAGTTTGCCGTGGCATACGGAGCTCCATCGCAGTCTTTAACACTGGTAGCATGCCGCGACAGCGTGGACGTGAACCGTATGTGCAGTTGACGGACTTTGAGCGAGGGCGTATAGTGGGCATGCGGGAGGCCGGATGGACGTACCGCCGAATTGCTCAACACGTGGGGCGTGAGGTCTCCACAGTACATCGATGTTGTCGCCAGTGGTCGGCGGAAGGTGCACGTGCCCGTCGACCTGGGACCGGACCGCAGCGACGCACGGATGCACGCCAAGACCGTAGGATCCTACGCAGTGCCGTAGGGGCCGCACCGCCACTTCCCAGCAAATTAGGGACACTGTCGCTCCTGGGGTATCGGCGAGGACCATTCGCAACCGTCTCCATGAAGCTGGGCTACGGTCCCGCACACCGTTAGGCCGTCTTCCGCTCACGCCCCAACATCGTGCAGCCCGCCTCCAGTGGTGTCGCGACAGGCGTGAATGGAGGGACGAATGGAGACGTGTCGTCTTCAGCGATGAGGGTCGCTTCTGCCTTGGTGCCAATGATGGTCGTATGCGTGTTTGGCGCCGTGCAGGTGAGCGCCACAATCAGGACTGCATTCGTCCGAGGCACACAGGGCCAACACCCGGCATCATGGTGTGGGGAGCAATCTCCTACACTGGCCGTACACCTCTGGTGATCGTCGAGGGGACACTGAATAGTGCACGGTACATCCAAACCGTCATCGAACCCATCGTTCTACCATTCCTAGACCGGCAAGGGAACTTGCTGTTCCAACAGGACAATGCACGTCCGCATGTATCCCGTGCCACCCAACGTGCTCTAGAAGGTGTAAGTCAACTACCCTGGCCAGCAAGATCTCCGGATCTGTCCCCCATTGAGCATGTTTGGGACTGGATGAAGCGTCGTCTCACGCGGTCTGCACGTCCAGCACGAACGCTGGTTCAACTGAGGCGCCAGGTGGAAATGGCATGGCAAGCCGTTCCACAGGACTACATCCAGCATCTCTACGATCGTCTCCATGGGAGAATAGCAGGCTGCATTGCTGCGAAAGGTGGATATACACTGTACTAGTGCCGACATTGTGCATGCTCTGTTGCCTGTGTCTATGTGCCTGTGGTTCTGTCAGTGTGATCATGTGATTTATCTGACCCCAGGAATGTGTCAATAAAGTTTCCCCTTCCTGGGACAATGAATTCACGGTGTTCTTATTTCAATTTCCAGGAGTGTACTTAAACGCCTGCGAGTGAATTTTTTAGTGGCATCGCGGTGAACTGGTTATCTGACCGGTGTACCACGCCAATAGTTAGACTAGGGGCGAGTAGGAATCCTTGACTTCATCATGGCGGTGGGAGAGTTTGATTGGCGAAGGTCAATCCAGAAAGAACGAGAGTTACCTTATTTGTCAGCAACGAGCGGCGCAGACAGCAGTCATGGCAGCTTACGGTATTGTGCGCTACAGCTATTGCGAGCCCCATATTTCCTCGACAACAGTAAACTTCACTGCATTTCACACGCGACAGCCTCGATCGTACCTAGCAAAATTCTAAAGGATAATTACTCAAGCTGAGTATGCGCGCCTCTCAGCCATTCTGCCAAGTCAATAACAATCTTAAACTTTGTATAGAAATTTCATTAGCGAATCCTATCCTTGAGAGCTAACTTCACATTCCGAAAAGAACCAGGTTATAACTTGTTCAATTCATAACTAAAAGTGCCACTGTGATTTCTCAAAATTTTTGCAAAATAAATAATAATTTTCGTTAGCACTACTCCAGTACCCAAGTATCCCACTAGTTACGTAAGAAATGTTGTGAATTTTTGTGTCATTTCCTTACAGCGGACGACTCCAGAAGATATTTTTTGCTGAAAGTTTTTCAGGCATTTCTCTTTAGAACGTTAGGAGCGTCTGGCTGACTTCTGTAGTAGTGTGGGGGTGGAAATTCCATCTTGCAGGAGCCACAGGGTAACGGGTATCTCAGATTAATCCGTTCAGCAGAATAACAGAATAGCAGATCACCCCCACGTTCACCACAGAACTGATAAGTTCGAACAACACCTGAGAGTTACTGGAACTTAACTGGGATACCTGGAGGTAAGGTGATGTTCTTTATGAGAAACTTTAGAGAACCGGCATTTGAAGCTGTCTGCCACACGATTGGCTCAAATGGCTCTGAGTACTATGGGACTTAACATCTGAGGTCATCAGTCCCCTAGGACTTAGAACTAGTTAAACCTAACTAATCTAAGAACATCACAACATTTATGCCCGAGGCAGAATTCGAACCTGCGACCGTAGCAGCAGCGCGGTTCCGGACTGAAGCGCCTAGAAACGCTCTGCCGCAACGGCCGACGCCCCACGATTCTACTGCCGCCAACACTGCGCGTAAGAACCACGAAGATAAGATTAGCTAAATTAGGGCTCATACGAGGCATATAGATAGCCGCTTTTCCCTCGCTGTCTATGCAAGTTCGAACAACAAAGGAAATTACTAGTTTTTGTACAGGGTACCATCCGCCACGCACGGTACAGAAGCTTGCGTAGTATCTATGTAGCTGTAGATGTAGAATTCATAATCAGGTGAAACTGACAGGTATAAGATACATTCTTAGGTATTCGAGGGAGTGTTATAAGGCCGATACTGTTTAAAATACATGTTAATGTTCTAGTGGGTAACGTCAGAAGCGCTGCGATGGTACTCGCGTACGATCTGTTGTCTATACGAAGGTTGCAACGTCAAAATACTCTAACGAAGTGCTGCAGAGGATCTACAGGCAGGTGGCCCTGAACGCAAATAAATGTAGTGTGTTACGCACAAATAGACTCTAGATCTATTACTGTTCGGTTACACAATCGGTGACAGATTACTGAAAACGGCAACGACACGTGGTAGTAACTGGAGGAATAGAAGAGACCAGCGGAAGTGTGTTCCGATCGGAGCACAAGAAAGGCGACTATGCGCATTTGTATTAAAAGACTGACTGAAAAATGGTGTTCCAGCTGATAATTCTACTTTCTTCAGCATATTTAAAACTTTTCCCAAAAATTTTGAAACGGTCAGATCCATATGTAGGAGGATAAGAGTGGAGAAACTTCAGGATAAGGAAATCAGGCACAAGTACCTAACAGCGACCTCAGAAAGGTACCAGTTAGTTGAATCTACTCAATTACAGTCATTGGAAAAGGAATGGACAAGGTACAGGGACACAGTACTAGAAGTGGCTAAAGAATGTCTTGGAACAGTAGTGTGTAAAAGTAGGATGAAGCAAACAGCTTGGTGGAATGACACAGTCAAGGCAGCCTGTAAAAGGAAAAAGAAGGCGTAACAAAAATGGCTACATACTAGAACTCAGGTACACAGAGAAAGTTATGTTGAAGAAAGAAACAAAGCCAAACAGATAATTGCAGCATCCAAGAAGATATCTTGGGAAGACTTTGGAAACACGTTGCAGACTATGGGTCAAGCTGCTGGAAAACCATTCTGGAGTGTAATTAGCAGTCTTAGAAAGGGAGGTAAGAAGGAAATGACAAGTATTTTGGACAGGTCAGGAAAACTGCTGGGGAATCCTGTGGATGCCTTGGGCAGATGAAGGGAATATTTTGAAGAGTTGCTCAATGTAGGTGAAAATACGATCAGCAATGTTTCATACACTCCTGGAAATTGAAATAAGAACACCGTGAATTCATTGTCCCAGGAAGGGGAAACTTTATTGACACATTCCTGGGGTCAGATAAATCACATGATCACACTGACAGAACCACAGGCACATAGACACAGGCAACAGAGCATGCACAATGTCGGCACTAGTACAGTGTATATCCACCTTTCGCAGCAATGCAGGCTGCTATTCTCCCATGGAGACGATCGTAGAGATGCTGGATGTAGTCCTGTGGAATGGCTTGCCATGCCATTTCCAACTGGCACCTCAGTTGGACCAGCGTTCGTGCTGGACGTGCATACCGCGTGAAACAACGCTTCATCCAGTCCCAAACATGCTCAATGGGGGACAGATCCGGAGATCTTGCTGGGCAGGGTAGTTGGCTTACGCCTTCTAGAGCACGTTGGGTGGCACGGGATACATGCGGACGTGCATTGTCCTGTTGGAACAGCAAGTTCCCTTGCCGGTCTAGGAATGGTAGAACGATGGGTTCGATGACGGTTTGGATGTACCGTGCACTGTTCAGTGTCCCCTCGACGATCACCATAGGTGTACGGCCAGTGTAGGAGATCGCTCCCCACACCATGATGCCGGGTGTTGGCCCTGTGTGCCTCTGTCGTATGCAGTCCTGACTGTGGCGCTCACCTGCAAGGCGCCAAACACGCATACGACCATCATTGGCACCAAGGCAGAAGCGACTCTCATCGCTGAAGACGACACGTCTCCATTCGTCCCTCCATTCACGCCTGTCGCGACACCACTGTAGGCGGGCTGCACGATGTTGGGGCGTGAGCGGAAGACGGCCTAACGGTGTGCGGGACCGTAGCCCAGCTTCATGGAGACGGTTGCGAATGGTCCTCGCCGATACCCCAGGAGCAACAGTGTCCCTAATTTGCTGGGAAGTGGCGGTGCGGTCCCCCACGGCACTGCGTAGGATCCTACGGTCTTGGCGTGCATCCGTGCGTCGCTGCGGTCCGGTCCCAGGTCGACGGGCACGTGTACCTTCCGCCGACCACTGGCGACAACATCAATGTACTGTGGAGACCTCACGCCCCACGTGTTGAGCAATTCGGCGGTACGTCCACCCGGCCTCCCGCATGCCCACTATACGCCCTCGCTCAAAGTCTGTCAACTGCACATACGGTTCACGTCCACGCTGTCGCGGCATGCTACCAGTGTTAAAGACTGCGATGGAGCTCCGTATGCGACGGCAAACTGGCTGACACTGACGGCGGCGGTGCACAAATGCTGCGCAGCCAGCGCCATTCGACGGCCAACACCGCAGTTCCTGGTGTTTCCGCTGTGCTGTGCGTGTGATCATTGCTTGTACAGCCCTCTCGCAGTGTCCGGGGCAAGTATGGTGGGTCTGACACACCGGTGTCAATGTGTTCTTTTTTCCATTTCAGGAGTGTATTTAGATATCAGCTGCTGTTGGCGACATAATGGCGAGAAAATCTTTTTTCTGGTTTTCTCGGGAACTGGCCATGACCTAAATGTGGCATCCATATGTCCCTTAAGGCGCACCGTAGGCCACATCTAATGCTTGCTCCATTTGCAAGCCGGGGGACGTCTGTAACATTCAAATTTTGACCCTGCACAGTAGGATAGTTAAAGTAAGACTATACTTCCGTTGGGTATAAAAATGGTCCCTAGCCCAATGCCTATTGAAAACAATTGACCCTGCTTTTCTATCATGAATGGAACCCGAGGTACGAGCAAAATTCCGTCTTTACGTGCGGCGTTTTAGAACGCTTTTCTAGTGCATGCTGTCGCCTACGTACCGACAGACATGATCCAGCGAAGGGCAGTGTGTTCTGTATGCGATCGATTAATAAGCGCGAGAGCGTTACGGATTTATTCAGAGAAGACGCACAAGTGAGACGTTGTGAATCCCGGACATATTTTCTGTTGAAATTCCCGAGAGCGTACAATCCAAGAAGAGATCAGAAACGTGTTATGTCCTGCCACGTACGTCTCTCGAAAAGGACACGACTGTTAAATAAGAGAAATTTGAACTCATATCGAGACTTATCGGCAGTCGTTCTTCCGATGGAATAAGGGATGGCAGAAAGCGTAGCGATACAGGAAGTACTCTCTGCCGCACACTGCGAGGTGAGTTTTGGATTATATATGTTACACTACTGGCCATTAAAATTGCTACACCAAGATGAAATGCAGATGACAAACGGGTATTCATTGGACAAATATATTACACTAGAACTGACATGTGATTACATTTTCACACAATTTTGGTGCATAGATCCTGAGAAATCAGCATTGAGTCAAACAGAGCTTGGATTGCGTGTACGGGAACAACTGCCCATGCAGCTTCAACACGATACCACAGTTCATCAAGAGTAGTGACTGGCGTATTGTGACGAGCCAGTTGCTCGGCCACCATTGACCAGACGTTTTCAGTTGGTGAGAGTTCTGGAGGATGTGCTGGCCACGGCAGCAGCCGAACATTTTCTGTATCCAGAAAGGCCCGTACAGGACCTGCAACATGCGGTCGTGCATTGTCCTGCTGAATTGTAGGGTTTCGCAGAGATCGAATGAAGGGTAAAGCCACGGGTCGTAACACATCTGAAATGTAACGTCCACTGTTCAAAGAAGCGTCAATGCGAACAAGAGGTGACCGAGACATGTAACCAATCGCACCCCATACCATCACGCCGGGTGATACGCCAGTATGGCAATGACGAATACACGCTTCCAATGTGCGTTCACACGACGTCGCCACACACGGATGCGACCATCACGATGCTGTAAACAGAAGCTGGATTCATCCGAAAAAATGACGTTTTGCCATTCGTGCACTCAGGTTCGTCGTTGAGTACACCATCGCAGGCGCTCCTGTCTGTGATGTAGGTTCAAGGGTAACCAACCGCAGCCATGGTCTCCGAGCTGCAAACGTCGTCGAACTCTTCGTGCAGATGGTGGTTGTCTTGCAAACGTCCCCATCTGTTGACTCAGGGATCGAGAGGTGGATGCACGGTCCGTTACAGCCATGCGGATAAGATGCCTGTCATCTCGACTGCTGGTGATACGAGGCCATTGGGATCCAGCACGGCGTTCCGTATTATCCTCCTGAACCCACCGACTGCATACTCTGCTAACAGTCGGTGGATCTCGACCAACGTGAGGAGCAATGTCGCGATACGATAAATCGCAATCGCGATAGGCTACAATCCGACTTTTATCAAAGTCGGAAACGTGATGGTACGCATTTCTCCTCCTTACACGAGGCATCACAGCAACGTTTCACAAGGCTACGCTGGTCAACTGCTGTTTGTGTATGAGAAATCGGCTGGAGACTTTATTCATGTCAGCACGTTGTAGGTCTCGCCCCCGGCGCTAACCTCGTGTGAATGCTCTGAAAAAGCTAGTCATTTGCGTATCACAGCATCTTCTTCCTGTCGGGTAAATTTCACGTCTGTAGCACGCCATTTTCGTGGTGTAGCAATTTTAATGGTCAGTACTGTATATGTAGATACATACCTTTGTGTTGAGTAACGTTGAGAGAAGCGAGAGGAAAAGAGCCGATGACCGGCAGAAAGAGTACGCCTACTGAACGCAGGTGCTGTGGAGAACTTCCACACGCCATTCGTGTCCCAGCGCAGCGGAGCATTACAAGTGCAACTTAAGTGGTACAGTGCGGCCACGTGGAGGTAACTGTGGCTCTGGCGGGTCGGCATTCCACAGTCGATGGGGCCGGCGGGCTGCTACGCCACACTCCGTCCTACGAAAGGTGACCTTGGCCAAGGTTTTGCTCCCGACGTTAAGGTGGCTGGTGTGCGCCGAAGCGCACTCCCTGGCGCGAGCTCTTTGTTGTGGTCTGCAGTCCGAAGACTGATCTGGTGCAACGAACTAAATCTTTTTATCGTACTCTAATGGCTGGACTGCGGCATGACGGTACTCTACTGTCGCCCCATTACACTGTGCTGTATTGTTGGGGTATGCTGCAACAATTGCGCTGACGAAATGAAAGCGGCTATTGCTCACAAAAACCTCTCAAATTCTGGGAGATAGGGAGGGGTATATTGGAGGCAAAAATCACCAGAGACTTAATGATGAAATGTTACAATCAGTTACAGTTTCTGACGTCACGGGTTACGAACAAAACCTTCGTTGCTATAATTCTCGTGTCAGAAACATACACATCTACGCAGTGTAAAGGAACTGAAAATATTGTGGTTTAATCGCAGAGGTGCTGAAAAATTGTTCCAGTGACACACCAGAGAAATATCTGGTAAACTTTTTATCTTTGAGAGACATAGGAACAATTTCGCCCTTCGTTTTTTATTTCTTGTATGAACGACTACTTTTTGTTCTGACGGGCTGGTGGGATGTCGTACTGTCTAATTACTAGTGTGTGTGTGTGTGGTAAATGAATGAGTTAAAAGACGCAAGATGTGTTTTATATTATTTTCATCGCACAACAAGCCTTATTCCCATGCCTATGGAGTATTTATGTTAAGCAGAGAAGGCGAGTTTTAGATGGAACCGAAGATCTTCAAAACGGCGCTACTCAACAATAGAGGTACGTGATTGTGCTCTCTACTTTCCTTTCGTGGCCGCTAAAATTACTTCCGATTCGTTTTGCCGAGACATTCAGAACCTGCAATCTTCTTTTTCTTATAAAAATACTAGTCCGATGCAAAAGAAATACTCTTAGATTTAAATAATTGCCATTCTTTTACCCAGGCCACGGGGAATGATAGAACGTACGTGCCTCTACTCTGAATGTTCGCAATCTCCGAGTGTGTTACGACGAAATTATTTCACAATGAAAATTTCTCATCAGACCGCAACCACTCGCACGCGAATGTACGTACCCTCTGAATGTATCTAGTCAGTCACGCGCGTTGTTCAAAAGCTTTACTTTTAATATTCAGTGGATTACATTTCCGAAATTAATTTTTGTTATTCTGCAAATCGTACTTCACGCGAAGTATTTATTACGTAAGTTTCAGGCTCAATTTAATAAAAAAAAAGATTCCGAATAATAGAAATAAAGAATAACAATCAAACAAATCAAACCTAAATAAACAGAAAGAGGGAACGTTACAGAAGGTAACAAACTTTACCTCATATTACATTTGATGAACATTTGGCACCGTCTAGTACATTCATTAAGGCCCGATACAAGTCATCTTCACACAGTCAATACTGAAGCACATGTTTTAAGTGTCAGATGTTTTCCACAATCGAACTTGACATTGTATCCTTTGTCGAAGCTGCATCTTGTGATGTTAACCCTGGATTTTCCCAGTCGTGATCTCTATTCAAGGGCTTCCGTATCTTCCCATAATCAGATGTAGAATTTCAGATTTTTTCAACCTGGGTAACAGGCATCCCTAGCTTTGGACAGCTGTAACCTGGCCATTTCATCTGTGGTTGTAAGTACGTCTGGTGTTCCGAGAAAAATCTTCCTGAATTTCAGGCTTTCCACGCGCATTTCACGTCCGGGTAATGGATGCCTTGCCTTCTGTTCCATTTTCTTCCTTTCATTTTTCGCAACTACGAGGGACGTTCCATAGGTATTGCAACCTACTTTTTTTCTCGGCCGATTTCGGCTGAAAGATATTGAGGAATTTGTTGTGGGACAGGCGGCCGCTGCGGCCGAGCGGTTCTTGGCGCTTCAGTCCAGAACCGCGCTGCTGTCTACGGTCGCAGGTTCGAATCCTGCCTCGGGCAAGGATGTATGTAATGCCCTTACGTTAGTTAGATTTAAGTAGTTCTAAGTCTAGGGGACTCATGACCTCCGATGTCAATTGAACCAGCCCCTACAGTATTGTGAAGTTCCAACAGGTGGCGACACTGTATATAGCCTTCAAAACGGCACCTGTAACGGAGCTGTCATTTAGTTTCTTTTGGCGGAAAACAAGAGCGTTGCAGGTATTCATAGGCGCTTGCAGAATATCTACGGACATCTGACAGGGAACTAAAGCTGGGCGAAGCGCCTGTCATCACCGCAACAAAGTCGCGCAAACCTGTCCGATCTCCCGCATCGTGACCGGTCTCACAAAGCTGTGGCTGCTACAGTATTGGAACGTGCAGACACTCATTCACGTGATCGACGGATGCAAATGAACATCTTCTCCATGGAAACACAAGGCCCCATGCAAGTCTTCGCATCTGAGAGGAGCTCGCAAAACATAACTGGGCTGTTCTTCCTCATTCACCCTGCAGTCTGGATACTGCACCTTCCGACTTCAGTCTGTCTGGTCCAATGAAGAATGCTCTCCGCGGGAGGTAGTACGTGGATGATGAGGAGGTTATTGATGCACCAAAACGTCGGCTCCGACATCGGCCATGTGGGCATACAGACTCTCCCAGTAAGGTGACGTAAGGCCGTCGCATTGAACGGAGATTATATCGGAAAATGGGTTTTTGTGGAAAGAGGAATGGGGAATAATAAGGTGTGTCGGAATTGTGAATAAAATCTGTCTTCTTTCACGAAAAAATGTGTTGCATTACTTATGAAACGCCCCTCGTATTTCTCTTCGAACATAAGGTGGACCTGTTATTGGCTGGTCCCGGAGGAGGTTCAAGTCCTCCCTCGGGCATGGGTGGGTGTGTTTGTCCTTAGGATAATTTAGGTTAAGTAGTGTGTAAGCTAGGGACTGATGACCTTAGCAGTTAAGTCCCATAAGATTTCATACACATTTGAACATTTTTGGAGCTGTATTTATTAGCCCGCATCTCGTGGTCGTGCGGTAGCGTTCTCGCTCTCGCCTCGTGATGGCTGGGTGTTGTGTGATGTCCTTAGGTTAGTTAGGTTTAAGTAGTTCTAAGTTCTAGCAGACTGATGATCGTAGATGTTAAGTCCCATAGTGCTCAGAGCCATTTTTTTTGTATTTATCAGTTGATAAAGCTAGACTGTTGAAATATATTTCAAACAGCTTCTTATAAGTCTGCATGCATCGTTGACGACTAAATCCACTTGTTTGGCATAACTAAGATCTATACCACAGGGAACAGGAGTATTCTGCAGCGGAATAACACGGTGTAATTGCAGAAGGTCGAAATGTTTCAGCTTAACAACCCCACCGTGAAGCAGCCAGTTTTCTATCAAATTCGTGTTCATACCATCCTTCTTATATGTGTAAGATCTGTTGAGTGTCATTCCTAGGTATGCTGGTGTATCGGACTCTTCCAATTCAACCTCTGAGCGATATTTAACTTCCGAGAGGTTTTTCGGTTTCTCAGATGAAACGCACGTACTCGTGTCTTAGACGGACTTAGTTCAAGCTGATTTGCACTATATATCTAGGCAGTCATCCAAGAGAAGTAGTATGAATGTTTTCCATTGATTCAAAGTTTGTGCGGTGTGTGGCAAGAACTAAACCATCAGCGTGCAAATAACTCTTGATGTTGGGAGCATAGATTGATAATTTGTATATATGTATTTAAGAGGAATAGAGCCAGTATTCTTCATTGAGAGAGATCGTTCTTCTGTAACCTCTATCCACTGTGCTGTCCTTGGAAGTCAACCTAGAACCTACAAATCTGTAGAAGAATGGCGAAGTACCTAGTTAGGGTGAAGTCATTGGTCAGGTTGTGGAGCTTAGTTACCAGTCGCCAAAGACTGATGTGGTACGCTAACAAATACCACTCCAGACTCCTTACGAGCTTGGAAACAATCTTCAGTGAACTGCATGGGACCAATCAGATGGCCGCTGTACATCAATGAGGCCAATTACTAATCATGTTTTGCATTTTTTGAGTCCTATGAGGCACCCCAAAAAGAAAAGCGAAAAATATTCGGTTTTCCCTTTAAAATGGTGTTTTGCTCAAGGGCACCAAGTCATTCATATACGGAGCAGACAGGCAGTAATTCGTCACCAAATATACTGCACAGAGGTGAAGTTTACATAAGCATGGTCGTTAAACTTGCATGTCGAAGAAACAATACGAAAAAACGCAAAAAATTGGAAGAGGAATACAAGTTCAGCTCAGTGTTCGCAGTCGACATACGAGTAACCCTTCTGGAAGCTCGTGCCGGCCGCTGTGGCCGAGCGGTTCTAGGCGCTTCGGTCCGGAACCGCGCGCCTGCAGCTTCGAATCCTACCTCGGGCATGGATATGTGTGGTATCCTTAGTTTAGTTAGTTTTAAGTTGCTCTATGTCTACGGGTCTGATGACCACAGATGTTTAGTCCCATAGTGCTTAGAGCCATTTGAGCCATTTTCGAAGCTCGTAGGCAAGACTAAGAACTATTAGAAAAGGAATGGACCGTGTACCTAGTATAACGGTATACCTGGTATGGATTAGTATAAACGAAGTCGGAGATGATAATGAGTGACAGATAGGAGTATAACGTGTAGAACTGGGAACGATAAAGTAGTTGAAGAAGCAAAATAGTTCCCCCATCTACCACGCAAACTAGCTTAGGATGTACGCGAAGAAAGTGAGATATCGGAAGAAGATTGACAGAGGTGTAGATAGAGTACGTGAGTGAAATGACTTCAATGGTACCAGATTAAAGAGTCGGAGAGAGCTGTACCTAGAGGAGAGTGTGCCTAGGAATAAATGATGTTTTCTGGTCGTTACTTCAGTCTAGTAACTGATGTTGGACTCACATTAAGGAATGCGCACTAGAGACCACCATGAACAGTTTCCCCAATTTCCTACAATTTTTGTTGTTGCTAGTCGTGAGGTTGTCTTTTGTGTAGTATTTGTAAATAAATACTTCGAACTCTATACATTTAAATGCGTGTCATATAATAATTCTATTTGGAATATACTGTTAATTCTTCAGGGAGAGAATTTTATGAAAGTAAAGTTCTATTTATTTTTAAAAGTAGTTATACAACGTGTAGACGGTAGAGTCATACTTCGTCGGTAGTGCCCTGTCTTGTACCTTAAAACAGAAGAAGGTCCTTCACCGTGGAACAGGGGATAGTTGGAAATTAACTGAGTTACTTTAATGTCTTAACGATTTCACCTGTCTTGAACATGGAAAGTTGTCAAATGTTTTTTTTTTCAGTCTTTGATCACAATATCAATTCTTTAGACGATGACCGGTTTCAGTCCGTAATGACCATCCTCAGATCTTTTTTACATTACGTCCTAAAGTGTTAATGCCATAATGGCATCGTCAAAACATATAAATATAATCAGCACAGCATCGTCACGTAGATCTAAAATAAGGTGTAGAATAGGCCACATCGTCCACACAGTCATTATTGCAACTCCAATGGTGTAAAAAAGATCTGAGGATGGTCATTACGGACTGAAACCGGTCATCGTCTAATTGATATTGTGATCAAAGACTGAAAAAAAAACAATTGACAGTATTGGATCACGACTATGCCGCAATTCATGGAAATTTGTCTTAGCAGAGATTGCAAATGCCGCTTCAGTTGTATAGTTCTTTACTTTTCAGTGCTTAAACCGGTTTCAGGCTGTTATATGCTCATCTTTACATGTGATACTGAAAGTAAACAAGAGACGGAAGCTAATAATAATATTTTCACGCACTAGTACAAATTAGAAAACAAAAAATAAGTACTACATAACATTTTAAAAAACAGCGGTCGGACTAAGTGCGATAAAACGTAAGTCAATGTCAGAGCGGCACCAGACAATACAACGGACGACTGCCTGGGTAGAGAAGAATGGAATGGCTACCAGAACACTTACATTTTGTGCTGCGACCCCGAGTGCCGCGTTGGACCAGTATAGGACACGGTGTATCACCAGCGAGCGCAGAGCACGGAGCAGCGTATAACGAAGGAGAGAGCAAAATGGTAAACCAAATGGTTCACAACTTGTATTAGTGATCTGCATCAAAAAGGGAGGGAAAATTACAAAAAAGTTGCATGAAAAGCGTTAAAAGTATATCATGAGTGCTAAAGGAACTCAGGCATAGTCCGTTATATTGTCTAGTGTCGCTTAGACATTGACGTATGTTTTACCGCACCTACCAGGTGCACCGGTGTGAAATGAGCGTTAAGATACAAGTGTGTCGATAGGGAACATTTGTTGTGAACGAGCCTTAATTTTTTTTGTTTGGTTAGTATAACATCTGTCAAAGATATTTAGTATACATCAAGTCATGGAACAAACAACATCATATGTTTTGATCGTGATGTCGAATTTTGTACAAGAAAGTGATGATTCGCGGAAAGCATTAATTTCTTGTTTTCATTTGAAAAAAAGTGCTGCAGAGCCGCATCGAATGCTTGTCGAGGCATATGGTGATCATGCTCTATCAGAAGCAACATCCAGAAGATGGTTTCAATGGTTCAGAAATAATGATTTTGATGTAAGAATTGAAGAACGTGGAAGACCACCAAAAAAGTTCGAAGACGCCGAATTGCAGCAATATTGGATGAAGATGATACTTTGAGTCAGAAGCAAATGGGAGCAATGCTAAATGTTGCACAACAAACAATTTCTGGCCGTTTGAATGCTATGGGAAAGATCCAAAAGTGTGGAAAATCGGTGCCACGTGAATTGAATGAAAGACAGATGGTAAACGAAAAACCATTTGTCAAATTTTGCTTCAAAGACATCAAAGAAAATCAATTTTGCATCGAATTGTTACTTGTGATTAAAAACGGGTTTATTTTAAGAATCCTAAACGGGAAAAATCATTGGTTAATCCGGGACTGCAAAACCAGGTCGATTCGGTAAGAATACAATGCTCTGTGTTTGCTGGGATCAGAAGGGTGTGGTGTATCACGAGCTTCTAAAACCCAGTGAAACTGTGAATAATAATTGTTACAGACAAGAAATGATCAATATGAACTATGCATTGATCGAAAAAAAAAAAAAACAGAATGGGCCAAAACACTTGGCTGGGAACTGCTACCCCACCCACCGTATTCACCAGACTTGGCCTCTTCCGACTACCATTTCTTTTCATCAATGGGACACGCATTGGCTGAGGAACACTTCGATTCCTACGAAGAAGTCGAAAATTGGGTGTCTGATTGGTTTGCTTCAAAAGACGAACATTTCTATTGCCGTGGTGTCCACAAATTGCCAGAAAGGTGCTCAAAATGCATAGAAAGCAATGGTCAGTACTTTGAATAAAATGTTTTTAGTTTTCAATTCCAAATTAGTGTTTCATTTTCACAAAAAAACCGCTCATTTCATACCGGTCATCTGGTAGGCCGACCACTATTTTCTGAAATGTTATATGGTGGTTCTTTTCTCTTTTCTCATGTTACTCTGTGTGTGAATTCCTATGGGTCCAAACTGCTGAGACCATCGGTCCCTAGACTTACACACTACTTAAAGCTAACTTATACTAAGAACAACACACACACACACCTATGCCCGAGGGAGTACTCGAAGATCCGGCGCGAAAGGCCGCGCAATCCATGACAAGGCGCCTCTGATCGGCAGCCACACCGCGCGGCTCATGTTTAGTAGTGAGTGTAAATATTATTATTGGCTCCGGGCACTTGTTTATTTTCAGTGTCACACCTGGTGATGGAGATGTAACAGCCCAACAGCCCGAAACCAGTCGTGGTCTAAGCCCTGAAAAGTAGCTGAAGCGGTTTCTTCAATCTCTACTATAATGCTCAGTTGCGGATGTTTCTCCGGCAGGAGTATTTGAAATTCATGGTTGTTACTGTTGTTGTTGTTTTCAGTCCTGAGACTGGTTTGATGCAACTAACCATGCTACTCTATCCTGTGCAAGCTTCTTCATCTCCCAGTACCTACTGCAACCTATATCCTTCTGAATCTGCTTAGTGTATTCATCTCTTGGTCTCCCTCTACGATTTTTACCCTCCACGCTGCCCTCCAATGCTAAATTTGTGATCCCTTGATGCCTCAAAACATGTCCTACCAACCGATCCCTTCTTCTAGTCAAGTTGAACCACAAACTTCTCTTCTCCCCAATCCTATTCAATACCTCCTCATTAGTTACGTGACCCATCCTCCTTATCTTCAGCATTCTTCAGTAGCACCACATTTCGGAAGCTTCTATTCTCTTCTTGTCCAAACTAGTTATCGTCCATGTTTCACTTCCAGACATGGCTACACTCCAAACAAATACTTTCAGAAACGACCTCCTGATACATAAAACTATATTCGATGTTAACAAATTTCTCTTCTTCAATAACGCTTTCCTTGCCGTTGCCAGTCTACATTTTATATCCTCTCTACTTCGACCATCATCAGTTATTTTACTTCCTAAATAGCAAAACTCCTTTACTACTTTAAGTGTCTCATTTCCTAATCTAATTCCCTCAGCATCACCCGATTTAATTTGACTACATTCCATTATCCTCGTTTTGCTTTTGTTGATGTTCATCTTATATCCTCCTTTCAAAACACTGTCCATTCCGTTCAACTGCTCTTCCAAGTCCTTTGCTGTCTCTGACAGAATTACAATGTCATCGGCGAACCTCAAAGTTTTTATTTCTTCTCCATGGATTTTAATACCTACACCGAATTTTTCTTTTGTTTCCTTTACTGCTTGCTCAATATACAGATTGAATAACAGCGGGGAGAGGCTACAACCCTGTCTCACTCCCTTCCCAACCACTGCTTCCCTTTCATGCCCCTCGACTCTTATGACTGCCATCTGGTTTCTATACAAATTGTAAATAGCCTTTCGCTCCCTGTATTTTACCCCTGCCACCTTCAAAATTTGAAAGAGAGTATTCCAGTCAACATTGTCAAAAGCTTTCCCTAAGTCTACAAATGCTAGAGACGTAGGTTTGCCTTTTCTTAATCTTTCTTCTAAGATAAGTCGTAAGGTCAGTATTGCCTCACGTGTTCCAACATTTCGACGGAATCCAAACTGATCCTCCCCGAGGTCCGCATCTACCAGTTTTTCCATTCGTCTGTAAAGAATTCGCGTTAGTATTTTGCAGCGGTGACATATTAAACTGATAGTTCGGTAATTTTCACATCAGTCAACACCTGCTTTCTTTGGGATTGGAATTATTATATTCTTCTTGAAGACTGAGGGTATTTCGCCTGTCTCATACATCTTGCTCACCAGCTGGTAGAGTTTTGTCATGACTGGCTCTCCCAAGGCCGTCAGTAGTTCTAGTGGAATGTTGTCTACTCCGGGGGCCTTGTTTTGACTCAGGTCTTTCAGTGCTCTGTCAAACTCTTCACGCAGTATCTTATCTCCCATTACGTCTTCATCTACATCCTCTTCCATTTCCATAATATTGTCCTCAAGTACATCACCCTTGTATAAACCTTCTATATACTCCTTCCACCTTTCTGCCTTCCCTTCTTTGCTTAGAACTGGGTTGCCATCGGAGCTCTTGATATTCATACACGAGGTTCTCTTCTCTCCAAAGGTCTCTTTAATTTTCCTGTAGGCTGTATCTATCTTACCCCTAGTGAGATAAGCTTCTACATCATTACATTTATCCTCTAGCCATCCCTGCTTAGCCATTTTGCAGTTCCTGTCGATCTCATTTTTTAGACGTTTGTATTCCTTTTTGCCTGCTTTATTTACTGCATTTTTATATTTTCTCCTTTCACAATTAAATTCAATATTTCTTCTGTTACCCAAGGATTTCTAGCAGCCCTCGTCTTTTTACCTACTTTATCCTCTGCTGCCTTCACTACTTCATCCCTCAGAGCTACCCATTCTTCTTCTACTGTGTTTCTTTCCCCCATTCCTGTCAATTGTTCCCTTATGCTCTCCTTGAAACTCTGTACAACCTCTGGTTCTTTCAGCTTATCCAGATCCCATGTCCTTAAATTCCCACCTTTTTGCAGTTTCTTCAGTTTTAACCTACAGGTCATTACCAATAGATCGTGATCAGAGTCCACATCGGCCCCTGGAAATGTCTTACAATTTAAAACCTGATTCCTAAATCTCTGTCTTACCACTGTATAATCTATCTGATACCTTTTAGTATCTCCAGGATTCTTCCATGTATACAACCTTCTTTTATGACTCTTCAACCAAGTGTTAGCTATGATTAAGTTATGCTCTGTGCAAAATTCCACCAGACGGCTTCCTCTTTCATTTATTAGCTCCAATCCATAACCACCTACTATGTTTCCTTCTCTCCCTTTTCCTACACTCGAATTCCAGTCACCCATGTCTATTAAATTTTCGTCTCCCTTTACTACCTGAATAATTTCTTTTATCTCATCATACATTTCATCAATTTTCTCATCATCTGCAGAGTTAGTTGGCATATAAACTTGTACTACTGTAGTAGGTGTGGTCTTCGCGTCTATCTTGGCCGCAATAATGCGTTCACTATGCTGTTTGTAGTAGCTTACCTGCATTCCTATTTTTTTATTCATTATTAAACCTACTCCTGCATTACCCCTATTTGATTTTGTATTAATAAACCTGTATTCGCCTGACCAGAAGTCTTGTTCCTCCTGCCACCGAACTTCACTAATTCCCACTATATCTAACTTTAACCTATCCATTTCCCTTTTTAAATTTTCTGACCTACCTGCCCGATTAAGGGATCTGACATTCCACGCTCCGATCCGTAGAATGCCAGTTTTCTTTCTCCTGATAACGACATCCTCCTGAGTAGTCCCGCCCGGAGATCCGAATGGGGGACTATTTTACCTCTGGATTATTTTACCCAAGAGGACGCCATCATCATTTAATCATACAGTAAAGCTGCATGTCCTCGGGAAAAATTACGGCTGTAGTTTCCCCTTGCTTTCAGCCGTTCGCAGTACCAGCACAGCAAGGCCGTTTTGGTTATTGGTACATGGCCAGATCAGTCAATCATCCAGACTGTTGCCCCTGCAACTACTACCTGTCAATAGATACCCCTCCGTTGTGGTTGCACCTACGGTACGGCCATCTGTATCGCTGAGGCATGCAAGCCTCCCCACCAACGGCAAGGTCCTTGGTTCAAATGGCTTTGAGCACTATGGGACTCAACTGCTGTGGTTATCAGTCCCCTAGAACTTAGAACTACTTAAACCTAACTAACCTAAGGACAACACACACATCCATGCCCGAGGCAGGATTCGAACCTGCGACCGTAGCAGTCGCACGGTTCCGGACTGCGCTCCTAGAACCGCGAGACCACCGCGGCCGGCTTGTTCATGGGGGCGGGGGGGTTGTTACTAACAGCTTCGATTTCTAAATGTTTTTAACTTATAAGTGGTTTTTGATAATATTTCCGCTTAATTTTTCTGTGCTGATTATTGGTGAGTAGTAGAGTAATATTGTAACAGACAGACGACTACATACAATTCTAACAAGATTTTCTGAACTGCAACGCTTTTAAATTTCAGTTGAAATTTTGTTGCTAAGTACATGATCATCTTGCACCTTCAAACATGTTTTTAGATTTGGAAAAACCTTTATTTTCCGGAATATTTTTGGTGCTTCAGAAAAAGACAGCAGTACATAAAAAAGTGAATGCCATCATTTAAAAATATAGTAATAAAATATATTCAACTTCTATTACAAAGTTGGCTAGAGGTGGGAGTCTGAAAAGTGTCCCGTGGAACAATCTCCTAGTATCAAAGTAAAGAAGAAGCTACTGGAAGCGTACGTCTGGGGCACAGCATTGCATGGAAGTGAAACGTGGACATGGAAATCTACAGAAGTAACTGGAAGCAATAGAAACGTGATGGTAGATGGTATCGAAGAAGGTAAAAATTAAGTCGACGTATAAAGTACGAAATAAAAAAGATTTAGAAAGTTCAAGAAAGCAGATATTTATCAGAAGCAGCAAATGGTTAGTGAACGTCTGCCGCACCATTCAAGAATACATAGTTTGGTGCCGGAAGGAGCAATAGAGGGGGAAAATACAGTATTAGGGGCGGTCAACGACTTGGATGTGTTAAACTCTTAGAGCATATTGGGAGTAGAAGAAAAGATTTGCAGGAGTCAAGGGGACAGCAACAGACCATTGGAAAGGCTGATGACTCAAACAAAGGGTACTGATCTGAAGACGGTTTGCGCGAAACCGGTAATGGCAAAGAAAGTAAATAACTTAAATTGTTTTCAATTTAGCGTCTGGTAATAGTTCGTGATTCATCCTACTGTGTAACCACGGTACCCTCAGCACGTCATCTATTGGCACAACAGATTGTGTAGTTGAGTTTTCTGCGAAATGTTAGTAGTTTTGTCTGCAAATGTGAAATCTCCAATCAATCTGCGCTACGGAGGAAGATCGTCTACGCTATTATTCCGAGAACTGTTTGCATACTGTGCATGTTTATCGTATTGGCAGTGGACGAGGCTGTACGGCCTCTTAAAGAGTTACTCCGGTCTCATTTCTAAGTTATTTCCCTAACTGATCTTAAAATTTATTAATAAAGATAATAAATCTCCTGTGTGAGTCCGTGATCATCGTGAATATTTTGTTAATAAAGCCTTCTAGATCGCTCAGTATGTGTCTTTATTTATGATTTCGTTTCGCCTACCGACATCATAAAAACTTAGAACATGTAAAACAAACATCAGTTTCAGTATCAGTAAAACATATTCCTGATCGGGGCGATACGGATTTCATCGATACAGCCACTGACCTTGTTTTACTAGTTCTAAGTTTTGATTTTGTGACACGACTAGTCGAAACGACGCTATAAATAAAGATATGTATTAAGCAATGTAGACGGGTTTAATCCAAAATCTTCTTTAAAATTGTTGATCCAGTTTATAAGCTTACTGTCGGCTGTATTGGTTTATTTTAGAATGTGTTTTGACGGCATGTGTGTGCCCGTTGGTCCGCGGATGCTATGTTTCATGTTTTGCAGATGTTGCTCGCCGTGTTAAATTAATTTGCAGCTCACAAGCCTCAGAGCAAGTTTAGAGATGCGAATGGAATACTACCTTTGTACAGGATGCGCTGATGACACGCGTCACGATTTCTATACAGTAATAAAAAGTACTCTTTTGCGCGAATTATGCAGTAATGGCAAAAGAACACAATCATTTGCCTATCAGGCGCCAGAAAGGTCTTATTTACTCAATGTCATGCGTCTTGCACTTGAGCGTTCAACATTTTCAAATTTGTGTGAAATCTTATGGGACTTAACTGCTAAGGTCATCAGTTCCTAAGCTTACCCACTACTTAACCTAAATTATCCTGAGGACAAACACACACACACCCATACCCGAGGGTGGACTCGGACCTCCGCTGGGACCAGCCGCCAGTCCATGGCTGCAGTGCCTGAGACCGCTCGGCTAATCCCACGCGGCGCACTTGAGAAGATCGATACTTATGTAAGACTGGCGTTTTCGGTAGTAACTCGTTTAATGAAGTAGCTAACAGCGTGTCTCTCTCGCAGAGACTTACAGGGACCAAACGTACAAATCCTATAATCTCGCCCTTAACAAAATTTACTGTACTAAACTTTCACTTAACACAAACACGATGAAACGAAATGTGTATTGCGTACGGAAACGTTAACAGAGCTACTTCACGATACTGCTGTTCTATTGCCATAGCTCTGTCGCTGTCATCCGAAAGAACGCAGGTATGGGACTGCGGTACATTAACGACGAATGTCGGACGTTTTGTTTTGTTGTCGTGTCTCGTTTTAGCTTTCCAGACCTGCGTACAGAACAGCAGCAGCTCTGTTTAGCGCCAGCCACAGGGAAAACTTCAGACTCCTCCCTTGCTACACCTGAACAAGCAAAATTAAGCAGGTCACCAGCCAGCACAATGGTCCTAAAACTGCTGAACGTCACGCGTCACCTTCCGTTGAGAAAGCTCCCAGATTGCGTAAATTTTCCCCGTTCCAGTTCGAGGAAACGAATAATTCTGACGAAAGAGCCGCTCCCTGTGTTTCATCCTCTCCACGTTTTATCCGCCCTTTTCTCGTTAAAAATGACACCCGTGTTCTGCAACGAGCTTAACTAATCTTTAAATACCTCTTAAATAACTACGACAATCCAGAACGAATCTTTCAGTTTGTACTGGGTTATGGACTGTTTGAAACTTTCTGGCAGAACTGTGAATCGGACCAAAACTCAAACCCGGAATCTTGCCCGCGGAAGGCAACCTATGATAATACTTAAGAATACTTTTAAAATATAAAATTCAAATACTAGATTGTAGCCAAGAGATATTTAATTCGTTGCTAGTATTTATTATTTCGAGAATCATTACCTAGCTCGTATTATTTTACTGTATCTGCTTCTGTTGCAACGGCAATGGGTCTGACCCAATCTTTAGTTAGTGAGACGGATAATGTTTCGGTTGTGTGACTGATACCTGCAATCTTAATCCAGGAATGACAGTGTTAAAGAAATTAATTGAATATAACAGAATGTGTACTTCATCACGTAATTTCTGTAACGTTCACCGGCTGTGCGATCTGCATTGTTGGAAATGAAGAACACACTTCGTACGCCACGATCGCAGTACACCACATACTTTTATTGTTCCAAGATGACCTGTTTCAACAGTATTATGCTGCCATCAACTGATCTTATGAAACGTGTTATAAAATTCCCATGTTGCATTACATGAAGTGAAAGCATAAAAAGCGCTCCATACACACACACATATGTGGTTGCATTTTACCAACTGGGTTTTTATGAAAATACGTAAGCGCATGGAGTGCCGTTTATGCTCGACTTTATCTGATGTAGCATGACAGTTCTATAACAGTTTCCGTAAGATCAGATGATGACAGCATAAGACTGTTGAAAACGGTCATCTTGGAACAATGAATGTGTCTACCCTGTCATCAGTCCGTGCGAAGTGCGTTATTCATTTCTTATGACAATGTTTCCCTGGAACTGAAAAGAAAAAGAGTTTTTCGAAAAAGTTGTGCACTATATTTTAGGAATATTTAAGTCAGCGAACGGTAGCCAACTGCTAGCAGCTACAAGCGGTGAAAACAGTCGACAAATATACAATTATTATGTGCTCTCACAACACCAAGAATTTTCGCAAGGAAGTTGCTTCTTGCGATCTGGTGGGGTGGATATCCAATACTTTCGTAACGCACATAAGAAACATCATGAAAAGTATATGGTGAGGTTCAGGAGGCCTTAACACACCAGAACATGTACTCGGGACTGGTGTGCAAGGATTAGTCAACTTACTACCGGTAACACAGCGCATAAAACTGAAACAAATGTTCAAATGTGTGTGAAACCTTATGGGACTTAACTGCTAAGGTCAACAGTCCCTAAGTTTATACACTACTCAACCTAAATTATCCTAAGGATAAACACACACACCCATGCCCGAGGGAGGACTCGAACCTCCGCCGGGACCAGCCGCACAGTCCATGACTGCAGCGCCCCAGACCGCTCGGCATAAAACTGAAACACCGTGTTAATAGCCCCCAATACTTATTATTATTACCTCTGCTTAATTTACACCGAAATGGTGGCGGTTAAGGAGGGGGGGGGGAGGGGAAGGAAAGAGCGGACAAGGAAACGAAGATTTCACAATTATTAACATTTATTTCCAGCTTAACTGGAATGAGAGTAGATATGAGGAATTCACCTCAGGCCTTGGTGGTGAACGCCGGTACAAATGTCTGGTCTTGCGAGTGCTCTTGAAAAATGTAAAATCTGTGATAAAGCCCACTGACTGTATTTACCGGTCCTCAGTTAAAACACAGTACCTCGCACCTTAGTCGGAGGCAGATATAATAAAACTATCAACAGTGACTCAACATATCTGAAGCCTGTAGCAGAAAACTGAATTAAAAATATCACATTTCGGTAGAATTCAGTTCATACCGTCTGGTCACACTGAAGAACAGCACATGGAGATGGCCGACATTGTCTCGAACATCACCTGCAGACGTCTCCACAATTTTTGCCCCTCTGCTGAAATACAAGAAGAACAGCACCCATGGATACGTTTTAAATGCAGTACTGTAGAAAATTTTAAGTGAGCGTACCAACTACACAGTTAGCCCCTGCCGCATATTTCACAGAGGTTTGCAAAGTATGGATATAAATGGAGAATGCCCACATTTGTGTGTGTGTGTGTGTGTGTGTGTGTGTGTGTGTGTGTGTAACCAGGGGGGTTTCTTGTCTGTTATGTCATTTCCTCTAGCTCATCATGAGATGAAAGGTATCCTTGCTGTGAAATTGTTTGTATGCTTCGTCTCAGTAAATACTTTTCAGTCTATAAAGCGCATTTACCCAGGAGATAGAATTCTTCAGTAAGTTCATTATTCTTTTCTCTGAGTGCGAATAGTGATCGAGAGGAGTTTTCTGTTGATGGGTGCTGGACCGCAAAGGGATGCAGAAGAATGAGTTGACAGTTGTGAGAGGTAAAGAAGCGTGTATGCTCTGTGGATCAGTGTGTTGTCCTCTTACACGCAGTAACCTCGATGTTGACGCACAGTCTGAGGTGTGTCTATAAGTGTTGGACAGTAAGGAGCAACTAGTAAAGAACACTAATTGACTGCAACCTGCTTCCTTCAGTTTGGATGAAGTACTCATTATTTTATCTGTGGGGCATTCTCCGTCGACACAGGGCTTCCTGTTGAGACCAAAAGCGTCCAGCATACGGAGCCAGAGGCGACGGTTACGGTGGTCTAGATGTTACTCTAAACTTTTGCATCCAAAGGGCTAGTTAAGCAGTTGATTTGCCTCCTGGTTTGTGAGAAAAATATACACGACTTTAATAACGCCCTGAGATGTAACTTAGAGAGAAGACGTTAATGCTTTGTAAGGTTGGCTGGCCATCCCAGATTTTTTGTAAGTAATCAGACAGAGCCTCTTTTCACACATTATTTAAGTGTTTACTGTGTTGGTCTCTCCAGGCTATTAGTAGGGCATAGAATACAAACTGGTTTTACAGATGACTGTTCCGAGAGAGTGTTTGGTTGGGTAGGTAAATGGGACTGGAAGCAGGAGAGAGTGAATGGTATTTTAATTGGGCATCTTTTTGGTCCTGGTGGTGGAAGGATTCACCGCTAGGATTCTTCCTAACGCCCAGGGTACGCCCGATCGTGCTATAACTCATCCTGTCTTTGTCAATAATGACCCTTGCACGATATTCGTGGAGGCTCCTTCCTTGTCTCTCCAAGACAAGAAGAGTCGATGGAGAATGCAGAAAAATGGTCTACTTCAGGGAAGTATGCTGTCTCCGCCGTTATATAGTATCTACACAAATGACCAGCCAATTAACTCTTCAACTATGGCATTCATATACGCTGATGATACAGCACTCGCTGCCCAAGGTGAGACCTTAGAGGAAGTAGAGGTGAAACTGACAACAGCTCTTGAAAATTTGGCCATGTATTACGATGAAAACCAACTGAAACCGATCCCTGGAAAGACCCAAGTCTGTGCATTCCATATTAGAAACAGGGAAGCCAAAAGGAAACTGAATGTCACTTGGAGAGGAGAACAATTACTCCACTGCGAAACTCCTAAAGGCCTTGGGGTGAAGATGGATCGTTCCCTCACAGTTAAATACCACTGCGAAGAAACGAGCCTCAAAGTAAAAGCGCGGAACAACATCATCCGGATACTTACAAGAACCACTTGGGGTGCCCAGCCAAAAGTGCTTAGAACATCTGCCTTGGCACTATGTTTCTCCGCCGCAGATTACGCAGCAGCAGTTTGACAAAACTCGGCCCATGCTAAACATGTAGATACAGCCCTGAACAAGACAGGACGAATTGTTACAGGCTGCTGACGACCTACTCCTGTCAATAAGCTCTACCAAATTATGGGTATAGCACCGCCACGCATTCGAAAGCAAGCTGCAACAGAAGTGGAGAAGAAAAAACAAGAAATAGACCCTATACATCCTTTGTTCGGACATTACCCTCAATAGACAAGACTGAGGTCGAGAATAAGCTTCCTACAGAAAACCATGGCAATTCGTTCATCTCCCAGAACTCGCAGAGAGGAGCTTTGTCGAGACTCCCTAGTTGAAGACAATCACATAACGGTCAAGGAGGAAATAACCGAAGGTTCACACCTGTCATACGTGACCCGGAAAACTTTGAACAGACTGCGAGTTGGGGTGTCAAGGTGCAAAGCCAACCTCAGGAAGTGGGGCATCAGTAATGAGGAGGAAACTTGTAAGTGCGGTGACGTGCAGGACGAACAGCATCTGCTAGTCTGCAGGAAGCTACCGGCTGCATGCACTGTCTGTGATCTTGCTGCAGCCAGCGAAACTGCTGTGATAACCGCCGAATACTGGGTCCGTCAAAAAATATAATCATCTTGCTGCTTGTTTGTATATATTATTGCATCTTTGTCATAAATACTACTGTACGTATTTAATTTTGCAAAAATAAAAAAAAATTGGGCATCAACTTTATGTGTTTAGAGTTTTGTGCCTTTCACATACATCGGTCTCAGTCGGTGTCAACAGAGTGCGCTAATAACCTATTTGACGCCGATGTACTCGTAGATACAGACGCACAGACTCAAGTGAATATATCGGCGTTTTGTGGCAAGAAAGGACTCCGGGATTAACACAGTCCAAGAACTTGTGATCCACAAAAAAATGGGTATAAGTATTATAACTGATTATAGAGTTTCCCGCCACCTCTCGGCTACGGCTTTGACGAACAGACTTTTCATACGATGAAATGAGATACCTACGACTATGAAAAGTGTGATCTTTAAAATCTGTATCACTGACCACCAGGCAAAGGAAACGCCACGAGAGAATATGTCGGCGTGTTCGGAATTACTTCGGATCGCTGAACTGCAGTTTGTGTCCAGAATGAAACCTCCGCTCTTTAGAGTCGTGTACGTTGTAGTGAACTTTCCTGATGAATAAAACCTCTGCGACGAACCAGAATCACGATCTCAACCTCGCTACGGGTGAACAGTGTCCTGCAACCCAACCCGAATACGTGTTGCCTAGTTTAGATAAAAATAAGTGTGGAACTGTCAATTTACGACAAGCCTCAAAACGCTTAGTAAAGGTCGTCAGGTGGCAGGGAATCTTACTGCCTAGTGCCTTACGCCCTGTCACGTTACCAACAGCCGGCCGCTATGACCGAGTGAGTGGTTCCGGGCGCTTCACTCCGGAACCGCGCGCCTGCTGCGGTCGCAGGTCCGAATCCTGCCTCGGTCATGGATGTGTGTGATGTCCTTAGGTTAGTTAGTTTTAGCTAGTTCTAAGTTCTTGGGGACTGATGACCTCAGTGCTCAGTGCTCAGAGCCATTTGAACCACTTGTTAGCAACAGAGAGACACAACTGCAGAGAAGCAGCGGCCGCAGCAGAGCTGAGCGGCAGGGCGCAGCTGACGTTGTTGTTGACAGCGGACGTGCGCTGCAGTGACGCAGCGGGCGGCGTGTTTACAAAATACAACTGTTCCGGCTACATCTGCGTAATGGGCTGGCAGGTGTACCTGTTGTTTGCGGAAAGAGGAGCCACAGCTGTTGCAGTTAGAGGGGACCCCTGTCTGCTGAAAATTTCAGTTATTTGCTGCCGGACGGAGAACAAAAGTCGGAACTCGAGCCGGCTGGGGTGGCCGAGCGGTTCTAGGCGCTACAGTCTGGAACCGCCCGACTGCTGCGGTTGCAGGTTCGAATCCTGCCTCGGGCATGGATGTGCATGATGTCCTTCGGTTAGTTAGATTTAAGTAGTTCTAAGTTCTAGGGGACTGATGACCTCTGAATTTAAAGTCCCATAGTGCTCAGAGCCTAAGTATTGTCTAAATTCGAAAGATAAAAATGCCTGGAGTGCCGTGTGATCATAGTATCCCAAAAGTACGTAATCTCTGTTCACAAAATTGAACATTATTTGGAATAAAGGAGACAATAACAACAGCTCCCTGCCACACAATCAGACACGTTCACACACACGAGGTATATATTTTTCTCGTAAAAAATTTTATCTGCCGAGGTGTAGTAACAGTGGCTTCTTTTAGGTAATGCGATTTCTTTTTCCAAGTTGTTTCAGTGGGTAATGAAAAGTAGTACAGATATTTATATCTACCTTTATAATTCTGCAAACCACTGTATAGTGCAGGGCGGCGAGTTCTTCGTAAAGTAAAAGTAACGAAGTTTACCATCTAACATCCCGTCGGGGACGAGGTGTTTAGCGGCGGAGCACATCGGGCTGGGGAAGGGCGGGTATGGAAGTCACCCGTCTCCTTTCGAAGAAACATTTAACTTAGAAATCTCGGAAAACCTAAACCTTGATGGCCGTACAAAAATTTTATAGCCGTACACCGGAATACGAGTCCATTAGGTTACCAACACACTAGCTCCCTTGGTGCGACTGCTTGACAGCGATATTGCCAGATTTCTGGCCAGTCCCAATCACGTATGGGACTAAAGGAAAAATATTGCATTAGTATTTCGTTAGTATATGCTTACGCTGGAATCCAGCGTTTGCGTCGTTGACTACTAAGCAAAACTTCCAGGCTTCTGCGGTCCATACCAGCCACTGCTTATTCTGAATAAAAATCTTTAGCAATGACGGTCGGCGACTTCCGATGCAAGAGTCACTATCGTTCTGTCAAGTCCCTGCCAAAGAGGCCGCAGGAGCGGACGGAGGTACAGGGCACTCTCTTGCATACGAACCAACCACGACCAGTTGTGAGACTTAATGCTGCAGTTATGTAGACGAAGAGAAGAACCATTTGGAATGGATAAGATTTATGCCGACCATGTCAGTGCATACAGACGGACGTTTTCCCACTATGCTCCAATTGGCAGCAAAAACTACGTACATAGTATAACTAATGAACATTCTTCAACTCAATGCTGTAGGAGCAACCAAGTTAGTGCTGAACTCCCCAAAATAGTTGAAGACACAACATATACAAATTGCTTCTACAAGACCCATACACCATCCAAGGTAAACTGGCATACTTTCCGACAAATGTGGTAACTATAACCGGTAGGCAGGAAAGCAAGTCAGCAATTTACAAACTAAATAAAAGTGTAAATATTGTCAAAATAACTTAATTATCTAATGGACACTTGGTAACAATTGAACTTTCATTTTAAGGAAATATATGGATAACTGTTTTATTGTATGCAGAATACAATCATTCCGTAACGCCCCATGCATGTTATACTGTATAATGCTAATAGCCGAAAACGCACAAAGTAAGATAGTACTCATATGCTTGCACATAAACGACAGGTCCATCTCTCACATAATCTGTAAGAGGCAAAGGGAGATAATTGCGAGAAATACTGAGCAGTCATCGTAACAGGCCATGCGTCGAAGTAGTTCATACGAATATTGTATAGTAGAAGGGAAAAGAAATGCGAGTGTATGTTAGACGGCTATAAGTTTTGCTTTAGGTAAGATAACAGCACAAAAACAAGGGCTTGCGACTTGGATAATGGAACTAAGACCTTAAAAAAATTAAGTCTTGTTTATTAGATACGTCGACCTAAAAAGTGTTCGACAGTATACAATAGTTCAAGATGTTCAATAGAACCAAAAGAGGAAACTCAGACTGGAAGACGAAGAACGCCGTGCTCGCATTAGAAAGGGTATAAGACAGGGATGAAATCTTTAGTTCCTGGTGTTAAATCTTTATATGGAAGAATGAATGATGTAAGTAAAAGAAAAATTCAAGATTATGATTAAAACACATGGTGAAATGATATCAATGAGTTTCGCTGATGGCTTTGGTACCCTCAGTGAAAGTGAGAAAGAATTGCGGGACCCGAATTTTGGAAATTTGTGATAAGATCTTATAGGACCAAACTGCAGAGGTCATCAGTCCCTAAGCCTACACACTACTTAATTTAACTTACACTAAGGACAACACACACCCACGCCCGAGGGTGGACTCGAACCTCCGACGAGTGGAGTCGCACGGACCGTGACAAGACACCCTAGACTGCACGGCTACCCCGCGCGGTGCGGGACCCGATGAACAGAATGAAATCTGTGTTGACAGCACACTATGGTCTGAAGCTAGACCGAAGGAAGACGAAAGTAATAGCGAAACGTTCCTTTCCTTCCTGTCCAAGCAGCTTCCGTAGCGTCTGCCGCGGCCAGAGCCTGTAGCGTCCTCGCGCGAGAGAAACTGCGTGATATACTGCTCCGCAAACTTCCTTCGAAACCTTTGTTGGTGGATCCGGATTACTTCTATGCACTGGTATGCAGATACTATCACGTTAAATGAGGGTCAGCTCCTGGCTTTGACCGCGAGACAGAGTAAGTGCAGTCACTGCTTCTATACTACTGATCAGTGCCCTGTAACAATCCGACTGCTTTCGGAAAACTCGCAGATCCGACCACAGAATTGGAAAACCAGCACTGTAAATAATCCCTATAGTGTCCCCAGCAACTTGCTTGCCTCTCCTGTGTTAACAATGCAGGATAACAATCTGAAGTTAAAAAGGATAAGGACACACAGGCTGCCCACACTTCAAATTTCCGCTGGAGACGAAGGGAATTTATTATCGTCTAACAATCCTCGCCAAGTCCTCATTGTTATCAAGCAAAGCCTGCAGCCAGGCAATTGCTTCACGCTTTGCTCGGCAGCCTTTTGCTACAGAGCCTTGAAATCGAGCAACTGCGTGCGCCGGTTGCCACGGCTTCATCCGCGCATCAGAACGTACTTTCGAACACTTCCAAAGTTTCTGCACAGAGAGAACCACTATATTGCTCAGTGATTTTCGACATCAGAAATATATAGCACCATACCATCTTCACCTCGACCCCCGGGCATTCCAAGTGCTCTGCCGACTGCTCCTTGACTTCCTCGGCTCCAAACCGCTGCAGCATATTAATTTCACACGCTGGCGTTTAGGCCAATCAGCCGCTTCAGTGCTCACAGTGCAAAGTGCTGTTTCCTGCCGACACTCTGAGGCGATTATTCCACGAAGTGTATAGGACACACTAGCCATTCTGCGGAAATGGCTTGCTTTTGAAAACAGCCGAATCGGGCCAGACGCAATCTTATTGATAGACCAATGGAAGAATGGACCTTTATCTCCTGACTGGAGAAATGCTTCCAATCTGCAGAAACTGGTAAACAATGGCGATCAGCACTAGCCGACGAGCACGGACCGAAATTATATGTTACATGAGGAGTAGCAGAACTTAGATTAACGATAATCTTGACACCAAATCTGGGGACCAGACAATAGAAGAGAGAAGAAATGGAAAATAACACATAACGCACAAAGCAAGGAGGATATAAAGAGTGTACTCCTAGCCAAATGAAGTCTAATGGTATCAAATCTCAACTTCATTCTAGGGAAGACATGTCTGGAGCACAGGACTGTAAGGAAGTGAGTCATGGACTGTGGAATATTTGGGAAAGAAAAGCTGCGGAAAGTGTGAGACGTGATGCTATAGAAGGACGTAGAAAATTAGGTGGACTGTCAAGAAAAGAAATGGGGACATTCTACGTAGGATCGTCGAGGAGAGGTGCATGTGAAAACGCGGACAAGAAGACAGGACAGGATGATGAGACGTGTTGTATTAAGACATCCGGGAATAACTTTCATGCCGTGCGGCGACTGCTACGGTCGCAGGTTCGAATCCTGCCTCGGGCATGGATGTGCGTGATGTCCTTAGGTTAGTTAGGTTTAAGTCGTTCTAAGTTCTAGGGGACTGATGACCACAGCGGTTGAGTCCCATAGTGCTCAGAGCCATTTTTGAACCATGCTGTGCGTAGCAGCCGTGCGGGGTAGCGCCTTGCGGTCTAGGGCGTCTTGTCAAGACGGTTCGCGCCGCTCCCCCCCCCCCCCCCCCTTCCGTCGTAGTTTCGAGTCTCGAGTCCTCCCTCGGGGATGGTTGTGTGTGTTGTCCTTTTGTCCTTAGCGTAAATATTTGTTTAAATTAGATTACGCAGTGCTTAAGCCTAGGGACCGACGACCTCAGCAGTTTGGTCCCTTAGTCCTTACCACAAATTTTCAATTTTTTTTTCCAAATAGGTTTCATGGTACTAGAGTGAGCTGCCGAGCGTAAAAGCTGTAGGGGTTGGAGGTGATCGCAATGGATCCAACAAATGTTTCATGAGGCAATGTGTAGGTTCTGCTCTGAGATGAAGATGCTGCCACTGGAGCGGAATTAGTGGCAGGGGGCATCGAACCAGTCACAGGAATGACGACTAGAAAAAGTAAAAACTAAATTATATGTGGCCTCGGTAATCGACATGCCAGGTGGATACCAAGTACAAAGCGCTGCCCATTCTGTCGCAATGACTAATACAGTTCAACTCGCCTTGTAAACAATACTCGTGGCGGTCCATCAACGTCTTTTCCTCTGCCTAATTGTCGCAGGACACGTACCCACAACCACACTATGGAAATAAACATGTAACTTACATGTGCCCCACCTCAAAAAGGACCCGAAAAAGTGCGAAAACTAGTTAATGGGATAAACGAATATTTCAGTAGTGAAAGAACTTTCACACGGCCCAAGTACTTTCGTAAAGCTTAATGGTGTGGTGGGAAGGAAGCGCGCAGGTCACAATCACGGCACAGTTCGTTACTGCTTGCTTTGAAGTTAATGCGACCCGATGCCTCACGCGACCACCCCACTTTACGGCGGGAAGTACCAGCGCGTAAACAGGGCGCAGTAAAGTCAGCGGGCGTCCCCCGCAGGCGTGTAACGAGCGCAAAGCCGCGCCGGCACTCTATCGGAACAAAGCGGCGAGCGGCGCGAGGTGGCAGCGCAACGACCGATCGTAAAGCTGTCGGCTGCCTCAGCAGCAGCCATCACTATGCGGGTAGCTGCCGCTGCTTCAATCGAAGCCCCTAACAGGTGACTGCTGCTGTTATCTCGCAAAAACGCCTACTGCGACTTACTGAAGTCAGGTCGGGCACGGATCATTAAGGAGCCCGCAACGCGAAAATTTAAAATCTACATCTGCATATACGTAACTACTTTGCGATTCACATTTAAGTACCTTGCACAGGGTTCATCGAACCACCTTCAGACTATATGAAATGTATTCGCAGTTGGACAACCATCAGCTGTATAATGGAATGACGAAAATGAAAATCTGTGCCGGATCGGGACTCAGATCCGGATTTTCTGCTTATCGCATGCGGTCGGTCGGTTTTTTTCCTTTTCGTATCCTTAACCTACCTCAGTTATCCAGTTGGGGTAAGGGGACCTATATTTTTTATTCAATATTTGTTTATCATAATTACCACTTGTCAAAAATATACAATGTAAATCAAAATAAAAAGAAAACGAAAGAAAAATTTGCTGGTAAGAAGATTCTAACCAGAGATTCTCCAATTACCAAACTACGGCGTTTTGCTGTACTGTTCCGTATACAATTTGTGTATGGATAATAGCTTTTAAAGTCCTGTGTCATACATTTATATTTATGAAGCACACTACACATTTGAAGTAATGATTAATGCAATGTTGCAGGTTAAACCATTTTAACCCTTCAACCGTGAAGATGGTTCAAGACCGATTGAAAGTTTACCGTCTTACCTCCTTGCCTAGGGACGCCAGACGAAAGTTGATGCAAGCCCTGAATCAAAATTGCGCAACGGATAACTGAGGAGGGGAGCTTGAGAGCGCTACCTAGAGAGCGTGTTCTTTCTGTACGATACTCGGCAAGGGGCTGGAGGGCTCACATGCTGATGTGTGGGTCCCTGCATTCTATAGCTTTTATTTTAAATAAATTCCTTTAACTTGACTTCTTTGTGATTTTTAAGGTATGTTATTTTAAGCATTATCACACGACTTTACACCGATAGCAGCAATTGTTTCAGTTTACAGATATTACAAATTTTCAACTTATAGCTCGGGTATATTATATACTAATCTGCACGCACTTTTCTACAGGTAAGACGGAATTGCGTTGGCCAAATGTATACCACCAAAGTCTCCCAACATTTTACATAGGACATCCACTATGTGAGGAGGATAACGGGCAAACTGGGGACCAGATACTTTAACACCGGGGGTCAAATTTCCTAAATTAGCGAGATCATTCATTTCCTTACACAATCCAAAGCTGAAAATAAAAGAATTAGTACAAATATTCAAAAACCTCTCTTTCATGCTTGAACATTGAGACAGACGCACTGAGGGCACGTCTGCTCACTTACCCGTCTTCTGTAACCCTCCACGAATATGGCGGGCACCCGGAGGTCTTCCTGGGCCCCGGTGGAGGGGGTGGTCGAACCACTTGGCCGTGACCAATCTCTTCACTCCAAATCTTGTGACTCTAGAAGGTCTTTGACTTTTACCTGCCTGTGCTGTCTCTCTGATTCCCTATCCAGGAGTAAGGTTGGCACTACTATACTACAGAACTACTTCCCAACTAAGATTTGACCACGCTTTACGGAGAGGTGTGAGGAGGATTAGGAAAGTTCATGTGCAGATTCACATCCACGTACAAGAATGGCATAATACACGACACATATAAATACATATTATGAAGCCTGACACATTTCTTTCCACCCGTCCACATGGGTTCTGTTGCACCCGCGGCCGGCCGCGTCGTGTAATAAAATTGGCTGCGGAGCCGCCTCTGTTTCTATTTCCCGGTGCGAGCGAGCAGCGAAACCTGCTGCTTATAGAGCGTAAACTACTGTACCGTTTCACGATACTGATAGAATTTGGATTTAAAATAAAATATAAAAACAGCTGATGGTTCAAATATGCATATATTTTCTTATCAAACAATATAGAATATAATACAATCAAACTTTGGCTAGCCTTACGGTATTACAATCTAAGGACAACGACCACTCGGAAACATCAGAAAATAAATGCTATAGCGTCCCAACTCTCCTCAGTGGGGATTCGGATATGTCTTCTCGGAATACGAGTACAGTCTTTTTCAATTGTCCGTGTCGAGATTCAAGTCAATGTCCACCAGAATCGTCTTACTCGGTACTACCCAGCTTCGGCGAGGGGGGGGGGGGGGAGGAGAGGGGAGGGAGAAACACAAAATAATTAGCAAAGGTCTGACGATACCTGGTTATGTATTGCAATTGATCGTGTCGTTCCCGTAAGAAAGTCCAAAAGTCAAGCACCTCTTTGAGACAGTCCCGAAAAAGGTAGTGCACAGAAAGTCCTTTGATCCAGTTAATCGCATGCGTCTTTGACTGAGGAGAGTAGGCCTTAACCGGCCGAAGGAGCACATTGTGGGCTCCATCATGTGGGGGCACTAGGAGACAGAAGGCAATCATCTTCTGAGTTAGAAGCTACACACCCTCAGAAAGTCCATTCAAGGTGATGCTCATCAGTGTCTGTCACATGACCCTACATGCACGTTGAGGAATCAGCTAGATCAATATTGTGAAGCCTTTGTCTTGTCGGAAACTTTTCATTGACGGCGAGGTACCACGTCGCTCGGATATCAGTCGCAAAGGACCCTTGGTGGATCGCTCGCCACGCTGCTGGCGACTCCACTCCTGGGTGGCGTCTTTCAATCACACTCCGAAGATGATTCGTCGTGATCTGGCCGTACGCGTCACGTGCCATAGCACTCCTGGTACAGAGGACATTCACACGTACGTAACTATAACCGAGGAAGAGCGCAGAGGCGATTTGAGCGACTGAAATAGGGGGCAGGCAGGATGGAGACTCCAGTTCTTCAATGAGAAGACAGGTGAAACTGTGTCAACGATAGGTCTACATCCTGATCATTTGATCATATCTTCATCAGATGAGGTAGCTGGGACGCCATGTGGGTGTTAATGAAGGCGACTCGTTAGACCATATCTAAAACTCAGAGGAGGTGGCCTCGGACGCCGTCAGAAAGCTTGCAAAAGGTGGAGAGCTTGTAAAAGGTGTTTATAATTCAGTGCCATCAAACGGCGGACGACTTTCGTCAACACGATGACCAAACCCCGAAGTGTGTCTATCGTCTGCAGTGGTACCACACTCCCATCCCGAAGCCCTGGCGCAAGACTTTGTAATCTATATTTGCTTCTGTTTGAAATTTAGCCCAACTTGAACTCACGCTTTATAAAAAAGTCGCTGTATTAACAAAACTATGTACTCACAAATTGTTATTCAACTTAAATTCGTATGCTAACCTTCGACTAAACAGAATTTGAACTGAACAGTAACTCGTCCCAATACCGCTTGTCTTTGTACTAAATGTTCAACTGAAGCAAAACAATTAGATGGTCCTAATCCAAATTTTCACTCACGTTGTGCCTTGACAACATTGCTGCAGATTTCTCGAAGGCACAACAGTATACAACAGGAAGGCAGCCGCTAAGCTAGATCTATATTTCTAAATAAAGATTTAAAGTGTTGTGTGTCACATGGTGCAATGTGGTAATGCGTAATGATAAACAGTGGAATGGGGAGAGTAACTATCCCTATAAGATGATATTCCAAGACATCAATTTTAGAATGAAGTATGTATCCAAAAAAAAAAAAAAAAAAAAAAAAACAGGGTAAAACTTCGCATGATCGTCACACATTACAATGGACTAAAAAATACTATACTTAACAAAGTGAATAATGATTTAAAAAGAATGCAATGTTAATTGAGAATTTCTAGAAAAAACAAACAGCTTCATCAGTTAATAAGTTAATGCTCAATCCAGGGAACTGGGATAGTCTTTCTCTCAGCTTTGAGCAACTGAACAAAGTCAGCTAGCTACCAATAATCAGTTCTGCAAATGAGGTGCGCATTGCTGCACTCTTACCTCAAACTCCTTCACTTACAAAAAATGATGTTATTCAAAATTTATATTCCTTTCAATATATACATAATCTTCATTCTTGCTATCCTTTACAATAATATTTCTTCATTCAATAGATACAATTACAAGTCAACACAGTGCTACTGTATATGTCCACCACCTACCACACTTTACCTAAGATTGTAGCAGATTGCGTAGAGGCAAAGACTATGCCACAACAAGACGAAAGATTGCTTAAGAGTATCATAATTAGCTCTCTCTAAGAATGCGCATCGGTAATGTACGAAAAACAAAATGACATGTCCATTTTATAACTTGACCATGTTCATGTTGCTGTCTGCCGCATTCTCATATCGCTCGACACATACTAGTGGAATCCGGATTTCCTCCTCAGAACGGGAGAAAAAGACTACATCATTCACATAAACGCAGCACTGGAATGTGTGTCCTCTCAATATGATCCACAAAAGATGTTGTGTCAGCCCTTCAGCGGTTCTGTCGCTTTTAAGTAGGGGATCATGGAGAGAGGACAGCCCTGTCCGACCGAACGTAATATTGGGTTGTGTCCTACCATTAACCATCACTCTCGACGAGGCACTATGAAGTCCAGGGCACCATGCAACCTTCAAACCAATGCAACAGCGATCACATTTCGATAGTCGCTAAGGACTGTCTGGATACTTCTGTCCCATCCCCCCACCCCCTTCTTCCCAAACACGTTAGTTTCGTATGAAATACCGTAGTGCAATACTCGCTTAAGACGCATCGCCAAAGTTCTCGTTAAGACTTTAAAATCACGATTGAGGAGAGTGATCGGGCAGTAAAGTTCAATCCGTGTGCCTCGAACTGGTTTGGGGACAGAATAAACAGATCTTCCATAAAAGCCGGCGGAATGGGGACTACTAATGGCAGCGATTCTTGGTACATCTCCTTCCACCGAGGGACTATCATATACTTAAAGTTCCTGTAGAATTCCAAAGGAAAACCATCTAGTCATGGTGACTTATTGTAGCACCTTGGCAAGGGCGTCTGCAACATCATCACTGGTGATGTCCTCCAAGAGGGATGCCGATGCCATATCATCAAGTGTGCCAGTGAGGGTCTGGTGTACTGCTGCAAAAGCTGCTTCATCGTGGTACACCACCTGATGGGTTGGCAATAGTGGTCGACGAAAGCATGGGCAGTTTCCGCCAGAGTTGTCACCCAGCTACCATCCGGGAAATCCAGAGCTTGCACCAATTTTCGTCGCCTTTGTCGTCGTTCTGAGATTGTGTGGCGCATGAATAGAGGTTCTTCGCCGATCCTGTCTTGACATTTCGTTCTTACCACACTTTCAAGCTTATGGTGGGTACGGGTGAGATCGATCTCCGTTTGACGATTGGGGGATGATTAGAATGCCGTGAGTTCGCGATGAAGTGCAAATCAGAAATCCATCGTATGCCGGAGTCAGAGCGATCGTTCGCTGCTATAGCCAACTAGTGCACGACGTAAAGCTGTTTTGACACATTCGAGCCGCCATTGAAGTTGTGACGGATACCGCAGCGAGTGACTTTCACATGGAGCCCACGCATTTACTATTAGTTGCACACATACTTGATCCTGTAGGAGTGCGAAATTCAGTTTCCATGATCTCCGACTTCTCCACACCACCTGTCACTGGTGGTTGACCCTGCATACGTACGCTCTAGGGTGTGAGGAAGTCGTGGGCCAGCACTATGCTGATAAAATCGCCATTACAAGGTCAGAGGAGACGTAGATGCGATCGAGTCCGCTGGCGGAATGACTGGCCACGTAAGTAAAGCCAGGGCGATCACCATGTAATATTCCCAAGTATCAGTAAGACGTACCAAGAGATGCAGTTCAGGACACAGAGTGTAATTTGGGTTTGGTCTTTCTGAGCTACCACAAAGTTAAAGCCTCCACCAATAATAATGTGTTTATAGTGGCCCAAGAAGAGAGGCATAGCGAATGCCAGTCGCCTTGCCTATGGCAAGTATATTACATTCATCTACATCTACATTTATAATCCGTAAGTCACCCAACTTTACATGCCACTGTCATTACCTCCCTTTCCTGTTCCAGTCGCATATGGTTCGCGGGAAGAACGACTGCCGGAAAGCCTCCGTGCGCGCTCGAATCTGTGTAATTTTACATTCGTGATCTTCTCGGGAGGTATAAGTACGGGAAAGTAATATAGCGATACCTCATCCAGAAACCCACCCTCTAGAAACATGGACAGGAAGTTACACTTCGATGCAGAGCGCCTCTTTTGGAGAGTATGCCACTTGAGTTTGCTAAACATCTCCGTGACGCTATCATGCTTACCAAATAACCCTGTGACGAAACACGCCGCTCTTCTTTGGATCTTCTCTATCTCCTCTGTCAACCAGACCTGGTACTTATCCCACACTGATGAGCAATACTCAAGTATAGGTCGAACGAGTGTTTTGTAAGCCACCTCCTTTGTTGATGGTCTACATTTTCTAAGGACTCTCCCAATGAATCTCAACCTGGCACCAGCTTTACCAACAATTAATGTTATGGGATCATTCCACTTCAAATCGTTCCGTACGCATACTCCCAGATATTTTACAGAAGTAACTGCTATCAGTGTTTGTTCCGCTATCATATAATCATACAATAAAGGATCCTTATTTCTATGTATTGGCAATACATTACATTTGTCTATGTTAAGGGTCAGTTTCCACTCCCTGCTCCAAGTGGCTATCTGCTGCAGATCTTCCTGCATTTCGCTGCAATTTTCTAATGCTGGAACTTCTCCGTATAATACAGCATCATCCACAAAAAGCCGCATGGAACTTCCAACACTATCTACTAGGTCATTTATATATATTGTGAAAAGCAATAGTCCCAAAACACTCCCCTGTGGCACACCAGAGGTTACTTTAACGTCTGCAGACATCCCTCCATTGAGAACACCAGGACAGTGATTCCACTGTAGAGATGGGCAAAACTGTTCTTTTCAGAGATCGGATCAGAACTGTTCACTTCCTGAAATGAACAAGCTCTTTTTCATGACTCACCACTCATTCACAATAGAAAATAAATGGAAGGCACATTGCCCTTTAAACTTGGTTTATTCCAGTACTATACCTGTATTTTGATCTTATTTGATCCTAGTTTCAAGTAACACAGATAATGAGTAAGGATTTGTATTGTTTATTGAAATTTCCATGATAAGACAAAGTTTTTGATTATTGATGTATTTTGCACTATCATGGTTTTTTGGGTGATCGGAAAATGTTTAACTTGAGATTTACATTAACAATATATTTGGAAAATTTCATTAACCTCGTAAAAATACATCGCAAGTCATATATTCTTAAAGTGAACGTTTCCTTCCGAAGACGTCTAAAATCGCAAAATCCGTACTAGAATAAGAAATAAATAAATAAATAAATAAATAAATATATATATATTTATTTATTTATATATTTATATATGACTGTAAGACTAAAGTGCTGCATATAGCCTTACGCAGAATAAAACAAGGAAAATATTGGTGTATCACATTTTGCGATATGTTTATCGGTTCGCTCGTAATTAAAGCGTAAATTCTAGTGCCCTTAATAAAAATCCTATAGTAAGAGGAGTCGTCAGGAAACTAATCTGATCAGTTTAAACAAATAAAAACAAATGGTGTATACATAACATAATAATGTAATATACATAGTATTACTACGAAGAACAATATCCAGTAGAGACAAACTCCGATGCAGAGGCGCTGAGTCAAGCAGGTAGAGCCGCGAGCTGTATTACTGCGTGAGCTTAGACCGCAGAGACCAGAGTGACACCTGAGTTGCTTTGCTCAATGCTCTGGCTAGAGTCGAGAACGGTGGGGTGAGCGTTGAGTGGGCGAGTTCCGAGGGTGGGGGGAGCGGTGAACGGCCAACAGTCACCCGCTCCGAGACAAATCGTCCGTTCTCTTGCGAGCAGGTTGTTGCAAGTAGTTCTTATGTTCTCCGCAAGAAGCCTCTCTGTCCTGTTGCTCGCATCAACTGCCCAGAGGGCAGGACGTGCGACTGAAACGATCGCCGACGGAGTGCGATGCTAAGTTAAGGTGCACCAGACACTGCACGCGGCAGAGGAAGCACAGAGAAGGCACAGCATATGTGAAACACAAAATCCAATGGGGCACAGCACAATCCAGGCAGCCAAGGTAGAAGCAGGGCAGAGGCCGGCGCTGGCTGTGTTGTGCGCCGTGCAGTGTGCTCTGACCAGCAGAGGCCCCACTGATATGCTCCGTCTCTCTCTCTCTCTCTCTCTCTCTCTCTCTCTCCTGTGGGAAACGTCTGGAGCTACCGTTCTTTTTTTTCTGAATCACTGATTGTTCACTCCTTTGAATGATTCAACTCTATGAATCAGTCACGGGCGGATCCCCCATCTCTATTCCACTGCCTCCCATAGTAGCAAGAGTGACGTAAGTAGTAAACCCGTAGCAATCTGGGAAGTTCTCCAGTCGATCTTCTTGAGTAGTGCGACATCCACGTACGCCGCCCTGAGCAATAATTAAGTTTGATATGTGTGCTGATCATGTTGACATGTTGTTGTTGTTGTCTTCAGTCCTGAGACTGGTTTGATGCAGCTCTCCGTGCTACTCTATCCTGTGCAAGCCTCTTCATCTCCCAGTACCCACTGCAACCTACATCCTTCTGAATCAGTTTAGTGTATTCATCTCTTGGTCTCCCTCTACGATTTTTACCCTCCACGCTGCCCTCCAATGCTAAATTTGTGATCCCTTGATGCCTCAAAACATGTCCTACCAACCGATCCCTTCTTCTAGTCAAGTTGTACCACAAACTTCTCTTCTCCCCAATCCTATTCAATACCTCCTCATTAGTTACGTGACCCATCCTCCTTATCTTCAGCATTCTTCTGTAGCACCACATTTCGAATGCTTCTATTCTCTTCTTGTCCAAGCTATTTATCGTCCACGTTTCACTTCCATACATGGCTACACTCCATACAAATACTTTCAGAATGACTTCCTGACACTTAAATCTATACCCGATGTTAACAAATTTCTCTTCTTAAGAAACGCTTTCCTTGCCATTACCAGTCTACATTTTATATCCTCTCTACTTCGACCATCATCAGTTATTTTGCTCCCCAAATAGCAAAACTCCTTTACTACTTTAAGTGTCTCATTCTCTAATCTAATTCCCTCAACATCACCCGACTTAATTCGACTACATTCCATTATCCTCGTTTTGCTTTTGTTGATGTTCATCTTATATCCTCCCTTCAAGACACTATCCATTCCCTTCAACCGCTCTTCCAAGTCCTTTGCTGTCTCTGACAGAATTACAATGTCATCGGCGAACCTCAACGTTTTTATTTCTTCTCCATGGACTTTAATACCATCTCTGAATTTTTCTTTTGTTTCCTTTACTGCTTGCTCAATATACAGATTGAATAACATCGGGGAGAGGCTACAACCCTGTCTCACACCCTTCCCAACCACTGCTTCCCTTTCATGCCCCTCGACTCTTATAACTGCCATCTAGTTTCTATACATATTGAAAATAGCCTTTCGCTGCCTGTATTTTACCCCTGCCACCTTTAGAATTTGAAAGAGAGTATTCCAGTCAACATTGTCAAAAGCTTTCTCTAAGTCTACAAATGCTAGAAATGTAGATTTGCCTTTTCTTAATCTATTTTCTAAGATAAGTCGTAGGGTCAGTATTGCCTGACGTGTTCCAACATTTCTTCGGAATCCAAACTGATCTTCGCCGAGATCGGCTTCTACTAGTTTTTCCATTCATCTGTAAAGAATTCGCGTTAACATTTTGCAGCGGTGACTTATTAAACTGATAGTTCGGTAATTTTCACATCTATCAACACCTGCTTTCTTTGGGATTGGAATTATTATATTCTTCTTGAAGCCTGAGGGTATTTCACCTGTCTCATACATTTTGCTCACAAGATGGTAGAGTTTTGTCAAGAATGGCTCTCCCAAGGCCGTCAGTAGTTCCAATGGAATGCTGTCTACTCCCGGGGCCTTGTTTCGACTCAAGTCTTTCAGTGCTCTGTCAAACTCTTCACGCAGTATCGTATATCCCATTTCATCTTCATCTACATCCTCTTACATTTCCATAATATTGTCCTCAAGTACACCGCCCTTGTATAGACCCTCTGTATACTCCTTCCACCTTTCATCTTTCCCTTCTTTGCTTAGAACTGGGTTTCCATCTGAGCTCTTGATATTCATGCAAGTAGTTCTCTTTTCTCCAAATGTCTCTTTAATTTTCCTGTAGGCAGTATCTATTTTACCCCTAGGGAGATGAGCCTCTACATCCTTACATTTGTCCTCTAGCCATCCCTGCTTAGCCATTTTGCACTTCCTGTCGACTTCATTTTTGAGACGTTTGTATTCCCTTTTGCCTGCTTCATTTACTGCATTTTTATGTTTTCTCCTTTCTTCAATTAAATTCAATATTTCTTCTGTTACCCAAGGATTTCTACTAGCCCTCGTCTTTTTACCTACTTCATCCTCTGCTATCTTCACTACTTCATCCCTCAAAGCTACACATTCTTCTTGTACTGTGTTTCTTCCCCCCATTTGTTCCCTTATGCTCTCCCTTAAACTCTGTACAACATCTGGTTCTTTCAGTTTATCCAGGTCCCATCTCCTTAAATTCCCACCTTTTGTGCAGTTTCTTCAGTTTTAATCTACAGTTCATAACCAATAGACTGTGGTCAGAGTCCAAATCTGCCCCTGGAAATGTCTTACAATTTAAAACCTGGTTCCTAAATCTCTGTCTTACCATTATATAATCTATCTGATAACTTTTAGTATCTCCAGGATTCTTCCATGTATACAACCTTCTTTTACGATTCTTGAACCAAGTGTTAGCTATGATTAAGTTATGCTCTGTGCAAAATTCTACGAGACGGCTTCCTCTCTCATTTCTCTCCCCCCATCCATATTTACCCACTATGTTTCCTTCTCTCCCTTTTCCTACTCTCGAATTCCAGTCACCCATGACTATTAAATTTTCGTCTCCCTTCACTACCTGAATAATTTCTTTTATCTCATCATACATTTCGTCAATTTCTTCATCATCTGCAGTGCTAGTTGGCATATAAAATTGTACCACTGTAGTAGGCATGGGCTTCGTGTCTATCTTGGCCACAATAATGCGATCCCTATGCTGTTGGTAGTAGCTTATCCGCATTCCTATTTTTTTTTATTCAATATTAAACCTACTCCTGCATTACCCCTATTTGATTTTGTATTTATAACCCTGTATTCACCTGACCAGAAGTCTTGTTCCTCCTGCCACCGAACTTCACTAATTCCCACTATATCTTACTTTAACCTGTCCATTTCCCTTTTTAAATTTTCTAATCTACCTGCCTGATGAAGGGATCTCACATTCCACTCTCCGATCCGTAGAACGCCAGTTTTCTTTCTCTTGATAACGACTTCCTCTTGAGTAGTCCCCGCCCGGAGATGCGAATGGGGGACTATTTTACCTCCGGAATATTTTACCCAAGAGGACGCCATCATCATTTAATCATACAGTAAAGCTGCATGTCCTCGGGAAAAATTACGGCTGTAGTTTCCCCTTGCTTTCAGCCGTTCGCAGTACCAGCACAGCAAGGCTGTTTTGGTTAGTGTTCCAAGATGAAAAGAATCCTGTAAGCTTGTTGCCAATCTGCGGGCAGTGGGACGTTCATAACAACAGGAGGAGGAGGTGTAACAGCAGCTGTCCCTTCACCTCACAATATTATATCGTTCCTCTTCCGCCGAGGCAACAGCTGCCTGTACATCCTCGGCCAAAGATTCGGGAACAATATCGTCTGCCCATACCATTGGGAGCGTGGTAAGGTCTTCAGAGACCTCCCCAATGGGACGTGGTGACTGCCAGGATAGGTCAAATGACGCGTCGTTCGTCGTGTTGGTAGGCAATCAACAGCTGCACTTTCGACAGGAGCGAATTGGTGGCCAGGCCGGTGGATGGACAAGCGTCCGAATCCGGCGTGGAGGCTTCGGTTTGAAGTTCATCGTGGCGCTAAGAGATCTCACCGGCTCGCGACTACGTCGTGGGTTCACTAGCTTTCATCTTTCGCTTCTTTTGCCTCTTTCGGGACCGCGGTTTCCGAGAGCACGCCTCTGTGTTGGATGACAGGAGCGTGTCCCGACGACCAGACAATAGGCGGCCGTGTGCGCAACCATCACATCGACTTGCAAACGAGGCTTCTCTTCACCTCCTTCTAGCGCCGGCGGCGTGTGAGGGTGAGGGAAGGCTGTGTTAAGCGTCGGCTGCCCCTCGTTGTCCCATCTCGGCGTCGACGCTTGCGAAAGATCCGGTGAGTGGTCGGGCCTGTGCATCAGACTGGGATCCGTCCGCAGCGTCGCTATGCACTTGAGACGAAAGGTGATGGAAGGCTTGAGATCCGTTAGTCAGAGCTGAGAAATCCGCTGCTGCAGGCACCCTGAGCACACGTGGCCCTCTTTTCCTCAAACCAAGCAGGTCTTCGGGTGGCCGACATATAAGATGATCGCCCTGCATCACCCCATGTAGAGGTAGGATGGAACAGGCTTACTGCGTTCAGTGCATACTTGTCGCACTCCATTCAATACCGGGTAGGTGCTAAACTGTGCCCACGACGTGGTTGTGAATCATTACATAGGGCCTGAGTGCTGCCACCACATCGTCCGCGGCACTTTGAACGGGAGTTCGAATACGTGGATCGCCCTAGGACCGAGACCCGCATGATCCACAGTCAATGGTCCAATATTGCCGTCCGAATGTCGGAACTTCAGCCCATCTCTCGTCTTCTCTAAACTCGTATCGTACGCAGCATCAGTTACTAATGTAACACAAACCACGATGCTCACAGTTGTGAGGTAGATCGGTACAAGCCACCAAGTCTCAAAGAAATCGTTCTATGTCAAGCGCTTTGGGACGTGCACATTCATTCCAGAAACTGAATTTCTGCGTCAATTTCCAATATGTATTGATCATTTACTTCAAAAGAAACCCACTCGCGCAAAAGCCGCTGTAGCACGTAAACACCTCAAAGCGAGGGCGTAAACAGCCCCGTCCGCACTGGTCTGCCGACGAAGGCAGACTACTGCTAGGCTATCCGAACATGCTTCACGACCAGACGCAAACTTCCATATGTCGTTAGGCACGTATCTACAACCTGCGCTCGTACATCTTTTATGTATTCGTTCATCATATTAGATGTTTCAGGAAAGCGTGCATTGTGTCATTTACGATGTAACTAGAACTGTGGAAACTGCACCACTTACTTATTTTTTGATACACAGCACAACGCGTTTCCAGAATTTAATATTATTTTCAAGTGCGTTTTTGCCTTTGTTTACTTGAATATGTTTGATGATGTTTGCATGTATGATTTTCTACCTCTCTTGCGTCTTTCTAAAGTTAGAATCCAATCGGAAAATCGAGAAAAATGATTCCTTGCTTGTTTTCAAATGCTAATGTTAGAAATGGTTTAATGTTGTTTATTTATTTACATATACAAAAGGATTCGAGAACAGTAAGCAGCACAAACAAAGAACTTAGAGAAAATCAGGCTCTAACTTTAAAATCAGATAAAAACCGCACAATAGTTATTATGAAAGAAAGTGAATACATTGAGAAAATTCTTAAATTCTACATAGAAAACAACAGAGTACTATTTAACAAAGACTCAACAAAACAAATCTCACGACAGTTACAGAAAACATATTTCTTACTGACAGGATATGAAAAGAAACACATCGCCTGTATGAACCCTAAAGCTCCCCTATTAAGATCCCAGTCTAAGGTACACAATGAAGGACGTTCTGTAAGGCCTATAGTTAACAGAATGAACATCCCTGCATACAAACTATTTCAGAAGCTCAATCAGTTCCTAAAAAAGTATTTCATATACGAAACAATGTGTAATGAGAAAAAGAGTACTACACTAGTCACTGAAATAAAAAATGAAACATGTCAGATGGTGCCCATTTTATATCACCAGACATCAGAAACTATATTCCAAACTCCTTGTTAAACAAGCCACTGCAGTAATAAATAACTTACTAAAGCACAAAAAGTGTTCACAAGTTGCAGTTATTGAATTTATAGAGTTACTAGAAATAATCCTCAACTACAACTACTTTGCTTTCAATGGTAACATTTATCAACAACCAGATGGGTTAACCATAGGCTCATCCATATCTGGCACAATAGCACACCTTTTCGTGAACCACCTAGAACAGAAAATATTCATCAGCCAGGAACCCCGCTTAGAAAACATAGTGTACTACATAAGATATGTAGATGATACTCTAATTTTACTCAAAGGTGATACCAAAGACATCAATAACATAATAAATTTGTTTAATAATGTGCACACGAAAATAAATTCCACAGCTGAATACCAAGAAACAATACTATTAATCTTCTAGGTTTGTGCATATAAAACAAAAACAACAGGCACAATTTTAGATGTACAGAAAAAAGACAACCTCCAGCAACGATCCCTGCCACATCATGTCACCCAGATGTACACAAGAAAGCTGCATACAAAACAAAATCCCAATGAACAAAGAGGACAGTGAGAAAGAATTAGACATCATTAAGAAAAAGTGCAATGGTGAGCGACTTCCTCAGCTCAACGATAGACAGTATTTAGAGACAAATAACAAAAAGAAAAAACTTTCTGGTTCTTTAGAAGGAACCAATAATCCAGTCAAATTATGGCTAGCATACGAGACGTAGGTAACATTTCTAAAAACTAGGAAAACTACTTAGGTGACATGCAGTGAAAGCAACTTTCTCCACAAGCAACTAACTGCAACAGAAACTCGTCCACACCTTAAACAATAAAAAATGTTTCTTTTGTAAATGGAAACCACCTTTCCTTGTTGCTGCACTGTATTTTATTTCTCCCAGACGAGTTTCGCCTTTTACTTTAAGGTGTCTTCAGTGAGATCTATAATAATACACTTGTCTTTTGATATGTAACATTTGTAGATTATAAATCAGTTCACATCTCGTTTTTTACGTGAATGAGTGATTATTTACAGTTCTTCGCAGTTTTGGTTGGCATCTGCGTTTCCTCTCATCTAATTACATGCTGGAGGTCACGCTATAACTTCACTTAAGAAACACAAGCACGTTTTCATCTTCTGAACATTTTTTCTTCGCAGTTTTCATATTTTTTGGCGGGTTTTATTTGCAAAACAAATATTTCTGTACTTGCTGTGGACGATGGTCACGTAAACAAACTTCTTAGTAAACAGGATAAGTCCTCAGACTCGAGAATATACAAAATAATATGTAAAACTTGCTTAAGCTACTACAGAGGACAAACTGGGAGGAAATTTCAAGTTAGATATTCTGAGCTCATCAACTGTTCACTCACAACCAATTTACAAAATCAGAAATAGCAGTACACCTAAAAACAATGGACATCCATTTGAAAACAATATACGCTACTGGCCATTAAAATTGCTTCACCACGAAGATGACGTGCTATAGACGTGAAATTTAACCGACAGGAAGAAGATGCTGTGATATGCAAATGATCTGCTTTTCAGAGCATTCATAGAGGTTGGCGCCGGTGGCGACACCTACAACGTGCTGACATGAGGAAAGTTTCCAACCGATTTCTCATACACAAACACCAGTGCTCTGCGTACTGATTTCTCAGGATCTATGCTCCCAAATTGGGTGAAAATGTAATCACATATCAGTTGTAGTATAATATATTTGTCCAATGTATACCCGTTTATCATCTGCATTTCTTCTTGGTGCAGCAATTTTAATGGCCAGTAGTGTAGTTACGAAAATTTTTTGTAAGATCAGTATATAACCCTCTTAAAATTGGTGAAGGAAATTAAAGAAAGGAAAAGCAACTAACAGAAATCGCAGAAGGCGTTTGAACACACAGTTACAAAAACTTTTAATCGAAAGACCAATAGGAAACCTTTTTATAGTTACTGAAGAAAATTCAAATCACTATAACAGAATACCCAGAAGGCAATCCAAGGAACCAGAAGGCAGTGCAATTTACATAACAATCTCTATTTTTTCAACATTGCGCAAAGGTCACTTACTGCATTTAGAGAATAAAACATATCCAACATTTTAGTCTAAGGACTGATGAGTTGAAGGCACTGTTATTAAATTGGAACTGTGCAAAGAATACTATTTTAAAATAAATTTACAAGCAAGGCTATTTTGCTGAAATGCGAGATTACTCAAATTGCGCAGAAATTGTGTTATGAACTAAAACGTCTCTCTAAAAGTCGCTTTATTGACTTTCAGGATTTACATTTCTGAACAGCATCGCTCATGTATCGGTGCTCCCATAAATTCAAAATGAGAGGAAGTCGAACAGCTGAGTGATATATCTGGCAGTAATAGTAATATTTCAATAATCCAGTTCGAGTCACAAACGATGGTGGTCCAGTTTCTACATCTACATTTATACTCAACAAGCCACCCAACGGTGTGTGGCGGAGGACACTTTACGTGCCACTGTCATTACCTCCCTTTCCTGTTCCAGTCGCAGCCGGCCGCGGTGGTCTCGCGGTTCTAGGCGCGCAGTCCGGAACCGTGCGACTGCTACGGTCGCAGGTTCGAATCCTGCCTCGGGCATGGATGTGTGTGATGTCCTGAGGTTAGTTAGGTTTAAGTAGTTCTAAGTTCTAGGGGACTGTTGACCACAGTAGTTGAGTCCCATAGTCCTCAGAGCCATTCCAGCCAATTTTTTTTTTTTCGATACCTCATCCAGAAAAGCACCCTCTCGAAACCTGGACAGCAAGTTACACCGCGATGCAGAGCACCTCTCTTGCAGAGTCTGCAAGTATAAGTCGAACGAGTGTTTTGTAAGCCACCTCCTTTGTTGATCGACTACATTTTCTAAGGACTCTCCCAATAAATGTCAACCTGGTACCCGGCTTACCAACAATTAATTTTATATGATCATTCCACTTCCAATCGTTCCGCACGCATACTCCCAAATATTTTACAGAAGTAACAAGCTATCGGTGTTTGTTCCGCTATCACATAATCATACAATAAAGGATCCTTCTTTCTATATATTCATGATACATTACATTTGTCTATGTTAATGGTCAGTTGCCACTCTATGCACCAAGTGCCTATCCGCTGCAGATCTTCCTGCATTTCGCTACAATTTTCTAATGTTGCAACTTCTCTGTATACTACAGCATCATCCGCGAAAAGCCACTTGGAACTTCCGACACGATCTACTAGGCCACTTATATACCGGAATATTGTGAAAAGCAATGGTCCCAAAACACTCCCCTGTGGCACGCCAGAGGTTACTTTAACGTCTGTAGACGTCTCTCCATTGAGAACAACATGCTGTATTCTGTTTGCTAAAAACTCTTCAATCCAGCCACACAGCTGGTCTGATATTCCGTAGGCTCTTAGTTTATCTATCAGGCGACAGTACGGAACTGTATCGAACGCCTTCCGTATGTAAGGGAAATTGCATCTTCCTGGGAGCCTGTATCTAATATTTTCTGGGACTCATGAACAAATAAAGAGAGTTGGGTCTCACACGATCGCTGTTTCCGGAATTCACGTTGATTCCTACAGAGTAGATTCTGGCTTTTCAGAAACGACATGATACACGAGCAAAAAACATGTTCTAAAATTCTACTAAACAGATCGACGTCAGAGATATAGATCTATAGTTTTGCGTATCTGCTCGACGACCCTTCTTGAAGACTTGGACTACCTGTGCTGTTTTCCAATCATTTGGAACCTTCCGTTCCTCTAGATGCTTGCGGTACACGGTTGTTAGAAGGGGGGCAAGCTCTTTCGCGTACTCTGTGTAGAATCGAATTGGTATCCCGTCAGGTCCAGTGGACTTTCCTCTGTTGAGTGATTCCAGCTGCTTTTCTATTCCTTGGACACTTATTTCGATCTCAGTCATTTTTGCGTTTGTGCGAGTCTTCCTCTGTGAAACAGCTTTGGAAAAAGGTGTTTAGTATTTCAGTTTTACTCGTGTCATCCTCTGTTTCAATGCCATCATCATCCCGGAGTGTCTGGATATGCTTTTTCGAGCCACTTACTGATTTAACGTAAGACCAGAACTTCCTAAGATTTTCTGTCAAGTCAGTACATAAAATTTTACTTTCGAATTCACTGAACGTTTCACGCATAGCCCTCCTTACGCTGACTTTGATATCGTTTAGCTTCTGTTTGTCTGAGAGGTTTTGGCTGCGTTTAAACTTGCAGTAAAGCTCTCTTTGCTTTCGTAGTAGTTTCCTAACTTTGTTGTTGAACCACGGTGGGTTTTTCCCGTCCCTCACTGTTTTACTCGGCACGTACCTGTCTAAAACGCATTTTACGATGTAGGTTTGTTCTTGCATCTACGTCACTGGGTCTCCATTAGCTACTGAAAGTACAGTAGCGTTGTGAGAGCACTGTTGTGAATGTCGTAACCAAAGCGAGTATTAAACAGGATCGTAGCGAGTTATTTAGTGAGTTGCAAGTTGTCGTGGCTGATGGTGGTGCTAAGCCGCATATTCTACACAGGCAAGTCAGAGGCATAATCTGCAGGGTACACGCTTTTATCAGGCGCAAAGCTCGTGAATACACGTGCCGCAATTGTCGCTTGGGACCGGCTACATTGCAATCGCCGTCCGTGTCTCGGCCTGCGCGAACCGCCATCGTTCGTGGATCGCATTGTAAATTACCGTATCTCAACTGTATTTAGTATCTAAATATTTTCCATATTAGCTAGATGCGTATTAGGCGTTTAATTTCAAACAGGAATGTAAATCATCATATGTCTGCGTAGTCACCCTATGTTTTTCTTGTTCCGTCCCTTGTTGTTGTCTGCTTGGAAGCATGGTTGTTTTCTGCTGGAGTTTCTATATGTCTTTGGCCTTGGGGTAAGTGTCTCAGTATATAGGGACAGCTTAGCCAACTTTTGTTTATAGCAAAGGGGAACTTTACTGGAGCAGAGAGACACCGGGGAGCGATGATCGTCGCTTTTGCTAAGTTGGCACAGGTAGAACAGTAGGTTTCAGCTGTTACAGAATAATTCGAGGCACGTTGCGTAGGCAGGAATTGTAAATAATTTCCCGATTTTTGGAATTTATAGCAGTGCTTTGATTGCGCTCTAAAATTTTATGATTGTGGGGTACGAGGCCACGTGGATCTATGAGTCTGACTAGATTCCTGAATAAATCGTGTAACTGATTTGAGCAGTGCGTATGGTTTTAACATTTGGTAGTCATATTAAGAAAAAAGCGAGTGCGTTAGGTGCAGATTTGAGTGAAATTATTTGTGCATGGTTGGTAGCCGTTACCACGTGTTCTGTTCGTGAGATTCTGCTCTGGCATTCTTTGCTACCAGTTGAACTAGTTTCCTTGCTTAAGTAAATTCTCCTGTTACATTTTATTGATTTTTCTTAATAGTGGGTAGCCATGTGGTTATTACTGATTTTCGGTGTTGTAATATCTCTTTATATTCTACTAATTATCCCTGCACAATTCTATGAGTGAATTACGTTTCCTACTTGAACATCTATATACTCGCAGAATCGATACGCAAAATAGTACAGTACTATTACTATTCCATGAGCGCATAATTACTCTTTGTAATATTCTCTCTGGTGTGTTGAGAGGACTTCTAGGATTTTCTCCGTGCCGAATAGCCGCATTGAATAATTGTAATTTTGCTATCGAGGTTACTGGAAGAAAGAGATTGAAAATATATTGTATGCTACTCAAGAAAATATATACTGAGCATTTACGTCAAAGGTGTGTAAGGAATTTCAGTATATATGTATTTTCTAATAGGAAATTTGGACGAAGGTGTCGTTTCGTTGTTAATCAGAAGGGAACTTCCGATGAATTGGAAACGAAGCTGCAATTATTAGATCCAAGATCTCCTTTATTTCATCGGATAGTTACACTCTGTCAAAGCAAACTTTCCGCTTGATCTGAGGTTTCCCGAATGACTACGCAACGCAACAAAACCAGGACATTTTATTTACACAGGACTGCAGATCGCTTCTAATCATCGAGACTGCGGACAAGGAGAGTCATCGTCCGATTCTGGTTAAACAAGTAAAGCTTAATTATAACTTTCTTGAGCGAAAGTGATGACTGTGATATGGCTGCTTATGAATGAGATCATTAATAAAATACTAATAACTAACTTTCCTCCTCACCAGCAACCAGTATAAACACAATATTAATTAAAATTATAGTGTCTCCCATCTTTTGCAAGAATTTTTCGCATGACGTACCTCCTATTCAATGTCCTTAATTGCAGTCACACATATTTTTTTTATAAATTTGAGAATAATTTTCTCTTAAAGTATTTCCAATTTGGATCTTGTTACCCTTATTAAATTATTGAAAGACTTCTTTCTCTGTGATGAATGGTTAGTCTGAATTCCTAGGGGACTCCTAGTTTCAAATAATCGTGTTATTCACGTATGCATCTCGGACCTTTCCAGCAACAACATTCACAGCCTGGTAGGTTAAGGCTTTTATGTTAAATATACGTTTCCCTTCCCTTTTAAAGATTTGATCATGAAATATATGTACAGGGGAAACCATTCCTGATGTCCAATAACGCACCGCTGTTTACACAGTTCCCTATCAAGGCTCCTCCGGCTCAGCTTAGCTCACACTTGTACGATTTTTAGCGTGTTTAGCAGCATTTCCAAAGCTGATTCTCCTACAGAATTAATCAAGAATTATCAAGGTAATCAAAATTTCATTAATTTTTCCTAAGTTGAGGCCTATCTACTACTTTTTTTCAAGCAAACATTGAAATTAATTAAGTGGTAGGTCAACCCGAGAAACCTTCTGTAACGAAATCCCAATTTAAATTCACAAATTGTTACGTCAGTCTGGTGATTGGACGTGTTGTGCTGCCATTCATGAAGAGAATTCCAGGGGGTGTTTTCCAACAGAACAACGCTCGCCGACATACCACTGTTGCAACCCAGCATGCTCTACACAGTGTTGACGTGTCGGATTGACCTGCTCAGTCACCAGGTCTGTCTCCAGTCGAGCACATATGGGGGCATCACGACAACTCCAGCGTCATCCACAATCAGAATTAACTGTCCTTGTACCGACCGACCAAGTGCTTCCTATAACTGACATCCGGCACCTGTACGACACAATAAATGCACGTTTCACGCTTGCATTCAACATTTTGGCGGTTACACCGCTCATTGATGTACCAGCATTTCAGATTTGCAGTGGCTTATCTCGCGCTAACATTAACCTGTGCTATTTTAATCACTTAAATATGTCACCTAGGCGAATTTATTCCTCAAATTTTATTAGTCTACATTAATAATGTATTGGCTTTGTTACTTTTTTCTGTCATTGTATACGTCACGAAAACATCATGAAGGTAAACTTAGAGAGATTCGAGGTCACTCGGAGGGCTGTAACAGCCATTCGTCCCGTGAACCATTCTCTACTACAGTTGCTGTTAAGTGGTACACGAAGTACCCATCACCATATAGTGTAAGATGTCCTGCGTAGTGTAGATGTAGACTTCAAGCAACTGCAAACTCCTCATTGGATGAAGACATTTACAAATCGAAGATGTTTTCGTAGAATGAGGAGCACTATGGGAAATTTTGTTATTCCGAAAGATAAATGCAATAGAATATTCTGTATGTACTTCCGAAGATGCATACGAGCTATGTACTTTGTGAGATGAAGGGTGTACAGATAATCTGTATGATGCAACAAGGCTGGACCTTTACGACGCCCTGGAAGGTGTTTGCTGTCGTGCCTTTATGGAGCCGCTCGTATTAGCTACCGCACGCCTGTGGATGCAGCTGTACCGCCTCGCACTCACGCTGTTCTGCGAGAACATTTGAAGAGCGGCGGCCGTCCTCGCCGTTACGACCAGCCATTTATGCGCCATAAAACGCCGCACAATGGACCGCGTCACCACCTGCTAAACTAAACGCCGCGTGGCGTACGGATTGGGACAGCCGCACGTTTTCTACAACGAGCTGGCAACTGCCGCCGTAAAGCCAGCCCTCCGCCCAGCCGCCGACGTCCGGTGGTGGCCCACATTCATTCCACAGTGCGGCATTGTGCCGCTGGTGAATGAGCACTTAAGGTACTTACATATAATGCACTACTGGCCATTAAAACTGTTACACCAACAAGAAATGCAGATGATAAACGGGTACTCATTGGACACATATATTGTACTAGAACTGACATGTGATTATATCTTCACGCAATTTTGGTGCGTAGATGCTGAGAAATCAGTTCCCGGAACAACCACCTCTGGCCGTAATAACGGCCTTGATACGCCTGGGCATTGAGTCAAACAGAGCATGGATGGCGTGTACAGGTACAGCTGCCCATGCAGCTTCAGCACGATACCACAGTTCATCAAGAGTAGTGACTGTCGTATTGTGACGAGCTAGTTGCTCGGCCACCATTGACCAGACGTTTTCAATTGGTGAGACATCTGGAGAATGTGCATGCCAGGGCAGCAGCAGAAACATTTTCTGTATCGAGAAAGGCCCGTACAGGACCTGGAATACACGGCCGTGCATTATCCTGCTGAAATGCAGGTTCTCGCAGGGATCGAATGAAGGGTAGAGCCACGGGTCGTAACACATCTGAAATGTAACGTCCACTGTTCAAAGTGCCGTCAATGCGAACAAGAGGTGACCGAGACGTGTAACCAGTGGCACCCCATACCATCACGCCGGGTGATACGCCAGTATGGAGATGACGAATACACGCTTCCAATGTGCGTTCACCGCGATGTCGCCAAACACGGATGCGACCATCATGATGCTGTAAACAGAACCCGGATTCATCCGCAAAAATGACGTTTTGCCATTCGTGCATCCAGGTTCGTCGTTGAGTAAACCATCGCTGGCGCTTGTGTCTGTGATGCAGCGTCAAAGGTAACCGCAACCATGGTCTTTGAGCTGATAGCCCACGCTGCTGCAAACATCGCTGAACTGTTCGCGCAGATGGTTGTTGTCTTGCAAACGTCCGCATCTGTTGACTCAGGGATTGAGGCGTGGCTGCACGATCCGTTACAGCCATGCGGATAAGATGATTGTCATCTCGACAGCTAGTGATATGACGTCGTTGGGATCCAGTATGGCGTTCCGTATTACCGTCCTGAACCCACCAATTCCATATTCTGCTAACAGTCATTGGATCTCTGCCAACGCGAGGAGCAGTGTCGCGATACGAGAAACCGCAATCACGATAGGCTTCAATCCGACCTTTATCAAAGTCGGAAACGTGATGGTACGCATTTCTCCTCCTTACACGAGGCATCACAACGACGGTTCACCAGCCAACGCCGGTCAACTGCTGTTTGTGTATGTGAAATCGGTTGGAAAATTTCCTCATATCAGCACGTTGTAGGTGTCGCCATCGGCGCCAACTTTGTGTGAATGCTCTGAAAAGCTAATCATTTGCATATCACAGCATGTTATTCCTGCCGGTTAAATTTCGCGTCTGTAACACATTATCTTCGTGGTGTAGTAATTTTAATGGCCAGTAGTGCATATGCTACACTGCCGGCAAAAAAGTCGCAACACCAAAAGTATTTAATGTAGAGTAATGAAATTTTGAGAATACATTTCTCTAGGTAACTTATTTAAGTGATTAACATTGCAAGATCACGAGTTAAAGCAAACACGTGGTAAACCATTGCCGATGTGGAATGCTAGTATATTAATAAAGAGCGTAACTGCCAGAATGTTGAAGCAAGCATGAAAACATGTATCCATTATGTTGTACAGGTTGAGTGTAATGGAATTCCTCTCATTTTCACGTTGTCGGCCAATACAGGGACGGTTAATACTGTTTGTGGATGAAGCTGGATTTGTCGTCCGATGATGTACAATACGTGCTCGATTGGTGATAGATCTGGTGGTCGAGCAGGACAAGGAAAATGTCGAAATTCTGTAGAGCATGTTGGTTTAAAACAGCCGTACGTGGATAAGCGTTGTCCTGCTAGAAAACACACCCTGGAATTCTCTTCCGGAATGGGAGCACAACAGATCGAATTACCAGACTGACGTACGATTTTGCAGTCAGGGTGCGTAGGATGATCACGATAGTGCTCCCGCTGTCCAGGTGAGATACAGTGTGTCTAGCACGCAGACAGGTTGACTGAAGACCCTCAACTACTCTCCTTCGAATCAACACACTGCCGTCACTGGCACCGAGTTAGAACCAGCTGTCAGCAGAAAATACAACAGACCTCCACCCCGCTCTCCAGTGAGCTCTGGCCTGACACCACAGAAACGGCGGTGGTTTGGGGTCAATGTAATGCAGGGTGCAGGACGTCTGGCTCGGAGCTGTCCTTGAAGTAACCGATTTGCAACAGTTCGTTGTATCACCGTGGTGCCAACTGCTGCTCAAGTTGCTGCTGCACATGCAGTACGACGCTCCAGAGCCATACCCTGAACACCATGGTCTTCCCTCTCTGTAGTGCCGCGTGGCCGTCCAGAGCCCGTGAATTCTCGTGATAAACGCTGCTAGCAGTCATGTACAGCTGCTAGACTCCTACCAAGTCTCTCTGCAATATCGCAGAAGGAATATCCACCTTCTCACAGCCCTATTACACGACATCATTCAAACTCAGTGAAGTACTGATATGGCGTCCTTGTCGTCTTAAGGGCATGCTTGACTAACATCAGCTCGCCACACCTCATCACAAATGTAATTAAGCTCATGGCTCCTGAGGAATGTATTTAAAGCATGGCTGACCGTATCCTCATCGTGGCTATACTAGCGCCACTCTTATCCAACTGGTGCAAAATTTGAATAGATGTCATCTTACAGGTTTAGAAACAGACCCACCAACTTTCGTTTAAGTCGCAGAAATCATTCTTGGTAGCAAACTGTGTAAAATAAATGACAGCTGATGGTTTCACTGTGAATTTTGACAATTTAAAATAATCTATACGACACACTTGATGCCAAGCGTGGAAGTGTACTGTCCTTAGGCCATCCTCACACCGGACAGAAAAGCTTTCGTGGACGAGCAGGTGTGACGTCACAACTTGGAATTTCACGTTCCACAGGATTCAGTAGGGCGAAAGACTGAATAAGACTACTCAAATATTTAGTTTGTGTAGAATAACGTGACCACTGACACACAATATCGAGTTCTACGTCACAAGTAGAACTTGGGAGACGCCATATTGTATTTCGTCGTATTCAGTTGAAGCTCGTACCAGGTGGGTTTTATGTTATACTAATGCCCTATAAATATATGCTGATTCAAAGCACCAGCACGTTGATGAGCTCTCGAAACGCGTCGTTATTGCACGATTTGTTGTAAGAAGATGATGGGAAATGTCATATTGAGGATTAAAGAATTTTGTTCTTTTCCTATTGCAACTTGTATGTTATCAATGTATGCTATTTCATGGCAATGATATTCTCAAGATGCATTAAAAACGCTTCGTTCTTGGTACGGTTTGTTATAGTTAAATATCAATAAATGAAATATTTACAGGTAAAGACTTCAGGATATCCATAAATGTTGCAACAATGGATTATATATATACACTCCTGGAAATTGAAATAAGAACACCGTGAATTCATTGTCCCAGGAAGGGGAAACTTTATTGACACATTCCTGGGGTCAGATACATCACATGATCACACTGACAGAACCACAGGCACATAGACACAGGCAACAGAGCATGCACAATGTCGGCACTAGTACAGTGTATATCCACCTTTCGCAGCAATGCAGGCTGCTATTCTCCCATGGAGACGATCGTAGAGGTGTTGGATGTAGTCCTGTGGAACGGCTTGCCATGCCATTTCCACCTGGCGCCTCAGTTGGACCAGCGTTCGTGCTGGACGTGCAGACCGCGTGAGACGACGCTTCATCCAGTCCCAAACATGCTCAATGGGGGACAGATCCGGAGATCTTGCTGGCCAGGGTAGTTGACTTACACCTTCTAGAGCACGTTGGGTGGCACGGGATGCATGCGGACGTGCATTGTCCTGTTGGGACAGCAAGTTCCCTTGCCGGTCTAGGAATGGTAGAACGATGGGTTCGATGACGGTTTGGATGTACCGTGCACTATTCAGTGTCCCCTCGACGATCACCAGAGGTGTACGGCCAGTGTAGGAGATCGCTCCCCACACCATGATGCCGGGTGTTGGCCCTGTGTGCCTCGGTCGTATGCAGTCCTGATTGTGGCGCTCACCTGCACGGCGCCAAACACGCATACGACCATCATTGGCACCAAGGCAGAAGCGACTCTCATCGCTGAAGACGACACGTCTCCATTCGTCCCTCCATTCACGCCTGTCGCGACACCACTGGAGGAGAGCAGCACGATGTTGGGGCGTGAGCGGAAGACGGCCTGACGGTGTGCGGGACCGTAGCCCAGCTTCATCAAGACGGTTGCGAATGGTCCTCGCCGATACCCCAGGAGCAACAGTGTCCCTAATTTGCTGGGAAGTGGCGGTGCGGTCCCCTACGGCACTGCGTAGAATCCTACGGTCTTGGCGTGCATCCGTGCGTCGCTGCGGTTCGGTCCCAGGTCGACGGGCACGTGCACCTTCCGCCGACCACTGGCGACAACATCGATGTACTGTGGAGGCCTCACGCCCCACGTGTTGAGCAATTCGGCGGTACGTCCACCCGGCCTCCCGCATGCCCACTATACGCCCTCGCTCAAAGTCCGTCAACTGCACATACGGTTCACGTCCACGCTGTCGCGGAATGCTACCAGTGTTAAAGACTGCGATGGAGCTCCGTATGTCCCGGCAAACTGGCTGACACTGACGGCGGCGGTGCACAAATGCTGCGCAGCTAGCGCCATTCGACGGCCAACACCGCGGTTCCTGGTGTGTCCGCTGTGCCGTGCGTGTGATCATTGCTTGTACAGCCCTCTCGCAGTGTCCGGAGCAAGTATGGTGGGTCTGACACACCGGTGTCAATGTGTTCTTTTTTTCCATTTCCAGGAGTGTATGTGAGACGAGTTCGATCAACATTGATGAGGCATAAATGTTTAACAGGTACTGAAATAAATTTCTAAAAAGGAAACACAACACGCCTTGGAAGCGTTTAACATTACGTAACTATACTGTACCACACACATGTTTTGATTCCTGATGTTATCAACTGATCTCTCTCTCTCTCTCTCTCTCTCTCTCTCTCTCTCTCTCTCACACACACACACACACACACACTCATATCTCCCTCTCTCTCTCTCTCTCTCTCTCACACACACACACACACACACACTCATATCTCCCTCTCTCTCTCTCTCTCTCTCTCTCTCACACACACACACACAGAGACACACACACAAACACAAAGAAAGTACCTGTGACCTTTGGCATTGCCTTGTGAAAGACGCGTAGACGCATTGAAACATCAACAATAGTAGCCTCGACCCGAATAAGACAGCCGAGGGTAATACATCCGAAAGAGGACAAAGTGTGCTGCGCTGGTGCCTGTAAACATCCCAGCAGACAGCCTTGGAGAAGAGCTGGGTGAGTTGAATAGCGCGCAGAACGGCTGAGCCTTGGGCGCCATGGTGACCTCAATACGCGCAGCGAGTGGTGTTTACACGAGAGCGTATCTACCGGAAGTCCGCACTTGCCGCCAGAGCGCCGCATTCTGCTGGAACCAACAAAATACCGCATTCTCTGCCGGCTTCTCTTCTGTGCGACCGTTCCCGGTGGGTCTGACACACCGGTGTCAATGTGTTCTTTTTTCCATTTCCAGGAGTGTATAAGTGTGTGTGTGTGCGTTTTCCACATCTCCCCTTAAACCATATGACTGATTTCATCCAAACTTGGTATATATATTCCTTACTGTCAGCCAACATCCCCTGCGAGGTTAAGAACCGCCTACCTATCATAGTTCAGGAGATATGATACCATAAACAATGAGACGTGTGAAAACCTCCACACCAAGCATTACGTTTAAATGTATTACTTCTCTGCAACTAACTGTATTCGCGATAAATTTCGCAAAAAGTGTCAAGATATGCCGCTAAATGCATTTACAAAAGTGTATTATGACAACATGTATCACTCAGGAGATACGATTTTTTAAACACTAAAATGCTTGAAAAATTGCCGCACAGTGCATCGCGTTTAAATTTATTACTTCTTTTCTATTAATTCTATTCGCAACACGTTTTGCAGTCAGTATCCACATATGCCGTCGAATGCACTTACACAAATATGTTATTATACGACACGTAGTTCAAGAGATATGACGTCATAAACGGTGAGATGCATGAAAAACTGACTCATATGCCTGAAGTTTAAATACATTTGTTCTTTTACTGCTAAACATTCCTGCAGTCGAGTCAAAGGAATCCCTGACACCTGGCGACGCTTCTGGTAGCTTTCAGCTCCGTAGCACATACGGCTGTAGGCAAAACCGATAGCCGTCTATAGAGCTATCAAGAGGCACTGATACAGAGATGTTTACAAAATCGCATTGTAGACACACGAAGCAGCTGCGCCTAGCGTATGGAGACTATCCCAGCCTATATTTGTTAACTTTGAGTACTATACTTATGCATTTGTACATTAAGCATATTTCTTTGCATGACAGTTTCATAATTTCAAAGACTTTTCATGAATACACGGAAATGAAATTTTTTCGATACTTCACTACAGACACAGTTATTTTTTTGTTTTCGTTTGTAATAGTAAGCTGGCCGGAGTGACCGAGTGGTTCTAGGCGCTTCAGTCTGGAACCGCGCGACCGCTATGGTCACAGGTTCGAATCCTGCCTCGGGCATGGATGTGTATGGTGTCCTAAGGTTAATTAGGTTTAAGTAGTTCTAAGTTCTAGGGGACTGATGACCTTAGCAGTTAAGTCCCATAGTGCTCAGAGCCATCTGAACCATTTTTAAGTCCACAGTAGAGCAGTGGCTTTTAAAGATAATACTGCAGTAAACAAATGACTTTTGCGCTTTATTTACTATCAGCTTGCACTACCTGCAGTAGAATATTTTAGACATTGTTGTTTGAAATCTAGATATTTCGTGGGTTCTAAAACATGTGCTACTGAACAGGAGCAGGCGTCCACCAAGAATAACCTCTGAGTTCTATTAAAACTTATGTGGAAGACTATAGCAATTTGTATCACACTACTTGTAATTGGAAGTTTTAGAAGCTGATGACCTTCCGGATTGTACATAGAACTATCTTTTTTGCCTTATATGATGTTCATTTATGCTGAACTTTTTATATATAAGCCAAACGGGATAACATGGCTAGCACATAGACAAGGGCAGAAATGGGCGTTTTAATAGAGCTAACATAGCAACTTTATGCTCAGCTCGTTTGTGAGCATGCACCAGGCACAACAGAAACTACGTCCGGCGTTGTTAACAATGAGAAAGAAGTCAGGAGTGAACACAGTTTTAGGGTGCCGTTACACGAAGCGACACTTGCCTCGCGAGATTGTTACACGAGAGAAACGATGCTCGAAACAGGTACGAAAATCGTGAGCCGTCGGTCCTGGCGAGGGAAGGGTATGGTCGCGCTCTGTCTACAAGCGTGTTCGACCTCACGTCTCACGACCTTCACAGTACGCAATAATGCGAAGCGAGGCACAGTGTTTGGCGCCCAAAATCCCACAGAGGTCTGGTGTACCGCGACACAGCCACGTGCAGCACTTTTCGCGGTGGGGACTACATTCACATTATGTGAAACTTGCCTCGCGAAATGGTTGTGCTAGGGGCCGGTTGCGCTAGAGTCGTCCGTTCGGTGTAAACGCAGCTTTAGATCTGGATGAAGCTGGCAACAAAAAAGTTGCGCGCGTCTCGATTTACTGATTTGCAGAGGGGAGGATTTCTTCATTCATTCGTACATTACGTACAGCTGAGCGTATTTCTATTCAAAACTAACGGCAAGAATAATTTTGTAGAATATAAAAAGATTAATCATCTGTCTTCAATCACAAATCGTGGTTCAAACATGGCACTTAAGGAAAGGCAGCATTAGGTGTGGACAGAGCCTTACTCATTTACCGTTGGTTGCTCAGTTAAAAAAAAAATCGCGTACACTTTATTTGGAACCAATTTAAAATAAGGTTGACAATAAGCAACAATTATCAAATTTGACTTTTAAGACACAATATGTAATAAAAAATTCTTAAGCACTTTGCACTCACGGCTGTAGGCCTTATTAACCAGAAATTCTAATTATTTATCGGCTGAAGACCCCAATAGTAATAATGCAAAAAACAATTTGACGGCTGAAGGCCTGGATACAAATTGTTAAGAACAGTTAAACTTCTCCAAGAGATACTAAAATATTTAAAAAAAAACACATTCAATTACCAAAATATCACTAGCAAGAGACATCTACATCTACATCTACATCTACATCTACATGACTACTCTGCAATTCACATTTAAGTGCTTGGCAGAGGGTTCATCGAACCACAATCATACTCTCTCTCTACTATTCCACTCCCGAACAGCGAGCGGGAAAAACGAACACCTAAACCTTTCTGTTCGAGCTCTGATTTCTCTTATTTTATTTTGATGATCATTCCTACCTATGTAGGTTGGGCTCAACAAAATATTTTCGCATTCGGAAGAGAAAGTTGGTGACTGAAATTTCGTAAAAAGCTCTCGCCGCGACGAAAAACGTCTATGCTCTAATGACTTCCATCCCAACTCGTGTATCATATCTGCCACACTCTCTCCCCTATAACGCGATAATACAAAACGAGCTGCCCTTCTTTGCACCCTCTCGATGTCCTCCGTCAATCCCACCTGGTAAGGATCCCACACCGCGCAGCAATATTCTAACAGAGGACGAACGAGTGTAGTGTAAGCTGTCTCTTTAGTGGACTTGTTGCATCTTCTAAGTGTCCTGCCAATGAAACGCAACCTTTGGCTCGCCTTCCCGACAATATTATCTATGTGGTCCTTCCAACTGAAGTTGTTCGTAATTTTAACACCCAGGTACTTAGTTGAATTGACAGCCTTGAGAATTGTACTATTTATCGAGTAATCGAATTCCAACGGATTTCTTTTGGAACTCATGGGGATCATCTCACACTTTTCGTTATTTAGCGTCAACTGCCACCTGACACACCATACAGCAATCTTTTCTAAATCGCTTTGCAGCTGATACTGGTCTTCGGATGACCTTACTAGACGGTAAATTACAGCATCATCTGCGAACAACCTAAGAGAACTGCTCAGATTGTCACCCAGGTCATTTATATAGATCAGGAACAGTAGAGGTCCCAGGACGCTTCCCTGGGGAACACCTGATATCACTTCAGTTTTACTCGATGATTTGCCGTCTATTACTACGAACTGCGACCTTCCTGACAGGAAATCACGAATCCAGTCGCACAACTGAGACGATACCCCATAGCTCCGCAGCTTGATTAGAAGTCGCTTGTGAGGAACGGTGTCAAAAGCTTTCCGGAAATCTAGAAATACGGAATCAACTTGAGATCCCCTGTCGATAGCGGCCATTACTTCGTGCGAATAAAGAGCTAGCTGCGTTGCACAAGAGCGATGTTTTCTGAAGCCATGCTGATTACGTGTCAATAGATCGTTCCCTTCGAGGTGATTCATAATGTTTGAATACAGTATATGCTCCAAAACCCTACTGCAAACCGACGTCAATGATATAGGTCTGTAGTTAAATGGATTACTCCTACTACCCTTCTTGAACACTGGTGCGGCCTGCGCAATTTTCCAATCTGTAGGTACAGATCTATCGGTGAGCGAGCGGTTGTATATGAGTGCTAAGTAGGGAGCTATAGTATCAGCGTAATCTGAAAGGAACCTAATCGGTATACAATCTGGACCTGAAGACTTGCCCGTATCAAGCGATTTGAGTTGCTTCGCAACCCCTAAGGTATCTACTTCTAAGAAACTCATGCTAGCAGATGTTCGTGTTTCAAATTCTGGAATATTCCATTCGTCTTCCCTGGTGAAGGAATTTCGGAAAACTGCGTTCAATAACTCCGCTTTAGCGGCGCAGTCGTCGATAACAGTACCATCGGCACTGCGCAGCGAAGGTATTGACTGCGTCTTGCCGCTTGTGTACTTTACATACGACCAGAATTTCTTCGGATTTTCTACCAAATTTCGAGACAATGTTTCGTTGTGGAACCTATTAAAGGCATCTCGCATCGAAGTACGTGCCAAATTTCGCGCGTCTGTAAATTTTAGCCCATCTTCGGGATTTCGCGTTCTTCTGAACTTCGCATGCTTTTTCCGTTGCCTCTGCAACAGCGTTCGGACCTTTTTTGTGTACCACGGGGGATCCGTTCCATCTCTTACCAATTTATGAGGTATGAATATCTCAATTGCTGTTGCTACTATATCTTTGAATTTGAGCCACATCTCGTCTACATTCGCATAGTCAGTTCGGAAGGAATGGAAATTGTCTTTTAGGAAGGCTTCTAGTGGCACTTTATCCGCTTTTTTAAATAAAATTATTTTGCGTTCGTTTCTGATGGATTTGGAAGAAATGGTATTGAGCCTAGCTACAATGACCTTGTGATCACTAATTCCTGTATCAGTCATGATGCTCTCTATCAGCTCTGGATTGTTTGTGGCCAAGAGGTCAAGTGTGTTTTCGCAACCATTTACAATTCGCGTGGGTTCGTGGACTAACTGCTCGAAATAATTTTCGGAGAATGCATTTAGGACAATCTCGGAAGACGTTTTCTGCCTACCACCGGTTTTGAACAAGTATTTTTGCCAACATACCGAGGGTAGGTTGAAGTCCCCACCAACTATAACCGTATGAGTGGGGTATTTATTTGTTACGAGACTCAAACTTTCTCTGAACTGTTCCGCAACTGTATCATCGGAGTCTGGGGGTTGGTAGAAGGAGCCAATTATTAACTTAATTCGGCTGTTAAGTATAACCTCCACCCACACCAATTCGCACGGAGTATCTACTTCGACTTCACTACAAGATAAACCACTACTGACAGACACCAACACTCCACCACCAATTCTGCCTAATCTATCTTTCCTGAACACCGTCTGAGACTTCGTAAAAATTTCTGCAGAACTTATTTCAGGCTTTAGCCAGCTTTCTGTACCTATAACGATATCAGCTTCTGTGCTTTCTATTAGCGCTTGAAGCTCAGGGACTTTTCCAGCGCAACTACAACAGTTTACAACTATAATTCCGACTGTTCCTTGATCCAAGCACGTCCTGTAATTGCCAAGCACCCTTTGACATTGCAGCCCATCCCGCACTTTCCCGAGGCCTTCTAACCTAAAAAACCGCCCAGTCCATGCCACACAGCCTCCGCTACCCGTGTAGCCGCCAGCTGAGTGTAGTGAACTCCTGACCTATTCAGCGGAACCCGAAACCCCACCACCCTATGGCGCAAGTCAAGGAATCTGCAGCCAATACGGTCGCAAAACCGTCTGAGCCTCTGATTCAGACCCTCCACCCGGCTCTGCACCAAAGGTCCGCAGTCGGTTCTGTCAACGATGCTGCAGATGGTGAGCTCTGCCTTCATCTCGTAAGCAAGACCGGCAGCCTTCACCAAATCAGATAGCCGCTGGAATCCAGAGAGAATTTCCTCAGATCCAAAGCGACACACGTCATTAGTGCCGACATGTGCCACCACCTGCAGCTGGCTGCACCCTGTGCTCTTCATGGCATCCGGAAGGACCCTTTCCACATCAGGAATGACTCCTCCCGGAATGCACACGGAGTGCACACTGGATTTCTTCCCCTCCTTAGCCGCCATATCCCTAAGGGGCCCCATTACGCGCCTAACATTGGAGCTCCCAACTACCAGTAAGCCCACCCTCAGCGATTGCCCGGACCTTGAAGGCTGAGAATGATCCTCTGAAACAGGGCAGGCGGCTGCATCTGGCTCAGCCAGAGACAGTGCCTGAAACCGGTTTGTCAGACGCACCGGGGAGGCTTTCTGATCAGCCTCCGGGGACGCCTTTCGCTGCCTGCCACGCCTTGGAACGACCTCCCAATCAACCACAGGCGAGGGCTCAGCCGGGGCAACCACAGCGGCAGACCGATCTGGGGACAGACGGGATGAGGTTGACATCCCCGTGATATCTAATTAAAAATTATTTAGACAAATTGCATTCACGGCTGAAGGCCTTGTTGAACAGAAATTCAAATTACTTGTCGGCAGAAGGCCCCAATAGTAATAACTCAAATTTAATTTAAAAAAAACCAATCATCACAATCTGATCAAACCCAGAGAGAAGTGGGCCTCAAACAGTACTCCAAGGACAGGCCTGGGAAAGTCGCTCAACTTCGTAGCCGATGAGACAGGCAGCCAAGAGTTGTATTCACTTAACCGGATGGCAACTCAAACTAGTGACAGTTTAAATGCATACCAACACTCTAGCAAAATCTACCTAACGTCTGATAATCAACACAACGATGAAATAACTCAGGAAAGGCGGAACCGGCGGACAGTAATGTGTCTTTAGAATCCAGTAGTAGAAGGATCCACTACGACCAAAGCAGTCCTAAAGAAACAACATATCTGGTCCACAATCAAGGAGGCTGTCAAATTACACGCCTTACCGGACAGCAGCAGCAAGGCGAGGAAAGGTACACTGCCGCGAAAATACGCAAACCTCCAGGACAGGTCAGCGGCCATTAGGCAGAAAAATTCCGGCGGCTGAAATTCACTAATAAACACAACGATCAACGATTAATAATAAAAAGCGGAGGACGGCAACTAACTTCGCCAAATCCAAACACTCCAATCGTTGCTCTTCGTCTCAGCAACCCTGCGAGCTGCAATGCGCGAACAAACGGCCTGATCTCAAAATAGTGGAGGTTACACTACTGAGTTAATGTTCACTCAACTGAAACATCCTGGGTCCGGTGGACAATGAGGTTGTGGCCCTCGCAACTATAGCCCCTTGATTTGGCAGTCCTCGCGCTGCCGGACCTCACTTCTGCTCCATCCCAACCGAACTTCCAGACACACACCGATCCGAAAACACTTGACGCCCTTCCAAAGATAGTACCATGGTACTAGATATCGATAACCGCTGCTGCTGCCACTGGCGGACAGACAATGCTAGCAAACGTAGTGTGCCAGTAAACACAAGAAGAAAACGAGACGCCACTATCCCTATTACACGATGCCAACCTACCAACGGCACCAGCCGAGTGGTTTTGTTTATTATAAAGCACGAAGCATTTAGAACGTTGACGCTTACTGCTTACTCACCCTAGAATGCGGCCCATTTTCTCCATCGATGGATGTCTTGCCAGAGACCTCGGTTGTAGAGGTCTACATTTTGGCACCTCAGGACATGTTCTACCTCCAAAATCAGATAGTCTTCATTCTGGAAAAGCCTACCACACATTGGTATCTTCCTCATGGTGAAGAAGAAGAAGAAGTTACAGGCTGCTAAGACAGGAGAAAACGACGAGACAAAATGTGACAGGCCAAAGAAGCAGCGTAAGTGTAAAACAATGTTACGGTACAGAACTAAGCTACCAAAATTCTTACTAACCTTACTTCTAACGAATGAATGTCAGATTTCGCAAGAGCCCTCGTTCTCCGATTGTTGCACTGCGTAATTTTCCTTGTTTGATGCGAGGGTATGCCAACAAAGAACTTATAGACAACCTTTCTTAGCAGTGTGAACCAAATAATCACTCCCACAATGGTCAACAATGCTGTGAAGCAGATTCCTGATACTTCCCAGTGGACCATAGTGGAATGGAATATGCAGATAAAACTCTTGTGCAAGTTTGTAATATGGAAATTTAGTTACATAAAATAGAATTACATCTGCATGTACATACATACATATTCTTCAAGCTACCGTACGGTGTGTGGCGGAGAGTTCCTCTGTACCACTACTAGCTGTTGCCTTTCCTGTCCCACTCGCTAACAGAGCGAGGGAATAACGACTGTCTCTTTCCCTCAGACCGACCTCTAATTTCTCGTATCTTACCTTCCTGATCCTTAAGCGAATAGTATGTTGGCGGCAGTAGGAATGTTCTGCAGTCAGCTTCAAATGTCGATTCTCTAAATTTTCTCAGTAGTGTTCCCAGAAAAGAACGTCTCCTTCCCTCCAGAGATTCCCATTTAAATTACCGAAACATTTCTGTAATATGTACTTGTTGTTCTAACTACCGGTAACAAATCTAACAGCTCGCTTTTGAATTGCTTCGATGTTTGTCTTTAATCTGGCCTGGACGGGACCCAAAACACAAGAGCAGAATTCAAGAGTAGGTCTTCTTTATAGGTCTCCTTTACAGATATTCTAAATAAATCAAAGTCGACCATTCGCCTACTCTACCTCAGTCCTCACATGCTTGTTCCATTTCAAAGCGGTTTGCTACGTTACGCCCACATGCTGAAACGACGTGACTGTCTGAAGCTCTCGGGCATGGATGTGTGTGATGTCCTTAGGATAGTTAGGTTTAAGTAGTTCTAAGTTCTGGTCGCTCCACGCTAGCTCGAATCGTACAACACACGGGGAGTGAAATTGCAATTCATACATTTTGCATAAAAATTTGTTCTATGTAGATGAAACAAAGCTACATCCGTCTCTGTCGTTGGTGTTCTTATAGTCATACACGCCAGCTTGGTAACGAGGGGAGGGGGGTTCTTATGATTATTGCCCACAGTTGTTGCTATAGTTCAAAATAAATGACGTCAACTCCTATATGTCGATAAGTCGCTGGCCAGTGTACGTTTGGTGCGTTTTATGCCTTACGTTACTGCGTATGAACTGTAGCTATCATATCTAAATTGTTTTTAACGGTAGAAGTAGATTTACACCCCTTTCAAAAATGGTTCAAATGGCTCTGAGCACTATGGGACTTAACTTCTGAGGTCATCAGTCCCCTAGAACTTACAACTACTTAAACCTAACTAACCTAAGGACATCACACACATCCAGGCCCGAGGCAGGATTCGAACCTGCGACCGTAGCAGTCGCACGGTTCCGGACTGCGCGCCTAGAACCGCGAGACCACCGCGGCCGGCACACCCCTTTCCATTCTTGAGATAATGCCTGAGTTAAACGGCAGACAATCCGCGACGAGGCTGGCACCTAGGTCCTGTTCCCGCCTGCTATGGGGAGTGTGGAGCTGCCTTGTCTTTCTCTTCTTCGTACGCTGCCGATGCGGACCGGAGCTACAAATGAACGAAAAACATAATGCAATGGAAAGACACTGCCACTCATCAGCTCTTGACGCTGACAGAATGATTTTAGAGTTTCGTATCTTAAACGGTAAAAAGGGAACCTTACAGGATCGCTTCGTTGTCCATCCGTCCGTCTGTTTGTCGGTCTGTCTGTTTGTCCAACTGTTAAGAACTCTTTTTCTCAGTACCGGACAGACGTATCGAGTTGAAATTTATTTCACATACTAAGCTGTATAGTCCCTTGGCGATGTAAAAACTTTAAACTTGTAAGTCAATGCGATCGAAAGATTCGAAAGATTTATGTCATATATTTTGATACATGCAAATACAAACTTGTGTAAGTAGGCTGTTTAGGTTTTCTTATTGGTAACGCCACGTAGCGCTCTGTATGAAAATCACTGGCTGTGCTGTGTGCAGTCTGTGTCTAGTTTGCATTATTGTCTGCCATTGTAGTGTTTGGCAGTTGGCAGTTGGCAGTTGGCAGTTGGCTGTTGGCAGATGGCAGTTGGCTGTTAACAGTGCGTACCGTTGCACAGTTGGAGGTGAGCCGCCAGCAGTGGTGGATGTGGGGATTTTTGAGAATGGATAAATGCCTATCAGTAGTTAGTGCCTTCCATAGTTTGAATCGTTTATTTAGCTGGCAGTAGTGGCGCTCGCTGTATTGCAGTAGTTCGAGTAATGAAGAGTGTTGTGAGGTAAGTGATTTGTGAAAGGTATAGGTTAATGTTAGTCAGGGCCATTCTTTTGTACGAATTATTGAAAGTCAGATTGCGTTGCGCAAAAAAATATTCTGTGTCAGTTTAAGCATGGTCATGTATAATTGTTCAAAGGGGACGTTACGTATGGCGACCCTGCCAGGATTCGAACCAGGAATCTTCTGATTTTTTTCTTGTAGTTTGTGTAATTAGTGTAGCTTTTGTTTATTGCTAGCACGTAGTTGTAGAGAGGATCTCATTTGTAGTTGCAGTCTTTCATTGTTGTACAGTAAAACAGTTGTGGCATGCATGTAGATTTGCACCAAGTATTTCGCAGCTGTGCTTGTGATTAACTAGATATTATTTTCAGTGCTATGTTAATGTGTTTTCTTATTTTTGCTCTTCAAATTCTGCTTTTCTGTGTTATCATGTGAAATATTGTGACAATTATGGCGTGTGAAAAACGTAATACTAGGCTCCAAAGTAAACTGAGAAATGACAGTGAAGACGAAAGCAGTGTGTTAGCGCCACCTTGTAATGAATTAACTAATGTTCAACATAGTAATTTGGTAATTGTGCATAGGGAAATGGAGCAGGCGGCAAACAATGGTGTAGACAGTGAAACAATTAGTGAACAGGGAAGCATTATCGATTGATTGGTCGGCAACAGCCCGCCTCAGGAATCGGGAATGACAGGACACAATTTGCAAATACTGCAGATTCAGGTTTTGGGTCTTCACCGTTTTCTCAAATAAGTCAAGACACATTTTCTACTTGTCAAAATGTGAATGTTGCTGGTGCAACTTAACTGCCGAAAAGCATTGAGGAACATGTCTCAGACACCAGTGCATTGATATTACGGTTAATGCAACAAATGGGACAAAGGCTACAAAAATTAGAATCAATGCTTGAACAGAATCAGAGGCAAATGGGACAAAATCTTCAAAAGTTAGACACAGTGGAATAACACCAGAGACAAACACAGCAACAGTTAGACGCAATGGAACAAAAGCTTCAAAAGTTAGACTCAGTGAAAGATACTCTTGAACAAACATGTGAAGATTTAACTACTGAGTTACATAAAATCGAATCGAAATGTCAAAAAGTCTCTAATGACGTGAAAACACAAATTTGTGAGCATTTCCAACCTACTTTTTCGCGGCATGAAAATATATTACAGAATCACGAGGCAGCCATAAAAGAACTGCCAACTATTATTCCTGAAAATCATGAGACCTTGCTAGCTAAAATTGACTCAGTTGCACCTACCGATTCGGTTACGCAACTCAGGAAAACTTAATGGACACAGTAGATACGATTTCAACACAAATGGACACTCTGAAACTTGGTTCAGAAAAACACACTGAGGAAAAAAGTACACTATCGGAGAAAGTAGCCGAACTTTCGGATCAGTTCACTAACTTATCTGCAAAAGTAGATGATGATCTGAATGACACAAGACCTGTAGCTATCACTGACACAGAAGAGTATGAACAAATTAGAAAATTCAAACAAAATCAAAATCAAATCAATACACAGTACAAAAGAGAAATCCGGGAAGTACAAGATCAGTTGACGCAGGTAATACAAGGATTACGTATTTCAGAGGACACTCGCGCTGCAACACGGGAAGAGGAACTTAGAAATACGGAAAAGCCACAAAATAATAACACAGGGCATTTCGGAAATCACGAAAGAAATTGGCAAGGTGCACCGAATTTTGAGATGGAACCGCCGACACGACGTAACAATGACCGATATGCTACTCGCCGACACGATGATTTTGACTATAAGCTGTTCATTACTATACGTAAATTCAAAACATTTAAGAATTCTAGCAACGACATTCATCCACAAGCGTGGCTCCATCAATTCTCTCATTGTTTTCCTCCCAACTGGTCATTAGAGCACAGATTAGAATTTATGTGTGGCTACTTGGAGAATGAACCAGCTGTAAGAATGCGATCGGTCATTCACGATTGTCACAGTGAAGGAGAATTTTATCATGCCTTCCTCTCAGCATATTGGTCTCAAGCTACACAAGACCGAGTAAAACATAGCTTCATGATGATGAAACATTTCGAACAATCTGAATTTTCCAGTCTTGTGAAATATTTTAAAGACATGTTGCACAAGAATCAGTACCTGTCAAACCCATACAGCCCCTCAGAACTCATCCGCATTTGCTTAATCAAATTACCTGTGCATTTACGACATATTATTTTGGCAGGACGTTGCAAAGATGACATTGAAGCTCTCCAGGGACTTTTACAAGAATTGAAATTGACACTGACAATCGCAGAACGTGAAGACAGGAGCACAACAATTCTGTGACGAAAGAAATAATAACTGGACACGACAAGGATATTCTTACAACGCATATCGTGAACAAAACAGACACCACCAGTATGACAACCGTTGGCAGAGTGGTAATAATTACTGGGAAAGATCACCTCTCCGTGGTAGTGACTATCACAGAGACAATCAGAGAAACAGACAATATGGGAACTAAAATAATTATTATCAAGGGAGACAGAATAGACGCAATGGTCTACCTTGCAGATACGATTCAAGGAGAAATTCTCCACCACGTGACCGACAAGAAAGAAACTATGGAATCTACCGACATGACGACAGACGATATGATCGTAACGACAGACCTGAATTGCATCAGAAATGGCGGGATTCAAACAGGGCAGGGCCCTCTCGACAAGGTGAATTTATAGTAGTTAGACCTCCAAATCCCAATAACGACGCGCACCAACAAAGAGACAGACAATGATTTGCACCGCAGGCAGCCACGTGCGCCGGCTGGCTCAGAGTAAAATAACATAGACGCTAACCTTGAGAAAAATTTTAGCATCCCTCCCGACGTATCCCGCATGATAATTGCGTTCAAGTTGAACCTCTGCGCACTAGGAAGAGTAAAGTACTGCACCACATCTCACATGTAAAACCGTTTATTGAGAGATAATCTGTTTCTTAACTTAGTCTTTGCTATAAAATTTTTCCCTTCACTTTACTAGTACTGTTTGGCACACTTAGAAACTGTTAACATGCAACTATATTTTAAAATTAACTATACAGTCTAGAACGTAGGGAAAATATTTAGAGAGTAATTACGAATTCATTGTTATAGTGAACAGACGACACAGTGTTATTATGTGTGCACATTCTTGCTTGTTACTTGCACAATTACGTAACGATTATAAGGCTCACATACTTAGAACATATACCGGCACTGCTAATGAGATTTTCATGCAACATTTTGGTTTACTTGAAAAGACACTCTTTATTTGAAGTACTTTCTATGGGATTAAAGATGACTTAGTACTTGGTTTCTTTGACAGCTACACGATTATATCACGACGCTACTAATGTGTGAAACAAATTACATTGTTGCTTTTGTGCTGTATCTGCTTTATATCTGCACAGTTTTTTCTAAATTCTTCTGGAAAGTAAATCATGTTTTAGTAGTAACTTTGTGGTATAGCTACAATAAGACAGTCTTTTCTGTAGCGCAACAATACGTTACAGTGTAGTACTTTCTTGATCACGACACTGTACGTAATAACTACAATATCTATACGCATAGAATCTCGCTTTTGTTTATTACGAGGTAAATACATTGACTTCCACAGAACATTGCTTACGGACCACGATAATTACGACACTTGGCACATTTTTTACCCTTAAGTAATGACAGAGATTATGTTACAACAAGACGTACAATTTAGCGCTACAGGACACGCATTTGAGTGATTAATTTTTTACTTAAATCATTTATTTTTAAAGATTTTTGAATTACAAAGAAAGTTTTCCGTGATACATTTCATTCCATTCCTGTAATCTGTAACACCTGAGTGTATAATTACATTAATCCTCAGGGGGTACACGCTTACTTTGTGTACCATGTTTTTGCCAAGCACAAGGAGCCCTAGCTAATATGGTATTTGCTTATACAACTTTACGCATCGGTACCATATTTCTCTAACACATAAATTACACAGCTCTCTGATCATTTAACTGAGAGAGACAAACATTTGTTTTACTACATCAGTGACAGATGTTTACGTAATTACACCGTTGGATAACTTCACACTTACGAAATTGTATTTTGTCTGTACTTTGTGAACTGTACATATTTTTTCGGAACCATTGTGATATTATGAGAGCTTTGAATGACATACACCCCTGGAAATGGAAAAAAGAACACATTGACACCGGTGTGTCAGATCCACCATACTTGCTCCGGACACTGCGAGAGGGCTGTACAAGCAATGATCACACGCACGGCACAGCGGACACACCAGGAACAGCGGTGTTGGCCGTCGAAAGGCGCTAGCTGCGCAGCATTTGTGCACCGCCGCCGTCAGTGTCAGCCAGTTTGCCGTGGCATACGAAGCTCCATCGCAGTCTTTAACACTGGTAGCATGCCGCGACAGCGTGGAAGTGAACCGTATGTGCAGTTGACGGACTTTGAGCGAGGGCGTATAGTGGGCATGCGGGAGGCCGTGTGGACGTACCGCCGAATTGCTCAACACGTGGGGCGTGAGGTCTCCACAGTACATCGATGTTGTCGCCAGTGGTCGGCGGAAGGCGCACGTGCCCGTCGACCTGGGACCAGACCGCAGCGACGCACGGATGCACGCCAAGACCGTAGGATCCTACACAGTGCCGTAGGGGACCACACCGCCACTTCCCAGCAAATTAGGGACACTGTTGCTCCTGGGGTATCGGCGAGGACCATTCGCAACCGTCTCCATGAAGCTGGGCTACGGTCCCGCACACCGTTACGCCATCTTCCGCTCACGCCCCAATATCGTGCAGCCCGCCTCCAGTGGTGTCGCGAGATGCGTGAATGGAGGGACGAATGGAGACGTGTCGTCTTCAGCGATGAGAATCGCTTCTGCCTTGGTGCCAATGATGGTCGTATGCGTGTTTGGCGCCGTGCAGGTGAGCGCCACAATCAGGACTGCATACGACCGAGACACACAGGGCCAGCACCCGGCATCATGGTGTGGGGAGCGATCCCCTACACTGGCCGTACACCTCTGGTGATCGTCGAGGGGACACTGAATAGTGCACGGTACATCCAAACCGTCATCGAACCCATCGTTCTACCATTCCTAGACCGGCAAGGGAACTTGCTGTTCCAACAGGACAATGCACGTCCGCATGTATCCCGTGCCACCCAACGTGATCTAGAAGGTGTAAGTCAACTACCCTGGCCAGCAAGATCTCCGGATCTGTCCCCCATTGAGCATGTTTGGGACTGGATGAAGCGTCGTCTCACGCTGTCTGCACGTCCAGCACGAACGCTGGTCCAACTGAGGCGCCAGGTGGAAATGGCATGGCAAGCCGTTCCACAGGACTACATCCAGCATCTCTACGATCGTCTCCATGGGAGAATAGCAGCCTGCATTGCTGCGAAAGGTGGATATACACTGTACTAGTGCCGACATTGTGCATGCTCTGTTGCCTGTGTCTATGTGCCTGTGGTTCTGTCAGTGTGATCATATGATGTATATGACCCCAGGAATGTGTCAATAAAGTTTCCCCTTCCTGGGACAATGAATTCACAGTGTTCTTATTTCAATTTCCAGGAGTGTATTTGGTATGGGATCACGATTTTTAAAGTACGATTTAGGTACACGACACTATTGAAATGAGCAGAATATTTTTTTTAGGTTTTGAAATTATTGCAGAAAGCTACGACGTTTTCGAGATTTGGCTGAGTTTTTATGATGTTATTATTACGATGACAATGTGTATTATGCTGTTGAGGTATGTTTATGATCAATAAGCTGATGTTATATGAGGAATTTGATTATGCTACGTATTTATTATGATGAAATATTGAAGAAGTGTAGACGAATATGTATATGTGTTACAAGGTAAGGAATAATGAGTAGTGGTTAGGGACTCTGACTTGTGAAAAAGGATGTTGGAAACCAAGAATCGTACTTTAAGAGTTATGAAATGTGTGTAAATGCGTGAATGTACTACAATGCTAACGAAAATTTTTTGCACAGTTATATTTACAGGATTTTGTTTCTACACATTTGTAACGCAAATTCTCGACTGTGAAATTTTTATATAAGACTTTCACTGTAGCGGAAACTGATGTCGTAATGCGTTTTGGGCGCCCATCTGAGAGATAGTCGTCTGACAAAAGAAAGCCATTAGGTGAAGAGAAAAAAAGAGGCCATTATCCTCTCTATTGACATATCTTTGCAGAAAGCATCGCAAATACGATACGCTCAAACTTGAAAACATATTATTACACTGTGGAGCTCTTAATTTATGACACTTACTAAAATGCCTAATGAAATGATGAGAAACACTTTACATCTATTGTCTTTCTAGTTGAGAGATTGCTCATTTTGTTTAATATCTGATCACCAGATATGTTGCAGCATTGGTTTTATAAAATAAAATTAAGTGCATTTGCTAATGTGAACACTTACTGCCAACAGATCTATTAAATAATAATTTTATGATCCATATTCTTCGAAAAAGTAGCACTTGGAATGGGAAGATCAATAAGAAGGGATTAATAACAGTACTGCATACATAATTTTCTTTTCAACTACTTGGTAATTGTTTTGGTCCTGTAAGTTATCGTGATGCATCACTCTAGTTTTAAGATGTGACTTAGGTATTAAATATGGCCATTTTTACTATAATATTTTTTCTAGTTGAGCTTTGTCATGTTTAGATATAAGTTATTGCAATTGCTGCTGTTTGGCAGGCATAGTGCTACTAAATTTTACTTTGTATTACTCTGTTAAGCCAGTTTTAATACTGATTTATTTTTCTTGTTGCTGCAAATTGGCTCATATTAGTTGTAATGTTGCATTTACTCTGCTAATTTAGATGTACTGCAGCTAGCTTTGCCAATTTGAATTTTTTTGACATTGCTGTTTGTGTTAATATGTTTGTGTTGCTGCATTGCCTCGTCCCTTGGTATATATATATATCTGAGCTCAGTAGATTTAAGTTAGCTTAAGAGGGGGTAGACTATAGAAGAGAATGAGTTGTGATGAACTGGAAGAAATTCATTGCGAAGTTATATGAAAAAAGTACAGAAAGCAGGTATAGATAGGACTTTTAGGAAATAATGAAGAACGAAGGGAGATCTCCGAGAAGTAAAGAACATTTTGTTTGCAAAATACTACAGTAAAACAAACCCTGTCCTTTCCTTGTGTTATCCCACTAAACTTTTGTGTACTCTTGTGTATTTGTGTTTTTCCTGTCTTTATGTGTTTAGCTGATGAGGGTTATGTTGTAGAATTTTTCTAATACTATGTTATTTACTTTGTAAAGATATTTAGACATTAATTATCTGTTCTGTTTGGTTACTCATGCGTGAAGTTGATGTTTCAAAAGTTATTCTGATCTTTTATGTATGTACTTATGTCATAATTCCTGTAACACTGATGTATATGTTATTTCGATTCTTTTGTAAAGCCCATATTACTACAAATGTTATCTGTATTGTTATGTTTTTCAATGATGTATTTTGTACCTTTGTTATTGTATTCTCATGTTATAAAATTGTAATTGACACCAGTTCATCAAATTAAGTAACTTGTAAGCATTCATTTCACCACACACGATTTTGTTGGTCATAGTATATGCACATAATGTGAAAAAAAGAGGACTGTTAGTGCTCGCATGTGTGTTAATAATTCAGCAAGGGACTGGTTAACAGCACTGCTGGTTCTAAGGACAATTCCAAAAACTTTATGAGTGCACAACTGGTGGTTTATGGACAATTCCAAAAACTTTGTGAGTGCACAAGTGGTGGTTTATGGACTTGCTATGTAGTAAAAGACTCTTAGATAGTGATTGTGCACCTGCACAGTCGCAACAGATGGCTGCTGGCCATCTCTACAAGGACTACAGTGGGTCTGCATCTTTGATGGCTCACCAATACCATTATTTCTACAAGGACTGCAGTGGGTCTGCACCTCTGGTGGCCCACCAGTACCGTAATCTCTACAAGGACTACAGTGGGTCTACATCTTTGATGACACACCAATACCATTATTTCTACAAGGACTGCAGTGGGTCTGCACCTCTGGTGGCCCACCAATACCGTAATCTCTAACAGGACTACAGTGGTCTGTCTGTGATGACCTACCTACCAATATTCTTCAAAACTCCGACTGACTCTGCTGTGGGTTTGCTCTGTTGTGGCCCATTACCTGTGTGCATGTCAAGAGTCAGCGCTGTCTTTCCATTGGAAGGACAACACTACTTCTTCAAGAGTGCATGGAAATCCACTACCTCCGTGTGCATTTTCTTTCACTACTCAGGCTTTGATAAAAACACTGCAATTTTACTGTGATGAATGATCAGGACTGTCTTTATGGACTGTGAGAATATTTTAGCTTTTGACCAACATTGTATCAACAAGTGTGTGCATATGATTTCTTTGTTATGGTAACTGTGAAATTTTTTTTAACAAATATGTATTGGCCAGTGCCCAAAACATTTTGTAAAATTTTTTGTGTGGAGCATGGGGGCTATGTAAGTAGGCTGTTTAGGTTTTCTTATTGGTAACGTCACGTAGCGCTCTGTATGAAAATCACTGGCTGTGCTTGTGCAGTCTGTGGATAGTTTGCATTGTTGTCTGCCATTGTAGTGATGGGCAGTTGGCTGTTAACAGTGCGTAGCGTTGCGCAGTCGGAGGTAAGCCGCCAGCAATGGTGGATGTGGGGATGTGAGATGGCGGATTTTTGAGAATGGATAATCTGGGGGTGTGTCCATCAGAAACAGTATATTTGGAAGAAAGGATGTCATGAACTGCTATATATATTATTACTATTAAGGTAAATACATTGTTTGTTCTCTATTAAAATCTTTCATTTGCTAACTATGCCTATCAGTAGTTAGTGCCTTCCATAGTTTGAATCTTTTATTTAGCTGCCAGTAGTGGCGCTCGCTGTATTGCAGTAGTTCGAGTAACGAAGATTTTTGTGAGGTAAGTAATTTATGAAAGGTATAGGTTAATGTTAGGCAGGGCCATTCTTTTGTAGGGATTATTGAAAGTCAGATTGCGTTGTGTTAAAAAATGTTGTGTGTCAGTTTAAGCACAGTCATGTATAATTGTTCAAAGGGGACGTTACACTTGCAGTGTACTTCCCACTGACCTAGAATCATAAAATTTGACAAGAAGCAAAGTTGTAAAGCGCAAGTAAAGGAAAAGTCCGAAAACTGAGAGTTTGTAATTATGTCACACGAAAAAAAAAATTTTTTGTCATGTTATTCGACTGTCTATCGGTCCGCCTGTTAAGACACCTTTTTCTCAGGAAGGAGTAGACATATCAAGTTGAAATTTATGTAACATACTAATGAGTTTGTTCCCTTGGCGAGATATACAGGGTGTTACAAAAATGTACGGGCAAACTTTCAGGAAACATTCCTCACACACAAATAAAGAAAAGATGTTATGTGGAGATTTGTCCGGAAACGCTTAATTTCCATGTTAGAGCTCATTTTTGTTTCGTCAGTATGTACTGTACTTCCTCGATTCAACGCCAGTTGGCCCAATTGACGGAAGATAATGTTGACTTCGGTGCTTGTGTTGACATGCGACTCATTGCTCCACAGTACTAGCATCAAGCACATCAGTACTTAGCATCAACAGTTTAGTGTTCATCACGAACGTGGTTTTGCAGTCAGTGCAATGTTTACAAATGCGGAGTTGGCAGATGCCCATTTGATGTATGGATTAGCACGGGGCAATAGTCGTGTCGAGGTAAGTTTGTATCGAGACAGATTTCCACAACGAAGGTGTCCCGACAGGAAGACGTTCGAAGCAACTGATCGGCGTCTTAGGGAGCACGGAACATTCCAACCTATGATTCGCGACTGGGGAAGACCTAGAACGATTAGGACACCTGCAATGGACGAGGCAAATCTTCGTGCAGTTGACGATAACCCTAATGTCAGCGTCAGAGAAGTTGCTGCTTTACAAGGTAACGTTGACCACGTCACTGTATGGAGAGTGCTACGGGAGAACCAGTTGTTTCCGTACCATGTACAGAGTGTGCAGGCACTATCAGCAGCTGATGGACCTCCACGGGTACGCTTCTGCGAATGGTTCATCCAACAATGTGTCAATCCTCATTTCAGTGCAAATGTTCTCTTTACGGATGAGGCTTCATTCTAACGTGATCAAATTGTAAATTTTCACAATCAACATGTGTGGGCTGACGGGAAACCGCTCGCAGTTGTGTAATCACGTCATCAACAGATTTTCTGTGAACGTTTGGGCAGGCATTGTTGGTGATGTCTTGATTGGGCCCCATGTTCTTTCACCTACGCTCAATGGAGCACGTTATCATGATTTCATACGGGATACTCTACCTGTGCTGCCAGAACATGTGCCTTTACAAATACGACACAACATGGGGTTCATTTCAATCGAAGTGTTCGTATGCTTTTCAACAACAGATTCGGTGACCGATGAATTGGTAGAGGCGTACCAATTCCATGGCCTCCACGCTCTCCTGACCTCAACCCTCTTGACTTTCATTTATGGGGGCATTTGAAAGCTCTTGTCTACGCGACCCCGGCAGCAAGTGTAGAGACTCTTCGTGCTCATATTGTGGACGGCTGTGATACAATACGCCATTCTCCAGGGCTGCATTAGCGCATCAGGGATTCAATGCGACGGAGGGTGGATGCATGTATCCTCGCTGACGGAGGACATTTGAACATTTCCTGTAACAAGTGTGTGAAGTCACTCTGGTACGTTATGTTGCTGTGTGTTTCCATTCCATGATTAATGTGATTTGAAGAGAAGTAATAAAATGAGCTCTAACATGGAAAGTAAGCGTTTCCGGACACATGTCCACATAACATATTTTCTTTCTTTGTGTGTGAGGAATGTTTCCTGAAAGTTAGGCCCTACCTTTTTTTAACATCCTGTATACAGGGTGGTCCATTGATCGTGACCGGGCCAAATATCTCATGAAATAAGCATCAAACGAAAAAACTACAAAGAACGAAACTTGTCTAGCTTGAAGGGGGAAACCAGATGGAGCTATGGTCGGCCCGCTAGATGGCAGTGCCATAGGGCAAACGGATATCAAATGCGTTTTTTTTAAATAGGAACACCAATTTTTATTACATATTCGTGTGGTACGTAAGGAAATATGGATGTTTTAGTAGGACCACACTTTTCGCTTTGTGACAGAGGGCGCTGTAATAGTCACAAATATATGGCTCGCAATTTTAGACCAGCAGTTGGTAACAGGTAGGTTTCTTAAATTAATATACAGAACGTAGGTACATTTGAACATTTTATTTCGGTTGTTCCAATGTGATACATGTACCTTTGTGAACTTATCATTACTGAGGAGGCATGCTGTTACAGCGCGATTAGCTGTAGGTAGAACATTAACGCAATAAATGCTCAACATGATGTCTGTCAACCTCAATGCATTTGGCAATACGTGTAACGACATTCCTCTCAACAGCGAGTAGTTCGCCTTCCGTAATGTTCGCACATTCATTGACAATGAGCTGACGCATTTTGTCAGGCATTGGTGGATCACGATAGCAAATGTCCTTCAACTTTCCCCACAGAAAGAAATCCGGGGACCTCAGATCCTGTGAACGTGCGGGCCATGGTATGGTGCTTCGACGACCAATCCATCTGTCATCAAATGTGCTATTCAATACCGCTTCAACCACACACGAGCTATGTGCCGGACATCCATAATGTTGGAAGTACATCGCAATTCTGTCATGCAGTGAAACATCTTGTAGTAACATCGGTAGAACATTACGTAGGAATTCAGCATACATTGCACCATTTAGATTGCCATTGATGAAATGGGGTCCAATTATCCTTCCTCCCAAAATGCCGCACCATACATTAACCCGCCAAGGTCGTTGATATTCCACTTGCCGCAGCCATCGTGGATTTTCCGTTGCCCAATAGTCCATATTATGCCGGTTTACGTACCGCTGTTGGTGTATGACGCTTCGTCGCTAGACAGAACGCGTGCAAAAAATCTGTCATCGTCCCGTAATTTGTCTTGTGCCCAGTGGCAGAACTGTACACGACGTTCAAAGTCGTCGCCAAGCAATTCCTGGTGCATAGAAACATGGTACGGGTGCAATCGATGTTGATGTAGCATTCTCAACACCGACGTTTTTCAGATTCCCTATTCTCGCGCAATTTGTCTGCTACTGATGTGTGGATTAGCCGCGACAGCAACTAAAACACCTACTTGGGCATCATTATTTGTTACAGGTCGTTGTTGACGTTTCACATGTGACTGAACACTTGCTGTTTCTTTAAATAACGTAACTATCCGGCGAACGGTCCGGACACCTCGATGATGTCGTCCAGGATTCCGAGCAGCATACATAGCACACGCCCGTTGGCCATTTTGATCACAATAGCCATACATCATCACGATATCGACCATTTCCGCAATTGGTAAAAGGTCCATTTTAACACGGGTAATGTATCACGAAGCAAATACCGTCCGCACTGGTGGAATGTTACGTGATAACATGTACTTATACTTTGTGACTATTACAGCGCCATCTATCACAAAGCGAAAAAAGTCATCCAGCTAAAACACTCATATTTCTTTACGTACTACACGAATATGTAATAAAAATGGGGGTTCCTATTTAAAAAACGCATTTGATATCCGTTTTAACTATGGCAGCGCCATCTAGCGGGAGAACCATAGCGCCATCTGGTTTCCCCCTTCAAGCTAGACAAGTTTCGTTCTTTGTAGTTTTTTCGTTTGACGTTTATTTCGTGAGATTTTTGGCCCGGTCACGATCATTGGACCACCCTGTATATGTCAGATTATAAGCCAATGCAATCAAAAGATACTACCGTCGCATGTTTTGACAACTTTCCAGTGCTGATGTCGATAGCAGGCAAAAATCGTCAAAATTCTCGGTTCCCAGAATGGATACTATCTACACACATATCTAACTGTATGAAAGTCTCGGTGCGTGAGTCATACACCATCTCATCCGTCTTCCTTCCTGGTTTCAGGAAGAAATGCAACCTGTAATGTCTTGAGGCCAATGTTACCTTCCCCAGGGAAGTGTCCTGGGACCTCTGCTGTTCCTGGTCTATATAAATGACCTGGGTGGCAATCTAGGCAGTTCTATTAGGTTGTTTTCAGATGATGCTGTAATTTACCGTCTAGTAAGGTAATCCGAAGACCAGTATCAGTTGCAAAGCGATTTAGAAAAGATTGCTGTATGGTGTGGCAGGTGGCAGTTGACGCTAAATAACGGAAAGTGCGAGGTGATCCACATGAGTTCCAAACGAAATCCGTTGGAATTCGATTACTCGATAAATAGTACAATTCTCAAGGCTGTCAATTCAACTAAGTACCTGGGTTTTAAAATTACGAACAACTTCAGTTGGAAAGACCACATAGATAATATTGTGGGGAAGGCGAGCCAAAGGTTGCGTTTCATTGGCAGGACACTTAGAAGATCCAACAAGTCCACTAAAGAGACAGGTTACACTACACTCGTTCGTCCTCTGTTAGAATGTTGCTGCGCGGTGTGGGATTCTTACCAGTTGGGATTGACGGAGGACATCGAAAAGGTGCAAAAAACGGCAGCTCGTTTTGTATTATCACGTAATGGGGGAGAGAGTATGGCAGATATGATACGCGAATTGGGATGGAAGTCATTACAGTAAAGTTTGTCGTCGCGGCGAGATCTTTTTACGCAATTTCAGTCACCAACTTTCTCATCCGAATGCGAAAATATTTTGTTGAGCCCACCCTACATAGGTAGGAATGATCATCGAAATAAAATAAGAGAAATCAGACCTCGAACAGAAAGGTTTAGGTGTTCGTTTTTCCCGCGCGCTGTTAGGGAGTGGAATGGTAGAGAGATAGTATGATTGTGGTTCGATGAACCCTCTGCCAAGCACTTAAATGTGAATTGCAGAGTAGTCATGTAGATGTAGATGTAGAATTTATACGCTTACGTATGTAATTAACTTGAAAACTAACAAATCTAAAACAAACTCGACAGAAATTTGAGTTGAGGAAGTGAGTGAACAAGCAGGCGGGAGAAAACCCTTCGCCACAGGAAAGGCCCCTCTATTTTCTTCTATGCGCTGTGACGAACAAACGTGGCTGCCCAGATGGGTCCACATCTACATCCATACTCCGCAAGCCAACTGACGATGTGTGGCGGAAGGTACTTTGAGTACCTCTATCGCTTCTCCCTTCTATTCCAGTCTCGTATTGTTCGTGGAAAGAAAGATTGTCGGTATGCTTCGTGTGGGCTCTAATCTCTCTGATGTTCTCCTCATGGTCTCTTCGCGAGATATACGTAGCAGGGAGCAATATACGCTCCTTGACCCCTCGGTGAAGGAATGTTCTCGAAACTTCGACAAAAGCCCGTACCGAGCTACTGAGCGTCTCTCCTGCAGAGTCTTCCACTGGAGTTTATCTATCATCTCCGTAACGCTTTCGCGATTGCTAAATGGTCCTGTAACGAAGCGCGCTGCTCCGTTGGATCTTCTACCAACCCTATCTGGTTTGGACCCCACTCCGGTGAGCAGTGTTCAAGCAGTGGGCGAAGAAGTGTACTGTAACCTACTTCCTTTGTTTTCGGATTGCATTTCCTTAGGATTCTTCCAATGAATTTCAGTGTGGCGTCTGCTTTATCGACGATCAACTTTATATGATCATACCATTTTAAATCACTCCTAATGTCTACTCCCAGATAATTTATGGAATTAACTGCTTCCAGTTGCTGATCTGCTATATTGTAGCTAAATGATAAAGGATCTTTCTCTCTGTGTATTCGCAGCACATTACACTTGTCTACATTGAGATTCAGTTGCCGTTCCCTGCACTATGCGTCAATTCGCTGCAGATCCTCCTGCATTTCAGTACAATTTTCCGTTGTTACAACCTCTCGATATATTACAGCATCATACGCAAAAACCCTCAGAGAACTTCCGATGTTATCCACAAGGTCATTTATGTATATTGTGAATAGCAAAGGTCCTACGACACTCCCCTGCGGCACACCTGAAATCACTCTTATTTCGGAAGACTTCTCTCCATAGAGAATCTCGTGCTTCGTTGTGTTATTTAGGAACTCTTGAATCCAATCACACAATTGGTCTGATAGTCCATATGCTCTTATTTTGTTCATTAAACGACTGTGGGGAACTGTAACAAACGCCTTGCGGAAGTCAACAAACTCGGCATCTACCTGGGAACCCGTGTCTATGGCCCTCTGAGTCTCGTGGACGAATAGCGCGAGCTGGTTTTCACACGATCGTCTTTTTCGAAACCCATGCTGATTCCTACAGAATAGATTTCTAGTCTCCAGAAAAGTCATTATACTCGAACATAATACGTGTTCCAAAATTCTGCAATTGTTCCACATTAGAGATATAGGTCTATAGTTGTGCACATCTGTTGGAGGTCCCTTCTTGAAAACGGGGATGACCTGTGCACTTTTCCAATCCTTTGATATGGATACTTCTGTTAATAAATACGGCTATGAGAAGAGACTATATGTTCTTTAGGGAGGATTTTATCACAATTCATTTATGTGAAAATCGTCTCGCTGTACCTTAATTGGTTCCAGAATATTTGAGGGAAACAGCTTAGCTGAATTGCCCTGTATGTTCTTTAGTCGCACATCATGGGCATTTACGTCCGTAGCTGACAGTGAAAAAAGTTTGAGTGAATAAAAGGAATTTAATGCAAGCAGCTTTTTTCGTCATTTTCGTATCGCAAATGTTCATTAAATACATCATATCAGCACAGCACCAAAGGTAAAAGAAATTTCGCGTTTGAATGTTTCTGTTGGAATGCGGACGTGTGACAGTACAAAACGCGAGAACAAGAGCGCAGATGAGGACAGTCATTGAAATTAGCCGGGCTTTTACCGCGACTGTAAAGCGCCGGCCACGGTGGAGCGAGAGCACGGCACATGCACGGAGCAGCACATGCGGCGGGCACGCACGAGTCCCCGCGGAACAAAGCCCGCCAGATCGGGGGCGCAGATAGCGGCAGGGCACGGCACGCACACACACACACACACACACACATGGACCTCTAGCATTTACCCGCCCACACTCCTCGTGTACCGCTATTCATATCTCTTTCCACATTATCAGCACGGAATGAGTCTGCTATCGTATGAAAAACGTTGACGATATAATGCACGTGAATCAGTTAAAATTTGTCCACCTCTCTTAATAACGTGATGGTATCTACGTCCGTGGTCGCATTTCATTTCGGTCAGTCCATTAACGAGGAAGAGAATTAAGTAATCTCACCCGGATGGACGGTTCAACGAAATTGGCAGTAATGGAGTGACACTTTTATCCCAGTTCTGCCTTTAATGAATGAAGCGTTCCGAAATGTTTTCCTGTACCGATAGTTTATTAACAGGGACGACGCAGCTTGTAGTTTTTTTGATGAATGTCAGTGTGTTCTACGCTTCAGCTATTCTTCATCATGTTGCAGTACAAGGGTAATAGACGTCAAACTAAGCCCTTAGTAGACCATTCGACAACAATCTAAGCCAATTTAAAATTCCTACTCGCATTGGTAGGCACAACGGGAACTAACGATTTCGAAGTAACTCAAAATGTTCAAATGTGTGGGAAATCTTGTGGGACTTAAGTGCTACGGTCATTAGTCCCTAAATTATCCTAAGGACAAACACACACACCCACGCCCGAGGGAGGACTCGAACCTCCGCCGGGACCAGCCGCACAGTCTGTAACTGCAGCGCCTAAGACCACTCGGCTCATCCCGCACGGCCCCAAGCAACTAAGATTTGTGCTATATCAGAACTCTGCAGATGAAATATTCACCCAGTTTTTCACTTCGTCCTTCTTTTCACGTAGAGTTACGCGTTAGATTTCACAAACGACATCTTTCCCATATTATCTCTCTTAAAGAAAAAGTCAGTATCCGTATTTCGATAGTAAATACAAAGTATTTCTTTTTATGTTACTGATACAAATATTGATGCCTCTTCTTTGATTCAACGATATGGAATTATATTCTGAAAGCCAGAGTACCAAATGATTTATGAAATAACCTTGAAAATATTGCGAAAAATATTTTATTCATGCCACAATCATGCTAGGTTGAAATGAAAATTAAAAATCTGAAATAGAATAAAAGACAGAATAAAGGAGAAAATCTTGATTCATAACAAGATCCTGAATCGGAGAAACACGGAATTTACTTTAACAAATGCTTATTTGACTTTCATGCCACCTATAACACTTTGTTTTCTTATGAACTTCACATCTGTTCAAATAAAGAGATTTATTGCACTATTTCCAAGGTATTTATTTCTTAGTGCAGATGGCATAACCGAAGCTGAAAAAATGTGTTTTAAAAGCTACACTTTTTTAGTCACATTAGGTAAGATTTAGCCCAAGGCCAATATATGAATATTTGAACTTCTGCAGTCTCCCAAAACCATCTCAGATTGGACGGTAGAAACAACTTTTAGCTTCCTAGGACTGCACCAAGGTAACCGTCGCCTGTGGCGTAGCGGCCATAACTGGCTCTCCGCCTCCCCCCCCCCCTCCCCCCCGTTCCTTGACCGGTCCACTTGGAGTACGACAATACACTTTATTGCCGCCCCCCCCCTTTTCAGAAACACGTATAGTAATATAATACATATAATTTACTCTAATAATAACATACTTTCAGGAAAGTCTTGCTTGTCTTGAAGACCAGTTGGTGCCTTTCTGCAACTGGCACCCGAAGCATGATGGATCCCCCCCTTTCGCTAAGCCCATTGAGCTTCGCCTCTCCGGGTTGTCACAGGGTTGCGCAGCATGCCGACTGGAACGCTGAACTCATATCCCTGTCACTGCCCGTGGCTCTGTTGTTGCACCTGCCGACTGAGAAGATTCCTATCCTGGAGCGCACAATTTTTCTAAATTGAAATTTCGCATTTCTCCCCTCTCTTCCATTGCAGAAAATTGTATTTTCTTTTTTTGACTGATCTATTTGGAATTAAGAATGGAAGTACACTCCTACAATATAGCGTAGCTCTGTTCTTGCTAGTGTATCAAAGTAGCTCTGCCGTTTAAATCTGAGAGCAGAGTCAGCAATCTATCGTTGATTTCCTTTTTTCACAGATAAAGGATAAATTACTGTTGCGATTCCGTTGTGAATGAAGCGCAAGTGTTATTCTTATGGGACGGGGACGAATGACAACTCATATTGTTGTAGCGTTTATGTATTGGGATTGGGCGGCGGACCCTGTGCGCCAGGCTGTTCGATCGCCTCTTTCCCTGTAAAAGGATGATGGCAGTACTTCGTCACAACTCTGTGAAGGTTCGTCAATACCTCGGAGTGCGGATCAGCGCAAGAGCCACAGTCGCGCCAAGAATCGGCATAATTTTCCCTGAAAAGAGTGACAACTAAGAAAACCCAAGACACAAAGTGCTGTTAAGGCTGCAGTGACGGTGGAGTGCTGGAATTCGATAGTAGGAAAAGGAGGAGAATGAAAACTAGTAGGTTACTATGGACTGGGCGAAAGGAATGACAGAGGAAGCCGCCTGGTAAAATTTTGCACAGATCGTGATTTAATCATCGCTAACACTTGATTAAAGAACCAGGATTAACGGTTATAGACATGGGAGCAATCGTCGAGCACCGGGGCTGGAAAGTTTTCTGCAGACAGCTTCCGGACCGGTAGGTTCTGCGACGTGCCGATCAACTTCGTCCTCGCCTCGTTTCAAAAATGGTTTAAATGGCTCTGAGCACTATGGGACTTAACAGCTATAGTCATCAGTCCCCTTAGAACTACTTAAACCTAACCAACCTAAGGACATCACACAACACCCAGTCATCACGAGGCAGAGAAAATCCCTGACCCCGCCGGGAATCGAACTCGGGAACCCGGGCGTGGGAAGCTAGAACGCTACCACACGGCCACGAGCTGCGGACTGCCTCGTTTCACAACAGTTTTTTTCCGTCCCCCTCTCCGCACTCCTGTCAACAAAACAATCACCTAGTTCCCATACTAGCGCAATCCACCCAGCCAGTGAAACACCAAACTTATAGATGCGTTTTGCCCACAGCCAGCTGACCAACACCACACCCCAACAAGAGTAACTTACCCCAGACATCACCCAACCCCAGAGTCTGCCCTTGCAGGACTACGAGATGTCACCCAGTCACCAACCACGATTACTTCCGGCTGAATATGAAGACATGCCGCTGTCACTTACTGCTCCACCTGCTTCGCGTCGGAGGTCAACACCATACAACCTTCGCCCCTGGCCAGGTGTTTTCACCGAGTGAGGTGGCGCGGTGGTTAGCACGCTGGACTCGCATTCAGGAGGACGATGGTTCAATCCCATGTCCGGACATGCTGATTTAGGTTTTCCATGATTTCCCTGAATCGCTTCAGGAAAATTCTGGGATGATTCCTATGAAAGGGCACGGCCGACTTCCTTCCCCATCCTTCCCTAGTCCGATGAGACCGATGACCTGGCTGTCTGGTCTTTTCCCCCAAATCAACCCTGGGCGTTTTCGTCCGCATGCCCCGAGTTACCAACAACGCTGAGGACTCGCAGAAGGACCCCACGGATGTGGCGTTCATTCGCAGCAGATGCTTCTCCGCTCCCCCACCACTACTAATCTCCACACGAGCAACGGCGAGTTATTACGCGTGGCTGAGAAACACATCGTTGACTGCACTTCCTCACGCACTGCTAGAATCGCTGGCCCCGTTCGCATGAACGCTTCAATCCACTGCTATTGGCCATCCATAACATTCAATTCTTGGCCGCCCAGAACATACAGCGACCCCAGCCGCCGGCTTCGTTAACTATGCAGCATTATTTAACGCCAATACTGACGTCTATAAGCAACTGTAAGTCCCTCCAGATCCTTGAGCGTCATGCACTCCGCCTCGCCTTCCGTATACGCCTCCCATCCCCCCCCCCCCTTTTTTTTTTTTTTTTTTTTTTTTTTTTTGGTCATCAGTCTACTGACTGGTTTGATGCGGCCCGCCACGAATTCCTTTCCTGTGCTAACCTCTTCATCTCAGAGTAGCACTTGCAACCTACGTCCTCAATTATTTGCTTGACGTATTCCAATCTCTGTCTTCCTCTACAGTTTTTGCCCTCTACAGCTCCCTCTAGTACCATGGAAGTCATTCCCTCATGTCTTAGCAGATGTCCTATCATCCTGTCCCTTCTCCTTATCAGTGTTTCCACGTATTCCTTTCCTCTCTGATTCTGCGTAGAACCTCCTCGTTCCTTACCTTATCAGTCCACCTAATTTTCAACATTCGTCTATAGCACCACATCTCAAATGCTTCGATTCTCTTCTGTTCCGGTTTTCCCACAGTCCATGTTTCACTACCATAGAATGCTCTACTCCAGACGTACATCCTCAGAAATTTCTTCCTCAAATTAAGGCCGGTATTTGATATAAGTGGACTTCTCTTGGCCAGAAATGACTTTTTTGCCATAGCGAGTCTGCTTTTGATGTCCTCCTTGCTCCGTCCGTCATTGGTTATTTTACTGCCTAGGTAGCAGAATTCCTTAACTTCATTGACTTCGTGACCATCAATCCTGATGTTAAGTTTCTCGCTGTTCTCATTTCTACTACTTCTCATTACCTGAGTCTATATCTGCTCCTGGGTACGCCTTACAATCCAGTGTCTGATTTCGGAATCTCTGTCTGACCATGATGTAATCTAATTGAAATCTTCCCGCATCTCCCGGCCTTTTCCAAGTATACCTCCTCTTGTGATTCTTGAACAGGGTATTCGCTATTACTAGCTGAAACTTGTTACAGAACTCAATTAGTCTTTCTCCTCTTTCATTCCTCGTCCCAAGCCCATATTCTCCTGTAACCTTTTCTTGTACTCCTTCCCCTACAACTGCATTCCAGTCGCCCATGACTATTAGTTTTTCGTTCCCCTTTACATACTGCGTTACCCTTTCAATATCCTCATACACTTTCTCTATCTGTTCATCTTCAGCTTGCGACGTCGGCATGTATACCTGAACTATCGTTGTCGGTGTTTGTCTGCTGTCGATTCTGATTAGAACAACCCGGTCACTGAACTGTTTACAGTAACAGACCCTTTGCCCTACCTTCCTATTCATAACGAACCCTACACCTGTTATACCATTTTCTGCTGCTGTTGATATTACCCGATACTCATCTGACCAGAAATCCTTGTCTTCCTTCCACTTCACTTCACTCTTTTTTCCCCACCTACCCTCTCTCTGCCCCCTTCTCTCCCCTGAGTCCTTTTGCATTCCCCTCCTCTGCCTTTCCCCATTCCCTCTCGTGTCTGCCCTGCCCCTCTCCCCCTTTATGAGTCCTCTCCCTCCTTTGGTTCCCCCCTTTCTCCCCTTTTCGTTTTTTCCTCTCCTCCCTCCTTGTTTTCCCCCTCGTCCAGGTTCCCCCCCATCTGCCCTTGACTAGGGAGTGTCATCTTTGTGCCGACATTTTCGTGCAGTGTTCTACAGTGAGTGTTTTACAGTGGTTGTTCCGTGTTGTGTGTCTTTTGGGAAGTGTTGCGAACGGCCATCATACTGTCGCTGGGTGTGATTTTTTTTATCTCTTGCGAACAGAAACCAGACTGTCGCCATGTTTTTTTAACTGTGTGTCTACTATGTTACTTGTCTGATTCCTGTGTATTTTATTAACATTGCCAACACCTTTGCTTTAGGTTTTAACTTTCCACAATTTTCCGCCGATTTACAATTTAAATCACCGTTTTATCACCTGTTTTTCTTGTTTCTTTTCTTCTTACGTTTTTAAAAGTCTGTAGACTGTAGAGCAGCGTACGAAACTGCTGCCAGCCCGCCCCTTCGGGGAGAATTGAAATTCAATAAAGAAAAAGAAATAAAGGTCTATAAGCCAGTTCTCATCGTGCTGTGTACTACTCCACAAGTAGGAAGTGCTACGCTGCAGTGGACCTGCTGTTCGATGTTGATTTGGATGCGCTTCGAATGCTGTACTGGAATATGGATTTCAACGTTCGCTGAGCTTGGTATGTCGCGGGATTTTGATTTCCACCGGAATTCTGCATTTCACTTGCGCTTCCTGGATATTGGGGAAACCACCATCAATTCATATAATTTTGCATAAAGCGTTCATCTACAATTTCGCGCATAGTAACACAATTATTTTGTATCAGTATTGCGTCAATCATTGAACAGTGATATATTTATTGTGTTATTCCTGGCTATAACAAAATGAAGCAAGCGAATGGGGTATGGTAGGTGCAAAATGGCTATGGAGGAATGGCTAGAACGTTAACGTAAGGATTTAGCAGCATATTTCACTAGAGATGCCAAGTACGGGAAAATTAAAGAGGCCTTAGGAGAAAACAGAAGCAGCTGTGTATCAAGAGATCAGATGGGACGACAGTACTAAGCAAAGAAGAGAAAACCGAAAGGTGGAAGGAGTATATAGAGGGTCCATACAAGAGAGATGAACTAGAAGGCACTAACATAGAAATGGAATAGGACTGAGATGAGGATGAGATGGCAGAAATTATACTGCAAGAACAAATACCCTCGGGCTGCAAGAAGAATATAATAATGTCCATTCCAAAAATTAACAGGTGCTGAGAGATCTGGGTATTACCTAATCATCAGAGATTTCGGTATTACCTTATCATCAGTCACAGTTGCAAAATACTAACACCAGTTCTTTACAGAAGAGTGGAAAAACCGGTAGAAAGTGACCACGTATTCCAGAGAAGTGCAGGAACACGCGAGGCAATACTGGCCATAGGACTTTTCTTAGAAGACAGCTTACGAAAAGGCAAACCTCCGTTTATAGTATTTGTAGATTTTAGCATTGTCTACTGGAATACTCTCATTCAAATTATGAAGGCAGCAGGGGCAAGTATAGAGAGCAGAACGCTATTTACATTTCATACTGAAAGCAGCCGAAGGGTATACGAGTCGAGGGGCATTTAACGGAAGCAGTTGTTGAGAAAGGAGTGAGACCCTTTGTAACCTATCCCAGACGTTATTCAATCTGTTCATTGAGCAAGCGGTAAAGGAAGCCACAAAAAAGAAAGAAGAAAAATCTGGAGCTGCGATTATATTTCAAGGAGAAGAAACACTAACTTTGAGGTTTCCCGATGGCTTTGTAGTTCTGTAAGAGAAAGCAAAGGACATGGAAGAGCAGCTGAACGGAATGCACACCGTCTTGAAAGGGCGATCTAAGATAAACATCAACAAGAACTGACCGCGGATAGTGGTATGCAGTCGAATTAAATCAGATTATGCTGAGATTAGGTAACGAGACACTTAAAATAGTAGATGGGTTTTGCTATTTGAGCAGAAACATAACTGACAACGGAGGAAGCAGAGAGGGTATAAAATGAAAATCGACAATGGCAAAAAAAAAGTTTCTGAAGAAGAGAACTTTGTTACCATCGAATATACATTTATGTGTTGGATTGTTTTCTGAAGGTATTTGTCTGGATTGTGGTTATGTATGGAAGTGAAACACGGACGGTAAACTGTTTAGACAAGAAGAGATTGAGGTGTTTGCAATATGGTGCTACAGAAGATGGGTAGACTGTGTGGATGATTTGGATGAGGGGACCAAACAGCGAGATTATCGATCCCATCGGATTAGGGAAGAATGGGGAAGGAAGCCGACCGTGGCCTCTCAAAGGAACCATCCAGGCATTTGCCTAAATCGATTTAGGGAAATCACGGGAAACGTAAATCAGGACTCCCAGATGCGGGTTTGAACTGTCGTCCTCCCGAATGCGTGTCCAGTGTGCTAACCACTGCGCCACCTCGCCGGTCTGTGATGGGTAGATCACGTAACTATTGACTAAAAGAACGTATCGGCTGATAGGACATTTTCTGAGACATCAAGGGTTCACCAGTTTAGTATTGGAGGGAAGCGTGTGGGTAAAAATCATAAAGGGATATGAAAATAATGAATGCAGTAAGCAGATTCAGAAGGATGTAAGTTGGAGTAGTTATACGGAGCTGAAGGGGCCTGCACAGGATAGAGCAGCATGGAGAGCTGTATCAAACTAGTCTTCGGACTGAAGACCACAACAGTATCACAGCTGTAGTATTTTTCGTCGCGGTCGGCTATATTCAATCTGCAAATTATTAAAGTCGTAGACGACGATCGCTATAATTGCGACAGAATTGTGGAATAAACACCAAGGTTGTACCCAAATTCCAGGAGGAGGCGAACGCCCCCTTTCGCCTCCCTCTCCATTGTGAACGCCTATGCTTGGAACAGGTTACAATGCGAACACCGCCTGTGCGTCGACTGAGCGAACCGCCATCGTTATTGATGCGGGCTTGTAACCCAGCATGGACTGTTGCAACCTTGTTTCCCTGTAGATACAGAAAACGAGTTACTGAACGATACTCCACATTCTGAATGGACTGTTACATTTTGGTTTGGTGGCTCTAGCGGCGCGGGGATTTTTGTTGGTTAGGTTTTTAAATTTTGCGGCGTGCAGTTGCTGCTGTAGCAAATGATCAAATGTGTGTGAAATCTTATGGGACTTAACTGCTACTGTCATCAGTCCCTAAGCTTACACACTACTTAACCTAAATTATCCTGAGGACAAGTACACACACCCATGCCCGAGGGAGGACTCAAACCTCTGCCGGGATCAGCCGCACAGTACATGACTGCTGCTGTAGCGGTTATAAAGCTAAGTACTGACAAAGTTATTTGTGCACGTTATACAGTTATTAAAATTAATAGCTTTCGGCGGTGTTTCATGCTGTTTGTGGCGCAATAACTATTTAAAACATTTTGGAAACGTTCGCTCGCTGTGTTTTTTTGTGTTTTCTGTGCGTTGAAGTCATTTAGTAAATTTCGTGCTTTAGTTTTCGGCTGACGTTTCTTATTGTTTCTAGTGAAATAGCTCAGTAAAATTTTCATTAAGTGTTTTAACTTCGATGAGTGTTCCAGTGGCCGCATGAATTTTTCGTGAATTTTTGTTGGTGTTGGTATTAGCTGTGGTGTAGGCCTTCTTAGTAGAGAGGGGATTTCGAGACTGCTATTGTTACTTCTATAAATAGTTCTGCTGGTGTAACTGAACTTAGGTAAAGTAGACGTTTAGTTTTTTCAGCAACTGTAAAATTTTAACCTTGGGTGAGAACTGTGGGCTCTGTCATAGGTTTGTGAGTAGTGGGTTACGGTGTGGGACGTTCAAAGTATTTTCATTGGGGGGGGGGGGGGGGGGGAGGGGGAATCTAATGCGGTACCTAGTGTTCTCCCTTAAAACCCACATCCTTTCATTTTTCCCTCTCCTTCCCTCTTTCCTGACGAAGCAACTGCCAGTTGCGAAAGCTCGTAATTCTGTGTGTGTGTTTGTGTGTTTTGTTCATGTGCCTGTCTGCCGGCGCTTTCCCGCTTGGTAAGTCTTGGAATCTTTGTTTTTAATATATTTTTCCCATGTGGAAGTCTCTTTCTGTTTTATATATATATATATATATATATATATATATATATATATATATATATATATATATACACAAATAGTAAAACAATTACAATATATAAAGACACAGAAATGTCACATCTTCAGGTAACAAAATAAGGAAAACAATTATAGTGCAATAGATGAAAATAGGAGGCGTTACAACCTGATAATGATAGCTACTCAGACTAGTGGCATTAACGTGCATTTCGTGAATCTGTTTCAGCGTCATGATCGGCCTCATCTTAATGCGGCTGTTAGGCACGTTAACATGGGGCTGGAGAGGGCGCTGATGGCAGAGGGCGTGGGTCACATCTCCGTGGCGCCAGTTGGGTTTATCAGTAGGTTGGGTTTCACTAGGCATAAAATGCACCTCAATGCGTTTGGGAAGGGGAGGCTGGCAAAGCTTATAGGTGACAGTGTAGTGGATGGTGGTGGGAAAAATTCCTGTAGTAGTTGGTGTTAGAGCTGCACCTGTTTTAGATGAAAGTTAGCTGGTAGGTATACCTGCTTGAAGGAAGTTCCTCTAACTAAGGTCGTCTTCAGAGGATGTCATGTTTCCAAGTAGAGAAGGAATTAGCATATTTCATCAAAATATAAGACGTATTAGAGATACTGCTTATAGATACTGACTCTGAAATTATTGGTATAATTTGACAATTCAGAGACTTTCTTTACCAGGATACGGATTAGCTAATTGTTTTTCAAGGAGTTCCTTGCAGGGTAATTCACTTTTTAGGAAGTACCAGAAATTAATGATATGTGGTGATTTCAATAAACATTTTGTATCTGATGGTGCAAGAAAAAGGATGTTGGTAGATCTCCTAAATTCATACGATCTGATGCAGACTGTGCTTTTTCCAACTAGGGTGCAGGGGAACAGTACCACAGCCATAGGCAATATTTTCATTCATTATTCATTACTACATGGGCTTTCTGTTAGTAAAAGGGTGAGTGGCCTTTCAGACCATGACGCACAAATTTTAACACTAAAAGCTTTCGTACTCAAACAAATGTCACATATAATTACAAACTATGTAGGAAAGTTAATCCAACAGCATTAGTGAGTTTTATAAACCTTATGAAACGTCCCCTTGGAAAAATTTTGCAAAACTGTGCTTAAACTGACACACAATATTTTTAGCGCAACGCAATCTGACTTTTGAAAATCCCTACGAAAGAATGGCCCTGACTAACATTAACCTATACCTTTCACAAATCACTTACCTCACCAAAAATCTTCGTTACTCGAACTACTGCAATACAGAGAGCGCCACTACTGCCAGCAAAATGAAAGATTCAAACTACAGAAGGCATTAACTACTGATAGGCATAGTTAGTGAATGAAAGAATTTAATAGAGAACAAACAATGTATTTACCTTAATAGTCATAATATATAGCAGTTCATGACATCCAGTCTTACAAATTTCAAAACTTCGCCATCTCTCTCCCCAAAACCACTACTGCTGGCGGCTCACCTCCAACTGCGCAACGCTACGTGCTGTTAACATCCAGCTACCCAACACTACAATGGCGAGTATTACAACAATGGCAACCAGCCACTGACTGCACACAGCGCAGCCAGTGATTTTTCATACAGAGCGCTATGTGGCGTTACCAATAAAAAACCTAAACAGCCTACTTACATAGCCCCCATGCTCCCCACAAAAAAATTTACAAATTGTTTTGGGCAGTGGCCAATACAGATTTGAAAATTATTTTCATAATTACAATAACAAAGAAATGAAATGCACACATTTATCGATACAATGTTGGTCAAAAGCTAAAATTTTCTCACAGTCCATAAAGACAGTCCTGATCACTCATCACAGAAAAATAGCAGTGCTTTTGCTCAATGTCTGAGCAGTAAAAGAAAATGCACACAGAAGTAGTTGATTTCCATGCAGTCTTGAAGAAGTAGTGTTGTCCTTCCAACGGAAAGAAAGTGCTGACTCTTGACATGCTGACAGGTAATGGTCCACAACAGAGCAAACCCACAGCAGAGTCAGTCGAAGTTTTGAAGAATATTGGAAGGTTAGTCGCCACAGAGTAGACCCACTGTAGTCCTGGTAGAAAGTATGGTAGTGGTGGGTCATCACAGGTGGAGACCCACTGCAGTCCTTGTAGAAATAATGGTATTGGTGGGTCATCAAAGGTGCTAACCCACTATAATCCTTGTAGAGACGGCCAGCAGCCATCTGTTGCGACTGTGCAGGTGCACAATCACCATTGAAGAGTCTTGTGGACAATATAGCAAGTCCATAAACCACCACTTGTCCACTCAAAAAAATTTTGTTTGAAATGTCCATAGAACCAGCAGTGCTGTTATCTAGTCCCTTGCTGAATTGTCAACACACGTGCAACCACTAACAGTCTCTACTTCTCACATATTGTCTTATACTATGACCAACAGAAACATGTGCAGTGAAATGTAACTTACAAATTACTTAATTTGATCAACTGATGTCAATTACAATTTTATAACATAAGAATACAATAACAACAGTACAAAATACGTCATTAAAGAATGTAACAATACAGATAACATTTGTAGTAAAACAGGCTTTACAAAAGAATAGAAATAAACATGCACATCAGTGTTACAAAAATTATGACCTAAGTACATACATAAAAGATCAGAATAACTTTTGAAACATCAACTTCACACATGAGCATTAGAACAAAACAGAATAAATAATGTGTAAACATCTTTATGAAGTAAATAACATGTTATTAATGCAAATTATATTTGAGGATAACAGTATTCCTCATCATAGTGAATGAAGCTTAGTATTAGAAGAGAAAAAATTCTATGAAACAGTACACAGAGACAGGAAGAAAATAAATACTCAAGGGTACACAAACATATAGTGGGATAACACAAAAGGAAAGGACAGGGTTTGTTTTCAGGGTAACATTTGGTACTGCAGTCCAACCCAAAACTTCATTCCATAGATCGTCCCTCTTATTTCAACATTTGCTCCAGCCAAAAAAATCCTATCCAAGCATGCTTTCTGTATTCTGTTCACATCCCCTTTCAAAAATAGTTTTTCTCCACTGTACACTACTTTTTTGGCCAAACCATTTTCTCATAGCTTCTCAATGCTTTTCTTCCAATTCATCATAGTTAGTTTCTTATATAGCCTACCCCCTCTTAAGCTAACTTAAACCTACTGAGCTCAGATGCTAAACTAAGGGACGACGCAATGCAGCAGCACAAAACAATTAACACAAACAGCAATGACAAAAAAATACTAATTGGCAACAAAAGGCAGCAATATAGGACTTAGTGAAGCAAATGCCACATTACAACTAATATGAAGCAATGAACAGCAACAAGAAAAATAAATTAGTAGTAACACTGGCTTAACAGAGTAATACAAAGTGAAATTCAGTAACACTATGCCTGGCAAACAGCAGCAGCAAATGCAATAACTTATATCTAAACATGACAAAGCTCAAGCAGAAAAAATATTACAGCAAGGACAACAATGCAGAAAAGGGAAATATATATTCACATATTAATATCTATGTCATTAAAGTGGTGCACCACAAAACTAATTCTACAAAAGATATTACCAAGCAGTTGAAAAGAAAATTAAGTATGCAGTAACTGTTATTAATCCCTTCTTATTGTTCTTTCCTTTCCAAGTGCTCCTTTTTTGAAGAACGTGGATCATAAAATGATTATTTAATAAATCTGTTGACAGAAAGTGTTAACATTAGCAAATGCATTTAATTTTATTTTATAAAACCAATGCTGCAACACAGCTGGAAACCATATATCAAATGAAATAAGCAACTATGAAAGGCAAAGCATAAATTTTCAATAGTCATGTGACATTTCATAAGTTAGTACAAATTCTCTCAATTCTTTTAGAAAGACGATTTTCATTATCAGGTGTGCAGATGTAAGAAAGTATCTTTTCAAGTAATGAGCGTGTCGTTTTTGCGATCCTTTCTACAAAGGAATGTCAATAGCGAGGATAATGACCTCTTTTCTTTCACCTAATGGCTTTCTTTTGTCAGGTGGCTGTCACACAGCTGGGTGCCCACGACGCATTACGTGCAGGTGGTCACGTAGCTGTCTTACCGAAATATTTACGACACCAGTTTCCGCTACAGTGGCAGTCTTATACAGAAAATTTGACAGGTCAAGAATTTGCGTTACATATCTGTAGAAACAAAACCCTATTGATATAACAGTGTACAAAAAATTTTTGTCGGCATTGTAATACATTCACGCATTTACATACATTTCATAACTCTTTAAAGTATGATTCTTGGTTTCCAACAACCGTTTTCACAAACCAGAGTCCCTAACCACTACTCATTATTCCTTACCTTATTCGTCGACACTTCTTCAATATTTCATAATAACAGATACATAGTATAATCAAATAACTCATATAGCATCAGCTTATTGATCATAAACATACCGCAACAGTGTAATACACATCGTCATCATAACATCATAAAACCTCAGTCAAATCTCAAAATCGTCGCAGCTTCCTTCAATAATTTCAAAACCTTAATAGTCATTATATATATATATATATATATATATATATATATATATATATATATATATATATATATATATATATCAGTTCATGACATCCATTCTTACAAATTTCAAAACTCCGCCATCTCTCTACCCACATCCACCACTGCTGGCGGCTCACCTCCAACTGCACAACGCTATGCATTGCTAACATCCAGCTGCCCAACACTACAATGGCGAGTATTACAACAATGCCAACCAGCCACTGACTGCACACAGCACAGCCAGTGATTTTTCATACAGAGCGCTATGTGGCGTTACCAATAAAAAAACCTAAACATCCTACTTACAACCTTGTCAAGGAATAAGATTGGCAGGATGTTCATAGTGCTGATAACATAGATAACAATTACAAAGCTTTCTTTAACACATTTCTCATGCTCTTTGAGAGCTGCTTTCCCTTAGAAGGTTCTATTACTAGCAGTAATAGGCAGCCCGAGTGGCTGGCTAGTCAGATAAGGACATCTTGTAAAACAAATCAGGAATTGTATCAAAATGTTAGAAGTAGTTACAATCAAGCTACAGTAGCCCATTACAAACAGTATTGTAAGGTGGTTAAAATGTTAGTAAGAAGGCAAAGAGTATGTGGTATGCAAATAGAATAGTAAATTCACAGGATAAAATTAAAACTAAATGGTCAGCTGTGAAGGAAGTGTCTGGTCAGCAGCACAAGGTCGACGATATAAAGGCAGTTCGTAGTAAAAATATTTCTGTTATAAATCAGATATATTTGCAGTATTTAACAACCAATTTCTGAGTGTTGCTGGTGAATTAAATAAAGATTTAGTTCCTACATGGACTCATATAACTTTCTTGGCAAATGCCTTTCCAAGATTGGGGTCTGAAATATTCCTCTGTGATACTGACAAGGGGGAGATTCAGTCAATAATTAAATCACTGAAGACTAAGGACTCTCAACGATGTGATGCAGTACCTAGCAGAATATTAAAAACTGTTCTGCTCGTGGTAGCCCTGTACTTAGCCATATTTGTAATTTTTCCTTTAAAGATGTTCACTTTCCTCAACGATTAAAGTACTTAGTAGTAAAGCCGCTTTATAAACAGGGAAAAGGGGATACTGTAGACAATTTTAGACCTATTTCTATGCCATCAGTGATTGCTGAAGTTACTGAAAAGGCTGTGTAAGTAAAGATGAGTCATTATTTTATTTCACATAATTTGTTTGCAAATGTACAGTTCGGCTTTAGAATTCGTTCAGTAACTGAAAATGCTATATTCTCTTTTATCTGTGAGGTACTGGATGGGTTACACAAAAGTTTCGAACGCTTGGCATATTTTTTGATTTAACTAAGCCGTTTGATTGTGTTGACCACAAAATATTGCTCCATAAGCTGGGCCATTACGGAATACGGGGAGTAGCTCACAATTGGTTCACCTCTTACTTTAGCGACAGACAGCAAAAGGTCATTATTCACAGTGTTAAGAATAGCTGTGATGTGGGGTTTGAGGGGGGTACGCTTAAGTGGGGAGGTGTCCCATAGATCAATGTTGGGGCCACTACTGTTTCTTATTTATCTAAATGTGTCCTCTAGTATTACTGTTAACTCTACAATATTTCTGTATGCTGATGACACTAGCTTGGTAGTAAAAGGATGTTGTGTGCAACATTCGCTCGGCTTCAAATAGTGCAGTTCATGACCTAAGCTCATGGCTTCTAGAAAATAAATTAGCGCTAAATCAGAGTAAGACTCAGTTTTTACAGTTTCTATCACACCATTCAACAAAACCAGACATTTTAATTTCACAGAATAGGCATGTTATTAGTGACACTGAACAGTTCAGATTTCTAAGTGTTCAGATTGATAGTAAACTGTCGTGGAAAGCCCACGTTCAGGATCTTGTTCAAAGAATTAATGCTGCCATTTTTACTATTCGAACGGTATCTGAAGTGAGTGATCGTTCGACAGGAAAATTAGTCTACTTTGCTTATTTTCATTCGCTTGTGTAGTACGGTATTATATTTTGAGGTAACTCTTCCCATTCTAAAAGGATGTTTTTGCTCAGAAACGGGCGGTTTGGGCAATAAGTGGTGTAAGTTCACGAACCTCTTGTCGACCCCTGTTCACGAGTCTGGGTATTTTGACGTTGGCCTCTTAACATATATATTCCTTACTGTCATTTGCTGTTAACAATATTAGCTTATTCCTCAAGATGAAGCAGCTTTCACTTAGTTATTACTCGGCAGAAATCAAACCTGCGTTTGGATCGGACTTCCTTAACTCTTGTGCAAAAAGCTGTGCAGTATATTGCTGCATCCATTTTCAGTAAGCTACCACTTGAATTCAAAAGTTTTAGCAGTAAACAACGCGCTTTAAAATCGAAACTGAAGAGTTTCCTCATGGGTCACTCCTTCTAATGTGTCGAGGAGTTCCTTGGAAAATTAAGCTGATTCTTGTTGTTTTGCTGATTGCGTTTACTTGAACTTATAGACTGCCTTTTTTCGGGTCTAAAACATTTTATTTTTATCTGTTATTTCTTTTATGTTGTAATTTCTTGTACTGACACGTTCCATGAGCTTGGAGATTTACCCCTCAATTTGGTCCTACGGAACTTGTCGTGTAAATAGATAAATAACCGCAGACATGTAAGAGCCTACCTTCACACACACAAAATATTGATTGCACAACTTGATATTTTCGAGGTGATAATTAAAGCTACTTCTTGTACATTGTATGGTGCCTTTATCTTCCACTTCATATCGAGATAACTTGTTCTACATTTCCTGCAGACCTGAAACAAAGATCCAGCTATGTAAGAGGTTATAAACCACAGCCGACAGTGTCACGTAATGTGATAGCTTTGAAAGTGACAGCGACGTGTCGTCTGCTGTTGAACAGTAAATATAGATGGGAAGAAGCGACTGAGTGGATTTTGCGGAGAATTTCCGATAAGGGGGGAGAGGGAGAACTGAGGAACCGCCTGGCTACATCACGCTAAAATGGCGAAATTCTGGCTGGATTTGAAGCAAAATATACTTACAAAGAAAAGTAAAATATTAATAGCGCAAAGTAAAGGGTGTCCTAGAAAAATCACCATGTTTTCACCATTTTATAGGATAGGCTATCGACAAATTATTTATAAAAATCGCCTAACAATTGTATATATACTCGAAAATTATATATAATTTTCGAGTATTCCCTTGTAAGAGAGCGACTGAACTTGAGTAGTCATGATTTCTTCTTCATTCTTCCCAAGTTCTCTTCATACGTTCACTGTGTTCTTTCTGTCTTGTGCTCCTCCGATCATCTTTTTCCCGTTCTGTTCTCCATGTGTTCTTGTTTAAGTGTGTGTTTTTTATGATGTTTCTAAACTGTTCTCTAATGTTTATTATGTCTTGTGTGATTCCTAGCTCTTTAATGTCTTCTTCTGTCTTCTGTTTCAGTGGTCCACTTTGTCTTGATTTTGCTCTTGTTTACTATCTCAAAGATTTGCCTTGTGAGCCTGGTTTTATTCATCTTGCCGATATGTCAATAAAATTTCATCGTTCCCATTCTAATGGTGTCTGTTATTGTTTCTACGTCTTTGTAAATCTCTCTAGTTGGCCTATTCATCCAAATTCCTTCCTGAAACACTGGTCCGTATATTTTCCTCTGAATTTTTCTTCAATGCTTTTCAATCTCTCTGATCTTCTTATGATCATGATTACACCACACCAATAAACTGCCCATGCACGTGATATAGCAAACGTATGGGCAAGAAATCCTCTAACAACTATGCGTTTAGCTTCAGTATAAGTAAAACTGCCAAGTGATTATAAACAATTGATTAAGACTGGTGTGTGTCAGAAACAAAGTTCTCCACACACGCGGAACAATTATCCACTGCATAGATAGCTGACACCAATATTTATTTGTCCATATTTGTTTAATGATAAATTTGCATATTAATATTTATAAGAAAACGTTTGAGTAACACCATGCTAATACGGCGAGACTGAATAAAAGGGCACGTCTGATCAGCAATGAGTGTTCAGATATGTGCATCATTGCAAATAAGAGAGTGACTTGCATGACAGTAGTGTGATAAGGGGCCTCCGACCATATTATTTAAATCAAATTGATATGCAAATTAACTAAACTGATTAATTAGCCCCACACTGGACGACATTAAGTGTACCCTCACCTTCCCCCTCCAATTCTCTCCCCCTCCCCAACCCGCCCTGTTGGCTGGAATTTCAAATTTTGGAGAAAAACTAAAAAAAAATTGGGAATTGCAAAAATGGCGGGAATTTTTTGTCCCAAAGCTTTGCTGGCGTCCCACCCCGGCCTCCACAAGGGACTGGCGGGAAATTCAAAATACTGTAGCAGTACGCTTTCAAGATGCGAACCCTGGTCTTTCTGGACAGAAGCCCAAACATCCCCTCCGCCTCAGCACAGGGTGACGTTAGGTTAATGTACTTTATTTATTTTGAATGGGAAACTTAAGTAAAGATTGGTCCTAATTACATAATTAATCATAAAGGTCGGTCCTCATTAAACACCTGTATGCATAGCGCTACATAAGAAGCAATACAGCTCAAAAATTGACGATGTGATACAGCTGGTGTTATCCTGCTGGGAAAAATTTCACATTACCTAATGGCAGACATACTCAAATTCTACATAGAATAATTACTTCACCTACAATCTGAGGGAGAAAGGCTGGAGCGGAAGGTACTATCTTTATTTTTGGCAGGGTGTAAGTTCAACCGACGACATGTTGCTGTTTTACAGAGATGAGTTTAATAAGTGTATTACCTGTAAGCATTCAGTTGAGGACTTGTCTGTTGCTGTTGACAATGGGGTTCGCTAAAGACGCCTCCTGCTGCAATACTCGACAATCACCCGCAGCCCTGCTGCTAGAAATTCAGGAAGGCCAGTGCACACTACCACAACTGATGGAAAATACTTCACTATTATAATTACACATCGAAACCGTCCCGAAAAAAAAACAGCTCTCAAGGGCCAGTCTTACCTCCCCCATACATCCCTCAGTGATGATCCACAAAGAGACACATATTGTGGCAGTAATATACTGTGTCCGGTCTGTAGAAAACAGTCACAGACAGATGCTTCCTGCAATCTGTTAAATAAATTTCTCAGAAAGACTGGACTCCTGGAACAACCGCGAAATTCTGGAGAACTCTTAGGAGCGCTGTTTCAAACGTCTACGGGTTAGAAAACCGATAGCTGGTGCTGCTTCTGCACCCTGCTACACAACCCACCCAGCAAGTGGGCAGTGCCTTCTACCAGCAGAATGTAGAATATATGTCTGGGGACAGTCAGCACTATGGATGCGGGAACAAAACGCAATAAATGAGGGCTGCCCCGACCGCATGTTGTTTATTCTAAAATGCAGCAGCACCCCCCCACCCTCCCCCACCGCACCCCTTATAAGTGAGCACGTACTATAAAAAGACACAATTGGGACAACAATAAAAAAAACAGCCTTGTTTTTACGAAAATAGCTGCAGTTAATTTTATTTTAGTTTTATGAGTGTAATAGGTATAGTTTGGGAGCATTCCTTGTGTTCCAAGTTATAAATTCCTGTTCAAGAGGGTTTTACATTCTTTTCACATCATTCTATTATCAGTATAGAATGGCATCTATGGAGTCATTCTTTTACATTCGCTGCTGGATACAATTCGCACCTCTTTCCCCAACTCCCATTATTTTGTGACGTTCAGTAGCGTTAAAAACGTTACAGCACCGTCGCTACTTACAGATGACCAAACATCAGAGGTTGGATGTCTATAGCAATATATCTGACAGGTGTATTAACTTATCTCCGTGTGCAAATTCCAAAAGCTTACACGAAACTGCGAAATTATCCAACACTACAGAATGTCCTAGTTACACTCCTGGAAATTGAAATAAGAACACCGTGAATTCATTGTCCCAGGAAGGGGAAACTTTATTGACACATTCCTGGGGTCAGATACATCACATGATCACACTGACAGAACCACAGGCACATAGACACAGGCAACAGAGCATGCACAATGTCGGCACTAGTACAGTGTATATCCACCTTTCGCAGCAATGCAGGCTGCTATTCTCCCATGGAGACAATCGTAGAGATGCTGGATGTAGTCCTGTGGAATGGCTTGCCATGCCATTTCCACCTGGCGCCTCAGTTGGACCAGCGTACGTGCTGGACGTGCAGACCGCGTGAGACGACGCTTCAACATGCTCAATTGGGGACAGATCCGGAGATCTTGCTGGCCAGGGTAGTTGACTTACACCTTCTAGAGCACGTTGGGTGGCACGGGATACATGCGGACGCGCATTGTCCTGTTGGAACAGCAAGTTCCCTTGCCGGTCTAGGAATGGTAGAACGATGGGTTCGATGACGGTTTGTATGTACCGTGCACTATTCAGTGTCCCCTCGACGATCACCAGAGGTGTACGGTCAGTGTAGGAGATCGCTCCCCACACCATGATGCCGGATGTTGGCCCTGTGTGCCTCGGTCGTATGCAGTCCTGATTGTGGCGCTCACCTGCACGGCGCCAAACACGCATACGACCATCATTGGCACCAAGGCAGAAGCGACTCTCATCGCTGAAGACGACACGTCTCCATTCGTCCCTCCATTCACGCCTGTCGCGACACCACTGGAGGCGGGCTGCACGATGTTGGGGCGTGAGCGGAAGACGGCCTAACGGTGTGCGGGACCGTAGCCCAGTTTCATGGAGACGGTTGCGAATGGTCCTCGCCGATACCCCAGGAGCAACAGTGTCTTGGCGTGCATCCGTGCGTCGCTGCGGTCCGGTCCCAGGTCGACGGGCACGTGCACCTTCCGCCGACCACTGGCGACAACATCGATGTACTGTGGAGACCTCATGCCCCACGTGTTGAGCAATTCGGCGGTACGTCCACCCGGCCTCCCGCATGCCCACTATACGCCCTCGCTCAAAGTCCGTCAACTGCACATACGGTTCACGTCCACGCTGTTGCGGCATGCTACCAGTGTTAAAGACTGCGATGGAGCTCCGTATGCCACGGCAAACTGGCTGACACTGACGGCGGCGGTGCACAAATGCTGCGCAGCTAGCGCCATTCGACGGCCACACCGCGGTTCCTGGTGTGTCCGCTGTGCCGTGTGTGTGATCATTGCTTGTACAGCCCTCTCGCAGTGTCCGGAGCAAGTATGGTGGGTCTGACACACCGGTGTTAATGTGTTCTTTTTTCCATTTCCAGGAGTGTATTTCGATACTTTCATTAGAGTAACATCGTGTTCTTTTGATGATGGCTGCTGGTGTAGTTAACTGTATTTTGTGCTCAGAAAGGCACACATGTTCGAATGAGTCTGTATTTAAATTTTCGCTAATTAGTTATTTTCTTTGAATCAGAGGGTTATTTTAGAGACTTATGAACTGTGAAGGTGAGAAATTTATGTAGTTCAACTTCCTTACTGAACTACATGTTGCTAGTAGATGTGTATGCACTGTGTAACGCTCGTAGGTTGCTTGCGACTGCTCTGTCAGTTCTGCTAGAAATATATACATTACGTGAATAAAACGTTCATGATTGTTCACACATTTCGTAAGCTGATATAGTTATCCCGAAGGATTGTTACCTTGATTCAATGTGATTGAATTCATTATATTTGCACATGTATATATCATGTAGTGAGTGGTTCCTAAGATCACTTGATAATCTTTGGATGCATAGGGGATAAGGGAACACTGTGCAACCGAACCCCTGTTTAGACGATTCATCCAACTGTTTCGTTACTTCGTGCACTCGCCCTCTGGTGGATGCATATCTAAAGACAGCTACCAACAACCCGCATCTCTCCCCTCGCCCCCTCCCCCCCCCCCCCCCCCCCGCCCTCCGGAAAATTGCAAATTTAGTGTTACGGACATTTTTCTAAGTTTCCAAATTTACAGCAGGTTAAGTGAAAAAAAAACTTGTAAGCTGTTCCTGGTTACAGAACGATGAGGGGCAGTGGTTAGCACACTGGACTCGCATTCGGGAGGACGAGGGTTCAAACCCTAATTTAGGTTTTTCATGATTTCCCTAAAGCGCTTCAGCGAAATGCATTTGAAAGGGCACTGTCTACTTCCTTCCCCAGTCTTTCCTAATCTGACGGACCGATGACCTCGCTGTTTGGTCCCCTCCCCCAGTCAAACAATCAACCAATTTTCCTGATTAGTGTGGATTATTTCAGCTTCGTTTGTTTGTATGTAGAGCTGTGTCCAAAGGTGGTGCAGTGTCTAAACACTGGATATATATTCGCGGAGAATGTGGCAATGACTCTTGTCCATTTATGTTCATATTGTTTTCCCTAAATCGGTTTCGAAGAGGGTTGTTTTCTTGAGCAGCTGAACAACTGCTACGTTTGTAATGGCCACATTAATGACCACATCTTATGTTTGTGGGCGTCGATGTCAACAAGTTCTCGTAGTGAATTTGGGAGAAATACAGAGTGTGTCGTCAAGAAAGGTACGTTTTTTGAGGGGGTGGTAGTACTGGCGGTTCTGAACAAAAAACTTCAAATGAATATATGTATAAGACATGCAGGAGTTTGAAAATATGTACGGCCAGTGCCACATTATCTCAGTGAAACTAAACCTGGCCGTTGGATCAGTCACCGTGGGAGACCGAGGTCATTCGAGCTCACTTCATTAAATAATTACTGATTGTGGTGTTTGGTTAAGAGCGAAGTCTACAAGCACGGAGTGGACTCAAAAGAGGAACGCCTCGCTCGTGTTTCAGCTGCTTCCGTCGCCCCACGCGCAATCGAATTGCACACTGAAGCGGTCAGTACTGACAACGCTATATACCGTGAAGTCCCTTTGGCTGTATTCACATGTGAGTCATGGTGGAAGATGACACGTGACTGACGAACCTGTGCTCAAGTAAAGGACCATACGAATGAGCCCAAATCAGCAACACAGCAACTGGCTACAGGAGCTGCAAAATACACTGTAGCCGACGGCTGACGATTTGAACATCTGTTGTGAGCAAATGTACATAATTCAACAAAACTTTAGATCACAATGTTTCATTTCCTAAAACCTCCATTTGTCCTTTTCCCCACAGTTTTCGTTAATTTCCTCGGAAACAGTTAAGCACATGACACACGTTCATATGAGGCTTTTTGTTCCAGTCACTAATACTAGCACCGCTCATAGCTCTACATTTACTACTGACACATCCTGCATAACAAAGATTGTCACTGCATCAAACATATCAAGAGTTACAATAGTTACAGTAATTATTTTGGGTGTGTACTGACCCTCAGTGTTTGGGTTAACCAAACATTCTGTAAGTAGGCTGTTTAGGTTTTTATGTTGGTGACGCCACGTAGCGCCCTGTATTAAAATCACTGACTGTGCTGTGTGCAGTCTGTGGCTGTTTGGACTCATTGTTGGATTATTCGCTAGTGTAGTGCTGGGCTGTTGGATGTGAACAGCCCCTAGCGTTGGGCAGTTGGAGGCGAACCGCCAGCAGTGGCGGATGTGGGGAGAGAGATGTCAGAGTTTTGAGATTTTAATATGAGTGGACGATCTGGACGTGTGTCTGTCAGAAAAACGAAATTTGTCAAAAGAGTTGTTGCCAACTATATGCCTATCAGTAATTAGTACCTTCAATAGTTACCTTTTATTTAGCTGGCAGTATTGGCGCTCGCTGTATTGCAGTAGTTCGAGTAACGATGATTTTTGTGAGGTCAGTGATTCATGAAGGGTGTAGGTTATTGTTAGTCAGAGCTATTCCTTTGTAGGGATTATTAAAAGTCAGATTGCACTGCGCTAAAATTTTGTGTGTCAGTTTACAAATGATTAGAAGAAGTAAAGAGAAAACTGTCTGCGTACATTTAGTTTTACTCAGCTGTTTCGTTATCGAATAACGTAGAGGTTTACCAGCACAGTCGTTCTTTACATTCAAAGGGGAAGTTTCAATTCTTCATTCTTAATTATGTCGTAGATATCTTTGATGTGACGGTAGTGAACTCAATACTCATGGTGAACCTGGCTGGGACGTCAGTGCCTGATGGAAGAGGAGCAAATCGAAAACACACGGGCGAATGGCGCACCCTGCATCTCTGACCGCCACCAAGAACTCGTTTGCTCTGCTGTGGTGTACCTCATGTGTTCAATATCCACGGAAGCGTCAGAATGGCTGTCGTACATGAATGTCAACGACTGCAGAGAGAGTGGTATGCTAAGGCGACGCTTGCGTACTAACTCTACAGTATCTTACATTCGCGGATTTGTTATTGAGGAACTGCGAATGGCCGTAAGCGAAGGCCACGGCCGTAGGTGATACTGCACGGAGAGCTCTTAAAGCAGCGCACACGCAGTGACTCTAACCGGTACTTAAACGGTTTCTCAGAAGTGATCCGCCCGACCTTTTACCAGTGAGCTGGCAATAAGCTTAAGAGAGGAAGGCATTGGGCAACCAACTTGCTACTACGTAACCCTTAGTTGTTATTAATGTAGTTCATACCACACTGCAGGAACAGGCACAGAAATTTAGTTCTTTCGCATAATGACTAACGGTATTTGTATGTTGTGCATTTCACGTGACAAATTTCGTAACTAGTTTATTTCGCTGCTGGCATATCATACACTTCGAGGTTACAATTCTCACAAAAAAAATTGAAAATTCCACATTTACGAAAGTCCATGCTTACTTCTGTGAGTGCATGAATTCGCCGAGCTGCTGACTGTAGTACATGTATAAATACCAGAAGATGTGGGATGGTTCTGCAAGCTTCATGACACACTGATGAAGCGTCATGGTATAAGGAATTAGCGCTGCACAAAGCTAATATTTTAGGCGACCGCACAGATACTAATCTAGAGGACTGATAACGGGAGAACTTTCACGCTTTAAACTAATCCCTCTCATCCTATCGTCTATCTTCCTACACATTAGTCATTGTATTTCGAACAATGTGGCTGAAATGAGTTGTCGCATCATCATCCGAATGGATGTTTAACCGAAATTGGCAGTAATGGAGTCACACTCTTATCCCAGTTCTGCCTTTAACGTATGTATGAAGCGTTTTCATTTACCGAAAATACATTAACAGCGATGATGCAACTTTTAGTTCCTTTGGACAAGGTTACATAATCGTATGTTATACACTTCAGCTATTCTTCATCGTATTGGAATACAATCGTAGAAGACGACAGACTTAGCACTTAGTAGACCATTCGACAACAATGTGAGCCTGTTTAGAATTACCATTCGCAATGGTCGGCACATCGTGAATTAAAGATTTCGAAGCAACCCAGACCCCTGATATCGGAGCTCTCCGGAAAAAAAAAAAATATTTACTTAGCTTCTCACTTCGTCCCTCGCTTCGGATTGAGTTACGCTCACGAATTCACAAACGACAGCTTTCCTATATTATCTCTCCTCAACAAAAGTATTAGTAAGCGTATTTCAATAATGTATGCAAAGTACTTCTTTTTATGTTATTGATATGAATATTTATGACATTAATTTTCACTAAACGATCTACAATTACATTCTCAAATCCAGGTTAACAACTGCATTATGAAACAAACCTAAAAAATATTGCGGAAAGTAGTTGCTTCATACCACCATAATGTTAGATTGAAAATGAAAAGTAAAAATCTGAAACAGGAAAAAGTCTGAATGGCCGAGAAAATCATGCTGGATACCAAGATGTCAATGTCCCTGAATCGGAGAAACAGGGAATAAACTTTAAAAACGGATTGTTCGACTTTCATGCCATGTATAACACTTTGTTTGAATATAAAATTTCACATCTGCTCACGTAAATGGATTTATTGCATTATTTACGTGATATTTATTTTTTAGCACCTACTGGCGTAACTGAAGTTGAACAACTGTTTTAAAAGCCATGTTCTCTTTAGACTGGTTAGGTAAAGTTTAGCCCAAGGTCAATATATGACTAAACGAATGTCGGAAAGTTCCCGAAACCTTCTCAAATTGGACGGTAGAACCAACTTTTAGCACCCTAGGACTGCACCAAGGTAATCGTCGCCAGTGGCGTAGAGGACACAAGAGGCGCTAGGGGCATGATACTTCATTCGGCCTCCACAACCCCCCAACCCCCTCCCCACCCCCGACCCTCTCACCCTCTCACCTCCTGTGTACTTGAGTACTATATTACACTTTATTGTCCCCCTCCAGAAACGCATATAGTAATATAATATATAGAATTTACTCTAATAATAATATATTTTTTGGAAAATAATTTTCGTCTCGGAGACCATTAGACGCACCTCTGCAAATGCCGCCCGGTACATTGTACAACATTCCCTCCTTGCTAACCCACTCATCTTCTCTTCTCCAGGTTGTCACATTATTGTGCAGCATGCCGACTGGAATGCAAATCCGTATCTCTGTCACTGCCAGCGGTGCTGTGTTGCACTTGTAAACTTTGGGAAGGTGCGACTCCTGGAGAGCACAATTTCTCGAAGTCGAAATTTCATATTTTTTCCCTTTCTTCCAGCACAGGAATAGGTATTTTCCTTTTTTGACTGGTAGATTTGGAATTAAGAATAAATGTATGCTCGCACACTATAGCGTGGCTGTGTTCCTCTGCGTGCAGTAATGTATCTCCGCCGTCTAAAATTGAGCGCAGAGTCAGCAAGCCACCATGGATTTTATTTTTCCACAGACAAACGGTAACTACTGTTGCGATTCCGTTGTGCATGAAGTCGCAAAGGGCATTCTTATGGGACTGCGGACGGATGACAGGTACTCATATTGCCACAGTGTTTATGTGGCGGGATTCGGCGAGGAAACGCGTGTTCTAGGGTGTTCGGCAGTCTCTTTTCTGCAGCTCGGTAAGGGCTGAATGAGGAAATGGCAGAAAAGACTGAACATAACACTTCGTCACCATTCTCTGAAGATTCGTCTGCACCTTAGAATGCAGAGCAGCGCAAAAGTCACAATCGCACCAAGGAATCGGCATAATTTTCCATGAAAAGAGTGAACAACTAAGAAAACGCAAGACACACAGTGAGAGTTAAGGCTGCAGAGACGGAGGACTGCTGGAATTCGATAGTAGGAAGTGGGAGAGAAGGAAAACTAGTACGTGTGTATAGACTGGGGGAAGGAATGAAACAAGAAGTAGCCTGATAGAATTTTGCACAGAGTGTAATTCAGTAATAGCTAACACTTGGTTTAAGAACTATGAAGACTCTAAGACGTTCTCAGGGGCGGATGTGGACTCTGACCGCAATATATTCGTTATGAATGGTAATAAATTGCAAACAAGTGAAAATTAAGGAGGTGGGACCTGCATAAGTTGAAAGGACAGAAGGTTGTTGAGAGTTTCAGAGAGAACATTCAAACAGGTTAAAAGACAAGGTGTACTAGAATTCGTTAGATATCAAAGGACTATTGAATTCAATTGGTGAAAGGAGAAAATATATGGATGCAGCAAATGAAGCAATCGAAAGGAAATACAAACGTCTAAAAAATGAGATTGACAGTGGTTGTAAACGGCTAAGAAGGAATTACTAGAGGGCAAATGTAAGTATTTAAAAGTATATTTCAGTAGAGAAAATAGAGATGCCACCTACAGTAATACTAAATAAGTCTTTAGGGAAAAGAGAAGCAGCTGTATAAATATTAATAAGTCAGATGCAACAGGATTACGAAGCAAAGAAGAGAAAGCTGAAAGGAGTATATAGAGGGTCTGTACAAGACAGATAAACTACAAGGCAATAATATAGAAAGGGAAGAGGAAGTAGATGATCATTTGGAAGATACGATACTGCGAGAAAAATTACACAGAGCAGAGGTAGACCAAAGTCGAAACAAAGCCCCTGGAGTGTACGACTTACTGTCAGAACAACTGATAACCTTGGGGGAGCAAGTCATGACAAATCTCTTCCATTTGGTGTGCAAGATGTATGAGACGGCGAAATACCCTCAGGCTACAAGAAGAATATAATAATTCCAGTTCCAGAAATTAACATTTGCTGACAGATGTGGGTATTACCTAACCATCAGTTTAATAACTCGTGGCTGTAAAGTACTAACCACAGTTCTTTATAGAAGAATGGAAAGGTTGGTAGAAGCCGATCTCGGATTTCAGAGAAATGTAGGAACACGCGATGGAGTACTGACCATACGACTTCTCTTAGAAGACAGCTTAAGGAAAGGCAGACCTATGCTTATAGTCCTTGTAGATTTTCTCATTGTCGACTGGAATAGTCTCATTCAAGTTATGAAGGTAGCAGGGGAGAAGTACAGGGAGCAGAACGCTATTTACCATTTATACATAAAGCAGACGAAGGTTGTAAGAGTCGAGGGGCATGAAAGACAAACAGCTATTGAGAAAGAAGTGGGACAGGCCTGTAACTTATCCCCGATGTTATTTAATCTGTTCATTGAGAAAGCCCTAAAGGAAATCAAGGAAAAATTTGGAATAGGCATTAAGGTTCAAGGAGAAGAAGTAATAACTTTGAGGTCTGCCGATGGCTTTGTAATTCTGTCAGAGAAAGATAAGGTCTTGGACGAGCTGTTGAACGGAATGTACACCATCTTGAAAGGACGATATAAGATAAACATCAACGACGGGAAATGAAGGATGATGGTACACAGTCGAATTGAATTAAATTATGATGAAGTTAGATAGCGAGACCTAAAGTAGTACATAAGTTTCGCTTTTTGGGTAGCAAAGTAACTGATGATTGTTGAACTAGAGAGGATATAAAATGGCAATGGAAAACAAAGCTTTTCTGAAGAAGAGAAATTTGTTAACATCAAATACAGAATTAAGTGGTAAGAAATGTTTTCTGAAGGTATTTGTCTGGATTGTAGTTACACATGGAAGAGGACCATTGACGATAAACATTTTAGAAAAGAAGGGAATGGAGAGTCTTGTAACATGGTGCTAAGGAAGAATGGTGATGGGTAGGTCGCATAACTAATGAGTAGGTAACGAATTGAATTAGGAGACATAAGAAATAAGTTGAACTTTACTAGAAGAGGAGATCGCTTGATAGGACAAACTCTGACACATCAAGTACACATAAATAACACAGCTATCTGATCATTTAACTGAGAGAGACAAACATTTTTTTTTACTACGTCAGTGACAGATGTTTCCGCAAATTACACAGCTGGATAACTTCACACTTATGAAATTGTATTTTGTCTGTACTGCGTGAACATTCACATTTTTCGGAACCATTGTGATACTATGAGAGCTTTGAATGATGTATTTGGTATGGGATCATAATTTTTAAAGTACGTTTGAGGTAAATGACACTTTTGACATGCGCAGAGAATTTTTTTTTTGGTTTTGAAATTGTTGGAGGAAGCTAAGACGTTTTTGAGATTTGGCTGAGGTTTTATAATGTTATGATAACGATGTGCATTACGCTGTTGCGGTATGTTTATGATCAATAAGCTGATGCTATATGAGGAATTTGATTATGCTACGTATTTATTATGATGAAATATTGAAGAAGTGTCTACGAATATGTATATGTGTAATAAAGCAAGGAATAATGAGTAGTGGTTAGGGACTCTGGTTTGTGAAAAAGGTTTTTGGAAACCAAGAATCGTACTTTAAGAGTTATGAAATGTATGTAAATGCGTGAATGTATTACAATGCCGACGAAAATTTTTTGGACACTGTTATATCAATAGGATTTTGTTTCTACAGATTTGTAACGCAAATTCTTGACCTGTGAAACTTTTTATATGAGGCTGCCACTGTAGCAGAAACTGGTGTCGTAAATATTTCAGTAAGAAAGGTAAGTGACCTTGACGTAATGCGTTTTGTGCGCCCAGCGGAGAGGTAGTCGTCTGACAAAAGAAAACCATTAGGTGGAGAAAAAAAAAGAGGGCATTATCCTCGCTATTGATATTCCTTTGCAGAAAGCATCGCAAATACGACACGCTCATGACTTGGAAAGATACTTACATCTGCACACCTGATTATGACAAGCGTCTTTCTACAAGAATTGAGAGAATTTTTTACTACCTTATGAAATGCCATATGGCTAATGAATGATGTTTCATGCCTTCCTTTGTACATATTTGCTCATTTTGTTTAATATCTAGTCTCTAGGCGCACTGCAGCATTGGTTAAAATAAAATTCAATAGATGTACTAATATCACTATTTTCTGTCTACAGACCCAGTAAAGAAAAGAGAGCACAAATAGACATTTCCCTTCAAAGGAATTGCAAAAATAATTTTTTTTTACGATTTTGTAACTTATCTGCTAGCGTATGTTCTCGTGATGCATTACTCCAGTGTTAAGATGCGACATAGGTATTAAACATTTTCACTGTAATATTTTTTCTGCTTCAGCTTTGTCATGTTTAGATATAAGTTATTGCATTTGCTGCTGCTGTTTGCCAGGCATAATGTTACTGAATTTGACTTGGTATTACTCTGTTAAGCCAGTTTTACTACGGATTTATTTTTCTTTTTTGCTGCGCATTGCCTTATATTAGTTGTAATATTGCTGCTTGCTTTGACAACTTCCATTTTTTATTGCCTTATATTAGTTTTAATATTGTTGCTTGCTTTGACAACTTCCATTTTTTTCATTGCTGTTTGTATTAATTGTTTTGTGCTGCTGCATTGCCTCGTCCCTTAGTTTAGGATCTGAGCTCAGTAGGTTTAAGTTAGCTTAAGAGGGGATAGAATATATAAGAAACTAACTATGAGGAATTGGAAGAAATGCATTGCGAAGTTATAAGAAAATGGCCAAAAAAAAGTCGTGTAAAGTGGAGAAAAACTATTTTTGAAAGAGGATGTGTACAAAATACAGAAAGCATGCTTGGATAGGATATTTTTGGTGGAAACAAATGTTGAGATACGACGAAAGATCTACAGAATGAAGTTTTGGGTTGGACTGCAGTACCAAATGTTACCCTGAAAACAAACCATATCCTGTCCTTTCGTATTATTCCGCTATATTTTTGTATATCCGTGTGTATTTGTGTTCTTCCTGTCTTTATGTGTTTAGGTAATAAGATCTATGTTGTAGAATTTTTCTAATACTCGGCTACATGAACTATGATGAGGAATACTGTTATCCTCAAATATAATTAGCATTAACAACATGTTATTTACTTCTTAAAGATGTTTACACATAATTTATTCCGTTTTGTTCTAATGCTCATGTGTGAAGTTGATGTTTCAAAAGTTATTCTGATCTTTTATGTATGTGCTTATGTCATAATTTTTGTAACACTGATGCATTTGTTATTTCGATTCTTTTGTAAAGCCTCTATTACTGCAAATGTTATCTGTATTATTATGTTCTTTATTGATATATTTTGTTCCTTTGTTATTGTATTCTCATGTTATAAAATTGTAATTGACACCAGTTCATCAAATTAAGTAACTTGTAAGTTACATTTCACTGCACACGTTTCTGTTGGTCATAGTATATGGACAATATGTGAGAAGTAGGGACTGATAGTGTTTGCACGTGTGTTAATAACTCAGCAAGGGACTGGTTAACAGCATTGCTCATTCTAAGGACATTTCCAAAAAAAAAAAAAAAATGTGAGTGCACAAGTGGTGGTTTATGGACTTGCTATATTGTCCACAAGACTCTTCGATGGCGATTGTGCACCTGCACAGTCGTAACAGATGGCTGCTGGCCATCACTACAAGGACTACAGTGGGTCTGCACCTCTGGTGGCCCACCAATACCATAATCTCTACTAGGACTACAGTTAGTCTACTCTGTGATTACCAACCTTCCAATATTCTTCAAAACTTCGACTGACTCTGCTGTGGGTTTGCTCTGTTGTGGCCAATTATCTGTCAGCATGTCTTTCCGTTGGAAGGACAACACTACTTCAAGACTGCATGGAAATCCACTACTTCCGTGTGCATTTTCTTTTACTGCTCAGACACTGAGCAAAAACACTGCTATTTTACTGTGATCAACGGACAGGACTGTCTTTATGGACTGTGAGAAAATTTTAGCTTTTGACCAACATTGTATCGATAAGTGTGTGCATTTCATTTCGTTGTTATTGTAACTATGAAAAAAAATTTCAAATCTGTATTGGCCACTGTCCAAAACAATTTGTAAAATTTTTGTGGGGAGCATGGGGGCTATATAAGTAGGCTGTTTAGGTTTTCTTATTGGTAACGCCACGTAGCGCTCTGAATGAAAAATCACTGGCTGTGCTGTGCGCAGTCAGTGGGTAGTTTGCATTGCTGTCTGCCATTGTAGCGTTGGGCAGTTGGCTGTTAATAGCGCGTAGCGTTGGGCAGTTGGAGGTGAGCCGCCAGCAGTGGTGGGCGTGGGGAGAGAGATGGCGGAGTTTTGAAATTTGTAAGTATTGATGTCATGAACTGATATATATATTATGACTATTAAGGTAAATACATTGTTTGTTCTCTATCAAAATCTTTCATTTGCTGACTATGCCTATCAGTAGTTAGTGACTTCCGTAGTTTGAATCTTTTAGTTAGCTGGCAGTTGTGGCGCTCGCTGTATTGCAGTAGTTCGAGTAACGAAGATATTTGGTGAGGTAAGTGATTTGTGAAAGGTATAGGTTGATGTTAGTCAGGGCCATTCTTTTGTAGGGATTATTGAAAGTCAGATTGCCTTCCGCTAAAAATATTGTGTGTCAGTTTAAGCACAGTCGTGTATAATTTTTCAAAGGGGACGTTTCAGAGGGATCACCAGTTCAGTATTGCAGGGAAGAGTGTGAATAAAAATCATAGAGGGAGATCAAAAAATGAATGCAGTCAGCAGATTCAGAAGGATGTAGGTTGGAGTAATTTTTTGGGCCGAAGGGGCTTGCACAGGATAAAGCAGCAGAAAGGAGAGAAGTACTAAACCAGTCTTCGGACTGAAGACCACAACAGTATCACAGCTGTAGTGTTTTTCGTCGCGGTCGGCAATATTAAATCTGCAGTTCATTTAAGTCGCTGATAACGATCACTAGAAATGCGACAGAATTGTGGAATGAATACCAAGGTTGAAGTCAAATTCCAGGAGGAGGCAAACGCCCCCTTTCGCCTCCCTCTCCTTTGCGAACTCCTATGCTGGGAACAGGTTACAATGCGAACACCGCCTGTGCCTCGACTGAGCGAAGAGCCATCGTTGTTGATGCGGGCTTGTAACCCAGCATGGAATGTTGCAGCCTTATTTCCCTGTAGATACAGAAAACGAATTACGGAACGATGCCCCACTTGTTGAATGTACTGTGACATTTTGTTTTGGTGGCTCTAGCGGCAGGCTATGGACCTATGGCTCGGGGATTTCGCTGAGTACCAAGACCGCAGATATGTAAGGGGCTACCTTCACACAAACAAAATATTAAATGCCCAACTACGTACTTCCGAGGTGATAATTACAGCTGCTGCTTGTACACTGTATAGTGTCTGTATCTTCTACATCATCTCGAGATAATCTGTTCTACATTTCCTGCAGTCATGAAACAAAGAGTCCAGCAACACTCCTGGAAATTGAAATAAGAACACCGTGAATTCATTCTCCCAGGAAGGGGAAACTTTATTGACACATTCCTGGGGTCAGATACATCACATGATCACACTGACAGAACCACAGGCACATAGATACAGGCAACAGAGCATGCACAATGTCGGCACTAGTACAGTGTATATCTACCTTTCGCAGCAATGCAGGCTGCTATGCTCCCATGGAGACGATCGTAGAGATGCTGGATGTAGTCCTGTGGAACGGCTTGCCATGCCATTTCCACCTGGTGCCTCAGTTGGACCAGCGTTCGTGCTGGACGTGCAGACCCCGTGAGACGACGCTTCATCCAGTCCCAAACATGCTCAATGGAGGACCGATCCGGAGATCTTGCTGGCCAGGGTAGTTAACTTACACCTTCTAGAGCACGGTGGGTGGCACGGGATACATGCGGACGTGCATTGTGCTGTTGGAACAGCAAGTTCCCTTGCCGGTCTAGGAATGGTAGAACGATGGGTTCGATGACGGTTTGGATGTACCGTGCACTATTCAGTGTCCCCTCGACGATCACTAGAGGTGTACGGCCAGTGTAGGAGATCGCTCCCCACAACATGATGCCGGGTGTTGGCCCTGTGTGCCTCGGTCATATGCAGTTCTGATTGTGGCGCTCACCTGCACGGCGCCAAACACGCATACGGCCATCATTGGCACCAAGGTAGAAGCTACTCTCATCGCTGAAGACGACACGTCTCCATTCGTCCCTCCATTCACGCCTGTCGCGACACCACTGGAGGCGGGCTGCACGATGTTGGGGCGTGAGCGGAAGACGGCCTAACGGTGTGCGGGACCGTAGCCCAGCTTCATGGAGACGGTCGCGAATGGTCCTCGCCGATACCCCAGGAAGTGGGGTGCGGTCCCCTACGGCACTGCGTAGGATCCTACGGTCTTGGCGTGCATCCGTGCGTCGCTGCGGTCCGGTCCCAGGTCGACGGGCACGTGCACCTTCCGCCGACCACTGGCGACAACATCGATGTACTGTGGAGACCTCACGCACCAAGTGTTGAGCAATTCGGTGGTACGTCCACCCGGCCTCCCGCATGCCCACTATACGCCCTCGCTCGAAGTCCGTCAACTGCACATACGGTTCACGTCGACGCTGTCGCGGCATGCTACCAGTGTTAAAGACTCCGATGGAGCTCCGTATGCCACGGCAAACTGGCTGACAGTGACGGCGGCGGTGCACAAATGTTGCGCAGCTAGCGCCATTCGACGGCCAACACAGCGGTTCCTGGTGTGTCCGCTGTGCCGTGCGTGTCATCATTGCTTGTACAGCCCTCTTGCAGTGTCCGGAGCAAGTATGGTGGGTCTGACACACCGGTGTCAATGTGTTCTTTTTTCCATTTCCAGGAGTGTATGTTAGAGTTTACAAGACCACAGGCGACAGTGTCGGGTAATGCGATAGCTTTGACAGCGACGGCGGCGTGACGTCTGCTATTGAGCAGTAAATATAAATGGCAAGAGCCGACTGAGCGGATATTGCCGGGTATTTCCGATGAGGGAGGAGAGGGGGAACCGACGAAATGCCTGGCTACATCATGCTAAAATGGCTGCATTTGAAGGAAAATATACACACAAAGAAAAGTAAAATATTAAAATCGAAAAATAAAGAATGTTCCTACAAAAATCACCACGTTTGCACCATTTTATTTAATAAGATATTAAAAACTGTTTACAAAAATTTGATAACAATTATAAAGAAACATATCAACACACAGCATGTGCACACGATATAGCATGCAATCCTCTAACAACTGATTGTTTAACATAAGTGTAAGTAAAACTACCAATTATTTATAAACAAAATTCTTCGATAAAGACTGGTTTGTGCTAAAAACACTGTCCTCCACACACACGAAACAGTTATCATCTGCATGAATAGATGACACTAATGTCATTTGTCTGCGTTTATTTGATGATAAATTTGCTTATTAATATTTATAAACAAAACATTTGAGTTTCACAGTGTGAAAACGACGAGAATGCGTAAAAGAGCATGTTTAATCACTGTAGCCGTTCCCATGTTTCCGCAGTTTTAAATGAGAAATGTATTATATGACGCAGTGTAAATGCAATGAACCTACTTTTAATGGCGTGTAAATAGTATTACATTATGTATGAAGAGCGTCCAATAAGTAATTCGACAACTTCTTTTCTGAATGCAGTTAGGTTTTATTCAGGATAATATACACCATATTATTCCCCAGTCTTTGGCAACAAAACCCTGTTCCTCAACGTAATCTGCAACGCCACTGGTAGACGTCATAGCCAATGTCCTGTTGCAGCAGAGACTTACATATTATCGACGTACTGCTTCTCGGTGAGTGCATTCTTCATTAAGCCAAACAACTGGAAGGCGGAAGGTGCGAGGGGCAGGCTGTGAGGTCAGTGAGGAAGAACACTCAAATGAAGATTTGTGAGCTACTCTCTGGTGCGCAGAATTGTGTGAGGCCTTGTGTTGTCATGGAGAAGAAAAGGTTCGTTTGCATTTTGGTGGCGACGAACACTGAAGTCGCCTCCTCAGTTCCCTGAGGATAGCAGAATACGCTTTAGAGTTGCCCGTTGCACCATGAGGGAGCACATAATAAAGAATAACACCATCAGAGTACGAGAAAACTAGCTTCAAGATTTTCCCAACAGATGGTGCAGCTTTAAACTTTTTCTTCGGACGAGGTGTCGCGTCAGTCCATGTATTGCTGTTTTGCTTCCGGTTCGAAGTGATGAACACACGTTTCATCGCTTGTGACGATTTCGACAAAACTGTCACAATCAGACTCGCAACGCGCAAGTAATTTCGCACAGGGTGTCCTTCGTTGCTCGTTATGGTCTTCTGTTAGGCGACGAGGAACCCCATCTGCTGGACGACAGTGTCAGCACCTCCAACAGAGACGTCCAGCTGAGCGGCGAGGTGTTTGATAGTGATCCGTCGGCCATCTACATCTACATCTACATCTACATGACTACTCTGCAATTCACATTTAAGTGCTTGGCAGAGGGTTCATCGAACCACAATCATACTATCTCTCTACTACTCCACTACCGAACAGCGCGCGGGAAAAACGAACACCTGAACCTTTCTGTTAGATCTCTGATTTCTCGTATTTTATTTTGATGATCATTCCTACCTATGTAGGTTGGGCTCAACAAAATATTTTCGCATTCGGAAGAGAAAGTTGGCGACTGAAATTTCGTACATAGATCTCGCCGCGACGAAAAACGTCTTTGCTTTAATGACTTCCATCCCAACTCGCGTATCATATCTGCCACACCCTCTCCCCTATTACGTGATAATACGAAAAGAGCTGCCCTTTTTTGCACCCTTTTTGATGTCCTCCGTCAGTCCCACCTGGTAAGGATCCCACACCGGGCAGCAATATTCTAACAGAGGACGAACGAGTGTAGTGTAAGCTGTCTCTTTAGTGGACTTGTTGAATCTTCTAAGTGTCCTGCCAATGAAACGCAACCTTTGGCTCGCCTTCCCCACAATGCTATCTATGTGGTCCATCCAACTGAAGTTGTTCGTAATTTTAACACCCAGGTACTTAGTTGAATTGACAGCCTTGAGAATTGTACTATTTATCGAGTAATCGAATTCCAACGGATTTCTTTTGGAACTCATGTGGATCATCTCACACTTTTCGTTATTTAGCGTCAACTGCCACCTGACACACCATACAGCAATCTTTTCTAAATCGCTTTGCAACTGATACTGGTCTTCGGATGACCTTACTAGACGGTAAATTACAGCATCATCTGCGAACAATCTAAGAGAACTGCTCAGATTGTCACCCAGGTCATTTATATAGATCAGGAACAGCAGAGGTCCCAGGACGCTTCCCTGGGAAACGCCTGATATCACTTCAGTTTTACTCGATGATTTGCCGTGTATTACTACGAACTGCGACCTTTCTGACAGGAAATCACGAATCCAGTCGCACAACTGGGACGATACCCCATAGCTCCGCAGCTTGATTAGAAGTCGCTTGTGAGGAACGGTGTCAAAAGCTTTCCGGAAATCTAGAAATACGGAATCAACTTGAGATGCCCTGTCGATAGCGGCCATTACTTCGTGCGAATAAAGAGCGATGTTTTCTGAAGCCATGCTGATTACGTGTCAATAGATCGTTCCCTTCGAGGTGATTCATAATGTTTGAATACAGTATATGCTCCAAAACCCTACTGCAAACCGACATCAATGATATAGGTCTGTAGTTAGATGGATTACTCCTACTACCCTTCTTAAACACTGGTGCGACCTGCGCAATTTTGCAATCTGTAGGTACAGATCTATCGGTGAGCGAGCGGTTGTATATGAGTATATGGAAGGTGAGTGTCCGCACGTTCCAAATGGTTCAAATGGCTCTGAGCACTATGGGACTTAACTGCTGAGGTCATCAGTCCCCTAGAACCTAGATCTACTTAAACCTAACTAACCTAAGGACATCACACACACCCATGCCCGAGGCGAGTCACAGCCATGTGCCACCGGCAGGCACGAGGGAGATCGGACAGGTTTGCGCAAACTTGTTGTGATAGCCTGAAACGCCTCTTCCAACGACTCAGCGTGCTTTGGCTCACAGCAAAGCCTCAGTAGACGTTCCGCAAGCGCCTGGGAATATCTGAGATGCTCTGGTTTCTCTCCAAATGAAAGTCAGTTACATCTCTCGGCCTCTAAACGCACCTACGATCTAGCAGCCTTTTTGAAGGCTTCATCTATCAGTGATCTATAAAAATATCGGAACTGAAGCGGGAATAGTCCACGATGAGCCACAAATTCCGCATTTTTTCAACTGAAGTTGGTTGAGAAGAAACAATTGTAACATTACTTACAGAAAGTCCCTCGCATATATTTTTTAAAGCTTGTGAAATATTTGAATAGGAAAGATGATGAAGAAAATGGATGTTCATTTGAGCTATTTCGTGACACGTCTTACAACTGAGGACAGGGGATGTAAGGGCGACATCTGTTTTCTTCAACATCATCCTATGAAAAACATTTCACAAGCTTTAAACTTATACATACTTAACATGTTTAAGACTTCTGAAATGTTTTGTATAGGAATGACGGTGAAGAAAATAGATGTTCATTTGAGCAAGTTCGTGTCACAGCATACAACTGAGACCAGAGGAAGCAACGAAGGCATTCTTTTGATGGTGGCCGCTGGTGGAGTGAGGTCGATCGTGTGGACAGAATGCCACATATGTTCGAATGTATCTGAGAGACGCAGATTTATGTATTTAGTAGTATCAGTGGGTGATTTAGATGCTTATAAACTGTGAATCTGAGAAATATATGTGGTCGAACTTTCTTACTGATCTACTTATTGCATGGAGATCTTAATGCACTGTATAACGCTTTCAGATTGTCTGTGACTGCTATGCTTGCTCTGCAGTAAATGACTTAGACAGCAAGTATAATTATAATAAATTAAGCCATCGTGAATCAAGGTAACAGTCGGTCGGGTAATTATGTCGCCTTACCACACTTGTGAGATTTTTATAGATTTTTTCCACGAAATAAATATATATATTTTCCATGAGTAAAACGTCCATAAATAGCTCACACGTATGATAAGCCGACATAATTATCAGACGGGGTTTTACCTGACGTTCTGGGCGTAATGCAACACTGTGCAACCAAACCCCTAACAGTTTTCTTACGTTGTGCACTCGCCCTCTGGTGGATGGAGAGCTGACCATAGTTACCAACACCTACCCCCTTGAAACGTTGCAAGTTTAATGTCACTGACATTTCTTTTAAGTTCCCAAATTTGCGCTAGGTTAAGTGAAAAAAACTGTAAGCTCATCCTAGTAAGTATAGATTATTTCAGTTTGATTTGTCTGCATGTAGTGCTGTGTCCAAGGACGAGGTGGTGTTTCCAGGCTGGGTACATATTCACGGAGAGTGAGGGACAGATGTCTGGCCATTCTGATTTACGTTGAAAGTGGTTTCCCTAAATCGCTTTCGAAGAGGGCTGTTTTCTTGAACAGCTGACCATCTGCTCCGTTTGTAATAACCAGAGATTCGACGGAACATTCTTTCTTCCTTGTAGATTGCGAGAAATACCTTGTGTTTGCGAGTGTCAGCATCGACTTGTCGTAGTAAATTTAGAACAAACACAAGATAAGTGATAGTATTGATGATTCTGAACAAAAATCTCCAAATGAACGTAAGTCTTTTCCTTGACCATATCTGAGATGCAGCTGTTTTGAAAGTCTGTACCGTCAGTGCCACATTACCTCACTGAAATGTAACCTGGGCTTTGGATCGGTCTCCGTGAAGATTACCTGATCTTACTCCATTAAGTAATTACTATTTCTGGGCATTGCTTAAGAGAGAAGTCTACAAGCACAGACTGGATGCAAAGGAGAAACGACTCGCTCGCAATTCACCTGCGTCCATCGCCCCGTGCGCAAGCGAATTGCACTCTAAAATGGTCAGTAAAGACAACACTATGTAGTGTGACGTTGCTTCGGTTGTATTCGCATGTGGGTCTTGGTGAAAGAGGACACGCGACTGATGCCCGTGTGCTGAAGTAAAGGAGCGTACAACAGCAGTTGTCTGCAGGAGCTGCAAAATACATTGCAGTGACGGCGAACTTTCTGAACATCTCCTGTGAGGGAATATAAACAATTAAACAAAACATTAGATCACACTGTTTCATTTCCTATCACCTCCATTTGTCCTGTTCCCCGTCGTTATCACCAATTTCCTCGGTAACGGTTAAGTACAGGACATACGTTCATTTGAGGCTTTGTATGCCAGTCACTAATACTAGCAACCTTCAAAGCATGTACATTTACTACTAACTCACCCGGTATAATAAAGATTGTCAGTGTATCAAATGTATCAAGAATTTTAGTACTTAAAGTGAGGCTGGTCATACGACTCTCGACAAATAGTAATTGTGGGAGGATACTGCCCTGAGTTATTGGGTTGGTCAAACATTCTTCGTTGTTAATTCTGTCTTAGATATTGCTGATGTGACGGAAATGTACTCAGAACTCATGGTGAACCTGGTTGTGAAGTCAGCGCCTTATGGAAGATGCGCAGGTCGAACACACATGGCCGAATGGTGCTCCCTGCTCCCCTGACCGCCGCCGAGAACTCGTTTGCGCTCTTGTGGTGTAAGCCGACCGCGGTGGCCGAGCGATTCTAGGCGCCTCCGTCCGGAACTACGTGACTGTTGCGACCGCAGGTTCGAATCCTGTCTCGGGCATGGATGTGTGTGATGTCCTTAGGTTAATTAGGTTTAAGTAGTTCTACGTTCTAGGGGACTGATGACCTCAGATATTAAGTCCCATAGTGCTCAGAGCCATTTGAACCATTTTTTGTTGTGGTGTGCGCACGTGTTCAGAATTCACGAAAGTGTCAGACTGGCTGCTGTACCGGATGCTTATAATTAAACTTACCCTATTTAATACGTTGTAACACGGAAACTAACTAGCGTATGTGTACCAAACTTGGGAGCATTTATATCCATTGTATGGGGTACATTATGTCCATGCGTCACAATGCCACCGTCCAGTTCTAACTATGTCAACATGAGCATGGACATAAGGAGCAGGGCGTTACTGGTGAAGCTCTATTTTCAAAACAGCAGTAATGCTTCAGCTGCTCTTCGAGAATATCGCCGGTTGAAAGGATTACGGAAGGGTTCTCTTCTCCTACTGCTGTTGGAGCACAATGAAGACGTTCAAATCAATTGGAGAATTGGACGTCGCTCTAGGAAGAGGCCGAATATCGGTTGCACCACAGGTGGTTGATGAAATCACTGTTGCCATGGCAGACAACTCTGCGCTCAATTCCCAATCGTCAGGCAGTCCGCGTGCTGTGTCACGGGAGTTAAACATCCCGTGGTCCACTGTACGCAAGGTGCTTCGAACCATTCTCAAATGGCATCCGTACAAGATCCATATCGCACAGCAGCTTGCACCACAGAGCGCACAACAACTTCGCTCTCCACTTCCTCGCAAGGATTGGTGTTGACAAGGGCTGGCCCTGGGCCATCCTATGGACGGACGATGCTCATTTTTCTCTGACTGGTGACGAGAACACACAGAATTGCCGAGTGTGGGGATTTTCACCTCCAATCACAGTGCATTAACTACCTCTGTACGGTGAATGTATCACCGTACGGTGTGGTTTCACGGTTGATCATTGGCACCTTCTTTTTTTTTTTTTTTTTTTTTTTTTTGAACAGATTGGCGCTCAAAGACCAAAGACGTCCATTGTGACAGGCCAGCCTTGCTGCGATTTGCTTCGTCAGTATGTCATACCCGCCCTACAGGAGAGAATCTCATTGAATTCAATAGTTTTCATGCAAAATGGGGCCCCACCGCACATCGCTCGTGAAGTTCAACTGCTTCTTCGAAACACGTATAGAAACTATCCAATTATCAGCTCATCGTATCCAAACGCTAGGCCGACACGGTGACCTCATCTCATTCTCTGTGATTTCTGTTTGTGGGGCTGCCTGAAGGACGGGGTTTATCAGGGGAACATTCACACATCTGCTGATTTGAAGCGCAGCATGTCAAGAGAGGTAGCCAACATTCCTACTGACATGCAGAATGCGATCCTGGGCATTTGGACTCTTCTGGACACTGATAGTCACCATATTGTGCCCCTTTTGTAATGGTACCGGTATGTGATGGTATGATGTGCCGCACAGCACATTAAAACTGTTCAATTGAATTAATTCTGCATTATTGTCTTCCGCATGTCTTTGAAACTAATCTACCAAGTTTGGCCCTCGTACGGTAATGAGTTTCAGTGTCACAAAGTGTTAAATAGGGAAAGGTTAATTATAACCACCCAGTACATGAATGTCAACGACTGCAGAGCGAGTGGTATGCTAAGGCGACGCTCGCCTACTAGTTCTGCAGTATTTCACATTTACGGATTTGTTATTGAGGGGAGGAATGCGAATGGCCGTAAGTGAAGGCCACATAGGTAGGCGATAGTGCAGAAGAGCTCATAAAGCAGCGCACACACAGTGACTCGAACCGGTAGTAAGAGGTTTCTCAGAAGTGATACGCCCGACTCTTTTACCAATAAGACGGCAGTAAGAGCTATTGTAGCTTAAGAAATGAAGGTATTAGGTAATAAACGTGCTGTTGTGTAACCTTCAGCTTTTTCATGTAATTCGTCACGCTATGCACGAACAAACACAGAAATTTAGTTCTTTCGCATAACTACTGACGGTACTTGTACGTTCTGCATCTGACGTGTGAAATGATGTAATAAGTTTCTTTTCATATTGCGATATCATATGTCAGAGTACCATTTATCACATAACAATGAAAAAATACACAAAAACAACTGTCCAAAATACTTCATTTCTGCGTAATTTATGAATGATCATTTCACAATGTTCTCAAGTTGAAAACTCTTAACATATGTTCAGAAGGCCGTCTTCTTGCTACTACAAGCGCATGAACTCGCCGAGTCGGGGACTCTAGTACCCTTCCAAACGCTAGACGATGGGGATTGGTTCAGCAAGCTTCATGAGATGCTGATGGAGCGTAACGGTATAAGGAATGAGCACTGCACAAATCTGTAGTCCTAGGTGACTGCACAGATGATAATCCAGAAGATTGATATCAGAGGAACTTGCAATACTTAAACTAATTCCTCTCATCCTGTCATCTCTCTTCCTACATATAAATCATTGTATCTCGAACAATGTGGCTGGAATGAACTTTTCTCCCATCTGCTTAAGCCATTTACCTACGTTACTACGCAGGTCATACCCTACAGCACGTGTGGAAGAATGTTCTGAATAAATTACTCACAGACAATACCTCTAGCACGTGCGGGGAGAGCATACGAATTAACTAGGCAGTCATCTGCAGTTCCAACTCGCACATTAATCTTAAACTGCTGCATCCATCCGTAATATCACTCGATTATTTAACAATATGAATTTTAACTACAAGTGTAATGTGCTGCGAATACATAGAAAGAAAGATCCCTTATCATTTAGCTACAATATAGCAGGTCAGCAACTGGAAGCAGTTAATTCCATCAATTATATGGGAGTATGCATTAGGAGTGATTGAAAATGGAATGATCATATAAAGTTGATCGTCGGTAAAGCAGATGCCAACCTGAAATTTATTGGAAGAAATCTAAGGAAATGCAATCTGAAAACAAAGGAAGTAGGTTACAGTACGCTCGTTCGCCCACTGCTTGAATACTGCTCACCAGTGTGGGATCCGTACCAGATAGGGTTGATAGAAGAGATAGAGAAGATCCAACGGAGAGCAGCGCGCTTCGTTACAGGAACATTTAGTAATCGCGAAAGTGTTACGGAAATTATAGATGAACTCCAGTGGAAGACTCTGCAGGAGAGACGCTCAGTAGCTCGGTATGGGCTTTTGTTGAACTTTCGAGAACATACCATCATCGAGGAGTCAGGTAGTATATTGCTCCCTCTTACCTATATCTCGCGAAGAGACCATGAGGATAAAATCAGAGGGATTAGAGCCCACACAGAGACATACCGACAATCCTTCTTTCCACGAACAATACGAGACTGGAATAGAAGGGAGAACCGATAGAGGTACTCAAGGTACCCTCCGCCACACACCGTCAGGTGGTTTGCGGAGTATGGATGTAGATGTAGACGTAGATGTAATTTATCTTGAAACGCAATGAAAATAAATTTTCACTAATAACTTAGAAACGAAGGATTTACTGATAAATGATTATACGGAATTTATTTATATGTGTGTGAGAAATTAGCTCCGAAAGTTTGTAAAAGTTTTTCTTGCGCATACTGCCTTAATTGGATGGTTAAAATGATTGGGAGTGGTTGTTAGTGTTTAACGTCCCGTCGACAGCGAGGTCATTAGAGACGGAGCGCAAGCTCGGGTTAGGAAGGAAATCGGCAGTGCCCTTTCAAAGGAACCATCCCGGCATTTGCCTGAAACGATTTAGGGAAATCACGGAAAACCTTAATCAGGATGGCTGGAGACGGAATTGAACCGTCGTCCTCCCGAATGCCAGTCCAGTGTGCTAACCACTGCGCCACCTCGCTCGGTAAAATGATTGGGAATATGCGCTTTTAACTAGTGCACCGTACACATTGCCTCGAGGAAAACGAATCTTCATTTTAATTCAAATACAGAAGTGTTTCGTTTTCCTGGAACTTGTGAAGACACTGTTAGTGTAAATGGTTCAAATGGTTCAAATGGCTCTGAGCACTATGGGACTTAACTTCTAAAGCCATCAGTCCCCTAGAGCTTAGAACTGCTTAAACCTAACTAACCTAAGGACATCACACACATCCATGCCCGAGGCAGGATTCGAACCTGCGAACGTAGCGGTCTCGCGGTTCCAGATTGTAGCACCTAGAACCGCTCGGCCAACCCGGCCAGCGTTAGTGTAAATAATTTAGCGAGACCGTTATTGGCTCCTTTTGTTTTAGAATCATAGGAAAGATGGCTATTAACCATGCAAAACGCTACTTTAGTTCCATTTTTTCACAAAGTAACTAAGTTTTTACCTTATTAGAAGTCGTATAATTCCCTACAGTATATAAACATCCGATCTATATTGTAGCTAAAAGTGAATTTATGGAACTATATACGTATAATCAGTCAATCTACATTTGGTGTTGTTACCATTCCTTGGCGTCATCTCATTCCAATCCTACTGACTAGGGCTATGTGTGTCAAAAAAAAAAAAAAAAAAAAAAAAAAAAAAATAATAATAAATAAATAAAAAATAAAAATAAAAATAAAAAAAAATAAAAAATTCTAGAAGGTTCTTCAGGTATGCCGTATACAGCTGAAACCACTCATTGAAGACTAGATCCCACTGAGGTACCGGACTGCGTTGATTTTGACAGTTAATTTTCACAACTATCCCAAATAATCTCAAACAGATTCTATAGTTGTACACTGCCCACCTGTCAAAAGCCTGAAGAATCGTCTTTTGCAGGGCGAACTTCGAGGAAGAAAGTCAGTATCCTTTTTTTAAATGATCTACTGATGTATTAAATTACTACTGTTTCTACTAAATATTAGATCCAGTCGTTCAGGCTGGCCAAAAAAGCATGATCAGCCCTACTCGCAAACTCTGTCGAGACATCACTTAAAGCAGTCTGCCACTTGTGATAAGCATATAAAATATAAGCCACTTTTCAGGTACCTGCGTACCACACAGTTGCTCTTCCAACCTTGGAACTTAGATTACAAATAAGTCATCAGCATTCACGTAAAATTAAAGTACTGCATTTGGCTGTCAATTACGTTAGAAATATACACTGTCCGACAAAAGAGCACACAGGAGACAGCGTTCGATGTCAGTGTACTTTCGTAGTACAGATACGCACCACCAGTGGGTGCTGATTAGTATCGTAATTCTCTATGACAGATAGAACGGTCACCAGAGCGCATTAGTGTTGCCCGTGTTTAACGTTGTACCCAGTTCTGGTAGGATGATCACTGCGGAGGACACAAGACTCCCTGCAACATTCTGCCTCATTCCTTACTATTGGTCAGCGACTAGTACCAGTTGGATTAGAGAATTATCAAGCCACGGGTAGATTGCAGTTAACACAACAGCACAAACAGCTGAGTTTGCAGTGATGTCGTGACAGAGGGCAGATTATTATTACGCAGAGTTTGTGAACGAGTATCTCGAAAGCGGCGAAGTTGGTCGAATGTCCACGTGCTATGTCGTGAGCATTTAGGGAAAGAAGCAGGAGGACAGTGGAACTACCATTAGGCGCTAAATGGTTGGACGTCCACGACCTACACAGAATGTGCGGTTCAGAGGCTTGTCGGCTCTGTAAAGATAGATGGTGATCTGTGGCATCAGTGCCGAAAGAGCTTAATGCTGGTGCACGCACGTACGTTTCGTAGCACATCGCTCGTCGTACGTTGTTGTACATAGAGCTCCGCAGCAGATCACCCCTACGTGTTCACATTTTGACCCCACAATATCGCCAATTACGAATGCAGTGGTCACGGAACCATAGGGATTCTTCCGTCGATCAATGTAAACGTGTCGGCTCTTCGAGTGAGTCACATTTTTTGCCACAGAAGATCGCTGGTCGTCTCTACAAACGCCGTCATCGGCTGCTCGAAACGTGCAGCCGGCCCTGAGGCAGGCTGGGCAGGGGAGCGGGGGTGGCAGCAGTTTGATGTTACGGGAGACATTCTCCTGCACTTGCATCGGACCTCTGGTAGTAATCAAAGACACACTGACAGCTGCGAACCAAATGCATCCCTTCATGCTTGATGTCTTCCCCAACGGCGATTTCATATTTCAGTAGTATAATTGTCCGTGTCTCCGAGCCAGAACCGTGGTACTGTGGTTTGAAAAGCATTGCATGTAAATCACTTTGATGTCTCGTCGACCAAATCCAGGTGATGTAAATCCTGTAGAACCCATCGCTATCGGGCGCCATCACCACGTGAAGTACATTACCTGTGCGTAGACAACTAATGCCACATACCTCATAAACCTACCAACAAATTGTCGGATCCTGACCAGCCAAATCAGTGATGTTTTTCATTCCAAAGATGGACAAACAAGCTATTAAGCAGGTGGTCAGAGCAGTTTGTCTCATCGGTGTGTTTCTCTGAGAGTATCCACATGTGCCCCTGTGTGTTCGTACACAAATAAATCACTGTACGACACATTAATGAAGGGATATGACGCCATAAACACTGAGATACATGAACAAAATTGCGCATCATGCATGAAGTTTTAATACATTTATTCTTTACTACTAAGACACTTCTACAGTAGAGTCAACTGAAGAAAATCCCTGACATTTCGCAGCGATTCTGACATATTTCATCTGCGAAGAGCAAACGGCTGTACGCGAAAACGATAGCCTAAAGCTTGGTTGACACGCGAAGCAGCTGCGCTCAGCTTACAGAAACTGTCTAGGGATGTCTTTCTTAATCTGGATAATGTATTTATACATCTATACGTTATGCAAATTTCTATGTACGACTGTTTCATAATTTCAGAAGTGTTTTCACGAATACATGGAAATGAAATATTTTCGATAATTCACTAGAATCACAGTTCATTTCTTGTTTTTCGTTTGCAATAGAAAATTGGCGGCAGGAATACCATTGAAATGCGGGGTCTTTTAGCTAATTTTACAATATTTTATTCACAGGCTGTATTGTACCTGTATAGTCTTGTTTTGGTATTTAGTCTTCGCTTGTATGTGGAGATGAGACTGATTTATGACCGAAAATAATCGTGTATAAACATTATGTTCGTATCGCAGTTGACTGGTACTCAAAAAAAGAAATTTTTTCAGTGTAATATTTTCTCCCAGTAACCCAATTTTAATATTATGCCAACTGAAGGCTGTCAGAGAGAGAGGCGCTCTTGCTTCAGAGTCGTACTGGAACTTACTGGGACTTTTATGAATCACCTTACCAATGACTTTATAGTTCGCAGCACAGACCTGAAACCATTTGTGGACGCTACGTACTGAAGAGAACGTCTCATCAGTTGACATTCCCTCAAGTCTTACAAGAAATTTAATTGACGTGCGCAGTAGAGGAATTTGATCGAACCATGATTTCACTGCGTTAGAAAATCAGTGGAACGTCTTTGGGATATAACGTATTGTCTTGCATGTCCAGCTGGCTGTTGCATAGGGAGGTCATATCGATCGTCAGGAAAGGGAAGGAGTCTAAATTGAGGATGAGCAGGCTCCTCTAGTAACAGTCGATAACTTCTTCGATGCCACACAGATTTCACCAGAAAATATTAGGCTGTCTTCACTCACCACCAGCTATCAAACGCAAATGGATGGAGAGTGGCTGTTCTTTGCGCTCTAATATTAGATCTTTGAAATTCCGCCGTTTTTTCTCGGAGTTCGAGGTTTTATGGTGAAAAACCTACAAACAATTTACGATTTCTCCTTTCTGTTGGGCTGCATACGAATCTCGAGGCAGTAGAAAAGGGCATGTTTTGAGGAGATCCATCAATCGACCACTTCTGTATTTGTTCATATGACCGGAAGAGCTGGTCAGCCAGGCTATGAGTCACTAATCGAAAGAGGTGGTGGTCAGAGGGAGCAGTGTCCGGAGAATACAGCGGGTGGGGCAGGAATTCCAGTTTCAGTATTTCCAAGTTTTGGCCGTTTTTCAACATGGAATCGAGCACTGTCACGCTGCAAAATCACCTTTCCATGTGTATCGTTATATTATGGCCATTTGTCTTTCAGTGCTAGGCTCAAACGGATCAGTTAACTTTCGGTAACGATCTCTTGTGACTATTTCTGTCAGTTTCAGTAGCTTCTGTCTTCCACTACCAGTCCGGTCTTCGACATCAAAATCGGGTTCTTGAAGCTTTGAAACCATTCTCTACTCGTTCTTTCACTAATAAGTACATCACCGCAGGTCTTACCCAGAATTTTTCGACCCTCGGCCGCATATTCCTTCATGTTAGAGCAGAAAATTAAAACTTCTCGCAAATGACGCCAATTAGGCTCTAAAGTTAATATATTCAATCGAGAATAACTATGATGCAATCAAAGGTCGACAAATATTTACGTGGCGTTATGTTTACAAACGCCTTAGCTTATTGTATAACATTAACCATCTCCTACCTGCACCACCATTTGCCGCTGCTGCCATATATTGTAGAAAGGCGCAACAAAATTTTTAAACCTAAAATTTCTTCTTTGTGTTCTCATATCTCCGTGTCACATGTGTCCTAACGGCACTTGTTCAGCGCGCGTTAATCTGGTTCACATACGAGTAGATATGCAGAATTTACTTTCTATTAAAAATGAATAATTTTATGAGCAATCTCCTTTTGTTTTTCTAGCGGAAGAACAATCCTCAACGCGTAACCAGTCGGCCTTGGCAAACGCTGACTCAGCGTTGCTGTGGTATGAGCTAGAGTAGACACAACCTTGGGAACGAGTCTCAAATGACATTTACTCGCGTCCTAGTAAGAAACGGAAGTACAATCTCCGATGCTACCCAAGCACAGTGTCCGAAGGTCACTCTTTTGCAATCGGACTGCGAGTTACACGCTGTCTGCCGCTTCTGTCTCGCACACTGGCGACATGAGGTAGCTGGACGTCCGCCTAGAACTGTAGTCTTAAGTGTGCTCGTAAAAGCATCTCATGCCCTCCCGTACTACGCGTTTGTTGCAGTTTGCACTCTTGCAGCTGTCCTTACAGATCACGCAGACAGAGATTTATTTGGAAAATCGACCACGACAGCAGATGATTTACTTTTCTGCCGTCTCGCCTAAACAACGCATTCTCATTGGTATTCAGTTCAGAATCAGATCAGGGCATCCCATCAACAATGCTGTGAACTCATATCCGACCAGGCGATGAAGTCTGAGTTTGTTGTCTGTCATGTGGACACATTTGCAGGCCGCTATTTAATTACATAGCAAACCTGGGCTCCACAGCACATTTCAGAACCCTGTCGTTCATTTAAGTGGGCAAATAGGAAACAAACAGGCTCATTATACAGTCTTCTTTAATTTTTTCTTCTTCTGCACTCCATGGATCAGACAAAGTTGCTCGTTTCGACTTCGAAACATATCTGACCGTTGTTTTCTTGTACTTCCCGGATATCTCGTTCTCTTAGGCTTGTAGTACAACTCTTTTCATGGGATTCCCTTCTTCAGCAGTCTATCAACATGCTTTTTCCATTCATTTCTATAATTTACAATTTTTTCTTCTAAATATTGTAGTCTTAGTTCTTCCATTATTTTTTCATCTGGGATTTTATCTGAAAGGGTAACATCCTTTCACTGTTTTTAAAAATCTCATTTCGGTAGCCTGTGTCTTGTTTTTACCAGTTTTTGTCAACGTCCGGGTTTCAGATCCATAGAAAAAAAGCAGGCGTAGCCATTACTTCGTAGAACTACCTTCGCGTTTCTTTTAACATTTTAGTTTCTAGGCTTCTATTTATTGTAACGCGTGCTTACTAGAACACAGATAATTTGTTTTTAAATTCTTTTCGTATTTATAACTGACATACGTTCCTAAGCAATTAAAGCGGATATCTTTTTCTAATACAGTGTCACAGATTACCATTTTAGTATATTTACCTTTGAAGGCCATTGTTTTTGTCTTATTTATGGAAAATTTATAATTCTCACATAATTTCTGCAACATATATACTGGTCTTGGCAGCTCGTCTTCATTTTAACTTATAAAAATTTGACCATCAGCAGATAGCATCGTCGAAAGTACAAAATTAGCTAGAATACTCATGCTTCCGTTAATATGACGCATCCATTCCTTAATCAGATCGTCTATATAAATACTAAATAATGTAGGAGACAAGCTGCAACACTACCTTACACCTCGGTTTACATCCGTCTTTTTACTATACCTTCTGTTTCCGACATGTACAGTGATTGTTGTGTATTTATAATACATTTTAATACTTTAGTTACATGGTTCAAATACCTTCTTCGAATAATTATTTCACATAATCTTTCCCTACTTTCGCGGTCGAATAATTTTTCATAATGAATAAAAGCTGTATGAACTGAATTTCATGTTCATATTCCTTCTCTTTTCTATTATTTGCTTAAGTGCGAAAGTGGCACCTGTACAGTATCACTCCTTTTTAAAATCCTTTTGTGTAATAAAGCGTGTGTGATGGCTCGTACTCTCTTACTTAATACTCTTACATATATTTTTTATCCTGTATTCAAAACACTTATTTCCCTAAATTTTCACACCTGTTTCTAGGACTTTTTTTTTAAATGTAGGAGTAACTTGGGCATGCGATCAGGATCTTGGAATATGATATCCATTTCAAGATTTAATAATTAGATTCAGAAATCTCTGGTTTAGTACTGGGTCTCAATATTTCCATAATTTTGCTTTTATTCCATTTTCTCCTGTAGTCTTCTTATTCTTCATTTCTTGTAATGCTGTTTCTAACTCCTCTAAGGTAATGGTATACACATTTCCACAAATAAGCTCATCGTTTTCTTCTTCTTTTCCGAGGGAGTTGTTAGACCTTGAATCCTTATAACGCTGTACCCATTGTTCTTGATCGATTACATTAGTATTTGCTACATCTCTTTCTTCATTATCTGGATGATTAAGCACTGACGAGACCAATATTTGTGTCCCATGCACATAATTTTCAACAGTGCCTGGTAACAAGACTGTGAGCTTATATAACCACGTATCGAAATACGTGGTGTTTCAAAAAGATTCATATAATATAATTATAATTATAAATGGGGCAAGTTTTACCTTCAACGTAGGACTACACAGTTTTAGAAGTTGAGTTTCTCTCGGAGTATAAAATGTTCAAATAACGCACAGGAACTCAGCCAGGTGACGTCTTCGACAACCACAGATATTTAGACAGGTGTATACACCCTCATTTTCGAACACAAATGCTAGGTGAGAGTATTAAGCAAGAAAATTTAAAGCTTCGACATGCAGAACTTACGCGTAAAAACAGCACACATACATAATGTAAACATTGGTGCCACCACACAACCATAAATGACCAACGACTACAGCTATCAACATTGGGCAGTGAAGGGATAGGGAATCATTTATTACAATCGTAGTTTAAAAAAGCTTTGGACGACTTAAGATCAAATACGGCAGAAGCGATGGATAAATTCCCTCAGAATTTCTAGAATCATTGGGGGCAGTAGCAACAAAACGGCTACACTGGTTGGTGTGTAGAATGTTTGAGACTGACGATATACCATTGGACAATTGGGAAAACCCATAAGCCCCAACACACCACCACCAATTGGGAAAAAAGGTAGTGATCGGGTGGCATTGTTTGCCGGGAGATCCCATCTGGGAAAGTTCGGCTGCCGGGTGACAGTCTTATTTCAGGTGACCCCACATCGGGCGACTTGCGTGTCGGTGATGAGAACAACACAACACCCAGTCCACGAACGGAGAAAATCTCCAGCGCGACCGGGAATCGATCCCGGACCCGCAGCATGGGAGGTAAACACGTTACCACTCAGCTAAGCAGGCGGACATTTTCGGAAAAACGCCATCCACACAATTCCGAAGATAGCAAGGGCCGACAATTATCTCACAGTTGGCTTAACAGCTCATGCATCCAAGTTGTTGGCAAGAGTAATATACAAAAGGAGAAGGAAATTGAGGATCTGTTATCAGTTTGGCTTCACGAAAGGTAAAGGCACCAGGGAGGCAGTTCTGACGTTGTGCCTGATAAAGAAAGTAAGATTAAAGAAAAATCAAGACACATTCATAGGGCTTGTCGACCTGGAAAAAGTGTTTGGAATGCAAAATGGTGCAAGGTGTTCGAAATTATGAGAGTAATAGTGGTAATCTACAGAGAAAGGGGGGAAATATACAATAGGCACAAGATCAAAGACGGAACAATAAGACTGGAAGATCAAGAACGAAGTGCACGGTTGATGGAGGTGTAAGGCAGTGATGCAATCTTTCAGCTCTACTGTTCAATCGGTACATCGAAGAAGGAATGAGGGAAGTAAAAGAAGCGTTCAGAAGTGGGATTGAAATTCAAGGTGACAGGATATCAATGATAAGATTTGCAGATGACATTGCTATCGTCAGTGAGAGTGAAGAGGAATTATGTGTTGAATGTAATGAACAGTCTAATGAGTTCAGAACATGAACTGAGAGTAAATCGAAGGAAGATGAAAGTGATGAGAAGTAGCGGAGATGATAACAGCAAAGTTAAGTAATTCACCTGTCTTGGAACCAAAATAACCCATGATGGACAGAGCAAGGAGGGTACAAATAGCAGACTCGCACTGCCAAGAAGGACATTTCAGGCCTTAATTTGAGGAAGAAATTTCTGAGAACTTTTGCTGCATAGCGCTGTGCGATAGTGAAACATGGACTGTGGGAGAACGGAACAGAAGAGAATCGAATAGCTACAGAGGAATGCTGAAAATCAGATGTACTGATGAGGTAAGGAATGAGGAGGTTGTCCACAGAATCGACGAGGAAAGAAACTGACAACGGAGAACGTAGGTTGCATGTGTTATTCTGAGATGAAAAAAAAAAGGAGCAGTTAGTATCCAACGTCTGAGGTAGGGTTACCTCCGTCCGTTTGTTATTTGCCAGGGAGAGAGCAGAATTCCATGCAGAACTGAAGCAAAAACTTCCATCTCTACTTATAAGACTAGTTGCTAGTTTAATTTCAATTGCTTTCTCACAACAGCTGGAAGTGCATCCAGAATCGCTGTGTTGTTATATTCCATACGATAACGGGTGCCAAGGCATTGTTCAGCAATAGCATATTTACTGGGCTGTTGTAAGCGTGTATGACGCTTATGCTCAATAAACTGGTCCTTCAATGTGCTGAAGGTCTAGCCACTAAATTACATGCCACAATTGCAAGGAATACGATGGACGGCCATCTTACAGCACTAAAATATGAACGAAGGTTATGACTTCGCTCTAGAATGCTAAAATAATTTTCAGAAGAAGAGAAGTTCATTTTCAATCCCACTGTCAGTAATCAAGTCCCCTACTCTGTTCCAATTCTGACATTTTTTCTAATTCGTTTTTTAAGAAAATAAATGGAACGAAAGCACGCATAGTTTGGGATTGCTGTTACTAGAGTCATATAATTCGTAGGAACTGGAAACCTGGCCGCGTGTGTTTGTACATGAAAATCATATGAATCAGTTTATGAATATGGAGAAATGTTACCTACCCTAAGTGGTGAATTGAAGCACACAATAAGCATTTTGTGTCTACCTTCTTATTGGCCAGTCTCACAGATGACGGGAGTAGAATCGTGCTAATGCCGCAATAGAAGTGAGAAAAGATAGTACATAAAGAACACCCGTGCTTATAGGCACAACAGCAGTTTCATCAAGGCGCAGCGCAGCCACGCTACATACAGGAAAGTAATTACGTGTTTAGCGCTTCACAGGATGCCATATAACGAAGAGTATAATTTCCGTTTCGAAGTGCAGGACACAAACACGCACGATCGATGAAGCTATCAAAACTCAAACTTGTTCTGAGCAAAACAGCGGAGGTTTTGTCGGTACACAAATAATACCCTCATACGCGATGTTCTCAGAGATCGTTGCGAAAAACAACAATACGTGTTCTGAACAGTTTCATAATTATAGTTCCAAACGCTGTAGAAAGAGAGCCACTGCTCAGAATGGTGTCAAATTTGAACGTATTATTGACGCAGGGGGAAACGTCATGGAACAAACAAAACTGACCGAAAACTTTACCAGTAGATGGCGCTGTAAGCGTCAGAGTAGCACACCAACAGACGCACAACACAGGGCCGTTCCTCACCTTACGTTCGAGACTCCCTATGTGACTGTCTCCATGAACGACAGCGCGCTGCTTGTAAAGCTATTCCTGCTATAACGTTGACTGTGCACCAGCAGCCCTGCAGAAGTTCCGCACACTCAGTGGTATGGAAAAAAAGAAGGCATTGGCCCGATGTCTGCTAAGGGCTGGGAGAAAATGATTACAAAATTAAATAAAGACAGATCCTTTCGAAGTGCAGAGTGGCAGAGTGAGGATCGTTATTGGTCGGAGGTCAGTCGAAAATGTGGCCACGGCTTTGCATGAGGGGTCGAGCAGTGGTGAGGAAACATACAGCACACGGGGAATGGCCTGAACGTTGAACATGCCTCCGAATACAGAGCATAAAATCTTACGAAACATCCTGCATTGTTGATCATACACAATCACTCAGGTTCAGGAGTTGCATCCTGTTGACCTGTCATCAAGACAAACGTTCGCTCTGGCATTTCTTGCTCTGGTGGCAGTGGACAATGAACGGCCATGGAACATTCTGATGACTGACAAATCCCATCCCCATCTCCTAGGACATGTCAACAAGTAGAAGTGGAATGGGCAACTGAAAAGCCACACACACATCAGGTGGTACAACTTCACTCTGCAAAGGTGGCTAAGTGGTGCGTGTTGACGGCATTGTTTTATCGTAGGGCCGCATTTTTTTCGGGGAGATCAGTCCTGCGGGTTTTCTCACCTGTACCGTCACTTGTAAACGCTGTGAGTCTTTTCCGCACCCACGTCATTCCAACCCTCCAAAGCGTGGATCTGTGGGTTGGATCATTTCTATGCAAGATGGCGCTGCTCAGCACATGGCACAGCCCGGGAAACGGCTACTGCAGAGGCGTTGCTAGAAATATCAGCCGTCATTTTCCTACAGCCATGCAGTCACGATCACCTGATCTTAATCCGCGTGACTTCTGCCTTTGGCTTTATCTGAAAGATGTGTCCACAACTCCAGTTATGAACGTAGCTGAATTGAAGAAACGCATTACGCAACGCATAATGAACGTGACCCTCGAGACGCTGTAGAGAGAGAACCACTAAACAGAATGGCGTCAAATTTGAACACCGTATTATTGACGCAGGGGGAAAGGTCATGGAACAAAAAAAAAAAAACACGAACGAAAATTTTACCAATAGATGGCACTGTAAGCATCAAAGCAGCACACGAACAGACGCACAGTACACGGCCGTTGCTCAGTTTGCAGGACTGATGGCGCACAGTTAACGATCTCGAGATGCAGATCTGTTGTGGTACATGCTGCTGCTCGACTTGAATTTGTGTCAGAAAACGGTGGAGAGCTTACTGAACATATCTCACCAACTGCGACATAGTCGCGTTTACGAACAGTGATCCAATATTGTTAAATGTTTACTTATTCCAGTCTTTGACCACAATATCAATCCTTTAGACGATGACCAGTTTCAGTCCATAGTGATCATCCTCAGATCTTTTTTACACCATGTCCTAAAAGGATAAGGCCACAATGGCCTTAAGGCTTGGCATAAAGGCCAGGCTTTGAGCCAGTTGCAATAATCACTGTGTGGACGATGTGGCCTATTCTACACCTTATTTTAGATCTATATGACGATTCTGTGCTCATTATGTTTATATGTTTTGACGATGCCATTATGAACTTATCACTTTAGGACATGGTGTAAAAAAGATCTGAGGATGGTCATTATGGCTTGAAACTGGTCATCGTCTAAAGAACTGATATTGTGATCAAAGACTGGAATAAAAATCATTTTACTGAAAATGTCTCGCGCCAGTTTCAGGACAATTAGAAGTCCATGTCCTTTTACTTTTTATGCTGATTTTGGACCCAGATCGGTTAAAAGCCGATGGCATTTCGCTTTTTATGCAGTTTTTGACCTTAGACCGATTACGAATCGATGTTTCTTATTCGATGTGGCATGACTTGCCGTAGTGGATGTACCAAAACTGTAAACTGCCGAACTTGTGCAGTCCTACACATTGAACAGTAAGGACTGTGTGATGTGCAACTTGTATCATAACCTTCGTATTGCGATTTATCTGTCAGTTGTAGCCGATCCTATTTGCGTTAAGATGCTTACAGTGCCCTCTATTGATAAAATTTTCGTTAAATTATTTCTTTCCGTGGCATTTCCCTCTGCATCAGTAATATTCTGTTCAAATTGGACGTCATTTTTAGCAGGGGCCCTCTTTCGACAGCGTTTTGAAACTGAAACTTTAATTATGGACACCTTTTATTAAGATTTCCAGTTTCATAAACAGAGAGTTCCTGAAAGGAAGTGTCTGTTTTTCTGCACTGCTCCTTCGGGTTTTACACAATATTCCACCGCACAGTAACTACATTGTTTCGGTAACACTTCTAAGGAGGACGCCTTTTCGGACAATGCTCGCGTTTCTCCGGCCGTTTTGTTTGCCGAGGTGGTGCAAAGAGTATTAAGAGTGCTTCTTTAGCGAAGTGGGAGCTTTTTTTATTCTTAAACCAAGTGGATGTTTCTCGAGCTCTGAGCGCGCATTTAGCAGGCCTTTTCGCTTTTGAAAGTTAAACTTAATATTCCGAATACATCTGCGTAAAAGGGATGTTGCTTATGCTTAAGTCGCTGTTTTGGAAAGATATTTTTCGTTTACGACAGCTAATGAGCATCTTCGGGCTTTCGCTTTCATCAAGCTCTTGGTTTCAAATAAACGTTATTAACTAATTCCTCTACACTTTTGGTGCTTAAGCTTTCTTGCTATTTATCGAAAAGCGAATAAGTTATGTTTGTTTTTATTATTGCACGTAAATGGCAGCTTTGATTCTAAATGTAGCCCTTTTGACAGTTATCAAACAAAGAATAAAACAAAACGCTTTCACTGATGGGCATCTAGCAGCAGATTTAGGTACATCGTCTTTGCAAATTAATAAAGAAACGTCATTAAACTATGTCTGAGTCACATGTATACTAGAACAATGATCTTATAGTTACAGAAACATTTGCAGTCACAGAGCAGAGTGCAGTGGTCGAATGTCTAATGCACAAGGGTGGTTTGATAGGTCTGGTAAAAAAGAAAGAAAAAAACGTTTACTTCTTAAGCAACTTAAAATTGGCAATCACAGAAAACATAAGAAAATAGACTGAATTTCATTACAGCTAGAAAACTGGTAGATAAAAATATAAAAAGGATTAAGAAGACACATGAAAACAAAACTCTCATCCATATTGATGAAGAATTTGCTAAAAACAACACAAGAAGCTTTTACAAAACTTTCAAACAAACGTTATCAAGATACAAAGCACCCACCCTCCAATTTCGAGATGTAAATGGGACAATCGCTCACAACAACACGGAAAACTGCAAAATACTAGCAGGCTACTTTGAGAAACTCTTGAATTGTGAACCCATACTTGAAAAATTTGAATCCATCCCAAACAACCGTGAGAAGCCGGATTCATAACCACCGACGACTGAAGAACTACAGAAGGTCATTTCAGAACTTAAAAACAACAAGGTGTCTGGAAAAAATTAAAAATAGTGGCCGAACTATGGAAAAAGGCTGACAAAATGCAGTTACATCCCTAAAGTGTGTTTTCGATCAAATCTGGAAAGAAGAAGAGTTCCCCGCAGAATGTAGAACAGCTCCCATCCACCCTACCCACAAGAAAGGTTTCAAGACAGACCCCAACAATTACAGAGGAATATCACTGATAGATATAACGTACAAGATTCTTTCTAAAGTCCTTTTGAACAGGGCAGAGCCGCAATTGGATCCGGAAATCGGGGGATACCAGGGAGGTTTTAGAATGGGCAGATCATGTTCAGAACAAATACTAAACCTCAAAAACATTATGGCATACCAAAAATCAAGGGCAAAGACATACGTAATCTCCTTCATTGATTTCAAAAAAGCATATGATTCGATTGACAGAGAATCTCTGTTGTCAGTCCTGGAAGAAATGGGTTTGGTTAAGAAAACAACTAATATTATATAAGCTACCCTTACAAATACATTTTCTAAAGTTAAATTTATGGGCGAACTATCGGTACCCTTTGAAATAAAAACGGGAGTGCGACAGGGCGATGAGCTCTCACCGTTGCTGTTCAATTGTACGCTTGAGAAAGTAGACAGAGAATGGAACACAAATACTAAGAGTGGTATAAGACTGGGTTGCAAAAAGAAGAACCTTAAAGTAAATTGCATTGCTTTTGCAGATGATATGGCCCTGTTTGCTGAAACAATGGAACAAGCACGGGAGCAAATCCTTGAACTAAAGAAACAAGCAGCTAAAATTGGTCTTCACATCTCCTTTGAAAAAACTAAGATATTGACAAACATCATGCACTCATGTAAATACCTCAAAGTTCAAGAACAGAAGATTGAAATAGTAAAAGAATTCAAATATCTCGGAGAATGGATTAGTCTGAATGCTGGGGAAAGCAAGGCAATGGAATCCAGAAAAAATAAACTTGAATTGGCCTTCCAACTAACAAAAAATACATACAACAAAAAATCCCTTTCATGGGGGTCCAAAATTACACATTCCAAGACAGTGATTAAGCCAGAAGCACTGTATGCAGCAGAAACACTTAACATGAATTTCAAAGGCCAAATGGAGAAACTTGAGCTAAAGGAAAGAAAAATTTTAAGAAAAATCATTGGGCCAAAATTTCAAGACAATAAGATTATATACATCAAAAATGAAACTCTCTACAAGAAAATTGAAAAAATTTCAGATTCCATGCGAAAAAGGAGAATAAATTTTTTTGGTCATCTTCTCAGAATGAATTCCAACACATTTAAGTAAACAAATCTTTGACTTCTTCCGTAACCGAAAAACGAAGCCCAGCTGGTTTAAAGAAACTGAGAAAGACCTATTGGAATAAAATTCACTTATTGATCGAACTGCTAAATTAATTACTAAAGATGAAAACATAAGGTTCCAACACAAATCCACACAAAAGTACAAAGCCTTCATTTCGGAAGAAGAGAGGAGGAGAAGAAGATCAGAAAGAATGAAGAAATACTGGGCTCAAAGAAAAGAACAACGCATAAAGAAATCATTGATTCAGCGTACCCCAAAAGAGAGTGAAAGAAGAAGACACCTCGCCTTACTTCTCGACGTAGTCTCTTTTGAGGGATATACACATGGTCCAGCGATCTTCCAGCTTTTTCATCCCATCAGAAAATACGTTCTGTCAGATTCTGCAAAATACTCGTCGACTGCAACTGTCATTTCCTCGTTTGAGGAACATATCTTCCCACCAAGCCAAAGTTTAAAGTTAAAAAATCCGGAAGAAGTCAGTTGGGGCTATGACTGGTAATATGGTGGACGAGAATCCAATTTAAAGCAAAATTAATTCACTTTCGCCATTGTTATCTCTGATATGTGGGAAGGTGTATTATCGTGGCTAAGAGTAATTTTTTGAATGCTACCCTTGGTCTTTTCTTCAGACAACCCAAACATCAAATAATCCAGCAATGAAACATATTAGGTCCAGTTATGATTCTGTCTTTCTTCAAGTAATCTGTGAGAACAGCTCCTTGGGAATCCCAACAAACGGTTGTCACCACCTTACCAGTTGACAAAATGGTCTTTGCCCTTTTGGTGCACTTTTACCAGCTTTTGCCCATTGTTTTGACTTCCGTTTTGACTCTAGTGCGTAATGATGGATCCAAGTTTCATCAACAGTCACAAATCGCCGCAAAAAGTCTTCTGGGTTGCGATTAAATGTCTCCAGCCATTGAGTTAAAATGTTGTAATGTGAGCAAAAGTGGCATCCACCTTGCACAAAGGTTCTTCACAGACAATTCTCCGAGCAGGATGTTATGTACCCCCTCCATTGAGATGCCTACAGGCTCAGCAAATTTATTCGATGGCCTTTCATTGCCATATTACGCATTTTGTCGATGGTTTACTTTGTGATGACCACAACTGTACGACTGTATCACGCTTCTTATTCGATTCCTGTCCAACCATGTTCAGTAATCCAAAAGTAAGACTGCTGGGCTGACGGGGATTCAAAGGTGCCGTTGGTAGGGGATTTCAGTGTGAAGAGAGGACAAAAGCTAGAAGCCTATTCATATCAGGAAAATATTTTTGGAAGAGGTCATGCATTAGCAGAACTTGACCAGGAGAGCGTACGTATGGCATATACAACTGGAGCACACATGGCAGTATGTTCCGGAAAATTTGCTGAAGATTAAAAATTCAATTCGTACATCCATAGGCCCAGACTTAATTATCTCGTTTTGTTTTGAGTAGCGTATTACGATGATCGCTGATAGATCCTTCAATTTCTGTGGACTGAGTAGACACCTTTCACCATCTTCTTCCGCACTTTCATAGTAAGAAGTACAAAACTTCACATACATTTCGTATTCTAGACGGTATACATTTTCATCCCACTGCAGGTGTAAATTTTCGTATGGGTAGAATTCTGAATTCAGGTAGACTCTGTCATTAGTTAACTTGCAGTTGTCGAATACAGCGGAATCATTCGCTATATTCCCTCTTTTATCAGCCTGAAACGCAAGTATTATGAATCTAGGCATCTCTAGCTGCGAAGAGATTTTAATAGCCCATCTGTGTCTGCTCGCAGTCGGTACCACTGCGTGCTCGAAAACTTCCCAAGAGCGCAATGTTAGTGATAGATGTGTACCGGAATTCAGGACTTAAAAAACAATTGCTCTGAGCGCTATGGGACTCAACTTCTGAGGTCAACAGTCCCCTAGAACTTAGAACTACTTAAACCTAACTAACCTAAGGACATCACACACATCCATGCCCGAGGCAGGATTCGAACCTGCGATCGTAGCGGTCGCGCGGTTTCAGACTGAAGCGCCTAGAACCGCACGGCCACCACGCCCGGCGGACTTTTAAAAGCTTCAAACGCTCCACATCTGATACAGTAATGTGAGGCCTTTTCCATATTATCTCTGATTGCGATCTTATTCTCAACTCCTTGAATGTACGGGTTATTATCTGTCGCACTCCTTACTAGAATGAGTTCCTGTTCAGCATTTATAATAATCTGCTTCATGGCCTCAAAGTAGCGTATAGGCATTTTTTGATGTATGCATACAGTAAATCATTTGTACTTTGTAACTGTTCTATCTGCCAGATGGTGCATAAACCAGCCCGCATTTTCTAGACCATTCAGATCTGTGCGTGATGCAGAGACATATGTTTTAATGGCAGATGTTATGCCGACATTGCATCTGCAGTCGAGCTCAGACCCTTTGAGTTCATAGCGTGTCTCTTGGAATAGGAATGATAAAGCTTTACTTATAAGCTAGGATCTCACTGTAGCCCTGTCCTCGGTTTTCTCGAATGATCCCTCCAGATACATGAAACTCTTGCACGTAAGCATCTGCGCGTCTTGGTGTTGGATTGCTATCCTAATTTCATCGTTCTTGTTAAATGTGATTGAAGTATAAGGTTTATGCGAGCATTATTTCCGACGCGTAATTCGCTCATCTTACTCTACCGGACTGGTTACATTGAGTGAGGACGTCATTGCGAGGTTTCAAATTAACTCGTTTAAGAAACTCGTAGTTCGTACGTGTTGTCACTTTGCCGTTCGCCAGCGAAGTGACGTGCTGTGGATTGCTTGCATTGGTTTTATGCCGTACGCCCATCCTGCCTTGGATGTAGCCGTAAAATGATTTCGTCGCCACGAAAGTCGACAAGTTGATTATTTTGGTCCACAATACGCAACTCAAACACTCCAGTGTCTGAACTGTTACGGGGAGGTATAATGCGTTAACGGTAGGCGCAACAATCTTATTCCCTGTTGCAGAGGGGAAGAATCTGTAAGTAATATGAATCATACCTTCGTTGAGATAGGACTTGAGTGCAATGTTGCACTCGATTCGGAATGTGCTGACGGGCAGTATGTCCACAGTCTGTTCTGATTTGTAAAATTTACTAGGATCCTTTTGCAAAACCTGTCCTTTTGTGAAATCCAGTAGGAGCCCTACTGAACATTTCTGATTAAAGTTTTGAATGAACACACCACCATTTGACTGTATTGTTGTTTATCTAATTACGATCCAGGTTTTGGCGTTTTATGCCATTTTCAAGTGACTGAGTGTTAGTCATTAACATATATTGCACGACATCAAGCTCAAAATTAGCCATAAATTAAGAAAAATATCCGGTCCCCATGTAACATTTTTCTTAATATATGGTCAATTTTGAGCTTTATGTCCTGAAATATACGTTAATACTATAACCTCAATCACCTGAAAATGGCATAAAAGCCTGAAATTTGGGTAATGATTAAATAAACAACAATACAGTCAAATGGCGGTGTGTTCATTTAAAAATTATTGTATGACGTGCTCATCAACATCAAAAACTGTTTTCTGCTTGAAGTCAATCATTCGGTTCACAATCCTTCCTTCAGATTGAAGTGTATTGATAGTGGCACGTAGCTCAATACCTTTCCAGACTGTTTTAAGACTTCACTTAAATCGTCGATATGGTATACACCAGGTTCTATTTCCACAATGTGTTTTTCACCATTAATATTGAGCCGTGCTGCAGCTCGCATTGGTGCTGTTTGTAGGTGTCCGCCCTCTGCTGGAGGCCAGACGGTATCGTTTATTTGGCATGGTTGCGGTTGTTTGTCTTCTTCTTGTGATGACTGGCGCCACTCGGTTTTGCAAGCGTTGCCTGTCCGCTAGTGGCAGCAGCGGCGGTTATCGTTATGTAGGAACTCTTGCCCTTCCTTTGGGGCGACGTCGTTGTTTTTCGGCGTCAGGTGAGTGGCCAATTCCGCTGGGGACTAAGGAGGAGCCAAGTCCGTGCAGTGCAAGAAAACCGGGACCGCTGGTGGCAACGCATGGACTGCCGGATGGAAAGGCTGTGGTCACGAGAGTGGACGACCTCATCGTAAACCGGATCCAGCAAACTTGAAGATGGGTGCATTTCAATCCAAGTAGAGCGCAGTCAGTCACCCGTATGGGCCCCGTAGTAGCGATTGTTTCCGTAATGACCTGTGGTTGCTGATTCTGGATGGTTACATTCCGGATTTGGCACGCACGCAAATCGGGTGGGGCCGCGCGGGATTAGCCGAGCGGTCTCTAGTAGTAGGCCATCTTCAGATAATAAACCATCCACCTTACGATGATGACGCTTGGAGCAGGTGTGCTAACCCCACGTCTCAAACCTTCGAGCTGATGGATCGCTGTTAAATCCCAATAATGTTATCTAAAATTATGAGTGAGATAAAGACAAAAAACACGAAAAGTACTGGCAAACTGGAGGTTGTTGAGCTACCAATGGAGAGATACAGAACGTAAATTACGCGGAAAAAGCAGGAAAACATGTAAATGGACCGGAAAACAAGTTGACAGAAGAACTTGTGCTAGGAGTGCTATCCAACCAGTTTAGTAGATGGAAGATGCGACTAAGGAAATTTTTTACTGGATCCCAAGAGACAAAAGAAAAGATCATTACGGCATCCTAATGGAAGGTGAACAAATGACATTGTAAAGCCGTGTGGTCCTAGGTGCTACAGTCTGGAGCCGAGCGACCGCTACGGTCGCAGGTTCGAATCCTGCCTCGAGCATGGATGTGTGTGGTGTCCTTAGGTTAGTTAGGTTTAATTAGTTCTAAGTTCTAGGCGACTGATGACCTCAGAAGTTAAGTTGCATAGTGCTGAGAGCCATTTGAACCATTCTGACATTGTAAAACATCTACGAGCAATATGCACTTCTATAACTAAAGGTGATAAAGCATAGAAAAGGCTGAAAGGAACTTATGTCCACCAGCTAAATGGCTAATTACGCTGCTGTTGATGAAAGCGGTTGTAGTCGAAAGGCTACTGAAAAGAGAAAATCGTGAGACAGAAACTAGCCAAGTGACATTTTTACGCAGAGCAATGAACAACCGAAAATGTAGTAATAGTAAATAAACGTAGACGAGGGAAGCCGGCGCTTCTTCCGACATGAATGAAATGTGTTAGTTTTCGCTAGTCCCGTTTGTAGAACAGCCTCATTCACGTGGTAGCTGGGAACGGTCGCACAGAAGAGAAGCCGGCAGAGAATGCGGCATTTTGTTGGTTCCAGCAGAATGCGGCACTCGGGCGGGAAGTGCGGACTTCCGGTAGATACGCTCTCGTGTAAACACCACTCGCTGCGCGTATTGAGGTCACCATGGCGCCCAAGGCTCAGCCGTTCTGCGCGCTATTCAACTCACCCAGCTCTTCTGCAAGGCTGTCTGCTGGGATGTTTACAGGCGCCAGCGCAGCGCACTTTGTCCTCTTTCGGATGTATTACCCTCGGCTGTCTTATTCGGGTCGAGGCTACTATTGTTGATTTTCAATGCGTCTACGCGTCTTTCACAAGGCAGTGCCAAAGGTCACAGGTACTTTCTTTGTGTTTGTGTGTGTGTGTGTGTGTGTGTGTGTGTGTGTGTGTGTGTGTGTGAGAGAGAGAGAGAGAGAGAGAGAGATATGAGTGTGTGTGTGTGTGTGTGTGTGTGTGTGTGTGAGTGAGAGAGAGAGAGAGAGAGAGAGAGAGAGAGAGAGAGAGATCAGTTGATAACATCAGGAATCAAAACATGTGTGTGGTACAGTAAAGTTACGTAATGTTAAACGCTTCCAAGGCGTGTTGTGTTTCCTTTTTAGAAATTTATTTTAGTACCTGTTAAACATTTATGCCTCATCAATGTTGATCGAACTCGTGTCACATATTAGTCCGGGAGCTGTAACACATGTCGCCAGCACTATCAACAACATCAGCTCGGACACTTACATAATTTCGGGAATTACCTCCTTTTATAAGAAGTACGAGTACATACTCCGTACTACCTCCAGGACGATACACTGGATTCAAGGATTCACATTTGTCTATTTGAATGTTCGCCTTACTCGTTCAAATTTTTTAGAAGACTTCTCATTGGAGAAAGATCTTAGCCTTGAGTTACGATACGACCTCAGCGCTGAAAAATGCCGTCATTTCTGTGATACCTAAAGCAAGTAAAGAGACGCTTGTGGTCGGCGAGCAGCGAAACAAATTATGTTACTCTTTGGTCTATTGCGAACACAGGTCAATATTTTATAGAAACACATCCATACACTTGAGAAGACACATCCGTTTCATCTACTCTCATACAGTCAATCAGCAACTATAGTTTTCAGGAATTGGGTTGGGTTGTTTGGGGAAGGAGACCAGACAGTGAGGTCATCGGTCTCATCGGATTAGGGAAGGACGAGGAAGGAAGTCGGCCGTGTCCTTTCAAAGGAACCAATGCCGTCATTTCTGTGATGCCTAAAGCAAGTAAAGAGACGCTTATGGTCGGCGAGCAGCGAAACAAATCATGTTACTCTTTGGTCTACTGTGAACACAGGACAATATTTTACAGAAACACATCCATACACTTGAGAAGACACATCCGTTTCATCTACTCTCGTACAGTCAATCAACAACTATAGTTTTCAGGAGTTGGGTTGGGTTGTTTGGGGAAGGAGACCAGACAGTGAGGTCATCGGTCTCATCGGACTAGGGAAGGACGTGGAAGGAAGTCGGCCGTGCCCTTTCAAAGTAACCATCCTGGCATTCACCTAGAGCTATTTATGGAAATCACGGAAAAGTTAAATCAGTATGGCATGACGCGGATTGAACCGTCGTCCTACCGAATGCGAGTCCAGTGTGCTAGTCACTGCGATAGTTTTCAGGGGTTTGCACCATATAAGAATTATATAATTTAACTTCATATGCTCATTTGTAGGATTATTAATTTTTGAGTTATCTAAATTTCCAAAGAGCAAAGTCGATGCAGGGAGACGTGCTTTTGGCAAGAACATCTATCCAAACAGTGCTAAATATCGTAGGGATCTGATTCAGACAATGCTCAAGAGTGTGGGTATTATGCATTGCTACATAATTATTTTGTTCGTGGAGGTATGTGCCGTCTATGCAACTAAATGAAGGCAGTTTGTTTGTTGTCATACGCGTTTCGCTTCATTTATTTGGGAAGCATCATCAGTGGCGATTTCCAGCGCTGCTAACACATATATGTGTTTCTGGAGATGTATTTACTGGTCTTCATGCTCCAGTTAGCCGAATCAGGTGTTGTTTAGCCATTTGTCCATTTTGTATTTCATTATGATGGCTTCGTGGCGAAGTGCATGATCACTGCACTGTCGATGGCTACAGCCGGCCGGCCGCTGTGACCGTGCGGTTCTAGGCGCTTCAGTCTGGAACCGCGCGACCGCTACGGTCGCAGGTTCGAATCCTGCCTCGGGCATGAATGTGTGTGATGTCGTTAGGTTAGTTAGGTATAAGTAGTTCTAAGTTCTAGGGGACTGATGACCTCAGCTGTTAAGTCCCATAGTGCTCAGAGCCATTTGGTTACAGCCGGAGCTAACCTATTTCAGCAATGTTATTGACCACAAACTATTGGCTCACAGACGCTGCTTCAAGGCAGCAGGCAATGACTTGCTGATACAAACAGTTATCGTCAGAGAATGCCTCCTCAGTGTGGAGGCGGGCGTTGTTGCGCAACAGGATGATTCCGCCTGACAGCATTCCTGGGTATTTTGGCTCTGTGGCACGTCGCAGTTTCTGCGAAGGCTCTTCATAGCTCCGGATATCAACTGAGGTTTTACGTTAGAGGAACTCGACGAACAGAAGGACCCTGCAGTCATCATGGCCTTACGAAAACTTGTGCGAACAGATTTGGATTCCTTTGGTGGGGAGTTGTTGGATGTTCGCACTGTTGACTTTGCGCTTTGCCCTTGGGCTGTCAGAATGCTGTCGGATGGAATCATCCCGCTGCACGATAACGCCTGCTCCCACAGTGCTAATCGGACGAAGGCCACGCTTCAGCAATTTGGCTGTGAAATGTTACAACGTCCACCGTTAATCCCGTATCATTTGTCGTGTGGGTTAGACATCTTTAATGATCTGCAGAAAGGCAATCGTGGATGTCGGTTTCAGTCGGACGAGGAAGTGCGAAAGTGAATGCTGATGTGGATCAGTGAGCGGTCGACCTCTTTCTACAAAACAGGAATTGATCGTGTCGTCTCCCAGTGGGATAAATGTCTTAAAGTCTGTGGTGATCTCATTTGAATGAAGCCGTTCCATGGTCCGGTTGTGCTGGGCTGTCGGTTCTCATTTGAGAGCCCCTTATAATCAGAGATCCGATAGGCTTAGTGATCGTCCTTGTTAACCAAAGATGTGACCACAGTAGCCAATTAACATCTAATTACGCTTCGAAGCCGTGACACCGACTGAGGTGGTGCAGTGGTTCGCATATCGCACTCCCACTGTGAAGGGTTGGGGTGTAAATGCCGGCCTGGACATCCAGATTTAGGTTTCATTTGTTTTCGTAAATCGCTTAAGTCATGTGATAGGGCGGATTCTTTAAAAAACGTCCCCTACGATTTCTTTGGCAATCTTTCCCAACCTGAGCTTGCAACCTGTCACTAATGACCGCGTTGTTGGCGATTCGTTAAAACCAAGTCTTCCTTGGTTGGTTCAAATGGCTCTGAGCACTATGGGACTCAACTGCTGTGGTCATCAGTCCCCTAGAACTTAGAACTACTTAAACCTAACTAACCTAAGGACATCACACACATCCATGCCCGAGGCAGGATTCGAACCTGCGACCGTAGCGGTAGCGCGGTTCCAGACTGTAGCGCCTAGAACCACTCGGTCACCCCGGACGGCTCCTGTTACGCAGTAAAACGCTTTCTAGGAAAAATACCTAGGGACTTCACAAAGTAAGTTACACGTGTCTTCCCACACCAAGAGCGTTGCGCAACAAGACTGGTGCATTGCCACACAGAATCCTGCAGACATTATTCTGCTGTGGTAAGGATAATAGGTGCACCACGGCGAGGGAGGGAGCGAAGTTGCAAGGACACTGGATATGTACGCCAAAACTGAAGTGCGCGGAACAGTACCTTCCTTGTGAGTGAAACGTACAAATTACACACAGAGTCGCACTTTAATTCTGACTGTGTAAGGATGAAATGCAATGTCGCTTTCCGATGTAGTTTGGAAATTTGTGGTAAGAGCTTATGGAACCAAGTGGCTGAGGTCATCGGTCCCTAAGCTTACACACTACTTAATGCAACTTAAACTAACTTATGCTAAGGACGAAGCACACACCCATGCCCGAGGTAGGTCTCGAACATCCGACAGGGGAAGCCGCACGGACCGTGACAAGACACCTCATACCACGCGGCTCCAATGTAGTCAAACAGTGCCAACAATTTGCCAATGACCGCAGAAACGTCAGTGATTCTGATCGGAAAGGAATGCTACCGACATCGATCATAGACGATGTCCGGAGAATCGGCAAGATGAAAGAACATTTGGGGAAGCAGATTTCCCAACGATGAGGAGGCCGCACAGCTTGTCTCGAATGGTTCCGTGACCAAGGAACGGATTTGTGTCATCGAGGAACTGAAAGAGTGGTAGGAGGTTACGACTGTTCTTTCGCGAGATTTCGTCAATGTGTTGAAAAACAGTGCCATGTATGTAAGTGTCACTTTGAAGTGTAGTGTATTATTCAATAAAAGCCACTTGGACTGCCACAATAAAGTTTAACTTATCTCTTGAAGTCTGCTTGTAAAAAAAGAACACGATTTGTATTTTCATTCTTAAATACGAATAAATTGTCTTTACTATGGTCACAAACACTTGTCAACAGATTCCCCGTTTCTGTCTGTATGTGACCATCTTCAGATCTGTTTTACAAAAACAATAGCCGGCCACAGTGGCCTAGTGGTTCTAGGCGCTTCAGCCTGGAACCGCTCGACCGCTACAGTCGCAGGTTCGAACCCTGCCTCGGGCACATGTGGCAAATCCGTTTGGTGAGCGTGTGTGGTGCTTTACACAATAAGGTGATGTACAAATTACATAAGTGCTGGATATATTTTGGAATATTCGAAAAATACAATCTTGCAACTTCACAACAAAATCGAGCGGAATTTCCGACGGCAACAGCACACCAAAAATACTTCGCCACAGTTGAAGAATAAAAATCGAAAACGGACGATAATGTAAAATGTCTCTTGAAAATCATGTGAACAGCCGTCTGATGATGAACTTGCTGCTTCGAAACCGGTAACGGCTCCATTTACCTAAATAAATCTAAATAAATAGCAGTATTAATAGTGGCTGGTTGCTGTTTTCTTCTTTGCAAGAATTAACCTACATTAAGGAAATTTATTCTATATTCGGGTCACTGTTTTATTCGCGTCAATGTCGCAGCATGTTAAACTTAAATACGAAACTGTTTTGCTACGCAAAGGTGAAATTAGTTATTAATGAAATATACTGCAGAATGCAATGTAACAAAGAATTTTTTTGTGGCGTTCGTCCTGGGAGGTAATTTTTTATCCTGCCACTGGGTCATACTGATGTTACTATGCATGACAAGACTGGTTTATGCATTTAAACTACGAGGTTACATTTTATACATTTTCATGGACACGTACAATTTCGTTTAAATAAATGTGTTACATTCACACAAAAATTTAGCTGCTATTTAATACACTACCATATCGTTCGCGAATAACAGATAGTCGAGAGCAGTTGGTAGCTGTTGGCCAGATTCCACTAAACTGTTAAGCCGTTTTAAGCGGTTACTTTTGGTGGCTGAGTTGCCGCCGGCAGAAAAAAGATGGCACTGACAACTCCAGTTGATGTTCCATCACACTCATAACTCAGTAACTTTGCCACGATGCAGTTGACTGGATAATGAACCGTGGTTCAATCTCATCCTTATTCACGATGCTATTTGTTATCTGTTTCATTCAAACGATGGATACCAAGCTTTCCGGTCCCGTAAACTGACATACGCCGGGGAGAGCGGTGTGCTGACCCCCGCCTCTCCATGTACGCATCCAGTGATGACTGTGGGCTAATGGGGATGACACGGTGGCCGGTCGGTATCGTTGGCCCTTCATTGCCTGTTCGGGCAAATTTTAGTTTGTTTTGCACCAAGATTTTCGGGAAATATCTCTCTGTACTTTCGGTCAGCTTTTGTTGAAAAATGGTTCAAATGGCTATGAGCACTATGGGACTTAACATCTGAGGTCACCAGTCCCCTAGAACTTAGAAATACTTAAATCTAACTAACCTAAGAACATCACACACATTTTTGCCCGACGCAGGATTCGACCTGCGAACGTAGCGGTCGCGCAGTTCCAGACTGAATCGCCTAGAACCGCTCTGTCACACCGGCTGGTTTCATCTTTTGCCTTATATTGTATGTGCTATCTCAATTTGGAAAGACTCGTTTTTCTTTTAATAATATTATTACTTTCAATTCGTGATATTTTGAAATACCGTGTTTGCGGTGTGTTCATTCCCTCTTTTGCTGGTCTGTCTACATGCTCACTGAATACTTCTCCACATAAACTGAACCTTTTAGATAACTATGTTGCTTTTTCACACTTATTGCTTCGTACCCAGAATGGGTTTTTGAGGCATCTACACCACAGTGGACAATGTCAGAGATTGAAGAACACATTTGTTATGTAATGTAATTAGGAGCTTCTTAGGTGAGAGTGTTCTGAAATGTAATTGTGTTTATAGTTCAGCGCAAGACACAGTCGCAACTTGCAGGAAAAATTTACTGTTGCAGGTATCCAGTGTTTCGACAGAAAATAGTTTCTGTCTTGGTATTTTGATTCACCATTGCTTAGCAATCTTCGTACTTTTTGTGAGTCATGTTCCACGTTTGTAGTTCCATATGGACTATTGCTTTGTTTATGTGGCAGACAGACATTGTTAAGCTGGAGACTACCGCCACATCGTACTCCGGTGATCAGCTTGCAAGTCGTTTATCGTGTATGATAGCAGTACCTAACCCACGTGCATAGCTATTTCTTTGGCGATGTTGTATCTAAGACGTATTATCCTATCAAGCTTTCCTGCTTTCTCAGGAAGTGGATGCGTTTGGTCAATTGGTTTACTAAAGAGCTTTCTTTAGTAGCATGAGCCATCTAACTAAACTTCGCAGGGAAAATATTGGTCACCCCAGTAAAAGAGCACAGTGATTGCTTTGGAGCTCTGTAGACGGTGCAGAACTCGTACCAAGCGGCCATGTGTCTCTCCACTGAAGTCGCGCTAGGGAAATATTACGAATTTATCATTCGGTTGTGTAAAATCATCAAAGCCGGCCGCTGTGGCCGAGCGATTCTAGGCCCTTCAGTCCGGAACCGCGCGACCGCTACGGTCGCAGGTTCGAATCTTGCCTCGGGCATGGATGCGTGTGATGTCCTTTGGTTAGTTAGGTTTAAGTAGTTCTAAGTTCTAGGGGACTTATGACCTCAGATGGTAAGTCCCATAGTGATCAGAGCCATTTGAACCCTTTTTGAAGAATGATCAAAGTCTAAGAGAAAGAAGAAGGTTCTGCTGTTTGGTAGTTCTCATGGAAGAGGTGTAGGCCAGCTGTTGCAGGAAGTTTTGGGGAGTGAGTACCAGGTCACCAGCACTGTGAAGCCTAATGCAGGATTGGCTCAGGTGACTGTTAACATAGGGGGGTTATGTAGGGATTTTACTAAAGAGGATGAGGTAGTGATTGTGGGTGGGGCTGGTAACAGTATTGATAGGGAAGGGGAGTATGACGTAGATGGTGACCTGGAAAAGATAGCCACTCAGACTGGCTACACGAATGTGCATTTCGTAGAACTATTTCAGCGTCACGATAGGCCTCATCTTAATACAGCCGTCAGGCGTAATAACATGAGACTTGGGGGTGCTCTGATGACAGAAAGCATGGGTCACATTTCAGTGGTGTCGGTGGAGTCTATCAGCAGGACGGGTTTCACTAGGCATGGCCTGCACCTCAACAGGTATGGAAAGGGGAGGTTGGCAAAGCTTATAGGTGACAGCATAGGTGGGGTGGTGGGAACACTCATGGGAAAATTCCGGTAGTTGTGGGTGTTAGAGCTGTACCTTTTTTAGATTGAAGTCAGCTGATAGGTATTCCTGCTTAAGGGAAGTCTCTCTAACAAAGAAACAACTTTCGACAAAGCTTAGGTATCCGATTAATGAGGGAATTAGTATATTTCATCAAAATATACAAAGTATTAGAGATAAAGTTAGTGAACTGCTTATAGATGTTGACTCTGAAATCATTGGTATATCTGAACACTTCTTAAATAAGGAGATAATTCAGAGGCTTCCTTTACCAGGATACAGGTTGGCTGGCAGCTTTTCTAGGAGCTCTTTGCGTTGTGGGGGATTAGCCATGTATGTGAAAAACGGTATCCCATTTGAGTCAATTGATGTTTCAAAGTATTGCACTGAAAAGGTGTTTCAATGTTGTGCAGGTGTGGTTAAATTTAGTGGAGCTAAACTTCTTACTGTTGTTATTTATAGATCCCCAGACTCCGATTTCACAACATTTTTGCTAAAGCTAGAGGTGGTTCTTGGTTCCCTTTATAGGAAATACAAAAAGTTAGTTATATGTGGTGACTTAAATATTAATTGTATAAGTGATTGTGCAAGGAAAAGGATGCTGGTAGACCTCCTTAATTCATATAATCTTATGCAAACCGTTTTCTTTCCAACGAGAGTGCAAGGGAACAGTAGAACAACCATAGACAACATTTTTGTTCATTCCTCATTACTAGAAGGGCATTCTGTTAGCAGAAACGTGAATGGCCCTTCAGATCATGATGCACAACTTTTAAGTCTAAAAGATTTTTGTGCTGCAACACATGTTAAATTTAGTTACCAACTTTTTAGGAAAGCTGATCCAGTTGCTGTAGAGACTTCTGTAAACCTTATCAAGAAAGAAGAGTGGCAAGATGTTTATAGTGCTGATACAGTAGACGATAAATATAATGCTTTCCTCAAGACTTTTCTCGTGCTCTTTGAAAGTTGCTTTCCGGTAGAACGTTCAAAACAGGGTACTAGCACAAACAGGCGGCCTGGGTGGCTGACTAAAGGGATAAGAATATCTTGTAGAACAAAGTGGCAGTTATATCAAAATGTTAGAAACAGTCACAATCTAAATGCAGCAGCCTATTACAAACAGTATTGTAAGGTGCTTAAAAAAGTTATTAGGAAGACAAAAAGTATGTGGTATGCAGATAGAATAGCTAAGTCTCAGGATAAAATTAAAACCATATAGTCAGTCGTAAAGGAAGTGGCTGGTCTGCAGAGACAGGTCGAGGATATAGAATCAGTGCGTAGTGGGAATGTCCGTCTTACTGATAAGTCGCATATATGTATCAGTTTCTGAATATAGCACATGAACTAAATAGAAACCTAGTCCCATCAGGGAATCATATAGCGCTCGTAGAAAAAAGTGTTCCGAGACTGTTACCTGAAATGCTCCTCCATGATACTGACAAGAGGGAGATTGAGTTAATAATTAAATCACTAAAGACCAAGAACTCTTATGGATATGACGGGGTATTTAGCAGAATACTGAAATATTGTTCCATGTATGTTAGTCCAGTACTTAGCCATATCTGTAACTTTTCCTTTTGGAGTGTTCGGTTTCCTGACCAATTAAAGTACTCAGTGGTGAAGCTACTTTATAAAAAGGAAGACAGGGATAATGTTGACAATTATAGACCTATTTCTATGCCATCGGTGTTTGCTAAAGTTATCGAGAGGATTGTATATACAAGGTTACCGGAGCATTTAAATTCACAGAATTTGCTGTCAAATGTACAGTTTGGTTTTAGAAACGGCTTAACAACTGAAAATGCTATAGTCTCTTTTCTCTGTGAGGTTTTGGACGGATTAAATAAAAGGTTGCGAACGTTGGGTGTTTTCTTTGATTTAACGAAGGCTTTTGACTGTGTTGACCACAAAATATTACTGCAGAAGTTGGACCATTATGGAGTAAGGGGAATAGCTTACAATTGGTTCGCCTCTTACTTTAAGAACAGAAAGCAGAAGGTAATTCTCCGCAATATTGAGAGTGGTAGTGATGTTCAGTCCCAAAGGGGGACTGTTAAGTGGGGCGTTCCCCAAGGATCGGTGCTGGAGCCACTGCTGTTTCTTATTTATATAAATGATATGCCTTCTAGTATTACAGGTGATTCAAAAATATTTCTGTTTGCTGATGACACCAGCTTGGTAGTGAAGGATCTTGTGTGTAATATTGAAACATTGTCAAATAATGTAGTTCATGAAGTAAGTTCGTGGCTTGTGGAAAATAATTTGATGCTAAATCACAGTAAGACTCTGTTTTTACAGTTTCTAACTCACAATTCAACAAGAACTGATATTTTAATCAGACAGAATGGGCATATTATAAGCGAGACGGAACAGTTCAAGTTCCTAGGCGTTCGGATAGATAGTAAGCTGTTGTGGAAAGCCCATGTTCAGGATCTTGTTCAGAAACTAAATGCCGCTTTATTTACCATTAGAACAGTATCTGAAATAAGTGACATTTCAACATGAAAAGTAGTCTACTTCGCATATATTCATACGGTTATGTCATATGGTATTATTTTTTGGGGTAATTCTTCTGATTCAAAAACGGCATTTTTGGCTCAAAATCGGGCTGTTCGAGCTATATGTGGTGTGAGTTCGAGAACTTCTTGTCGACCTCTATTCAGTAGTCTGGGAATTCTGACATTGCCCTCACAGTATATATTTTCTTTAATGTCGTTTGTTGTTAGCAATATTAGCCTATTCCCAAGAGTTAGCAGCTTTCACTCAGTTAATACTAGGCATAAATCCACTCGGCATGTGGAATGCACTTCCTTGACTCTTGTGCAGAAAGGAGTGCAGTATTCTGCTGCATCCATTTTCAATAAGCTACCACAAGAACTCAAAAATCTTAGCAGTAGCTCAAACACTTTTAAGTCTAAACTGAAGAGTATCCTCATGGCTCACTACTTCTATTCTGTCGAGGAGCTCCTGGAAGAGCTAAAAAATTAAGCGAATTCCAGTGTTACATTGTTGATTTTCTTTATTTAAACTAACGACTTGTCGCCTGAATATGTTTATTATACACTCCTGGAAATTGAAATAAGAACACCGTGAATTCATTGTCCCAGGAAGGGGAAACTTTTTTGACACATTCCTGGGGTCAGATACATCACATGATCACACTGACAGAACCACAGGCACATAGACACAGGCAACAGAGCATGCACAATGTCGGCACTAGTACAGTGTATATCCACCTTTCGCAGCAATTCAGGCTGCTATTCTCCCATGGAGACGATCGTAGAGATGCTGGATGTAGTCCTGTGGAACGGCTTGCCATGCCATTTCCACCTGGCGCCTCAGTTGGACCAGCGTTCGTGCTGGACGTGCAGACCGCGTGAGACGACGCTTCATCCAGTCCCACACATGCTCACTGGGGGACAGATCCGGAGATCTTGTTGGCCTGGGTAGTTGACTTACACCTTACCCCTAATTTGCTGGGAAGTGGCGGTGCGGTCCCCTACGGCACTGCGTAGGATCCTACGGTCTTGGCGTGCATCCGTGCGTCGCTGCGGTCCGGTCCCAGGTCGACGGGCACGTGCACCTTCCGCCGACCACTGGCGACAACATCGATGTACTGTGGAGACCTCACGCCCCACGTGTTGAGCAATTCGGCGGTACGTCCACCCGGCCTCCCGCATGCCCACTATACGCCCTCGCTCAAAGTCCGTCAACTGCACATACGGTTCACGTCCACGCTGTCGCGGCATGCTACCAGTTTTGAAGACTGCGATGGAGCTCCGTATGCCACGGCAAAATGGCTGACACTGTCGGCGGCGGTGCACAAATGCTGTGCAGCTAGCGCCATTCGACGGCCAACACCGCGGTTCCTGGTGTGTCCGCTGTGTGGTGCGTGTGATCATTGCTTGTACAGCCCGGTGTCAATGTGTTCTTTTTTCCATTTCCAGGAGTGTATTTCATTTTATCTGTTTCTACAATCTACAACTGAATATGTTTCTTATATTTCAGTTTATCTGTTTCTACACTCCTGTTATAATTTCATGTATTGACTCGTTCCATGACCATGGAGACTTCTCCTTAATGAGGTCCCACGGAACAATAAATAAATAAATAAATAAAAAGATGGGCCGATATGCAGAAGTGGCAAGGAGGTACGGAATTTGGACGTGCCCATGACCTGTCTACAAGGAGTGGTGTACCACACACAGACATGAAACACGGCGTAATGGTCGTTGTAATAAGAAGATTCTAATCGTCATGTAACGGAGACAAGTTTTAGATATTATCAGTAAGCTTTCCTGTTTTTCCTGGCCTTTATCACGTATCTTGACGGCGTCGGCATGTTAACTGTTGGACTTGTCAATGTTAGTGGTCGAGGGTTGGCAGAAAACCTTCCTAGGTAAATGAGGACGGACGTGGACGCCGGTGAGGTATTGACCTAACGAGATGTAGAAAACCACGTAAAAGCTACATCCTGGCCGGCTGACTTACCAGCTTTCGTCGACAATCCCTCAGGTGGATTCGATTTGGCGCCGGCGAGTTCCCGCGAATCCTGTAAGCGGCGTGCTAACTCGCGATTCGTTTCAAATGCTACAGGAATCGCTGCTGTCCGTGAATGCAGGTCCACGTCAACGAATTTCCGGCTGAATATTGCTAACACTTCAAAAGGCTATCCCTCGTATTGGCTCATAGAGCTAGATGTCTGGAATAGGCCAAAAATTTAGAAACTAAATAGTTGCTGACCGTAGTTCGTTACGTATGGGGGCTTGAATTTCAGGCCAGAGATTATTTGGGTCTCTTTTTATTACCAAAAAATAGACCGACTCATGTAGGTCCTACGAACATGAACTAGCACCCTCCGTGACGATGTGTTGACCTTTCTTCTACATCTTCATTCAAATTGTAGTGTGGCGATTCTCGTCTTCCAAGGTGAGAACTAAAGTGTCCACAGGGCTACGGACTCTGTCACACCTCGATTGACCTACTACCAAATCACTCGATCTCAGTGTCACTGAAAATGGCTGAGACTGTCTGGTAGCTCTATGGGATCAGATCATAAATGAGTAGCTTTATCGAAATATGGCATGTACTCCCTTCCTCAGCGAATCTACGTTACTATCACGACAGAGGTCGTGTTACACGGCATTAACGTGATGTCTCGTGGTAGTATTAAATCTTTTGTCAGCAGTGCTTATCAATGGATGGTGTGGACGTTGGTGGACTGTGGCTCATTCGGAGGGACTCAAGCCGTGCTCCGGCCAGCACTGGTCCCCTGGCAGCCGCGCTGCCCGCTCCTTGTTTAGCGGAGGTGACGCCGAGGTCACGTGCCGGCTGTTTCGCAAGCTGTTACCACGCCGCAGTCGCCGGTCGCAGCTTCCGCGCCGCCGCCTTATCGCGGCCTCTCGCATGCAGGCGGCCCGCCGCTGGCGTCCTGCCCCGCTGTAGAGAACGCGCCTTGAATACCGCGCGGCGCCGAGCAGATAAATACTACTGGCCATTAAAACTGCTACACCAAGAAAAAATGCAGATGACTAACGGGTATTCATTGGACAAATATATTATACTAGAATTGACATGCCATTTTCACGCAATTTGGGTGCATAGATCCTAAGAAATCAGTACTCAGAACAACCTCCTCTGGCCGTAATAACGGCCTTGATACGCCTGATACTCATTGAGTCAAACAGAGCTTGGATGGCGCGTACAGGTACAGCTGCCCATGCAGCTTCAACACGATACCACAGTTCATCAAGAGTAGTGACTGGTGTATTGTGACGAGCCAGTTGCTCGGACACCTTTGACCAGACATTTTCAATTGGTGACAGATCTGGAGAATGTGCTGGCCAGAGCAGTCGAACATTTTCTGTATCCAGAAAGGCCCGTACAGGACCTGCAACGTGCGGTCGTGCATTATCCTGTGAAAGTGTTGTTAATAAAAATTCTCTATTTAAACTAGACTGAACTGCATGTGACTGCTTTAGTCTTTAATAAAACTTGCATCTGACTGCGTATTTAACTGAACTGAACTTTATCTGACTGCATGAAAATATTGTTGGAAAATTAATACTCAAAATACACATCTGACTGCATGAAAGTTTACTGGTAAAACTAAATGAAAGTCACCCACCTGCATCTGACTGCGTCTGTGGACTTAGCTCGTGCACTCCTTCCCGTTTAGTCGATAATAAAACATATATTCAACTAAGCCGTAGTGCAATGGCATAAAATTGTCATTCTAGATAACTTTACTCATTTTGGCCCTGTTTGTTACTTAATAAAAATTCTGTCTTGATCTGAATAATTTGCCAACTGTGCAATGGCATATAGATTATTTTACTCTGATAAATGAAATTATTAGCTTTACTCACGGGAACTTTACTTTAATGTACCTTTTGGTTCAATGCAAGCACAGGATGCGGAGAACGACATAAGGTGTGAGATGAAACTAATTTTAACTAAAAAATATTTATTGTTCAAACTTTTAAGGCACATGTGAAAAACTAAAAACTTCTATAGCATGGATTTACGAGAAAGCTTTTAGACATTATTTAACCAAAGAAAACCTATTTTATTAATTATTCTTTCTAGTTTCCCCAGGTATGTGCCGAGTTTCGCTCAATATATAGCTTATTATGTGCGTAGCACCAATTCTTACTTTGATGCTATCACGACCCGGTTGCCTCCTGCAGGCATCTAGCTCCGACTCGAAACACGTCTGCTGTCTCTGTTCATCTCCTCACCACTACTCAAACGTTTACCGCGTGCACCTAGCTCTGTTAGCTGTCAAAGATCTTACAACTCGACGATCAACTACTCGTCCAACCTTGCGGTTGGGAACTATCGACATTTTTCACTGGCTCTATCCTGATCGAATCTCATCACATTTCTTTCACCTGCTGAAATGTAGGGTTCCGCAAGGATCGAATGAAGGGTAGAGCCACGGGTCGTAACACATCTGAAATGTAACGTCCACTGTTCAAAGTGCCGTCAATGTGAACGAGAGGTGACCGAGACGTATAATCAATGGCACCCCAGACCATCACGCTGAGTGATACGCCAATATGGCGATGATGAATACACGCTTCCACTATGCGTTCACCACTATGTCACCAAACACGGATGCGACCATCAAGACGCTGTAGACAGAACCTGGATTCATCCGAAAAAATGACGTTTTGCCAGGTTCGTCGCTGCGTACACACCATCGCAGGCGTTCCTGTTTGTGATGCAGCGTCAAGGGTAACCGCAGCCTTGGTCTCCAAGCTGATAGTCCATGCTGCTGCAAACGTCGGCGAACTGTTCGTGCAGATGGTTGTTGTCTTGCAAACGTCCCCATCTGTTGATTCAGGTATCGAGACGTGGCTGCACGATCCGTTACAGTCATGCTAGTGATACGAGGCCGTTGGGATCCTGCACGGAGTTCCATATTACCCTCATGTACCCACCGATTCCATAGCCTGCCAACAGTCATTGGATCACGACCAACGCGAGCAGCAACGTCGCGATACGATAAACCGATAGGCTACAATCCGACCTTTATCAAAGTCGGAAACGTGATGGTGCGTATTTCTCCTCCTTACACGAGGCATCACAACAACGATTCACCGAGAAACGTCGGTCAACTGCTGTTTGTGTATGAGAAATCGGTTGGAAATTTTCCTCATGTCAGCACGTTGTAAGTGTCGCCACCGGCGCCAACCTTGTGTGAATGCTCTGAAAAGCTAATCATTTGCATATCACAGCATCATCTTCCTGTCGGTTACATTTTGCGTCTGTAGGACATCATCTTCGTGGGGTTGCAATTTTAGTGGTCAGTAGTGTACTACTCTCTAGTGTTACTCGTCCGGCAAACGATTTTAAAGTGCATTTCTACTTACAAGGGAGCCGCTTTTACTCTTCTCTCCGATTTCGTCCAAATTTTCGGTACATGCAACACTTGGCTAGAAATCAGAGTGACCAAGTGAGAACCCCAGTTGGTCAAGAGTTTACAAAAAAATTATCATTTTTGGCGCTCATCGCGTGAAGCACAGGCCGTTTACAGTGGCATTGTTTCCTGAAATTGCCGGCTTGGTAACCCGACGTGTTCGGTCAGAGTTTCTTTAACAAAAAAGCTGGGTATTTAACGGTGAACTTGAAGGTGTGTCATGTGCTGTCCGCCCAGACCAAAAGCCGAGAAGAATGATGAACAAAGATGGGAAAAAAAGGCGTCAGGTGTTGTGCTGGAAAGAGTGGAGAACGCAAATCTGAGGGTCATAGGATCGCACCCGCACCCGCAAATGTATTTTTATGTTTAATTTTTACGTTACTTACACTACAAACAATCTAAAATATGCTCAAGATATTTCATTTATTAATATTCCCATAAAAGGCATGAAAAGAAAAGGCAAAGCAAAATTTTGTACCCCGGATTCAAAAACCGGTGGATTAGTACGCAGCAGAATAGAGGAATGTCGTCATTACTTCATTACCGCAGCATTATACAAACTTTCTTGACTAACGTGATGAAGTAAGAGAACAAATTTCATCTGAACGAGAACAAATTAAATTCGTTTATTGACTGCTGGGGGGAAACAAGTCCTCAATTACACGATTGTTCGTGATGAAGAAGGACTGAAATCGTCCAGTATTAAACTGATCCCCCAAATGCACTCCACCGGTGCAATCCTTCTATCTCTATTTTTATCGTCACCGAAAGAATTTTATCAAAAACTTTCAATACTGATCTTATCACATACAGAGAGAACAAGAAACCATTTCGCGAGAAGATTGTATCGGTATAAATTCCATTTTACATTGGCGAAATGATGCGTTATACATGCTTTGTTGGCAAACTGTGCGATGACAGAGAACCTTTTATGCCTGTAGACCAAATTTGTTGTTGTACAAAAACTTTAAAACAAACACGTAATTGTAAAAAGGAGCTATTTACAATGTGTAACAAAGTCCCAACAAATTTACTGGTTGCCCCTCCCCCCCCCCCTCTTCCCCCCAGCGTGTGTGTATCAACAACTGAGAAATAGCCTACTAAAAGTATCTAATTTTATATACACCTTACAATTCCTTCCTGGAAATTTATTTCCAATCCCAAATTTTCGTTTCCCTGTCCTTTTGATGCCTTTTCTGAAAATATTAATAAATACAGTATACTGTATCGGGCATTATTTCGGTTTACTTGCTGCTTAGCGTAAAAACTGCAACTGAAAAAAGAAGAAACTTGTTTCGCGTAGGGGCTCGAGCCACGGACTCTCGCGTTACCGTTCCGCAGAAGACCTACCCATTCCGCTGCGCCGACGTCTGCCTAGAAAGTGCGATAGCAGAAATGGCTCAGGCCTCTCCCGACCCGATCAAAAAACGTTGCATTTTCTAAATGCTTGGCCAAACGGAGCTCCCACTTCTGTTGCTTTCATTTCTGGCCTAGTCCCACACGTACCAGAAGTCTGAGCGAAATATTCATGATGAGTATGCGCGGTCCTCGTGTCAGTACGTCAGTGAGGTGGAGGGAAGGCAGTGAGATGTTTAACACTCAGAAGCCGTTTCTCATGATTAATTCTCCGCTCGTCTTCTGTGCACTCGTCAAGTGATTAAGAATAATGTACCGGGTGATCAAAAAGTCAGTATAAATTTTAAAACTGAATAAATCACGGAATAATGTAGATAGAAAGGTACAAATTGTCACACATCCTTGGAATGACATTGGGTTTTATTAGAACCAAAAAAATACAAACGTTCAAAAAATGTCCGACATATGGCGCTTCATCTGATCAGAATAGCAATAATTAGCATAACAAAGTAAGACAAAGCAAAGATGATGTTCTTTACAGGAAATGCTCAATATGTCCACCATCATTCCTCAACAATAGCTGTAGTCGTGGAATAATGTTGTGAACAGCACTGTAAAGCATATCCAGAGCTATGGTAAGGCATTGGCGTCGGATGTTGTCTTTCAGCATCCCTACAGTTGTCGGTCGAACACGATACACTTGCGACTTCAGGTAACCTCAAAGCCAATAATCGCACGGACTGAGGCCTGGGGACCTGGGAGGCCAAACATGACGAAAGAGGCGGCTGAGAACACGATCATCACCAAACAATGCGCGAGAGATCATTCACACTTGTAGAAATATGGGGTGTTTTTTTTTTTTTGTTCTAACAATTCCCCATGTCATTCCAAGCATGTGTGTCAATTTTTACCTCTTTATCTACATTATTCCGTGTTTTATTAGGTTTTCAAATTTATACTAACTTTTTGATCACCCGTTGCAATACTCTGACTACCGTTCAATTTCCACGGGAAACTTTCGAGAAAGCAGATCTCTTTCTCATCTCATGGTGCTGAATTCTTTGAAGTATTAATACCAACGAGGAAGTGAAATTCTTTTCTGGAAAGCAGTTTTTCAAATAGGAAGATAAAAGCGCTACACAGAAGAGATGGATGGAAACGGAGGAAAATGTCTTTTATAAGCTCTTCAAAACACAACGTAGTTTTAATGTCTCTGCAGCCACGAAAAAGCCCAATTTCTTAATGTTCGTTAGGCAGATCACTAGCGGTTTCCATTTACATGAAACTGGAAGACAATGGCGTTGGCCAGCCTGTGTGGCCGAGCGGTTTTAGGCGCAACAGTCTGGAACCGCGCGACCGCTACTGTCGCAGGTTCGAATCCTGCCTCGGGCATGGATGTGTGTGATATCCTTAGGTTAGTTAGGTTTAAGTAGTTCTAAGTTCTAGGGGACTGATGACCTTAGAACTTAAGTCCCATAGTGCTCAGAGCCATTTGAACTATTTTTGACAATGGTGTTGGAGGTTGGTTCTTGACGTATATTTTGAACAATATCATCAGCTTAGAGTGACGAGACTTGGTGTTCTCAATAGGAACCTAGCACAACACGACAACGTGCAGAAATTCACATGAAGACTCAGCGTTTTGAAGATACACTAAAGCACCAAAGACACTGATATAGGAATGCGATCCAAATACAGAGATATGTAAATATAATACGGCGCTTCGGTCGGCAAGGCCTATATCAGACAACAAGCGCCTGGCCCAGTTCTTAGATCGGTTACTGCTGCTACAATGATAACCTATCAAGATTTAAGTAGTTTGAACGTGGTGTTATCGCCGACGCACGAACGATGGGACACGGCATCTCCGAGGTAGCGATGAAGTGCGGATTTTCCCGTACGGCCTTTTCACGAGTGTACCGTGAATACCAGGAATCTGGTAAACATCAAATCTCCATCGCTGCGGCCGGAAAAACATCCTTCAAGAATGGGACCAACGACGAGTGAAGAGAATCGTTCAACGTGACAGAAGTGCAGACCATCCGCAAATCGCTTCAGATTTCAATGCCGGGCCATTAACAAGTGTCAGCGTACGAATCATTCAACGAAACGTCATCGATATGGGCTTTCGGAGCCGAAGACCCACTCGTGTACCCTTGATGACTGCACGACACGAAACTTTACGCCTTACCTGGCCCGTCAACTATTGATGATTGGAAACATGTTGTCTGGTCGAACGAATCTCGTTTCAAATTTTATAGAACGGATGGACGTGTACGGGTACGGAGACAATATCATGAATCCATGGACCCTGCATATCAGCAGGGGCTGTTCAAGCTGGTGGAGACTCTGTAGCACGTGTGCGGTCGGAGCGATATGGGACCCCTGATATTTCTAGATCAAATCAGACAGGTGACACGTACGTAAGCACTCTGTCTGATCAGCTGCATCCATTCATGTCCATTGTAGATTCGAGCAAGACAATGCGACACTCCACACATCCAGAGTGCTACCAGGAACACTTTTGTGAGTTTAAACACTTCTGCTGGCCAACAAATTCCACAGACATGAACATTATTGAGTACGTCTGGGATACCTTGCAACGTGCTGTTCAGAAGAGATCTCCACCCTCTCGTACTCTTACTGATTTATGGACAGCCCTGCAGGATTCATGGTGTCAGTTCTCTCCAGCACTACTTCAGACATTAGTCGTGTCCATACCACGTCGTGGTGCAGCCCTTCTGCTTGCTCGCGGAGGCCCCACACGATATTAGGCAGGGGTACCAGTTTCTTTGGCTCTTCAGTGTATAATCGACATTCAAGTCATTATGACGTGCGAGTTGAACTATATTCCAAAGAAGGACTTTCCTGACAGTTTCGCATGGTTATATGACCATTCTGTGCGTTGTACTAAATGTGGGGAAGATAATGCAGAATACATGAAACGTTAAAACCATCATCTTACCTTCTCTCTACTTTTTATTAATCCAGTCTGGAGACTTTATGGACTGACTGGGTAGCTCCTACTACACACATCTAAAAAAGTTTTGCATCACCCCGGTTCCCAGAGCTCCAGAACTCCAGAACTCCGGAAGACAGACGTTGACTGTGGATATTGTATCGCAGCACAGTCTCTTTGACCAGAGATGTCACTAAACCCGCCCAAACATGTAAATAACCATGCAAGAGCAGCGCCTGTTAGGTGGAAGGGGTACAACAGCCCATCGGTTCCTGTCATTCCACCAGGAAGGAAGTACACGGCTCGTGATGTCTCTAGTTCAACCAAGCGTAGACGGTCAATACCGCGGTTCGATCGCGTCCGCATTGTTTTTTTTTTGTGCCAGGAAGGGCTCTCAACAAGGGAAGTGTCCAGACGTCTCGGAGTGAACCAAACCGATGTTCTCCGGACATAGAGGAGATACAGAGAAAGACAGGAACTGTCGACGACATGCGTCGCTCATGTCGCGCAAGGGCAAAACTGCAGTGGATGAGCGCCACCATGTTGAATGATGCTTTTTGTGCAGCCACAGGGCGTCGTGTTACGACTCAAACTGTGCGCAATAGGCTGTATGATGCGCAACTTCACTCTCGACGTCCATGACAAGGTCCATATTTGCAACCACGACACCACAAAGCGCGGTACAGATGGTCCCAACAACATGCCGAATGGACCGCTCAGGCGTGGCATCACTGATGAGTGTCGCATACGCCTTCAATCAGACCATCGTCAGAGACGTGTTTGGAGGCAACCCGGTGAGGCTGAATGCTTAAACATACTGTCCAGCGAGTGCAGTAAGGTGGAGGTTGCCTGACGTTTTTAGGGTTGCACTATGTGGGGCCGACGTACGCCGCTGGTGGTCATGGAAGGCGGCGTAACGGCTGTACAATACTTGAGTGCCATCCTCCGACCGATAGTGCAACCATATCGGCATCATATTGGCGAGGCATTCGTCTTCATGGACGACAATTCGCGCCCCCATCGTGCACATCTTGTGAATGACTTCCTTGAGGATAACGACACCACTCGACTAGAGTGGCCAGCATGTTTTCCAGACATGAACCCTGTCGAACATGCCTGGGATAGATTGAAAACGGCTGTTTATGGACGACATGACACACCAATCACTGTGAGAGATCTGCCCCGAATCGCTCTTGAGGAGGGGGACAATCTGGACTAACAGTACCTTGATGAACTTTTGGGTAGTATGCCACAACGAATACAGGCATGCTTCAATGCAAGAGGACGTGCTTCTGGGTATTAGGGGTACCGGTGTGAACAGCAGTCTGGACCACTACCTCTGTAGTTCTCGTTGTCTGGTGGTACAACATGCAATGTGTGGTTTTTATGTGTAATAAAAAGGAAGGAAATGATGTTTATGTTGATCTGTATTCCAATTTTCTGTACAGGTTCCGGAACTCTCGGAACCGAGGTGATGCAAAACTGTTTTTGATGTGTGTGTAAATGCCTGGATGAGACGGTTCAGCCATCGAAGAATCCATCGGGAAACCTAATCTAGTTGGACCAGACGTCGTAGGGTTCAAATAAACCTTGAGTTTTATAAACAAGCAATATTTAGGTTTACGAAGCTCCTAGTTACTTTTTGACAAAGCTATCTTATTGCCTGTTCATAAAAATTAGAATGTGGCCAATGAACATCAACGTCCACATTCAACTGGATACATATATCACTCGCATATATTTGCGACTTACGAATAGATAAAAAATTATAAGATGATCTTATGCTTATAAAAAGTGTCGATGAAAGGATAACTACTGGTTTTCTTACACTGCAATCAACGTAGAGGTAGAATCAACTTCTGGAATTATTATCATGTAATAGAAGTAGTATTTCTGGGTTATTTATTTTCTATTTAAATACATGCCTACAGAATTTTGGTATTAAGAACAGAAAACCTGAGCATTCTTACTGCAATCTGTTCTCAGACGTCGAACTCTATTCCTGGGTGTTCATTTCATCTATATTTTTTGCTACGAAATCATATTGTCTCTAGAAACTCTTTTGTCTGACAACAAGTTTGAATAGAAATTACGAGTATTTCTACTTCGAACGAACTAGGATACACTTTCGAAGGCATTTGTGCAAATCACTGCGGTAATGTCTCTTCCTTTTCCTCAATGTAGAGCGTCAGTTGTGTTCAGATGACAGTGTAAGTTTATCGTTGTGTTTATCTGATTACAACTGAGTGTAGAAATGTGCAGACTGGAAAGGATGAAGACTGGACTCAACACATACACTACTCTTCTCAACTAGAGAGAAAGATTAGTTTTACACCTATCGGTTTTAGGACCAAGCCCCGTGTAAGAAACGAAAGCAGACTCTTACATAGCAACGAAGAAGGGCACGAAAATTAACGCCCATACCGACTAACAGCTCGTCATCAGCCATGTCAGATCCTCTCATTGTGTCAAAAACTGTGGAGATGATTCCATACAGGATGTTGGGAGACAGTCTATTATCACCAACTAGCAATCAGAAACGTGTCGCGCACAGTAAATTCTTTTGTATTTTTCTAGTGCGTTTGAACGTAGCTGTCTCGACAGTACAGCGCAATGTGGAAAATGTATAGAATAGCATACTTTAATATACGCCATCTATTATAAAATTAGATACTATCTTAATGCCATCTAAAAGAAACGTGTTAACTATTGAAAAGGCTAAATCAACTTCGATGATTTACATGTTAACGTTGTACGCTGAATTTAGCATCACAAATTTAGTGTACAAGCTATTGGTGATAACGAGCATACTTGAGGGGAGACAGAGAGACACTGGGGAAGACAATAATATTGAAGTTGTCATTGAGATAGATGTCAGTGGCATGTTGTTCCATCAGGTTAGAAGTGGCGACTGACCATGTGTGGCTAGTTGCAAGTTATTGGCCTGCAGATAATGAACTAAATAACCCAACTACGTTCGTACCGCTGAAATGAACAGGGCAGGCACACTCATTTATACTGATGAAGAGCGACGGGACAGATGAACCCGGCTACACAGTGGGACAGAGCAGCGTTGCGGTCCGAAACGCCTCTCTTGCAGTGGCTGCCATTCCGGTTTGAAGAGTATCTGCGTGTGGCTCTTGCCCTTAGTAAAATAATCCGAGACTACACGTGCCTCTGTTGGCTGAATCTTCCCTGTTTCCTCTTTCAATTCTACCTGGTAATTGTGTGAGAAGTCAAATGAGTTTTTAACATACCCCTGATGATGTCAGTATCAATTGCATCGATTGGACTGATGGACAGCCAGAACGCTCCCCGTGGGCTCTTATGTCTTAATAAAACTATATCGCAGTGGATACCTAACAGGACAGAGGTGGCTCTAGCCAACATGAGACATGGATGTTGCACCTCACAAAAGATATTAAACAGGGGGTCATCAGGCTACGTAATGACACACTGATCCAAATTAACTCCTGTTTATAGTAAAGTTCCCTATTAACATAAACACGAACAAAAGGTTTGTTCGAACTTAAAAAACGCACAGAACAGTAAACTGACATTTATTTACATGGAATAGTTCTACGAGGGACGTTGAATAAGTAACGCAAGACATTGTTTTCTTGGCCAGTGTCGGCTGATAAAATGTGCAGTTTGTTGTGGGACACCGTGGAATATTCCTACTTCAGACTCTATAATTTCGCTATACGTAGCCCCCATAACAGCGTCTGCTACGGACATGTGTTCCAAGCAGAGAGCTATCGTTAAGTTTCTCCTGGCGAAAGGCCAGAGCATTGTAGAAATTCATAGATGCTTGCAGAATGTCATCGGAGAGCTGTCAGTGAACAAAAGCACGGTGACAGTAGGGCAATAGTGAGACTGCCCGTCCTTATCCTGTTGCCCACTGGGATTAGGAGGCCGTCAGCTGTCCCGAAGTTCACCTCTGTGGCCGCTCACGCCTCCCTCATGCACCAGTGCCTGTTAACCCGTCCCATGCTGGCTATGAGTTGCCAACTCCCATCTGCACATTCCTCATGATACAACTTTTTTCTTAAGAATTGCCGTGAGCCTATCCAAAAATAACTTAGTACAAGATACATTTCTTCCGAGTATGCGTGCCTTCACTTTACCATGCGGTCCAACATTGGGCCACTGTCACATCCTAATGCCTCACAAATTTGCATATGCACGATTCGATCAGCCAGTCAAATGGAAACTCACAACGAGGCGTCTTTCAAGCTACTTCAGGTACTGACAGCTCTGTCGTACACTGGTATGTGTCATCCCCATATCCTTCCCAGTAATCACTCAACATCCAACGCTGCCCGCGCTCATTATAAACACTACCGCACCTGGCAAGAACACTAAATACGAAACACACCAAAGTACTCTGGTGGTTGTTCTGCCAGAGTACCGCAGCTGTAATGATTTACATACGCCGCACGGGATTAGCCGAGAGGTCTCCAGGCGCTGCAGTCATGGACTGTGCGGCTGGTCCGTACATACAAACTGATGGAGTGTGTGTGTACTGGGTTACGTTGACAACCGACTATGTCGGCTAGATGTCTTTCTTTTTTCTCAGGCAGTGCCTAACGCTAGACAGTCAGGGTAGTACGTATACCATGAACATTGTAGCGTACAACTGCCTCATATTGATGCGCTGATCTTGTCTCCAAACGGTGTTTCACGATACCAAGTACAGTTGCCCACACAAACTAAGTGATTCATTATTATCTTAATGAATTCTTTACAGGTTTGAAGATTTTATTAAGTACCGAAACCGGTTATCAGCTATTACTCTAATGCCCAAGACTGCTGAATCAAAAGGTTTCACGATGTTGACAGCTATTAAGGAAATAAGAACTGTAAATGTTGCGAAGAGTTGAGGAATGGCTTTTAGTCGTTTTGCGTTTCGAATGTGGTTGTGTAACACTTGCCGGGAAGCAGTCACCGATGCGGCGGGTTGGTCGTTCTTGCGCAAGCCGCTAACCCGGGCACGGAGCTGAGCGCCGCGGAAGCGGACGCTGTCTGGTGAGTGATGCTGTCTGGTGAGTGACGCTGTCTGGTGAGTGATGCTGTCTGGTGAGTGATGCTGTCTGGAGAGTGATGCTGCTGGTGAGTAAGGCCGCCGCATCCGCCTCACCTCGTCACCAGGCCGCGGCCGCCACGTCGCTGGCGCACTCACCTCCCGCTAACGGCGCTGACGAGCACCGCGAGGTGGGCTCCCTGGCCTCTGCCGCTTCTAAAGCGTGAGCCAAAGACTGTTCCGGCGCTGAGGCCGTCGTCACACGGGACGTGACTCTCATCGCGAAGCACGCCACACGCGGTGTTCGTCGTGATTGTTGCACGCTATGCTATACCTCTCGGAATGTGTTCCTATTCGTAATCTGTGACCTCAGCGCTCTCCAGCGGCAGTCTGTGGCATCTGGGGCCTAAATCACACACTTTCTTTACGAAACTGACAGCGTTAACTCTGTTAGCGGCAGTCGAAGAAAAGCAGAGGAAATCGCCAAGAATATTCCGGGTTTGTCGACGGCTTGAACAGCAAGTAATACTGTGCAACTATCTGACACACTTACTACTACAAGTTATACGTTAAATCAGTTGAACCTACATACAGTTTACGAATTTAAATTACGTACGATTATACGGTCTAATGTCAGTTTGGTTCAAATGGCTCTGAGCACTATGGGACTTAACATATGAGGTCATCAGTCCCCTAGAACTTAGAACTACTTAAACCTAAGTAACCTAAGGACATCACACAAATCCATGCCCGAGGCAGGATTCGAACGTGCGACTGTAGCGGTCACGCGTTTCCTGACTGAAGCTCCTAGAACCGCTCGGCCACACCGGGCGGCAATGTCACTTTGCACATGCATTCCTTCTTAAATAATAGGCCATCCCACGTCGCTATTAACAATACCAATTCCCGTACCTTCCACCCCACTGCAGGAGTGCACCATGGTGCCGTCCTCTCTCCTCTCCTTTATCTCCTCCACACTGATGATACGCTCAAACTGTCACCGACAGTCCACTTCCTTCAGTATGCTGAAGATACCGCCTTCCTCATCCTCTACCCTGCACTCCAAAAATCCCAACGATCCCTCCAACTAGATCTCAGTCAGTTTGCCTTCTGGTGTAACCAATCCTCAGAATCAAACAGGCAATAGTTAAAGGACGAACCATCTGCATCTTCCACTTCGATGACTTGTACCTTACGACCGTCCTATCCAGTTCAAACTAAAATAAGTAACAGGCTATGAAGGTCCAACGGTACCGACGGCCGCCGTGTCATCCTCGCCAACAGGCGTCACTGGATGCAGATATGGAGGGACATGTGGTCAGCATACCGCTCTCCTGTCCGTATGTCAGTTTACGAGGCCGGAGCCGGTACTTCTGAGTCGAGCAGATCCTCAGTTTGCCTTTGGATGAGTGCACCAAGCTTCCCAACAGCGCTCGGCAGACTGGATGGTCCCCCGTGCAAGTGCTAGCCAAGTCGACAGCGCTTATCTTCGTTGGTATGACGGGAACCAGTGTTAGCACTGTGGGAAGGCCGGTGCCCATATCCAGTTAACTAACACACTAAAATATCTAGGACTAACCCTCGACCGGCAAGTAACATGGAACCCTCATCTACTAACCATCCAAAATGAAGCCCACATTAGGCTGAAGCTACTAAAACTACTAATAGGCCAAACTTGCAGATTACACCCACCCACTGTTCTCCACACCTATAAAATCCTGATCTGACCCATTCTCTGCAATGTCAAGATGGCATGGATATCTGCCTCACCAAAGTTCCTCCAGATGTCAAATGACATGCACTCCATGTCGCTTTCCACATTCTTGTGCCTACCCTCATGGATCCTGTACCATCTTCTCGAAGTGCCATCCCTCGTCAACCATATCGAAATCCTGCGCATCTCGTATACTATCGCCCGCATCTCGTGGTCGTGCGGTAACGCCCTCGCTTCCCACGCCCGGGTTCCCGGGTTCGATTCCCGGCGGGGTCAGGGATTTTCTCTGCCTCGTGATGACTGGGTGTTGTGTGATGTCCTTAGGTTAGTTAGGTTTAAGTAGTTCTAAGTTCTAGGGGACTGATGACCTAAGATGTTAAGCCCCATAGTGCTCAGAGCCATTTGAACCATTTTTGATGAACTAAAATACAAGGACTTTCTTGCGGAAGCACATTTCTAAACCTACACACATTCCTTATTCTATCTCAGCGCAACTTCAACCAATTTCATCTCACAGACAATGACATCGCCACGATATTTATCCCTCCTGCCATCTTTAAACCTTTCCCACCAATCCCACTTCACATCAGGGCTCCTCTTTCCTTTCTCTCTACATCCACCCCTATCGCTTCCTTCTTGTCCCACTACCCTCCCCACACTCACCCTCTGTCTTCCCCACTCTCTTCACCTCCTACCTATCATCTTCGTAGTTTCCCCACCTAACAGACCAGTATCTCTTTACCCACACACCCTCACCCAACTTCTATGGAATATATTCTCTCCTGCCACCTAATTTTCACCCATTTCAAATCCTTCACATGTTGAATGACAGTGCAGTGCTCCAGTGCTTCTTTCATAGAAGAATATTACCTCAGCGCAACTGTGTTTTTAAACTGTATACCTTTTTTCGTCCTTTTACCTGTCTGTCATTAATCTTTTTAAAAGTAAACATAAACATATTTTATCTTACTGTCAGATTTGTTATCACTTTATGAATGTTCTTGGCTGAAAAGCGGAGTATTGTACTGCTGGCAGTCCCTCTCCCCCCCCCCTCCCCCCGTCCCTGACGATGTGGGGTGTGTAGGGTAATATCAAAAATTGGAAAAATTCACCTGCATAATCTCTACTGTCCATGTTGCATTGACTACCACTACTGAGAAGTAACGTACATTACCTAGATTTCAAGATCGAGATTCGTTTCTTAATCTCATTTGGATGGAGAAGAAAATATTTTCGAAGCTGCTCATCATAACAGCAAAAGAAATTTTCGCCAAGATACAAACATGGGCCAGTCCTTAAAACCATGAGATTGGAGTACACAGGATGTTCCGAAACTATTCGGTTAAGTTAATACAGGAGAATATCAAAACAAATATATTTCAATAAGGAACGTATGGTTTTTGAAGTCAACTAGCAATGTTAAGAAACATTTTATTAGTGGTGCTGGTGTAAGCTGTTGTGTCAATATCACGGACTGGCAACATGGCCTAAGTACTCACATTCAAAGCACTCTGTGTACGGAACATTGTGTGCCGGAACTGCTGGATGATGTACCTCCGAACGTTAGGTAAAAGATGTACCTCCAACACGACGGTATGCCACTCCCTTTCAGGTCTCCTGTGAGCAGTCATCTGAGAGCCACCTTCGGGAATCGGTGGATCGGCCACGGCGGCCCTGTGGCCTGCTCACACAGGTCACGTGACCTCTCGTGTCTGGATTTCTTCCTCTGGGGACGTGTGGAGCATCTGGTGTATGAAGCCGTTGTGGAAACCGAAGAAGACCTCGTTGCTAGAATTGCTTTCGCTGCTGGTACAATTCCGAACGTGCCAGGAATCTTATAACGGACACTGCAGTCAATCGTCCGACGATACACTGTCCGGATACGGACCAATGGACGCGCATTCGAACAGTGCCTATGAATATCACTGCAGTAATTAGCAAGCTAAAGTAACTTCTGCGTAAATCATCCCTAGTAGGAGAAGTTGCCATCAGGAACCATGAGTTTCCTACCTAAATATATTTACTTTGATATTCTCTACCTATTGTATTAATTTGAGGGATAGTTTCGGAGCACTGTATATTTTACTGAAAGATTCACAAGAGTAAAACCTTCGAGCATGTAACTTGTGTTTACTTTGTGGCTACAGAGGAAATATTCCAGTATTTGGTCTTTGCAGTAAATACATTATTTATAACAGATAACGTAGACTACTTTAGGTAATACTTCTATTAAATTAATAAGCAAGATCCAGAATTTTTTTAGAAACAAAAGGCGAAAAAAATTTTTTTAAGGGCGTGAAAGCATTCCTGCTACCTTGCAGTCCACAGCTCACAGCTCTATCAGTTTAACTACAACACGGTAGAGCGGCCTGTGTTTTTGGTATATACTGTCTAAAGACCGTATCTACAAATGTCATTATTTGATGTTTAATTATGTCAAATTGTAGGAAAACGAAGCAGTTTTGGTACATTATCATTTTGCTGTAAAGAAAACCCGCCAACAACCTTAACTCAGTACAACATGGCGGCTCGTAAATTCTGCTGTGACGTAAAACGATGTCGCATCTTACTGGCCACGTTCGTCTCCACGAGGCAAAAATCTAACATACCGGAATCTTCGTTTCACGCTCCGCAGTATAGCGGAACGTGGAATTGCACGTTATGACGTCACCACGTGAGTTTTCAAGACCCATGAGAGGACAGCTTAACAGTCTACAGCGTAGAAAGGCTTCGATCCTAGGGTGACGAGAGGGGGAGGTAACGGCGATCATGAACCGCCTGTCCTCAGAAAACCATTTCCTAAATTGTTTAGAATTTTACAAAAATAAATTTCCAAAATTCTCGGCTGACTTTCGGAAAATAAACAGCATAGAAAAGAAGAGTCTCGAAAATGGCAAGCAGCCCTAGAAGTTCCGAGCTGTGCTTAACCCCGGGAAATTTCCAGCTGCTTGCCTGAGAATACCCCTATCAAACGGACTTGCGGGTTAACCTGTTGCGTAGAACATTCCTGCTAGGTACAGGCGGACAGTGACAGGTTTGGCCGTACGTGCTATCTATAGCAAATCTAATACGTTATTAGACAGAGTCTCAATAAATCATCGTTAGAAATTAAGTACCCGTGGTCTGGGGGTCGCATCTTTGATTCATAATCAAAACGTCTTCGGTCCCGGGTTCGATCCCCGCCACTTGATAAATAATCAGCATTGGCGGCCGAAGACTTCCGGCATAAGAAGTCAGCCTCATTCGCCAACGGCCTTGTCAAAGAGGGCGGAGGAGCGGATAGAGGTTCAGGGCACTCTCTTGTCCTAGGGGTGGGAAATTGCCCCTAAATGCGGAAGAATCAGCAATGATCAACGACATGAGGATGCAGAAGGCAATGGAAACCACTGCATTAGAAACACGTAACGTGTATCCGCAGGACATGTGGCCTGTAGTTGAAGAAGTGTCATGATGATCTCTCCATTGGCAAAAGATTCCGGAATAGTCCGCCATTCGGATCTCTGGGAGGGGACTGCCAAGGGAGAGGTTACCATGAGAAAAAGATTGAATAATCAACGAAAGGATAATGTTCTACGAGTCGGGGCGTGGAATGTCAGAAGCTTGAACGTGATAGGGAAACTAGAAAATCTGATAAGGGAAATGCAAAGGATCAATCTAGATATAGTAGAGGTCAGTGAAGTAAAGTGGAAGGAAGACAAGGATTTCTGGTCAGATGAGTATCGGGTAATATCAACAGCAGCAGATGGTTCAAATGGCTCTGAGCACTATGGGACTCAACATCTGTGGTCATAAGTCCCCTAGAACTTAGAACTACTTAAACCTAACGTACCTAAGGACATCACACACATCCATGCCCGAGGCAGGATCGAACCTGCGACCACAGCAGTCGCGCGGTTCCTGACTGAGCGCCTAGAACAGGAGCAGAAAATGGTATAACAGGTGTAGGATTCGTTATGAATAGGAAGGTAGGGCAGAGGGTCTGTTACTGTGAACAGTTCAGTGACTGGGTTGTTCTAATCAGAATCGACAGCAGACCAACACCGACAACGATAGTTCAGGTATACATGCCGACGTCGCAAGCTGAAGATGAACAGATAGAGAAAGTGTATGAGGATATTGAAAGGCTAATGCAGTATGTAAAGGGGGACGAAAATCTAATAGTCATGGGCGACTGGAATGCAGTTGTAGGGGAAGGAGTAGAAGAAAAGGTTACAGGAGAATATGGGCTTGGGACAAGGAATGAAAGAGGAGAAAGACTAATTGAGTTCTGTAACAAGTTTCAGCTAGTAATAGTGAATACCCTGATCAAGAATCACAAGAGGAGGAGGTATACTTGGAAAAGGCCGGGAGATGTGGGAAGATTTCAATTAGATTACATCATGGTCAGACAGAGATTCGGAAATAAGATACTGGATTTTAAGGCGTACCCAGGAGCAGATATAGACTCAGATCACAATATAGTAGAGTAGGCCGAAGTTCAAGACATTAGTCAGGAAGAATCAATACGCTAAGAAGTGGGATACGGAAGTTCTAAGGAATGACGAGATACGTTTGAAGTTCTCTAACGCTATAGATACAGCAATAAGGAATAGCGCAGTAGGCAACACAGTTGAGGAGGAATGGACGTCTCTAAAAAGGGCCATCACAGAAGTTGGGAAGGAAAACATAGGTACAAAGAAGGTAGCTGCGAAGAAACCATGGGTAACAGAAGAAATACTTCAGTTGATTGATGAAAGGAGGAAGTACAAACATGTTCCGGGAAAATCAGGAATACAGAAATACAAGTCGCTGAGGAATGAAATAAATAGGAAGTGCAGGGAATCTAAGACGAAATGGCTACAGGAAAAATGTGAAGACATCGAAAAAGATATGATTGTCGGAAGGACAGACTCAGCATACAGGAAAGTCAAAACAACCTTTGCTGACATTAAAAGCAACGGTCGTAACATTAAGAGTGCAACGGGAATTCCACTGTTAAATGCAGAGGAGAGAGCAGATAGGTGGAAAGAATACATTGAAAGCCTCTATGAGGGTGAAGATTTGTCTGATGTGATAGAAGTAGAAACAGGAGTCGGTTTAGAAGAGATAGGGGATCCAGTATTAGAATCGGAATTTAAAAGAGCTTTGGAGGACTTACGGTCAAATAAGGGAGAAGGGATAGATAACATTCCATCAGAATTTCTAAAATCATTAGGGGAAGTGGCAACAAAACGACTATACACGTTGGTGTGTAGAATATATGAGTCTGGTGACATACCATCTGACTTTCGGAAAAGCATCATCCACACAATTCCGAAGACGGCAAGAGCTGACAAGTGCGGGAATTATCGCACAATCAGCTTAATAGCTCATGCATCGAAGCTGTTTACAAGAATAATATACAGAAGAATGGAAAAGAAAATTGAGAATGCGCTAGGTGACGATCAGTTTGGCTTTAGGAAAAGTAAAAGCACGAGAGAGGCAATTCTGACGTTACGGCTAATAATGGAAGCAAGGCTAAAGAAAAATCAAGACACGTTCATAGGATTTGTCGACCTGAAAAAAGCGTTCGACAATATAAAATGATGCAAGCTGTTCAAGATTCTGAAAAAAGTAGGGGTAAGCTATAGGGAGAGACGGGTCATATACAATATGTACAACAACCAAGATAGAATAATAAGAGTGGACGATCAAGAACGAAGTGCTCGTATGAAGAAGGGAGTAAGACATGGCTGTAGCCTTTCGCTCCTACTCCTCAATCTGTACATCGATGAACCAATGATGGAAATAAAAGAAAGGTTCAGGAGTGGAATTAAAATACAAGGAGAAAGGATATCAATGATACGATTCGCTGATGACATTGCTATCCTGAGTGAAACTGAAGAAGAATTAAATGATCTGATGATCTGCTGAACGGAATGAACAGTCTAATGAGTACATAGTATGGTTTGAGAGTAAATCGGAGAGAGACGAAGGTAATGACAAGTAGTAGAAATGAGAACAGCGAGAAACTTAACATCAGAATTGATGGTCACGAAGTCAATGAAGTTAAGGAATTCTGCTACCTAGGCAGTAAAATAACCAATGACGGACGGAGCAAGGAGGACATCAAAAGCAGACTCGCTATGGCAAAAAAGGCATTTATGGCCAATAGAAGTCTACTAATATCAAATACCGGCCTTAATCTGAGGAAGAAATTTCTGAGGATGTACGTCTGGAGTACAGCATTGTATGGTAGTGAAACATGGACTGTGGGAAAACCGGAACAGAAGAGAATCGAAGCATTTGAGATGTGGTGCTATAGACGAATGTTGAAAATTAAGTGGACTGATAAGGTAAGGAATGAGGAGGTTCTACGCAGAATCGGAGAGGAAAGGAATATGTGGAAAACACTGATAAGGAGAAGGGACAGGATGATAGGACATGTGCTAAGACATGAGAGAATGACTTCCATGGTACTAGAGGGAGCTGTAGAGGGCAAAAACTGTAGAAGAAGACAGAGATTGGAATACGTCAAGCAAATAATTGAGGACGTAGGTTGCAAGTGCTACTCAGAGATGAAGAGGTTAGCACAGGGGAGGAATTCGTGGCGGGCCGCATCAAACCAGTCAGTAGACTGATGAAAAAAAAAAACAACTTTCAAACTATACTAGATAATAACAAATAATTTTCCACGTGTGGTAAACCGACTCATGAAGTTTATTTACTTCGCAGTTGACGCAATTTTGGGGCAGCCTTGAACTTGTAAACCTGACAAAATGTGGACGCCACGGGAGAGACCTCAGTTTGGGGTTTGCTTCATAAGGACCACGATTCCCTGACCTCACAGCACTAGATTCGTTCTTGTGATGTACTGTGAAGGATCTGGGGTAGAAAACCAAGTTTAGAGACCTACAGGACTAGAAGGCGTGCATTCGCAATGCATTTGAACATGTCACCGTTGAGATCTTGAATCGTACGTGTAGAGAAATGTAATTCCGTCTAGACATTATCCGTCCCACTAAGGGTGCACACATTCATGTGTATGAATGAGGAAACCAAATCGCATGCTGAAAACCGTTTGTTAACATCTAGCATAATTTTAAAGGTACTGAAGTCTTAATTTGTAAAGATCATTTAATTGACTCCCTGTACATGTGGTCTCTATTCTTTCAAACATGTGCGAAAGAACAGAAACCACACATAAAATGAGGTACGCGGCTGACAATGCAGATGCACACGTACGTCCCAACTCTCGGGAATAGCGAGAAGCTGCGAGCAGTGAGGATAAAGGACAGTGGACGATATACGTTGGAGTGTGCGACAAGCTGAGAATTTGCGTTGGACAGGAAGCGGGCTCGGTTGTTGTTGTGATCTTCAGTCCGAAGATTGGTTTGATGCAGCTCTCTATGCTACTCTGTGCTGTGAAAGCCTCTTCATCTCTGAATAACTATTGCAACTTACTACCTTCTCAGTACGCACTTACCTCCAGTACTAAACTTGTGATCCCCCGATGTCTCAGAATGTGTCTTATCAACCGATCCGTTCTTCTTGTCAAGTTGTGCCACAAATTTCTTTTCTCCCTAATACTGTTCAGTACCTACAAGAGTAGGTTTCTTCTGTAGCATCACATTTCAAAAGCCTCTGTTCTATTCTAGTCTAAACTGTGTATCGTACATGTTTCACTCACATACATGGCTACACTCCATACAAATACTTTCAGAAAGACTTTCTGACATGTAAATTTATATTCGATATTAACAAATTTCTCATCTTCAGAAATGCTTTCCTTGCCTTTGCCAGTCTACGTATTGTCGATAGAACTGACTGTGGTCCTTTGGTGCAGAGCCGAGTGGAGGGTCTGAATCAGAGGCTCAGGCGGTTCTGTGACCGTGTAGGCTGCAGATTCCTTGACTTGCGCCATATGGTGGTGGGTCTCTGGGCTCCGCTTAATAGGTCAGAAGTCCACACAGGAGGCGACTGCGCGGGTAGCGAGGGCCATGTGGAAGGGACTGGGCGGTTTTTTAGGTTAGAGGGTCTGAGGGAACCACAGAAGGGACGTCCATCTGCAAGTGGGCAGGTTTAACACAGTGAAGTACTTGTAGAAGCGATTGGTATAGTAATTGTAAATTGTCGTAGCTGTGTTGGGAAAGAACCAGAGCTCCAAGCCCTAACAGAAAGCACTGAAACGTCTCCTTCGAAAAATTTATAAATGACTGTGCTAGTAAACCTCTTACGTAATTTGATTTTCAAACAGCTGAGCAAAACTGAACCTACTCAGATATTTCTCTCTTTACTTATTCTGATCAACAGTAAACTGACACACATTTTTTTTAGCGCAACGCAATCTGACTTTCAATAATCCCTACAAAAGAGTGGTCCTGACTAACAATAACCTATACCTTTCATGAATCACTTACGTCACAAAAATCTTCGTTACTCGAACTACTGCAATGCAGCGAGCGCCAATACTTCCAGCTAAATAAAAGATTCCAACTACTGAAGGCACTAACTACTGATAGGCATAGATTTTGTTGGAGAACAAACTATGTATTTACCTTAATAGTAATCATAAGTCATTATAATTCATGACATCCAGTCTTACAAATTTCCTTTTTCTGACGGACACACGTCCAAATCGTCCGCTCTTAAAATTCTGTCATCTCTCTCCCACATCCACCACTGCTGGCGGCTCACTTCCAACTGCGCTACGCTACGCGCTGTTCACATCCAACTGTCCAACACTACAATAGCGAATATTCCAACAATGCCAACCAGCCACAGATTGCACACAGCACAGTCAGTGATCTTCATACAGAGCGCTACGTGGCGTTACCAACATAAAAACCTAAACAGCCTACTACCTAGTAAAAACCGGTTCATGGAATAAAACATAATCATTCAATAAAGTGACTGGTTGCTGTTTTATGTAACTTATTTACATTCAATTAACAGGCACGGGTTCTAAAGTATCCGTAATGCATAAGTTTAATTTCTTTGTTTCCTAAACGGACATTGTATTTATTTTGTGAGCAGCCGTTTCGCAGTTCCTTTTTAACATTCAACGGTCTGGAGTAAGCAGACTTCTCTATCTCTTTAACACTTCTTCAGTTCAGATACTTCCCTTTGTATAACAGGACTATTAATTTACACTGATTTTCCGGCATTGTGCATTAGTGCCTCTCATAATAGAAAGGCTGCCTTAAATTTCATTAGTGCAGAATACACTTAAATTACATTAAAATTGTTTCTTACCCGTGGCTGCCCCTCCTATCCCAGTATATTCACACAGCAAGTTTCAACAGAAACCTGTGCAGTACGACGTGAAGACCGACGCTGCCACGGTCATGGTTAAAGGACGTTTTCTCTGGAGGTACCAAATTTCTTATCTTAGACCAGGGTAGGAACCAGAATTTAGCGAAATACTAATGAGCTACAACGCCACTAGCGTGAACGATGAAGCAGCTGCGGCGATATTACGCACAACACGCACTAGCCGTAAACTTACACACGTGTGGAGGACATCATACCTTTACAAATGAAGTGACTCCACTCCAGAACACAGTAAATCTGTAATAAGGAGATTCTGTTGATAGAAATAGACTTACTCGGTTCTGCACTGCTGTCCCTACCAGCTGCCAGCGGGCAAATGTAGCTCTCGTGGAAGTAAAACTACAGGGCTCGTTCAGTCAGTAGTGCAACACATTATTTTCTCTCAAAGCAAACCCTAGTTTCTATAGCCTTACGCCATCGTACTGCGAGAGTCTGTATGCCGTCACGGTACCAATCTATCGGTCTGCCTCTCAGCCAGATTCCTGCTGCATCAATAACTTCTCCGTCTTTGCTGTAGTGCTTCCCGTGTTCAGTGGTCCAAAGAACTGCGAGTCACAAGGTGCGAGATCCGATTTATAAGACGGATGAGAAAGAGCAGTCTACCCAAGTTTTCTGATCCCCTTTCGTGTGCGCACACTTGTATGTGACCTTCCCTTGTCGTGGATAAGTGTGTTCGTGTCTTTTTCGGTCATGAACGCACGTAATCGTTTCTTCAGCTTTCTAAGAGTGTCACAATAGACTTCGGATTTGCGCGTTTCACCATGAGGGAGGATATCTAAAGGAATAACCTTCATAGTCCCACAAGACAGTAGCCGCGACGTTACCAGCTGAGGGTACTGTTCTGAACTTGTTCTTCGAAGGAGACGTTGTGTGATCCCACATCATGGATTGCCGTTTTGTTTCAGGTTCGGTGTGTTCACTACATATTTCATTGAATGTGACAAAGTTTGACAAGAAATCGTCACCATCACCATTATAACGAGCAAGCAGCTCGACACAGGCGAACGTTAGTTTCCTCTTTACGCTCTTCAGTTAGGGTTCGAGGGATGCAGACTCAGAAACCTTTTTATACACGCCAACTGATGGACGAGTATGTCAGCACTACCAACAGAGGCGTCATATTGAACACTGAGTTGCTTAACAGTTATTCGTCGATCACCTCTAATAACAATTGTCCGTACGTTGCAACATGCATATGTCGCAACATGGGAGATCAGATTGATTTTCTTCTCTCTATTCTATTGCCAACACGCATCTAACCAGCGGCTTACCGTGCTTTTACCCACTGCCCATTATGTAAATACCTTTGAGTATTTGTGATGGTATGGTCTTCGTTCAAAGGAAATCTATTAACTGCTCTCTGCTTAGAACGCACCTCTATCTCAGATACCATTTTGAAGACTGCTTATAGCGCTAAATAAATAAATGTCGTGTGACTAGGGCCTCGCGCCGGGTAGACCGTTCGCCGGTTGCAAGTCTTTCGATTCGACACAGGCGAACACTTGTCTCGTCTTTACGCTCTTTTCGGTGACTTGCGCGTCGATGGGGGTGAATTGATAATGATTAGGACAACACAACACCCAGTCCCTGAGCGGAGGAAATCTCCGACCGAGCCGGGAATCGAACCCGGGCCCTTAGGATTGACATTCTGTCGCGCTGACAACTTTTTTTTTAATGTCATTTTGTTCGTTATTGTTCGTTTCAATTGTTCGTGGCGGACGTCACTTGACGCCCGTTGAAGTTCGTTATTGATCCATTCACTCAGTTTGCCGGCAACCACTGAGCTACCACTCAGCTGCCTTCTGCACGAAATTACTAGAAATATATGAGATGATGCAGAAATATTTAAAGACTTCGCTAACAAAGTTACAACTTTTTATACCAAAACTGGCCTAAAACAAGCTATGTGTTGCATTATTTACTAAAGACGCCTCATAGCTGTTCAAACAAATTTCGGGCTTGCAGCCGGTCGTCGTTCAGTACTTCGCACGATATTTCGAAATATCGTGCGAAGTATTGAACGATGACCGGCTGCAAGCCCGAAATTTGTTTGAACAGTCAATTCGCCGGGAAACGTTTAAAATTCACACCCCTCATAGTTGTGTCAAATATTACTAAGAGGCGTTTGTTACAACTGATTCACTTCCAGACTGTATCTTTAAATGTGTATTTATAGCCTTCCAGGGACAGAATACTGCAACAGTATAACTTATGCTGAAAAAGAACCTTAGACTAACGTTAGGACAAGCTGGTCACTATTGTTTTCTCTCACTTATGGGTACTCCGTGAATAAATCTCTACGCTATGATTATTGAGGGGTACATCATTTGACGGTTACATTTTAAGTGAGAGGGATTCGTATTTGGGCAGAGAGCTAAACGGAACACTCCTATGCTAATTACAGAAGAGCAAATATTACACAAATTTGTGTTTCCTCAGCTCATTCGAAAGCTGTTAGGATGGAGTTTTTAAAGTGTTCAGACAGGCTCTCAGATCTGTTTTAATCTAATGATCAGAGTCGAAATTATTTACTTTGATTTTTCTTCTGTTTATACTGCTACATTTATGGCTCATTTCAGAAAAATATTGATGTATTGTTTTGATAATTTGCTCAAAATATTTTGGAACCGTCAGTTTGTCGCGAGTCAAAAACTAGTCTAAGATTCTCGCAGAATTAGAGCTTCATTATTGTTGAGCAAATTAGCATAAAATGGGAGATTGTTTATCTGCATCGAAGACTTCCGAGAAAGGGTACTATTTCCTTTTAAAAGGCAGAAGAATTTGTAGCTCGTTGTGGTCTCTCTCAGTAATCTTTAACTGTAAAACAGCCACAGAATTCAATAAGGTTCAGCATGGATGAAATAACTGTTTCCTTTTTACAGGTGTGAGACAGGAAATAGGTCATGCACATGTTGAATAAATCATTATGTGATTTGTCTGCTGCAGTTTGTAATGAGTTAAGTCCAATGTTTTGCGACAAGAGATGAACCGAGTAAGTACTGTACCCACAGTAGCGATCGGTGGTCGCATTGGATCTGAACACCTTGCAGCTATTAGTTGGTCAACCTCAAATACGTTAACGAGCCTACGATGCATCTTCAATTTCGCCCGGGTTGCTTTCATGCAGATCTTTAAACTTACGGTAAAACACGAAAGTTACGTAACACACTCACTCCACTTTCAACCTAGTATTCAGTACATTGTCATAGCTCGTGACTGTTGCTCTCTAGAAAAGGAAGCCAGTCCTCATAAGTCAATTAATAGTTGTATGATATACACAAAAGGAACAGACGGAAAACAGCAACACGAAAAAACTGTAGGTGCATACTAAAATATTATAGGTACATAAAGAATTCATTTGTGGTATACAGCCAGCCGGGGTGACCGAGCGGTTCTAGGCGCTACAGTCTGGATCTGCGCGACCGCTACGGTCGCAGGTTCGAATCCTGCCTCGGGTATGGATGTGTGTGACGTCCTTAGGTTAGTTAGGTTTAAGTAGTTCTGTTCTACGGAACACATGACCTCAGAAGTTAAGTCCCATAGTGCTCAGAGCCATTTGAACCATTTTTTGTGGTATACATGTTCTGCTGTGTTTTTATTTATAACACTAGCTGTGTGCCCGGCGTGCCTTGGCATATATTTACTCCAATCTTCTATTAGTCCCACTGATCGAAATGGCGCAAGGATTAGCACACTGTACTCACATTCGGGAGGACGACGGTTCAAATCCTCTTAAGGCCATCCAACTTCAGGTTTTCCGTGATTTACGCCAATCGCTCCAGGCAAATATGGGTGGTTGATTTGTCAGGACGGTCGGATACTTTCCCCGTCCGTGACTCAGACCGAGCTTCTATTCCGTCTCTAGCGACCTCCATGTCGACGGGACGTTAAATCCTAATCTTCCTTTTCCTCCTCCCACACCTTCTCTGACCATCATCCCCACCCCAACAGGACATTGGTGGTTCTTACCCCTACCCAGTAGTTACTCTTGGCTTCACCAGTGTTCCCACACCTCCCATATATTTAACATGTTTCACACATATTCGTAGAGGTATTTCATATGTATCTCTTGAGAATTGCGCTTTGCAGTTTCGTTTTTGCGCGACTAATTGTTTATCATGTCATATCTCCCGAACCATTTGTGTTAAAGTTATATACACTGAAGAGCCAAGGAAACTGGTACACCTGCCTAATATCCTGTAGAGCCTCCAAGAGTACGCAAAAGCGCCACAACATGATGTGGCATGGAATTCGACTAATGTCTGAAGAAGTGCTGGAGGAATAGACACCATCAGTCCCGCAGGACTGTTCATAAATCGGAAAGGGCACGAGGGGGTGGAGATCTCTTCTGAACAGCACGTTACCAGGCATCCCAGATATGCTCAACAATGTTCGTATCTGGAGAGTTTGGTGGCCACAGGAAGTGTTTAAACTCAGAAGAGTGTTCCTGTACCCACTCTATAGCAATTTGGACGTGTGGGGTGTCGCATTGTCCTGCTGGACGTGCCCAAGTCCATCGGAATGCACAACGGACATGAATGGATGCAGGTGATCAAACAGGATGCTTACCTACGTGTCACCTGCCAGAGCGTGTCTAGACTATCAGAGGTCCCATATCACTCCAACAGCAGACGCCCCACACAGCTAGAACAGTCACCTGCTGACATGCCGGGTCCATAGATTGATGAGGTTGTCTCCACACCCGTACACTTCTATCCGCTCGATACAATTTGAAACGAGACTCTGACCAGGCAACATATTTTCAGTCATCAACTGTCTAATGTCGGTGAGGACGGGCCGAGGCGAGGCGTAAAATTTTGTGTCATGTAATCATCAAGACTACACGAGTTGGCCTTCAGCTCCGAAAGCCGATATAGATGCTGTTTCTTTGAATGGTTCGCACGCTGACACTTGTTGATGGCCCGGTGTTGAAATCTGCAGCAATTTATGGAAGGGTGGCACTTCTGTCACGTTGAACGATTCTCTTCAGTAGTCGTTGGTCCTGTTCTTGAAGGATCTTTTTCCAGCCGCTTAGATGTCGGAAATTTGATGTTTTACCGGATTTATGATATTCAAGGTACACTCGTGAAATGGTCGTACTGGGAAATCCCCACCGCATCGCTGTCTCGGACATGCTCTCCCATCGATCGTGCGCCGACTATAACACCACACTCAAATTCACTTAAATCTTGAGAACCTGCCATGGTACCAGCAGTAACCGATCTAACAACTGCGCCAGACACTTGTTGTCTTACACAGGCGTTGCCGACCGCAGCGCCGTATTCTGCCTGTTTACACATCTCTGTATCTGAATAGCACGCCTATACCAATTTCGTTGGCGCTTCAGTGTAATTTGGCAGTGCATTCAGTGATATGTGTGGATACTCTCTGCGACGTCTGTTGCGAATAGACTTAGTGGAAAAGAAGCAATAAATTAAAACGTCATGCACGATGCAGCTGTTGTTTATGACGTTGTACCTCGTGAACTATTCATCGTATAATGATGACACATTTTGCAGCTACATTCGGTGGTATATATGAGTACTGTCTTCTAAACGTGTCACGGATAGAGTTAGTAGAAAAGAGTAATATGTTAAAAATTCATGCCTGGTGCGGCAGTTCTACTCCACGTCAGTGAGCAATATACTTTTTGTTTTGATCATTTTGTAGGATGCGTCTGCGGTAAAAGTTTCTTAAAGGCCTGAAGTTGTATATAAAATGTTTCGCAAGTCACTAAGTGCTCTCGCTATAAAATACTTGATGAATGAAGTCTGGGTATTCACCCGTCGTGACCTACACTTCTTTTTCACCCATCTCCTCACTCCTTTGATAGGTATGCGATTCTTATACTCACAGCGCTTCTTTCCAGGCAGTAAATGATTTATGTGCCAAGTTTGTTGGAAACGGATTCCTGTGGTTTAGGGGGAAATGTGGAACATACGTATACGTGCACGTACACACATTTATTTTTATAATATGTGTGGATTCCGAAGTCAAACACTAAAGCAGTATTGGACCAATTAAAAAATTAGTAACAAAGGCAGTACGTGTATTATTTTGCGAAGTCACATTTCCACATTTGTCAAGTAAATGTCGAGAAACACTACAGTTTCATATGCAGAAATATTCATTGCGCCCGAAAAGCTCTTTAATTATGAACGAAGTGGACTGCTTTTGTACTTAATGAAAAATGCTTTCCGAATTCATTCTCTTCCTGCAGACGGATTCCAAGCCCATTACACCTTCTTATCCACAAAATATTCCATAGGGAATAGCGCTCATTCTACACTGCAGTGGAGCTACCATACATTTATCGTAACACTGCTTTCGTTTATCATTCTTCTCTCCTAACTTAAACGTATTTCGATTGTTCCAGGTATTTTATCCCGTAGGTCCGCCGCCACTTGCCACGAGGTAAACACTTTCCTACGGTCGCGCTCCGCTTCACGTCTGTTGCGTTGCTTGATGTTCGGAAGGCACTCGGCTCAACTTCGATTATTGATTTCCAATACGGCATGCGTATTGAACCTTTCTAACTGCCTCCACTTCTCTTCCCGGACGCTTCCACTCTCCGTCAGAGCAATCAATTAAATATAACGCGTACTGGAATGAAATTAAGAAATAAAAGTAACGTATTTATGAATAAAATTCGTTAGTCCTTACCTCTCCTATTTTCCATTCATCTGGAACTCACCAGTACAGCTGTGATGAAAAATTATGGCAAATACGTCATTATATAATATTAATTTTCTTGATTGTGTATTGAGTTTTACGGTATTGACGACCCATTTGCAATGGAGGAATGGCGTTCCTCTATTTTTTTCCAGTGGGAAGACGGTATGTGGCGAAGAGAGGAAAGGATGTTACTAGCTGTGGTGGTACCTTTACTCAACGCAGCTTGATGTACACATGAATCAGAGATATAAGTTTTTCCAGCAACTACGTAGGAGTAAACGATGCGGGAACATTGTTTTTCTTGCTACCGTCAGGTTAGTCTCACTCAAGTTTCTCAGGAACTGCAGGATGACATCACTGAGATGCCGGATGTAGTTTCTTACATAAATGATTTACATGTACTTTCAGACGACTATTTAATAAAATTTTTAAGTCGCATTGTTGGGAATGTATAAATAAGGCTAAATGACAGTTGTAATATATTCGGCAATTCAAAAAAAATTGCTTGAAAATATAATTCACCAGAACTCAAGTGATGATATGCAATGGTGCTCGAAACAGAGGCAGATGCTGAAAAAAGTAGAAGCTCTGGACCGTACTCAACAGTTAGAGGAGAGATGAAATATAAAAATCATATTATCTGGCAATATCCTGTGCTAATTCCTACATGTTCTTCACATTGCACTATCGCGTTATAGTGCTGCATCATGACGTTGCTGTGTTATACCTGGCGTATCACTTCTGTGATGTGGGCTGTTCTTGTCGCGTTTGCAAGTGTGCTAAAATGACGCGGTTTTCAGTGGTGAAAACGTGCTAGATCGTCAGTGGAATGTCATTCCCGCTGTATGACGTCGTGGTCTCCTGACCTTCATTGCTTACATATTCCGCCCTCACAATCATACTCCGCACATCAAGACGCTTCATTCGTATCCAAACTCGATAAGATAAAGTCAGTGTTGTATGAATTCATGTAAACGATATGCAATTAACAAGTAAGTGCACCGTGGTTGAAATACTCGAGGCTGGCGTACACACATACATTCCATACACAACAGTCACATAAGCTTTTAGTTCGAGAGAGAAACCGCACAATGGGACGCCGGACCATTCAGAGGACGATCCAGCCTATGTCAGCCGGTGACCGGCCGTGTAGTGGACAGTGTGGGCCTGAGTAAAAGGGATGAACAACCCCGTGATCGGCTTAAAAGCAAATTCCGTTACATTGTGTGGGAGCCGCCAACCTACGCATTCTTTACACATAGCATGCAGTGTCAGAGATTTCCACAAGGAGACAGCAAACGCCAAACACGATTGCTACAGGTTTCCGGATTGGTAGCCTTAAACGAAACATCGTTCTCCCGTTTTAGAAGACCAATGCTGATTGGCAGACGTTATTGGCAGACAATATTTCTGAGGCCTTGAGCTGAAGGAATAATGGAAGAGACCGAAAGATATACCCCTTCACGTCTGGCGTGGAGAGGCACCGTTCCATTGTCGCTCTTGGAGCGAGGAACAAATCTCTCCTCAGTACTTCACTGGGACAGCACCTCTGTCGAGAGCGAATCGAAATGCTAGTCTATGTTGAGTCCTTGCGATTAAGCGTTGTACAGTGTGTTGGCCGACACACTTATTGTGCGGTGTGAACGGACAGAGTTATAGTTAAACACCTGCAAGTGAATTTTGAGTGGCATCGCGGTGGACTGGTTATCTGACCGGTGTACCACGCCAATAGTTAGACTAGGGGTGAATAGGAACCCTTGACTTCATCAAGGCATAGGGAGAGTTTGATTGGCGAAGGTCAATCCAGATAGAACGAGAGTTATCTTATTTGTCAGCAGCGAGCGGCGCAGACAGCAGTTATCGCAGCTTACGGTATTGTGCGCTACAGCTATTGCGAGCCCCATATTTCCTCCACAACAGTACACTTCACTGCATTTCACACGCGACAGCCTCGACCATACCTAGCAACATTCTAAAGGATAGTTATTCAAGTTGAGTAGGCGCGCCTCTCAGCCTTTCTGCCAAGTCAACAACCATCTTAAACTTTGTATAGAAATTTCATTAGCGAATCCTATCCTTTAGAGGTAACTTCACATTCCGAAAAGAACCAGGATATAACTTGTTCAATTCATAACTAAAAGTGCCATTGTGATTTTTCACAATTTTTGCAAAATGAATAATAACTTTCGTTAGTTTCATGTTTTTCTTACACTAACTAGCACTACTCCAGTACCCAAGTACCGCACTAGTTACATAAGAAATTTTGTGAATTTTTGTGTCATTTCCTTACAGCGGACGACTCCAGGATATATTTATTGCTGAAAGTTTTTCAGGCATTTTTCTTTAGAGCGTTAGGAGCGTCTGTCTGACTTCTGTAGTAGTGTGGGGGTGGAAATTGCATCTTACAGGAGCCACAGGGTAAAGGGTACAGCTCAGATTAATCCGTTGCGCAGAATAACAGAATAACAGATCAACCCCACACCTCAGACCGCCAGCTTGCGATGTACGCGCTGTCTTCTTCATCTTACACTTGAGGACACCAACCAGGAGAACTACGAACAAGGAACGCTGCAAGCTCAGGATTTATTTGTATAGAATGTTCTCGGACTTCTTGCCGTGTCAGTTCAAGTTAAAACCTCGAGCTTTCGACGGTTACCTCCATTTACTGCGTCAAGAGCAACTGACTGTCAAAAGTGCCTTATGTAGCCCATAAACGGCTCCTGATTGGTCAGCAATTACGCTATGCCATCGAAGATGGTGTCAACATCACGCGCCGATGACGCTACGACTCCAACAGTAGCTTAAACATTGCGACCAGTATCTCAGACTCTGATCTGCATCGAGAGCTCGCTCCCATGCACCGCTGAGATTATATCCGCTGCCAGGGTTGAAGATCTTCTCACTCATTCCTATTTCTCTATCCTCTTCAATTGCAGAATCCAGTATGGAAAAACCTGAGAAAAACTTTTGTTTCGTCAATACTACTTTATATTTGTTTGTGTGGCTGTGCTCAGCAACTGCAGATTTCTTAAGTTCCTGATGTTTAATATGCAGTCGAAGTTCTGCACAGCTGATGGAAACGTTGCGGATTGACTGACCGATGAAACTACTTCCGCACTCGCAAGGGATGTTCTAAATCCCAGGGATCCTGAGGCCGAGACTGTCCTTAACAAGGCGTAACATCTGCTTTATCATCTTAGAAAATAGATATGATACCTCGTTTTCGCAGGACTCTAACCTATTTAATGCATGTAGATTTTGTGGTACAACGAAAGTCGGATGGACGTCTCGGCCACTCAATGTACCGCAAGCCGACGCACAATGTTTTAGAGCCCTGAGTTTCCACGATCCAGATCAGAAAATAGCAGCTTTAAATACACCGGCACTCAGAGCAAAAATTGTTTCTAACGAGCACCACTTGGGTTCCGAAATTAATCTGCTGCAGTATGTTTTCCGAACGGCCACGTGATATGAAGTCAGAGTTCTCCTAGAAAAGGAAACATGAAAATACTGAAGAGTCGCTTTATGAGCAACCGATTGCATTGCTTCCTTTCTGCGGCGCTTCATCCAGCAAAACAGGAACAGCCCTGGGAACACAAGGTCTAAGATCTATTTCCCGATCTTTTAACAAGATAAAGGAGATACTACGCCCTGTTACAGACAGTCCTCGTTTCAAAATCCTTGGGATTTATAACTTCCCTTGTGAGGGCGGAAGCAATTGCATCAGTCAGTCCATCAGCTTCATTTCTGACCGTTGTGCAGATCATCAACGGCATTTTAAAAATCGATAACTGTATTACTTTGCAGTTGCCGAGCACAGCCTACTAACAAACATAAAATACTACTTGACGAAATGAAAGTTTTCTCAGGCTTATACTTACGGTGGTTTTGTAGTTTACGAGGCTATGGAAATTAAAATGTGTGAGAATATTTTCAACCGTGACAGCGGTGCATGAAAGCGAGCCCTCGATGCAGAAAAGAGCCAGAGATATTCGCCGCAATGTTTAAGCTACCGCCAAATCTATGACGCCACCAATGCAGACATTGTCAACATCTGCGACGACATTGCTAACCAATCAGAAGCCCTTAATGGGTACATAAGGCCGTCACAAGAGCACTTTTGACAGTCAGTTGTTCTTGACGAAGAGGATGGACGTAATCGCCGAAAGCTCGAGGTTTTACCCTGAATTGGCGCGACTAGAAGTTCGAGAATGTTTTAGGCAAAGTGCCGTCGCGAAAGACCGTGTTTTCTGGATGCATTTGTTATGTGGAAGTGGGTTTTGGGTTTAGCTAAATCATAAAATGTATTTAGAGAGCTGCACAACCATATTTTGCAGAATACCTTTCATCTTATCTGGGACCGTGAGATAACGGACACTATCTCGCAAGATGGATGAAGGGTATAAGACGGATGCCATATTTCTTGACTTCCGGAAAACGTTTAACTCGGTGCCCTACTGCAGATTCCTAACAAAAGTACGAGGATATGGGATTGGTTCGCAAATATGTCAGTGGCTCTAAGTCTTCTTAAGTAATAGAACACACTACGTTGTCCTCGATGGTGAGTGTTCATCGGAGGTGAGGGTATCATCTGGAGCGCCCCAGGGAAGTGTGGTAGGTCCACTGTTGTTTTCTATCTACAATCCTGGAAATTGAAATAAGAACACCGTGAATTCATTGTCCCAGGAAGGGGAAACTTTATTGACACATTCCTGCGGTCAGATACATCACATGATCACACTGACAGAACCACAGGCACATAGACACAGGCAACAGAGCATGCACTATGTCGGCACTAGTACAGTGTATATCCACCTTTCGCAGCAATGCAGGCTGCTAATCTCCCATGGAGACGATCGTAGAGATGCTGGATGTAGTCCTGTGGAACGGCTTGCCATGCCATTTCCACCTGGCGCCTCAGTTGGACCAGCGTTCGTGCTGGACGTGCAGACCGCGTGAGACGACGCTTCATCCAGTCCCAAACATGCTCAATGGGGGACAGATCCGGAGATCTTGCTGGCCAGAGTAGTTGACTTACACCTTATAGGGCACGTTGGGTGGCACGGGATACATGCTGACATGTATTGTCCTGTTGGAACAGCAAGTTCCCTTGCCGGTCTAGGAATGGTAGAACGATGGGTTCGATGACGGTTTGGACGTACCGTGCACTATTCAGTGTCCCCTCGACGGTCACCAGAGGTATACGGCCAGTGTAGGAGATCGCTCCCCACACCATGATGCCGGGTGTTGGCCCTGTGTGCCTCGGTCGTATGCAGTCCTGAATATGGCGCTCACCTGCACGGCGCCAAACACGCATACGACCATCATTGGCACCAAGGCAGAAGCGACTCTCATCGCTGAAGACGACACGTATCCATTCGTCCCTCCATTAACGCCTGTCGCGACACCACTGGAGGCGGGCTGGACGATGTTGGGGCGTGAGCGGAAGACGGCCTAACGGTGTGAGGGACCGTAGCCCAGCTTCATGGAGACGGTTGCGAATGGTCCTCGCCGATACCCCAGGAGCAACAGTGTAGCTAATTTGCTGGGAAGTGGCGGTGCGGTCCCCTACGGCACTGCGTAGGATCCTACGATCTTGGCGTGCATCCGTGCGTCGCTGCGGTCCGGTCCCAGGTCGACGGTCACGTACACCTTCCGCCGACCACTGGCGACAACATCGATGTACTGTGGAGATCTCACGCCCCACGTGTTGAGCAATTCAGCGGTACGTCCACCCGGCCTCCCGCATGCCCACTATACGCCCTCGCTCAAAGTCCGTCAACTGCACATACGGTTCACGTCCACGCTGTCGCGGCATGCTACCAGTGTTAAAGACTGCGATGGAGCTCCGTATGCTACGGCAAACTGACTGACACTGACGGCGGCGGTGCACAAATGCTGCGCAGCTAGCGCCATTCGACGGCCAACACCGCGGTTCCTGGTCTGTCCACTGTGCCGTGCGTGTGAGCATTGCTTGTACAGCCCTCTCGCAGTGTCCGGAGCAAGTATGGTGGGTCTGACACACCGGTGTCAATGTGTTCTTTTTTCCATTTCCAGGAGTGTATAAATAAGAAACAGCAGTGGCTCCAGCACTGTCCCTTGGGGAACGCCCCATTTAACAGTCCCCCTTCGGGACTGAACATCACTACCACTCTCAATATTGCGGAGAATTACCTTCTGCTTTCTGTTCTTTAAGTAAGAGGCGAACCAATTGTAAGCTACTCCCCTTACTCCATAATGGTCCAACTTCTGCAGTAATATTTTGTGGTCAACACAGTCAAAAGCCTTTGTTAAATCAAAGAAAACACCCATCGTTCGCAAACTTTTATTTAATCCGTCCAAAACCTCACAGAGAAAAGAGACTATAGCATTTTCAGTTGTTAAGCCGTTTCTAAAACCAAACTGTACATTTGACAGCAAATTATGTGAATTTAAATGCTCCAGTAACCTTGTATATACAACCCTCTCGATAACTTTAGCAAACACCGATGGCATAGAAATAGGTCTATAATTGTCAACATTATCGCTGTCTTCCCTTTTTTTAAAGTGGCTTCACCACCGAGTACTTTAATTGGTCAGGAAACCGAACACTTCTAAAGGAAAAGTTACAGATATGGCTAAGTACTGGGCTAACATACATGGAACAATATTTCAGTATTCTGCTAAATACCCCATCATATCCATAAGAGTTCTTGGTCTTTAGTGATTTAATTATTAACTCAATCTCCCTCTTGTCAGTATCATGGAGGAGCATTTCAGGTAACAGTCTCGGAACACTTTTTGCTACGAGCGCTATATGATTCCCTGTTGGGACTAGGTTTCTATTTAGTTCACGATCTATATTCAGAAAGTGATTATTAAGTACTATACATATATGCGACTTACCAGTAACACGGACATTCCCACTATGCACTGATTCTATATCCTCGACCTGTCTCTGCAGACCAGCCACTTCCTTTATGACTGACCATATGGTTTTAATTTTATCCTGAGACTTAGCTATTCTATCTGCATACCACATACTTTTTGCCTTCCTAATAACTTTTTTAAGCACCTTACAATACTGTTTGTAATAGGTTGCTGCATTTAGATTGTGACTGTTTCTAACGTTTTCATATAACTGCCACTTTGTTCTACAAGATATTCTTATCCCTTTGGTCAGCCACCCAGGCTGCCTGTTTGTGCTAGTACCCTGTTTTGAACGTTCTACCGGAAAGCAACTTTCAAAGAGCACGAGAAAAGTCTTGAGGAAAGCATTATATTTGTCGTCTACTGTATCAGCACTATAAACATCTTGCCACTCTTCTTTCTTGATAAGGTTTACAAAAGTCTCTACAGCTTTCCTAAAATGATGGTAAGTATATTTAACATGTGTTGCAACACAAAAATCTTTTAGACTTAAAAGTTGTGCATCATGATCTGAAAGGCCATTCACCTTTTTGCTAACAGAATGCCCTTCTAGTAATGAGGAATGAACAAAAATGTTGTCTATGGTTGTTCTACTGTTCCCTTGCACTCTCGTCGAAAAGAATACGGTTTGAATAAGATTATATGAATTAAGGAGGTCTACCAGCATCCTTTTCCTTGCACAATCACTTATACAATTAATATTGAAGTCACCACATATAACTAACTTTTTGTATTTCCTATAAAGTGGACCAAGAACCACCTCTAGCTTTAACAAAAATGTTGTGAGATCGGAGTCTGGGAATCTATAAATAACAACAGTAACAAGTTTAGCTCCCCTAAATGTAACCTCACCTGCACAACATTCAAACACCTTTTCAGTGCAATACTTTGAAACATCAGTTGACTCAAATGGAATACCGTTTTTCACATACATGGCTACTCCCCCGCAACGCAAAGAGCTCCTAGAAAAGCTGCCAGCCAACCTGTATCCTGGTAAAGGAAGCCTCTGAATTATCTCATTATTTAAGAAGTGTTCAGATATAAAAATGATTTCAGAGTCAACATCTATAAGCAGTTCACTAACTTTATCTCTAGTCCCTTGTATATTTTGATGAAATATACTAATTCTCTCATTATTCGGATACCTAAGCTCTGTCGAAAGTTGTTTCTTTGTTAGAGAGACTTCCCTTAAGCAGGAATACCTATCAGCTGACTTCAATCTAAAAAAGGTACAGCTCTAACACCCACAACTACCGGAATTTTTCCATGAGTGTTCCCCCCCCCCCCCCCCCCCCCCACCTATGCTGTCACCTATAAGCTTTGCCAACCTCCCCTTTCCATACCTGTTGAGGTGCAGGCCATGCCTGTGAAACCCGTCCTGCTGATAGACTCCACCGACACCACTGAAATGTGACCCATGCTTTCTGTCATCAGCTCACCCCCAAGTCTCATGTTATTACGCCTGACGGCTGTGTTAAGATGAGGCCGATCGTGACGCTGAAACAGTTCCACGAAATGCACATTCGCGTTGCCAGTCTGAGTGGCTATCTCCTCCAGGTCACCATCTATGTCAAACTCCCCATCCCTATCAATACTATTACCAGCCCCACCCACAACCACTACCTGATCCTCTTTAGTAAAATCCCTACATAACCCCCTATGTTAACAGTCACCTGAGCCAATCCTGCATTAGGCTTCACAATGCTGGTGACCTGGTACTCACTTCCCAAAACTTCCTGCAACAGCTGGCCTACACCTCTTCCATGAGAACTACCTAACAGCAGAACCTTCTTCTTTCCCTTAGACTTTGATCATTCTTCAAAAAGGGTTCAAATGGCTCTGATCACTATGGGACTTAACATCTGAGGTCATAAGTCCCCTAGAACTACTTAAACCTAACTAACCAAAGGACATTACACGCATCCATGCCCGAGGCAAGATTCGAACCTGCGACCGTAGCGGTCGCGCGGTTCCGGACTGAAGGGCCTAGAATCGCTCGGCCACAGCGGTCGGCTTTGATGATTTTACACAACCGAATGATAAATTCGTAATATTTCCCTAGCGCGACTTCAGTGGAGAGACACATGGCCGCCTGGTACGAGTTCTGCACCGTCTACAGAGCTCCAAAGCAATCACTGTGCTCTTTTACTGGGGTGACCAATATTTTCCCTGCGGAGTTTAGTTAGATGGCTCACGCTACTAAAGAAAGCTCTTTAGTAAACCAATTCACCAAACGCATCCACTTCCTGAGAAAGCAGGAAAGCTTGATAGGATAATACGTCTTAGATACAACATCGCCAAAGAAATAGCTATGCACGTGGGTTAGGTACAGCTATCATACACGATAAACGACTTGCAAGCTGATCACCGGAGTAGGCGCTAGTCTCCAGCTTAACAATGTCTGTCTGCCACATAAACAAAGCAATAGTCCATATGGAACTACAAACGTGGAACATGACTCACAAAAAGTACGAAGATTGCTAAGCAATGGTGAATCAAAATACCAAGACAGAAACTATTTTCTGTCGAAACACTGGATACCTGCAACCGTAAATTTTTCCTGCAAGTTGCGACTGTCTCCTGCGCTGAACTATAAACACAATTACATTTCAGAACACTCACACCTAAGAAGCCCCTAATTACATTACATAGCAACTGTGTCCTTCAATCTCTGACATTGTCCACTGTGGTGTAGATGCCTCAAAAACCCATTCTGGGTACGAAGCAATAAGTGTGAAAAAGCAACGTAGTTATCTAAAAGGTACAGTTTATGTGGAGAAGTATTCAGTGAGCATGTAGACAGACCAGCAAAAGAGGGAATGAACACACCGCAAACACGCTATTTCAAAATAGCACGAATTGAAAGGAACAATATTATTAAAAGAAAAACGAGTCTTTCAAAATTAAAATAGCACATAGAATATAAGGCAAAAGATGAAATCAGCCGGTGTGACAGAGCGGTTCTAGGCGATTCAGTCTGGAACTGCGCGACCGCTACGTTCGCAGGTCGAATCCTGCTTCGGGCAAGGATGTGTGTGATGTTCTTAGGTTAGTTACGTTTAAGTATTTCTAAGTTCTAGGGGACTGGTGACCTCAGATGTTAAGTCCCATAGTCCTCATAGCCATTTGAACCATTTCTCAGCAAAAGCTGACCGAAAGTACAGAGAGGTATTTCCCGAAAATCTTGGTGCAAAACAAACTGAAATCTGCCCGAACAGGCAATGAAGGGCGAACGATACCGACCGGCCACCGTGTCATCCCCATTAGCCCACAGTCATCACTGCGGTATGAGTGTGATGGAACATCAACTGGAGTTGTCAGTGCCATCTTTCTTCTGCCGGCGGCAACTCAGCCAAAAAAGGAACCCCTCAAAACGGCTTAACAGTTTAGTGGAATCTGGCCAACAGCTACCAAATGCTCTCGATTATCTGTTATTCGCGAACGATATGGTAGTGTATTAAATAGCAGCTAAATTTTTGTGTGAATGTAACACATTTATTTAAACGAAATTGTACGTGTCCATGAAAATGTATAAAATGTAACCTCGTAGTTTATATGCATAAACCAGTCTTGTCATGCATAGTAACATCAGTATGACCCAATGGCAGGATAAAAAATTACCTCCCAGGTCGAACGCTACAAAAAAATTCTTTGTTACGTTTCATTCTGAATTATATTTCTTTAATAGCCAATTTCACCTTTGCGTAGCAAAACAGTTTCGTATTTAAGTTTAACATGCTGCGACATTGACGCGAACAAAACAGTGACTCGAATATAGAACAAATTTCCTTAATGTAGGTTAATTCTTGCAAAGAAGAAAACAGCAACCAGCCACTATTAATACTGCTATTTATTTAGGTAAATGGCGCCATTACCAGTTTCGAAGCGACAAGTTCATCATCAGACGGATGTTCACATGATTTTCAAGAGACATTTTACATTATCGTCCGTTTTCGATTTTTATTCTTCAACTGTGGCGAAGTATTTTTGGTGTGCTGTTGTCGTCGGTAATTCCGCTCGATTTTGTTGCGAAGTTGCAGGATTGTATTTTTCGAATATTCCAAAATATATCCAGCACTTATGTAATTTGTACATCACCTTATTGTGTAAAGCACCACACACGCACACCAAAAAGGATTTGCCACATGTGCCCGAGGCAGGGTTCGAACCTGCGACTGTAGCGGTCGAGCGGTTCCAGGCTGAAGCCCCTAGAACCACTAGGCCACTGTGGCCGGCTATTGTTTTTGTAAAACAGATCTGAAGATGGTCACATATAGACAGAAACGGGGAATCTGTTGACAAGTGTTTGTGACCATAGTAAAGACAATTTATTCGTATTTAAGAATGAAAATACAAATCGTGTTCTTTTTTTACAAGCAGACTTCAAGAGATAAGTTAAACTTTATTGTGGCAGTCCAAGTGGCTTTTATTGAATAATACACTACACTTCAAAGTGACACATACATACATGGCACTGTTGTTCAACACATTGACGAAATCTCGCGAAAGAACAGTCGTAACCTCCTACCACTCTTTCAGTTCCTCGATGACACAAATCCGTTCCTTGGTCACGGAACCATTCGAGACAAGCTGTGCGGCCTCCTCATCGTTGGGAAATCTGCTTCCCCAAATGTTCTTTCCGATTCTCCGGACATCGTCTATGATCGATGTCGATAGCCTTCCTTTCCGATCAGAATCACTGACGTTTCTGCGGTCTTTGGCAAATTGTTGGCACTGTTTGACTACAGTGGAGCCGCGTGATCTGAGGTGTCTTGTCACGGTCCGTGCGGCTTCCCCGTCGGAGGTTCGAGGCCTCCCTCGGGCATGAGTGTGTGTGTCGTCCTTAGCATAAGTTAGTTTAAGTTACATTAAGTAGTGCGTAAGCTTAGGGACCGATGACCTCAGCCACTTGGTTCCATAAGCTCTTACCACAAATTTCCAAACTACATCGGAAAGCGACATTGCATTTCATCCTTACACAGTCAGAATTAAAGTGCGACTCTGTGTGTAATTTGTACGTTTCACTCACAAGGAAGGTACTGTTCCGCGCACTTCAGTTTTGACGTACATATCCAGTGTCCTTGCAACTTCGCTCCCTCCCTCGCCGTGGGGCACCTATTATCCTTACCACAGCAGAATAATGTCTGCAGGATTCTGTGTGGCAATGCACCAGTCTTGTTGTGCAACGCTCTTGGCGCGGGAAGACACGTGTAACTTACTTTGTGAAGTCCCTAGGTAATTTTCCTAGAAAGCGTTTTACTGCGTAACAGGAGCCGTCCGGGGTGACCGAGTGGTTCTAGGTGCTATAGTCTGGAACTGCGCTACCGCTACGGTCGCAGGTTCGAATCTTGCCTCGGGAATGGATGTGTGTGATGTCCTTAGGTTAGTTAGGTTTAAGTAGTTCTAAGTTCTAGGGGACTGATGACCTCAGCAATTAAGTCCCATAGTGCTCAGAGCCATTTAAACCATTTTGAACTGCGTAAAAGGAAGGACATCCAGATTTAGGTTTCATTTGTTTTCGTAAATCGCGTAAGTCATGTGATAGGGCGGTTTCTTTAAAAAACGTCGCCTACGATTTCTTTGCCAATCTTTCCCAACCTGAGCTTGCAACCTGTCACTAATGACCGCGTTGTTGGCGCTTCGTTAAAACCAAGTCTTCCTTGGTTGGTTCAAATGGCTCTGAGCACTATGGGACTTAACAGCTAAGGTCATCAGTCCCCTAGAACTTAGAACTACTTAAACCTAACTAGCCTAAGGACATCACACACATCCATGCCCGAGGCAGGATTCGAACCTGCGACCGTAGCGGTCGCTCGGTTCCAGACTGAAGCGCCTAGAACCGCACGGTCACAACGGCTGGCCGGCTGTAACCATCGACACTGCAGTGATCATGCACTTCGCCACGAAGCCATCATAATGAAATACAAAATAATTGTGTAGCAATGCATAATACCCACACTCTTGAGCATTGTCTGAATCAGATCCCTACGATATTTAGCACTGTTTGGATAGATGTTCTTGCCAAAAGCACGTCTCCCTGCAACGACTTTGCTCTTTGGAAATTTAGATAACTCAAAAATTAATAATCCTACAAATGAGCATATGAAGTTAAATTATATAATTCTTATATGGTGCAAACCCCTGAAAACTATCGCAGTGACTAGCACACTGGACTCGCATTTGGTAGGACGACGGTTCAATCTGCATCTGGCCATACTGATTTAACTTTTCCGTGATTTCCCTAAATAGCTCTAGGTGAATGCAAGGATGGTTCCTTTGAAAGGACACGGCCGACTTCCTTTCACGTGCTTCCCTAATCCGATGAGACCGATGACCTCACTGTCTGGTCTCCTTCCCCAAACAACCCAACCCAACTCCTGAAAACTATAGTTGTTGATTGACTGTACGAGAGTAGATGAAACGGATGTGTTTTCTCAAGTGTATGGATGTGTTTCTATAAAATATTGTTCTGTGTTCACAATAGACCAAAGAGTAACATAATTTGTTTCGCTGCTCGCCGACCACAAGCGTCTCTTTACTTGCTTTAGGTATCACAGAAATGACGGCATTTTTCAGCGCTGAGGTCGTATCGTAACTCAAGGCTAAGATCTTTCTCCAATGAGAAGTCTTCTAAAAAATTTGAACGAGTAAGGCGAACATTCAAATAGACAAATGTGAATCCTTGAATCCAGTGTATCGTCCTGGAGATAGTACGGAGTATATATTCGTACTTCTCATAAAAGGAGGTAATTCCCGAAATTATGTAAGTGTCCGAGTTGATGTTGTTGATAGTGTTGGCGACATGTGTTACAGCTCTCGGTAATGTGGTCTTTAACGCCCGGACTAATATGTGACACGAGTTCGATCAACATTGATGAGGCATAAATGTTTAACAGATACTGAAATAAATTTCTAAAAAGGAAACACAACACGCCTTGGAAGCGTTTAACATTACGTAACACACGTGTTTTGATTCCTGATGTTATCAACTGATCTCTCTCTCTCTCACACACACACACACACACACACACACAGACACACACACAAACACAAAGAAAGTACCTGTGACCTTTGGCACTGCCTTGTGAAAGACGCGTAGATGCATTGAAACATCAACAATAGTAGCCTCGACCCGAATAAGACAGCCGAGGGTAATACATCCGAAAGAGAACAAAGTGCGCTGCGCTGGCGCCTGTAAACATCCCAGCAGACAGCCTTGCAGAAGAGCTGGGTGAGTTGAATAGCGCGCAGAACGGCTGAGCCTTGGGCGCCATGGTGACCTCAATACGCGCAGCGAGTGGTGTTTACACGAGAGCGTATCTACCGGAAGTCCGCACTTCCCGCCCGAGCGCCGCATTCTGCTGGAACCAACAAAATGCCGCATTCTCTGCCGGCTTCTCTTCTGTGCGACCGTTCCCAGCTACCACGTGAATGAGGCTTTGTACAAACGGGACTAGCGAAAACTAACACATTTCATTCATGTCGGAAGAAGCGCCGCCTTCCCTCGTCTACGTTTATTTACTATTACTACCTTTTCGGTTGTTCATTGCTCTGCGTAAAAATGGCACTTGGCTAGTTTCTGTCTCACGATTTTCTCTTTCCAGTAGCCTTTCGACTACAACCGCTTTCATCAACAGCAGCGTAATTAGCCATTTAGCTGGTGGACATAAGTTCCTTTCAGCCTTTTCTATGCTTTATCACCTTTAGTTATAGAAGTGCATATTGCTCGTAGATGTTTTACAATGTCAGAATGGTTCAAATGGCTCTCAGCACTATGCGACTTAACTTCTGAGGTCATCAGTCGCCTAGAACTTAGAACTAATTAAACCTAACTAACCTAAGGACACCACACACATCCACGCTCGAGGCAGGATTCGAACCTGCGACCGTAGCGGTCGCTCGGCTCCAGACTGTAGCACCTAGAACCACACGGCTTTACAATGTCATTTGTTCACCTTCCATTAGGATGCCATAATGATCTTTTCTTTTCTCTCTTGGAATCCAGTAAAAAATTTCCTTAGTCGCATCTTCCATCTACTAAACTGGTTGGATAGCACTCCTAGCACAAGTTCTTCTGTCAACTTGTTTTCCGGTCCATTTACATGTTTTCCTGCTTTTTACGCGTAATTTACGTTCTGCATCTCTCCATTGGTAGCTCAACAACCTCCAGTTTGCCAGTACTTTTCGTGTTTTTTGTCTTTATCTCACTCATAATTTTAGATAACATTATTGGGATTTAACAGCGATCCATCAGCTCGAAGGTTTGCGACGTGGGGTTATCACACCTGCTCCAAGCGTCATCAACGTAAGGTGGATGGTTTATTATCTGAAGATGGCCTACTACTAGAGGCCAAAACTGCTCATATTTTTAATAAATGACTATGTAATTGAGACTGTTTTTTTATTAAATTTTCCTTGTCTCACTCTTGCAAGTAAAATCTAGTACTCCACATGAGTAGTAGGGCAACGATGGCACCACCCCATTCTGCATTGTTGGCAAATTTATACAACATGATGTATCAAAGATGGCGGCCATAGGTGTGTCAAGGTCACAGTGATGTCATGGCTGGAATTAAAATTTTGATGGGAAAATAGGTCAGTTTAGTTACCTCCACTAACCAAACTCCACCATTCTCCTAACCCCTCCCCTCCCCTTCTCTCTCCTACCTGTAAATTGGCAGGAAAAGGACGCCATCCATGCTGGGCTGCCAGATGGGATGGGTGTAAGTCATTATTTTATATGCACTGTTTATTTAAAAAATCTGAGTTGTCATACCCTCCCCTCTCCTCTCCCCTCCCCTCCCCGGTTTGGAAATTGGTGGGAAAAGGACACAATCTGTGCTGGGTGCTGGATAGAATGGATCAAAGTATTTTGTATGCATTGTTCATTTAAACAATTTTTGTCATAGGCACTAGCCCCATTTAGTGTGTTCACCTTGAGGACCAGAGAACAACTGACCTAGTTCACAACACCACCACCAGAAGGCACTGTTGGCCCTCCCTCTCTACCACCCATGACATAATCCAAGATGGTGGTCTGGGAAAAACGGCAAAAATTTACTTAGTCTGTGCCTAGCTGCTGAATGGAGAGGACAGACATAATTTATTACTGTGTGTACAATGTGTTCAGTGGATGAGATGTCTGTACTGGAGGAGGAGAAGTTTAACAGGAATATTAGTTGTAATCATGCAGCTGAGGACTGTGTCGATAGCCACCTGCAGGGCATTTGGAAAGTAGTGATATATGATGAAATATGAAGAAGATGAACACAGTTCATCAAATAATGAAGACCCACAGGACAAGTCAGTTTCCTGAAGTGCAAGAGGCAAGACGTTCACCCACTCCAGTACAAGCATCCAAGTATACAATTGAGGAAATGCTGGTGATGAGTGAGGATGAATTTAAGAAGTGCACTACATCCAAGCACATGGCTGAGGACTGTATACATAGTCTCCTATACAATGAGTGAAAACAAAAAATAATGTATGAGCATTTCGTGAATACTTTTCAACAAATAATGGCAATTCAGTGGTATGGCATCAAGATGCATTTCAGTAATCAAGCTGATACCGCTTGGCACGAGTTGACAAGTGGATTAATCTGCTCGACGAAGCACCTATGGAACACGACATTCCTTATGCTGCAAAATAAATATCTTCCAATTCGTCACATTGTAGACAGGATTTTACCTGATAAGGCTAAAGGGATACGCAGAAGAAAGGATATTGGTATAGGTCAACGGCTTGTAGCACTTGCAGTTGATACACCCTGAGTGGAAAAATTAAGTTGGGTTTAGGAGTGATGAATTTCAAGCGAGTTATGAATCCTGCACGTTGTGCACTAAAGAAGAAGTAGGAGAAGAAGAATAAGAAGAAGAAGAAGGGTGGGAAGAAAAAGTGTTTGAAGAACTGTATCCTGACAGCGGTGTATGCAGCTAAAAACGCTCTAAAGCAGACCGTTAAAGCACCTCGCGTTTTACTAATACCCAAGACGTCTTGTGGTGTTCTCCTATTCCTCATCCCAGTCCTCTCTGCTCTCTCAGCGGTAGGGTCCCTCGCTTCTAGATTTGTTACTGGTAGGTTTGAACATAACGCGAGTGTTTCGGAAATGCTTCAGGAACTCGGATGGGAGTCTCTGGAGGAAAGGAGGCGTTCTTTTCGTGAATCCATGAATCGCTACTGAGGAAATTTAGAGAACCAGCATTTGAGGCTGACTGCAGTACAATTTTACTGCCGCTAACTTACATTTCGCGGAAAGACCACAAAGATAAGATAAGAGAGATTAGGGCTCGTACAGAGGCATATAGGCAGTCATTTTTTCCTCGTTCTGTTTGGGAGTGAAACAGGGAGAGAATATGCTAGTTGTGGTACGAGGTACCCTCCGCCACGCACCGTATGGTGGAGATATGGAGTATGTATGTAGATGTAGATGTAGAAGGGGCTATGGGAGTAAAAATGTATGAGAATATTTTCAACCGTGACAGCGGTGCATAGAAGCGAGCTCTCGATGCAGACATGTTCGTCGCAATGTTTAAGCTACGGCCGTAGCTGTGACGCCACCAGCCCTGACGTTGTCAACATCTGCGACGACATTACATAATTGCCGACCACTGAGAAACCGTTAATGGGCTACATAAGGCCGTCACACCCTGAGTGGAAAAATTAAGTTGGGTTTAAGAGTGATGAATTTCAAGCGAGTTATGAATCCTGCACGTTGTGCACTAAAGAAGAAGTAGGAGAAGAAGAATAAGAAGAAGAAGTCAGTTGCTCTTGACGAGGAGGATGGACGTAATCGCCGAAAGCTCGAGATTTTCTCCTGAGCTGACGTGGCAAGAAGTTCGAGAATGTTTTAGGCAAGAGTGCCGTCGCGAAAGACGTTGTTGTCTGGATGCTATTGTTATGTGGAAGTGGGTTTTGGGTTTAGCTGAATCATAAAATGTGTTTCGAGAGCTGGACAACCATATTTTGTAGGGTACCTTTCATCTTATCTGGGGCCGTGAGATAATGAACACTATCTCGTAAGATGACATTTATTGCGGTCACTGGAGTTTAACTGAGACTGGCTGGTGTAAGAAACATTCAGGTGAAGTCACACGTCTTGTCTAGTAGGCAAATTGTCTGACACCAGCGAAACTGCTTATGATGTTGATGTTGTTGTTGTGGTTTCAGTTCTGAGACTGGTTTGACGCAGCTCTCGATGCTTCTCTATCCTGTGCAAGCTTTTTCATCTAGCAGTACTTACTGCAACCGACATCCTTCTGAATCTGCTTAGTGTATTGATCTCTAGGTCTCCCACTACGATTTTTACCCTCCACGCTGCCCTCCAATGCTGAGATTGTGATCCCTTGATGCCTCAGTACATACCCTACCAACTGGTCCCTTCTTCGTGTTAAGTTGTGCCACAAACTCCTCTTCTCCCCTGTTCTATTCAATACCTCCTCATTAGTTACGTGATCTACCCATCTAATCTTCAACATTCTTCTGTAGCACCGCATTTCGAAAGCTTCTATTCTCTTCTTGTCAAAACTATTTATTGTCCATGTTTCACTTCCATACATGGCTACACTCCATGAAAATACTTTCAGAAAGGGCTTCCTGACACTTAAATCTATACTCGATGTTAACAAATTTCTCTTCTTCAGAAACGCTTTCCTTGCCATTACCAGTCTACATTTTATATCCTGTCTACTTCGACCATCATCAGAAATTTTGCTCCTTAAATAGCAAAACTCATGTACTACTTTAAGCGTCTAATTTCCTAATCTAATTCCCTCAGCAACATCCGATTTCATTCGACTACATTCCATTATCCTCGTGTTGCTTTTGTTGATGTTCATCTTATACCCTCATTTCAAGACACTGTCCATTCCGTTCAATTGCTCTTCCAAGTCCTTTGCTGTCTCTGACAGAATTACAATGTCATCGGCGAACCTTAAAGTTTTTATTTCTTCTCCACGGATTTTAACACCTACTCCGAACTTTTCTTTCGTTTCCTTTACTGCTTGCTCAATATACAGATTGAATAACATCGGGGAGAGGCTACAACCCTGTCTCACTCCTTTCCGAACCGCTGCTCCCCTTTCATGCCCCTCGACTCTTATATCTGCCATCTGGTTTCTGTACAAATTGCTTGTGATACAAGGAACAAAACTTAAGGTGTTTGACGGCCCCTGGTCCCACAACAGCAGATGTTCCCCGTGGAACTAACCGGACTCGTGTGAGATGGAGGGCACGCGGCCTAGCTCCTAGCGCCTAGCGCGAGGCCCCTGCTGTTCTACACCTCCTGCCCTCAGTCCCGTCTGGCGCGTCCCGCTTCTGCGCCGCACCTCTGGCGAGCTGCGCACTGCTGACGCAAAGCCAGATAAGTTTCTCCGTACGGCCTCAGCCGAGAGTACGCGCGCGCACTCCGTGGCGACATTCACAGGCTTGTTGACTGCGAAGTGTGTTAGTGTGCCACGGCTGCGATAAGATTATGTTTACGAAACATTGCTTTCTCAGAAACCCGTGATAAATCTATACGGCGTGTAAATATGAAAAATATGTAAAGCATGCGCTTCCTGTTAACAATGGTTTCAAATAACGGTAACTTATTGCCTCTCTCAGAATTGTTCCATCTTATCTCTTAAAATATTCGCAGACAGCACCGAGACGGTTTGACGCTTACAACGTCTCACAACCTTTGTATTGTACGCAGTTCCAACACGTCGAGTGTGATCTGTTGCCGTAACGGTACACGCTGGGAAAAGGACCGGTTCAGAAACTGTGTTGTGCTTTAGACCACACCACATATTCACTTTCGGGCGGTCCATGATCCGCTGTACGACGATATGTGCGTCCTCCGACCTCCAGAGGGGTGAGGTGGGGAGGGCAGAGGATGGGTGAGGCGGGGTGGGAGGGGAAGGGAGAGGATCCGAGAGGGGTGGAGAGGAGAGGAGAAGAGAAAAGAGAATATGAGTTTCGTGGAGCACAGAGGAGACCAGAGGAGAGCAGACGTGACAATTCGCTTTACCGGGAAAAAAAACCATTAAGGTAAACATTCTCTGCTTCGATTCGTTTTAAGACGTCCTATCACCTGGCTGCTGAACTTGAGGAAATTGCTCTTTGCCTAGACGGAAATTATTTTAAGACTTAATAAAGTCATTTTTCAAAATCTCAGTTTTGTTATTCCTTCTGGTTTTACTGTTACACAGATATTCACCTGAAAATGTGGCTTGTAGTGCCACGAAACCGAAAGTGATCTAATAATAAAGGACCGAATCCAGCCTGGGCGGTTTATTAATACCCAAGCTATAATACTTATAGCTGTGGTTAACCTACCTACAATGTTTTTTGGAGCATCCGAGCACGACTCACGGGCATACCCAACCCTCCATATGTCACCAGACACGCTTCTACAACCTGTACTCGTACACCCGTTGTGTATATTCCCGTACAGGCGAGACATTTTACTTGAAAGTCGCGGTCGCCTTATCATTAGGCTATCCCAGCACAGCTCTTGGCCGGCCGGTGTGGCCGAGCGGTTCTAGGCGCTTCAGTCCGGAACCGCGCTGCTGCTACGGTCGCAGGTTCAAATCCTGCCTGGGGCATGGATGTGTGTGATGTCCTTAGGTTAGTTCGGTTTAAGTGGTTCTAAGTCTAGAGGACTGATGACTTCAGATGTTAAATCCCATAGTGCTCAGAGCCATTTGAGCCACAACTCTCGGGCACACCCAGACTTCCATATGTCGTCAATCATTTGTCCACAAACTGTAATCGTATATACATTACATATATTCCCGTTTTAAGTAAAATGTTCGGCTGGATGTGCGCGTACAGTTTGTGGACAAATGATTGACGACATATGGAAGCCTGCATCGGGACGAGAGTCGTGCTGGGATAGCCTGCTGATAAGGTGACCGCTTGTGACAAGAGGGAAATCCGGGTTCGAGTCCTGATACCGTACAAATTTTCAATGTCGTCGTTCCAATTCTAAACCTGATGGTTGTCCATATTCGCCATTGCGAATACGTTTTATGTATTTCGTAACGGCTGTAGTCGCCGCAGTGCCTGTACCTTTGGACATGCCTACGTGACAAAGGAACATTGCGTCGCAATTCGGAGTAACTTAGGCACTGCAGTGTCGTATAAACAAAAGTTAGTAGGAGTTTTTCTACACCTAAAAGGTGAAGTCTATTCAAATTTCACGCCAGCCACATAAGCGTGGCGCTAATAGCGCCACTATGAGGATGCAAATCAGATCTACTCTCCGTCCATGCTGTAACGTTCGTAAACGTTAGTTGCCTTTGAGAATGGACGTGCTGATTTGATGTTAGTGAAGAACTACCTTTAAGGCGACAAAGACGCTATTATCAACACATCAATGATTCTGATCGAGGTAGTTTAACAGGGCTACGAGAAGCTGAATTTTCCTTCTGCAATATTGCTGGAAGAATAGACCAGAAAGTCAAAGCACTGAACATGATTGCTGGCAGTGATGGTCAAGCGGAACGTATGGGCTCAAGAGTACAGGTCTCGTGGCACTACCGAGAGAAGACACCTCCTTTTTTAATGTTTGGCTCTGGCGCATTTGGCTCTGTCTCATCGTCCTGCATCTGCAGCAATAGTTGGAGCAGCAGTTGGCACTGCGGTGAAATAACGAACTGTTACAAATCGGTTACTTCAAGGACGATTCCGAGGCGAATGCCCTGCAGCGTACATTCCACTGGACCCCAAACCATGACCATTTGCGACTTGAGTGGCTTCAATTGAGAGCTCATTGAAGGGCGGGGTGGAGGTCTGTTGTGTTTTCAAATGAAAGCTGGTTCAGCATCAGTGCCAGTGAAGGTCATGCGTTGGTTAAAAGGAGGCCAGTTGAGGGCCTGCAACCACCTGTCTGCCTGCTAGACACACTGGATGTACACCTATAGTTATGGTATGGGATGCTGTTCCATATGACAGCAAGAGCATTCCCAGAGTTACCCCATGCACCATTTACTGCACATTTGAACATCAGTCTGGTGAGTCAACCTGTTGTGCTGCCATTCATGAATAGCACTTTCTTTTCTTTCTTTCTTTTTCTTGCGCCTTTTTCCCGCAATGACGCAGGGTCGGCATGGTTAATCTGATTTGTCAAGGTTATAAGGGGTGGCCGGATGCCCTCCCTACCGCCACCCCGTACCCCCAGGATAGAATTAGTGTAGTGCACCCCAATTGTCTGTGTCTAGTGTAATCCATGGAATATTGTGAATATATTCAGGTGTCTGTGAGCCATATAACTGAGGCGGGACGTGGAGACCAGCCCTAGTGGGATGTGGAAAACAGCCTAAAAACCACTTCCAGGCTCACTGGCACTCTGGCCTCCATCGTTAATCCGCAAGGCGGATTCGATCCAGGGCCAGTGCGCCTACCCGAGTCCAGGAAGCAGCGCATTAGCGCTGTTGGCTAACCTGGCGGGTTATACATGAACAGCACTCAAGGGTTGTTTTCCAACAGAATAACGCTCGGCTACCTACCACTGCTATAACCCAACATGCTCTACAGGATGTCCACTTGTTTCCTTGGCCTGCTCGACCACCAGATCTGTCTCTAATCGAGCACATATGGGACATCATCGGACGACAACTGTGGCGCCATCCACAAACAGCAAAACAGCATGTCCGCGCCGGCCGCCGTGGCCGTCCGGTTTTAGGAGCTTCAGTCTGGAACCGCGTGACCACTACGGTCGCAGGTTCGAATCCTGCCTCAGGCATGGATGTGTGTGATGTCCTTAGGTCAGTTAGGTTTAATTAGTTCTAAGTTGCAGGTGACTGATGACCTCAGCAGTTAAGTCGCATAGTGCTCAGAGCCATTTGAACCATTTTTGAAGCATGTCCGCCTCCGGTAGCTGAGTCGCCAGCGCGACAGAATGTCAGTCCGAAGGGCCCAGGTTCGATTTCCGGCTGGGTAGGAGATTTTATCCGCTCAGGGACTGGGTGTTGTGTTGTCCTCGTCATCATCATTTAATCCCCATTGACGTACAAGTCGCCAAAGTGGCGTCAAATCGAAAGATTTGCACCCAGCGAACTGTCGACCCGATGGGAGGTCCTAGTCACATGACATGAGGTGACATGAGAAAACAGCATTAACCGTCTCGATATTGACCGACCGAGTGCTGCAGGCATGGAACTCCAACCCACAAACTGACATCTGGCACCTGTACAACGCAATGCATGCACGTTTGTATACTGGTTACACAGGTTATTAAAGTAACACTGCCGGCCGTGGTGGTCTCGCGGTTCTAGGCGCGCAGTCCGGACCCGTGCGACTGCTACGGTCGCAGCTTCGAATCCTGCCTCGGGCATGGATGTGTGTGATGTCCTTAGGTTAGTTAGGTTTAAGTAGTTCTTAGTTCTAGGGGACTGATGACCACAGCAGTTGAGTCCCATAGTGCTCAGAGCCATTTGAAGCCAAAGTAACACTATTTAACATTTGCAATGGCTTACCTCACGGTTACGGTAACCTGTGATCTTGAAATGTTGATCACAGCTAGACAAATGTGTTCGAGACATTTCTTTGCTCTGCAGTGAAACTTCCGCTTTGTAAATTAAGGATGACTGTCCTGGTGAACCTCTACGTTATTTGATTCAGAAACAGCTGAGTAAAACTCAACGTACTATGACAGTTTTATATTTACTTATTCTGATCATCACTAAACTGACACACAATATTTTTAGCGCAACGCAATCCAACCAATAATCCGTACAAAAGAATGGACCTGACTAACAATAACCTATACCTTTCATGAATGACTTACCTGACAAAAATCTTCATCACTCGAACTACTGCAATACAGCGAGCGCCAATACTGCCAGCTAAATAAAAAATTCTAACTACTGAAGGCACTAACTACTGATAGGCATATTTAGCAAATGAAAGATTTTGATAGAGAACAAACAATTTATTTACCTTAATAATGATCCCAAGTTATATATATAAAACATTCATATTTCTTTATGTACCACAGGAATATGTAATAAAACATGGGGGTTCATATTTTAAAAAACGCAGTTGATATCCGTTTGACCTACGGCAGCGCCATCTAGCGGGCCAACCATAGCGCCATCTGGTTTCCCCCTTCAAGCTAGACAAGTTTCATTCATTGTAGTTCTTTCGTTTGACGCTTATTTCGTGAGATATGTAGCCCGTCCACGATCATGGACCACCCTGTATATCAGATCATGACATCCAGTCCTACAAATTCCCTTTTCTGACGGACACATGTCCAGATGGTCCGCTCATAGTAACCTCTCACAACTGTGGCAGCTCACCTCCAACTGCGCAACGCTACGCGCTCTTCACATCCAACTGCCCAACGCTACGATAGCGAATATTCCAACAATGAGTCCAACCAGCCACAGATCGCACATAGTACAGTCAGCGATTCTCATACAGAGCACCACGTGGCGTTACCAACATAAAAAACTAAACAGCTTACTTACAACAGTATTTTTTTTTTGGCGTCGCCATTTTTTCCGTCCGTGTACTTGCACCGAACCATTAAGCAATACGAAAAGAAGCATTACGATTAAGAACGCCTGATATGCACGGCTATATGTTCAAGTGTTGCAGTTTTCCTTAGGTAGCGTTGCAGATTATGTTTGTCGCACAGCAATCAGTGCCACAAACAGGATGCACGAGATGAAAGCGGTTTCGCAGTAGCCGCAGCACTTAGGGATTTTTCACTCGGGCGAGATTTTTGTTGTTGCCGCTGACGTCAGCGCCAGCGTCACGCTCTTTATTTTGCGCGGCGCGCTGTGACGCAGAGACGCGCTACGCGGAACGGGTGGCCGAGCCGGCGGCGGCGCCAGCCACTGCCGCGTGAGCTCACACCGCGGGCGGCCGCTGACTCACGTGTGGCGCGCGCCCACCCTCCCACCTGCTGCCGTCATAGGGGCCGCCTGCCGCTGGCTCGCCTCCCAGCGACACTTCAGCATCTTTGGCGATTCTCTTCAGTCGAGTGTAGTTGCATCGCCTAAAAATTCCACTCAAAATGTTTTTCAGCCAGTAATAGGCTGTTTTTCTGGTTATCATTCCAAAGACTGGCTTAACGCAGCTGTACATACTATCCCGTGCATTTCTCTTCATTTTTGCATAACATTAGGGCGTCTATAAAATCCCGCTATCATTTCAAAAAATGTGTGTGAAATCTTATGGGACTTAACTGCTAAGGTCATCAGTCCCTAAGCTTACACACTACTTAACCTAAATTATCCTAAGGACGAACACACACACGCATGCCCGAGGGAGGACGAACCTCCGCCGGGACCAGCTGCACAGCCCATGACTGCATATCATTTCAAAAATAGTAACTTGGGAACTACACAGAAGAGCCAAAGAAACTGGTACACCTGCCCGGTATCTTGTAGGGCCCCCACGAGCACGCAGAAGTGCTGCAACACGACGTGGCATGGACTCGACTAATGTCTGAAGTAGTTCAGGAGGGTATCTGACAATATGAATCCTGCAGGGCTCTCCATATATACGTAAGAGTTCGAGGGGCTGGAGATTTCTTGTAACAGCACGTTGAAAGGTTTCCCAGATATGCTCAATTATGTTCATTCCTAGGGAGTTTGGTGGTCAGCAGAAGTGACTGAACTCAGAAGAGTTGGTTGGTTGATTGTTTTGGTGGAAGAGACCAAACAGAGAGGTCACCGGTCTCACTGGATTAGGGAATGATGAGGAAGGAAGTCAGCCGTGCCCTTTCGGGGAACCATCCTAGCATTTGCCCGAAGCGATTTAGAGAAATCACGAAAACCTAAATCAGGATGGCCGGACGCTGGATTGAACAGTCGTCCTCCCGAATGCGAGTCCAGTGTGCTAACCAACGCGCCACCTCGCTCGGTCTCAGAAGAGTGTTCGTGGAGCTAGTCTGTAGCAATTCTGGATGTGTGGGGTCTCGCTTTGGCCTCTGAATGCACAATACACAAGAACGGATACCGGTGATCAGACAGTACACAGCACCTGTCACAGTCACATCTAGACGCAACATGGGTCCCATATCACTCAAGCTGCACCCGCTCCACACCATTACAGAGCCTCTACCAGCTTGAACAGTCCCCTGTTGATGTGCAGGGGCCTTGGATTCATGAGGTTCTCTTCATACCCGTACACGTCCATCCGCTCGATACAATCTGAACGAGACTCGTCCGACCAGGCGAAATGTTTCTAGTCATCAACAGCACAGTGTCGGTGTTGACGGGCCCAGGCGAGGCGTAAAGCTTTGTGTCGTGCAGTCATCAAAGGTACACGAGTGGGCCTTCGGCTCCGAAAGCTCATATCGATGGTGTTTCATTGAATTGTGCGCTTGGTGACATTCGTTGAGGGCCCAGCATCCAAGATACGCTGAATAATATTCATGCCTGAGGAGTTTGGTGGCCAGCGGAAGTGTCCAAACTCAGAAGAGTGTTACTGGAGCCACTCTATAGCAGTTCTGGACGCGTGGGATGTCGTATTGTCCTGACTGAATTGCCCAAGTCCGTCGAAATGCACAATGGACACGAATAGATGCAGCTGATCAAACAGGATGCTTACGTGTGTGTCACATGTCAGAGTCGTATCTAGACATATCATCCCATATCACTCCGATTGCACACGCCCTACGCCATTACAGAGCCTCCACCAGCTTGAACAGTCCCCTGCTGATATGCAGGGTCCATGGATTCATGAGGTTGTCTTCATAATCGTACATGACCATCTGCTCGATACAATTTGAAACGAGACTCGTCCGATCAGGAAACAAGTTTCCAATCATGAACAGTCCAGTGTCGGTGTTCACAGGCCCAGGCGAGGCGTAAGGCTTTGTGTTTTGCAGTCATCAAGCGTACACGAATGGGCCTTCGGCTGCGAAAGTCCATATCGACGATATTTCATTGAACGGTTCGCGCGCTGACACTTGTTGATGGCCCAGCATTGAAATCTGCAGCAATCAGCGGAAGGGTTGCACTTTTTTTTCCGGCCTCAGCGATGTCAGAGATTTGATGTTTTACCGAAGTGATATTCACGGTACGCTGGTGAAATGGTCGGACGGAAAAATCCCCCCTTCATCACTACCTCGGGGATGCTGTGTACCATCGCTCGTGGGCCAACTACGACGCCACGTTAAAACTCACTTAAATGCTAATAACCTACCATCGTAGCAGCAGTAACCGATGTGACAACTGCGCCAGACCCTTTTTGGCATATAGAGGTTTCCGACGGCAGCGCCGCGTTCTGCCTGTTTACATATCTCTGTATTTGAATACGCATGCCTATACCAGTTCCTTTGTCGCTTCAGTTTATTAGAGAGCATTGTGGTATGTTGTAACTGAGGTCTCAAAACTCATGGAGTACTTCCTAATACCGTCTCCGACCTCTTTTTGCCCGACGTATTGTAGCAGCTCGATGTGACATGGACTCAACAAGACGTTGGAAGTCCCCTGCAGAAATACTAAGCCATAACACCTCTATAGCCGTTCAAAATCGCGAAAGTGTTGCCGGTGCAGGATTTTGTGCACGAGACTGATAAAGCCTGAAAAGAGAATCAACCCATGAACAGTTCAACTAAGAGTGTTAAAGGAGATGCACAGTGGATTACCATTATCAAAATAAAAATCTTGTGTGCAGTCGATTAAATGGGGACGGGACCACCGGATGATGGTAAACATACTGGGTCAAAGGTAGTGCGAAAACCAATGTCAAGAAAACTGCTCAGTACGAACGTACTTGAGTCAGTGATTGTCATTCTCTTATTTCTGTTGAAAATATGAATAAGTAATTTATATTAACACGCACGGGTGTTTCAGACCAGAGACGATGAACTGAAATACAATCACGGTAATTTTCCCTTAGAGGAGGAGCTCCGAAAGAGGTTACAGACCGTTTCTTCTAAGAAACACTATTATCATAACCAAGATTTGCGCCTTATTTTTCAAGAGATGTTGGTCAAGGAAATTTCTGTTGTTATCTTTTTCCTTCTCTAGTATTAAGCAGCTGAGATTTAGATATAAGATTAAATAAATGATCATGATTTTAGTAATATTTTGTTTATCTTTGGTTAACGTACGCACATCAGTTCGTCCCGTGCCAAGATGTTGGTTGATGTTTCTCGTCATATTCAAAAATGGCTCAAATGGCTCTAAGCACTATGGGGCTTAACATTTGAGGTCATCAGCCCCTAGACTTAGAACTACTTAAACTAACTAACCTAAGGACATCACACGCATCCATGCACGAGGCGGGATTCGAACCTGCGACCGTAGCAGCAGCGCGGTTACGGACTGAAGCGCCTAGAACCGCTCGGCCACACGGCCGACGGCGCTTGGTTGCTTTAGGGATGGAAGGACTGGGCAAACAAGTCTTTAACACCATTTGTGACACAAATATGAAACACTTATTACAATGACCGAGTTCCCTGACAAAATATAGGTGTATACAAAAGATAACAACACAAGCACAAAAGTCAACTGAAGTTACACGGAGTAAGTTTCAATTCCAACGCACTTGCTAATTGGGATGCTCTACAATCTAGACTAGTGAAGGAACTGAGACATCTAATTCTAAAACACAGACCTAAAACAACATTTAAGTGAGTGTGATATCAACTGATCAAGTTTACACCTTAGGTACTCTCATTAACCACAGTAACATTTCTCTTGAGATGCTCTACAATCTAGACTAGTGAAGGAACTGAGACATCTAATTCTAAAACACAGACCTAAAACAACATTTAAGTGAGTGTGATATCAACTGATCAAGTTTACACCTTAGGTACTCTCATTAACCACAGTAACATTTCTCTTGAAAACAATTAAATTTACATTGAACGCAATCATCTCTCAGTAATTACTAATGGCGCATGTGTGTTCGAAACGGCTAACAAAATGCGCAGCTCAAGGTTGTTAGCAACAAAATTATATAGTACAAAGGGGCACTCACCAAAATTTGACAGCAAGGTGTCTGAGATTTAACGAATGCACATGCGAGTAAACAAGAACTGCATACTTAGCATTTGACAAGAAATTTAGAAATGTACTTAAACATGATTTTTTACCCCAGTGATTTAAAGTTAACAGTTAAATAACCAGCAAAAGTTCGTTCAAACAGTATCCAAATTAATAGCTTAATAAAAATCAAGTTCTTTAAGAAGAGGGGCAAATCTCAAATCTGTTGCTGGCTAACTCGCTTCGTCGTATAAACAACAATTAAGATTTGTTGCATCTCAAGTTACTGTGCCAAAAGAGAACAGAATTAATTCACAAATTTCTCTTACAAATTGCACTGATCAGACACCCCATACAACGAAGCACAAGCGGCCAGTGCATTTCAGAATTATTTTATGAACCATAAAATTTGAAAGAATTAGATCTTAAAAAGAACATTACAAAAACCGCACTATGGAAGCTTGAGTTGCACCGCATACAATTTAACTATCTAAAACATACTTTTCCGGTCCCAGAAAATCAGATCTACATCATTCAGTAACACAAGGAGCAGAATAAACAGTGCTGTCTGTAAAAACCACTGAAGAGATTGAAAGAGCTGGTCGCACAGCGAACTCTTTCAGACCAGGCAACTGACTCCTCGTACCCTGTCTCACTCTCATCCGTCCAAGTCGTCGCGGCCATCATGCCTCACGTGCACCAAGAAGAATTGCAGCGACGAACCACGGATCCAGAATATGAGCCACTCGAGCCAACACGGAGTGAAATTGCTACCCCAATCCCGGCTCTGCTCCTCGACCAATGTCACCGTCCCACCAAAGAACTTTAAGAGAGCGAGGCCAGTCACGCCCTACCGCCAAAGATAAATATTACTGAGAGCGTGACGCGACCTATCGATTTCCGGCACGCCTCATCTACCTTACGCTACAGCTAGAAGTAAAAGTTTTCGTTCGGTGGTTTATGGAGCATGAATCCAATATGACGTGAATAGAGAGCTCAGTCAGAGATACTATTTCACTGTGAGACAGAGTAGTAATCGATGCCTCTGGAAGTCTCCAGCATGAGAAGTAAAGCCTAGAATGAATCTGCATTTTCTGCAGGTAGATGGTGTAGCGATGGCGTTCCAACGACCCCACAGTTTAGTTTTGCTGGAGTGTTTGTTCATCTCTCCCGTGGCCTAACGATCCTGGGGGTTTTGACGTCGTAACACACAGCCTGGACTATACGCCATCACCAGCAGGTAAATTTCTTGCGGCTGAAAAACAGTGCGGTCGAGACGGTCAACAGCCGGATTTATCGTCGGAATCTTCCAAATTAGCACAGAAGCGGAACAATTCTATCAATCTTTGGCATTTCTGATAATGATTCGGAGGCAGCCAGTGATCGAGTTAACGCAAATATGTAATGATCCGAAGGGTCTCCTGTTAGGAAATAGTAGTATGTGATGGTTCGTGGGGCAGGGAAGAGGATTAAGAGGTGAGAGGGGCAGACCGAAGTGCAGGCCTGCCGTTGACGTGAGAGTGCGGGTTCGACTGTCAGTGATTGCTGACTCGGGTAGGGAGCACCTAGCCGACCGAAATAATGGTAAGGCGCTGAACATTCCGACTGGATCACATAGGCGTGATCGGGTGGAGTATGATGTGCAGCATTTTTTGTAAAGGAGGTTGGAGTAATAAGGAAATTAATAACAGAGTTAGAGGGTTTCGATGGCAGATTCGCTACAAGCGCGCTGTCACGTATTTATCTAATGCTCAGCTATTGTTGATAAACTTGATTTATAATCGATGAAATTCTTTTGGGCTTGCGACTGCATTGTCAGTATGTAAAACTAACGACGTTTCGGTCACTGTTGCAAGTGACCTTCTTCAGGGTGTTTCTGTTTACACCCTGAAGAAGGTCAATTGCAACATTGACCGAAACGTCGGTAGTTTCACATGTTGAAAATGCGGTCATAGACCCAGAAGAATTTTATTGACTGTGACAATGGCCGCGGAAGCCTACTTTATATTGATTTATAATATTTCCCAAATGGAGCACGTAATCCAGTCACATTGAATAAACATTAACTTTCAGTCATATTACCACTGGTAAGTTTATTTCCACAAGTTAGTTAATCTTTTTGTCGCTGACTTGGTGCATGTTTTGTTCTTGCCACTCTTGTTTTATTGAGGAGGCCTCCATATTTCACCAACACAATGTGCAAACAGTGGATCCTTGAAAATAAAGTAGTCAGAGGGCTTAGCAAAATATTTCACGAGATCACCTCTTGAGTCATGGGGTTTAGAATATAGATTGAGACTGACGAACTTGATATATAACCTATGGTTTATGCAGGGAACAACCAGTAAGCTACTGGCATATTTCTGTGGCATGCGATTCGAGTTTCAAGCGGGAGGTGGTGTTTGGAGCAGTGTGCGAGGGTGTCAATGAACGTGTAGCTTCCATATTGCCGGTTCAGTTTTCTGTGGTTCTGTGTTTGGCATGACTTAGGGAACACGTGATTTCAAGAACTCTTTTGGGTGCAGCGGGTATAAAATCCTCACCTTTTTTTTCTATTTCTGTTTCTTCAACTGCTGCGTCAGCCTCACTGCAGTAGTAGAACTGAAATCCAACATAGTAAGATGGTTAGAGTTCATTCTTCTACTTAAATTATAGGTATCAAAAGAGAATGAAAGATGTCAACAGAGCTAACAAACCTTTAGCTACTACAGTGATTGCACCAGCTAGACTTAGCATGAAACATTTTACTCCCCATGAACTCAAATACGGCAATGAACCTGTCATCCAACTGTTTGAACAATATGAATAGAATGGCCCCCATAAATGAGTTCCGGGAGTCGGATCTTACGTTAAAGGTTTAACAATTAGAAGGAAGTTTGTCTAAATATGGAATAAAACGTCTTGGTCCAGTTTTTCCCCAATTTATTACAGTTACTCTTCCGATCGCATACATAAAGCAGAAAGAAATAATTTACACATTAATATTATTAGTAAAATACAATGTAATAGGAACTAACAATTGTGAACACTGAAACAAATTTAAACTAGTGCTGCGTTGATGTTCCAAAGTCCACAAGGAAACAAGTGTGGTGGTAGTGACCATCGTCTCAGCAGGTCATGGTGGAAAAAATATCGCTACAGATGGGTGCGCGCTCATTGTCCCATTGTGCCAGCAAGACGTAGGAAATCCACATGCAAATGACAAAGAGTTCTCCATCATCGATGAGCCCTTGACTGCCTAACTAGGTGTTAAATCACACAACCTAATCTAGTTTAGTCACAACCCGTCGAAAAATTCCTAACTACTCAGCCAGCCTCTGTAGCCGAGCGGTTCTAGGCGCTACAGTCCGGAACCGCGCTGCTGCTACGGTCGCAGGTTCGAGTCCTACCTCGGGCGTGGATATGTGTGATGTCCTTCGGTTAGTTAGCTTTAAGTAGTTGTAAGTGTAGGGGACTGATGACCTCAGCTGTGAAGTCCCATAGTGCTTAGACCCATTTGAACCTAACTCCTCTCTTCCCTGGATAGGTCGATGAATCAGAGAGTTGAGCCCTGCATAGGTCTGGGACTGCTGCCATCAACCAGTGTGTGATGGGCCACTTCTCGATGCCACGTCTCTTTCTTTATGTCTCTCTTTCCTTTCTGCTCTGCACAAATTATACTTCACCAATGAGAGGGGTCGTCAAACATTGGTGGTAATATTTTGTTTCTTTGTTTGTTTGTTCAAAAATGTGATCCAACATCCCACTTCGCAAATGTTTTATAAGTTATCCAATGAGCCGCCTTCTCACGTACACAATTTTGAGAAAACTGAGTTCCAAACTCCCTCTTCTCTGATAACTTTTTAAGTCACCCAGTGGATTGTTTTCCTGGGTATAAATTATTGAGAAACGGTGTCCTAACCTCCCACTCACAGATATTTGTTTTAATCACCCCCCGAGCTATCTTTCTACCTAGAGAGGACGAGAAATTCTCACTCCACCCTGACAAAGGGAGAAGAAAAAACTTTTAATAATAAACAGCCGCCTAATTTCCCACGAGAAAGAAGAGATGAATTTCTCTCAACCAGTCTGGCACCATCCACTTTTCTAGGAATTCCATTAGTGACGAAAACAACATCCCCCAAAACTGTTATTTGAGCAAAGAGGCCAACTTGTAATGTAATTTATTCTGCACTGGATGAATGCGTGACACGCTTCCTTATACTAGGCATCTTAAGCTTAAGTCCTGGATCCCACACTTCTTGGGCCACGCTTCGTGGAATCTTGACTACGTAAGCTGCCTGCGCGTGGTAGACAATACGGGCTCCATAAACTACCACCTGGCGGTCAGTGGCCGCGTCTTTATCCCCCGCTTCAAGTGACCTAATAAACAGAAGTCAGCTTTTCTCCCCAGGGAACTTCGGGACCGGTTGCCAGCGGCCCCTAGCCCCTCTTGCTGTGTAGCTCATACACTTCTATATCGCAACAAATTTGCTACATTCAATTAACTCCACTGCTGGAAAGAACGTAAGACATGTGTGTATCGCTCAGTCTTTGGAATCACCGATATTCCCCATAATATCACTGTCAGGTTGTAACCTCCCCATTATATTTGTTTCTGCCTGAAATTTAGTCCAACTTTACTTCCCACTCTAGAAAAATCTACGTGTTACCAAAACTATGTTCCCACAAACTGTTATCCAACTTAAACTCATATGCAAACCTTTGACTCAACGGAACCTAGTTCCAACTATACTGTTACTGATCTGAATGCAACTTTTGTTATATTAAATGCGCAACTGAAGTAAAACAATCATGTATCCCTAATGAATATTTCCACTTACCTCGCGTCCTGACAACATTGTTGTAAATTTCTCGAAAGCACAACAGAAAACAGCAACTATGCTGCGGCTAAGCTAGATTTCTGTGTGTAAATACATATTCGAACTGTTGCATGTGGTAATGCGTAATGGTAAAACAGTGGAGTGGGGAGAGTAACTGTCCCTATGAAATGATATCTCAACACAACGATTTTAGAATTAAGTGTGTATTTAAAAAGACGGAGTAAAACTTCGCGTGATCTTCACACGTACTCCGGTCCGAGTCAGAACATTACTATGCTTAAGAAAATGAACAATGATTTAGAAAGGGTATAATGTTAACAGGAGCATTTCTATAAAAACCAAACAGCTTCATCAGTTAATATGTTAATTCATCACTCTGGGAATTGACGTGGTATTTCTCTCAGCTCTGAACAAGTTAACTAGCTATCAATAATCATTCCTAGCTGCGCAGTGTTGCAGTCTTACCTCAACTTCTTCTCTTCACAAATAATGACATTGTTCAAAATTTATAGCCCTTTCTCTTTCCAATACAGACATCATATTCATCCTTTCTATCCTTTACAAATAATCTTTCTTTATCTGACATATACTATTACAAGTCCACACAGCACTAGTAAGCAGGTCCATCACCTACCACACTTCAACTGAGAATGTATCAGTTTGCGCAGGGGCAAAGACTGTGCCACAACAAGACCAAAGATTGTTCAACAGTAACGCAACTTGCTCTTTATCTGACGAGCACATTGATAACATACAAAAACCAAACTGACATAACCATCTTACAAGATATTTATGAAAGAGTAGGAACATGATACGGATTACAACAAACTGAATCAGTGGTAATGATACAAGTACCATGTCAGTTCAACAACTGAATGACGTGCTTCAAGATATGCTTACTCAATATGGCAGGAGCTGGAAGAGATAAAGGGTTTAACAGAAAGGAAGGATTTAATGATCTGTTAAATATAATGTAATTATAAACGTAGGGAAAGCATCACAAGACTGCCATGTCTTTCCCAGAAAAGATTATCCCGGAGTTTGCCTTTAGCGATTTGGGGAATCTACAGAAACCTAAATATGAATAGCAAGACGGGGATTCTTTCAACCTCTTCACGAATACACGTCATTTGTCTCAGTGTCTTAGCTTACCTCGTCTGTAATTTAAGAAAGTCATCTGACGATGCAACAGTAACATTTCAGTCTTTAAAGAGTATTATCCACAAAGATGGGCATGTAATGTACAATCTCGCGAACACTGTTTAAAAAACCATACTGAAAAACTTCGAGGTATTGTAGAAGTTACAGATATCAGTTTATCTACTTATACGATATTGCAGTGCCTGTGTTGTTCAGAAGAACGTTGCAATTTTCTTTGGGAGATGCATGCAACACACTGTGATATCGTTTTAGCCGCCGATACGGGAAGCTACATTCAATTAAAATGTTCTCTCTTGTAAGACAATTCCATAATGTGTGTATGAGTACAGGCAGTAACTCAGGGACGGAGACGTATGGGAGTTTGGGTCTGACTGTGGATCATACACCGACAGAGAAAGCGACTAAGGCTACTGTTCGCGTAAAGCGGGAAAGTTGGCTCGAGTCCCGGTCCGTCATTAATTTTCATTGTCGTCATTCGCTTGTACAGCTGATGGTTGTTTGCATTCGCAACTGCGAATACATGTCATATATATCTGTTTATACCCTGAAGAGCCAAAGAAACTGGTATAGGCATGCATATTCAAATACAGAGCTATGTAAACGGGCAGAATATGGCGCTACTGTTGGCAACGCCATATAAGACAACAAGTGTCTGGCGCAGGCGTTAGATCTGTTACTGTTGGTGCCATCACAGGTTATCAAGATTTAAGTGAGTATGAATGTGCTGTTATAGTCGGCACACGAGCGATGGGGCACAGCATCTCTGAGGTAGAGATGAAGTGGGGATTTTCCCATTTCACGAGGGTTCTGTGAATATCAGGAATCCACTAAAGTATCAAATCTTGGAGATCATTGTGGCCAGAAAAAGATCCTGCAAGAACGGGACCAACGACAACTTGTAAGGTGGCAGATTAAATGAATGTCGATTTCGCACCTTACGTGAGAGTTTTTATACATCATAACAGGAAGGTGAATATGTCACCTGTAATACTTCAGCACAAATGAGCAGATTTGCCTATTAAAGTGTACAGTATGCACTGCAAAGGGATGACACTCAATCGACAGTGTTAACACACCGAATCTAAATCCTGCAGGTCAATGAACAAGAAGTAAAACAAGCTGCTGGATGAAACGTTTTGTTTGGGAGCAGATGCGAGTGGCGACGTCACAGTCTGAATACAATGGAAAGCTCTTAAAGCGACCCGTGGTACGGGACAACGAAAGGGCCAGGTGACTCACCCAGGAGGGCAAGATGCGGGCCACCGTAGTGGTACGGAAAGAATGTTTAGAAAACTGCGTTGGGGAATTTCCAGATGGATACGAACAAACCGTAAAGTGCACATGGTAAGCTCCTGATGTACGCATGTAACTTTTAGGCGTCTAGAGCGGGCAAAAAATACGGATAGGCTAATATGAACTAGGAAGGAGTAAAATGCCGAAATTTCGACGCAGTTTGAAGGTAGTCCCTTTGCTATTCGCAGAGATAGTAGCCACAAAATAAAAGAAATGGTCCTATTGTCAGAGAAAACCATAACGTGGAGCACGAAAGGTCCCAGGTGGGGGAGAGCTTTGGTATGAGGGACACAAGACCTAAATTTTTGAGGACTCTCCTCTCAACCAGCGTCAAGTGCAGAACAGGGTGCATCACGCTCTGTACGATGCAAAGGAGGAATTTTGAATTAACACTGCGCTCACTTCATCTGACATTCAGCTAGATATTAGCTGTAGCGTCGTTGAGCTCCAACAGCCATGTAGTTGATTGTTTTTGTGAGAACTTGGTTCAAATGGCACTAAGCACTATGAGACATAACATCTGAGGTCATCAGTCCCCTAGAGTTAGAACTATTTAAATCTGACTAACCTAAGGACATCACACACATCCATGCCCGAGGCAGGGCTCGAACCTGCGACCCTAGCAGCAGCGCAGTTCCGGACTGATGCGCCAAGAACCGCTCGGCCACCACGGCCGAGAGGGTATTTTGTTATGCACGCTGTGTCCATCTATGCATGCGCATATCGCCATATTTCAAGACTAGAGACGAATGCATGTTTTCTTGCCTAACGAGAAACGTAGGACAGATTCTGCCGATAAAATCAGGAAAGGTTTTGATTAGGCTTTCTAGGACTTTCAGAGGACGAGTACAGCCATGCAGCCGACAGCTCATTGCAGCTAAGGTAAATACCGCTAGCAGAGGCGTAAACTTGTTTGTTCACCAGCTTGCGTTTACTGTGAACTCGAGAAACCTTGAGTAATCTTTTGCTCAGCTTCTCACAAAAACTAACCATCCTCAGTAGGCTTGATTGTCATCCCAAATACACTCCTGGAAATTGAAATAAGAACACCGTGAATTCATTGTCCCAGGAAGGGGAAACTTTATTGACACATTCCTGGGGTCAGAAACATCACATGATCGCACTGACAGAACCACAGGCACATAGACACAGGCAACAGAGAATGCACAATGTCGGCACTAGTACAGTGTATATCCACCTTTCGCAGCAATGCAGGCTGCTATTCTCCCATGGAGACGATCGTAGACATGCTGGATGTAGTCCTGTGGAACGGCTTGCCATACCATTTCCACGTGGCGCCTCAGTTGGACCAGCGTTCGTGCTGGACACGCAGACCGCGTGAGACGACGCTTCATCCAGTCCCAAACATGCCCAATGGGGGACAGATCCGGAGATCTTGCTGGCCAGGGTAGTTGACTTACACCTTCTAGAGCACGTTGGATGGCACGGGATACATGCGGACGTGCATTGTCCTGTTGGAACAGCAAGTTCCCTTGCCGGTCTAGGAATGGTAGAACGATGGGTTCGATGACGGTTTGGACGTACCGTGCACTATTCAGTGTCCCCTCGACGATAACCAGAGGTGTACGGCCAGTGTAGGAGATCGCTCCCCACACCATGATGCCGGGTGTTGGACCTGTGTGCCTGATTGTGGCGCTCACCTGCAGCGACTCTCATCGCTGAAGACGACACGGCTCCATTCGTCCCTCCATTCACGCCTGTCGCGACACCACTGGAGGCGGGCTGCACGATGTTGGGGCGTGAGCGGAAGACGGACTAACGGTGTGCGGGACCGTAGCCCAGCTTCATGGAGACGGTTGCGAATGGTCCTCGCCGATACCCCAGGAGCAACAGTGTCCCTAATTTGCTGGGAAGTGGCGGTGCGGTCCACTACGGCACTGCGTAGGATCCTACGGTCTTGGCGTGCATCCGTGCGTCGCTGCGGTCCGGTCCCAGGTCGACGGGCACGTGCACCTTCCGCCGACCACTGGCGACAACATCGATGTACTGTGGAGACCTCACGCCCCACGTGTTGAGCAATTCGGCGGTACGTCCACCCGGCCTCCCGCATGCCCACTATATGCCCTCGCTCAAAGTCCGTCAACTGCACATACAGTTCACGTCCACACTGTCGCGGCATGCTACCAGTGTTAAAGACTGCGATGGAGCTCCGTATGCCACGGCAAACTGGCTGACACTGACGGCGGCGGTGCAGAAATGCTGCGCAGCTAGCGCCATTCGACGGCCAACACCTCGGTTCCTGGTGTGTCCGCTGTGCCGTGTGTGTGATCATTGCTTGTACAGCCCTCTCGCAGTGTCCGGAGCAAGTATGGTGGGTCTGACACACCGGTGTCAGCGTATCTTTTTTCCATTTCCAGGAGTGTAGTACCTAATTTAGAACCGGAGTCGGATGATTTGTCGTAATATTGGCCAACTTCATGATTTAGTAGTAAGAATAATTTTGTAAAGTACCTTCTGGTTAAAATTCTATGTTGTTGTGTCTAGAGTTATTTCAATTAATCAGGACGAAATGCGTTATGTTGACAATTGTCCTAACATTGTCACGTTACAACCTATTTAAATTTCTGTATTTCTCTGATAATAATTCTGAATTATAAACGATTTGTATACAGGGTAAAACACTGTTGTGCTCTGTCATAGAATATGGGTCCACTCTTTACTCCCGTCATTTATTCTATAGACGCTAACGCACTCACAGGATGTTTATGATGATGTTTGACGAAAGAGAAAAGGAGTGGAGAGTCAGAAATTGAAGAGAATCGTTCAAAGCCACCCAACGGTTAGTGGTGGAGGGCACTTCACGTGCCACTCTCATTACCTCCCTTTCCTGTTCCAGTCGCGTATGGTTCGCTTGAGGAACGACTGCCGGAAAGCGTCCGTGCGCTCTCGAATTTCTCTAATTTTACACTCGTGATCTTCTCGGGCCGTATAAGTAGTGGGAAGCAATATATTCGATACCTCATCCAAAAACGCACCCTCTCGAAACCTGGACAGTAAGGTTCACAGCGATGCAGAGCGCAGCTTGCAGAGTTTGCCACACATCTCCGTAACGCTTTCACCCTTACCAAATAGCCCTGTGAGGAAATGCGCCGCTCGTCTCTGGATCTTCTCTTCCTCCTCCGTCAACCCGACCTGGTACGGATCCCACACTGATGAGCAGTACTCAGATATAGGTCGAATGAGTGTTTTGTAAGCCATCTCCTTTGCTGATGGACTACATTTTCTAAGGACTCTCCCAATGAATCTCAACCTGGCACCCGCCTTGCCAACAATTTATTTTATATGATCATTTCACTTCAAATCGTTCTGTACACATACTCCCAGATGTTTGTTACAGTGTTTGTTCCGCTATCATATAATCATACAATTAAGGATCCTTCTTTCTATATATTGGCAATACATTTCATTTGTCTATGTTAAGTGTCAGTTGCCACTCCCTGCACCAAGTGCCTATCCGCTGTAGATGTTCCTGCATTTCGCTGCAATTTTCTAATGCTTCAACTTCTCTGTATACTACAGCATCATCCGCGAAAAGCCTCACATTGCTGTAGATTTAAATGCTGGGCCATCAACAAGTGTCAGCGTGTGAACCACTCAATGAAAAATCGTCGATATGGACTTTCGCAGCCGAAGGCCCACTCGTGTACCCTTGATGACTGCACAACACAAAGCTTTATGTCTCGCCTGGGCCTGTCAACACCGACATTGGACTGCTGATGATTGGAAACATGTTGCCTGGTCGGACGAGTCTCGTTTCAAATTGTATCGGTCAGATGGACATGTACGGTTATTGAGACAACCTCATGAATCCATGGACCTGCATATCAGCAGGGGACTGTTCAAGCTGGTGGAGGCTCTGTAATGGTGTGGGGCGTGTGCAGTCGGAGTGATATAGCATGATATGTCTATACGTGGATCTGACAGGTGACACGTACGAAAGCATCCTGTCTGATCACCTGCATCTATTCATGTCCATTGTGCATTTCGACGGACTTGGGTAATTCCAGCACTACAATACGACACCCCACGCTTCCAGAACTGTTATGGAGTGGCTCCAGGAACCCTCTTCTGAGTTTAAACACTTCCGCTGGCTACCAAACTCCCGAGTCATGAACATTGTTGTGCATATCTGGGATGCCTTGCAATGTGCTATTCAGAAGAGATCTCCACCCCTGGTACTCTTACGGACCTATGGACAGCCGGATTCATCGTGTTAGTTCCATCCAGTACTACTTCCGACATTATTCGAGTCCGTGCGACGTTGTGTTGCGGCACTCTGCGTGCTCGTCGTGCCCCTACACGACATTCGGCAGGTGTACCAGTTTCTTTGACTCTTCAGTGTAATTTAACTAAGAACAAAGGGTGGATTAAACGTAATGAAAATTGTCAGATTGTACAGAGACATACAAAGCAGGAAAAATATGCTTAGTAACGAACCAGATGTGAGTTTTGTTCCTCGGTTCACATTTAGCTTCGATCACCGCTGCGCTTTTGTAAGGATGGCCCAAAAAGATGTGGTACGCCCTTGCTTTCCTCTGAACTGTGCGTTGACATACACAAGAGTTTGCACCCTGCTCAGTCTCAGTTCTTCTCTTATCACTTATCGTGATTTTTTCCATAGGCAATGCTTTGCTCATGGGAAAGTGCCAACAGAGATGCTGTCAGGATGAGCTAGCTTCAGCAGGAACATGTCCAGTAAAGCACAGTGCGTTGGTCAAACCACTCTCCGGTTGATGAGCCCTTAACTTCTTTATAGAGAGAAATAAGAGTGGTGTGGCAGTGAACACGGTTTACTAGCGCAGTAGCTCAAAAGGCAGAACATTACTTCCAGTCTGAGCGTGGCAGCTACGGTACCAGCGGCAAGGACAAATTCCGCAACAGTTAGCGTTTACAAGGCGACACGCTAGTCAGGCTCTGGAGTGTGGCCGCGTAATCACGTCACAGCGGTGCGTCCCGCAGCACTGCAGCTGGTTTATGGCGTTGCGTCGCACGGCGGTGTTATGTCCTGGCTGCAGCGGTTCGTTCCCGGTACGCTTGTTTTAACAACGTACGTTTTATAAGGTCATTACCGTTGCGGAGCTGAGTAAAATCCTCGAGCAGTTGTAAAAGAACCGCAAGGAAACGTGCGGAATTATACAGCTGTGTTACACTAGCTCTTAAAGTCTAAGTGTTTTATAAGCTCCTCCTTCACGGGCACTGGGCAAAATTAACCCCAGGATTCCTCTGAAGCTGGCATGGGACAAAATTAAATTTGTCCGGCATCTGGAGACAGAACACAAAAATTCAGAAATGGGAAGAGGAGTAATGCAAACTAACAGAAAAGTCACTGACAGGAAACGAAACTATAAAATATGATTTCCGAGGCAGGCTAATCTAAAGTTTTCTGGTTTTCGGCCGACTGAAGTCTTCGAAAAGGCGAGACACTGTCCTGTCATTTTCTAGCGAAGATGGTGCGAGCGGATTACGCCATGAACTCAAGTGTCATGACGATCTCACACGACCCCAGAAGTTTGTTTTGTTTTAAACTCAAATATTTTCAGGAAGAGAACACTGAAAGCCGCACACAGCCCGTAATGTTTGTATATTCGAGGAACCGATAAGTTAAGAAGGACAGAAATAATTCGGAATACTGCTACCAGGAGTGAAGAGTATTTAGAATTATTTACTCGAAATTTCTAAAAAGTCCTCTTCGGCATACCCATCACTAGCTGTTCTGTTAAACTAAGGAGTGTTAGAAATTTTATGATAAAAGTGTGAAGAATAATAAGTTTCGAACTAATACTTCATAACCATCGCCCGTTACGACACTGTGTGTCGCCTTGTGATGTTGCAGGGAAGAATGGGTAATGATTTGGGAGGATCACAAATGGGAAAATTCGCTGACATAAGCGACATTGATGAATGGCACGTGGCCAAAAGCATCCGGACATCTGGCTGAAAATGACTTATAAGTTCGTGGCGACCTCCATCGGTACTGCTGGAATTCAATGCGGTGTTGGTCCACCCTTACCCTTGATGAAAGCTTTCAGGTGCTGGAAGGTTTCTAGGGGAATGGCAGCCCATTCTTCACTGAGTGCTGCACTGAGGAGAGGTATTGATGTCGGTCAGTGAGGCCTGGCACGAAGTCGGCATTCCAAAACATCCTAAAGGTGTTCTACGGGATTCAGGTCAGGACTCTGTGCAGGCCAGACCATCACAGGGATGTTATTATCGTGTGACCACTCCGCCACAGGCCGTGCATGATGAACAGGTGCTCGATCATGTTGAAAGATGCAATCGGCATCCCCGAATTGCCCTTCAACAGTGGGAAGCAAGAAGGTGCTTAAAACATCATTGTAGGCCTGTGCTGTGATGGCGCCACGCAAAACAACAATGGGTGCAAGCTCCGTCCATGAAAAACACGAGCACACCATAACACCACCGCCTCCGAATTTTGCTGTTGGCACTACACACGCTGGCAGGTAACGTTCAATAGGCATTCGCCATACCCACACCCTGTTATCGGATCACCACATTGTGTACCGTGATTCGTCACTCCACACAATGTTTTTCCGTTGCTCAGTCGTCCAATGTTTATGCTCCTTACACCAAGAAGGCGTCGTTTGGCGTTTACCGGCGTGATGTGTGGCTTATAAGCAGCCGCTCGACCATGAAATCCAGGTTTTCTCACCTCCCGCCTAACTGTCATAGAACTTGCAGTGGATCCTAACGCTGCTTGAACTTCGTTTGTGATGGTCTGGATACATGTCTGCCTATTACACATTGCCACCCTCTTCAACTTTCAGCGGTCTCTGTCAGTCAACAGACGAGGTCGGCCTGTACGCTTTTGTGCTATACGTGTCCCTTCACGTTTCCACTTCACTATCACTTTGGAAACAGTGGACCTAGTAATGTTTAGGAGTGCGTAAATCTCACGTACAGATGTATGACGCAAGTGACATCCAATCACCTGACCACGTTCGAAGTGCGTGAGCTCCTCGGAGCGCCCCATTCTACTCTCTCACGATGCCTAATGACTATTGAGGTCACTGATATGGATTACCTGGCAGTAGGTGGCAGCACAGTGCACGTTATATGAATAGTATGTTTTTGTGGGTGTCCGGATACTTTTGATCACACAGTGTAGTTACGACTCGGCACCTGGGAATGACAATCATGGAAACTGAGAAACTGGTCGATCTTTCGCAACCTGCTGTACTGAGGATCCACGGAAAGTGCTTAGAAGACGGCGAAGACATGAGTAGGTGACAAGGTGTTGGACATCCACACCACATCACAGAACTTGGAGGTGGTAGGCTTCAGCGCTATGTAAAGAAAGACAGGCGGCAATCTGTGGACGGTACGATGCTGTTGCTGGTACAGGTGTTTCGGATCACGTTTTTGAGCACAAATTGTTGGACGTGGGGCTCCGTAGCAGACGACCCATACATGTTCTCATGTTGATCCATGGATCTCGTTTCTTGTTACACCAAGTAAATTACTGTCTCCAGATACACAGTCAGCCAAGAAAATAGTTTGCTAGAAATATTTACGGCGCCACGTACCCAAATTAGTGGAGGTAGTATTATGGTATGAGGGACATTCACATGGGATTGCAGGAGTTACGTGGCGGTAATTGAAGGCACCTTAACAGCTCTGCACTAGGTGAACACCTACCTGCATCTCTTCACACTTGGTGTCTTCCCCGACGGCGATGGAATCTTCCAGCAGGAAAACAGCCAGTGTAAAAGAACAGAATCGTGCTACAGGTGCTTGAGGAGAATGATAGTGAACTGACGCGATGTGTTAGGCATCAATTCGCCCGGTGTTATCCCGACGGAACACATCCGGGAAGCTATCGGGCGCCAGCACTACACCCACAAACCACCGGCTGGTAATTTACGGCAACTGCGTGATCCGTGCGTGGACATATGGTGCCACATACATCGGGAAAGATACCGAGGATTTGTCGAATCCATGCCACGCAGAATCGCTGCTGTACTGAGTTCCAAAAGATCGACTAACACTCTATCAGGGGCGATCAAAAAATTTCCATTCGGAGGCCACACTAACCCGTTAACTATATGTCGGAGCTCATATACGCGCATCGTAGTCCCACTTATTGCATACAATCTGTAGCAATGCCCTCAAACGGGAAGTTTCCCATCGCCCCTTATATTAAGCAGGTAGTCGAAAAGTTTTGGCGCAATAGCGTACTCCATAATTTCATTTCATTTTCTGTTTCACTCGTGATTTCATTTTTCCATGAAAGAAATCAGTTGCATTAACGGACATTTAATAGCTAAAATATTTTCCAAGTTGAGCTAAAATTCTCTCTCTCCCTCTCTCCGACCGAACAGACCTTTGAAGGCCCAACGGTACCGACCGAACGCCATGTCACCCTGATCCAGTAGGCGTTAGTCGATACAGATCTGGAGGGGCATGTGGTCAGCACACCGCTCTCCCAAGCTGCTGTCAGTTTTCGTGAGCGGAGCCGCTACTCCACATTCACGTAGTTCTTCAGTTGGCCTCACAAAGGCTGTGCAATCCACTTGCCGACAGCGCTTGTCAGACCTGGACAGTCACTCATGCAAGTGCTGGACAAGCCCATCAGCGCTTAAATTTGGTCGGTGTTCTGACCTGAACCGGAGTTAAGACTCTCGCAACGCCGTTGGCTAGTTAATTTAAAGGTAACTCAAAAATGGAAAAATACAAGGGTCGTTCAATAAGTAGCGCAACGCATTTTATTCTCGGCAAGATTCAGTTGAAAAAATGCTGAATATATTGTGGGACATCGTGCAGTATTGCTGGTTCAGCCCTTATACAACGAGGTAACTAAAGTCATCGGACACTTCCTAATATCGTGTCGGATATTCTTCCGCCCAGCATAATGTAGCATCTCGACGTGGTATGGATTCAACAAGTCGTTGGAAGTCACCTGCGTAAATATTGAGCTATGCTGCCTGTATGGCCGCCAATACCTGCGAAAGTGTTGCTCGTGCAGGATGTTGAGCACGATCTGAGTTCTCGATAATGTCCCATAAATGTTCGACTGAATTCATGTCAGGCGATCTGGGTGGCCAGATCATTCGTTCGAATTGTCCAATCACGAACAATCGTGCCCCGGTGTCATGGCGCATTGTCATCCACAAAAAATGAAGTCCATCTGATCTCCAAGTAGCATTTCCAGTGAATGATCGGTTCAGTTGGATCAGAAAACACAATCCTTTCCATGTAAACGCAGCCCACACCAATATGAAGCCATTACCAGCTTGCACCTTATCTTATTGACAACTTGTGTCCATGGTTTCGTGTGGTTACGACATACTGGAACCCTGCCGTCAGCTCTTACCAACGGAAATCGCAATTCATTTGACCAGACTACAGTTTTCCAGTCGTCTACAGACCACCCATTAGTGTCACGATTACATGAGAGGCGCTGCAGACGGTCGTCTGCTGCCATAGCGTATTAACGCCAAATTTCGCTGTACTATCCTAACGGACACGATCGTCGTACGTTCCACATTGATTCCTGCGATTATTTCATGCAGTGCTGCTTGTCTGTTAGCACTGACAACTTTACGCAAACGCAGTTCCTCTCGATCGTTAAGTGAAGGGCAAGCCGTCGGCCAATACGTTGTCCGTGGTGAGAGGTAATGCCTGAAATGTGGTATTCTCGGCATACTTTTGATACTATAGGTCTTGGAATATTGAATTCTCTAAAGACTTCCGACATGGATTGTCCCATACGTTCAGATCCAACTTCCATTCCGCGTTCAAACTTCGTTAAAACACGTCGTGCTGTCATAATAACGTCGAACACCTTTTCAGATGAATCACCTGAACACAAATGACAGAAGTGCCCTTTTATACCTTGTGCACGCGATACTACCACCATCAGTATATATGTTACCGCTACCCCATGACTTATTTGTTTCATCTCAGTGTAGTTTCACGAAGTTCCGATTGGTCGTATGCCTTCAAATCAGCGTCTGTAATGGAGCTGCGTTCTAAGCAAAGAGATGTCGAGTTTCTTGTGGCGGAAAACCAGGGAATCGCAGATATTCGCAGGCGTTTGCAAAATGTCTATGGAGACCTGGCTGTGAACAAAAGCACAGTCAATCGTTAGGCAATGCGGCTGTCAGTATAGCGACAAGGTGGCGTGAACCTGTCCGACCTTCCACGTGCCGGCCGGCCGCCGCAGCTGTCACTCCTACAATGTTGGAACGTGCGGACACTCTCATCTGAGGTGATCGGCGGATCAAACACGTAGCTGCACAACTGGAAATGTCTGTTGGTAGTGCTGACTCATTCGGCCACCAGTTGGGGTACTCATAGTTGTGTGCCCACTAGGTTTACCGCCGTCTAACAGGAGACCATAAAGAGCAACGAAAGACCATCTGTGCGATGTACAAATTCGTCACAGGCAATGAAACATGGGGCTATCAGTTCGAACCGGAACAAAACGAAGAAAAAGTTCAAAGCCGCTCCCTCAGACGGTAAAGTCATGGCGACTGTCTTCTGGGACTCTTAAAGCGTTGTTCTGTTTGATGTCCTCACCTCTGAAGTGTTTTGCGCTACCCTCAGGAAACTGAGGAAACGACTTCAGAGTGTTCGTCGTGACAAAAATGCAGACGTACCTTTCCATGACCACGCAAGGCCCTGTACAAATCTACTTATCCGTGAGGAGATCACAGAACATCACTGGGCTGTCCTTCCTGACCCACCCTACAGCCCAGATCTCACACCTTCCATCTGTTTGGCCCATGATGGACGCACTCCATTGAGAGCAGTACTTGGATGATGGTGAGTTTATTGATGCACCAAGACTTTGCTCCGACGTCGACCAGTAGAGTGTTACCATGCGTGCATACTGTCCTTCTCAGTAAGGTGGCGTAAGGCCGTCGCATTGAACGGACAGCATGCTGAAAAATAGCGTTTTGCAGCCAAAACTGTGTGGAATAATATGGTATACTGGAATCCTGATTTATTCATTTATATGATTATTTTTCATGTAAAGACCTGCTGTCTGTTGTTATACACCAGGTCGTACGTTGCATGATTTTACATATTATGTCATACAAATAAAGTTTTATTACTAGTATTTTTTTTGGAAAATTTTACAAAAAGAACAAAGTAAAAATAATCAAAAATATATAGTAAGTCCAAATGAACATCTATACACTCCTGGAAATGGGAAAAAAGAACACATTGACACCGGTGTGTCAGATCCACCATACTTGCTCCGGACACTGCGAGAGGGCTGTACAAGCAATGATCACACGCACGGCACAGCGGACACACCAGGAACCACGGTGTTGGCCGTCGAATGGCGCTAGCTGCGCAGCATTTGTGCACCGCCGCCGTGAGTGTCAGCCAGTTTGCCGTAGCATACGGAGCTCCATCGCAGTCTTTAACACTGGTAGCATGCCGCGACAGCGTGGACGTAAACCGTATGTGCAGTTGACGGACTTTGAGCGAGGGCGTATAGTGGGCATGTGGGAGGCCGGGTGGACGTACCGCCGAATTGCTCAACACTTGGGGCGTGAGGTCTCCACAGTACATCGATGTTGTCGCCAGTGGTCGGCGGAAGGTGCACGTGCCCGTCGACCTCGGACCGGACCGCAGCGACGCACGGATGCACGCCAAGACCGTAGGATCCTACGCAGTGCCGTAGTAGACCGCACCGCCACATCCCAGCAAATTAGGGACACTGTTGCTCCTGGGGTATCGGCGACGACCATTCGCAACCGTCTCCATGAAGCTGGGCTACGGTCCCACACACCGTTAGGCCGTCTTCCGCTCACGCCCTAACATCGTGCAGCCCGCCTCCAGTGGTGACGCGACAGGCGTGAATGGAGGGACGAATGGAGACGTGTCGTCTTCAGCGATGAGAGTCGCTTCTGCCTTGGTGCCAATGATGGTCGTATGCGTGTTTGGCACTGTGCAGGTGAGCGCCACAATCTCAGGACTGCATACGACCGAGGCACACAGGGCCAACACCCGGCATCATGGTGTGGGGAGCGGTCCTACACTGGCTGTACACCTCTGGTGATGGTCTAGGGGACACTGAATAGTGCACTGTACATCCAAACCGTCATCGAACCCATCGTTCTACCATTCCTAGACCGGCAAGGGAACTTGCTGTTCCAACAGGACAATGCACGTCCGCATGTATCCCGTGCCACCCAACGTGCTCTAAAAGGTGTAAGTCAACTACCCTGGCCAGCAAGATCTCCGGATCTGTCCCCCATTGGGCATGTTTGGGACTGGATGAAGCGTCGTCTCACGCGGTCTGCACGTCCAGCACGAACGATGGTCCAACTGAGGCGCCAGGTGGAAATGGCATGGCAAGCCGTTCCACAGAACTACATCCAGCATCTCTACGATTGTCTCCATGGGAGAATAGCAGCCTGCATTGCTGCGAAAGGTGGATATACACTGTACTAGTGCCGACATAGTGCATGCTCTGTTGCCTGTGTCTATGTGCCTGTGGTTCTGTCAGTGTGATCATGTGATGTATCGGACCCCAGGAATATGTCAATAAAGTTTCCCCTTCCTGGGACAATGAATTCACGGTGTTCTTATTTCAATTTCCAGGAGTGTACAATTCTGTTTAAACTTGTTGCCAACTTAGATAATGATAATAAATAAGGTACAAAATCGTTGTGGATGTACACTACTGGCCATTAAAATTGCTAAACCAAGAAGTGCAGATGTTAAACGGGTATTCATTGGACAAATATATTGTACTACAACTGCCATGTGATTACATTTTCACGCAATGTGGGTGCATAGATCCTGAGAAATCAGTACCCAGAACAACCACCTCTGGCCGTAATAACGGCCTTGATTCGCCTGGGCATTGAGTCAGGCAGAGCTTGGATCGCATGTACAGGTACAGCTTCAACACGATACCACAGTTCATCAAGAGTAGTAACCGGCGTATTGTGACAAGCCAGTTGCTCGGACACCATTGACCAGACATTTTCAATAGGTGAGAGATCTGGAGAATGTGCCAGGGCAGCAATCGAACATTTTTTGTATCCAGAAAGGCCCGTACAGGACCTGCAATAAGCGGTCGTGCATTATCCTGCTGAAATGTAGGGTTTCGCATGGATCGAATGAAGTAGAGCTACGGGTCGTAACACGTCTGAAATGTAACGTCCACTGTTCAAGGTACCGTCAATGCGAACAAGAGTGACCGAGACGTGCAAGCAATAGCACCCCATACAATCATGCAAGGTGATACGCCAGTATGGCGATGACGAATACACGCTTCCAATGTGCGCTCACCGCGATGTCGCCAAACACGGATGCGACCATCATTATGCTGTAAACAAAACCTCGATTCATCCGAAAAAATGACGTTTTGCCATTCGTGCACCCAGGTTCGTCGTTGAGTACACCATCGCAGGCGCTCCTGTCTGTGATGCAGCATCAAGGTTAACCGCAGCCATGGTCTCCGAGCTGATGGTCCATGCTGGTGCAAATATCGTCGAACTGTTCGTGCAGATGGTTGTTATCATGCAAACGTCCCCATCTGTTGACTCAGGGATCGAGACGTGGCTGCACGATCCGTTACAGCCATGAGGATAAGATGCCTGTCATCTCGACTGCTAGTGATACGAGGCCGTTGGGATCCAGCACGGCGTTCCGTATTACCCTCCTGAACCCACCGATTTCATATTCTGCTAACAGTCATTGGATTTCGACCAACGCGAGCAGCATTGTCGCGATAAGATATACCGCAATCGCGATAGGCTAGAACCCGACCTTTATCAAAGTCGGAAACTTGATGGTACGCATTTCTCCTTCTTATACGAGGCATCACAACAACGTTTCACCAGCAACGCTGGTCAACTGCTGTTTGTGTATGAGAAATGGGTTGGAAGCTTTCCTCATGTCAGCACGTTTTAGGTGTCGCACCAGCGCCAACCTTGTGTGAATGCTCTGAAATGCTGATCATTAGCATATCACAGCATCTTCTTCCTGTCGGTTAAATTTCGCGTCTGAAGCACGTCATCTTCGTGGTGTGCTCTTGCCCGCGAAAGGCAAAGGTCCCGAGTTCGAGTCTCGGTCGGGCACACAGTTTTAATCTGCCAGGAGGTTTCATATCAGCGCACACTCCGCTGCAGAGTAAAAATCTCATTCTGGAAACATCCTCCAGGCTGTGGCTAAGCCATGTCTCCGCAATATCCTTTCTTTCAGGAGTGCTAGTTCTGCAAGGTTCGCAGGAGAGCTTCTGTAAAGTTTGGAAGGTAGGAGACGCATACTGGCAGAAGTAAAGCTGTGAGTACCGGGCGTGAGTCGTGCTTCGGTAGCTCAATTGGTAGAGCACTTGCCCGCGAAAGGCAAAGGTCCCGAGTTCGAGTCTCGGTCGGGCACACAGTTTTAATCTGCCAGGAGGTTTCATATCAGCGCACACTCCGCTGCAGAGTGAAAATCTCATTCTGCAAATCAAGACTGTCCGAACACGATCTGAACCTCGCTTCTCTCGCATACAAAGTCAGTATTGTAACTAGTGTCCCGAATCGGCCAGCACAGAGAAAGAATTTCTCTAAAAGCATTCACATTTAAGATTTTTCTTCCAGAATGAGATTTTCACTCTGCAGCGGAGTGTGCGCTGATATGAAAGTTCCAGGTAGATTAAAACTGTGCCAGACCGAGACTCGAACTCGGGACCTTTGCCTGTCGTGGGCAAGTGCTCTACCAACTGAGCTACCCAAGCGCGACTCACGCCCCGTCCTCACAGCTTTACTTCTACCAGTACCTCGTCTCCTACCTCCCAAACTTTACAGAAGCTCTCCTGCGAATCATGCAGAACTAGCACTCCTGAAAGAAAGGATATTGCGGAGACATGGCTTAGCCACAGCCGGGCGGATGTTTCCAGAATAAGATTTTCACTCTGCAGTGGAGTGTGCGCTGATATGAAATTCCCTGGGACATCAAAACTGTGTGCCAGACCGAGACTCGAACTCGGGACCTTTGCCTTTCGCGGGGAAGTGTTCTGCCAACTTTTTTTCTTTTAATTTTTTTTATTTTTATTTTGCCTTTCGCGGGCGTGCTCTACCAACTTTTTTTATGTATCAAAGAAGGCAAAAATTGGGGTGGTTCGAAGCTCAGACTGAGTCTTCAACGCTACTCCTTTTTAATTTTATAGTTTTTTACTTTTTATTTTATTTATTTTTATTATTGTTTTTTATGTTACATTTTTTGTTTTTCTTATTTTATTATTTTTTTCCAATGCCAGACTTATAACCTTTGCTGAAATACGTTTTGTTGTACGACCGCATAAATAGAGTCTACAATGTCCAAATGTTGACAAATAGTGGCTAATTACAAAATTAGTTAATTAAGGAGATGAATAAAACTGAAAATGTCCAAATGAAAGACAAGAACACATTGCGGATAGTACAAACACAAAAGGAACATGCTCCTGTAGCAACGAAATGAAATTCGTGTCTGGGCGACACCTGCTCACGACCAGACGTTCGATAGAGCAAGAGAGCCATATATCGACTCGTTCTCCAGATGTTGGTGTAAGACTGGGTCGTCTTCTCGAACTTAACTAAGGGTCTGTAAGTGTGATCGATGTCTATCTCGGCTTCTTCGTCTATCTCATCTCTCACCGGTCACACCCCATCTGGCCGGCGGATCGGTAAATGTATGTCGCAAGCAATTAGCGAAGTTTTGCCCATATTTCTTATGCTGTTGTAGCTTCGTGTGCATCCAGGAGAAAATGCCCAAAATCCATTTTGTCCTTTTCCGATTCGTAGTAGACGTAACCCACCACCATTCCCCGTACCCATGTCACTGCACTGGTTTTTTGGACCGGAAAATAAGAGTCTTGGGGGAAAAAAAAGTGTGTCCGATGAAATTGTGTGAGGGGCGGAGCGTAACAGGAACGCCAGTATCTGTTGTGCCAAGCGCCACACTGGAGTCGTCCCACTACATGCTAAACGATGTTCATCAGTGTCCACTGTTGCGCTGCCTAAACATAGTGGAGTGTCAGCCAAATGCAACTGAGCTGCCCAAGCACGACTCAGGCCCCCTCCTCACAGCTTTACTCCTATCAGTTTCATATCAGCGCACATTCCACTGCAGAGTGAAAATATCATTCTGGAAACATCCCCCAGGCTGTGGCTAGGCCATGTCTCCGCAATATCTCTCCTTTCAGGAGTGCTAGTTCTGCAAGGTTCGCAGGAGAGCTTCTGTAAAGTTTGGAAGGTAGGAGGTGAGGTACTGGCAGAAGTAAGGATGTGTGGACTGGACATGAGTTGTGCTTGTGTAGCTCAGTTGATAGAGCAGTTGCCCGCGAAAGGCAAAGATCTCGAATTCGAGTGTCGGTGTCGCACACAGGTTTAATCTGCCAGGAAGTTTTAAGATTATTCTTATATATTGTTACGTCTCAGTAGCACATTTTTTTCATTAGATTACATGTTTCGACCAGTCTGGATAATCTTCAGATTTCAGTCGTCGCTCCAGTGTGACCGAAATATGTATTCTAATAAAAAAATGCGCAATTTAGACGGAACAATAAATGTCTAAAACAGTTGCTGAATCTCTCAAGGTGATTATGTCGATTATAGTTTTAAATTTATTTCCGTTACTGACTTCTTTTAACGCAGGCAACTGGGAGCTTCCTCAGTGCTGCTCCCCTAGAGGCGGCGGTTAGCTGGAGGCGCGGCTGGTTGATTCCATACGTGGCCTAATTGGTGCCAGCGGCCAACATGGCGGCTACACGTGTCCCTACCCGACATCGATCCCAGGACCGCGCACGCGCAGCGCGGAACCGCGCTGTCCGTGCGCTCCACTTAGCACCCGCCGACCTCATTTTGGACCGTCAACATGCGCTGCGGCCTTCGCGTTGTGCCCTGAATGCTCCGTCATACAGGGAAGGTCCGTGTCGGCCTCTTCGTTTCACACGTTATTCGAAGACGAATAGTGAAAACAAGAATATTTACATTCCTGTGCGCTAGTGCACGGACCTTGCGTATAGTCAGTCTCCTACGTGATGATCTGATGGTACGTTGGCACGTTAATATAAAACCAAGGCAGCTCCATAATTTGTACCTTTACAACGTAAAGAAAATGTAATCGTCGGATTTAGGAAGCACCTTAATGTGAAACACAGTTCGAGTTTTTCACACGTGATATCTAGACAGCATATACTTAGGTAAACAAAAACTTTCCGTATGTGTTACTGAATGAGAGTCATCTGTTAACGGCTAAATAAACAAGCCGAGTATATTTACAATATATGGTTCGCTCGAAGAATTTTTGAAGAGTATAGCCTAACAATATATTGATAAAGATAGGTATTCATAATTTTTTTAGCAAAGTATTATCGACATTCTGCTATAGTCAGTCACATATATTAAGTATGAAGGTGTAAAATCACAAAGTATCATGAAGTGAAATGTACATATGAAAAAAGTCTTATATCCTCCGACTTATTCTCGAGCGCAGCTCTGATATCTGAGGTCTACTCCACGCTCGAGCAGCTATCGATAGAACTTAGGAAGATGGTCTCAAACTATGATTTAAATTTAGACAGTATGAGATGAAACTTGCAAGAGCATATTATGAAGATAGATGACATTTTAATGGATGACTTAAGCGAAAACTTAGGGAACTGAGGCACACGCGAAACGTATGGTATTGGTCTTATCAAACGACACCTATTGAAACCATAAATTTGTTGCTAATACGCTTTTTTCCTTTATTGTATTTCAATTCCCTATCGGGGCACGCTGGCAGCAGCATATGCGCTGCTCTTCAGCCGAAAGACATAGAACATACAACATAAGACTTTTAAAAATAACATAAAGGAGAAGACATTATGTACATAGATACACTCCTGGAAATTGAAATAAGAACACCGTGAATTCATTGGCCCAGGAAGGGGAAACTTTATTGACACATTCCTGGGGTCAGATACATCACATGATCACACTGACAGAACCACAGGCACATAGACACAGGCAACAGAGCATGCACAATGTCGGCACTAGTACAATGTATATCCACCTTTCGCAGCAATGCAGGCTGTTATTCTCCCATGGAGACGGTCGTAGAGATGCTGGATGTAGTCCTGTGGAACGGCTTGCCATGCCATTTCCACCTGGCGCCTCAGTTGGACCAGCGTTCGTGCTGGACACGCAGACCGCGTGAGACGACGCTTCATCCAGTCCCAAACATGCTCAATGGGGGACAGATCCGGAGATCTTGCTGGCCAGGGTAGTTGACTTACACCTTCTAGAGCACGTTGGGTGGCACGGGATACATGCGGACGTGCATTGTCCTGTTGGAACAGCAAGTTCACTTGCCGGTCTAGGAATGGTAGAACGATGGGTTCGATGACGGTTTGGATGTACCGTGCACTATTCAGTGTCCCCTCGACGATCACCAGAGGTGTACGGCCAGTGTAGGAGATCGATCCCCACACCATGATGCCGGGTGTTGGCCCTGTGTGCCTCGGTCGTATGCAGTCCTGATCGTGGCACTCACCTGCACGGTGCCAAACACGCATACGACCATCATTGGCACCAAGGCAGAAGCGACTCTCATCGCTGAAGACGACACGTCTCCATTCGTCCCTCCATTCACGCCTGTCGCGACACCACTGGAGGCGGGCTGCACGATGTTGGGGCGTGAGCGAAAGACGGCCTAACGGTGTGCGGGACCGTAGCCCAGCTTCATGGAGACGGTTGCGAATGGTCCTCGCCGATACCCCAGGAGCAACAGTGTCCCTAATTTGCTGGGATGTGGCGGTGCGGTCTACTACGGCACTGCGTAGGATCCTACGGTCTTGGCGTGCATCCGTGCGTCGCTGCGGTCCGGTCCCAGGTCGACGGGCACGTGCGCCTTCCGCCGACCACTGGCGACAACATCGATGTAGTGTGGAGACCTCACGCCCCACGTGTTGAGCAATTCGGGGGTACGTCCACCCGGCCTCCCGCATGCCCACTATACGCCCTCGCTCAAAGTCCGTCAGCTGCACATACGGTTCACGTCCACGCTGTCGCGGCATGCTACCAGTGTTAAAGACTGCGATGGAGCTCCGTATGCCACGGCAAACTGGCTGACACTGACGGCGGCGGTGCACAAATGCTGCGCAGCTAGCGCCATTCGACGGCCAACACCGCGATTCGTGGTGTGTCCGCTGTGCCGTGCGTGTGATCATTCCTTGTACAGCCCTCTCGCAGTGTCCGGAGCAAGTATGGTGGGTCTGACACACCGGTGTCAATGTGTTCTTTTTTCCATTTCCAGGAGTGTATATCCATGGGATCACTGATTCTGGGTTAGCCGAAGTCGCAAGTTTACTGCGCTCGCAAGATCTCGTTATAGATGCTAAAAGGCAACATCTGACGTCAAGTTCTCGCCAAATGTACAGCTATGTTTTACACTGCTGTTTACAACATTGTCCCGCGACTGCAGTTAGTGGTGATGAATAATGGCCGACATGTTGAGCGTTAGCTCTAAAGATCATCGTCGTTGCTAAAAATCAAACGTTATGATAATTGTTGCCTTTGTACTATACGAAGCGCCTTCTTCTGGTCATGTAGTGCACTTTTTTGGTTTCAGTAAAACCCCACGTCATTTCCAGCGCAGGTTTAAATTTTTTCTCTCTACCATCATTATTTTGTGAATTTTTGAATTTTCAAATATTAAAGGACTTTTGGGTCACTCTGTATCTTAACATAAATCGCATGCATATTTGGCATGCGCGAACGGAGAGTTTTCTATGTCTCATAAACAGTCATTCATTTTTCAAGCGTATTCTGGTTTCCGCTTTGGGCAGAGGCGCCACATCTGCTGAATTCTGTAACTCAAATACTTGTCGACCTGAGCACTATTTGTGGTCACTGTTCAGGTGGGATACCTAGGGCTCTGGTGAAGGACATAACGGAAACGGGTGGACAAGCTCCCGACACAGTGTCGTGAAGATACTCATGAAGACACTTGCGCCTGTGACGTTGCGTATGACAGACATCGCACCGACGACATGTTGGTTGCGCGGCAGAACAAGAATTAAATTTAAATTCACATCTTTCGTTACATGTCTCCTTATAGTTCAATCATTGCAGTCAGTTTCTCAATTTAATTGATGAATTTAGCGATTGAAATCTTTTGAGTCAGATTTCTACGAAGACCACATGGCTCTGAGCACGTCAATTTTAATATTAACTGTCTCGTCTATTTCATAAATACTTTGCTTCGCAATGTCTTATGTGTGTCCGTACACGCCATGTTCCGTAAATTACCGTGCCAAGATGTTGGTTGATTTTTCTTGCCATGTTCCTTCGGATGAATTCGCAAGTTTTTATGATGGTGGCTCGTCGACCGCGTATTTCGTACCTGGTAATTTGTTACCTTTGGAATGTGTGGTGTGCTCGTAACTTCCCCGACAGGAAATTCTTGGTATATTCGAGATTTTCCGTACCACGTAGTGTGTAGTGAGTCCCAAGTCCTTTATAATGCCATGCAAGGATTAATGAGACGAGGAACCGTGCAACTTTTACGAGAATGCTGTATCATTTGGTATAGGAAGTCATGGCTGTTGGAGTCAGCTTCGAGGTGTTTTTAATGATAATTTTAACTGCCGCGAACCGAGGCCTTTTGCCTTCTTCCTGAATGAGTTGTCCTGGAGCGAGCAATGTGCGAAATGTGATGAACACATGCGCTTTTATTTTAAAAGATTTCGAGTATAAATTCTGCTGCATACGTATTGCGCACGCGTAATTTCATCGTCTTGTGTTAGTTAACTTGTACTGAAGATCTGTTTTGCACTTGTCCGTTACGAGCTGTCTATTTCAGCAGCTTAGATATCTTTCTTATTAAAATTGACTTTGTGCCTGAATATTAAGCTATTATATCGAGAGAGTTTGTACCAGATGATGTGCACTAGAGCTTACGAAAGGTTTAGTAGCCAAGTGACCTGGACAAAATTAGTCCATTGTAGAATTACTGTTAATAAAACGTAGCACAGCATCGCTTTCTTTTAATTTTTTGTTCCTGTATAAAGTGTGCTGCAATAAAGACCACAGGTGACTGTTGCCCGGTAACCGAATAGGTTTGCTGGGATGTTTGAGGTGTGGGTAGAAACAGTACAACAGAGCAGATAGGATGGTCGTCTTATGCAGTTAGAAATGTTATTTATGTGTGCAGTTTTGTTAATTAATTATGTTGCGTTTAGATATTCATTATAGTCAGATGCATATCTATGAGAGCGAGCTGAAAATGAATGCCTCCAAAGTTTTCATGCGAAAAGTCTTAATACTAATTAAATGAAACAAACATTATTAACATTCTACATCTTTTCTAAGTCTAAATATTTATTTCTCAATACAGCCAGCTTGGCGACCAACACAATCCTTCTAACGAGAGACCAATTTGTTGGTACCGTCACTGTAGAATGCTTGACTTCGCTGACGGAACCACCATTTAATCTCTGCTTGCACCGATTCATCACTACGAAAGTGAAGTCTTCGGAAATGTTCTTTACGTTCTGGAGACAGATGGGAATCTGATGGGGCCAAGCCGGGATTGTATGGAGAATGATGGATGACAGCGGACCCGCGGCGTCGGCTTGTTGCACATGTCGCAGCGCTCGAGTGTGGTCTGGCATTGCCATGCTGAAGAAAATGGTGCTTCATTTGTGGACGAAGCCTTCCAATTCAGACCTCGATGTTTGTAATGCACTGACATAGTTACGTTACACAGCGCCATGTCAGAGGCTACAGTTCGGAGATCTTCAGCGGCAGAGGCGTGCAAATACAGGGTGGATGAGAAGTCCCTTCATACTTGTAAATGTCTATAATTTTTTTTATTAATGAATATTTTGCACACGGAATAAGCTGTAGTCAGTTCTCAGGACCATGCGAATATTCGTACTACAATACAATTTCACAAATGCTGCTGAGTTGTCGACCAAACGCTGTAAATGTATAGGAACGTCATCAATTGATTTCTGTAGGAAAGTCACAGGTACGCTTCCGAGGACAATTGTGACCCTCTCTGATTCATTAGGAGTGCGTGGGTTTGTTCGGTACACATCTTCTGTGGCCCAGCCCCACAAGAAGTCGGCACTTCACGGAGGCCATTCATGGGATCCTCGCCGTCCCAGCCAACGTCGTGGAAAGTGTTCTTCCAGCCAGTCACAAACGATTCAGGCAAAATGAGGTGTTACTCCGCCTTGGTAAAAAGGCTATGCGCAACATTATCCCATCAGTGGCCACACATATTCAATCAACATCTGGCGACACGGGCCGCTGTTCATCGTGACTCGCAATGTGAATGGACCAATGGGACGATCCCCAGTGATACCGCACCAGACTGTAACCTTTCAGTTGTCATTCCTGGATTTGTTTTTTTTTTTTCAGTAATGGCAATTTGATAGACGAATCCCCGAACGTGAAACACCGACTCATCACTCCAAACGATCTTCTGGAACAAATTCGGCGAATCGTTACCCCCATGGCAGCATAATTACCTCATATTCCACCCGTTTGTCACAAGTCTCCAACGGTAACTCCTGAACATAGTGGGGTTTCCAAGGTTTTCAAATCAGGCCCTTCTTCAACACAAGACGCACCGTGTGCCTAGTGATTCCACTCTCACGTGCTACCTGGCATATCGGTTTACCAGAACTGCTCATCAAGGAGTCCCTCACTGCCACTACATTTTCTGGAGATTGCGCCACCAAGGCCTTCTCCTCCTCGTTTTTTCGCAACTAACCCAGTGGTCATTAACTTGGTGTAACAATTCCCAATGGTATTAGCATCAAGTGTGGCATGAGGACATGAAAATCCTGCCACCATCGCTGAACGACGGCAGCAAGTCGGGACACTGCAAAGAGCAAAGTGACCTGCGTGCGCTCTTATGAAGTCACTGTAAAAAGATGAGGCGGTTTAAATATTCTCAGGGATCCTGTAACAAAGCACAACAACATCAGTAGTGGGGCTAGGAGAGAACGGAGACACTTTCCATTGTTGCCATATGTATCCAAGATGGCGACGATGACATCATCCAAGATGGTGGCCATGATGTCATCCAAGATGGCGCATTTTGGCTGGAAAATAGGTCAATTTCGCTACCTCCACTAACTTAAGCTCCTTCCCTCCTCCTCCCCAACACTCCCCCATAAAATGGTGGGAAGTTCAAATTCCAAGAGGACATTGCAACACACCACTACTAACCTAAGAAAATGGTGGGAAGATCACTTGGTCACTTGGGCTACCTCCACTGACCTAAGTCATCTGACCACCACCTCTTCCTAGGAACTGGCGAGAAGTTTGAATTTTGGAGCAAAGATAGATCAATTGGGCTATCTACTAACCTAAGAAGATGGCAGGAAAGAAAGGGCAGTTGGACTACCTTCAATAACCTAAGTCATCCGACCTCCACTTCCTCCTAGGAAATGGTGGGAACAGGACTTGACTGGTGCTGGACATAAGCCTTTATTTTGCATTCACTATTTATTTAAACAATTAGAGGCAGTACCGTCATCAAGTGTAGTCGCTATGGTATGTGGTGTCCAACTGACCTAGTACACGATACTGCCACCAGAGGGTGCTGTCATCCATTCTGTGATGTTATCCAAGATCGCTGTCTGTGGTGGGGGAGAATGGTGGGAAACAGTGTGGTTGTCATGGGGTGTGGATTCCAACTGACCTAGTACATAGTACTACCACAAGAGGGCAATGTCGTCCATTCTGTGATGTAATCCAAGAAGGAGGGGGAAAATGGAAGCAAACAGTGTGGTCGCCACGGGGTCTGGAGTCCAACTGACCTAGTACACAGTACCGCCACAAGAGGGTGCTGTTGTCGATTCCATGATGTAACCCAAGATGACTGTCTGGAGGGGCAAATGACTCAGCCTGTGTTGGGCTGCTGGAGAGAGGAAGGAGTGTACTTTATTTTGGAACAGTTTGTTTAGGAATGGATTTTAGATAGTATATTTATCACACTGATACAAAACACATGCTCTGACATGCTTGGATCCCATTCGACACACCCTAAAGACCTGTAAACTACTCGTAAATTACTGAAATAATGCTCTGCAGACACACAAACAGCTCCTAAATTACCAAAATAATTTTAGTACACAGCACACAGACATGACGTCATTGTCGCCATCTTGTATACATGTGGCAACAATGGAAAGTGTCTCCGTTCTCTCCTAGCCCCACTACTAATGAGCATTAATAAAACTTAGGGACATTTGAAACTTGGGAACGATTTCCCTTGCGCCCTGTATGCACACATGAAGAATGAAGATACAGAATGTCAAGGTAGTTTGTTTTGTTTAAAAAGCTTAAAGAGTTTTCACAATCTATTTTTGTAACTCAGCTTCATGTGACCTTCAGACCGAAACTCTTTTTCTTACGAGCGTTTTTTATGCAAAAAGCAGCGCGGTCTGTAGTGGCGTCTGATGTGCTTTCAAGGGCGCGAAAACAGTCAGTAAGCGAGGCAGACGGGTCCCTCTCGCCTTCAGGCAGCCCCTCAAGTACAGGTGAGCAGAGGCGGGCAGGCGGCAGTTGGCTCTGCATTGTGGGCGCGCAGCTACCTCGGCAGCGGCGGCCGCCCTCTTCTCCCTCCCCCAGGCTACGCTCGACGCTGACACCACGTATGCTTCGCAAGCACTTCCTTTCGACTCACCTGCTGCGACCGCAAAACTGGCAAATACTTCGCTCAGACAACATATCAACTTCTCCGTGGCTCACTATGGTTTAACTGTGTAATACACTAATCGTTTATGCTCGTACGAAGCTCATCAGGAAAGGATATATTTATCACAGAATAGCCACAGACTTGACCGGTTTCCCTTGAAATGATCATAGGATCTTATTATACTGCCAAAGCTCTCTTATATTTTATAAGAGCTAGGATCCCGCTATGAGATTTATAAAAAAGTTATGATGAAAGTGCCTCAGTACAACGTCAATGATTTAATAAAGCGTCTTTCGTGAGTTATATTTGAAAAAGTACTTATAAAGTATAATATATGTCTACGAAGTTCGTGGCTGCACCAGCTTCTGTCGTAAAGTAGCAACAGGGCACTCTTACATGCCTTATCACGCACAAAGAATAGAACTGTTACCATCTTAAACCTGAAAAACAAAGCGAATCAACATCAGATCTCTCAATGTTAACGGAAGGCGCTTCGGGCTGGAACCTATTCAAAATACTGTGAAACCATTTAACCCAGAAGACATTTTATGATGTAAGGAGGAGGGTCCCTTTTCCTGTTCTACTTTTGTGTATGATCTCAGAATTTCGGCAGCAAAGAACACACTCATATATATAAACACCTCCCTTGTAACGCCTGCCCTGGGTTGCTTCCATTCTTACTAAATGCCGCGCTGGGTAGCCACGCGGTCTGGGGCGTCTTGTCAAGCTCCGGGCTGCCCCCGTCGGAGGTTCGAGTCTTCCCTCGGGCGTGCGTGTGTGTTGTCCTTAGCGTAAGTTAATTTAAATTAGATTAAGTAGTGTGTAAGCTTAGGGACCGATGACCTCAGCAGTTTAGTCCCATAAGAGCTTACCACAAATTTCCAATATCCTTACTGAATGTAGCTGTGACGAGAGGCCCTGCTCATTTTCCAATCTTATCTTCGTCTCCATCAGTCCTATCTAGTAAGGGTCCGACACTGTCGAGCAATACTCAACTGTCGGCAGACGTTTTCGTGAGCTTCTTCGTTATTTCACAAAAAGGTAGTCTTGAAAGAACTGTGACAATCGCCTGGACAACAGGGAACTGACATGCATTGATGCTATGAAATACTGCATTGATAACGGCTAGACACTAGCCGAAATCTAGATTTTCCAAATAAAACCTTGGAAAAGGACAACTGATTGCTGTGCCCTATTATTTGTAAGCCTTAAAGTACTGTTTGTAATGGGTTGCTTTAGCTTGATTGTGACTACTTCTGATAGTTTGACATAATTGGCAAATGGTTCAAATGGTTCTGAGCACTATGGGACTTAATATCTGAGGTTACCAGTCCGCTACAACTTAGAACTACTTAAACGTAACTAACCTAAGGACATCACACACATCCATGCCCGAGGCAGCGGTCGCGCGGTTCCAGACTGTAGCGCCTAGAACTGCTCGGCCACCCCGGCCGGCTTGATAAAATTCTCACGTTGTTCTACATAATAGCCTTGTCCCACTAGTCAGCAGCCGGCCGCGGTGGTCTCGCGGTTCTAGGCGCTCAGTCCGGAACCGCGCGACTGCTGCGGTCGCAAGTTCGAATCCTGCCTCGGTCATGGATGTGTGTGATGTCCCTAGTTTGGTTAGGTTTAAGTAGTTCTAAGTTCTAGGGGACTGATGGCCACAGATGTTAAGTCCCATTGTGCTCAGAGCCATTTGAACCCACTAGTCAGCCATCGAGGATGTCTTTTACTACTAGTACCCTGTTCAGAACCTTCTAATGCAAAACAACTTTCAAAGAGCACAAGTGATATGAACAAATCTTTATTTACACGTGGTGTCCAGGAATGCTCTAACAAACTTTGACGTTTCTTTAGGCCGGGGGTGCTGATTACTGTCATCCATACGGGAGTCTGTCCACTGGTCAGATGACGGTGTGTTCCTACGATTTTCCTGCGTGAGCAATCTTGGACGAGAAATTTAAAACTTCGATTCTCGCTTTATTATCGTCAACTGTCACACCAAACTGATCAGCAAGGGACTCAGTGCAAACCTTCGACACTCTGAGTGATTTTACATAAAATCAGAATTTCCTCGGGTTCCCTGCCATATATTTGGTTAGGTGTGACTGTGGTAGTTGTATGCTTCGGGCATCGATCTTTTCACAGACGCCCGAATCTCTACAACCTTTCACTTGTCATCAAATATGCGTTCCCATTTGAACCGAAACTGCAACAGCCTCTGCTTCCTCGCCATGCTCCCAATTTCGTTATTAAACCGTTGTGGATCTTTTCCATCTTTTATGCTCTTACTAGACACATAACTCTCCAGACCACGATTTACAATATGTTTAAACTTTGTCATAATTCCTGTACGTCCATCTTTCTGGAACTAATTGATGCCAGTTCACTGTCCAAGTGAGATACTAATAATTGGGTTGATCACTGTTACCACTGTAGACTGAGGCCTAATTATGAAGACATTTGCTCAAATAAAATATAGCATAAAAGAACTCTGATCAGGAAGTGACTGTTGCCAACGAAGGTTCTATCTGTGGGCGTAGTTTGTGGAAGAAACTGCACAAAGTAGAAACTAAGCTGGGTTCAGAAACTAGGGCCAAGGCATGTCTCGAACTATGTGCTGGAGTAATAGCGGAAAACTGAAAAATATCCTTCTAGTTGTCAGACGATAGTATTGATGAAAATGTAAACAGATTGACTAAAACCGTCCCCGTACAAATGCCACCACCGTGTCCACTGTACTGATCTCATTTGTATTGAGACGATGGTCCGTTTGGGAGTACCGCTGGATCCTAACGCATAGGGAAAGACAAAAATGTCCTGTGAGATGTCCTAACCAGGCGCCTAGACTCCAAAGAGGTTGCTCCAGTGCAGTGAGAAGTGTGGCGTCGATTCTATGGTGACGTACTGCAGTTTCAAATAGATTGGTGCCATGCATGACTGAGATAATCAGGGTAGTTTTACAGAAGACGTCAGTTATTTTATTCACGCTACTTATGTTGGTTAAAGCGAACTCTCGAAGTCTTATGATCACAACAATCAACGATCTACAAGTCACATGCAAGATAATTTCCATACGTTACAATAAAAGTTTTCTATATACAATGGTCAATAATTAACTTCCCTAGAGACCAATTAGCCGGCTTTGCTAGCAGAGTCGCGCCGACACGCAACCACACTGCTGCCGGCAAGGCATGCAAAAATGCTCAAATGGCTCTGAGCGCTATGGGACTTAACATCTGAGGTCATCAGTCCCTAGAACTTAAAACTACTTAAACCTAACTAACCTAAGGACATCACACACATCCATGCCCGAGGCAGGATTCGAACCTGCGACCGTAGCAGCCGCGTGGTTCCGGACTGAAGCGCCTAGAACCGCTCGGCCACAGCGAGCGGCTCAAGGCATGCAGTCCGACTCGTATTGCTGGTGGAGATCATTTTCTGGGGCTTTGTTCATGACTACTCGACCATGAGGGAAGTGATTCAGCTATTTATACGTTTTCCTATTTTACGTACGTTATCGGTAGATTGTTTTGAAAGTTCATTCTAATGAGTTTATTGAAGGGAGACTTTTTACCATTTTGTAAATCCTTATTCGACATCTCGTTTAATTAATAAACATTATTGAAGTTATAGGTTTTGGCGCCGCGCCCAAGCCACACCCCAGTAGACAGTCAGGGCGCAGTATTCACCTCTGGTTCAACAACAGCTAAAAGCAGTACGTCACCGAACTGCAGCGTCGTCTGCAGGTCTACCTGAGGCAGTTTTCCTTGATCGCAAACACTGGTCAATCCTTTTTTGTAACATTAGTTGCCTGCTCTAACACCTAACGTGCTTGTATGACACTAAAGCAACCATGGATACTAGAGCCATAAATGCTAAAAAATGTGAAAATTTAAAAAACGTCTTAGAATTTGTTTGCACCAACCAAGATGTATGAATATGTAGTCAAACAGGGAAATTTTTGACCAGTTAGAGTATCTTTGTACCACTTTTGTTTCAAATGACTCCTGTGCCACCTACCTGCATTATTTTCTACTGCAAGTAACAGTTTTATTACCTCTAAGAGTGTTAGTTAGTATTTCAGTTGTCTTTCCAACTTCCTGCAAGCTCGTATGCTTGTGATTCATTGCGTAGGCTGGGTAGAGAGCTTCTGGCGACAGTGATTTAACTTGAACAATGTAAGATCGATACAAATATCTCGATATTTCAAAGTAAACCCGCAGTACTGAATTAATACTGTTTCTTTTTACTTCTTATTAACACTTGATTTACATCTGGCACGCTGTAACTTTCCCACAGCATCTTAAATAGGAAAATTCCCTGTTTTTTGGGACTGGCCAAAACCTATCCTGAATGACAGTAGCGTAATTTTGTACCAACTCTAAAACTGAAACTTTTCCCTAATCGGGCACAGTTAATATACATTTTCACTTTTCCATGTACTGAATAAGTGTGGACGTAGAATGTTACAATGTTGGGACGTGTAATTTGTACTGTGGGAAATATTTTCAAAAAATGGTAAAATGTAGTACAAAGTTACTCCGACTGATTGTACCACAATTTGAGTGGTACAGTTTCTTAAGCGCATTGCAGGGTTAATGACGTGTTATGGGTTTCACTTCTTAAGAATATTTCTTCCGTTGTAAAAAACACGAAAAGTCTAATTTTTTCACCTTGTTTTCCAATGATGACGGTATTTTTATTGAATGCAGGTTCAGGTTGTGGAGAATGGAGATATTAGTGTTGGTGGAAGATTTAGTCATGAGGTATATTTAGTAATCTTTCTGGTAAGGCTGACAGATGATGAAACGGAAATTTCAGTTTCTTTAGTGAAGTCTGGGCTAGCCATTAATGTCAGAAGGGCAAATGTTGTTTCGGCAAAGGCAGTTGGTTTTGAGAAACCTAGGTGATTAAGACCAAGAAAAGGTACACTAAGAAAGCTTTTAGAGAATGTCAAACAGGTAAGTCCATAGATGCTTACGACGTGGAGGAAACGGAAGTTTTACACGAAATAATTAAGAAATAAAGAAATTACAGGAAGGACATAATACCACAGTGGGGAAGGTGGAGATAAATGCCTGCAATTAGAGAGACTGGGAGACTTCGTCATGTGCAACATCAAGGGCCCTGAAGCGTAAACATATGGTGCGGCGTCATAGAAAATTACATTGTAGGACCGTTCTTCATATCCGGCCTTCATTTTCTGACGAACATTCTGTCGGTTCTTCTAGAATACGTACCACTGGTTATTCGACAGTGTATGCGGCTGCAACACGACGGTTGCACATGTCACTGAATCGCCAATGCATGCTCTACCATATCTACCACTGTAATTACATCTGTTCATCACTCTTTCGAAAGACGACTATTAATGTGCCTTTCAGTCCACGGTCAACAGTTTGAACACATGCTTAAAAAAAGGATAAAGTCATTATACTGAAAGACAAAATTTATTTTTTGTGATTTGGGTGGTTGCCAAATCATTGTTAGTAAACTGAATGTTTCATTTACGTGGGTACGATGTCGAAATGAAGTGTGAAATAAATCAACAGATGGTAACACTGCCATTACGCTCTTACGTTCAGCATGAAACGACGTTTTGTTAAGAAGAATATTTATTTTGCGGTTTACGGGTGGTCACAAAAATGTTTTTTAATAAAATGTTTAGTTCAACGAATATATCACATATGATGTCATTTAGGTTAACTTACACTCCTGGAAATGGAAAAAAGAACACATTGACACCGGTGTGTCAGACCCACCATACTTGCTCCGGACACTGCGAGAGGGCTGTACAAGCAATGATCACACGCACGGCACAGCGGACACACCACGAATCGCGGTGTTGGCCGTCGAATGGCGCTAGCTGCGCAGCATTTGTGCACCGCCGCCGTCAGTGTCAGCCAGTTTGCCGTGGCATACGGAGCTCCATCGCAGTCTTTGACACTGGTAGTATGCCGCGACAGCGTGGACGTGAACCGTATGTGCAGATGACGGACTTGGAGCGAGGGCGTATAGTGGGCATGCGGGTGGCCGGGTGGACGTACCGCCGAATTGCTCAACACGTGGGGCGTGAGGTCTCCACAGCACATCGATGTTGTCGCCAGTGGTCGGCGGAAGGTGCACGTGCCCGTCGACCTGGGACCGGACCGCAGCGACGCACGGATGCACGTCAAGACCGTAGGATCCTACGCAGTGCCGTAGGGGACCGCACCGCCACTTCCCAGCAAATTAGGGACACTGTTGCTCCTGGGGTATCGGCGAGGACCATCCGCAACCGTCTCCATGAAGCTGGGCTACGGTCCCGCACACCGTTAGGCCGTCTTCCGCTCACGCCCCAACATTGTGCAGCCCGCCTCCAGTGGAGTCGCGACAGGCGTGAATGGAGGAACGAATGGAGACGTGTCGTCTTCATCGATGAGAGTCGCTTCTGCCTTGGTGCCAATGATGGTCGTATGCGTGTTTAGCGCCGTGCAGGTGAGCGCCACAATCAGGACTGCATACGACCGAGGCACACAGGGCCAACACCCGGCATCACGGTGTGGGGAGCGATCTCCTACACTGGCCGTACACCTCTGGTGATCGTCGAGGGGACACTGAATAGTGCAATGTACATCCAAACCGTCATCGAACCCATCGTTCTACCATTCCTAGACCGGCAAGGAAACTTGCTGGTCCAAACAATGCACGTCCGCATGTATCCCGTGCCACCCAACGTGCTGTAGAAGGTGTAAGTCAACTACCCTGGCCAGCAAGATCTCCGGATCTGTCCCCCATTGAGCATGTTTGGGACTGGATGAAGCGTCGTCTCATGCGGTCTGCACGTCCAGCACGAACGCTGGTCCAACTGAGGCGCCAGGTGGAAATGGCATGGCAAGCCGTTCCACAGGACTACATCCAGCATCTCTACGATCGTCTCCATGGGAGAATAGCAGCCTGCATTGCTGCGAAAGGTGGATATACACTGTACTAGTGCCGACATAGTGCATGCTCTGTTGCCTGTGTCTATGTGCCTGTGGTTCTGTCAGTGTGATCATGTGATGTATCTGACCTCAGGAACGTGTCAATAAAGTTTCCCCTTCCTGGGACAATGAATTCACGGTGTTCTTATTTCAATTTCCAGGAGTGTAGGCTTGAAGACATAGGGTCCAAGCATGACGGACCTGGCGGCTCACCACGCGATCCTCACCAAATGATATACGCAAGAGATCATCACATGCGTAGCAATATGAGGTGGAGATCAGTCCTCCACAAAAGTCGCGCCATCCAGCAGCTGTTTATCACCCAGGCTAGGATGGTCTGACTCCCTGTCTCAATACAGTTAATTTTATACACGATTCTCAAGCAGTGTCACTGATATGTTACTGTCCAGCGCCACCTGTTCACCAGTTTTAGCACTCGTGTTTGGTTTCAATAAAACCCCATGTCATTTCACGTTACAGTGTTACATCTTCATCTACATCTAAATCCATACTCCGCAAGCCACCTGACGGTGTGTGGCGGAGGGTACCCTGAGTACCTCTATCGGTTCTACCTTCTATTCCAGTCTCGTATTGTTCGTGGAAAGAAGAATTGTCGGTATGCTTCTGTGTGGGCTCTAATCTCTCTGATTTTATCCTCATGGTCTCTTCGCGAGATATACGTAGGAGGGAGCAATATACTGCTTGACTCTTCGGTGAAGGTATGTTCTCGAAACTTTAACAAAAGCCCGAACCGGGCTACTGAGCGTCTCTCCTGCAGAGTCTTCCACTGGAGTTTATCTATCATCTCCGTAACGCTTTCGCGATTACTAAATGATCCTGTAACGAAGCGCGCTGCTCTCCGTTGGATCTTCTCTATCTCTTCTATCAACCCTATCTGGTACGGATCCCACACTGTTGAGCAGTATTCAAGCAGTGGGCGAACAAGCGTACTGTGACCTACTTCCTTTGTTTTCGGATTGCATTTCAGTGATTCAGTGATACACTGTTACAGAGACTGCGTCTAATACGCGCTGTACCATGCAGCCACACTTACATTATGTGCTGAAAATGGTTTCCATGTGCCTCAATGCACGCGGTACGCGCCGTCGCATGTTGTGTTTCACACGTTCACATCGGCCAGGCTACATCCGAACAGTGTCAGAGGCAGGATGAATACGCTGCTCCAGTTCTCCACATCTGGAATGGGCTCTGCATAAACGATACTTTTGAGATGGTCGCATAACCAGAAATCGCACAGGTTGAGATCCGGTAGACGAGCGAACCATGCAACTGTATCTCCTCGTCCGATCGATCAACCAGGGAAGACACTGTGTGGGCCGGAGGAGCCACGTAACCCTTCGAGTCATCAATGGCACTTATCCCGTAGGTGAGGCAAAGTCACCCGCAAAAAAAGTCGCTACTTCCGGTCTGTTAGGCGACGTGGGAGACTGGTCCCAAAATACTGTCGCCAGTTATCCCGGCCCACACATTCCGGCTGCACCGAAGGTGATGGATGATTCGCTGTCACCATACCATAGAGGTTTTGCATGTTATCCCACAGATGACCGTTATGAAAGTTGAAGATACCAGTCGGCGTAAAGGTGGTCTCATCTGTGAATAGGATGGATGGCACAGATCCCGGAATCGTGGTTGCCTGGTGAAGAAACCAGTGACAGAGATGCTCCCGATGTGGAAAGTCTGTCGCTAGTAAGCCCTGCACACGCTGTAAGTGTAGTAACAAATGTCATGGAGAGTTTTGCACACGGTTGTCTGGCTTATCCTGTACTAGCGCGCGCCAACTGCCTGGTACTGAAATAGCGGTCGCCTTCCACAATATGGGTGTCCTTTGTAATTGAATACAGAGAAATATCTCTAAAACTGCACATAGGATCAAAAAATTTATAATTCCAATTTGTCTGTCTCGGAGGGGAAGATCCAACGATACCACACTCGGTGCGACACACCAGCCTGTGCGTTGTTGACGGGGAGCAACTTCGAGGTGTACACACTGATGAGGGGTTGAACTGGAAAAAACACACTGAAGATCTGCTGAAACATTTGAGTTCAGCAACTTAAGCTATTAGGGTCATTGCAAATTTTGGCGATATACATCCCAGTAAATCAGCTTATCACGCCTATTTTCTTTCTCTGCTTTCGTATGGCATCATATTCTGCGGTAACTCATCACTGAGTAAAAGAGTGTTCATTGCACAAAAGCGTGTAATCAGAATAATTGCTGGAGCTCATCCATCATCATCCTGCACACACTTATTTAAAGAGCTAGGGATCTTCACTGTAGTCTCTCTATATATATATATATATATATATATATATATATATATATATATATATATATATATTCACTTATGAAATTTGTTATTAACAATCCGAACGAATTCGAAAGTAATAGCATTGTACATGGCTACAACACAAGGAGAAAGGATGATCTTCACTACTCAAGGTTAAATCTAATTTTGGCTCAGAAAGGGTTAAATTATGCTGCCAGAAAAGTCTTTGGTCACTTACCTAACAGCATCAAAAGTCTGACAGATAGCCATATAGCATTTAAAAGGAAATTAAAAGAATTTCTGAATGGCAATTCCTTCTACTCATTAGTTGCATTTTTGGATATAGTAAGTGGGTAATTTCCACACATCCCACACAAAAAAGTTAAAAATATTAAGTCTCATGTAATATTTTGTGTAATGTAATACCTTGTATATACACCTTTTATTAACCTGACACGTTCCACATCATTCATGATCTATGGAACAAGTACTAATCTTATCTAATCTGGTTGTGTGGATTTTAGGTGATTCTCCGCATCCCACTGGGTGAATACCAGGCTGTTACCCAAGTCGCGCCTCAATTACACGATTCGCAAACAAGTAGAAAACTTCCGCTCACTTTCACATGGAGAACATTTACATAAAGGTAATTGGGGTACACGTATTCTGTCACCAGGGGTAACGGCGTGGCGACAGGAAACGCATCCGGCCAACCCTTAAACTAACCGCGCCAAATCCTATGATAGCCTGGGCCGATGTGGGACAAAGGCACAAACAAGAGAGGAAAATGTTCCCATCGTTAGCAGCCCGCGACAGCATTGCGCACTCACACCGGCGCTTGCCTGTGTGTCGACGGGCGCAGCGTCAAAGCGAGGTGTGAAACGGCGTGTTGGCAGACCAAAAGCCCGTCGTAAGTACGATACCCCCCCATGAACCATGGACCTTGCCGTTGGTGGGAAGGCTTGCGTGCCTCAGCGATACAGATGGCCGTACCGTAGGTGCAACCACAACGGAGGGGTGTCTGTTGAGAGGCCAGACAAACGTGTGGTTCCTGAAGAGGGGCAGCAGCCTTTTCAGTAGTTGCAGGGGCAACAGTCTGGATGATTGACTGATCTGGCCTTGCAACATTAACCAAAACGGCCTTGTTGTGCTGGTACTGCGAACGGCTGAAAGCAAGGGGAAACTACAGCCGTAATTTATCCCAAGGACACGCAGCTTTACTGTATGATTAAATGATGATGACGTCCTCTTGGGTAAAATATTCCGGAGGTAAAATAGTCCCCCATTCGGATCTCTGGGCGGGGACTACTCAGGAGGACGTCGTTATCAGGAGAAAGAAAACTGGCGTTCTACGGATCGGAACGTGGAATGTCAGATCCCTTAATGGGGCAGGTAGGTTAGAAAATTTAAAAAGGGAAATGGATAGGTTAAAGTTAGATATAGTGGCAATTAGTGAAGTTCGGTGGCAGGAGGAACAAGACTTCTGGTCAGGTGAATAGAGGGTTATAAACACAAAATCAAATAGGGGTAATGCAGGAGTAGGTTTAATAATGAATAGGAAAATAGGAATTCGGGTAAGCTACTACAAACAGCATAGTGAACGCATTATTGTGGCCAAGATAGATACGAAGCCCACACCTACTACAGTAGTACAAGTTTATATGCCAACTAGCTCTGCAGATGATGAAGAAATTGAAGAAATGTACGATGAAATAAAAGAAATTATTCAGGTAGTGAAGGGAGACGAAAATTTAATAGTAATGGGTGACTGGAATTCTAGTGTAGGAAAAGGGAGAGAAGGAAACATAGTAGGTGAATATGGATTGGGGCTAAGAAATGAAAGAGGAAGCCGCCTAGTAGAATTTTGCACAGAGCACAACTTAATCATAGCTAACTCTTGGTTTAAGAATCATGAAAGAAGGTTGTATACGTGGAAAAACCCTGGAGATACTAAAAGGTATCAGATAGATTATATAATGGTAAGACAGAGATTTAGGAACCAGGTTTTAAATTGTAAGACATTTCCAGGGGCAGATGTGGACTCTGACCACAATCTATTCGTTATGACCTGTAGATTAAAACTGAAGAAAGTGCAAAAATGCGGGAAATTAAGGAGATGGGACCTGGATAAACTGAAAGAACCAGAGGTTCTGCAGAGTTTCAGGGAGAGCATAAGGGAACAATTGACAGGAATAGGGGAAAGAAATACAGTAGAAGAAGAATGGGTAGCTCTGAGGGATGAAGTAGTGAAGGCAGCAGAGGATAAAGTAGGTAAAAAGACGAGGGCTGCTAGAAATCCTTGGGTAACAGAAGAAATATTGAATTTAATTGATGAAAGGAGAAAATATAAAAATGCAGTAAATGAAGCAGGCAAAAAGGAATACAAACGTCTCAAAAATGAGATCGACAGGAAGTGCAAAATGGCTAAACAGGGATGGCTAGAGGACAAATGTAAGGATGTAGAAGCTTTATCACTAGGGGTAAGATAGATACTGCCTACAGGAAAATTAAAGAGACCTTTGGAGATAAGAGAACCACGTGTATGAATATCAAGAGCTCAGATGGCAACCCAGTTCTAAGCAAATAAGGGAAGGCAGAAAGGTGGAAGGAGTATATAGAAGGTTTATACAAGGGCGATGTACTTGAGGACAATATTATGGAAATGGAAGAGGATGTAGATGAAGACGAAATGGGAGATATGATACTGCGTGAAGAGTTTGACAGAGCACTGAAAGACCTGAGTCGAAACAAGGCCCCCGGAGTAGACAACATTCCATTAGAACTACTGACGGCCTTGGGAGAGCCAGTCATGACAAAACTCTACCAGCTGGTGAACAAGATGTATGAGACAGGCGAAATACCCTCAGACTTCAAGAAGAATATAATAATTCCAATCCCAAAGAAAGCAGGTGCTGACAGATGTGAAAATTCCCGAACTATCAGTTTAATAAGTCACAGCTGCAAAATACTAACGCGAATTCTTTGGAAAAACTGGTAGATGCAGACCTCGGGGAGGATCAGTTTGGATTCCGTCGAAATGTTGGAACACGTGAGGCAATACTGACCTTACGACTTATCTTAGAAGAAAGATTAAGAAAAGGCAAACCTACATTTCTAGCATTTGTAGACTTAGAGAAAGCTTTTGACAATGTTGACTGGAATACTCTTTTTCGAATTCTAAAGGTGACAGGGGTAAAATACAGGGAGCGTAAGGCTATTTACAATTTGTACAGAAACCAGATGGCAGTCATAAGAGTCGAGAGGCATGAAAGGGAAGCAGTGGTTGGGAAAGGAGTGAGACAGGGTTGTAGCCTCTCCCCGATGTTATTCAATCTGTATATTGAGCAAGCAGTAAAGGAAACAAAAGAAAAATTTGGAGTAGGTATTAAGATTCATGGAGACGAAGTAAAATCTTTGAGGTTCGCCGATGACATTGTAATTCTGTCAGAGACGGCAAAGGACTTGGAAGAGCAGTTGAACGGAATGGACAGTGTCTTGAAAGGATGATATAAGATGAAGATCAACAAAAGCAAAACGAGGATAATGGAATGTAGTCAAATTAAATCGGGTGATGCTGAGGGAATTAGATTAGGAAATGAGACACTTAAAATAGTAAAGGAGTTTTGCTATTTAGGAAGTAAAATAACTGATGATGGTCGAAGTAGAGAGGATATAAAATGTAGACTGGCAATGGCAAGGAAAGCGTTTCTGAAGAAGAGAAATTTGTTAACATCGAATATAGATATATGTATCAGGAAGTTGTTTCTGAAAGTATTTATATGGAGTGTAACCATGTATGGAAGTGAAACATGGACGATAACTAGTTTGGACAAGAAGAGAATAGAAGCTTTCGAAATGTGGTGCTACAGAAGAATACTGAAGATAAGGCGGATAGATCACGTAACTAATGAGGAGGTATTGAATAGGATTGGGGAGAAGAGAAGTTTGTGGCACAACTTGACTAGAAGAAGGGATCGGTTGGTAGGACATGTTTTGAGGCATCAAGGGATCACAAATTTAGCATTGGAGGGCAGCGTGAAGGGTAAAAATCGTAGAGGGAGACCGAGAGATGAGTACACTAAGCAGATTCAGAAGGATGTAGGTTGCAGTAGGTACTGGGAGATGAAGCAGCTTGCACAGGATAGAGTAGCATGGAGAGCTGCATCAAACCAGTCTCAGGACTGAAGACAACAACAACAACAACAAGTACTATACAGGAACGGCCACCTCAGCTTTGTGCCAACGCCAGTCGGTCGTGGGCAAGAAATGGTTCGACGTCTTGACCACGATTGCGCGTATTAATCAAGTTTTGTATTTATTTATTCGTGGCATAGCCTATTTTTACACAAAATCAGTTAATATCTGGTCATTTTCATGAAATAATTACAATTTTTTTTACGTGGCTAGAGGGGCAACCGTAGGACGAAATTTTCTCGAAGAAATAATAAACAACCAATCAGCTGCTGAATCGAAGGTTTTTTTAAACCTCTCGATCATGGTTTCGCGGTTTATAAAGCGTCTTCGTAGGAAAGAAATACTGACAATCTGTTCTGAGGATTTTCCAGCCATGTACAAAATTATTATCTCGCTAGGGGTCAAAAGCTGTTTCTACATACATGAACATTTGGCTGACAGTTCTCAAAACAGATTGTCACTATTTCCCACTGAAGAAGACGCGTTTATAAAAGTTGAAACCATGGGCAAGGTGTTTAAATAAACCTTCCATTTTGCGACTGACTGGCTGTTTATTACTTAGTCAAGAATATTCCATTGGAGTACTTCGATGTCGTGCCTATAGTATTTTTACACGTTAGCATAATGAGCTTTATTCGTGATTTATGTAATGATGTTTCTAAAAAAATGATATTATAATGTAAAAAAAAATATGATCATATTTCACAAATTGTAATCTTCCATATATCAAACTGAGTTTTTATTCGTGACATATATTATGTTATTTGCAAAAATGTTTGTAACATTGGAAAGGATTTTCACATATTTCACAAACTGTAAACGTAATTGTGTCCAAAAGTCACGGTTTTGGTCTTCGATATCAACTTCATCTGGCACCTTTTTGAGTTCCCCATGTTCACGAGGTTGCTACTAACGGCAGTTTGGCGTGCGATGTCTCTTCGTTAGTAACATTAGAAATTGCAGTTAACTTCTACGTCTCACATGAGAGTCTATATATTGGTTGTACTGATTGCCAGTGTGAGCATTTTTGACCAATTTGTAATTACTTACTTCTCAGCATGAGTTCCATTGTTGATGCTACTTGATTTTTCTGTCATATATCCTTACATGTTCTGTTTATGACTTTGGTATTGTCTCTTGCTGTCACAGTTTTCTGGAGACGGTGTATCGAAACGCGTCACAAAAAATAAATTTGTTTGCGACCAAAAGGTTTCCAGGAAATTATTACATGCTATTTGTTGCTTGTGTTCGCGTGTGGCTGGCGCGGGCTTTGGCTTATATTATGTACGGAAAGCGCCACAGCGGTGATGGAGTCTGGAGACCGGGACGAAATCGACCATGTCAGCAGCACCTGGGAGCCAGCCAGCGTTAGGGGACCACGGTGTGCGGCAGACATTGTTCCTGTGTCTCCGGATTAGTGGCATGGCGCGAGGGCCGAGTCTCTGCCTCTTGTCGATGTTGCTGGCTCAGGGACTCCCGATGTAGCTGCGGTTCCAGGTAGTCAGAGGGCGTGTGGCCGCTGTCGCTGAAATCTAGTTTTCTCAGGACGTGGTTGTAGAAAGGGCCCAAGATCAGTTACTGTTAGTTGCACCAAACACACAAAGTTTATTTTCCTAAGAACACTTAATCACACCTGCCCATCGTAGGACTCAAATCAATACGGCTGAAAGCCCGAACACAAGTTATTACAATTGCTTTAAGGAACACAAGCGGCTAAAGGCCTTACTTTAAAAGAAAATTAGATAAGTACTAGACATAGAGGAACTGAGACTTAAGGCCTGGATAACAAGAGTTTCAAATAGAGTAGAAAATTTAAAAAGGTTTTAAACAAGTGAATTTTCAAATTTTAAGAGGACTAAAGGCCTTAACCTAAAAAGTATTCACGTAAAATCTCGGCTGAAGGCTACATACTGTACATCAAGAACTGAAGGCATAAGGCCTGAATAACAAAGATTTCAAATAGAGCCAAATATTCCTTTTTAAAATAGTTTTAAACCAAACCATCTTGAAAGTTTAGTTTAAGTCGGCTAAGGCCTTATTTTAAAATTAAAACAAACTAAATTAATAGGCGGCTGAAGGCCTCGCACAGTACTTGAGAAAAAATCGCAATCTAAAAACAACACAACGGTGGTGCTCAGAAGTGTTCCAAGGGTCGGCCTGAGGAGGTAACTCTAGGTGAGATAGGCAGCCAAGAATAAGATTAAGTACTCAGATGGCAACCTGACCCAGGGATGGCTGAAGGACCGACCAACAACCTAATCAATTCCCTACCACCGACCAACGGCACGACAACGGAAAATATCAGCCGAGGATGAAGATACCAGCAGTACTACGTCTTCAAAATTAGCGTCTAAATACATCTCAGGCGCAATAACCACTCAGAAATATAAAAAAACACCCAAGTCTGTCGAACTACACACCGTGCCGGACAGCATCAACATGGCGAGGAAACACACACTCGCTGCTCTGTCCCAACCCACCGACTGGCTACTCCAGTACGCAGACAGCATTCATAAGTGCTCAGTGGAAATCACACAAGCTACACTCAGTTCCACGTAAACACTTGCACCATGTACTCCGACAATCCTAAAACCAATCACTGTAGAACAAGAAGGAGAAATCACAAGTCGACAAATACAGAGTTTCCATAAGCGCCCGGCGACAAAATAACCTCGTCTGATGAAACGACCGATCTAAAGACCAACCAAGGTCGTCCCCACTCAAATTTTGTGCGTCGGCAACGGTCGGACGAGTCATGGCTGTCCGGAGCTCACTGCAGCTCCATCCCGTCTCCCTTGATGTCTGTTCGGAGACACGGCGACCCGGGCACACTTGCTAGGACCTAACCACGCAGAGGGAACACTTGCCCATTTGCCACCCGACATCTCTGCACAAGGAAGGAACCGACCCACGTCCGGCAAGATGACCAACTGACGAAGACCAGAAACGGTCAAAAGACCAAATGCATGTCACCCTATGAAACGACCGGCCGACCGACCAACCAACGGTCGTTCCCGCTCCAGTCTCCTTCCGTCGGACAGTGCACGTGTGTCGCAAGCGGTCGGCGAGTACTGGCTGTCCAGACCTCACGACAGTGCTCTTATTGATACGCGCTGCTGCTGTCACTCACGGACAGGCAAGCCAGCAACTTAGTGACGCCAGTAAATCGAATAAGAAACGAGGCGACAGTTCCGTAAAGAGAAGCTGTCAAGCTAAAAACGGTGTCAACACCAGCTGCGCACGGCTCAGTCGCCAACACACAGGAGGCGAGGCGAAGTGGGCTGGCAGTTGGGACACTTCGGTGAAGACCCTGGACAAGCCGAACAGCGCTTTCGAGTGGAAGGTCAGCACGGAGGCAGCAGAGCCACTGGACTGCGAACGGCCAGCAATCGAGTGTGGCCGGCCGTAACGCGAGACATAGTTCGGCTGCGGCAGCAGCGGTGTTTACCGCCGAACGTACAGAAGACGCGGCTGCAGGAGGCCCGGAAGTATTTGTGGAAGAGAATTTCCGATACGACGATTGACAAGAGGGGTGTAACAGTGAATTGTGCTGCTGAATGCTACTCATACTTGCACTTGCTCTGACATCAGTGTATGACCGCGAGCTGAATTGTAAAAACGCATGGGCCCGTTGTCATACTTTAATTGGTCGAACAAGTGTCTCATATATTAGTACTGAACTGAGAAGACACAGCGAGGCCTCGGCATGAACTAACTGTATCCTAGTGACAAGTTTTAGTTGCCAGTCAATTTTATTTGTTATGTCAGCGTATATTACATTCTTCGTACGTGTTCTTTGTCAAATGGTTCAAATGGCTTTGAGCACTATGGGACTTAACATTGATGGTCATCAGTCCCCTAGAACTTAGAACTACTTAAACCTAACTACCCTAAGGACATCACACAACACCCAGCCATCATGAGGCAGAGAAAATTCCTGACCCCGCCGGGAATCGAACCCAGGAACCCGGGCAGTACTTTGTCCAGTTGGGTTTTGTTGTACTCTCTGGTGAGCTAGTGTTGTTGGTGCAGAATTATTTCAGTGCCCCCTTTGTTATGTTAGTTTTAGTGGGAAGAAGCAGTATCTCTTATGAATTATGTGTACATGTATCTTGGGTTAAATTTTCTATTGTATGTTCTTTGGTGCCCCTTTGAAGTTTTAATCACCATATTACTGTGAAGCGAGTAATTATTTTTATCAAATTTATATCGTTAAAACGGAAGTTAACTAATTTGGCAGATCGAGCGCAAGTGCTTACTTTGTTTGTTTATGTATGCGTTCCGCCATCCTGAGTCTTTGTAAGTACTTGGTTAAGAATACACGCTTACGTAAACCCCAGGCAAACTTCACCACCACCGAAATCCTGTCCCATGCAGCTACTATAAAATTTGAAAATGAAGTTGTTTGTCTGGAATATCTGTTCGTTTGATCAGTTTCTTCTAACTGCTGGTTTGGTGTTCTGAAGAATATGTGTGTTTCAACTGGAAACATATTTTCGTGTTTTTTGTTTACTCGTATTCCTGTAACAACCCTTTTCAGGAGCAAACGGTGGACCCTGTAATTACACATTACTGTCGGCTATAAAAGCACAAGTGAAAATATGGAGACAAAAATGTGTTTTCTATAGAACTTCTAAGCACTCTTTTTTAAACTGATTTGTGTGCCATTTTCTTTTACCGGTATTAATAAATGTTTGCTTTGTTGCAGAGCATATCTAACAAAGGCAACAAAATAAACCTGTTGGAATACATTGAATCAGGCAGAATGACACCTCTTAGGAATGAATGGTAAATATTTAAAAACTGAAATTTTACTGTTTGACTTTTATTGTTGCTCTGTTGCTTTACTGGATATGTAACTACAGAAGGTCATTCTAATAAGTTTCTGTTTGTTCCCTCTGAATACTTATTAAAAGATTATGATTAAATATTAGTCATCCTCTTAGGAGCAGTTAACCTTTCGTTCAAAAACAGACACTAGTTTTTATTCACTTTTATCTGAGGGTGTTGGAGGTATTGTGACGACGCAGATGTAATCAATAGTTCCGTAGATTAGTCATGTATGATAGGTGAATGTGACGTCACACAATGGTAATGGCCGGCTCGGCAGAAGAGGGAGTCGTTCGGCTCATCCTGTTTTTGGCTGGCCTGAAGGTCGCATGTGTAGCATCCCTAGAGGAAATGTTAACAAATCGAGTATTAACGGGAACTTAGCCTTGAATCACGAATTTCTGTTTCCAATTTGATTCAAACTAAAAGTACACTATCTCAACTTTTTGGTAGTACTGTTATAAAGATGCAGTCTCAAGTAAGAACCTTGAGGTAAACTCGATGCAATCCTTGGATTCCGAGCCCAAAACGTAGCAAGAGACACGGAATCATGTTTGGGCTCGAATGTGTACCTTGTCGTTGCATGTGGCAGCCGAGGGCCAGTGGATTTTAATATTGGGTTGGTGGAAAAGTTCGTAGCGTTTTTCCATAAGTTTAATAAACGCAACAGATGCACTCAAGAGATTTCAGTCCTCAATGATTTATTCTCCTTCACTATTTACAACAGTCCGCCAACGCTAGAGTTAAATTCATCGGAACGAAAACCAGTCCAATTTGTAATTCATTCGACGACAAATTTCGTTCCGAGAGCCCTTTTCAAATCATCATAACATAGTTGAAAATGGCACTTCCGAAGATGTCAAAAATGTACAATGTTATCTGTATGCACTGTAAATGTTCATTGCCCAATTTTGACATCTTCGGAAATACTATTTTCGACTATGTTATGACGATCTGAAAATCGGTCTTGGCCCAAAACTAGTCATCGAATGAATAAAAAGCAAAAATTTGCAACTCGCACTGGTTTTTCGTTCTACTGGTTAACGAAAAGTTGCTGACCCAAGCTATTCCAGCATGCTGGAAATTCGATAGGGTAACTTTTCGATTTCGCGACTGTGAAAATCACGTGGTCTTGAGGTGAATAGCTCACATAGCCATGTTCGGAGCGCATTTTCATGCAGATGGAAAGTTCTTTCGTGGTTGCTCGATAGAGAGCAAAAAAGGTGAAAATCTGAGAGCGCGAGATCAGGTGAATAAGGAGGGGGCGAAATGACTTTTCAACCCAACTCGTGTGTAGCATTTCTTGTCAGTCTATCAGAAAGCGGGTGGATTAGCATCGCTTCACGCACTCATCCTGGCGTCTGCAGGACGTCTCAGTTCTTGACAATAAATGTCGGCAGTGACAGGTCCACCTTGGAAAAGCAATTCGCAGCACACGACACTGTCACTGCTCCACCAGATGCATACATCGTCTTTCGTGGATGCGCGCAGGTCTTTTTCCGGGGAGTTGCAGCTTGTTTGGGCTCAACCATTCCTTTCTTTTCCTTATGTTAAAATGAAGACACCATTTCTCTTCAACAGTAAGGATACAGTATAGAATTGATCGGTGTTGTTTACGAACCAATTGATGACGAGCAAGCAGAGTTGCACATTGATTTTTGACTTGGAGCATGCGGTCTTCACGCACTCGATGTTTGAATCTCCCCACTATATGCAAACGTTGCACGATGCTGGAATGATCACAGTTTGTAATATCTGCCAGTTCTTGAGTGTACTGATGTGGATCATTGTGGATTAATGCTTTTAAACGAGCTCCAGCAAACCCCGAAGGTCTTCCTGCACGTGGAGAGTCACTAGCATCGAAACGATCCTCCTTAAAATGAGAAAACGATTTTATTGCCGAGCTATGTCCGTAGCGTTATCCACATACAGGGCGCAAATGTGATTGCCTGTGCAATTTGTCATCCTCTACTGAACACAAACGGAAGAATATGTCGGAAATGTTCCGATTTCTCCACTTGGCACTCTGACGTCCACAGCTCCACTTACTATCTCCAAATGACTAAATGAGAATTTATGAACTCAGATAGCAGCAGTGAGCTACAAATAAAAAAAATGACAATCGGTAAACAAACCCATAGCAACCGGAAACGAACAGGCAAAACAAAAACGCTACGAACTTGTCCACCAGCCTAATATTATTTCTTGTTTCCCCTGATTATGTCGCTGTGTTAATATGCTGTTGTCGCTGCTGAACCAAGTTATGAGACGTTATTCTTCTTTGAACAGCATAACCAACAGAATACTTCTGATTAAGTTTTTTTTCGGCTGAGGTAGTACTCAACATGAAACGGCAGCAGAGGCGATTATACTGAGCCGACTCTGATCACCGCTGTGTACAGGCTGTGGCGCGTCATTTTTAACGTAGTTCTACATCATGTTATTGTAATTCAAATGTAAATTGATGTATTAAATATATCTATTTTCAGAAAAGAGTCCCAAGAATAATATCTCGACGGAGCGCCGCTTCACTGTTATTCCTGTCGATTTCGTGTGCCTGGTATGTAAGGAGTTCGAGGAAGATTTGGCAGGCAGCTAGTCCGGGAAGTGGCGGAGGTCGGACACGTGGCGCGGAGACCAGACCTCAGGCGGAACAAGCTCTCCGCAGCGGACCACCGAAGGCCAGTGCGTGACGTCACGGCTACGTCACCAGCGGCTCAGCTTTCTCAACTCTCCGCTCACCGTTCTCGCCAAGTTGCGCTGCCCAGGTTTTCCAGTTTATGGCCGACGGCAGACCGCCGAGCCACCATTCTGCGAGGAACGAATCGTTGATATAGGACTCCAGAGAAAATAAACGACGTAGAAGTGATTTCAAGCGTTCCCCAAGGTAGTGTTATAGGCCCTTTGCTGTTCTTTATCTATATAAACGATTTGGGAGACAATCTGCGCAGCCTTCTTCGGTTGTTTGCAGATGACGTTGTCGTTTATCGACTAATAAAGTCGTCAGAAGATTAAAACAAACTGCAGAACGATTTAGAAAAAATATCTGAAGGGTGCGAAAAGTGGCATTTGACCCTAAATAACGAAAAGTGTGAGGTCATCCACATGAGTGCTAAAAGGAACTCAAACTTCGGTTACACGATAAATCAGTCTAATATAAAAGCCGTAAATTCAACTAAATGCCTTGGTATTACAATTACGGTACAACTTAAATAGGGAAGAACACATAGAAAACGTTGTGGGGAAGGCTAACCAAAGCCTGCGTTTTATTAGTAGGACACTTATAAAATGTAACAGACCTACTAAGGAGATTGCCTACACTACGCTTGTCCGTCCTCTTTTAGAATACTGCTGCGCGGTGTGGGATCCTTACCAGATAGGACTAACTCAGTACATCTAAAAAGTTCAAAGAAAGGCAGCACGTTTTGTATTATCGCGAAATATGGGAGAGATTGTCACAGAAATGATACAGGATTTGGGCTGGAAATCATTAAAAGAAAGGCTTTTTTCGTTCCGACGGAATCTGCTCACGAAATTCCAATCACCAACTTTCTCGTCCGAATGCGAAAATATTTTGTTGACACCGACCTACATAGGGCGGTACGATCACCACGATAAAATAAGGCAAATCAGAGCTTGCACGGAAAGATATAGGTGTTCACTCTTTCCGCGCGCTATACGAGATTGGAATAATAGAGAATTGTGAAGGTCGTTAGATGAACCCTCTGCCAGGCACTTAAATGTGATTTGCAGATTATCCATATAGATGTAGATGTAGACGTTCTTGACGGGGCGACATCGTCAGGTGCAAGAGTACCGCCTGTGCTGTACACTGGCGTCGATTCTATTTACGATATGTATGGATAAAGTCTCTACCAAAGATAGGATGTTCGCGGACGATACTAATGGCTATAGCAATTTCCAACGTTAGAGGAGTGTACCTAAATGCAGGAAAACTGCCAGAGGATCAACTAACAATGTAAGGACTAATGAACCTGAACGTAATTAAATGTTAGATACAGCGCGAGGCGATCTATTAATTAGTTTACCCATCTTGAATGCTAAGAGGCGATCTATAATAGTTACTTGAGAGAAGCTGAACTTCCAAGTCTAAATCGTTTGTAAACAACATTTGTCGTCAAGTACCGGTTCGGTAACCACGGTTACCACCTTCAGATCTGTGAATGCATTCATACAATGTAAAATTATGCAGAGATAATATGAAGCGTAATACCAGGTGCATTGTAATGTCAAAACCGTGTTAAAACAAATCTCGATAAAAGGTTATTACATGCCTCTTGTACCAGCTGCACGGGTAGTCTTTCTTATGTCTTGCCAGGTATGTGAGGGACGAGATGAACAATGTATCGGCAAGTCAAGGTTGAAACCACAACATACATAGTAATTCGCCAAATACTTCCCATACCACAGACTAGAGTGGAATATGATGGCCGGTACTGGCCGGGAAACTGGCAAATGGTAGCGACAGGTATGGTTTGTGTATTCAAGTACTTCTTAACTTAAAATTATTTATATATTTCAATAACATCACGAGTCCGTCCACGTATCGATAGAAGAACACAGTAAACGAGCATTTTGTGGGGCTGTCACGTGCCTTACATGCGAATTTAATTTTTTCCGTTCCTAGAGTTTTTTAGGTTTTTTTCATATTTGTTTAACGTCGTCTTAAGCAACTGACTATAGGTGAGCCTACATATTTTTTTAAGTAGTAGACGACTCAAACACAATGTAGCCACAGTTTGTAAGTCTAATATGGTCGGTCACGTTTTACTATTATTTCTACGTGAATTAACATTGTTATCCATTATCACTGTAATTATTTTGTTATTTGCACACCTGGAAATTACTTAGGTTGACATTCGCAACTTATGTTTCTATCCGAATGACTCAGCGGAAGCCCGCCTTTTATCTTTACTTCTGCTTATTTTTATAATTTTAGTTTGTTTACAATAATGTCTGCAGATTTTTATAAATTACAAGATATCGTCATACAGAAATTTATTGTGTATCAATTGGAGGGAAGAGTACCATGTTGTAAAGCAGGTTTTACATAGTCCGCACATTTTTTGTGCAAATGAACGTAACAAGAATCATTTTTAAGTTTTGCTTTAATAATTATTTTCCGATAATCACAAAAAAGTTGTTCAAGAATATTTTATTCTAAAGGTGGCAGAGGTAAAATACAGGGAGCGAAAGGCTATTTATAATTTGTACAGAAACCAGATGGCAGTAATAAGAGTCGAGGGGCATGAAAGGGAAGCAGTGGTTGGGAAAGGAGTGAGACAGGGTTGTAGCCTCTCCCCGATGTTATTCAATCTGTATATTGAGCAAGCAGTAAAGGAAACAAAAGAAAAATTTGGAGTAGGTATTAAAATTCATGGAGACGAAGTAAAAACTTTGAGGTTCGCCGATGACATTGTAATTCTGTCAGAGACGGCAAAGGACTTGGAAGAGCAGTTGAACGGAATGGACAGTGTCTTGAAAGGAGGATATAAGATGAACATTAACAAAAGCAAAACGAGGATAATGGAATGTAGTCAAATTAAATCGGGTGATGCTGAGGGAATTAGATTAGGAAATGAGACACTTAAAGTAGTAAAGGAGTTTTGCTATTTAGGAAGTAAAATAACTGATGATGGTCGAAGTAGAGAGGATATAAAATGTAGACTGGCAATGGCAAGGAAAGCGTTTCTGAAGAAGAGAAATTTGTTAACATCGAATATAGATTTATGTATCAGGAAGTCGTTTCTGAAAGTATTTGTTTGGAGTGTAGCCATGTATGGAAGTGAAACATGGACGATAACTAGTTTGGACAAGAAGAGAATAGAAGCTTTCGAAATGTGGTGCTACAGAAGAATACTGAAGATAAGGTGGATAGATCACGTAACTAATGAGGAGGTATTGAATAGGATTGGGGAGAAGAGAAGTTTGTGGCACAACTTGACTAGAAGAAGGGATCGGTTGGTAGGACATGTTTTGAGGCATCAAGGGATCACAAATTTATCATTGGAGGGCAGTGTGGAGGGTAAAAATCGTAGAGGGAGACCGAGAGATGAGTACACTAAGCAGATTCAGAAGGATGTAGGTTGCAGTAGGTACTGGGAGATGAAGCAGCTTGCACAGGATAGAGTAGCATGGAGAGCTGCATCAAACCAGTCTCAGGACTGAAGACAACAACAACAACAACAACGTAAGAGGAATCGTGCTGCAATTGAAATACATATACAATTTTGAGTAAGAATTACATGAATACACTAGCGACACCTATCGGTCCTAACTGTCGATTCTGAAGCCAGTACCGGCCACCACCTGCCAATCTGGCGGTGTCCTGGCTGCAACGGAGTACACGGTACTGTACGGTATGCGACACGAGCATTTGGCGAATTACTCTGCATCTTGTGGTTTTAACCTTGACTTGCCGATTCATCGTTCAACTGTCCCTCACATACCTGGCAAGGTTTCAGAACGAGTATCCGTACAGCTGGTATAAGAGGCATGTAATAACCTTTAACGAGGTATGGCTCTGAGCACTATGGGACTTAACATCTGAGGTCATTAGTCCCCAAGAATTTAGAACTACTTACACCTAACTAACCTAAGGATATCACACACATCCATGCCCGAGGCAGGATTCGAACCTGCGACCGTAGCGGTCGCGCGGTTCCAGATTGTAGCGCCTAGAACCGCTCGGCCACACCGACCGGCTAACGAGGTATGTTTCAACATGGTTTTGACTTTATATTGCACCTGATATTACACATAATATTATCTTTATAATTTTACATTGTACGAGTTCATTCACAGATCTGAATATGATAACCTTGGTTACCGAACCTGTAGTGGACGATAAATGTTGTTCACAAACGTTTTTGACAAGGAAGTTCACCTTCTCTCGAGTAAGTCTGTTAATATTCTAGTAAACTATTGCCGGTAAATTTCTGGATTAGTGAAAACTATATAGTAATAGTTAGAAGCAACCGTCCATGGCGACCTGAAGTGGTCACGACCGGACAACATTAACTGTAGGAATAGCACATACCAGTCTAAGAGTGGAAGAATCTTAAAGAAATGTAAATTGCCATAAAAAAGTAGCATAAAAACACTTACCCTACCGATTCCTTAGCATCGCTCACCAGTATGGGACCAACCAATCGGCTGAAAAATCGAAGAGGCAGAGAAGGTCAGCGAAAGAGCACCACGTTTCGGCACGCGGACTTTTCGTAAATCATTCCAACATGTGGCAACAAAAGGACTATTTAAGTTCTCGTGTGTGATCTATGAGACTGGTATCATAGCTTCTGACATTTGAAAAATATCATCCACACCATGCCGAAGATAGCAGTGGCCGATAAATGTGAGAACTATTGCACAGTCAACTTAGGAGCTCATATGTCCAAGTTTCGGACAACAATAATATACAGAAGACTGGAAAAGAAAACTGAGTCTCTGTTAGGTAACGATCAGCTTAGTTTCGAAAAGGTGAAGCAGTTCTGACGACGTACTTGATAATGGAAGCAAGATAAGAACCATCGCTCTTTTGATTTGTCGACCTGGGAAAGACATTCGACAATTGAAAATGGTGCAAAATGTGCGGAAATTGCATATGTAGTGTGTACGAGGACCAAGATGGAACAATAGTAATGGCAGACCGAGAACGAGGTCGACGGGAACGTGACCGTCCTAGAAGTAATTCTCCCAAGGCCAGAAGCACGTGGCACCTGAACATGGAAATTACTGGTGGCAACGTGCTTATGTCACAATTCGTTTACCACGTGAACGAACTGGCACCAAGAAAGCTTAGTGCTCGCCAAAGATGGGGAACTTACCAAGGACGAAATAACAGAAGTAAACCGTGGAAGGAAGAACAACAGTGAAGATACAGAAGTCTGGGACGAGTCTAGATTCCTTACTACTGTTGAGGTAGAAGCATTGCCACAGCCAGCCACGCCCACACCCTTCTGCTGTTGTTCTATTTTGCTGGTTCGAGATTTAATGCACGCACTTGAGGGCGAAAGACACACGGGCCGCTGCCGTCGCCACAGTGGGCCAGGATGTCGCACCTGAGCGCTCCGACGCACGCTGGATGTGATAATCCCTCGCCTTTTTAATACGCTTTGTCCAGCTGCGCTTCAGAACCTGTAATCCTGTATAACGTATGTGGCCATAGCTTCCTAGGCTACGCACCCTGGGAGAACTGTGCTCCCTCAATAGCAGCATACTATATTTTTCTCGTCACTCAATCAGCTGCAAAGATTTTGTCATTCTGCTTACGCTTGTTTCCAGTGGTTCAACACACGTACTTGCCAATTCTTATCACTCAATGGCTTATTGCGCCCCTCCCCTCTACACCACTCCTATATTTCTGTAACACATTCTCAACATTTTTTTCTTTCAGGACTGTATTTACACTGTTGTTGTTGGAGTCTGTAAACTGGTTTCATGGAGTTCACCATGCTAGTCTACCCTGAGAAAGCCTCTTCATCTTTGAATTATTATGGCGAGCTACATCTATTTGAAGCTACTTACTCTGTTTATGCCAAGTCTCTCTCTCTTCCACACTCCACACTTACCTCCATCGAAAATGGTCGAAAGCTTTCCCGTAAATCGTAGGTTTGCCTTTCTTCAACGTGCCTTCTGTGGTAAGTCGTAGGATCAGTATTGTCTCACGTGCTCAGTACTTTGCTACCATGATTTTTTAAGGTTCTACTGAAGAGGTCGCTTTCCGGTACTTTCTGTTCAAAAATTCTTATTTATTGATGCGTTTCAGGCACAGTCCATCATACAAACTATGGGGTCGCGTGTGTCAGCTATCATCATCAGAACGCAACTGATGATTCTGTCACATTTGCCTTCTTTGGAACAATTTAACTGACTTCTAATTACAAGCCTGGCTCCCAGATCATTGAATTAACTGAATATCTTAACGATAAACTAATCCCATGCGAAGTAGTTATCCTCGAAATTCTAGCACAGTGTGCGATATATCAAACTCCAATACGAGTATATTTGTACACAAGATGCCTCCACCGGTGCGTGATACCAGCAATAAATTACGGTCATTGTGAACATGATCTGAGATATGAGCACTTGAACTGTCACACATCCGGACTGTCAAGCATCATTTGATACTACTTTTCAACAACTTTGGGAGTCGCAAGGGGTTGAAGTTCAGTGTATGCAACCTACAGACTCATCTGTCCGAGAGAAATCAATTGCAGGTATGTCAAGAAAGGGTCTCCCGAAAGGCCTTGAAGTGTCATTGTAAGAAATTATTAGGCGCTACAGTCTGGAACCGCGCGACCTCTACTGTCGCAGGTTCGAATCCTGCCTCAGGCATGGATGTATGTGATGTCCTCAGGTTAGTTAGGTTTACGTAGTTCTAAGTTCTAGGGGACTGATGACCTCAGTAGTTAAGTCCCATAGTGCTCAGAGCCAGTAGAACCAGTTAAGAAATTATTCAGTCACCCCAATAGTATTGCAACAGAACGTCTTTCCTCCATCCCTAGTTTTACTGTTAAAAACTTCTACCTCACGTCAGGTCACCGTAAATGATCTTATTGTAATTTTACGACGTATCCAGTGGCACATTTTGAGACACGAAACACAACTCACTGAAACTTTCTGGCGGGTTAAAATTGTTTGCTGACCTGGTGCTCTAATCGAGAACATCGCCTTTCACAGGCAATGCTCTTACCGAATAACGACCCCTTTCAAAGCGTTACTTCCGCCAGTAACTCTCTCCTACTTTCCAAACTTGACGGAGTTTCTCTGACATACCTTGCGGGATTAGTGCTCCAGCAAGTAAGAACATTATGGAGAAAATGGCATATCCATGGCCTAATCTCTAACTTTGCAGCGGTGTGCGCTGTTTCTTAACTCACCAGCACTTCCACTACCGAGTTTTAAGGGGAAAATGAGTTGTGTGTGGCTGTATACAGTTTTAAAAAAAGTCGTACTTTTTTTCAAATAGTGGGACACAGTATACAGTCGATAATAAACGCATTTTAAAATACCCACCTGCATATTCCCAGATTTATGTAAAATGCAATGTCAACATTAGATAGAACGCAGGCTAACCACCCCTTGCCTAAATGCAGAGGAGAAGGGAACCATGGAAAGAAACTTAAAATGAAAGCAGTTTCGTTGGAAATATTCAGGAAACAACTTTTCAAGTTTATAGTCTGACTCCCCTTGGAGGAAGAAAGAAAGAAGATTAAAGTCTGAAGTCCTATTGATCAAAACCTCTGATAGGAAAAAAATTGGGCAAAGAAATAAGCTATGAACTAGTTCAATAGACCATTCTGGGATTCGCCTCAACTGATTTAGAGATACCACATAACATTTAGGATGGCCTGAAAACGATCCACCTTCTTAACTATAGTGCCACTTTCCTTAAAGAGCCAAAAATACTTCCATAACTCCATTTCATAATTCGCTCTAACTTTTCGGAGAGGAGAGTGCTACCAGCGACCTTCTCTGCATGTAGCTGGTATTTGAAGTTGCTAAAAACAACATTTCTGCCTACGACTGCTGAGAGACACTTTCACTCGGTCACTTTTCGTCTTTGGTATGAAAACCGCGGAAAGGCTGTAATACTGCATCAGCGGCGCGCTGGATCATGTTCGTACCTGCGATTTGATCTGCCAGTATCTGAACGCTGTTTCGGTTGTCCAAACGCAGCAAGCTGTCCTTACGGTAAATACACTGAAGCGCCAGAGAAACTGGTATAGGCACGCTTATTCAAATATAAAGGTATGTAAACAGGGAGAATATGACGCTGCGGTCGGCAATGCTTATATGAGACAAGTGTCTGGCGTAGTTGTTAGGTAGCTTACTGCTGCCACAATGGCAGGTCATCAAGATTTAACCGAGTTTGAACATGCTGCTATAGTCGGTGCGAGCTACGGGACACAGCATCTCCGAGGTAGTGATGCAGCGGGGATTTTCCCATTCGACCATTCTACAAGTGTACCGTGAATATCATAAATCCGTTAAAACATCAAATCTCCGACATCGCTGCAGGCGGAAAAAGATCCTAAAATAACGTGACCAATGACGACTGAAGAGAATCGTTCAACGTGACAGAAGTGCGACATTTCTGCAAATTTCTGAAGATTTCAATGATGACCCATCAACAAGCGTCAGCGTGCGAACCATCAACGGAACATCATTGATATGGGCTTTCGGAGCCTTGATGATACCTCGCCTGGGCCCTTCAACTACGATATTGGACTGCTGAAGACTGGAAACATCGGACGAGTCTCGTTTCAAATTGTGTCGAGCGGATGGACGTGCATGGGTACGGAGACAACCTTATGAATCCATGGACCCTGCATGTCAGCAGAGGACTACTGAAGCTGGTGGAGGCCCTATAATGGTGTGCGGAGTGTGCAGTTGGAATGATATGGGGCCTCTGATACGTCTAGATACGACTCTTGACAGGCGACAAGTTCGTAAGCATATTGCACATCACCTGAATCGTTTCATGTTCATTGTGCATTCCGACTGACTTGGGCAATTCTAGCAGGACAATGCGAGACCCCCACGTTCAGAAGTTGTACAGAGTGGCTCCAGGGACGACTCTGACATGTGACACATACTTAAGCATCCTGTCTGATCACTTGCATATATTCATGCCCATTGTGCATTTCGATGGACTTGGGCAATTCCAGCAAGAGAATACGACACCCCACGCGTCCAGAACTGCCATGGAATGGCTCCAGGAACACTCTTCTGAGTTTAAACATTTCCGCTGGCCACCGAACTCCCCAGACATGAACATTATTGAAGGTATCTGGGATGCCTTGCAACGTGCTGTTCAGACGAAATCTCCATCCCCTCGTACTCTTACGGATTTATGGACAGCCCTACAGGATTCATGGTGTCAGTTCACTCCAGCACTGCTTCAGACATTAGTGAGGTCTATGCCACGTCGTGCTGCGGCATTTCTGCATGCTCGCAGGCTCCCCACACGACATTAGGCGCGTGCACCAGTTTCCTTGGCTCTTAAGTGTATATTTCGTAAATACCTGCCTTTACAGTTTTCTTTCAAGCAGGAAAGGGTCACTAGATCACAAATAAATGACGACTTTCCAGCGAGTACCCGGGAGACAGAAATGAGTACAGAGACTGATCCAAATTCAAATGGCTCTGAGCACTATGGGACTCAACTGCTGTGGTCATCAGTCCCCTAGAACTTAGAACAACTTAAACCTAACTAACCTAAGGACATCACACACATCCAGGCCCGAGGCAGGATTCGAACCTGCGACCGTAGCGGTCGCACGGTTCCAGATTGTAGCGCCTAGAACCGCTCGGTCACTCCGGCCGGCGAGACTGATCCGTAGCAGTGCTGAAGTAAATACTTTGACCTATTTCATATTATAAAACGTATCTTTGGATAGTCGACGCCAGCGGCGAGTTAAGACAGCTCCGTCGCAAATTAGCAGCACTGAAGTCCTCGCAAGTGAGAAAGCGAAATGGAAGTTGCGCAGATATACAAGTGCAAGGCAAAGTGATTGTAAATGAAACTACTTGCGCATTGGAGATGCGGGGGAGAGGCGAGAGTGATATTTGTCATCTGCAAGGAAACTCACTGCGACTTCAGCTCTCTCTCCGCTAAGGTCGTCCTTTCTGCGGAGGCTGTAACCCCTTAGCACACAGACGTCAGAGTCTTTGAAGTGGGTCTTTGGGAGACGCACGAGAGGCTCCACCGTGCTTTTACTCTCACTTTCTCCTTAAGCAACCTGAACCGACTTCGTGCACGAGTACGAAGGTCGTTTTTCTAGTGAAGTTTTTCTTTCTACAATTCCTTTTTCTTTCCAAAGATATGCAGAGCCTGCATTGGAATTTTGTCGAGGAACAGTAACATTCAGTCAGCCGGACTTCGTATTTCCGATACTACAGCCCGCAGCTACAATTTTACCTCTAAAACAAAATGCGTGTAATGTGATCACTCGCTTGCATCGGGTTCCCTTGCACATTTTTCGTTCCGTAAAGAGGACATTTTTGCCATATTGTCGATCCTGTGACATTCTTGTATTGTTTTGCAAATGTCGCCTTTAACTTCGCTACGTTCTGTTCTTTAAACCTCCACAGGTCTGGTATTGACAATAAGTGCACTCTCATATGCCTTAGTACTGTTCGCAAGAACAGGTGCTTGTGTTGCTCTCTTATCACTGGCTCTATGCGTGTTTCTTCTACGTGATACAAACGATCTGAATAACTGCTGCTGTAGAACTTACGCACCTTCTTTGCTCCACTATATGTAATGCATCTCATTACTCTTTTTTTTTTAATTGGAGTATACCTGCTTCAGATCACACAGTTCCCTGAGAAATTCACACGCACCTATGAATCCCAAATATTACTTCTGGCTCGTGTGCTGCTAATAAACGTTTCTCACAAGTCATTTGCTTTTTGCAAGATAACGTGGTCGTGACCGTATTACTGTCAATCGGAGCAACATATTGAATCATAAATATAAGTTCTTACCGTAATAAACGCAAACCCATCCTTAACCAAATCAACAGATAAATTAATAATAAATTCGGGCCTGATTTTGTATTTTGACATTGCCTCTTATTATAGAATTTTTTATCGAAGAGTTCCATGATTTTGGCATACCTTTGGATATTTTGATGCCACCAAAGGCAAATGCTACCATATATTTACTGAGATTAGAGTACCGTACATCATGTAATATCCCCTGAGATTATTTTTTCTCAGGAGAACTCACGTACGTTGGAACGATAAAGTTTCCCTTAGAAACACCTCGTGGTCAAGGGGTAGCGCATTTCGGCCGAAGACTTCCCGCATAAAAAGTCACCCTCATTCTGCCAGAGAGCTCGTCAAAGAGGGTGGAGGAGAAGACAGAGGTTCAGGGCACTCTCTTGCCCTTGGTGTGGGAAACTGCCGCTAAAGGCGGAAGCACCAGCAATGATCAACGGCATGAGGATGCAGAAAGGAATGGGAACCACTGCATTAAAGGCACGTAACATGTATCCACAGGACACGTGGCCTGTAATTCAAGAAGTGACTTGATGATCTCTTCTTTGGCAAAAGACTCCGGAATAGACCTCATTCGGATCTCCAGGAAGAGACTGCCAGGATAGAGATGATCATGAGAAAAAGACTGAATAACAACGAAAGGATAACGTCCTACGAGTGGCGGAGTGGAACATCAGCAGTTCGAACGTGGTAAGGAAGCTAGAAAATGTAAACACGAGCGAGCTAAGGCTCCTTCTACATATAGTGGGGATCAATGATGTGAAATGAAAGAAAACAAGGATTTCCGGTCAGAGGTTGTTTAGAGTAATATCAACAGTTGCAGAAAATGGTATAACGAACGTAGAATTCGTTATGAATAGGATGGTATGACACAGTGTAACTTACTGTGAACAATTTAGTGATAGGGTTACTCTTATCAGAATTGATAGCAAACCAATACCGAAAACAATAGTTCAGGTACACATGCCAACGACGCAAGGAGAAGATGAAGAATTAATGAAAGTATATGAGGATACTGAAAGGGTAACACAGTACGTAAAGGAAGATTAAAATCTAATAGTCATGGGGGACTGGAATGAAGTTGTAGGGGAAAGAGTAGAAGAAAAGATTACAGGAGAATATGGACTTGGGACAAGGAATGAGAGAGGAGAAAGACTAATTGAGTTCTGTAATAAGTTTCAACTAGTAAAAGCGAATACTCTGTTCAAGAATCACAAGAGGAGGGGCTATACTAGGAAAATGCCGGCTGATACGGAAAGATTTCACTTAGATTACATCATTGTCAGACAGAGATTCCGAAATCAGATATTAGGTCGTAAGGTGTACCAGGATCAGATACAGCCTCAGATCACGATTTAATAGTGACTAATAATTGCCTGAAGTTTAATAGATTAGTCAGGAAGAATCAATAAGCGAAGTAGTGGTATTCGGAAGTACTGAGGAATGACGAGATACGGTTGAAAACCTCTAAGGCAATATACGCAAGGAATAGCTCAGCAGGCAGTGAGGTTGAAGAGGAATGGACATGTCCAAAAGGGCCATCACAGAAGTTGGGAAGAAAAACATAGGTACAAAGGAGGTAACTGCAAAGAAACCATGGCTAACAGAGAAAATACATCAGTTGATCGACGAAAGATGGAAATACAAAAATGTTTAGGGAAATTCAGGAATACAGAAATACAACTAGCTGAGGACTGAAATAAATAAGAAGTACAGGGAAACATGAAAAATGTAAAGAAATCGAAAAAGAAATTTCATTCGGAAGGACTAGCTCAGCACATGGGTAAATCTAAACAACCTTCGGTGATATTAAATGCTAGGGTGGTAACATTAAGAGTGCAATAGGAATTCCACTATTAAATGCAGAGAAGAGAACGGGTGGAAAGAGTACACTGAAAGCCTCTATCAGGGGGAAGATTTGATTGATGTGATAGAAGAAGAAACAGGAGTCGATTTAGAAGAGGTAGAAGCTTTAGTATCAGAATCAGAATTTAAAAGAGCCTTGGAGGACTTAAGATCAAATAAGGCAGAAGACATAGATAACATTCCACCAGAATTTCTAAAATCATTGGGGAAACCGGCAACAGAACGAACATTCACTTGGGTAAGTAGAATGTATGAGTCAGGTGACATATGATCTGACTTTCGGAAAAATATCATCCACACAATTCCAAAGACTGCAAGAGCTGACAAGTCCGAGAATTATTGCACTATCAGCTTAACAGCTCATGCATCCAGACAAATCAGGAAAATGGAAAAGTTAATTGAAGATGTGTTAGCTGACGATCAGTTTGGATTTAGGAAAGATAAATGCACCAGCGAGGCAGTTCTGACTTTGCGGTTGATAATGGAAGCAAGACTAAAGAAAAGTCAAGCACGTTTATAGGATTTGTCGAAACGGAAAAAGTGTTCCACAATGTAAAATGGTGCAAGATGTTCGATATTCTTAAAAATTTAAGAGTAAGCTATCGGGAGAGACGGGTTATATACAATATGTACAAGAGCCAAGAGGGAATAGTAAGAGTGGACGACCAAGAACGAAGAGCTAGAATTAACAAGGATGTAAGCCATGGATGTTGTCTTTCGCCTCTAGTGTTCAATCTGTACACCGAAGAAGCAATGACGGGAATAAAAAGATTCAGGAGCGGAATTAAAATTCAGCGTGAAAGGATATCGATGATACGATTCGCTGATGACATTGTCTTCCTGCGTGAAAGTGAAGGAGAATTATATGAGCTGCTAAATGGAATGAAATGAGTACAGAATATGGATTGAGAGTAAATCGAAGAAAGACGAAAGTAGCAGAAATGAGAACAGCGAGAAAGCTAAAATCAGGACTGATGGTCAGAATGTCTTTGAAGTTAAGGAATTCCGCTACTAGGCAGCAAAATAACCAGTGACGGACGGAGCAAGGAGGACGTCAAAAGCAGACTAGCACTGGCTAAAAGGACGTTCCTGGCCAAGAGAAGTCTGCTAGTATCTAACATAGGCCTTAATTTGAGGAAGAAATTTTTGAGAATGTACGTCTGGAGCAGAGCATTGTATGATTGTCAAACAAGGACTTTGTAAAACCGTAACAAAAGAGAGTCGAAGCCTTTGAGACGTGGTTCTACAGACGAATCTTGAAAATTAGGTGGTATGATAAGGTAAGGAATGAGGAGGTTCTGTGCAGAACCGGAGAGGAAAGGAATATATGGGAAATACAAAGAGAAGGGACAGGCTGATAGGGTATCAGTTAAGACTCAGGAATGACTTCCATGGTACCAGAGGGAGTTGTAGAGGGAAAAACTGTAGAGGAAGACAGAGATTGAAATATATCCAGCAAATAATTAGTGACGTCGATTGCAAGTGCTACTCTGAGATGAAGAGATTGGCACAGGAGTTTGTGATGGGCCGCATCAAACTAGCCAGAAGACTGATGACTCAAAAAAAGATAGTTTTTTGTGTTCAGAAGATGGATTACTCTTTCTAACAACAACGACAGAGTCGTTCCCACATGATAGTGGCAGACGCATCATAAGTTGCTCGCTAACGACTATGTGGTCTCAATGGCCACATACCTTTTCGCTGCATTCATCGTTCAGCATAACTGCTGATCGCATCTATGACAGTCTGCCAATTGTATCCTTATCTAAACCTGCCAGTGCAATTATTCGCTCTACTACTCCTTCAACTACTGTTTTCATCCACGACTCATGTGCATCTCAGTTCGTCACTCGATCGATCCATTTGATCTTCGATGATCCCCTGAAACACTACATTTCTGTCTTCCCAGTTGTTCGTCTTTCACATCTATGCAGACCCGTGCTCCATAGTCTCTCATGAATCTTTTTCTGCTCTCAACAGTTCATTGGGTATTAGTTGCTGTTACGTTTCAAAGAAATTTGCCAAGTGCAATAATTGTCAAATGTATTTATTGAATCTTCTAGTTTCACGTGACCTTCTCAGAAACAGCAAGATTTATCCACCTCGAAAAGACCCTCTTATCCAAATTAAACATTTAGCCACTCAGCATTTCCACCGGTTGCACACACAATTAGCAAAGACCCGATGCACACGACCTCTTTATCATCGCGAGTTCGCAGCATCGTTAATTTCGCGGTTTTCAGCAGTATTTGCGAAATAATGGAACCACGCATACTACGACAGTGAAACTGCGACTTCATCTCGGAGACGCTGCGAGAGAACCCTGGTGGCGTACCGCTGGTGCCTCCGTGCGATCCTGCTCTTCGTCGTGAAGCAGCAGTTCTTCGAGAATCTGTGAATGCACACATGTTCGCCACCCTAGCGGCAGCCGACGGTAGCCTGCCGTGCATGCAGCTGGTTTCGATCTGCAACTGTTTATTGAAGAGGTGAAGAAATACATTCCTGGAAATGGAAAAAAGAACACATTGACACCGGTGTGTCAGACCCACCATACTTGCTCCGGACACTGCGAGAGGGCTGTACAAGCAATGATCATACGCACGGCACAGCGGACACACCAGGAACCGCGGTGTTGGCCGTCGAATGGCGCTAGCTGCGCAGCATTTGTGCACCGCCGCCGTCAGTGTCAGCCAGTTTGCCGTGGCATACGGAGCTCCATCGCAGTCTTTAACACTGGTAGCATGCCGCGACAGCGTGGACGTGAACCGTATGTGCAGTTGACGGACTTTGAGCGAGGGCGTATAGTGGGCATGCGGGAGCCCGGGTGGACGTACCGCCGAATTGCTCAACACGTGGGGCGTGAGGTCTCCACACTACATCGATGTTGTCGCCAGTAGTCGGCGGAAGGTGCACGTGCCCGTCGACCTGGGACCGGACCGCAGCGACGCACGGATGCACGCCAAGACCGTAGGATCCTACGCAGTGCCGTAGGGGACCGCACCACCACTTCCCAGCAAATTAGGGACACTGTTGCTCCTGGGGTATAGGCGAGGACCATTCGCAACCGTCTCCATGAAGCAGGGCTACGGTCCCGCACACCGTTAGGCCGTCTTCCGCTCACGCCCCAACATCGTGCAGCCCGCCTCCAGTGGTGTCGCGACAGGCGTGAATGGAGGGACGAATGGAGACGTGTCGTCTTCAGCGATGAGAGTCGCTTCTGCCTTGGTGCCAATGATGGTCGTATGCGTGTGTGGCGCCGTGCAGGTGAGCGCCACAATCAGGACTGCATACGACCGAGGCACACAGGGCCAACACCCGGCATCATGGTGTGGGGAGGGATCTCCTACACTGGCCGTACACCTCTGGTGATCGTCGAGGGGAGACTGAATAGTGCACGGTACATCCAAACCGTCATCGAACCCATCGTTCTACCAATCCTAGACCGGCAAGGGAACTTGCTGTTCCAACAGGACAATGCACGTCCGCATGTATCCCGTGCCACCCAACGTGCTCTAGAAGGTGTAAGTCAACTACCCTGGCCAGCAAGATCTCCCGATCTGTCCCCCATTGAGGATGTTTGGGACTGGATGAAGCGTCGTCTCACGCGGTCTGCACGTCCAGCACGAACGCTGGTCCAACTGAGGCGCCAGGTGGAAATGGCATGGCAAGCCTTTCCACAGGACTACATTCATCATCCCTACGATCGTCTCCATGGGAGAATAGCAGCCTGCATTGCTGCGAAAGGTGGATATACACTGTACTAGTGCCGACATAGTGCATGCTCTGTTGCCTGTGTCTATGTGCCTGTGGTTCTGTCAGTGTGATCATGTGATGTATCTGACCCCAGGAATGTGTCAATAAAGTTTCCCCTTCCTGGGACAATGAATTCACGGTGTTCTTATTTCAATTTCCAGGAGTGTACCTTGCTATACGGCACACGTCTGGCAAGGAGTACCGTGATAAAATTAAGAAGCAGGCCGTATAGTTTCAAGTTGTGAAAACTTTTCTGAGCCTTTTGCTACGAAACCGGATCCTGTTTTGTGTGTTCCAATTGTGGCGTTTTTGCACGAATGTGGTCATTCAAAATTTGAAACAGCCTTAAGCAGTAAATACTTTGCCTAGTGGCGAGAGTCCTTTCATTTGAATGTACAAATCTTCAGTCAATAACAACATTTTACAAGATACTCCACTGCAGGCTGTTTCTGAAGGTATAAGCGTATGGAATAGGTTCACAGATATGAGAGTGGCTCGTGACCTCGTAAGTTATAGAACCTAGTATGTTGTCCTCGATGTCGCGTGTTCATTACAGACGAGGATATCGTCAGGAGGGCCACAGGCAAGTGTGATACGACTTTGTTCTCTTTAAACATAAATGATTTGGTGATGTGCTACGGTGTACGGTACGTTGTAGAAGTTGGGTGAGTGTAGGAGGATGTAAGATGACTTATATAAAATTTCTAGCTGGGTGATGAATGGAAGCTAGCTCTAAATGTAGAAAGTTAGAGGGGATGAGTAGGAAAAACAGACGCGTAATATTCTGTTATAGCGTTCGTAGTGTCCTGCTGTTACTATGTCATCACCCAACCATATCATGCTAATATCCTTACACAGCAATTCCACAGTGAGATTACATTCTTCACTCCCTGCTCTGCACTGAAGAAATAGAGAAGTAGGATTGTTCGACTGAATCCTGCATATAAATGCTCGACAACAGCCGAAATCTGGACAGAGGTTACAGGCAGTTTCTTATAACGAATCATCAGGAACAGATTACTGGTAACTGGGTTCACATCTAGAATTGTTATGCATTTTTAACACTGGCGACGTGCAGCCGAGAGAGATCTGTATGACGTACAGCCTGCCATATTGTCTGGTATTCTACAGTGTTCAGTGAAGACTCTAATTTTCTTTGTTGCGGTCAGGTCGAGGCCAAAGTGTCCGTAGGTAATCTGGTAAAAGAACACAGGAAGCCCCGAATCTCGAGACCCAGGCCTCTCTAACTTCTAGTTTCATGGCAGGGGTAGCTATTGATATGACAACAGGACAGATTTTGTAATTGTAGAGTGATCGCCTGTGTGTTGCAAAAATGATAAAACAAAATTGTTATGCTATTCATGAGGAGAGTACCAAACAGCATATTCCACCTGAATAATGTATTACCGCACTCCACAAACGCCCTGAAGAATGTAATGGTTCTCCACTGGCCCCCTTCTACTCCTTATATGTCATCCATAAATGATGTCCAGTCACGATGGAAAGATGAATACTGTGATACTAGTATCTAGCGAGCAATTTCCATGAACTGACACAACATGTGTGTCGGGACGACACGAAATTCCTCAAGAGGTTGTCTGTTTCCATGTTAAAACGAACCCAAAAGTGCATTTGCGTCCGTTGGGGCCACAACTCATACTGATGTTGATGATAAAGAACGAAAGTTTAATCCTTCAGTACCGGTTTGATAAATATCGCACAGTTGTTTCGTGATGTAACGATTTCCATTCCCGTTTGAGTGTATACAAATTAAACTAAGTGATGGCAGTTGACAACACTGCCTCACAATTTCCTGACTTTTTACTCTTGCATCAGTTGGCGGGTTTTCTGTTTCCCGAAATGTATATGCAAAGAGGATACAATGGTGTGTGATGTTTCGAGATGCCGGCCGCTGTGGCCGAACGGTTGTAAGCGCTTCAGTCCGGAACCGCGCTGCTGCTGCGGTCGCAGGTTCGTATCCTGTCTCGAGCATGGATGTGTGTGATGTCCTTAGGTTACTTAGGCTTAAGTAGTTTTAAGTTCTAGGGGACTGATGACCTCCGATGTTAAGTCTCATAGTGCTCAGAACCATCTGAACTATTTTTTGTTTCGAGAAAGTACCAAGAAAGCTGATGTTCCGACAGACAAAACCCGTCTCTCTTAATGTTACAGCTTGGCCTTCATGAACTGGTGCTGGCGCAGATGAGCGTCTAATGGTTCAGCACAGTTTTTTTTATGAAGCATACCTTAGTCAAAAATTCCGTGCTAAGAACGTTAATGTCTCGCGACTGTGAGATTCACGCTTAGAGTGATCCCAATGACTCTTTGGAAAATATTAACTGGCCTACTAAATATGTACTGTATCAGTGCAGATTGTCACTAGTAGATTACATTACTGATCTATGTCATCATAACTCGGATCCTATCGGAATAGCCCAGTTTCCAAAATTGTAACAAATTCAATGCCGTTATATCAGTTATTGTCCCTATGGAATATTCGTGAGTAAATCTAAATTAGCTAACAGCCAGTTTGCATTATAGTATTCTTTGACACTAAACAAATTTGGTCGTACTTCTGTATTATCATTGTGTTGATCGTGTGATGTGTATTACTTCATGTCGTTTCAACAGTTGACATACGGTGTTGTTATAGTTAAACTGACACTGTTCTGAGTGCTACAGTGCGGGCTGTATACATCGCAAGTGCAGGATGTTAAAACATCGTAGGTATGTTCATTAATCGATGCGTTCGCGTAGTATGCTGAGAAAAATAAGGGTTCCATTTTCTGCCACCAGGTGAAAATATGGCGCTGTAAGCAACCAGAACGTGAGTTGCTTCCTGTTTAAGAAGCTTGAGGTATCTCATAAGAAACACAGTGAGCTTTGAGAAGAAAGAAGGTGGACTGCTACTAAAGTTGTTTTATCATAACGGGAGCAACAGCCGCGCTGCATTGTGAGAATATCTTTGGCAGAAACAGCTGCAAGCGGACCAGTTTCAGAAGAACATGAGCAAATAGTCTGAAGAAATAGGTAAATTAGGTGGACTGACAGGGAGAGGGTGGCGGCCCATTCCGATCACTGTTGTTAATAAAGTTACTGTGGCTATAGCAGATGATGCAGCACATGTCTCAAATTCTGCTGCCAGTGACCGAACTGTGCCGCGGAAATTGTCTGTCTGCTAGTCAACGGTTCAATCTGCGACACATTTTACACTGGCATTCCTAGAAGATTCAGAATGTGCACCACACGAAACCCGAAGGACCAAGATAGACTACAACGCCGAGACTTTGTCCTTGGTCTTTTGGCACGCTTGGAAATGGATGTCATGTGGCCGGGGAATATACTTTTGACTGATACAAATTTTGCTCTGGACGCTTTCGTAAATAGACAGAAGTGTCTTTGTATTTAAAATGTGTGTGAAATCTTATGGGTTCAAATGGTTAAAATGGCTCTGAGCACTATGGGACTTAACGTCTGAGGTCATCAGTCCCGTAGAACTTAGAACTAACTAAACCTAACTAACCTACGGAGATCACAAACGTCCATGCCTGAGGCAGGATTCGAACCTACGACCGTAGCGGTCGCGCAGTTCCAGACTGTAACGCCTAGAACCGCTCGGCCACCTCGGCCGGCGAAATCTTATGGAACTTAACTGCCAAGGTCATCAGTTCCTAAGCTTACACACTATTTAACCTAAACTATCCTAAGGACAAACACACACAACCATGCCCGAGGGAAGACTCGAATCTCCGCCTGGACCAGCCGCCAGAAGTGTCTCATATGGAGTTCTCTCCGCTACATGTTGTACAGGAACATCCACTGTACTCAGCGTATGTGACTCCTTTAGGCTCGGTCTGTTTTTCTTCGAGGAGATGACACCCCATGGGCCTGTTAGGTGTGCATGCTATGAGAACCTTCTTGTGCAATACGTGATTCCAGCTTTGCAAGAATGCAACTACTTTCCAGCACAATTACCAAGCAAGATGAGGTAACACTACATGTCGCTTGCTGTTACCGCACCATCTCAAGAAAATTTCAAATGTGTGACCTTTCAGGTTCCGCAACCTAAATCCATGTGACTCCTGGGTGAAAGATGTTTCTATCAGGAATGTATCTGGACTATTCCTGATCTGAAAGATAGCATACGACGACATATCACTCTGATTACACCAGATTAGCTGCGAGCAGCTGTTGACCATGCTATGTTACGGATGCAGAATGTTGCTGACTCGGGAGACCATACTGAACACGTATTGTGACGTATGACTGTATCCTAATAAACATGCCAGAACCATCGTTACCATGTGTTTCATCGTTCCTGCCCTTTTCCGCACCTACATCACATTCTAATTGCTTACAGCGGCATATTTTCACCTGGCCGCAGAAAGTCGAACTATTATTTTTTTTAGCATCCGATTAATGAACATACCTACGTTTTTTCAGCGTCCTGTGATGTATACAGCCCACAATGCAGCATTCGGAACGCTGCCAGTTTTTACTTATAGCCACCTGGTACCATAAAGGGTTTCAGTAGTTTGAACTTTTTAATTTTCTAACGTCATTAGTTCATTTGAAATTTTGTGGAACTATTAGCGTGCTACATAGCTATGTAGTGTGATCTTCAGCTTAATTTCAGTGTTACATTAATCACAGCGCGTTTATTGTAAAAAAATATTGTATCAAAATTAATGAGCAGAATGGTTCAGACATGCTTCATTCAGTAATCGTACGTAATACTGGGTGGTTATAATTAAGCATACCCTATTTAACACATCGTAACACGGCAACTAATTACCGTACGAGTACCAAATGTGGTAGCATTAATGTCGGGAATATCGGGTGTGCATAATTTCCATGAGTCACAGCGCCGCCGTCCGGTTCCAATTATGCCCACCAGGTGCCGTGATTAGTCATTGTGATTCATGTATCACACATCTGACCAGTCACAGTGCACTTGTTGACTTGTCAACATGAGCTTGGACAAAACGAGCAAGGAATTATTGGTGAAGCTCTGTCCTTGCTACAGTGGATATACCGGTTCCCGTGATATCACCGAAGTTAAACGCTGTCGGGCGTGGACGGCACTTGGGTGGGTGACCGTCCAGCCACTATGCGCTGTTGCCATTTTTCGGGGTGCACTCGGCCTCGTTATGCCAATTGAAGAGCTACTCGACCGAATAGTAGCGGCTCCGGTCAAAAAAAAAAAAAAAAAAAAAAAACATCATAACGGCTGGGAGAGCGGTGTGCTTGACCACATTCCACTCCTATCCGCATCCTCAAGTGAGGATGACACGGCGGTCGGATGGTCCCGATAGGCCACTTGTGGCCTTAAGACGGAGTGATATCTGTTGTCAAAACAACTGTTATGCTGCAGATACACTTCGCGAATATCGCCGGATGAAAGGATTAGGGAAGTGTCATCTTTCTCCACCTGCTGTGTGGAGCATGATGGAGAAATTCGAATCAACTGGACAACTCAGCGTCGATCCGGCACGAGGCCGACGACCGATTGCACTACAGGTGGTTGATGTAATCGCTGTTGCCATCGCAGATAAGGCTATGCCACCTCCCGACCATTAGGCGGTGCGCATGCTGTGTCACGGCAGTTGAACATCCTGTGGTCCATGGTACAGAAGGTGCTTCGGACCATTCTCCAATGGTATCCGTACAAGATACATATCGTACAGCAGCTTGCACCACAGAACGCACAACGACATGTTGACTTCGCTCTCCACTTTATCTCAAGGATTGAAGTTGACGAGGGCTGGCCCTGGACCATCCTATGGACAGACGAAGCTCAGTTTTCTCTGATGGGTGTGAGGTGAACACACAGAACTGCTGAGGTGGGGATCTTCACCTCCAGTCAGTGTGCATGAAGTTCCTCCATATGATGAACGTGTCACCGTATGGTGTGGCTTCATGGCTACGAGACCACACGGCCAAGTGGTTTAACCGATCGACCTCACGCACTTAAGGACGTAAAGTTTTCAAACGCTGCCGACCATGACTGATACGTCCTCACATTCAGTATAGGCCTTTATTTTTGCTTCAGGTTTTTTGAATGTATCAGCGACTGTAGGCACTATTAAGATAGATATCTCATTTGGTACCTAAGATACCGAATAATAAGATCAACGGATGAGCACTTGTCACCTTTGTCGTAACTGTGATACACAGTACTTAATAAGAGTTTTGATTAACTATGGCATGAACTGGACACAGTTCCAAATGTAGATCAATCTCGAATAACTTCTCTCGTTGATTGTCAGAGAGCTAAGGGGGCTAAGAGGACCCAACTGAAAGCCTATACTTATCTTTCCTCTCCAACCCCATCTGTCACAACAAAAATTTCCTTCACGGGCTCTGTGAGTTGAGAACCAGCTCAGGCAAAGTTTTGGTATAGAAGAAAGTACCGCCGAAAAATCCTGTCGTTTAATGGGAAGAAACGATGATTATTTAAGCGTGACTTCAGCGGAGAAGAATTTTTAAAATACATTAAGACAGTACAGAAATTCCGGGTTTTGCTCTAATTGCAATCGATAAAATACTTTCAGTACGTCACGGCACCTTTCGTACTAAGTACAGTTATTTACCTTCGAGTGTTTATTTCCTCTGATGACGTGCAAAAAGCTTTTTACAATTCTTATACTGTACTAACAAGCGTAGGCATAACATTTTCACGGCCCAGAGGCGACAAGTATTTGTTTAAAGCTTTGCCAAGATCCCACCTGAATCGCTTCTCAAGACGCAATTATGAATAAATGCGCAAATTTTTGGAATTACAGTATTATAAAGACTACGTAGGCACGTTTTACGAACATTGTTGTATTTTCAGTACTGAGTTATGGCTACGAGTCGTGAACACAAAGAGACAGTTATTCGAATAATAAAATGATTTTACATGCGTGGCTGTCCCAGAAAGCCATTTACACTTGGAACTGGATTCGGGATCAACCACGTAAGAACTGCTAAGAAAAGAAATCTCTCCTCTGACTATATCTCGGCGGAGCGAGACAGAACTTAATAAAAAATTATAGTACTTTTACAAGAAATAAGAAGTCAGACTAGAGACTTAGAGAAAGGACAGGGGACAAATGTCTCCATCATGTGAAGAGTATCACTAGCACGTAGGTGTATCGCTCCTTCGGGAAGACAACATCGCCGTTTGTTTACGGAAGTGAGACAAAATGGGGTCACGACACCCCGGGGTATTCCCAGGCAGTATGCCGCGTCACAGATGAAACAGGAAATATCCCAAGTTCCCGCTCTTCGCTGACAAAACACATTCACCTCACAGAACGCTGCGTCTCCGTCACACAGTCGCTTTGGGTGGTGCAGTGTGCTCGGAGACCTATTACGTCCATCGACGCATCTGGCACACGGCCAGCGGGAAAACACTAGCCGAGGCGAGGCTTGCAGAATTCCAACTGCCTGTCTGACCACCTGTCGGGCATCATTGTTGCCAGGTCAGGGATCGAGAGCGACGTCGTATACGTAGCGGGGGGGGCCGCCTCCTGCCCTTTCCCTGGAGTTTCCACTCCGAGGGCGGGACTCGTGCGAGTCAGGGCGTTGTCACTGGAAACGTAGGCTCACGCTGACGCTCGCCGGATTGCCGGAATTTCTCCTGTTGACAGGAGAGCAGAAACAAATGAAAAGAATAATCATACAAAATGCGCCACTGCTATAATTTCGTCAGCAGAAAAATTTGCCACGGACCAGCATGGCAGAATTTGCGCCTCATTCCTAACTCTACTTGGGGATATATATATATATATATATATATATATATATATATATATATATATATATATATGTGTGTGTGTGTGTGTGTGCGCGCACGCGCCTACGCGCGCGTGTATACAGGGTATTACAAATAGATACTGCCAAACTTTCAGGAAACATTCCTCACACACAAAGGACATGTCTCCGGCAACGCTTACTTTCCATGTTAGAGCTCATTTTATTACTTCTCTTCAAATCACATTAATCATGGAATGGAAACACACAGCAACAGAACGTACCAGCGTCACTTCAAACACTTTGTTACAGGAAATGCTCAAAATGTCCTCCGTTAACGAGGATACATGCATCCACCCTCCGTCGCATGGAATCCCTGATGCGCTGATGCAGCCCTGGAGAATGGCGTATTGTATCACAGCCGTCCACAATACGAGCACGAAGAGTCTCTACATTTGGTACCGGGGTTGCGTAGACAAGAGCTTTCAAATACCCCCATAAATGAAAGTCAAGAGGGTTGAGGTCAGGAGAGCGGTGGTGGCCATGGAATTGGTCCGCCTCTACCAGTCCATCGGTCACCGAATCTGTTGTAGAGAAGTGTACGAACACTTCGACTGAAATGTGCAGGATCTCCATCGCGCATGAACCACATGTTGTGTCGTACTTGTAAAGGCACATGCTCTAGCAGCACAGGTAGAGTATCCCGTATGAAATCATTATAACGTGCTCCATTGAACGTAGGTGGACGAAAGTAAAATGAGCTCTAACATGGAAATTAAGCGTTCCCGGACACATGTCCACATAACATCTTTTCTTTATTTGTGTGTGAGGAATGTTTCCTGAAAGGTTGGCCGTACCTTTTTGTAACACTCTGTATGTTGCTAGGAGGGGGAGGGAAGAGTATAATGCAACATGGACGAGTTTTAACTCGGTCACTAATTTTCAGAGCATTTCGCAAGACCAGTGTTGAATAAGAGCTACTAGGTGCTGCTTGTTCATATATTCAATACGTTTAGTGTCCTTTCACTTAACACAACCATTTACCAAGTAATAAAAAAAGACTAAAAATATAAGACTGCAATCAACCCCACAGCTGGTGTGAATGCAGCAGTACTTCACTAGTATGAAAAATTCGGAGTAGGAATTAAAATCCATGGAGAAGAAATAAAAACTTTGAGGTTCGCCGATGACATTATAATTCAGCAAAGGACCTGGAAGAACAGCGGAGGGTGATGCAGAGGGAATTAGATTAGGAAATGAGACACTTAAAGCAGTAAATGAGGTTTGCTATTTGTGGAGCAAAATAACTGATGATGGTCGAAGTAGAGAGGATATAAAACGTAGACTGGCAATGGCAAGTAAAGCGTTTCTGAAGAAGAAAGATTTTGTAACATCGAGTATAGATTTAAGTGTAAGGAAGTCGTTTCTGAAAGTATTTGAATGGAGTGTAGCCATGTATGGATGTGAAATGTGGACGATAAATAGTTTGGACAAGAAGAGAATAGAAGCTTTAGAAATGTGATGCTACAGAAGAATGCTGTAGATTATATGGGTAGATCACATAACTAATGATGAGGTATTGAATAGAATTATGGAGAAGAGAAATTTGTGGCACAACTTGATCGGTTGGTAGGACCTATTCTGAGGCATCAAGGGATCACCAATTTAGCACTGGAGGGCAGCGTGGAGGGTAAAAATCGTAGAGGGAGATCAAGAGATGAATACACTAAACAGATTCAGAAGGTTGCAATAGGTACTGGGAGATGAAGAATCTTACACAGGATAGAGTAGCATGGATAGCCGCATCAAACCAGTCTTAGGGTTGAAGACCACAACAACAACAATGGTATTATTAGAGATTGTATGCCGTTGCCTTCCTCCGGCCTCTAAGATTACCTACCCAGCAATTTAAAGAGGGGAAGGGGGGAGGGGAGAGTTATAGTTTAACATGTATTCCGAACCACGGTGCAGCTCGATGTGTTTCACGACAGTAAACACTGCCAGTGTGAGTAGTTCTAGACCTGAACTGTGATCGTACCGTAATAGACCCTCGTATTTGTATTCTGACAGTCAGCCACTGGACCGCCGAAGAGAACGTTAAAGAGAGGTAAATACTTTTTAAAACATCGTTGTTTATTTCTTGGGCTGTAGGAAGGGCACCTTGGCTTCAGTGCTTACTAGCTTACTGGTGATGTTTCCGCGTATACATTTTTAGAGGCTATCAAACTACGAGACACAATAGTCTCTTAAACGGCACAAGTTTCACCCTTCCCTGCTACTCCGTTTATAGCCTACGGCCTTCGGCATGCTTGCCGTTATATAATCTAAGCTGAAGATGACTCATTAAACACAAAAATTCTTGCATTGTGAGGCCGTCGATGGAAAATATTATGTATGATCAAACCGTCTCTTAATACCAACTGTTCTACGATATTCGAAAACTTATCTGCGTTAGTACTGTGTGCATTACCAGAATCCAAGTTTCTGAGTATCTGCCTATTGCTCAGTTAATTAAATTTAGAAGAATTAATACACATAATTGTGCTCTTTTGCAGAGTTTTTCAGGAGAAGTGTTATGGTTACTGAATTTTGTGCTCCTACGGTAGCTTTCCTTAGTTTTTGATTCACATAACACTAAAAAGTAATCATCGATTTACAGTGTTTTTAATTAGCAGTTCTTAACTTGCTGTAACTGCCGTATTACCAGATCGATGTGACAACATAATCGTATTTTCATGGCATTTTAAATTTTGTTGTATCACCTGTAGCGTCGGTGGATAATAGTGGTTATTTGTCTTGAATAGTTAAGAAGACCAGCTAGAGTCACCTTTCCTTCTGATTGTTTTTATTGCCTTCATAGCAAACATTTGTGAAAAGGTTGCCGGGTTTCAGCTGCTAAGCAGTCATCAGCAGAACTACAAAAGAAAAGAACAGGAATGATATTCCCTTCTATTCTTTTTTAGATGATGGTCGCTTAGCTCTTGAAACCCGTCAAACTTGTCGCTAATTTTGGCGATAAAGGCAGTTTAAACAAAAACGTTTGTTAGTACTAGATCAAGGGCTCCACAGACAATGGCAAGTATCACGAGGTTCCTTCCTGTTTATGAGGCCTTAGCCAGCAAACTTGCCGATCCGCCCGCTGTGTGGAGTCGGACTCCTTACTTCACCTTGGGTCGGCCACGCTGCTAAACACAATCAGCATTTACGTACCTCAGTTCACATCAGCAGATTTCGGGGGCGCTTCCATCGAAGACCATCGTCTAGTCTCAGTATTTTGTTTTCACTCTACAAACTACACCAATACCAGAGCATTGTCATGAAAGCAGTCTCGGATCTGCAGGTTCCCAATCTTCTCTCTTTTCTGGCATACATTAACGCTAGCATGTTCACCGAATACATACACATGCAAACAACATTTCAATGGGTATTAACAGCACAGGTTAGTTTCTTTCCACTTGCCTGAGTGATGCACTTTCGATCACATGGTTCATCGTGAGATGCCTAATAGTATTCAATACGAAATGGTTTTCATCTGGTAGTTCCTAACAGTTAATAACTATATTAACGACACAGGAAACAATCTGAGTAGCCGTCTTAGATTGTTTGCAGATGATGCTGTCATTTACCGTCTTGTAGAGTCATCATATGATCAAAACGACTTGCAAAACGATTTAGATAAGATATCTGTAGGGTGCGAAAAGTGGCAATTGACCCTGAATGAGGAAAAGTGCGAAGTTATTCACATGAGTACTAAAAGAAAGCAGCTAAATTTCTATTACGCGATAAGCCAGACAAATCTGAAGGCTGTAAATTCAACTAAATACTTAGAGATTACAATCACAAATAACCTAAATTGGAACGATCACATAGATAATATTGTGGGTAGAGCAAACCAAAGACTGCGATTCATTGGCAGAACACTTAGAAGGTGCAACAGGTCTACTAAAGAGACTGCTTACACCATGCTTGTCCGCCCTATTCTGGTGTATTGCTGTGCAGTGTGGGATCCGCATCAGGTGGGACTGACGGATGACATCTCAAAAGTACAAAGAAGGGCATCTCGTTCTGTATTATTGCGAAATAGAGGAGATAGTGTCACAGACATTACACGTGAACTGGAGAGGAAATTATTAAGACAAAGGCATTTTTCGCTGTGGCGGATCTTCCAATGAAATTTCAATCACCATTTTTCTCCTCCGATTGCGAAAATATTGTGTTGGTACGCACCTACATAGGGAGAAATGATCATCACTATAAAACAAGAGAAATCAGGGTTCGCACAGAAAAATTTAAGTGCTCGTTTCTCCCGCGTGCCGTTCGAGAGTGGAACAGCAGAGAGAGAGCTTGAAGGTGGTTCATTGAACCCTCTGCCAGGCACTTTATTGTGAATAGTAGAGTAATCACGTAGATGTAGATGTACAATATCCTATAGGACACCTGTCTCAATTAACATATACGTTCTCACCTGCATAAAAATTGTCCTAGGAGAGACCTTTCCTTAGGCATGGAAGACTCTATACTTGTCCGTCATAAAAATGTTCAAAACCAAATAAATGTTCCAGTTCCTCAAATAACACGTGCAGCAAAAGATATCAGCTGTCCTGATTCAGACCTCATTTAGACACCATAATTACAGCAACGAAATGTGACTGAACATGTCTGGCATGTGCTTGTTGACGTTCGCATCTCAACAGACAAATAGCAGGCAGATCGTCATATGCAGCCGGCGTCTATTCCCAGCATTTCCCTTCGGGATAGGCTCCCATCGGTGACTCGCAACCTGACGGCGTTGTCCCAGGTAGGGGAGAACTGTGGAATGCAGGATGAGGAGGCTCTGCGGGGGGGTGGGGGGGGGGGAGGGGGGTGCCCTTCTTATCCTTGAGTGGCTGGGTGGAGAAATGCTGGTCCGTCGCATGACGTGAGTCGGCCTGGTGGAACTGTGGAATGCTGCATGACTTCCCCAGCAAGGAGGGAAAGTGCTTAACCAATTAAATTTAAATTGCTCTTATTATCAGTTTGGCTAATGGAAGCTTCTAGATGCTTTGGAAGGAAGAAGGTTTTATTTGTACTTGAGATTTGCACCAAAGCAAAAACTTCAGTTCCTCATTGCAGTGCAGAGTCTTCTCGTGAGTCCTATGTCAGACTGAGGATTTACTGTATAAAGTTTTTTATTATTGCTAAGGAAAAAGCACTTGTGGAGAAGTTCTCTTTACGGCTAAAACATCAGTATTGCAAATTTTTACTGTTGTGGTAAATCACCATGTGAAATAAACCTTGTGCAGTTGCAAGATGTCAGTGGAGCTGTTTAGCGTATCGTTAAGATGCGGTAAGTCCAACCGCTGGTGGCGTACATGGAAGGGAAGCTCCCCTAGAGATCATGCAAATTTAAGTCACACAACGGATAATGTCTTGTGGAATTAAAACTTCTAGAGGTGGCCCAATTAGGCAAGACAGTACAGATACCACACCCCCTGTGGAAATATTAATCACAGGGCTCATCTAATTACCAACGGAAACTAGCGGTGACTATTACAATTTGATTTGTTATCATAAGATATGAGATTCAATTATTTATCCGCTGACTCAGTCACATAACCAATTAATAAATGGACGAAAGTTTGTAATCATGAACTATAACCTTGGCACAAGTGGTTGGCCAAATGAAAGCATAATGTGAAACTATATTGCAGACATGATTGTGAAAATGATTAGTGATTTGAAGACATAACCACAGGAAAGCAAATAAGAACACCAATAGATTCACAAAATGCATGTTGGGTACAACTATCTGGCTGAAAGCTTTAAAACTGTCAATTAAACATGGATGTAAATTAACTACCTTTGAATCCCCTCTTGACTAGGTGATTGCATAGCCGGCTCATGCTTACAACTCTTAGTGACTGCAGTGGTGGCTGGAAGTTCTGAGTCCAACTCGCCATCTGTATTCTGCTCTCTAAGTCGAAGACCTCCCTCTCAGTAGTACTATGCCACGACCTGGAGCAAATCTACTCTCTGATGTCCCTGCTGCAAGTGTGTGCAGAGAAATTTGGTCTTTAGAGCATCTGACGATGATATTGGCATCTTCAAATTGATCGGTCCAGATTTTTGGACGCAAATCGTTTAATGGGTTTGGGAAGATCGAATACTTCTGAACTGACACAAAATGTGTGCGGCTCTAATCCTCAATATAATCATTATACTGTAATTTACACATGCATTAGCAATTGGCTACAATGGTGTGCCCATAATGTGGCACAACTATCTGTCATGTTGAGTAATTCTTCCTCATCCCTTCTCTTTCTCCCTCGTTCGTAAACGACCCTAAATCTTTTGCCTTGTCATCCAAATTACACTGTACTCCTTGTCTCGTTGTAGCTGAAGAAATAGCTCACAGTTCCTTCAATTAATGTTCAGCGAAACTATTTGAGCTGTTCTGTGGCTATAGTTAGCACTCTGATCAGCTCCGTTACCTTATTTAACTCATGACGATGTATTATAGCCCCTTCTTCTGGCACAGGCACTCGATGTCCAGGTTGATCACTTAAGGTGACTTTGCCAACGATAATCGTTTTCATTTGTTCTGCAACTTCTTCCTGCCATACACTACCTGTTTCAAGGTTTGTTCATGAATCTGCGACATGCTCTCTCGGGCAGAGGTTTCTAATTTCTGATTAAATTCTTGCGCCTGATGCTCAGTTACTTTGGTAAATCGTCCTGGATCTGTTTGCTTTGAGGATAAATTTTCTCTTCTGTACTCACGAACTGTTCTTGGGACCCTTTTACTTAGGTTTTGGAATTTATTGTCATTCAGTTTGCTTAGGTCTTGGAATTGTTCCTACTCTTTTTATTCCTGCTTGAAGGACAGAAAAATGAAATCCAATGGGTGCAGGAAGAGTCAACTCACCATCCCTGGGTCAGTGCACTGACTTCTCAGGCACAGTGGCTGCAGGTCTTGATGTTTCCGGTAATGTCTTGCCACTGTTCTTGTTAACTGCTGAACTCTGTCTTAGGCTGTTCCCAATATTGCGCGTTCCTGACATAGTGGACTTACCACTGTCTGAGTTCCACAAACTATTTTCCTACATCTTACTGACACTAGTCTGCTGATCAATTTCCTGTTGGCTCTCCTTGTTGGCTCCACTATCTTGTGCTCTCCAAACTACAATTATCTTCTCCACTCATTCTAGCTAAACTCCATACGCTGGCCTGTGTCAACCTAGAAATTTCCCAGTAAGGCTACAATTTTTTTTACACAAAACACACTTGATACTTGTACAGCAAAAATCCAAAAGTTAAAAGGTTACCTCAACCATAAAATCACAACACTCTCTGTAAAATATTGAAACACTCACCCTCCAAAATAATGCAAAATGGTAACAACACTGTTCACAACATCAAGGTAGACCAATACAGACCAACTCAAGGATGTTGCAAGAGATGTAGCTACAATAATTATACGTGCAAGGAACTTAATCTTTTCCGCATTTCTGCTGTTCATAAGAGTTATAATTAAGCACTTATTAAAATTTCATCCAAACGGATGATGATCAGTGGTACTAAATATTCAACAATCCTGAAAAATTTTGGTTACTGTCCAAGATTCTTAACTTTATATTGTGAGTTCTAACAACCGTTTAGAATGTCCAAAGCGATAGAAATCCTGTGCAGCCGCCTCCAGTTCTGTGGAAGGCATTGAATGAGCTTTTCAGATAGCCCTGTTGGTGTCGGAATGACCTGCATCATGTGGACTAACCGATAGCCAGATCGCACAGATTGATAATAGCAAGAAGGTGTTCCTACCAAACACGAGACGTAAGTGTTGCATCTCACAATAGATACAAAAAGGCGATCAACTAACTACGGAATAGAATGATGTTGCAAATGAGCCCCACGTGATTATAAAGTTCGCTGCTAACAAATATGTGAACAAGAATAAATAACACTGTCAATTCAATACCGAAAAAACAGAGAACACAAAAATTGGCAATTACTACTATGAAATAATTTTAATATAATACTTAAATGACCTGGAGAAGACCGGAGAAGTTAGGTCAAAGGGAAAGACTGGCGTCCCACACGTCAGATATGGAAAGACAAATTCGCCTTCGCCTAATTCCACCAGAAGAACGGAAATTTACTACAGGCAATCAACATCGCTGGTTAAGACATGAAAGGGCCTCAGTCACTCAAAACAAGATTATCTGAACCCATTTGAGCTTAACACCACACCAACAGACGAGTGATAAGTTTCACATCCAGTTCGTCTAAGCTGCCGTGACTCTCAACACTACACACTGCAGAGTAGAAAGCTCCAAGTGCCGCGATCTACTGCTCCCTGCAACACATCAGCTGCTGATTGCGGCAACGCCCCTTTCCTGTATCTGCGGCCGAAGTGCTGTTCTCAGACTCTGAGGACCAAGTGGCTCTCTCAAGATCGCCAGATGAACTGTTTTACTCAGAATCTCTAGACGAAGTGTGCCACTCTCAATCTGATTATCTCTCTTCTCTGAAAGCCCATGTGATTTCCGTGTGCTAATGAAAATACTCTGTAAGATGTTGGCCAATGATATTATTGCTAACAAGATGTCGTCGCCTGGTGACATTTTTACAATTTTAACCAGTGGTCTATCCCCCAAGTATGCAGTCTTAAATCAGTCTGTTATACTTCCACTCTGCAGCTAAGCTCCCGGCTTCTGTCTCCATGTCTGTATTTCTCACAAACTGGCGACCTGACTTCCTCTCCTCTCCTATTTTGTTAAGGTTAACCAGTGAGACACTCTCTCACTACATTTTAGACAGGACGTTGTTCACCCCATGTGGTGCGTCGTTGGAATGTTGGACCATCGCCTTGACAAAATAAAGAAGAATTCCAGAATAAAATGCAGCTCTGTCCCTTCTCATGGGACTCAGAGTTCTGTATATGCGGCTCGAATCCCATTCCACTGCATTCTAGGAAAACAAAGTCGACCAGACGGCATAACTTCTAAAAGCCAAGGTTGTGCACAAGACCAGGTGCTCGTCACGACTTCTTTGGGTAGAGGCAGGTACTCCACATTGCGCAGAGCACATTATGAGAAAAACTGACAAGCGAGACTCCCAGCCGCCCAAGCAAAGCAATTCTTGGTCTGTAGCATTTTACCTGCCGCGAGTGAATACTGCTCCCCATCCTCTCACTTTCACCTCTGTAAGGCGTACCGAAACTCCCAGGGGGGCTTGACCAGACGCAGAGTCACTGGCCTCAAGCTTTCTTTCTTCCCTGGCTCATCGTGGGCCTGCTAAACTATAAAAATTATCATGGACAAAACTGCCACCAGAAAAGAGAAGCAATCGATCAATATAGGACCAGATGACTTAATTCTTGCTGTCACTGAGATTACACATTACCAGCGTTAAATATTCGTTATTTTACAATTCAGATTCTGATGAGTTTAGGTTGGGTTGGGTTGTTTGGGGAAGGAGACCAGACAGCGTGGTCATCGGTCTCATCGGATTAGGGAAGGACGGGGAAGGAAGTCGGCCGTGCCCTTTGAAAGGAACCATCCCGGCATTTGCCTGGAGTGATTTAGGTAAATCACGGAAAACCTAAATCAGGGTGGCCGGACGCGGGATTGAACCGTCGTCCTCCCGAATGCGAGTCCAGTGTCTAACCACTGCGCCACCTCGGTCGGTTGTGATGAGTTAACACCAGTTATAAATGAAATATATAACTTGCCAGTCCAGCAGTGGGCTGATGCACATCAAGAGCCACTTTTGAAACCAGTCAAACATTCAGACTTCTCAAAGAGTTTATGAGATAGCTGCAGAATTCTTGGCTTGTTTCTTGCGCAGAGGTGCTCTCGCTGTTGCAGCTGCTCTAAAGGCTGAAACAACCCTCTACTGAGTGCTGTCGCCTAGCTGTACCACACTCGTAGCAGAAATGGTCAAACCAACGACCAGAATGACTCCCGTGACATCATGAGAACTCTTCTGAATATTCTGGGAAGTCAAAACATCCTCGAGTGCCACAGTATGCACAGATTTTGAGAAGAACCCGGAAGTCTGCCGACACTGGGAGTACCCCAGCTCCCATGCAGTTAGGAATGCGTTCCGAAAATCCTGCGCCCGTCTCAACGGCTGAGGTTGTCCGACACTCCGCAATCACAGCACATAAAATTTCTCTCTTGACTGCAATCTGGCTGAAATACTTATTTCTGTGACCACACATCCTTATCAGCATGAGAAAAATGCGTTAGAACGTAACAATCTTCGCAGTTTAACAGACTGTTTAAATTTCTTCATGAAATAGGAGTTTAGAAACAAGAAAGCATTCAGACTGAATCTGAAAGTTTTGGTTTGGCTCTGAAGTGCTTCAGTGTTTGCGGGACCATGTTGAAAATTACCTTACAGAGTAACACTCCGTTATTATAAACGATAGACAAGGTCGCACTCTACACATACTGTCTTCCTGAAGCTTCATAGGGCGTATGTCATCAAAAGGTCGCATTTCCGGACGAGATGAAATGCCTTTGGATTAAAATATTGTTTGTGTCTCATCTGAGTTGCCAGAGGAATTCACTGACGAAACATATTCTGATCATACAGGTAGCTGCATTGAACATATGCGGAATACTATTAATAAACGCCTCACATCCATCTTCAGTCTAATAATTCGAATGTTCTTCAGCTGGTTATTCGTACAGCACGTACATGCTGGAAAATATAGGAACTTGATTGGTTTCCTTCCGGAAGATGGGAAATGTGAGGAATAATGATGCAATATTGTGCAACACATCACATTCTAAAGTGTTTCGTATATGTAGTTGGCACCCATTCACTAACCTTCTTTTTTATTAGGTTCTGCAGTGTGTAAAGGCCAGATATCACTGGAAGGAATATATCTCCGCTATATCAAATCTGAGAAGAAACTTTAAGAGGAAACTGTTTGGCAACACATGAAACTTGAAATTATGTTCAAAACAACGACTTCTCGTTCATGTGCACCTAATCCAGTTTCTGCACATGGAAGCAATACAGTCATACTGGTGATTCCACAGTTTGTCTGAGTCAGGAGGGCCGCACTGGGTAGCCGCGCGGTCAGGGCGCCTTGCCACGGTTCGCGCGGCTACCCCCACGGAAGTTCGAGTCCTCTCTTGGGTATGGGTGTGTGTGTTGTCGTTAGCGTAAGTTAGTATAGGTCAGGTTAGGTAGTGTATAAGCCTAGGGACCGATGACCTCAGCAGTTTGGTCCCATAGGAACTTACCACCTGGAACCCATGACGAGATGACATTCTGTACTGACTATTTTGTCTGTCCCAAACTGACACTAAACAGAATGCTCAGAAACAGCCTGAAAAGCTTGTAAGGGTGTTACAGGGTAAGTTGTCCTGGGAAATACTTGTTGAGAAGAAATTTTGATTCTTTTCGCCGTTTCCAATAGTTAGCGTTGAGGTTAGCCAATAGAGCCATTGCGCACCGTAATTCAAGTGTCATTTTTTTCCATAACGTGAATGATGATGACGCACGAGGCAGCTCAGCCTTTTGCTTGCATTCGATCCTAACTATCGTCCCATGTCCAGTTTCTCTAAGGCTCTCTCATTTTTTTATTTTAGGAAACCACATGCAGAACATGTTTGGCGATACCGTCTCTGATGGGCCACTTGAATTCGCGCATAGAACCAGTTAACTGGTTAAGTTCTGTGCTAAGGAATTCGTGAAACGACGCAACGTAACTTATTTTTAACAATCATTTCTCAGCACAACCGACACTGCTACACCATTACAAGCTCTTGAGACTGTTTCTAACCACCCTGTATACTCAGTGCTGTATGCCAACGAAACCCGAGTCTCTCTTTTCTTACCTGTGGCACTACTACTTTCACTGGCTGCATTAGCACCTAATGAAACGTTTGTAGGGACGTAGGAACAGAAGTCTGGGCTGCTTCAGATTGCACTGAACATTAACAACATACCTGACTGGTCTGACAGTATCTTAAGGCAGAATGCAGCACTTTGTGCTCAACATATAGTTATTTACAAACGAAGAAATCATTTTGGGCGTGCCCTAGTAAAGTGTGACTCAACCGTGAGTATTGCAAAACGACGCAGCAATCACTGCACGTAGGAATTTCTTATTTTTTCATAGATAGCGCGAGTATCTTTGAGGAAGTGTTATCCACTAAGAACTGAATTAAATGTGAGTTCGAGCAGATACCGCCAAGATTTATAGTTTGGCAGCTGGCTCTTAATGCAGATAATGAAAAAGCTATCAATTCCACGTGAACACCTTGTAGCTTAATGACTCACAAGCGAAACCATTCACGTCATACAAACATAGAAGGGTAGCGATATGCAAAAAAAGGAAGGACGATAAGACTTTTAGGTCCTGTCGACGACGAGGTAGTTAGAAATGGAATACAAGTTTGGGCTGGACAAGGATAGGAAAAGAAGTCGACCTTGCCCTTTCTAAGGAATCATCCAGGCATCCCTTACGTGATTTAGGGAAATTATGGGTAGAATAAATGTAGATGATGGAGGTGGATTTGTAAAGCACTGTCCAGTCACATTAAATGACCACCGTATACGTTCGCCATCAACGTGTAATAAACGTTCACAGACGGCATGTGGCAGCACTAGCAGTGCGTGTCAGGGAGACGCGTGAAACTGTGCAGTCGCTGTCATAACGCGGAAACGGAGAAATTTAGCTGACGCCCTAGAGGGCATGATCATTAAATATCGGTACAAGGATGGAAGCATTTCAAAAACGGTTAAGTCCGAATTCGCCTGTCCGAGTGATTAAAAAAAAAAGAGGTGTGTTCTTGGGAATATCTTAGTGACATTCTCTGGGTGATCTCGACATTCTAGAAGGGACAATGGATCAAGACAAGTATGTCTCTATCCTTCGGGATCTTGTTCGTGCCTTACATAATATTTGTTTTTCCTCGACACGACAGTATCTACCAGCAAGACAATGCAACGTATCACTCAGTTAGCAGGCTACGTGCGAGGTTCGAAGAGCGCGAGGATCAGTTTACTGTGCTTCCCTGGCCACAAACTCCTCGGATTAAAACCCAGTCCATAATCTATGGGATCTCCCCCATCGTGCTGTTCATGCCGTGGATCCTTAATCGAGAAACCCAGTGCAGCTGGCCACGGAAACTGAGTCGACGTGGCTCCACATCCCTACCGCTACCTGCCACAACCTCGTCGACTCCATTGCTGCATGTCCGCGCTGCAAAAGGTGGTTTTCAGGGTTTTGACAGGCGGTCACATTAATGTGACTGGGTTGTGTACATGCCACAAGGTAAAGATGTATGAAGTGTGACGGTCACTTAAGCTCATATGAAAACTGAAACAAAGAAATTGGTCTCTATTGACTAAACTGAAGTTTGTATGTAATAGGCATTGCTTACTATACAATTGTACAGTCCACATTAGAAAACTATTATACTGAATACCATATACAGGGTGATCCATTGATCGTGAGCGGGCCAAATATATCACGAAATAAGTGTCAAACGAAAAAACTAAAAAGAACGAAGCTTGTCTAGCTTGAAGGGGGAACTCAGATGGCGCTATGGTTGGCACGCTAGATAGCGCTGCCATACGCAAACGGATATAAACTGCGGTTTTTTTAAAGTAGGAACCCCCATTTCTTCACATATTCGTGTAGTACGTAAAGAAATATGGATGTTTTAGTTGGACTACTTTTTTCGCTTTGTGATAGTGGCGCTGTAATAGCCACAAACACATGGCTCACAATTTTAGACGAACAGTTGGTAACAGCTAAGGTTTTTTAAACTAAAATACGGAACTTAGGTACGTTTGAACATTTTATTTCGGTTGTTCCGATATAATACATGTACCTTTGTTAACTTATCATTTCTGAGAACGCCTGCTGTTATAGCGTGATTACCTGTAAATACCACATTACTGCAATAAATGCTCAAAATGATGTCCGTCAACCTCAATACATTTGGCAATACGTGTAGTTCGCCTTCCGTAACGTTCGCACATGCATTGACAATGCGCTGACGCATGTTGTCAGGCGTTGTCAGTGGATCACGACAGCAAATATCCTTCAACTTTCCCCACAGAAAGAAATCCGGAGACGTCAGGTACGTTGAACGTGCGGGCCATAGTATGGTGTTTCGACGACCAATCCACCTGTCATGAATTACGCTATTCTATACCGCTTCAACAGCACGCGAGCTATGTGCCGGACATCCATCATGTTGGAAGTACATCGCCATTCTGTCATGCAGTGGAACACCTTGTAGTAACATCGATAGAACATTACTTAGGAAATCAGCACACACTGAACCATTTAGATTGCCATCGATAAAATGGGGGCCAGTTATCCTTCCTCTCATAATTCCACACCATACATTACCCCACCACGATCGCTGATGTTCCACTTGTTGCAGTTATCGTGGATTTTCCGTTGCCAAGTTGTGTATATTACGCCGCTTTACGTTAACGCTGTTGGTGAATGACACTTCGTCGCTAAATAGAGCGCGCACACAAAATCTGTCATCGTCCCCTAATTTCTCTTGTGCCCAGTGGCAGAACTGTACACGACGTTCAAAGTCGCCTCCATGCAATTCATGGTGCATAGAAATATGGCACGGATGCAATCGATGTTGATGTAGCATTCTCAACAACGACGCCGGCCGCGGTGGTCTCGCGGTTCTAGGCGCGCAGTCCGGAACCGTGCAACTGCTACGGTCGCAGGTTCGAATCCTGCCTCGGGCATGGATGAGTGTGTGATGTCCTTAGGTTAGTTAGGTTTAAGTAGTTCTACGTTCTAGGGGACTGATGACAACAGCAGTTGAGTCCCATAGTGCTCAGAGCCACCATCAACACCGACGTTTTTGAGATTCCCGATTCTCACGCAATTTGTCTCCTACTGATGTGCGGTTTAGCCGCGACAGCAGCTAAAACACCTACTTGGGCATCATCATTTGTTGCAGGTCGTGGCTGACGTTTCACATGTTGCTTAACGCTTCCTGTTTCTTTAAATAACGAAACTATCCAGCGAACGGTCCGAACACTTGGATGATGTCGTCCAGGATACCGAGCAGAATACATAGCACACGCAAGTTGGGCATTTGATCACAATAGCCATACATCAACACGATCTCGACCTTTTCCGCAATTGGTAAACGGTCCATTTTAACGCGGGTAATGTATCGCGAAGCAAATACCGTCCGCACTGGCGGAATGTTACGTGACACCACGTACTTATACGTTTGTGACTATTACAGCGCCATCTATCAGAAAGGGAAAAAATGGTCCACCTACAACATTCATATTTCTTTACGTGCAACACCAATATGTAATAAAAATGGGGGTTCTTATTTTTTAAAAACGCAGTTGATATCCGTTTGATCTATGGCACTGCCATCTAGTGGGCCACCCATAGCGCCATCTTGTTTCCCACTTCAAGCTAGACGAGTTTCATTCTTTGTAGTTCTTGCGTTTGATGCTTATTTTGTGAGATATTTGGCCCGGACACTGTCAATGGACCACCCTGTATATCAGGTCAGAAGGTACCTGTTACAATGCAACTTTCAAAATTTAATTTGCTATTTTCGCGACTCAATGAAGGCAGGCTTACTGAAGAGATGCAGTTCTATACGTAGTATCGAATCAAAACAAGTTAGGTATCTTTGCGTCAGTCTGCGGAGTGCTCAAGAAGTTCTCTCTGAGTTAAGGCTGTGCCGGCCAAGCACTCTGAGCCCGCTTAGGCGAGAATGCTTGGGCATCAGTTTGAGGAAGTGTGTTCTACCGAGCGTTGTGAACGTTCGCGTTATCACGTGCGATGCAGCGGGCCACTGTTTGTATATTTGTATAGTGTTAAATTACACTTTGACGGCGTGCGTTGTGAGCGCATCTGTAGCATGAATTTACGATTCGTTCACGGGAATACCGTAATTAATGCTTAATGACGGAACAGTATCACCCTCATGGAGATCCGGTCTTGGTGCTTTTGCGAGGAGGGAAGATTGTGGTACTTGTCACAGAATGTGTTTTCAGTTCATCTGACAGAACCGTTCAGAATATTCCCTTTTAATGAACACTGGTCAATATTTAGCGACTTGTACTCAATTTTCTTTCATCAGTTTTCTCCCATGTTGACGTTATGTGTGAAACCTGGTAGTTAAGGGAAGGCAGGATTCGGTTACGATTGTGGACGGGGACGTAATCAGTTACTATTGGTTGCCTTTTACAGTTACACACAATTTATTTTGAAGAAAGGTTGAAATGGATCTGAGCACTATGAGACTTAACATCTGAGGTCATCAGTCCCCTAGAACTTAGAACTACTTGAATATAACTAACCTAAGGACATAAGACGCAACCATGCCCGAGGCAGGAATCGAACCTGCGACCGTAGCGGTCGCGCGGTTCCAGACTGAATCACCTAGAACCACTCGGCCACATCGGCCGACCAGTTTATTTTGAACCAGTAATTCCAGCATGAACAATAAATAAAATACCAAACGTTTCTACTGAAGGAATAAGCAACTGTGTAAATAATAGTGTTTTCCGTGAGTTACAATTTAGCAAATCACCATGAAATACAGATACAGCAGATAATGTTTTACAAGCAAGCCTCTGTATCTGGGCAGAAGGCCTTACACGCCATGAACAGCAATGATATAAAAAATTTGGAAACCTGCTGTAAAACAACAAATACAATAACAAAGGTTAAATAAAAAAACTGATCACCAAATGGGTGAAATAAGATGATGGTAAAATTTGTAACACAACCCTTAACATCCACTGAACACTACACTGCTAGATTTATTCCAGAAGACGACCAGAACTATTAACTAGACATATATAACCTTTTATGAAGGCATTGCAATGTATTGTAATAAATAATACAATAATAAAACATAAGGACCAGTACATAAGTTCCTTAAAGGCTACTGTGGCAGATTATACCCGCAAAAGGCGTGGGCTGAAAGAGCGTTACACTGAACTACTGGCCATCAGACTTTCTTTTACAACACACATGTCTTACAAGAGCAAAGGGGCCACAGATGGTGCTCCAGGAATCGACCTCTGAGAAGGTCCGGCAACAAACATTTTAGCGAGAGATGAGATAGGCAGCCAAGAATTGCATTCACTTCACAAGATGGTAACTCAGACTAGTGGCAGTCTAACGAATGGCTAATGATAATCTTGCTGAAGCTACCTGACGTCCGATAAACCAAATGCAACGATGCAATAATACGCCGAAGCCGGCACCGGCGGTCTGCACTACGTCCCCAGAATACTTGGCTTGGAGCGCCCGGAACGAGAAAGGAATGCTAATCAGATCCGCCTTCCCCAAGCACTCCACTCGCTGCTCTTCGCCTCGGCGACACTACGAGCAGCAACACGAACCCAGGTCACTGGAGAATCTCGAGATATCACAATGGTGGAGGTTTCTCTACTGGGATTGAAATGCTCTCATCTTAAGGCTTGCTGGATCCGGTTTACGACGAGGTCGTGCACCCTTGTGGTCACAGCCCTTCCATCCGGCAGTCCATGCGTGCCGCCAGCGGTCCCGGCGTGTTCCCGCACTTCTCGAACCTGGCTCCTCCTGAGTCCCCAACCGAAATAGCCCACTCACACGACCGGGAAAAACAACGACGACGCCCCAATAGGGCAACAGTTACTACACACCGATAACCGCCGCTGCTGCCACTAGCGGACAGGCAACGCTTGCAAAACCGAGTGGCGCCGGTCAAAACGAGAGAAGGACAAACAACCGCAACTATGCCAACTGAACGATACCGTCTGGCCTCCAGCAGAGGGCGGAAACCTACGAACAGCACCAACTCGAGCCGCAGCACGCACAATGTGTCATATGTTTTCTGAACTTTAATATTATACGTGGTATCGTGATTTTAATATCTTTGGAGAAAATTACATGGACTTATGCCCAAAATTTCTTTGAGATCAAGTTCCTTGCCAGTCACTTCCATACGTAGACGAGTTTATGCCGACTCGCACGCAGCATTCAGGATACAGTCACGAAATGCGTAAAGTGCGACAACAAACTAAAGTCATTCATTGTGAATAATATACTTTGTGTATTTTACCACGAACATTCAGAAGATAAGGTAGGTTCTTGAGAACACACAGCTGCCTCTGTGACAGTATATAATTCAACATACAGTATGATTTGTGATTTCCTGTGTTTGTGAATAATTATACAGACCGGGTCCACATACCAACATCACAGCGCGAGGCTAAAACCCACATTGCTTACACGTACTCATGCAAAGTGAAATGTATGTTACAATTATACAGGTTCACGAAAAATGGTACACTTATTTAGAGATTCCCAAGAAGTGATTTTCGGCGGTGCAGTTTACAAATATTTTGTGGTCACGGACGTAGCATCCCCGTCCAGACCGTGAACGTAAGAACATATGTGGCTCCCTCAGCATTCAGAGCACGCTTCATGAATGAAGGAACAGGTACCTGTGGCCCAATGGAAGTACTACGTGTCCTACACCGCGGAGAGGATACCAGTCTGTAGACCCAACTGAAAACTAAACATTGTGCATGCCCGCTGAAGTAAGTAACACAGCAAGAATTGAAGTTTTCTTCGCTACAGTGACAGTTTACTTGATGCTACCTGCTTCGTGTATATGTGCGTTAAGTGTGATAAGCTTATCAGTTGCGATAACAGCGATCGTGGCGAGACTGTTAAAGCAGTTACTCTTACCCTCACGTTTCGTTCAGTTTGAAACGTCCCCTTAGAAAAATTTATGAATTACTGTGCTGATAAACCCCTTACGTTATTTGATTTTTAAACAGCTGAGCAGAACTGAACGTACTCAGCCATTTCGCTTTTTACTTATTCTGTTCAACACCACACTGACGTACAATATTTTTTAGCGCAACGCAGTCTGATTTTAAAAAATCTCTACAAAAGAATAGCCCTGACTAATAATAACCTATACCTTTCATGAATCACTTACAAAAATCTTCATTACTCGAACTACTGCAAAACAGCGAGCGCCAATACTGCCAGCCAAATAAAAGATTCTAACAACTGAAGTCACTAACTACTGATAGGAAAAGTTAGCAAATGAAAGATTTTGATAGAGAACAAACAATGTATTTACCTGAATAGTGTTCAAAAATTGATGACCTCCAGTCTTACCAATTTACTGTCTCTGATAGACACACGTACAGATCATCCGCTCTCAAAACTCCGCCACTTCTCTCCCCACAGCCACCACTGCTGGCGGCTCACCTCCAACTGCGCAACGCTACGCGCTGTTCACATGCAACCTCCCAACACTACAATATTCCAACAATACAAACCAGCGACAGACTGTACACTGCACAGTCAGTTATTTTCATATACGCACTACGTGGCGTTACCAACATAAAAACATAAACAGCCTACTTACAAGTTTAGCGCACTCATTTAATCCGAGATACCGGATGCAGCGTGAAACTGGGAGAAATCAATTTGGGCGATATTTAAGAAGAAAATACCCACGTTTGCAAGTAACGGGCCGGCCGGAGTGGCCGTGCGGTTCTAGGCGCTACAGTCTGGAGCCGAGCGACCGCTACGGTCGCAGGTTCGAATCCTGCCTCGGGCATGGATGTGTGTGATGTCCTTAGGTTAGTTAGGTTTAAGTAGTTCTAATTCCTAGGCGACTCATGACCTCAGACGTTCAGTCGCATAGTGCTCAGAGCCATTTGAACCTGGCCAACATGGCCAACAAAAATAAACTGTTTTTCTGTCCCTTCCGATTAAATAAAGTTGCGTTTGGTAGTCTTCTTGCACAATGTATGCATGCTGATTTTAATCCCTAGTTATAAAAAAATCAAAGGTAAGTTCCGCAATAAATTTCAACTGCAAGCAAACTCCTTTGTGTGGAGGACAGCAAATACGTTCATTGGAGTCAGTTGTATCAAAAGTATGTTTAGAGAGGATTACAATTTCGTGTTTGCTAAGTATGTTCAAGTCGCGTGTTTGCGAAATTCAGTGGGAAAAAGTGATACAGGTTTCTTATCGTTTGCCGAATCAACGTACTGACTGCAGCTGTAGGAAGTGTGAGAAGCCGTGCGCGTGCGATAGCTGAAGTGAACGGCACACAGGGAAGCGTGGTTCACAGGTTAGAGATGCTCGACGGCGCTGCCAAGACCGTGAGTGATCTAACCAGCTTTGTTCGCGAGAAATTATTACGCAAGCGGCGGCGGGAAATGTTCTTTTCATGCTGACGGCGAACGGAAAACAAAACACCAGAAGCTCTCACCGAGTTATATAAGCGGACGGGACGAGGAAATGGAATCCGGCCGCAGACTACGCTGTGCACTGCGGCGGGCGGCCACTGCGTTAATTATAATGGGATTTCATTTGGCATGAAGCGAACGGCGCCGAAATGCACTCAGACCGTTTCTTCGTGGTAAATGCGTCGACGTAGGCCTCATACCTGAAGCAGATAACGCTGGAAGAAAAGGGAGGAGCATTGCGAAAATTATTATTTTCGCGTAAATTATGAATTTAAAGTGAAGGGGAAAGTAAATTGAAATTCCCACGAACGAATCCTATACGATTATTTAGATCTTTGTTTCTGTTACACTGTAACACGTGTATAACACAAACAACTATTGACGCAGTCATATTTCTGCACTTAGCCACTATGGTCACAATTAATTATTAGCATAATTCGTTTGGACGTTTTGTAACAATCCTCACCGCTTTCAATCTTGCCTTGAATACGGAAATTTACTGCTTCCGCTAAACATAACGTTCTCAGAAATTGCTTGTCTAATTACAACCTTTGTTGGTCCCAGAAGTTCTTTCGTCTACTACTAATCCTGGTGACAAATCAACTATCTCTTTATATCTTAGTAGATATTTCACACGCTTGCCCCTTCTGCAAATAGATTTTTCCATAGGCCGAAAACCTCGCCTACTTGTTCTGATACCACGCTTTCACCTCGCCTGCTAACTTTTACATATCGATAGCACCCTTTTTTCCTGTGCTTCCAGTTTTCGCACAGTTCGCTTCTAATTTCATTCAGTTTCATGCTCTAGACATACAGTATTACTTTTACATCTACATGGTTACTCTGTAATTCACAGTTAGGTGCCTGGCAGAGGGTTCACCAAATCACCTTGAAGCTATTTCCTTACCGTTCTACTCTCGAACACTTAAATCTTGCCGTATGAGCTCTGATTTCTCTTATTCTATTATGGTGATCATTCCTCTATGTGTATGTGAGCGCCAACAAAATATTTTCACATTGTGAGGAGAAAGTTGGTGAACGAAATTTCATGAGAAGACCTTGTCGCACCAGAAAAGTTTTTGTTTTTATCAAAATGTGTGTGAAAACTTATGGGACTTGACTGCTAATGTCGTCAGTCCCTAACCTTAAACAGAACCTAATTTATTACAATGTATCACACACACACCCATGCCCGATAGAGGACTCGAACCTCCGCTGGGACCAGCCGCACAGTCCATGACTAGCGCCTAAGACCGCTCGGATAATCCTGCGCGGCTTTTGTTTTAATGACTGCCCTGTTACATTTCTAACTATTGTGCAAATACATCACAGTCTTTGGTTTGTTTTCCCCACAACAATATCTATGTGGCAGTTCCAATTTACGTTATTCGTTACTGCAATTCCTAAGTATTTAGCTGAATTTATAGTCGTTAGAGTTGTGTGAGATTTATCGTGTAGCCAAAATTTAGCGGATTTCTTTTAGTAGGATGACTTCGCACTTTTCATTATTTACTCAATTCCCACTTTCTGCACCACACAGATAACGTGTCTAAATCATTTTACAATTTGTTTTTATCATCTAATGACTTTATAAAACGGTTAATGTCAGAATCATCTGCAAACAATCTAACAGGGCTAATCTGATTATCTCCTAAATTGTTTATATGGAGTAGGAACAGCAGAGAGCCAATAAAACTTCCTTGGGTGACGCCAGATAATTACTTCTGTTTTACTCGATGGATTCCCGTCAATTTCTATGAACCGTAACCTTTCTGGCAAGAAATTACGAATACAGTCATAGAACAACTCAGACGATACTCAACAGGCACGCAATTTCATTACAAGTTGCTTGTGAGGAATGGTGTCAAAAGCCTTCCGGAAATTTAAAAATATGGAACCAATTTCACATCCACTGTGAATAGCATTCATTATTTCGTGAGAATAAAGGGCTAGTTGCGTTTCACAGCAACGGTATTTTATGATTCTGTGTTTTCAGAACATCTCCATCAATCCAGTGCCAGTATTTGAAGCAGATAGGCCTCGTTGGTCGAATGGTCGTACAAAACATTTTCTGACTGAACGAACTTTCTTAGGATATCTCTTCCTTTTGTTCGTCTTCCATATTTTTGCTTCTACAATGGCGTCGGCATTTATTACTATTCTGAAACTACCTACATTGCTACTTCGATACTTAACAGGGGAGATAAGATTCAGTGTTGTTTTTCTTAATTATAACACCAGCTTCTCTATCTTCATTTTGCTCCTATGTTGCTACGAAACTGAATTTGAAGACATAGCGAAATAGCCACGTCTCTGAGAACGTCTTACTACCTATTGTTTCGGAAGGCTTTGTAGTTCTACAAATGCATTAGCGTATCCTGTTTATTTTCTTTTTCGTTCAATGATACTACAAAACGAGCATGTCAGACGGATTTATTGTCAGTAATATCGTGTACTGAGAAATGTCAAAACCACGGGTGAAGAAACTGAATGGTACGGTGTTAACCGTCTGTGAAGGAATAGTTATGGTTTCAACTACATTGTCACTGTTGAGGACTTCAGCCTGAAGACTGGTTTGATGTAGCTCTTCTCGATGCAACGGTAGAGATTTCTGCTCTTGGGGGGAAAAAAAACACGGTTGTAGTCTCCTCTTGCTTTCAGCCGTTCAGACCATGTTAACTGTTACCCAGATCATCTTGCTTGTTACAAGGCCAAATTAGTCAGTAGTCAAGACTGTTGCTATTGCAACTACTGAGAAGGCTTCTGCTCCTCTTAAGAAACCAAAAGTTGGCCTAGGCTCCCCACATATATATCCCTCTGTTGTGGTTGCACCACTCCGGCAAGGTCGAATCGTAGGAGACTTAAAATTGCCACCTGTTTCTGTCAGCGGATGTCCTCTCTTCCCTATGAATACGAGCAAAGCAAGGAAAGTCCCGCGACCCCACATGTCACTGAGTAGCGCCGTGTATTCTTGTTGCGTAGCAACTGTTAATGGTACTAAAGATCTAAAATAAAGTTCACCTACAGGACTGCATGGAACTACCACAAATAAATCACAGAAGATGGTCAAGATGTACACGCACAGGATGAAAATGCATGACCAATCGTACCAGCACTTTCAGGTTGTTTACGCTCCCTACCTAAGAAGTTGTCGACCTCAGTTGCGGGGAAAAAATGAAACCACAATCTTATGAGGCTCGGTCTCAATAAAGGGAGGCTGAGGCTTTTGGCAGATGATGCTGTGGTGTATCGAGAGGTTGCAACAATGGAAAATTGTACTGAAATGCAGGAGGATCTGCAGCGAATTGACGCATGGTGCACGGAATGGCAATTGAATCTCAATGTAGCGAAGTGTAATGTGATGCGAATACATAGAAAGATAGGTCCCTTATCATTTAGCTACAAAATAGCAGGTCAGCAACTGGAAGCAGTTAATTCCATAAATTATCTGAGAGTACGCATTAGGAGTGATTTAAAATGGAATGATCATATGAAGTTGATCGTCGGTAAAGCAGATGCCAGACTGAGATTCATTGGAAGAATCCTAAGGAAATGCAATCCGACAACAAAGGAAGTAGGTTACAGTACGCTTGTTCGCCCAATGCTTGAATACTGCTCAGCAGTGTGGGATCCGCACCAGGTAGGGTTGATAGAAGAGATAGAGAAGATCCAACGGAGAGCAGCGCGCTTCGTTACAGGATCATTTAGTAATTGCGAAAGCGTTACGGAGATGATAGATAAACTCCAGTGGAAGACTCTGCAGGAGAGACGCTCAGTAGCTCGGTACGGGCTTTTGTTAAAGTTTCGAGAACATACCTTCACCGAAGAGTCAAGCAGTATATTGCTCCCTCCTACGTATATCTCGCGAAGAGACCATGAGGATAAAATCAGAGAGATTAGAGCCCACACAGAAGCATACCGACAATCCTTCTTTCCACGTACAATACGAGACTGGAATAGAAGGGAGAACCGATAGAGGTACTCAGGGTACCCTCCGCCACACACCGTCAGGTGGCTTGCGGAGTACGGATGTAGATGTAGATGTAGATGTAAGTAATAAAAATAAAGAATACCTCATCAGATAAAGGAGACAATTGAACATATTGACTAGGGTAGAAATTGAAAGGGAATAGACAAGTAGCAATTGTTAAAGGATAGAACTGTTGATGTTTGTAGAACAATTTTCCCATCAACGTGGTAAATTAGCTTTCATTCTATCCTACCGTCAAAAGTGCAAACCATTTCAATAAGCGGGTATTACGAGGCTTTCACAGACAGATGGAGATCGAGGTTTTCATTGCCTGTCGTCGATATAACATTCCGTTATGACTTAATTGAAAACAGCCACCGTAGAGAATGTACAGAAATAGGTCTGGATACACTTTCAATGACATCTAGGAATATTTGCTTCATTTACACAAAATGCTTGTGATTCACCTAACACAGATATGCGGAATTGAGAAATGCAATATGCGTGAAAGCCAGAAGCATTACACTTTTTATATCCGGAAGCATCAGAGCCCTGAAATTACGTCAAAGGTGCTTAGAAGCATACTGTACTATACATACACATTACCGAAATTTTTCATCGTTGCGGCTGCGACAGTGCCAGATATATAATAATAACATTCAAGTAGAGACCAAACAGGTACGAAACAAACGAAACTGTAGTATTTATTTTCTTCAGCATAGACTATTTTTGAATTTTTCCATTTCTCCAACTTGGTTATCAGGTTTAGGCATGAGTTTGTATCATCATAATTCGCACCCCGGAAACAACAGTGGCACAACTCAAAAATACAATAACTGAGAGAACTCGACATAAAGAATTAATTCTTTAAAAGTCAAACAGTATAAGCTTCCTTTAAATTTTAAATTTCAGGTTTGGCAGTAGATTCCATTATATTTTTCGTGCACGTGGGGGCATTTCACACGTCTTTTTCAGTGAAATAAACTAAAATTGCCGTTTTTCGACTTGTCACTTTTCTTTCTGCGATGCGATCGTGTACACTGCACACCGTTAAAATAAGACTAGCTTCACTAGTATTGGAAACAAAGAACGACGAGACGAGACGAGGAATGAATTGTCGAAATATGTTAACCACAAGCAGATAGTCTCGGGCAGTTTTGAACACGATAACGCAGAGTAAATAGAGTCTCTGATGAAAATGCAACTATGCGCTAACTTAAGCCATAAAATTTTTCCTTTGAGATACCGGTAGAGAATGTGGTTGTTTGTTGCCTTCCCTGAGCAGACTTTGTCGACTGGTGTGATTAAAAGAGAAATTAAAATTACTATAAGAAGGCTCTTAAATAGTTGAGCGGTCGTTGTCTGGCGGTAAATAACCCCGCGCTGGAAGAATCGAGAAACGGCGGAAGGAACGAAGCCGAGTGAATGGGGCGACAGCAGCGCCGCGCGCTGCGGCGGCGGCGGCCTTGGAGTTAGCTCCACGTGCCGTCCGCTGTGAGGTCATAGCCTGAGCCGGCCGCGTCCGCACCGACTCTGCCGCAACACGCCATGCTGTGGCGCTGTGCTGTGGCGGCCCACGTCAGTTCCGCCACCGCGCTACACGCCGACCAGCGTAACGCGACTCCCTCCTCTTCCTTTCCTGCCGGCCACGTAACCATAACGGAGTGCTTTGTCTTTCAGCTCTGAAACGCGAAAACCTCATGCAACTCTTCACTTGCCGTACAGTAAACCAGCTCTGAAAAGTGCTTGGCATTAACATCAAATACAGTTCACTGTTAAATGCATTGCAGAACATCGAAAGAGTTGTATCTTTATAATAAAATTTACAAAATATAGCTTTCATAATTGTTATGTTATCCATTATGTTGGAAATAGTGAAACAATTTCAGGGTAAAAGACTGAAAGCACAACGTGGGCAAGAGCATAGTCTGTTTAATGGTTACGTGCCTGTCCATTTCGATGGTCGTATTTTTCCTCCCTCGTGTCTCTCCCCGTGTTACATGGCAAAGACTACTTATTGTTGTTTGTATGGTCTAGGCCTAAGAGCCTAAGACGTACGTATGTATATATGCAGCAGATCAATAGCATTCTTTGATACGAAAAGTGAGACGCGTCTACCGATATTACAAGAACTATTGCCATTTTGACGGCTGTGCTAGTACCATTCTTTCATCCATAAGGCCGGATTACTTTTCCCTACTTCTGGATAGTTCTTCAAACAAAATAATGTAAGGCACAGAAGTTTTGCTCAAGGGCTTTTGGAAACGAGAGTGGTTTATTAAAAACAATGCAAAATCCATCTAATAACATAGAACACGCGGTTCTAGGCGCTTCAGTCTGGAAACGCGCGACCGCCTACGGTCGCAGGTTCGAATCTTGCCTCGGGCATGGATGTGTGTGATGTCCTTAGGTTAGTTACCTTTGAGTAGTTCTAGGTTCTAGGGGACTGATGACCTCAGAAGTTAAGTCCCATAGTGCTCAGAGCCATTTGAACATAGAACAATATCACGGATTTACTTCCGAAATTTTGTAATGTTTTAAAAATTGAAGCAAATTAGCCCTTGGAACAGGATACTTTGCTCCACTTGATATGAACATCATTTTAAGACAGGATAATGCCTCGGGGCAAAGTTACTCTCTTCAAAATTTATTGTGTGGCCTCATAAGACCATAGTAAACCAGTATTAATGTACTTTTTGGTATTATAGGGACAAATATGATAAAAATAAAGATCAGTACAGTTTTTTTATTTAAAAGTAAAAAAGCTGGACAGAAATAGTGTTGCTTTGTTATCTAATAAAATGTCAATGTTTCATTAGGTATGTTGGTGTGTCAGCATCTCAGTGACTACTCTGGAAAAAACATTTCGTACAAATTCATCACCAACGGCCAACTCTGGCAGTGAGAAAATGGCTTTCTCCCTTTAAACGTTTTCAAGGCCTTATACCTTCAACTATATCCTCGCACTTGTGGAAAAATACATCTTTATTTACAGGCCACCTCCAGTTACCAAGAGATGGCATCATGGTATTTACGATTGCACACTCTCCGCTGAAATTATCAATAATAACAGTGTAATGTTTATTTTCATACTGTATAACCACAAACACAACGGTCTGCTTGCTGATTGGTTTCAGTTTTTCCTGTGGCTCTGATAGGGCCTCTTCACTCTCTGTGGATGCTGCTAATACTTCCACTTGATTTCTTCTGAATGATTCCCTATATTCATTTGAATTTTCGTCGAGAATTTATTCTTCTAGTAGATCTTCGCCGATAGAATAATCAAGCGCTGTCTAGATTTTCTTTTCTTATGTCGTTTACTAATATGTGACACTGATTTAGAAGCATTTTGCGACATTTCAATCAAACGTTCCATTTCTTATTCATTTTCAATGCTATAATTGGCCTGTCGGCGAAATACTAGCTTCCACTTAGACTCGTACCATACTGTAACAATAACCTCTGAGCAGTACTTATTTTCAACGTAATGAGATTCATCGCAAGCAGAATCAGCTCTAAAACAAAATATTAAAAATACTACGGAATTGCGATGATCCACTTTGTTAGTGTTGCAAAGTTGCCAGTTTTTCCAGAAAATAACCTTCACGGCTTCTCTCGATCGTACAATGATAAATAACGCGTTGATCTCAATTTGGAGGGTATGATTTAGACACTAACTAATTTCTGAACATTTTAAACAGCTTTCTGGTAGCGAAAACACCGCTTTTTCTCGACAAAGAAAAAACAATAAATACATTGGGACAGAAATGGTTAGCAGAAAATACCCGAGATATGGAGTGGCAGGATAACTAAAACATATGAGCTAATAGCAGCTTGTGGACAGAATCGAAATGTCGAGTAATGTTCATTGGAATAGGGACAAAGCAGGACAGAAACTATTTTCAAACTTGGAGCAAAATTACCCCCGATTTACGGAATATCTATTTAAAATATCATACCTTCTTTAAAATCAATCTCTCTCCATTTTACATTTCTTTAAATTCATTATTAACGGGACGATACTATCGTATCGTACTTAGCAGTCAGCTGCATCTTAATCTGCATACATGGTGACGTGCATCATACAGGTTACTTTCTTCACCCTGTATGAACGAGAAACGTTTCGCGCTACAATTCTTTGCTGCAAAAACTGAGTAAAGGTGAGGGAGGGCGTTGTCTGCGAACGTCCTCTGTGTTTTGTGTTCTCACGGGAAGCCATGGAAGAGCGCAAGCTGCTACAGCCGCGCCATCTGTCTTAGAAACCGCGTATTAGCAGGAGACAAAAATCGCAACGTCAGCAAAGAAAACAGGCGCAATACTTAGAATTGTATTCTCACTGCAACAGTCAATACAACGTGGTTTGGAACTTATTCACTGAATACATACAACAGTATGGAAGTCTTTAGCACAGAAGAGCAATTGTGTTAATCGAATCAGATATAGGGAAATGATTTATTAACCTACAGCGTTGCAACAAAATTTAAAATCAGTAGCAAATGAGGCAATCTGGCTGTGTTTTCAATGAAAGAGAACGATGGTAGTAATACCTGTAATAGGAAATTAATCTCGCCAAAGAAATAATTTAATTTCCGCAAAGAGATAGTCTTCATCAAGCGTGGTTCTTAATAAACGCATGATATTCAAGTGGGCAAGAGCGGTAAATGCATGCTGAATAACTGAAAAAAAATCAACATAATGTAGAGAGGCGATGGCGTGACGAGATTTTAAGTTTCGTTTTTATGTCGGATTTGTCGAAAAATAGAAGCTGAGAATTTGGTCACACATGTGAAAATAATTTACAGGAACATCTTTTTAAAGCAATGATTTTACGCCTTCCAATAGATTAGAGGAATCAAACTATGCATTTCTATATCTGAATTTTACTTTCGTCTTTTTGTGACTCTGTAAACTGCATAGCACAATATATTAATGTGTCAGCAACCAGGTAGCTGCAAGTTTATTCGTTGCAGCTGAATTTTATGTCTGTTGATGGCTGAAAAGCGGAAACCGGTAATCAGTTTTAATAAAATATTATGTTACCAAGACTTTTATAATCTAACACCCTTGGTCTTACTGAAATAGTTCAGTGCCCGTATATCACGGCATTTTAAAATACATTTGATTCAGAGACAGTCTGCGAATTATTACGGTTACCTTATCAGTGATATACGACGCGTTTCTTAGGCGCAATGCCCTATTCTGTCCAACAGCAGAAGTTTTCTAACACTGTGATGTTACCAGCTATGGATTCCTACAAGTGCTGCAAGTTCATTTCTTCCAGAATGAGATTTATTTTGCTGTAGTAACCGCTGAAAGGCACTGCAGATGACTACATTGCCTTACAGCAATTGAAAAATACAGGCTTTATTTTCTACACTGATGCTAACAAGTAATTTGTTACTGATATCAAAGTGGATGACCGATATCTTAGCGACATCTCGAGGGAAAGTAGAGGTTAGCGTTACCGTCGACACAGAAGTCATGATAGATGACAGATCAGTTCAAATTAGAAAAGAGGGGTTCAAGAGTCAGTTGTGGCCTGATGAGCATCTGAGCATTCATGTCAGTTGATACGGGCTCGCTATGGGAAATGGACTGGAATTTGTATATTTTTGTAGCTCAGGATTCCAGACGAACTTAATCTGAGTTGCTGAAAACATTTATAACATAGTAAGTCTTCCAGTGGAATATCCGAACTAAGATATATGATCAACGGCTGTCACAGAAACAGCCAATTTTCAAATTATACCCTAGATGTCATATAAAGCATCCTACAACTTTTTCGATAACGACTCAAAATTTCCTCGTTAGTGTATTTTGAATTATTTCATTTGAGCTAAGTAAGGTAAGTCATTCAGAAAGTAAGTTGTTTATTCTTACCAAAAGCACACGTAAAATTCACAATAATCTCGGTCAAATCGCAACAATTGGTAGTTACGGCTGGCACCAGTAAGGTAGCGTCCATGAGGCCATGTCGTTGACTTCTCCTATTCTGAAATTCTAGGAATTTCCTGTCGAGGGGCGCTCCCATTACACTATTCAAGAGGCTGTCCCATGTGTATAGATTAAATTAAAGCAGTTGAGTGTCACTTTAAAGTTCATAAAACTAAACAAAATGTGAACACCAGCTGGATAACGTAATAACAATAAATTATAATCGTTTTTATTTCCAAACTATTCATTTTCGAACGTACATTAATTGCTGGTAGTAAACCTTTACAAAATACTGAAGACTGATCTGTTTAAACGATATTAACTATCGTTCTAGATAACAAGTTAAAATTTAAAAACAATATTATGGCTACTCTGTTTGTAATTATCTCAGGGTGACTTTTCTGTACGTTTGTTATTAATATCTCTAAAATTAACAGAAGAATACTGACAGGTAAGAGTTCGTCCACTTGCATTAGTGCACCTACTGTGCTCATGAGCACAGCCTCTACGGGGAGGGAGGGGGGAGGTGGGCGAACGAGAAGTGGGCAGGATGTTAGGGTGTTACATGGATGCAGACTGTAGTTGGATTGGAATGGTTGCCATTGCTAATTACAGTGCATTTCCTGATTGACCTTCCAGTATATAAGTTAGAGTACATCGTGTCAAATGTAGAAGTGAGTATTTCACGGTAGGGGTATATCAAATCCTTTGTTTTCCCTGGTGTTCTGAAAAAAATATCCTAGAGAATGCCCTAACTTTTGAATGTCTAGCTCAGTTTCTGGGTCCAGTTAATTGGATTATCTATTACCAACTTTTGTTGAACTTGAATAAAGCTCTCCTTCTGTGAAGATAAATAAAACGCAACTCTACTAACATATGTACCTTCTAAATAGCATGAGTTTTACACTCCAAGTTTGATCAGAGTTTCCACCTTAAGAAGGTGTTGTGTTGTGAGACATGGAATGCAATCAGTCGAAATCCTGGCTGTTGGGCACCTAATCCAGGCCAGCCTGCCTGCAGTCTACGCTCAAGCAGCACCCATGGTAGCCAAGAGTCACTCGATCTCAAACCACTTCTCACAGTCTGGGAAAGACATGCACCAAGCAGTCCACTGAATTCTGTAACAAGAGAAAGTTACAAGGATAATCCAGAGAACATAAGAACTGGAAGTAAGAGGAATGATGTGAGCCTAACTGGTTGGAATTTACTAGTGAGCTTGCTCTCCTACAAACATAGCAAAAGAGAATAAAAAATATGAACAAAGCCAAATACATTACCAAAAACTCATACAGTAAAAGGGCCTATCTGTAACTGCAAAATTTAAAATAAATGTAAAATTATTATACAACCAGAAATAACGCTTTCAGCTGAAACCATCTTCAAAACAACTAATGCAGCAGAAACTGACAAAATACAAAAGATAGAAAGAACAATATATAGGACACGCATAAATAAACAATATCAAGAAAATGAAACAGTGTACAAGTAAATAGAACCAGTAACGAGCTTGATCAGGCAGAAAAGTATATCAGTCTTTGGACGTGAGAACGCCAGAAACCAGAATTAACGAAATAACAGCAGAAAAATTATGGAGTAGTCAGAGCAACATTAAAAGGATAACAGAAATTAAGGAAAATATAAGAGAACTCCAAATTACAGTAGAAGACCTATAAATAAAACAGAAAAAACCAACTTACTGTGTTGACACACAAGACAGACTATAAAAGAAGATGAATAGTGGAACTACAGGAAGGATGATCTCAGATGAAGAAAGAAAAATTATATCTAAAAGATTGAAGAAACATTGGGCACACACATATATAATTATAAATTCCAATAATCTTTGTCTAACTACTGTATTATTGAATTATCTTACTGAATTATTATTGAAACTGAGTTGTATTACTGAATAACAACAACTTGTATAAATGTTTGTATAGGTGACTAGAGTGGTCCACAGAAGGCCATAATGTAAATAATAATAAAACAATAATAACTCAAGGATGTTAGTTGTTCCCAGTTAAACTCTCAAAAATGGTTTGAATCTGATACCTACATACATTATTGCACTCCAACTATCAAATGAAGGTCTAAGCTGTAGATTATGAATATTCGTTTTAGAAAACTTATGACATTTGAAACAAGATTGAGTTACATTGGGCTTGTTCGTCATAAAACGTTCATGAATTATGCTCTCCTAATACAACTTTTTGTCATTTGGTTCATTAAGCAAATTGCGATTAATAGTCCAGAGTTACTCTCAAACACTCTGTGTACTGCTGTCGTTCTTTTGAAATTATACTCAGTTATAAAGTTATAAAACGAGGCAAACAAGAACAACGAAAAATGCGGCGTGTACGTCCTTGTTACAGTAATGAAACTTAGTTAGCTAACTTCTGCAGTATTTCATAGAGTTCAGTCTTTGGGTTTTAAAGGCCGTTATTCAATACTACGATTACTTTCGCTCTAAGCTTCACTGACACGCAAGCCTTGCTTTGGCAAAAGTCTGTCCTCTGTTTACCTTTTACTTATTTGAAACTCTCCATAACGATGTGTGACGACCCTCACTCCCACTTCTACAGACTTTGAAACAAGTCTCATAGTTACTGCATGCAGAGAACAGACAAACTGGTAGTTACCCTCCCCTTTGAACTTCTCACGCTATCAAGCATAATTCATGTGAACTTTTCTTGAGTCTCAAGAAGTGTCGAGTTGTACCTCACAATTAAGTCCTTGACCGACCTTCGTCGGAAGCCCTTAACGGCGCTAGTGTACCGTTTCCCACACACATTTCCGTCCCATGTATTTCCCACATTCGTAATAAGACCAGAATGTGGGACAATGCTAATTTACCTTACTTACCATCAAATATTATTTAAGCTTCTGACAATGTAGATTGGAGCATACTTTTTAACGTATGAAGTTATCATGGATAGACTACTGAGATCGAATTTGAAGAAAAACAAGAACGTGATTGTAAGAGATGAAAGACATGAAAGGGAAGCAGTATTGAGAAAGGAATGGACAGAGTTGCAGCCTATCCCACAAATTATTAAATCTGTAGAAAGAGCAAGTAGTAAATGAAACCAAAGGTAGATATAGTAAAGAAATTAAATTATAATTCTGTCAGATACGACAAAAGTCTTGACAGATCATATGAACATAACTGATAATGTTTTTAAAAGATCTGAGTGAAGTATGAGACTGTTTTATAAACTGTACAGACACAATTTACTGCTGCAGACGCATTTAAAAGCTTTTATATATTTTTGCACATTTCTAAAAGTCTATAAAAGAGGTTATAATACGAAAATCAATATAAGTAAAACTCTGTTAATTGAATGTAACTGAGTAAAATGAGACAATACTGAGAAATCCGGTTCAGAGAATGAGATACTAGAAGTAATACAAGTGTTTTCTACCTGGGCAGGAAAATAGCTAGCGATAGCCGATGTAAAGAGGACGTAGCAGGAAAATAGTTTCCGAAAAATAGAAATATATTTACAGGCGTTCGTAGAATGTCTATGTACAACGAACAGTAAATGAAAGCGCGGTAAGTTGCTGTATGTATCGTCTGTCGTCAACAGCACAAGAAGAAGGAAATCTGTCCGTTCTCCCACAAACAAGCAGGCCACACACAGCTGTAACGTCAGCAATGTGGCAATGTACAGGTGTTCTTATTCGAGATGATCGGGGGATAACAATCAGGCATCTCAATGCTCTGTTTGACATCTCTGTTAGTCGTGCACACACTCTTTTCCTCCAGCTAGCGTATTCAAAGGTTTCTGCCCAGTGGGTTCCTCAAAGCCTAACTGAAAAGCGTAAGGACTGATCAAATGAGCAAATCCAAAGTCTGTAGTAAGACCCCTAGGAAATTGCAGAAACGATTGTAGCGTGTTTGTGGTCAGAAAAATGTGAATGTACTTGTTCATAATAATGCAAGGCCAAACACAAATCTGTGCGCACAATAGAATATCATAAGATCCGCCCAAAGATGTAAACGACCATGCATGAACAGCGCTTAAAGGAGGGAACCGACAGCCGATGAGTTCCAGCCATTCCACCAAGAAGGAGGTACACGGCTCGTGTTGTCTGTAGTTCAACCATGCACAGACGGGCAATACCACGGTTCGATCGCGTGCGCATTGTTACTTTGTGCCAGGAAGGGCTCTCAACAAGGGAAGTGTCCAGGTGTCTCAGAGTGAAGCAAAGCGATGTTGTTGTGACATGAAGGAGATACAGAGGGACAGGTACTGTTGATGACATGCCTCGCTCAGGTCGCCCAAGGGCTACTACTGCAGTGGATGACCGCTACCTACGGATTATGGCTGGTAGGAACACTGACAGCGACGCCATCATGTTGAATAATCCTTTTTGTGCAGCCACAGGACGTAGTGTTACGACTTAAACTGTGCACAATAGGCTGCACGATGCGCAACTTCATTCCCGACGTCCATGGCGAGGTCCATCTTTGCAACCACGGCACTATGCAGCGCGGTACAGATGGGCCTAACAACATGTCGAATGGACCGCTCGGGATTAGCATCTCGTTCTCTTCACTGATGAGTGTCACATATGTCTTCAACCAGACAATCGTCGGAGACGTGTTTGGAGGCAACCCAGTCAGGCTGAACGCCTTAGACACACTGTCCAGCGACTGAAGCATGGTGGAGGTTCCCTGCTATTTTGGGGTGGCATTACGTGGAGCCGACGTACGCCACTGGTGGACATGGAAGGCGCCGTAACGGCCGTACGATACGTGAATGCTATCCTCCGACCGATAATGCAACCATATCGGCAGCATATTGGCGAGGTATTCGTCTTCATGGAGGACAATGCGCGCCCCCATCGTGCACATCTTGTGAATGACTGCTTTCAGGATAACGACATCGCTCCACTAGAGTGGCCAGTATGTTCTCCAGACATGAACCCTACCGAACATGCCTGGGAGAGATTGAAAAGGGCTGTTTATGGACGACGTGACCCTCAACCGCTCTGAGTGATCTATCCCGAATCGACGTTGAAGAGTGGGACAATCTGGACAAACAATGTCTTGATGAACTTGTGGATAGTATGCCACGACAATTACAGGCATGCATCAATGCAAGATGACGTGTTACTAGGTATTAGAGGTAATGGTGTGTACAGCAATCTGGACAACCACCTCTGTAGGTCTCGCTGTATGGTGGTATAACATGCAATGTGTGATTTTCATGAGCCATAAAAATGGCGGAAATTATATTTATGTTGTCCTCTGTTCCAAATTTTTGTATAGGTTTCGGAACTCTCGGAACCGAGGTGATGCAAAACTTTTTTTGATGTGTGTATTTATGTGGGTAAGACTTATTACACATCCCAACATGATAATTGGCATTGAAGTGGACACATATCAGGCACACCTACAACTGTATAGAGATATATCTAATTGATTTATTAAAATGTATCATTGGAATACCACATAATGTATTACTGAATTTGCTATTAACAATGCTATACATTTAGCTATTAGTCAAATGTGAAAATGGAAAACAAAATAATGTGGGGAGCCAATTAAAAAAAAAACATTACTTTTCGAAAAATATGGGTGTGGCATTTTAACATATGTTAAAAACCATAGAACTTTTACTAGAAATTTTTATATCTGTTACCATTTCAACAGTATTCATTCAGAAATATTAAATGCAGTTTTTTAAAGGGGTGTTTCACCCCTTTAATGCCTATATGGTCATGTATCTAAAGTGTGTGTCATATTTTTCTCTACACTGAAACATTCAAAGCCGATCAACGACAAAATGTATCCCTAAGGTACATTTCCTTGATAGCTGTGTATACTTGTGTATTTCATCGGATTACTGAGTAACTGAGTATGATAGGAAGGTATGAGCTACAGCTGTTTCAGTGTTGGTGTCATAAGTAGCAATTGCTGAAGAAGGATCACTGTGTAGATGACTATGGTGTGTTCTTAAGTAATTTAGTGTTGTGTTATGAGTGTTATATTGAAAGTGAGAAGAGTGAGAGATTAATCTCTTTTTCCATTTCATTGTTTCAGATTAAGGCCACGTGGTGACATACAGTGGTAAATTACTTGCTGAGTTTGAGTTAGATTGTCACCTTCCTGTTATTTACAATTATGTGATTTAGTGAGATATTTGTCTAATTAGATCATTAAGTATAAGGTATAACTTGTAATATGAACATGAGCATGTAAGTACAGGTGTATGTGCATACAAATACGATAATTTATGATCCTCTCCCCCCCTACAACACTTTGAATTTGTTTTCCCTTTTACAACACTCACAGCACAGTTTAACTGGAGGAGGTCTATAAATTTGAGATTCTCTATTAAATCATAATGCTTATAACAATATTTATACTGATGAATTAGTACATCATTCTGGCAAACTTAAGATAACTCGTGAAAACTGTGTAAAACATTGCATAAAAATGCATTAGTTGTTTAGGAACAAATAATAGTCAATTGCTTTCAAATTATGACACTGTTCTGTAAGCTTTTTTATAAGTTCCAAAAAAATCAGCCTACACACTTCTTTTAGATTTAAGCCACTGGAACAAGTAATAAGTATTAACACTCTCTTTCTCACTGACTCTTCTAGTTGCAGCATTTTGACGTTCAGGAATAATTTTCTCCAATATTTAGGATGTCTAGACTTGGTAGATTTCGTGGAAACATTAATGTCTTGCAGTCATCAATCTCTTCCAGTTACACAAGCCAGCATGCTTCAGACAAGCAACTAAGATGGCAGCCAAGGTATTCAGATTGTATGAGAAAATATGGATCAATTTGGTTTACTAAATACAATTTACAATACTAAACTCTGCAGTTCCAGGATGAACTCATTGCTAAGTTTTATGACACATGGTGAGCATCAATAGATGGATATATGTATGGACTGATCATGCCACATGTTGACCATAAACTATATTTTTCTTCAAGTAGGTTCACATATCCAATTGTGAATAAGAGTTTATAAATAAAGTGTTTGAGCCACACACATGGATGTTTTTCTTATTGAAATCCTTATTAAAATCCCTTGCATCCTAATATAACTTATAGTTATCACCATGGTTGAGTGCATAAACATCCTCATCGCTATGAGTTCATAGCAGCTGACTAGTCCTGCAATACTACTGAAAACCAGAGGAAAAAGAACAATTGAACACTCAGCCCTAGCCACATAGACAATTGGTAATTGTTGGTCCACCAGACTCTTACAAGAAGAATGGTATTTTGTCCTTACTAACACTGCCTGATGAGTTTTGCTTTGAGCATATGTAAGGATTTTCAAAAACGTTATTTCAAGCCAAAAACTGGTTATATCAAGAGAAATCATTTGACACTGATGGCGTAGCACACACTACAATCAGTGAAAGTGATGGTAATGTCCCACAACCAGAAATAGTAAAACCAAATACCATGTTTATATGTGATGATGCTGCTGTGGGATCCAGGATCAAAAAAGTAAATATTTCTGTCTTGGTCATCATATAGGGGTTCACAGCATTCATTTGAGACATATTCTAGAAATATAAAGCAGTTGGTAGGATAATGAAAATCTTTCAAAAAGACTATAAGAATTTAAAACACATTTGGGGACAGACATAACATTGAATGAATTTATAACGATAAGTGGAAATGGTGGAATCACACATAGTCCAGGTTTTAGGTTCTTGATAAAACAAGAGAAGTTAGTGATAGGCCACATAGATGAAACTTCCAGAAGTTTATCACAGGTTATGTACCAGAACCTATCTTTATCAGTATGGACCTGCATCTACATATGAAGGTGAAAGTAAAAGATAGTTACACCATCATTCATTACACTATGGACAAATTCGCATGTATGTCATACATTCATTCTCATGGAGTGATGCATAGATCATACATTCATTTCTGCACTGACAAAAAAATTGAACCTATCAAGTGGAAAAATCAAACAGTACGAAACAGATAAATATGATTTAACTTCCATTAGATGGTAGACATAGTACCAACACAGGTTCTACCATTCAGCATAAAACAATCGATTTCTGCAATATACACAGAAATGACGATCCCAATGAAATAACAGATTGCTTACAACTCCTCACGTCGTCTGCTACTGCTCAGAATATACCTCACATGAGTGTTCACACCTGTAACAAAGCCACATTATTGAATAATTATGGAGACAGTAATTCAAGAACTCCACAAGCCTACATTTGAAACATACCTGCATGGGTGTGTTAGAATGTGAGGTTTGAATGCCATAGCATGCAGATCTTGTAGATATGAAGCAATATTCATGAGAAAATAAAAGTTACAAATATAGTTTAATTGTCAATGATACATACTCAAAATCAGCCTGGTTCTTACCTGTGGAAACAAAGACAGAGGAGAAAGTTGCATGGGTGTTTGAACAACTGCTGCAGACAGGGACAAAACAAAATCCTGTAGACATTCCATCCGATTGTGTTGGTGAATTTTATAACAGATATTTCAAGATGGTAATGTAGTAGTGTGGAATACAACACTACTCAACATTCTCTCAGATGAAGGCGAGTATTGTGGAATATTTGAATTGAATGATAAAAAACTGTATGCAAATGAATTTTAATTTTCATATATCATTGAGTAGTATAATGAAACCACACATCAACAATAAAAATGAAACCATTTGATGTTTATCATAATGACTGTCTAAAGATGGTATACAATCATATTAAAATTGTGAATCCTTCAAGCAAAAATTTAATACAGGTTATTCAGTACATTTTTGAAAATACGGGGCTGCATTTGAAAATTATACCTACTGAACTGGTCAATGAAGAGGTTTACAGTTTCCAAAGTGCAAAGAACAAACTGTCTTGAAGGACAGATCAGATGTAGTAGTGAAATAGCTAGAGGATTTTACGCTGAAGAATTAAACAGATGTCATCAACAAGATGTGTTTGTCATAGAGTGTGTCATAAGGTGACAGGGGGATAAGGTCTTTATTCAGTAGCTCGACTTCCCTCAACCACAGAACAACAGAATGGTCATTAACGACACAGTATATAATAATGCATGCAGTGGCAAAACATTTCCAGTAGGATTCTCATCATTTATGTAGTTTTGGTATTCTCGATAAACTACCTGCAGAATTATACATTCCCTTATAACTGTTTTGGACTGAGAACAATGCTTGAAATACAGCTAGCACTGGATGGTAAGGGAATTAATCTATTGATCAAGTCTTGCAAAAAAGACAGTATCACGTACACTACAAATAAAGATTTGGTGGAATGTCATGTAGGAAATCGAATTTCAGCTGACGAAGCCTAGTGGACACATACAAGAAGGAACATTTGTGTAGGGAAAACAGATCACAGCATTTGCACTTGATAAATAAATGTGTGCTAAACTTAATCTAGGTGCTGGGATACATTTCCAACAAATTACGATTGCCACTAACCATCTAATTAACCCTCTGGCAGGTGCACCATTTTGCATAACACAAGTGGGTGCATCATACTTTGTACACTTGTAAGTAATAGATGTTGCCAAGATAGAAATGAATGAGTAAAATCAGATTAACTCAACAGACGATATAATTAACTTACATTATATGAGCTAATTATGGTTTAATTAAACAATAATAAAATAAACTTTCATTATATCACTATGTTTCCATGTGCAAATATTACCCCACAATAATGTTTCTGCCGGTCGCGGTGGTCTCGCGGTTCTAGGCGCTCAGTCCGAAACTGTGGGACTGCTACGGTCGCAGGTTAGAATCCTGCCTCGGGCATGGCTGCGAGTGATGTCCTTAGGTTAGTTAGGTTTAAGTACTTCTAAGTTCTAGGGGACTGATGATCACAAATGTTTTAAGTCCCATAGTGCTCAGAGCCATTTGAACAATCTGAATAATGTTTCACTCTAAGCATGAAACAGAGCAGTTCATCAGATCTCAGCCAACTGCTTATACAATTATTAATGATCTCATAGACATCTGCCTCATCATGTGATTTTGCCACTACCTTGTAATCTGTCATTTTCTTGCACAGATCGTAAATTTTTTCTCATGCAGCTCACTGATTATTTTATATTACTGCTACTCTTTCGGATGTATGACAGACAAGTTTATCATGTGTTAGCTAAAGCAGTACTGAAGGAACAGGTATAGGCTCAGAATTGTAAAATAACAATGAAATAGTTCAAGAAAAATTATTTGTTGTTGACACATCCTATACATAGGCGCATCCAATCGATTGTTAAGAAGGAGAAAATCCAATGATGTTTAAAAAAATTGCAACCAATTATTGGTGTCAGTAGCGAAAAGTATTGAAGAAACAAGAAGAATATTGGTTAAAGCACCTTGGGTTATACCATTACCTATGACATCAGGCAGAAGTATAGCATTCCTGGTTCTTGCACTGTCAGGACATTCAGCTTTTGGATTACTAGCCAGAGCAGCATCAGCCATTGCTTCAACAGTGAAAAATGCACAGAGGTCTCAAGAAAAGCTTGACAAGGTGGAAAGTCATAATAAGATAATGGACTCTGTCACTATAGGGAAAGGGCTATATTTAAATACAGCAGGAAATGGCCTGGACTGTTCATGAAAAACAGCTACTACCCAATGAGCAAAATCAGATTAATTCAACAACGATATAATTACCTTACATTACATGACTGTTATGAGTCACGGGGCATGAAAGGGAAGGAGTGGTTGAGAAGGGAGTGAGACAGGGTTGTAGCCTATCCCCGATGTTATTTAATCTGTATATTGAGCAAGCAGTAAAGGAAACAAAAGAAAAATTTGGAGTAGGAATTAAAATCCATGGAGAAGAAATAAAAACTTTGAGGTTCGCCGATGACACTGTAATTCTGTCAGAGACAGCGAAGACCTGGAAGAGCTGTTGAATGGAATGGACGAAGTCTTGAATGCAGGATATAAGATAAACATCAACAAAATAAAACAAGGATAATGGAATGTAGTCGAGTTAAATCAGGTGATGCTGAGGGAATTAGATTAGGAAATGAGTTACTTAAGGTACTAAATGAGTTTTACTATCTGGGGAGTAAAATAACTGATGATGGTCGAAGTAGAAAGCATATAAAATTTAGTCTGGCAATGGCAGGGAAAACGTTTCTGAAGAAGAGAAGTTTGTTAACATCGGGTATAGATTTAAATGTCAGGAAGTCGTTTCTGAAAGTATTTGTATGGAGTATAGCCGTTTATGAAAGTGAAACGTGGATGGCAAATAGTTTAGACAAGAAGAGAATGAAGCTTTCGAAATGTGGTGCTACAGACAAATGCTGAAGATTAGATGGGTAGATCACGTAACTAATGAGGAGGTACTGAATAGGATTGGGGAGAAGAGAAGTTTGTGGCACAACTTGACTAGAAGAAGGGATCGGTTGATAGGACATGTTTTGAAGCATCAAGGGATCACAAATTTAGCATTGGAGGGCAGCGTGGAGGCTAAAAATAGTAGAGGGGCACCAAGAGATGAATACACTAAGCAGATTCAGAAGGATGTAGGTTACGGTAGGTACTTGAAGGTGAAGAAGCTCGCACATGATAGAGTAGCATGGAGAGCTGCATCAAACCAGTCCCTGGACTCTAGAGCACAACAACAACAATGTGTAATAATAGGCTGATGTACGTTGCTGTATTCTCATGTGCAATTTTATATCTTAGATCTGAAGATCGCTCATGTGCAGCTGAAATCAGTGCACAAAATAAGAATTTATTTGTGATCTTGATTTCTAGAGTTTTCAACCCTTAATATAAGAGTATTATGTTTTCATACTACCCTTGAGATATGCTGTTAGTCTGTAAATAGTAAAAGTTTCTGTTGAAAAAGCAACCCTAGAATTAAGATGTCTGATGCAATGTGCGTATGAAGTTAACGTGCTGGTTCAGGAGCACTGTATATTCCGTCTTTGCTTTGCTGGCAACTGTATTATGAAAATAATTATGTTGTAAGGGGACTTAGACATAAAATAAGTGCTGTACTTTCATTACTTCTGCTTCCAATATGTCTCGGAATCAGCTCCAAACGATATCAGTACCTATGCTCTGTTGTGATTTCTCAGTGTGTCCTCTCTTAGAAGACTGTGAACAGTCGTAGAATTCGTACTCGACTTATAAACAGGTTATAAAAGGAAATGGCTGGAGAGTGGTAAATAGCTTGGGAGATAATACTGAAGCTTCTGTAGATAACAAGGATTATCCCTAATGACTTGTTCGTCATACAATGGACACAAACCTTTTTAGATATATTGTATGGTTGGCACCAAATCTTCTCTGCAAAACGTGTTAACATTATGTTGACGAGTGTACCGGGATTATCATGCAATAGAATGAGGGTAATGGGGATGTTGGTTTCTCCTTCCAGAACGATTTAGTCTTAAGTTATTTTTAAGCCCCAGTTACATTTACATTTAGTAATCGAGCTAATTCACATTGGGTGATTGATAATGGATTTAAAGTGAGTGTATCTCACCGACATAAAAACTTCCGTTTTGTGGTAAGTGGATAGACCACCAAATCCACTTGCAAGACAAGTATGGATGTCGTTTTAATAAAAATTCCACAAACTCTCAGGACTAAAGATTATATGCGTTGTAGAATATTTAATTATTACGTGGAAGCAGTATCATGTAACGTGCAACATCCCATCTTGCTCCTTACAATTCGAGACAAAATTGTATAACGGAGCAATATCACTCTGTATGGGTACAAGAAGGCTGCTCCCTAGTCGTTTTATGTTACAACTTTAAGGATACCAATCCTCATGCGTTCTTCAGATTGGAACTCATTTATGCAGGGTGGTCTAAGTTCCTCTTACGAACGTCTAGGTCTTGTAGAGGGGACTGAGTAGCCAATATTTTAAACTGGACTTCATGTCCGTGCTACAACCATTTGAAAATATATTGGTAACGCGACCACTTTTAAAAGCAATTTATTAGGCATGACCCAGTACTTCACTTGTTTTACAATTTCACTTATTAATAACCAAAGAAACAACGTGTAGATAGTAATATTGAAAAAGACGACCAGCAGCTCTTGCATTATCTTGAGCTTCGCCCTACAGAAGAATCATGTCAGCGTATTCTGCAAGCGTGTACTCAACCATTTTTCTTAAACACCCACAGACACACGAATGAGGCTCGAAGCAGGTCAGAGACGTAGCACAGACGTAAAAATGACATCATCTGACGTAAGCACTCCCCACCATAACTACCATGTTGCATACCTACCTAGCAAACACGTTTTCAGCCTGCTGTAGCAAATTTCCGGACAAGGGTTCCAATTCAAAATATTGTCTACTCAGTCCTCTCTGATGTCCTAGAAGTTCGCAAAGAGCACCCTGTACATCTTCCCCATAGACTACCTAATTTCGACCTACTTGTCCAAAACTTTTGAACTTGTTGGGAACTGTAAAGCGATGGTACTAACGCTTTGTTGTACGTAGTTCAAGGTCAGGTAGTTAGTGTACACAGCATATACCACAAAGACGTCTAGTAACAGGATTAAGTAATCTTTTATCAATGTCCGTGGCTTGCATGTGAGAAAGTACTGGTCTACCGGGGCCTCCTGAGTTATGCTTTAGAGGCAGTTCTGGAAGTTATTTCTCCGTCCATTTTGATTCATATGAGTACTTATGTTGTAGATAATGCAAAAAAAGGACTATTTTTGGTGAGATATATAAACCAAGAAGGACTCACGTATCGTAATTCAGAAATTTCAACATACTTACCTGCATTCTTTATGGCTCGTTTATTTGTGGAAATCAAACACTTTACTATGAAGTATTTTGTGGAATTCTGAGAACCACTCCAGCCTGTTTTTTTTTTTTTTTTAAGATTGCTGACAATCTTAGTTTCACAGGATTAAAGATATTAAAAGGAAAAAAGTATGTTGACACCTGTTTCGGAGACTGGTATTTTAAATAGCGTCAAAGACTCAGGCACGTAAGTGTTTTGAAATAAAACTTTCAGAAGCTTTAAAAGCGGTGCTTTCATCTGGTAGAGAAGTTTACACAATACAGATTGTGTCTGATCAAAGCACTATGAATGGTTGCTCAGTCAATGCTGCATTTTATGCATACTGAACGATGTATCCATTTATTTTTTTCTATTCTTGTTGTTTTCTCTGTTCGAGAGAAACGTGCTATTTCGGCCACCGTTTGTGTAAACTTATGGGCACTCTGTGCTAGCAGAACGTTATCTAGATGGCACCGTCTTGAAGGCTGTAGATTGTGTGTTCTATATCATAATATTGTGCTCCTGGCTGGGCCAGAAACAATCATGTCACACATACTGGTGTCCAACTTAACGGCACAGTGAGAATCGTCATTGTCACACTAAATTCCACGTTATATTCCAGGTTTCATGTCTTAACCTGTTTATCAGCGCCAGATCTCGAACGACAACGGATGTTTGACAGAGACAGATAAGATATACAATGGATCAGTTCCAAGAAACTTTTCAGTCGACGAAGTCCTTTCTAGCGTTCCATTTTTTTTCCCTCTGCTTATCCCGTGTGTTCGTGGGGTTGGTATGTAGTTCTGGAGTGGTTGAGGCTGACTGAATGCCCTTTCTGTCCCCAACGTTTTCGAATCTTTTGAGAATCATGTAACTGAGGTGGAACGGGGTTATCTGCGTGGTATTCACCTCGCTGGATGTTGGAAACCTCCTAAAATCCAAATCCAGGCTGGCCGCCACAGCGGCCCTCGCCGTTAAGCCGCCGGACGGTTTCGATCTAGGGCTGGCATGCCTCCCTGAGTCTCGAAAGAGACGAGCTAACGCACGTCGCTATCCAGACGGGTCTCCCACATATCACATGCCAGGCTTAAATCAAGAGAGCTTGTATGATATCACAGTTGTTTCCACCAACCTGCTCCTTGCGATTTCGAAGAACACTGAACAGCTAACTCCACACTGTGTGCTGGACAAATACTAACTGGTTAGATACACCCCGCCGTACTGCCTACAGGAATGCAGTGAGTGGGAAAAATCTGTGTCGGATCCACAAGAGGTGGGTGACGAGGAATGGGTGAGTGATTAGGCAGGAAGCAGAAATGATTAAACGTACCCATAATCTGGATGACACAATAACTGAACTTAAGCAATAAGTCTAAGGGAGAGTTCGTTAACTAGAGCCTAATTGCCAGACATGACCACAATACAGGAACGGTGCTACAGACTGCTGAGGCTTCGCCTCGTAAGGCGGTAGGCGAATGCGCTCGTTTCGATGTCCTCAGTGATGGCGCCCCGTGTGCGTACAGACGGATGTGGTGGTGGTGGTGGTTAGTGTTTAACATCCCGTCGACAACGAGGTCATTAGAGACAGAGCGCAAGCTCGGGGTAGGGAAGGATTGGGAAGGAAATCGGCCGTGCCCTTTCAAAGAAACCATCCCGGCATTTGCCTGAAACGATTTAGGGAAATCACGGAAAACCTAAATCAGGATGGCCGGAGACGGGATTGAACCGTCGTCCTCCCGAATGCGAGTCCAGTGTGCTAACCACTGCGCGACCTCGCTCGGGTACAGACGGAGGTGTGGCACTAAGATGGCTGCGGACTGGCGGGGCCGTCACGCGATTTACTGTCAGTTTTGGGATGCGTTTTGTCTGGTGTACTATCGATACTGTACGACGCTACAACTTGGATCCGCTTCAACCACGCCACAACCCTTTATAAATGGGGTTCGCAAACACCTCTTTATCTGATTTTGGTACAATGGAGGAAACAGTATACCGTTTTATCCGTGAACGACCAGTAAGAAGATTTAAAGGAGACTGAACAGCTTTATGAAGGTGTAAGGCTATAGCGTTGTTACGTTTCCTGGACATAGTGCCATGATGGAACTGTGAATTTCATAAAGTGCTGTGGTTTAAAATAGCGCTTGTTCTGCATATCATTTTTCTGCTTTACATGTGTCATACTTTTTCTGATGTTTTGCCTTACGTTTAATAAGTAACAAATAACTAATAATAATATGGAGTATTTTCCTGTTGTTTTGAAGATATTGCGTGCAGTATAAATAGATATGAACAGTTCCACGAATATCTGTGGGTAGTTCCTATACTCCTGTCTCGACATTGTTGGGGAGGATCTATTAAAAAGTCATTCTCCGAGTTTTTCTTTCGGTATGATTTTGCTGAGTTGTTCTCTTCCTCATATCTGTAAATGTTACTATGTCTGATTTATTTCACGAAACGCTTGGCTGCAATTTCCTATCAGGTGAGAACGTTTCGCAGTGCATCATGTCTGAGTTCAGACACCTCTTGTTGCTCGACTTCTTTGGTTTCAAATGGCCCTGAGCACTATGCGAATTAACTTCTGCGGTCATCAGTCGCCTAGAACTTACAACAAATTAAACCTAACTAACCTACGGACATTACACACATCCATGCCCGAGGCAGGATTCGAACCTAGACTGTAGCGCCTAGAACCGCACGGACACTCCGGCCGGCTCGACTTCTTTAATGGGTAGGTTAATACGAGAAACTGACCAGACTGCATGTATCAACTATGAAAGACATAATTACGACGATAAGTATTAGGAATACCATTTAACAGATTTATAATTTCATCCCATTTTTCCATGGTCACTGTGTAGAGGATCCACTTCCGTAGTCGCGCCAGCTGCACAAGATTTCACTTGAGGGTCCATGGCGCGAACAGCCCTGTCGAGGTGGTCCTGGAGATTCTCGGTTGGGTTCAAACATGTGGCGTTTGGTGGCAAGGGAGCATAGTAAACTCATCCTGCTGCTTTTCGAACAACGTACGTACACTGTGAGATGTTGGACTGTCCCGCTGGTACATCACATCAAGCCGAGGACAAACATACTGAATTTAGGGGTGGACATAATCCTCAAGGATGGATGCATACTTGTGTTAATCCACTGTGCCTTTCTGAATGACGAGATCACCCAGGGAATACTAAGAAAACATATCCAAGTCCATAACGCATCGTCCTCTGGCCTGGACCCTTCCGGCGATTGTTTCAGACTGTTTGTTTCCAGACGTTTCACGCAGTACACGCCAACGGCCAGACTGAGATTCATTGGAAGAATCCTAAGGAAATGCAATCCGACAACAAAGGAAGTAGGTTACAGTACGTTTGTTCGCCCAATGCTTGAATACTGCTCAGCAGTGTGGGATCCGGACCAGGTAGGGTTGATAGAAGAGATAGAGAAGATCCAACGGAGAGCAGCGCGTTTCGTTACAGGATCATTTAGTAATTGCGAAAGCGTTACAGAGATGATAGATAAACTCCAGTGGAAGACTCTGCAGGAGAGACGCTCAGTAGCTCGGTACGGGCTTTTGTCAAAGTTTCGAGAACATACTTTCACCGAAGAGTCAAGCAGTATATTGCTCCCTCCTACGTATATCTCGCGAAGAGACTATGAGGATAAAATCAGAGAGATTAGAGCCCACATAGAAGCATACCGACAATCCTTCTTTCCACGTACAATACGAGACTGGAATAGAAGGGAGAACCGATAGAGGTACTCAGGGTACCCTCCGCCACACACCGTCAGGTGGTTTGCGGAGTGTGGATGTAGATGTAGATGTAGATGTAGTCTTAAAAGGCCACCTTTTGCACCTCAGTAGACGCCTAGCTGTGCTACTGGCTGGCAAATTCCAACCTTCGTCGCAGATAAACAGAATTCAGCATGGCTGCATGAACCAGGCGACTGCTACGGAGCTGATACGCAGCAACATCCGTTGAACGGTCGTTGAAGAGGCAATGTTGGTAGCCCCTTCGTTCATCTGGGCCGTCAGTTGCTCAACAGCTGTCCGTCTTTTCGCCCGTACACATCTCCGCAGCTGTCTTTGACTCCTGCCATCTATGAACCCTGGTGTACCACAGTTGCCAGGCGCAGGTTCTGAATAGGGCCATTTCACAATGCGCGGTGTGTGTTACCCACGGCGACATGCGGACGATTTACAAACTTAGTCGTCTCGGAACTGCTTCCACCCTTGAAACCAATGATCATGCCCTTTTGGAAGTCAGATCACTCCATTTACGCATTACGACAACGACAGCACAAAAAGTAAAGTAAAGCTGTGAGGACGGGGCATGAGTCGTGCTTGGATAGCTCAGATGGTAGAGCACTTGCCCGAGAAAGGCAAAGGTCCGCAGTTCGAGTCTCGGTCCGGCGCACAGTTTTAGTCTGCCAGGAAATTTCATATCAGCGCACACTCCGCTGCAGAGTGAAAATATCTCATTCTGGTAACGACAGCACAGTTTTCCGCGTGCTCCCCCCTCCCCCCATTTCTCCACGAGCATTTTGTATACCCTCCATCGCTACTGTTCTCACCTGCCGTCAGTGAGTGGTTATTGCATGCTGACGTCTAACGCAGGCGCCGGTCATGTTAATGTGACCGGACCGTGTACGTCAGTGCGTGAGAAGCAGCACACTGTGATCGAGTTTTAAATTCGAAGAGCTCGTCCACACTTCATTTATACTGCCCTTCAGCATGAGAATGCAAGAGCACAAACCGTCACTGAGACATCTGGAACAATCCGCCGCCTTAGGTTCACTGTCATCGATCATCCTCCGTACAGTCCTCACTTGGCATCATCCGATTTTCATCTGTTTCCAAAACTTAAGGAACACCTCGAGGACTTCACATTGATGGTGATGAGGCGGTGCAAGCGGAGGTGACGTTGTGTCTCCGCCAAAAAGTCAGACATTCCGTAGTGATAATATCAACAAACTTATCTCTCGTTGGGAGGAATGAGTTCGTCGTGAAAGTGACTACGTTGTGAAATAAATACGTAAAGTTGAAGAATGTGGATGTAGCTTGATAATAACATTAGTTTTATTTAAAAACCTTTAAGAGTTTTCAGACAAAAAATGCGGAGGCATTACTTTTCAACACACTTTCGTAGGTCGACTGTTATTTCCGTCTCGTCTGTCCCTTTTGTGATGGAGAATAGTTACAGCATTGTTCAATTTTAGCGGATTTCCCTTCCTCTGCACATATTATGTGAACAATTTTGTAAGTTCCTTTTGTATTACTTTTCCTTGAGATTTTCTTACTTTTTATCGAAATATTTTCATCTATAGGGCATTTTCATCTACAGGGGCCTTTTCATTCTTAAAATTTCGAATGAATAATTCATCTGCTCTAGGCATTACTTCTGAAATGCCATTATTTTTGTTATTGACCGTATCTGATTCTGATTCAGCTCTTGAGCTATACAAACTCTACAGAAGACTCGGCTGATGCGACTTGAAGTCTACCATGGCAAGTTTCTGTTTTGTTTTCTTAATACTTTTATTGTTTACAGTTGATTCTCTTAAGAAATAAACCATCTGAGTACCTCATCTGACAAGGTGTAGCGTATCAAGATTTCCGTATGACTCGATTCTTTGATAATCATTGTAACATTGAAAAAGTGCAGAAAAAAGCAACTCCCTTTGGACTCCGTCCAAATCTTTTTTCAGCTTGTTCAGCCAGTTCATGTCTGTGCCAGAACTCAGACATTTAAGTATTAGCGTCGATCGTAAAAAATCATTGCGGAATCGTTTCTCAGTCTCACTTTTGCGGCAGACAAGTGGTTGCTATGTAATGCTGACGCAGAAAAAGGAAGATGACATGAGATAAATCTGAAATCACTTAGCGAGATTTCCTTGGTGCGCATGTAAGACAGTTGCGGAAACCGGCTGTATCCACATTTACTTCTTAGATATCAGCCCACGGTTACGAGTAATACTCATGAATACCAAGCTCAGTTACTTTCACTTTAAGATGTATGAGATACAGTCTTTCAATTGCAGGCATCTACCCAGAGCAACTGTTAATCTGGCACACAAATAAGAAGATAGAAAAAACAAAGCAGTAAGAGCAAAAGCATCCCTTGCAAAGATCGTGAAATACGAAATACACTGTTCACAGTTTGCCTGCTCGAGGAAATTTCGTCGATGAACATCTTTGGACAAGATTAGCTCCTAGTCAGAAATGATAAACGCGATCAATGATTACAAATCTTAAAAAACTGCAATGTCCTCTTAACACAGGTACCAGAGGAAGGATGTGTTCTGTTAACCGACGTGTCTTTATGCGTAATATTCATCAAATACTGCTGGTAAGAGAATCTGTAAGAAAGATATGTTGTATCATAAGTAGGACTACCTTCAAAACATCCGATACAGCTGTCTTAAGATACGACACCAAAAACAATAATTTACCGATGTTGCGGTATAAACTGTCTTAAACCTAAACCGTGAATATGGTCTGTGACAAACCGGTCGACAAAATAAAAGCAGATGATGGTCAAACATGTTTTTTATACTTTTACCCACTATATGCTTACCCCTGAGAGATAATAAAATTTAAGACTACGGTACTAGCAGCAGCGATCTGGTTTTTCGACCACCTCCTAAGAATAAGGCTCTGTTGGCGTCCGTAAAAGATGATCTTGGGTTGCTTAAGGCTGGTGTCTATCGTATTCCTTGCAGTTGTGGCATGTCATATATTGGTCAGACAATCAGGACGGTGGAAGACCAGTGTACTGAACATAAGCGTCACACACGCTTACAACAGCCGAGCAAATCCGCTATTGCAGAACATTGCCTGGACTCCAGTCATCCTATGGAACACAACAACACGGAGATTCTGGCTTTCACGTTCAGCTATTGGGCTAGTGTTGTTAAGAAAGCTGTTGAAATCAAACTATCAAGCAACCTTATAAACAGAGACGGTGGATTTTGTTAAAATGCTGCTTGGAATCCGGCTTTGTCTCTCATCAAAAAACAGAGGAACAAAATTAGTGTTACCTCACCTGTTGATTAATAGTCACTATCGATATTTCTGATTTTGGTTATCTATGCTCGTGTTGACACTTGTTCTGTGTGTGGTATCTTCCTTGTTTCCCCTCTGTGAACCGAGGTATTAAATTCCCTTGCACATTTCTTCCTCCCTGCATTTGTGCCTTGAGAATGTAAGGGTGTGCTCCTGTCGGAATATCGGCGGTGGTCGACGACGTCACCCGGCAGCAAACCCGTAAGTTATTTGAACATTCAATTCGCCGGGAAAAGTTAAGGTCTCGCATGCTTGTCTGTTCTTCCACACAGCGCCAGTGAGGCATTCGAGAAATCGTTTGTAAAAAAAAAAAAAAAAAAAAAATGGCTATGAGCACTATGGGACTTAACATCTGAGGTCATCTGTCCCCTAGAACTTAAAACTACTTAAACCTAACTAACCTAAGGACATCACACACATCCATGCCCGAGGCAGGATTCGAACATGCGACCGTAGCGGTCGCGCGGTTCCAGACTGAAGTGCCTAGAACCGCACGGCCGCCAGCCGCCGGCTCGTTTGTGGAGATGAATAGGGAGATAGAGGAAGAAGGAGAAGAGAAGGAGGAGGAGGAGGAGGAGGAGGAGGAGGAGGAGGATATGGAGGCGAGGAGGTAACGCTGGTGGAGAATGAATGCACTTTGAAATACTCCGATATATATCAACAAGTAGACGAGGAAGCAACGTGAAGAACTTCATTTCAGCAGTAGACTAAATTTATTCATTTCTAAGGTTTAAGAAATAGCGATTTACCGCAACAGTACGACTTGATCAAGTATATCAACTTTATTTGAAGGCTATTTCCGAGCCAGAAGCTCTGTAGCGTGCTTTCCACTCAACCCAAGCCACCGCCATTTGCGACTTCAGTGGAGCTGACGGGAGGCCAGGGTGGAAATCTGTTGTGTTTCCTGAAGAAAGTTGTTTCTGCCTCGGTGTCAGTGATGGCTGTTTGTTGGTTGGAAGGAGATTATTGAGGACCTGCTACCAGCCTGTCTGCATGCTAGACACACTGAAACAACACCTGGAGGTATGGTTTGGGGTACGATTTCTTTTGGTAACAAGAGCACTGTTGTGGCTATTTAACGCACCCTGACTGCAAATTTGTACGTCAATCTGGTGATACGACCTATTGTGCTGCCATTCGAGAACAGAAGTGCAGGTGTGTTCCCAACAGGATTTTCGCTCGCCACATACCACTGTGGTAAACTAATTTGCCCTACAGAGTGTCGACACGTTGCCTTGGTCTGCTCAATCACCAAATCTGTCTCAAATCGAGTGCGTACGGGACATCATCGTATGACAATTCCAGCCTCATCCACATCCAGCATTAACCGTCCGTGTGTTGACCGGCCAGGTGCAACATGTGTGGAACTCCATACCAAAACTGACATCTGGCGCCTGTACACCACTATGCATGCACGTTTCCATGCTTGTATTCAACGTTCTGGCGGTTACATCGGTTATTAATGTACCAGCATTTCCCATTTGGAATGGCTTACCTCGCGCTTACATTAACCTGTGATCTTGCAAGGTTAATCACTTAAATATGTTACCTGGACAAATGTACTCCTGAAATTTCATTACTCCACATTAATTAGTTTTTGGTGTTACCATTTTTTCCGTCAGTGTATAATCAGAGTAGTTACTACAGATGAGTGAAAGCAGGTGATTTCACTGCAGATACAATAATGAAGCTCGATGCGGGGATGTTTAGTGGCTGAAGTATCACGTTTATTCTTATGCAGCATTCTACACTGAAAGCTGTTTGTTTCTCATTTTTGCCTGCTGCTACGAATCGTACGCTTTTACGACCACCTTCACCACAATTATTTCATTCAGTTCTTCATTAGTCAAGAGAAAAGAAAATAATTAATTACGAAAAAAAGGGAAATTTCTTTCAATTTATCGAAAAATATTTTTCTTTGAATTCTTAAAAAAGATCAAAAGCAGAAGAAAAAGAAAACGAAGAAGAAGGCAAAAAAGTACTAACGTATACCGATCAGCCAGAACATTATGACCACCGACCTACTATCGATATAAGCCGGTACAGGCGATATCAGCGTCACCTGGCTAGGAGTGACTGCTAGCCAGACACAGGCACGGTGCATGTAGTACCAATGAGCGTGCCGTCCGTGTGTAGAATGACAGAGCACGAGCTACCTCAGTTTAACCGGTGGTAGACTGTGATGGCCAGGAGGCCTGGCACGAGCATTTCGGAAAATGGAAGACTCGTCGTGTGTTCGAGGAGTGCTGTGGTGAGCAACTTCATCACATGATGAAACCAAGGTGAAATCACGTCCAGATCTACATCTACATCTACATCTACATGACTACTCTGCAATTCACATTTAAGTGCTTTGCAGAGGGTTCATCGAACCACAATCATACTATCTCTCTACTATTCCACTCCCGAACAGCGAGCGGGAAAAACGAACACCTAAACCTTTCTGTTCGAACTCTGATTTCTCGTATATTATTTTGATGATCATTCCTACCTATGTGGATTGGGCTCAACAAAATATTTTCGCATTCGGAAGAGAAAGTTGGTGACTGAAATTTCGTAAAAAGATCTCGCCGCGACGAAAAACTTTACTGTAATGACTTCCATCCCAATTCGCGTATCATATCTGCCATACTCTCTCCCCTATTACGTGATAATACAAAACGAGCTGCCTTTTTTGCACCTTCTCGATGTCCTCCGTCAATCCCAACTGGTAAGGATCCCACACCGCGCAGCAACATTCTAACAGAGGACGAACGAGTGTAGTGTAAGCTGTCTCTTTAGTGGACTTGTTGCATCTTCTAAGTGTCCTGTCAATGAAACGCAGCCTTTGGCTCGCCTTCCCCACAATATTATCTATGTGGTCTTTCCAACTGAAGTTGTTCGTAATTTTAACACCCAGGTACTTAGTTGAATTGACAGCCTTGAGAATTGTACTATTTATCGAGTAATAGAATTCCAACGGATTTCTTTTGGAACTCGTGTGGATCACCTCACACTTTTCGTTATTTAGCGTCAACTGCCACCTGCCACTCCATACAGCAATCTCTTCTAAATCGCTTTGCAACTGATACTGGTCTTCGGATGACCTTCGGATGTCTGCGATTGGGCGGTCATGCCTCATTACAGATGTCTGATGCCGTAGGCTCGGCATATTGACGAAACTAACATCAGACTTAAATGCTGGGCGGAGTACACGTGAGTCTGAACACACAGTTCACCGAAGACTCCTAACGATGGGCCTCCGTAGCCGACGACCGACGCATGTGCCAATGTTGACACCACATCATAGGCAACTACGACTGAAATAATCAGGTCGACATTGGACGCTGGCTCCATGGTAAATCGTTGCATAGTCTGGTGAATCCCTATACCTTCTTCATCACGCCGATGGGAGATCGCGAATCCGTCGTCTTCCACGGGAACAGCTCCTTGACACCTGTACTGCGGGACGGAGACAAGCTGGCGGCCGCTGCATTATGCTCTGGAAAACATTCGCATCGGCGTCCATGGGTCCAGTGGAGCTCGTGTAAGGCACCACGACGATGAAGGAGTATCATACACTGGTTGCAGACAACGTACACCCCTCCATGGCGATCATGTTTCCTGACGGCAGTGACAATTTTCAACAAGATAATGCGCCATGTCGCAAGGCCAGAAGTTTGATGGAGTGGTTCGAGGAATACTGTGACGAGTTTCAATTATTTGCTGCCTCCGCCCCCCCACCCCCCTCCCAACTTACCAGGCCTGAACCCGATCGAACACATCTAGGAAGTACTGAACGTAGCATCATCTCTGGAATTTACGAGAATTACGTGACTTGTGTATGCAGATGTGATGCCAACTCTCTCCAGCGACCTACGAAGGCCTCAGTGCTTCCATCCCGGACGCCTCTCCGCTGTTATCCGTGCTGTGTACGAGGGTGAGTCATATGAAAACCTTAGATTTGTAATAACGAATAGATATTTCGCGCCGTTATCCTGTCAGTTGGTAAGCGTGATACAAACAGCGTGCAGAATGGCCTGTAGGTGGCAGCATAGTGCAGATACACACATACCGTCGCAGTATCAGTATAAAGATGGCTGCCCCACTTGCGACTTGCCGGCCGCGGTGGTCTCACGGTTCTAGGCACGCAGTCCGGAACCGCGCGACTGCTACGGTCGCAGGTTCGAATCCTGCCTCGGGCATGGATGTATGTGATGTCCTTAGGTTAGTTAGGTTTAAGTATTTCTACGTTCTAGGGGACTGATGACCATGGATGTTAAGTCCCATAGTGCTCAGAGCCATTTGAACCATTTTTGAACCCACTTGCGACTTGCACCAGGGAAGAACAGCGTTCTGTTATTCGGTTTTTGCTTAGTGAAGGTGTGAAACCTACTGAAATTCATCGAAGAATGAAGGTTCAGTACGGTGATGCATGTTTGTCACAGCAGCAAGTGTACGAATGGAGTAGGAAGTTCGCAAATGATGTGACTTCAGTGGAAGATGCTCCTCGTCCAGGTCTGGCACAACGAGTTGTGACTCCACAGAGCCTTGCAGCAGTTGAAGGCACAGTGAAGGAAAACCGCTGAGTGACAATGAATGACATTGCAGCATGTTTACAGATTAGTCATTGGTCAGCACACCACATTGTGCATGATGTGCTCCTGTTTCAGAAAGTGTCTGCAAGATGTGTGCCATGGCAGCTGACTCCTGAAGTGAGAGAACGACCTGTTGATGCTTGTGAAGAACTTCTTCGGCGCTTTGAACGAGAAGCTGATGGCTTCTTTGCAAGACTCGTTACTGGGGACGAAACCTGGGTTCACTGCCACCAACCGGAAACGAAGAGAGCGAGCAAGGAATGGCGCCATTCCTCGTCACCAAAACCAAGGAAGTTTCGAAAAGAACCATCAGGAGGAAGGTTATGCTGACTCTCTTCTGGGGCGAAAAAGGCGTCATTTTGGAGCATTACATGCCTAGAGGGACCATTGTCACCAGTGCATCACACACAGATCATCTGCGGCCTGCAATCAAATCAAAGCGACGTGGATTGCTGCCAGCAGATGTCCTTTTGCAACATGACAACGTAAGGCCCCACACTGCCCGTACAACAGTTTCAACAATTACAGACGTGCATTATGAGTATCTTCCTCATCCACCACACTCACCAGACCTTGCCCCTTGTGAATTCCATATGTTTGGACAAGTCAAAGACGCAATGGGAGGAAAGAAGTTCCGTTCTGATGAAGAGGTACGCTACGCAGTGCATGAGTGGTTGCGGAGATTATGCTGAAAAGTGGTATAGCTTTTTGCACAATAAATAATATTTTAAAAAATATTTAAGGTTTTCATTTGACTGACGCTCGTACATACCGGCTATTACGGAGGTGACCACAATGTTCTGAACAATCAGTGTATGACGCAGCGTAATGCTCCGCGATCTGGCGGTAATAACTTCCTAAGAAAACAATAACATGCGACACTTAAAAGACGATTGATTTCGATATATTCTGCAAAATAAAGAAGCATGATATTATTTTGGATACTGGCGCGATCAAATATTTAGCAGCAGATAATCAAAACCACCTTTGTACCAAGATCTCGAATATAGAGATTGTGTTAAATTAGCTTTTCTATTTTCCTAGAACCTTGTCTTCTCTATTCCCCGTCTGTGACTTTTCTTCGTTTGTTCCAATAAATAGGTCTTTCTCAGTTTGCACTTTATCATATTTTTTCCCTGTATGACTCTGGAACGTCATTCCATTTTACTCAACCTAATAAAAATTGTGTTCATTGTTTTCTTTTCATTTCGGTTTGTTTGTTCCACCAAACATCCAAAGTTTAGGAAAACCATCCTTCTCATAAATGGATTCTACAATTCTATGTTTTTCCACTGCTTACAAATACACTCACTTAAAACTTACTGGGAAATTAAAGCTGTGTGCTGAATCCAGTCTCGAACCTGGGACGTTTGCCTTTCACGGGCAAGTGCACCACCTACTGAGCTATCCAAGCACGAATCACGCTCCGCCCTCACAACTTTACTTTCGTCAGTACGTCTCCTACCTTCCAGCTTCACAGAAGTTCTACCAGAAAGTTTCAAATCAGCGGACTCTCTTCTGCAGACGGAAAGTTCATTCTGGAAACAATCCTCCACGCTGCGGCTAACCCATGTCTCCGCAATAACCTTTCTTTTGAGAGTGTAAGTCCCTCAAGGTATGCAGGAGAACTTCTGTGAAGTTTGGAAGACAGGAGGTGATATACTGGCGGAAGTAAAGCTGTGGAGACGGGTTGCGAGTTGTACATTTATTTATAGTGATGAACCTATTGAAAAAAGAGCAGCAGCAGCAGGAGCAGCTGTTCTTGTAATTGAGGAATGGAGGGGCAGGATAAAATCTTACAGTAAGGTGAATGAGTCAGCTGCAACAGCCAGATTTAAAATAACTATAGGATGTATGAGCAGTTTATCAATGTATCTACCTGAAGAAGGAAGGAAGAGAGAATCTGCTAAATTCTTCACAGCTTATAAAGTGTCCTTCATTACATAAATAAAAAAGACTATATTCTCGGGGGAGGAGATATGAATGGTAGAATAGGACAACAGCCCATTAAGGACCCACCTGGAATGAATGGAGAACCAGCAGTTTATGAGAATGTGAAAATATTAAGCGACTCTGTGAACTTTAATTCATTACGAATGGGAAGTGCTACTGTAAATAGGAAAATATTTTTTTAAACAGAGGGATTCGTGATTTCACCTGGGCTTCCCTCCGATGTAGGACATTAGGAAGCGTTACTGAAATGACTCACTGCAAGAAAAGAAACATTTCAAGACAAGCCAAACACGAGTCACGAATCGGAAACAACCTTAGTCGGAGCATCAGGCATTACAAAGGCAGGAAAAAAAAACAGAACATAAAATCATCAGAAAAATATTTGGAGTAGTACTAAGAGATGGTATACGGATGAAGAGGTCAACCAGAGAATTACACGAACACTGACTCACAGATACGATCAGAAAACGCCACCTAGCATTTTATGAACACACTCGTATAGAGTTAACATCAGACTCACAAAGAGGGTTTTTGATGTAGCAAACAGCTCAATCTAAAAAACCGGTTGTTTCCAAGAAATGGAAGACCTAAAAGAAGCAGGAATCAATAGGGAAGTGATAAAGAAACAGTTTCAGAAACCAAATTATGAACACGAAATTTGATAAAAGAAAGGAAGAAAGCTGGGAAAACACGTACAGAGCAGAAGAAATAGAAACACAGTCAAAGAATGAAGAGATTTTGGGAATAAAAAAAGAAGGAAACAAGAAAAAAAATTGAATAAAGAGGCATCAGTCAAGTTAAACATATTATTATATGAACGAAATTGTGTAATAATAATAGTAATAATAATAAATAAATAAGGGCGAAGAGACACACTTAGAGAATGTGCATAAAAAGTAGGGTTACAATCTCATTTGAGAAAACTAAATTCTTGTGTTCAAAGACAGAAATCACGAGCCTGGAAACAAAACACTGCAAAATAAATAGGGTCCCGTACTTTAAAAACCTCTCAGAATTCACCGAATCGACAGGCCTCACAGCAAAACCAGCTCCAAAAATTCAAAAAAAGCATTAGTCTGAAACCTCCACAACAAAAAATCCTTGTCAAGACAGACAAAAATATTCGGCGCTACAACACAGTCTTAAAACCAACGCAAACGAAACACTGGCGCTTAATATAAAACACGAACTAGAAGAAATCAAAAGAGAAGAGGAAGATCGTTAGAAAACTTTTAGGAGAAAGATACATACCGAAGACGGCTACAGGCTACAATCATCAAAACAACAGAAAAATTTTCAAACATTGAAACTTACATTAGGACAAGTCGAATGAAATTCCTTGGACATCTCAACAGGTTATCAGAAAAGCGAATGACAAAGAGAGTAATAGACTGTTTAACATCACTTAAGATTTCAACACCTTGGTTGAATGAAATTCGAAATGATCTCAACAACGCAAACGTAACACCAACCGACATTTTAGAAAGAGATCTTGAGACGCAAAGTAGACAAATGGGAAGTTACATTCGAGTAACCAAAACAAAAACAGCACAGACCAAAGTGATGGAAATGTGTATCTAAAAGTGAGCAGCCGTCTGAAAATGACCCTGTTTATTCATAACCGCTAGCGGCACTATTTGTACAAATAAATGTACATCTGCATGGATACGCTGCAAATCGCATTTAAGCGTCTGGCAGACGGTTCATCGAACCACCTTCACAATTATGTATTATTCCAATCTCGTATAGCTCGCCGAAAGAACGATTACCTATATGCTTCCGCACGAGCTCTTATTTCCCTTATTTTATCATGGTGATCGTGTCTCCCTGTGTAGGTTGTTGTCAACAAAATATTTTCGCATTCGGAGGCGAAAGTTGGTGATGTGAATTTCGGGAGAAGATTCCGTCGCAACGACAAACGCCTTTGTTTCAATGATGTCGACCACAAATCCTGTATCATTCCAGTGACGCTCTGTCTCCTCTTTTGCGATAATACAGAACGTACTGCCCTTCTTTGAACTTCTTCGATGTACTCAGTCAGAGCTATCTGGTAAGAATCTCACACAGCACAGCAGTATTCTAAAAGGGGACGGACAAGCATAGTGTAGGCACTCTCGTTAGTAGAACTGTTACATTTTCTAAGTGTCCTGCCAATAAAACGAAGTGTTTGGTTAGCCTTCCCCACAACTTTTTATATGAGTTCCTTCCAATTTAAGTTGTTCGTAATTGTAATTGCTAGATATTTAATTGAATTTACGGCCTTTAGATCTGACTGATATATCATGTAACCGAAGTTTAACGGATTTTAGCACTCATATGGATGACCCCACACTTTTCGTTATTTAGGATCGACTGCCAATTTTCGCACCATACAGATATCTTTTCTAAATCCTTATTAACTGTGGCTGGTTGCTCTCTTCTTCTATGCGAGGATCAGCCTACAGTTATTTCTAATTCTGGTAATTTGTAACCTTATGTCGTTAGTTTAGCTTCACATTAATTTCCTTATTAAACCTTAAAACATTCAACTGAACGCTGCTGATTCCACAACTCATTTTCATACAATACGGGCGACAAGTATCTTCAAAATTAGTAACTGTCTTTCCTATATTTGTTATATATCAAACTATCGTGGCGTTTTCTTGATCACTTCTTGGACAGCTTTTTCTTTGTTGCACTATCGCTTTACTGTGACATACCTTTCTCTGTCTTCTACTTCAGTTGTCAATTGCACCTTATCAGCATAGCTTTTAGTTTTAGGTACATTCAGGGGGGTGGACAAAAATATGTTAGTAAAAAAATACAACACACTACCATGCGTAATAGTGTGTAGGAAAACCGGTGGCATTCGATAAAGCTTTCACTGCTCTCGGAGTGGATCGCTCCTCGTGCTCACAAAACCAGACCTGGATGGTGACAGCTGTGTGAACAGAAGCCCCATCGATGTCGTCTTGGAAAACGGCACCATCACCGGGGAAGAAATATTGTAGCATAGGATGAACGTGATCACCCGAAATCTTAGCATGTCCCTTGACAGCGATGCGACTTTGCAGTCTACCCATAGGACCTAAGCAATACTACAGCATGGCAGCCCAAATCATTACCGAGGTCCCCACCACCAGACCATATGACTTTCATCCTTGTTGCCTAGCCCCGGTTACATGTCTTGTGCACCGCGTTTGCCTATTACGGACTTTTGCATGTCTGGCGTATGATTCTTCCAGCAGATATCAGCTTATGGGGCCCCCTCCGTGTTGTGCTGGTGATGACGGGGTACGCGAGTCCACCATTCAGTTCTGCGGTGACTTTCGCAGCTGCAGTTCCTTTTTCATTTTCGTCACAATTCTCTTCAATGAGCAGCCCGTGGTAGCCGCGTGGTTTGAGGCGCCTTGTCACGGTCCGTGCGGTCCCCCCCCCCCCCCCCCCCCCGCCCCCTTCGGAGGTTCGAGTCTTCCCTCAGGCAGGGGTGTGTGTGTTGTCCATAGCGTACGTTAGTTTAAGTTAGATCAAGTAGTGTGTAGGCTTAGGGAACGATGACCTCAGCAGTTTGGTCCCATATGACCTTACCACAAAGTTCCAGTTTCCTCTTCAATGACCGTTTGTCACTATCGCTTAACACTGACGTTGTGACTTAGCGTATGCTGCTTTTCCGCTTTTACTGTATAAGGTACAAATCTTTGGTATGTTGCCTCTTGACATGCCATACACTCCGGCTGCCTTAATTACAGAATCATTCACCATACCAGCTGCAACACGTTAGCTCAGACACATCCGGTCACAACTGCCCAGCACAGTGCTGTGAGCACGACTGACACCTGCAACGTACTGAGGACACTGCGCAGACGTCTTTCGGTGTCAAACTCAACGGCGCTACCTGCAGGTTTTCACACCATCTACAGGGTGATACAAAAAAGGTACGGCCAAACTTTCAGGAAACATTCCTCACACACAAAGATGCCAGACTGAGATTCATTGGAAGAATCCTAAGGAAATGTAATCCGACAACAAAGGAAGTAGGTTACAGTACGCTTGTTCGCCCACTGCTTGAATACTGCTCAGCAGTGTGGGATCCGCACCAGATAGGGTTGATAGAAGAGATAGAGAAGATCCAACGGAGAGCAGCGCGCTTCGTTACAGGATCATTTAGTAATCGCGAAAGCGTTACGGAGATGATAGATAAACTCCAGTGGAAGACTCTGCAGGAGAGACGCTCAGTAGCCCGGTACGGGCTTTTGTTAAAGTTTCGAGAACATACCTTCACCGAAGAGTCAAGCAGTATATTGCTCCCTCCTTCGTATATCTCGCGAACAGACCATGAGGATAAAATCAGAGAGATTAGAGCCCACACAGAAGCATACCGACAATCCTTCTTTCCACGTACAATACGAGACTGGAATAGAAGGGAGAACCGATAGAGGTACTCAGGGTACCCTCCGCCACACACCATCAGGTGGTTTGCGGAGTATGGATGTAGATGTAGATGTAAAGAAAATATGTAATGTGGACATGTGTCCGGAAACGCTTACTTTCCATGTTAGAGCACGACTGCTACGGTCGCAGGTTCGAATTCTGCCTCGGGCATGGACTTGTGTCATGTCCTTAGGTTAGTTAGGTTTAAGGAGTTCTAAGTTCTATGGGACTAATGACCACAGATGTTAAGTCCCAGAGTGCTCAGAGCCATTTTTCCATGTTAGAGCTCATTTTATTACTTCTCTTCAAATCACATTAATCATGGAATGGAAACACACAGCAACAGAATGTACCAGCGTGACTTCAAACACTTTGTTACAGGAAATGTTCAAAATGTTCTCCGTTATCGAGGATACATGCATCCACCCTCCGTCGTCTGGAATGCCTGATGCGCTGATGCAGCGCTGGAGAATAGCGTATTGTATCACAGCCGTCCACAATATGAGCACGAAGAGTCTCTACATTTGGTACCGGGGTTGCGTAGACAAGAGCTTTCAAATGCTCCCATAAATGAAAGTCAAGAGGTTTGAGGTCAGGAGAGCGTGAAGGCCATGGAATTGGTCCGCCTCTACCAATCGATCGGTCACCAAATCTGTTGTTGAGAAGCGTACGAAAACTTCGACTGAAATGTGCAGGAGCTCCATCGTGCATGAACCGTATGTTGTGTCGTACTTGTAAAGCCACATGTTCTAGCAGCACAGGTAGTGTATCCCGTATGAAATCATGATAACGTGCTCCATTGAGCGTAGGTGGAAGAAACTCTAAGAGCTCTAACATGGAAATTAAGCGTTTCCGGACACATGTCCACATAACATATTTTCTTTATTTCTGTGTGAAGAATGTTTCCTGAAAGTTTGGCCGTACCTTTTTGTAACACCCTGTATATCTATATTCATGCATACATTTCTCGCGGCATTTCTACATTTTTGCCCAACTCCTGTAAATAGAAACGTAGTCTTCCATCTCATCAGCTGTTCAACAAGTTTGTACTGTGCTGTATAACTATGCTGAAGATGAGTTTTCATTAAAACCCTTTCTTAAAGGCACTCTGGGCTTTTTAAAATTTTCCGTTGATACTGTCTCCTCTCGCCCCCGCATGCCCTAATCTCTCCTCTGTTATTACAGCTTTGCAAGTAGGGAGACCGCGCCATGGCGTTAACAGCATTTCTTAGTGCAGAATTGCGCCTGTTGCCAAGGCCTTCCATTGGGTATACCGATCGCCTGGTGCAAGTCCTGCGCCTTTCGTATTCACGGGGATGAAAGGATGATGATAACACAACACCCCGTCGCTGAGCGAAGAAAATCTCCGACCCTGCCGGGAATCGAACCCGGGCCCTTCGCATTGCCATTATGTCGCGATGACTAGATCTATGATTTCCTGTCAGAGGTCACAGTTCGTTGTAATTGACGGAAAGTCATCGAGTAAAGTAGAAATGATTTCAGGTGTTCCCCAAGGTAGTGTTATAGGCCCCTTGCTTTTCCTTATCTATATAAACGATATGGGAGACAATCTGAGCAGCCGTCTTCGGTTGTTTGCAGATGGCGCTGTCGTTTATCGACTAAAAAAGTCATCAGAATACCAAAACAAACTGCAAAACGATTCAGAAGAAATAACAGAATGGTGCAAAAAGTGGCAGTTGAACTTAAATAACGAAAAGTGTGAGGTCATCCACATGAGTGCTAAAAGGAACGCATTAAACTTCGGTTACACGATAAATCAGTCTAATCTAAAAGCCATAAATTCAACTAAATACCTACGTATTACAATTACGAACAATTTAAATGGGAAGGAACACATACAAAATGTTTTAGGGATGGCTAACCAAAGATTGCGTTTTATTGGCAGAACACTTAGAAAATGAATCAAACCTACTGAGGAGACTGCCTACACTACGCTTGTCCATCCTCTTTTAGAACACCGCTGTGCGGTGTGGGATCCTTACCAGATAGGATTGACAGAGTATATCGAAAAAGTTTAAAGAAGGGCAGCACGTTTTATATTATTCCGAAATAGGGGAGAGAGCGTCACTGAAATGATACAGGATTTGGATTGGACATCATTAAAAGAAAGGCGTTGGTTGTTGCGGCGGAATCTTCTCACGAAATTCCAGTCACCAACTTTCTCCTCCGAATGCGAAAACATTTTGTTGACACCAACTTACACAGGAAGGAACGATCACCAAGATAAAAATAAGGGAAATTAGAGCTCGTACGGAAGGATATAGGTGTTCATTCTTCCCGCGCGCTATACAAGATTGGAATAATAGAGAATTGTGAAGGTAGTTCTACGAACCCTCTGCCAGGCATTTAAGTGTGATTTGCAGAGTATTCATGTAGATGGAGATGTAGATGTAGATGACCACTCACGTATGGGGCCGGACATCCCTTGGCGACCGCTGCAAAGAATAAAGCTGTATGGTCGATGTAATGTTATAACGCCGATCCTATGTCGCATCGTACGACGGCGATATTGACGTATTAAATATCCTGGCAGTGCTGCATTGACAAGCGCATTTAAAAATCTGAAATCAATGGTGCTCCATTATTAAATTATTTTCACCCCCATTCACTGATGAAAAGAGACTGATAAATGAATAAATATTCCAATGAAATGCCGCGCAATAGTCAAACCTTTTATTAATACCGATAAATGAAAGCTGTTTTCGAAGCGAAAAGAGTTGTTTTTTACCTTTTTATCAGGAACGTGTAACAAAAAGAGGAATTTGCCAATATTTGGCACTGTACGTTGATATTTTAACCTCCAGAGTGGGCGCTTAAAAATGCGGGGAGCAATTATAGCTAGCATTCCAGTGGTACGGGAAACAAAACATTTATTTAACGGAGCGACATTTGAGAGGTGAAAATCTCTGAATTACGTGTTTACTCCCGCGTAGAGCTCACCTTTTAACGTGAGATTCAAAGACAGTCCTCACACCACAATAAACTTCTAAAATTAAGGGTTGTGAATGAATTTGGGTTAGAATGAAATACATATGACGCCTGAAGTTGTATATTAAAATTCTCGTTGTGTATTATCATCTGAGAAGTTAGATTTGAAGCTTATTGCGTTACACAGGTATGAGTGACTATGCCGAAATTTGTGTGCGGTTTTAGTTTCACTCGACGTGGATTACACCGTAGACCGAATACTGGTGGCACACGCAGATAATTTGTAGGTGCCCACTGCAGCACTGTGAGGATAACATGGGAACTGTGTTCTTGTCGCTGACATCTTCACCGTACTTGCGAAGGCTCCCATGGCAGGAATCAGTCGAAACAAAAGTTTTCTGGTGTGATCTTTAATGTAGTATCAATGAGTTATGGCTGGCTCTGAGCACTATGGGACTTAACATCTATGGTCATCAGTCCCCTAGAACTTCGAACTACTTAAACCTAACTAACCTAAGGACATCACACAACACCCAGCCATCACGAGGCAGAGAAAATCCCTCACCCCGCCGAGAATCGAACCCGGGAACCCGGGTGTTGGAAGAGAGAACGCTACCACACGACCACGAGATGCGGGCTCAATGAGTTATTTCGTTTCATAGACACGAATAGTATAATAACACACGTTAAGATTTAGACACCCTAGCGTGAGACAATCTTCGTGAGACGACTACAGTGCAGTGACTTCGACAACAGTGCCGTCCCTGTTTTGCTTTTACGACTAGCAGCATTCTTCCAGCCGCATTTTTGGTTAAACGAATAACAGAATTCACGTAAAATGGTTGTCCATTCTTCATGTAGACCACATACAACTATTATGTAACGATCTCCTCAGTATACTTCGACAACGTTGTCGAGCTTGTTTTCCACAATACAGTAATACCGAGAGACACCAGATAGAAGCGCCTATATCTGGAACAGTACTGGTCCTGGAATATTGATAAAAGACCCACCTTGTTCATTTAGACCAATGCTACCGCGAACTTGTGTTTGTTCGTAAGACTGTTGAATTATATCCCATCGCGGATTATGTTGTGACCACTCCGACTGTTAATCAGAACGAAAAAAATTTATAACTCTGCGTCCGTCAAAATTTTTTTATTTCAGTGACTAAGCGTTTCGATGGCTAACCATCATTTTGTGCGGGAGGGTAATTTGTACATGGCCCTTCCTAATGGTAGGCATCTGCAGTTTTGTGCAGCATCATGTGAGGCGCCCGAAAGGTTAGATTCTAACTTGCACTGTTAATAATTAAACTGTGATGCGCATGGTTCCCAACTTGGACTCTTCATGCGCCACTCATCACTGAATCTTTGCCTACACATCTCAGACAGAATTCAAAGCTGAAGCCTTTCCTCTGAAACGTAATAAATTACTAAAGCAGTGAATTAAGCTATCGAAAGTGTGTACAATATTGATGAGAATCAACAAAGCATCATAGGTTTATGTTATGAGGTAGGATGAGGTAATGTATAGAAGCGATTTTGTGTTTGTAATGAATTCATTTTTTAATTTTCATTTCTATGTTTGTTTCTCATACATGCCCTATAAAATGCTCGAGCTAATTAATGGAAGAGGAAACTGGAGTAATCTTGATCAAGAAGTTCATGCTAGGCATCGTCCCACGATCTATAATGGATCAACGAAGACTAAGAAAGTGTAGCCCATTTATAAAGGAGACGGTATATAGAACATTAGAGAGACCCAGTCTTGAATATTGCTCCAGTTTTTGGTATTCCCACTAGGTCAAACTAAAGAAAGACATTGAAGCAATTCATAGGGTTGCTGCTACTTGTTACCGGTAGGTTCGGTTCGGTTAACGCGCGAGTATTACGGAAATGCATCCAAAAGTGAAAAGAACTGGGCGAGAAAGAAGGGGGTGGGAGGGGTGACGTACTTTCACGGAAAAATATTTAGAAAATTTTGAGAACCGCCATTTGTGGTTGTGGTGTACGATTCTATGGATGCAAACGTACATTCCGCGTAACACAAAATAAGAGAAATAAGGGATCGTCGGGAGGAATGTCGACAGTCTTTTTCCCTTCTCCATTTGCGAGTGGAACAGAAACAGTAATCAGAATGAGATTTTCACTCTGCAGCGGAGTGTACGCTGATATTAAACTTCCTGGCAGATTAAAACTGTGTGCTGGACCGAGACTCGAACTCGGGACCTTTGCCTTTCGCGGGCAAGTGCTCTACCGACTGAGCTACCCAAGCACCACTCACGCCCCCTCCTCAAAGCCTTACTTCTGCCAGTATCTCGTCTCCTACCTTCCAAACTTTACAGAAGTGCTCCTGCGAACCATGCAGAACTAGCACTCCTGAATGAAAGGATATTGCAGAGACATGTCTTAGCCACAGCCTGGGGGATGTTTCCAGAATGAGATTTTCACTCTGCAGCTCAGTGTGCGCTGATATGAAACTTCCTGGCACATTAAAACTGTGTGCCCGACCGAGACTCGAACTCGGGAACTTTGCCTTTGGCGGACAAATGCTCTACCATCTGAGCTACCGAAGCACAACTCACGGCCGGTCCTTACAGATTTACTTCTGCCAGTATCTCGTCTCCTACCTTCCAAACTTTACAAAAGTTCTCCTGCCAACCATACAGAACTAGCATTCCTGAATGAAAGGATATTGCAGAGACATGGCTTAGCCACAGCCTGGGGGATTTTTCCAGAATGAGATTTTCACTCTGCAGCGGTAGGTCATATTGTTCCATTAATACTGACTATCATTGAGTGTCTACACTTTTCTGGGCGCCTCTGTTTGTATTAGAGCCAACTACACATTTACAGCAAGAATTATTTGCGAATTAGAAGGCTGAGGGAGACCTACCTATGATAACATTTCTTTACCGGAGGAAGTTAAAAAGAAAATCAATGAAGTGTCAGGAGAAGTGGGAGAAAAAGTACGGACAAAAATGGAAAGGGTTTTGCACCGCTCTGAATGACTTGTGTGGAGCAGCATATATATTTAGCGGAAAACATAGCTCCCCTGATTGCAGCATTCCAGTCCAACGCGTGCCGAAAGTGAAATGCGCTCATCGTCCGTTGAAGCAGAATTTTTAGTGCCAATATTAGGTTTTAAATAGCCTACATGATGTACTGAAAGAGCTGATTTTAGGCATCTAAAATGCACTTTTTACGATCTAAACGTCCGCGGTCTATTTATAACATCGGCATTGTATTCTCTGCCTGAGAGGAGGCCGTGAAAATTGTTGTCTAATAACGACCATTAATTACAGCGTTTACTGTAACCAACTGCGATTAAGTTTCTAGTTATCATGCGGAGTGTTGTCACTGAAGACGTTTATAGCTGTTATAAAGCGGTTAATGTTTGTCCTCGCTCGTGTCTCTTTGCGTTGTGCAGCGTCTTTGCGGTGCCTTCGTTGGACACTATATTAGCTGTAGTGTGACTTTCATTTCAAAGTCCGTAGTCGTTTGGCTTTGTGAAGGTCCGCATGTATTAATATAACTAATTTCGATGGTGTCTGCGAAAGCGGTGTTTGGACAGTGCGTGCGGCTATTTGCAGCTCGTCGAGTCTTACAAAGGATGTGGAATGTTGTCTCTTATTCAAATTACGTCTGTGGAGTACCCCCTTCCACGTGGACTGACTGCAACTGATCGGCTGTCGGGCCCTCTCGGTCTATTAGGCGCTGTTCATGAATGGTTGCTTACATCTTCGGCCGGGTTTAGTGACATCTCTGAATTGCGAAAGGGACTGTCTGTGATACAATATCCACAGTCAACGTCTATCACCAGGAGTTCTGGGAACCGGGGTAATGTAAAAGCCTATGGCTTCAACTTTGTGATAAACCTTTAATCGCTGATTGTTCAATACTATATTTTGTATTTTTAAAATGTTTTCGTCTTTGATTGCCAGTACTGGAATATCGTTGAAGCTTATTAGCTTCCAGGGATGTTCACTCATTTTTTTTAAAAATTTAAAATCTCATGTCTTAAAAGTATAATTGAAGGAATAGTCTTCTCATAAACGTTGACAATTCTAGACGAAATTTCATTAGCAATTAAATAACCGCAAATAAATAAATACAAATTAATAATTCACTTTACTCCCAAAGAGACTGCTTGAACATAACTCTTTCGCAGATCAAGTTAATAGGGGAGTTAGATAAATGTACTCAACTGTAAACGTAACCAACAAAGATTTATTGATAAAGTACCCTCTCTGTACCCGTTAATTCTTACAATGATGAATGTATGCTTTTTATCGAAGAAGCAATGATGCAAATGAAAATAAAAGAAAGGTTTGGTAGTGGCCGGGATTGTGGCCGAGCGGTTCTAGACGCTGCAGTCTGAAATCCCACAAAACTGAAATGATATCAGGTGTTCCCCAGGGAAGCGTCCTGGGACCTCTGCTGTACCTGATCTATATAAATGACGTGGGTGACAATCTGAGCAGTTCTCTTAGGTTGTTCGCAGATGATGCTGTAATTTACCGTCTAGTAAGGTCATCCGAAGACCAGTATCAGTTGCAAAGCGATTGAGAAAAGATTGCTGTATGGTGTGGCAGGTGGCAGTTGACGCTAAATAACGAAAAGTGTGAGGTGATCCACATGAGTTCCAAAAGAAATCCGTTGGAATTCGATTACTCGATAAATAGTACAATTCTCAAGGCAGTCAATTCAATTAAGTACCTGGGTCTTAAAATTACGAACAACTTCAGTTGGAAAGACCACATAGATAATATTGTGGGGAAGGCGAGCCAAAGGTTGCGTTTCATTGGCAGGACACTTAGAAGATGCAACAAGTCCACTAAAGAGACAGCTTACACTACACTCGTTCGTCATCTGTTACAATATTGCTGCGCGGTGTGGGATCCTTACCAGGTGGGACTGACGGAGGACATCGAAAGGATGCAAAAAAGGGCAGCTCTTTTTGTATTATCACGTAATAGGGGAGAGAGTGTGGCAGATATGATACGCGAGTTGGGATGGAAGTCATTAAAGCAAAGGCGTTTTTCGTCGCGGCGAGGTCTATTTACGAAATTTCAGTCACCAACTTTCTCTTCCGAATGCGAAAATATTTTGTTGAGCCCAATCCACATAGGTAGTAATGATCATCAAAATAAAATACGAGAAATCAGAGCTCGAACAGAAAGGTTTAGGTGCTCGCTTTCCCACGCGCTGTTAGGGAGTGGAATGGTAGAGAGATAGTATGATTGTGGTTCGATGAACCCTCTGCCAAGCACTTAAATGTGAATTACAGAGTAGTCGTGTAGATGTAGATGTAGATGAAACCGCACGACCGCTACGGTCGCAGGTTTGAATCCTGCCTCGGGCATTGATGTGTGTGATGTTAGATAAGTTAGGTTTAAGTAGTTCTAAGTTCTAGGGGACTGATCAGAGTCATTTGAACCATTCGCTTGGTAGTGGGATTAAAATTCAGGGTGAAAGGATGTGAATGATAAGATTCACTGATGAAATTACTATCCTCAATGAAAGTGAAGAAGAATTAAAGTATCTGTTGAATGGAATGAACAGTCTAATGAGTACAGAATCTGAATTGAGAATAAATCGAAGAAAGACGAAAGTAATGAGAACAGCGAAAAACTTAACATTAGTATTGGTGATCACGAAGTGGATGAAGTTAAGGAATTCCGCTACCTAGGCTGCAAAATAACCCATGGTGGATGGAGCATGGAGGACATAAAAAGCACAGTAGCAATAGCAAAAAGGGTATTCGTGGCCAAGAGAAGTCTACTGCTATCAAACACAGAACTTAATTTCAGGAAGAAATTTCTGAGAACGTACGTTTGGAGCACAGCATCGTATGGTAATGAAACATGGACTGGAGGAAGCCGGAACAGTAGAGAATCGAAGCTTTTGAGATGTACTGCTACAGACGAATGTTGAAAATTAAGTGGACTATAAGGTAAAGAATGGGGAGATTTTTTGCAATATCGGTGAGGAAAGCAATATATGTACATTACAAATTTTGTCAGTTCTAAAGTGGCAGAGGAGCCTTTGTGATTAGTGGATGTCCCGCACTGGTGCATACTAGATACACGACGATAAGTGCCACAACATGGCAGAAGATGTGCAGCGAATTAATTGCCAGATTGCAGGCTGGTGCCACATATCCATCGATGGATATGCTATCTCATGGAAAACCTCAAGGTCAGAAAACAGAGCGACTAGTGATGCGCGATTCGTGACGCACATTTGTAATGAATGACACAGTTTTTCTTCAAATGCTTGCATTCACATTATTCTGGATGCGACGAAGAACTCATGTAGTTCACTTCTTCGCTTGACAGACTAAACTCAATAGGGAGTGTAATTTGATTTTTCAGTTTTGCTCTGACATCACTGAATTACGTGTAGAAAAAGGAAAATTTTTCTCTAAATTTGCGAATTTTGTTTGTAAATCAGTGAATTTTGTGCCAAAATAAGTGAATCTCCCGGTAATATCAGTTCGTACAAAAACCACTATTTTACAACTTTGACGAAGCTTTCAAATGATCGAAGAACATAGGAAGTACAAAAATGTTCACGGAAAGACTGGAATACAACAATATAAATTACTTAGGAATAATATGAACAGGAACGGCGTGGAGGTGCGAAGAAATCGAAAAAGAAATGATTGGCGGGAAGACTGAATTCGCATACAGAAATCAAAGCAACATTCGGTGAAATTTAAATGGTTCAAATGGCTCTGAGCACTATGGGACTTAACATTTGTGGTCATTAGTCCTCTAGAACTTAGAACTACTTAAACCTAACTAACCTAAGGACATCACACACATCCATGCCCGAGGCAGGATTCGAACCTGCGACCGCAGCGGTCACGCGGTTCCGGACTGCGCGCCTAGAACCGCTAGACCACCGCGGCCGACCCGGTGAAATTTAAATAATGGGTGATAACATGCAGTGAGAATTTCACTGTTAAAAGCAGATGAAAGAGCGAATACGTGGAAAGAATACACTGAAGGCTCCTATGAGAGGAAAATTTGTCTGATGACATGATTCGAGAAGAAATGCTGTCGATATGAAAGGTATAGGGGATCCAGTATTAGAGTCAAAATGCTTTGGAAGAGATCATATAAGGCAGAAGAGATACATAAAATTCCATCGGAATTTCTAAAATAATTGGGGGAAGAACCAAGCAAACGACTATTCAAGATGGTCTGTAGAATCTTTGAGACCGGCAGCGCAGCCGAGGACTTTCTGAAAAATGTCATCATCATAATTAGAAAGATACCAAAGACATGAAAGTGCATGAACTATAGCATAATCAGCTTAACAGGTCATGCATCCAAGCTGCTGACAATAATAATACACAGAAAAATGAAATAGAAAATTGGGGATCAGTTAGACGATAAACAGTCTGGATTTGGAAAACGTCAATGCACCAGAGGGGCAGTCCTGACACTGTATGATAACTGAAGCTAGACTGAAGAAAAATCAAGACACCTTCATAGGATATGGCGACTTAAAAAAAGCATTCGACAATGTAAAATGGTGTAAGATGTTCAAAATACTGAGAAACGTAGAAGTAAAGTACTGGAGGAGAGAGCTAATACACAATACATAGGAGACCAAGAGGGAACAAAAAATTAGGGGACCAAGAACCAAGTGCTCGGATTAAAAAGGGTGTATGGCAGGGATGCAGTGTCTCTGAGCACTATGGGACTTAACACTATGTGCTTTTTTCGCAATCGAGGCGGGTTTTTAGTTTTTTAATGTATTAACCAACTATTGCTGACGCGCTGTGATGTTGAAGGTTCTCAACTTAGAACTACTTAAACCTAACTAAACTAAGGACATCACACACATCCATGCCCGAGGCAGGATTCTAACCTGCGACCATAGTGGTAGCGCGGTTCCAGACTGTAGCGCCTAGAACCACTCAGCCACCCCGGCCGGCAGGGATGCAGTCTTCTCTGTCTACTGTTCAGTCTATAAATCGAAGAAGAAACGAGTGAAATAAAAGGAAGGTTCAAGAGTGGGATTAAAATTTAGGATGAGAAGATATTAATGACAGCATTCGCTGATGACACTGCTGTACTCAGTGAAAGGGAAAAAGATTTACAGGATCTGTTGAATGGAATTAACATTCTAATGAGCATAGAAAATGGATTGAACGTAAACCTAAGAAAGACGAATGTAATTAAAAGTAGCAGAAATGAGAACAGCGAGAAATTTAAAATCAAAATTGGTGATTATGAAGTAGACGAATTTAAGGAATTCTGCTAAAAAAAAAAATGCTTTTAGCACTATGGGATTTAACATCTGAGGTTATCAGTCCCCTTGACGTAGAACTACGTAAACTTAACTAACCTAAGGACATGACACACATCCATACCCGAGGTAGGATTCGAACCTGCGACCGTAGCACCAGCGTGGTTCCGGACTGTAGCGCCTAGAACCACTCGGCCACAACGGCCGGCAATTCTGCTACATGGGAAGAAAATAATCTACGACGAAGAAAGCAAGGAAGGCATCAACAGCAGACTAGAATAGGCAAAGAGGGCATTCCTGACCAAGAGAAGCCTCCTGGTATCAAACATAGGCCATAATTTGAGGAAATAAATTCTGAGACTGTAGGTTTGGAGCCATACATTGAATGGTACTGAACCATGGGCTCTGGGAAAACCGGAACAGAAAAGAATCGAAGGGTCTGGGATGTAATAGTACAGAAGAATGCTGAAAATTAGATGGACAGATAAGACGGAATGAGGAGGTTCTGTGCAGAACAGGCAAAGAAGGGAACATATGGAAAACACTGACAAGGAAAAGGGACGGGATGATACGACATGTTATAAGTTATCAAGGGAGAATCTCAATGGAACTAGAGAAATATGTGAGGGTAAAAATTGTAGGGGAAGACAGACATTGGAATACGCCCAAAAAGTAATTGTGGACGTAGGGTGCAAGTGCTACTCTGAGATGAAGAGGTTAGTGCAGAAAAGGAAGTCTCGGCAGTCGGTATCAAACCAAGGAGAAAAGTGGTGGAAACTTTTCCACAGCAGTGAATTCTCCACAACTGCTGCACCATACAGTCAGTGATATGCTGTTAACGTTGTCGGCAACAACGGCGAGCAAGAGCCTCATGACTGAATGTATTACACCGCCAGTAGTGTGAACTTTTTACATCCTGAAACCACAAGAGACAGTTATCCCGTTAGAAGGCATCATCAAGCATGACGGGACTTGGGCATCAGAATGGAAAAAAGACGTCACCTGTATGAGTACTACAACTACTCATAAGAAGCAGTCATAAGCAGTATGTTGCACACATGCAGAGAGTTTTATTTGTTTTCTTTTCTAGTAATTGCAATGGTACTGAATAGCTTTATGCAATGAATGCTTTATACTGGTCACTATCAATACACATCTCACTGGCTGACATGATAACAGAGAGATAAGTTGTTAACTCTAAGTGTACGATCTGTATTTGCATCCACACTTAGAAAGAGTTAACAACTTTTTTTTAATAAACAATTGGATATTAATTTATGAACAGCCTTCGTATAATTATTTCACAAAATTATGTACACAAAAAAGTATTGGTAATGTATGTGAAATAAGTAGGAGTTTTTCCTATGATCAGTAACACATTTTCTAGCCGCACGCGAGGAAGCAAGCGACCAACAGAAAAATGAGACCAAGTTATTGTTTCAAATCTGGTTCAGTATCTCGGTAACGCTGGGAGTGTTCTGGCAGCGTAAGTCTCTAGGAAGGACTTGTCTCCTGTCCTCTTGGAGCAGTCTTCAGCTGTACGAGGCTCACGAGAAAAGCTCGGATAAGACTCTCCGCAGCTAGCTGACGCGTTCCCAGTAGCACCTCGAGCCTTGTGTAGACGCCAAAGGCTTCACAAAACATAGCCGGAAAGGTTCGCGGGTAAATATTTACCGCCGGCGCGTGACATTTGCCACCGCTCTTACCTGCTACTTTTTCTCTCTTGCTTGTGCAACCGCACAACGTCGTAGTCACTTTTTTGGCCACAAATGTGACATGTCGGAAGTTTCGCCACAGCCAAAACCAGAACAGCAAAATCATCTGCCTTTTCCTCGTCAGCGTGCCACTTCTCACGCCTTTTCCCTCAGTCTTTGGACAGTGCGTCAGGGTCTTCTGAAACTCTGCCAATTACTGATGCAGGAAACGACTGTACACATTTCTCTGATTCCCACAATTGTTTAGTCATCCACATTCAGACTCCTTTATATTAGGAAAAAAGTGAAAAGGAAACCTTGCGATCAGGCACTGAAGACCACTCGGGTAGTCGACCGACAGCCATGTCATCCTCGGCCATTCATTAGTAGATACGTTATGGAGGGGCATCGGTTCATCAGACGGCACACCCGGCCGTTGACAACGATTCGACCTAGGAGCCGCTACATCTCAGTCACGTGGCTTCTCAGTTGGAATCGCATGGCTGCATGCACCCGGTTCAATCTTCCCACGATGGAAAAATCTCTAGCAGCACCGAGAAGCGAACCAGGGTCTTCCGCATGAGCATCTGTCGCGTTGACCACTCGGGAGTTTTTCATACCAGTTCAAAGAAACATACAGAAGTTCGTAATGCGAGTCTGAAGGCAAAAGGTGGTCGTTTTCGTTCGAGTTAAGCCTGATCCAACCGCTTGCATTTCACTCATTACATCGAAATCTAACAGCCATAAGTTCGCACAACTTTTAATAGTGTAAATTTTAGATACACAGCCTGACAAAAAAGTGAAGCACCCAGAAGTCTCGGTTGGGTGTCAATGTAACTTTGTACGCTTATTCTCCATTGGCTAGCATGTAAATATTTAGAGTTGCGTCGCAGACTAGCAACGGACTCAGAATTAACTGAACCTTGCGTAATCGGCCGTTAACACCGAAACACAAGCGGCTACATTTAGAGTAGTGGCTTGACCGGGAAGCAAGGACTGGTGACATAATGGCGACGTACTGTGCTCAGCGATGAATCGTGACAGGTAAAGCGGCCCCCGGTGTGGAGTACCTCTGTTCGTCTTTAGATCTATAAGCTGGTAAGATATGTAGGGGACGTGAACAGCGTCGGGTGTTGAGTGATGACTGAAGAATACCGATATGCCATGTACTCGTATGAACCAGCATTATCAGCACCTGGCGGACTTTGAAATTGGCCTCATTCTGGGTCTCCGTTTGCCTGGTTGGTCGAATGGTGCAAGATCGAGGTTTTGGGACATTCGCATACGACAGTGACCCGATTTGTAGCTGCATGGGAACTTGAGGGCATACTCGTCGTCGAGGTTCTTGTTGACCACTCGTGGCGACCACAAGAGAGGATCGCCGTACTGTGCACCAGACACATCGTAGCGCACATGCCTTCCCACAACAAGTAATGGACTCCCTGCAACACTCTACATCTACATTTATACTCCGCAAGCCACCCATCCCGCACAATTCGTCGCAGACTAGCAACGGACTCAGAATTAACTGAACCTTGCGTAAGCCGCCGTTAACACCGAAACACAAGCGGCTACATTTGGTGTAGTGGATTGACCGGGAAGCAAGGAATGTTGACATAATGGCCTCGTACTGTGCTCAGCGATGAATCGCGATTCTGCACTATCCTGGATGACCAACGTCGGTGAGTGTGACAACGACGTGGGCAGAGATCCAGTTCTTCCAATGCTTTGCAACACACCGTGGTATTAATCCCGGTGACATGGCGTTCTGAGACATGGAGTACGACTTCAGATCATGACCGGTAGTGACTGATGGAACTCTTGTGGCACGGCGATACGTCATCATGTGCGACTGTATCGTGGTGCCATTTTTCAACAGGACAGTGGTCGTCCATCCATGACACGTGTCTCTAAGAACTGCCTGCGTTGAGGTATTGTAGTAGCCAGAGAATTCCCAACTCTGTTCCCGATGGACCAGCTCGAACGTGAAATAGCCCCAAAGCCGGTATCCAGGATATCAAAGATGAGTTCCAACAGCAGCGGGCCAACTTACCTCGATATAACGGGTTTGCAAACCATAGCAGAATCACTGCATACATCCAGGAGATGTAATGTTGTAATGATAAATGGGTTCAGACTGCCAAGTTCTTTGCAAATTTGACCCGATTTTGTAATGACGGCAGTAACAGCACATATCCTCGCAAACTGTGAAATTTTATTGCGTTTCCTTTCTCCCCTCTGGGTGCTTCACTTTATTTTTGGTCAGGCAGTCAAGGATATTTAAGACGAGGCATGTTATATATTGTATTTTGTAATTCTTTTATTGAACAAAGCAGGAATCATGAATATCACGCCGTTACCAGAATAGTACTACCTATTTCTTCTCGTTACGACATGGCCTTCTAAGAAAACAAAATATAGCATGGAATGCAAAGTATGATCTACACTAGGAACAAATTTTGGACGCATAATTAAATGCAGAAATTGGGGGTGTCTCATAAAGCCTTGCCGATTCTGGGCATAACCTCCTCATTCCTCACCCTGTCAGCCTACCTAATTTTCAACATTCTTCTGTTGCACCACATCTCAAATGCTTCTGCTCCGGTTTTCCCACTGTCCACGTTTCACTACTATACAATGTTGTGCTCCAAACGTACATCCTCAGAAATTTCTTCCTCAAATCAAGGCCACTGTTTGATACTCGTGGACTTCTCTTGGCCAGGAATGCCCTTTTCGCCAGAGCTACTCTACTTTTGATGTCCTCCGTGCTCCGTCTGGCAAGGGTTACTTTGTTGCTTAGGTATGAGAATTCCTTAATTTAGCGGCTTTCAATCCTGATGTCACTGTTTTCATTTCTGCTACTTCTCATTACGTTGTCTTCCTCCGGTTTATTCATTAGACTCTTCAAACTATTCAGCATATCTAGTCGTTCTTTTTCACTTTCACTCGGGATAGCAATGTCATCAGCGAATTTTATCATTTATACCCTTCCATTTTGAACTTTAATTCCACTCCTGAACCTTTCTTTTGTCTCTATCATCGCTTCTTCGAGGTAAAGATTGCACAGCAGGAGCGTAAGGCTAAAGTGCTGTGTTAAACTCTTCTTAGTCTGATCGCTTCTTCCTTGGTCTTCCACTCTTATTGTACCCTTTTGGCTGTTGTGCATATTGCATGTCATCTGTCTTTCCCTACAGCTTACCCCTACATTACCCAGAATTTCGAAAATCTTGCACTATTTTACATTATCTGGTGCTTTTTCAGGTCAACAAATCCTATGAATGTGTCTTCAGCCTCGCTTTTACAATGAATTGCAACGTCAGAACTGCCTCTCTGGCTCCTTTATCTTTCCTAAACCTAAACTGGTCGTCGTCTAACAGTGAAAGGTCTCTGTTGGATTTCTTTCATGTTAATTTCTTAAATATGTTGTCATTTATGGCATAAATTCCTCTTCTAAATTTACTGTGGTGTTTCTGACTATCTGGGAGGAGACTGAGCTGCGGAACATGTTACTTTTACACATAAACAAGAACGATCTGTCACACTACTACACTTCAAAACACAGTTTATATGTAATTCATGTCACACAGTCTCATACGGAACCTACACCCGCTTTCTTTTATATACTGTATATGATAAGATACTGTCATCCCCCTTCCATTCAGTGTGAAAGGATGAATGAGCAAATGTATTTCTAGTTGCATGCTTGAGAGTAGCAGACAAGCCTGTCTGCTAGAGAACAGTAGGACCATCGTCGGAACAGGTAGCTAAGCTTCCTACAAACAAAGAGGTTTTCTATCCTTAGTATGGTCCTTTCCGTCGCTTGTCATGTTGGTATAGGGAGCTGCCTATCTGGTCACTTCCGTTTGTACACTCCTGGAAATTGAAATAAGAACACCGTGAATTCATTGTCCCAGGAAGGGGAAACTTTATTGACACATTCCTGGGGTCAGATACATCACATGATCACACTGACAGAACCACAGGCACATAGACACAGGCAAACAGAGCATGCACAATGTCGGCACTACTACAGTGTATATCCACCTTTCGCAGCAATGCAGGCTGCTATTCTCCCATGGAGACGATCGTAGAGATGCTGGATGTAGTCCTGTGGAACGCCTTGCCATGCCATTTCCACCTGGCGCCTCAGTTGGACCAGCGTTCGTGCTGGACGTGCAGACCGCGTGAGACGACGCTTCATCCAGTCCCAAGCATGCTCAATGGGGGACAGACCCGGAGATCTTGCTGGCCAGGGTAGTTGACTTACACCTTCTAGAGCACGTTGGGTGGCATGGGATACATGCGGACGTGCATTGTCCTGTTGGAACAGCAAGTTCCCTTGCCGGTCTAGGAATGGTAGAACGATGGGTTCGATGACGGTTTGGATGTACCATGCACTATTCAGTGTCCCCTCGACGATCACCAGAGGTGTACGGCCAGTGTAGGAGATCGCTCCCCACACCATGACGCCGGGTGTTGGCCCTGTGTGCCTCGGTCGTATGCAGTCCTGATTGTGGCGCTCACCTGCACGGCGCCAAACACGCATACGACCATCATTGGCACCAAGGCAGAAGCGACTCTCATTGCTGAAGACGACACGTCTCCATTCGTCCCTTCATTCACGCCCGTCGCGACACCACTGGAGGTGGGCTGCACGATGTTGGGGCGTGAGCGGAAGACGGCCTAACGGTCTGCGGGACCGTAGCCTAGCTTCATGGAGACGGTTGCGAATGGTCCTCGCCGATACCCCAGGAGCAACAGTGACCCTAATTTGCTGGGAAGTGTCGGTGCGGTCCCCTACGGCACTGCGTAGGATCCTACGGTCTTGGCGTGCATCCGTGCGTCGCTGCGGTCCGGTCCCAGGTCGACGGGCACGTGCACCTTCCTCCGACCACTGGCGACAACATCGATGTACTGTGGAGACCTCACGCCCCACGTGTTGAGCAATTCGGGGGTACGTCCACCCGGCCTCCCGCATGCCCACTATACGCCCTCGCTCAAAGTCCGTCAACTGCACATACGGTTCACGTCCACGCTGTCGCGGCATGCTACCAGTGTTAAAGACTGCGATGGAGCTCCGTATGCCACGGCAAACTGGCTGACACTGACGGCGGCGGTGCACAAATGCTGCGCAGCTAGCGCCATTCGACGGCCAACACCGCGGTTCCTGGTGTGTCCGCTGTGCCGTGCGTGTGATCATTGCTTGTACAGCCCTCTCGCAGTGTCCGGAGCAAGTATGGTGGGTCTGACATACCGGTGTCAATGTGTTCTTTTTTCCATTTCCAGGAGTGTATTTGGGAAGCACGCTCGGTAGGAGCGCAGGTCAGTCTGTCCGCGCCGAGCGTCTGAAGTCTTAAGATCTCCGGCTAAGCGCGTGTCTGCTAAGTCCATAGGACAATGGATTTCTTAAGATCAGCCTAACTGAAAATTTAATCACCTTTATTTCAGGTTTAGCTCTAAAATATCTAATGTTATCTTAAATTGTAACGCAGTGTATTTCGAGTGTGAAGTTCAGAATATCTTCCGATAGTTGCTTTGTCACTACTTTGTGAGTAAAGTGGAACCACGTGTTGCTCAGTAACTCTAACTAAGATCATCAATCTTAAATGCGAATGTGTGTGAGTTTATAACGTTGCGTCTTGGCGACATTTTGCAATGTAGCTACTTTGCTTTATGTTCAATCCACGTGGGGTGTACTTTGTGAGACCAGTACCATGTGCTTATACTATTGTTTGACCCATCAGGTTAATAGTAAGACGATAGTAACCAGTTCAAGGTTTTTCTTTTGTAAATTGCTTTTCGATCTGATTTATTTTAATTATTGTGGAGTTACACTCTTTGTGTAAACCAAGTTGACCACGTGAAGCATGTGGTGTAATCATCAAAGTAGCCCTCAGCTATTCTTTTCGTGAAGATTTCGCAGAGAGTTAGTATGAATTTAGTACACCAGTGTGTGGTTATTACATGACGGACAGGATTGCGCTACGAACGTAACTTCTTTGGGTGAAAATTGAATCGGTTGCTTGTGGTTAATTTCCTCTTGCATATGTTTCAACGTTCTTCGTATGTTATTTTATGAATGCAGTGTTGTATGCAGTCTCCCAATCTTGGGTCCATATATGATGTGTTCCGTAAGATTACAAACTCACATTTACACAGTCCTAAATAAGGCACCAGCTTAGTTATGACTCAAGTTTAATATGCTGAAATTTCAATGATTAATGTTAAAATAAATTTCCAAATATAAACTGATTTATTTCATCTTATTCCCCGGTTGTCATATGACTATTAAAATAATAACTAATGTTAGTCTGGTTGGGAATTTGGTAAGCTAGACTGGATACCTGGTGAAACAGTTGCTCCGTAATGCAAGGTTAACTTCCCGAGACAGCTCACAGCTTTTACCCCACTTTTATCGTCTTGAATAGCAGCACCGTTAGCAGAATAAAATAAAGTAACTACGTTACACATGGCGACCCTGTTCTGTGATTCCGCTAGACTCTGGAATCTCTGAAACGTTAGATTGCGAGCGTTGTATAATCTTAATTTTTTTTACCTGCAGCGCTCAAACAACTTCTGCGTTGTTTCTGAGCAGACTTTCAAAAGATTTACGGCGTTGTTGAGCGGCGTTGTGTTGTTTGTCTTGTTTTGTTTTCTATGTTTGTGTGTTTTATATGTGTGTGTATTTTGTTTTCGCTTGTAAATTGCACTGACTTCAATCAAAGACATAAATTTGTTTTGCGTGTGAAAAAGTGCGTACTAAGTTGGGTACCTTTCGTGTGACTGTCGTGATTTTTTGGGGATACTTTTATTCTGATTAGTGTGTTGCGTACCGGGCATAATAAATTGAACTAATGCTGACACGTAACCAATCTAAAAGTAGGCAGTCCAACAACTTAAGCAACATGGACCAAGGGGATAATCTGATTTCGAATATTTATGCGTCGGACGGTTCCGAAAATGCAATGGGGAATACTTCAGACGAAATGCAAAACAGCAGAGCCAGAAATTAATTTGCCTCCTACTAACCAAAGTGATTTGGCAGAACTCATGAAAGCCTTATTGCAACAAAATAAAGGGAGCGCAGAGATATCAGAAAAATCGTCCCGAGAACAAAAAGAATCATCTGAAAAATCAATTCGAGAGCTAGGCGAACAAACGATGCAGAAATCTGAAAAATCGATCCGAGAGCTAGGCGCACAAATGACGCAGAAATCTGAAAAGTTGATTCGAGACCTAGGCGAACAAATGACGCAGAAATCTGAAAAATCGATCCGAGAGCTAGGCGAACAAATGACAGAGAAATCTGAAAAATTGATCCGCGAGCTAGGCGAACAAATAGACGAAAAACTAATCCAGCAGACAAATAAAGTCGACAAGTCTATGCAGAGAGTGTCCGATGATATCTCACAAAGAAAAAACAATCTGGCAAGTGAAATAAAAAGTGATATTATGAAAGAACTAGGCCGCACATTTGAACAAATCGATGACCGTCTGCAAGCCTTAGAACAGGGCAAGCGGAGTATCGATGCGGAATCGAAAGAGAGCGAGGAACAGCTACTTAGGAATTTCCAAGCGCTGAGAGAAGAATGCCAAAGGGAACGCCAGCAGGTACTCTCCATGGTCCACGATGCGGAAACGCATTGTCCCGCGTCCGTTAGCAACACAGTAGCGGACAACAGTCAAGCGATTCACGCACCCGAACAGCAAGTAGAATAATTGAAGCAGACTGGGGCGGAAGACAACAGACAAATACATGATACGATTGCGGCATTAGCGGACATCGTAGGCACGGTGAAGGTGACGGAGAGCGATAACAATACTACACCGGTCGCAGAGACCGAAGAAGTGCATTCACTTCTTACTTTTCAGAAGGGACAGTTCGAAGTGAACAGGCGGCACAAAGCTGTAACAGGCGAATTACAAGTACGCGTGGCGCATCTGGAAAGCCGCATTGGGTGCGATTCCGAACTCGCCAATAGCACCAAAAATAGCCGTACGAACAGTGCAGAGAGGGACTCCGGCCAAGAGGGAAATTTTGACGACAGGGAAGAATGTATGTTGAGGGGCAGACATGAGAAAAATAGAAACATTCAGGGGCCTCGCCGGGAGGAAATGCGGGGATTTGATTTCAAACATTGCCTTACGGTGAGAAAGTTTTAGATATTTCGAAATTCGCAAAAAGGAATACATCCACGAGCATGGCTAGAGCAATTTGAATTCTGTCTTCCCCCCGACTGGGCAAGTTCACATAAGATAGAATATATGTGTGGCTATTTGGAAGGCGAACCGGCGATTCGCATGAGGTCGGCAGCGCGTCACTGCAACTCCACTCGGGAGTTTTGACAAGATTTTCTGTCCGCCTATTGGTCGGAAGCGGCACAAGATAGGGTCAAGCATGCTGCCAAATTCGAACCAGTCTGGTTTCGGCAGCCTAGCACACCTATTCGACCACATGCTGCAGGCAAAGCAATTTCTATACGACCCATACGGGCCTGCGGAACTAATTAGAATGTGCATCACCAAATTGCAGATGCCCTTGCGCCACGTCATTCTTGCGGGACGATGCAAAGAGGACGTGGAAACGTTTAAGACACTTCTCCAAGAGTTGGAATTCAATACAGGAGAATGCCCGCCTAATCAGGCACAAAGTTATTACGGGGCACAGCACCGCGATCGCAGTCGTGGCCGTAGTACTAATCAACGGCGTGACTGGTCGTCGCGACGCGAACGGAACAATAATCGGGACCGGCCGTATAGAAACTGGGGTAACAGACGCGAACACAGGTGGAGCAACGGAAATGATCGAAGACGTGGACAAGATCGTGAACGCAACAGGTACGGAAACCAGAATCGATACTACGGTGAACACGGTGGGAATAGGATTGTAGGCGGAGCACCACATGATGTTGAAACTCGGCTGGCTAACCCAAGACATAACCCAGCAAATGGAAATGTACAAAACGGCAATGACAAACGATCAGCGCAGAAGGCGCCCAATCGGAACAAATAAGTGACATGGCAAAAGAGTACATAGGGTTTATAGAGAGGATAATGAAGTGATTAGTTTACATTTTTGACACATGCATTTTGAATAATATATTGGTAAAAAATAATGATAAAGATGTTTCTATGTGATTGATTGCTGGTTTTAGTTTTTTTCCTTGTGCAATTAGGATTTAGGTTGGTTCAAATTTGAAGATAAAAGGTTTCTTTGTAAACGAGTGAAATGCTGTTTATGGTTTTTTTGTGTAAAATGAAAAGAGTCGCTCCTGAGAGAAGCAAGCTCTGTGTTTAATTAATGCAAAACTCAGGGGAATATCCGATCTGTGGGTATTATGGGTCTGGCAAACCCAGGTCCCTAGCTGTTAGTAGCCTTGTTTCCGATTTTCTGCTTTCAGTGCTACTATCTACCTATTACTACTCTATATCTGTCAGTATAAATGAGGATCTCTTACTATAGTATGCGTGCTGTATGAATATTTTAAGATAGGAGAACTCTGAGAAAGGAATGAGTAAGTTTGGAATCTTGAAAACAGGATGCGATAATACGATTGTTTAACCAATGGCTTCCCAATATACGGTAATATGATAATATTGATGATATATGTCTTTTTTGTTCTTTATAGCTGAGTACATAATGTGCTGTCTGTGAATTTCGTAAGTAGATTGATTCTTTTCAAGGTGAAAGAAGAGTTGTGGTTTGTGTAATTTACGTTGCCCTGAAATATTATTGTGGTAGTCAAATACGAGCAGTTTTCCAGCAAATGGAGAATGGAACGGAAATATGGATCCTTTTTGTAGTCTTGACTGATGTTGAGCCAGAACCTGAAAAATTATTCTGCTTTAATACTTGTCCTAGAAAAGTGACGTTTATGTGTTTTGCTGATGCTGTGTGCATTACAGCTTACTGTTTTCGCTGGTGCGGGATGCACTGCAGCCTATATGATTTGTACTGAGGAAATTTCCCTCTTGAAGGTAGAGGAAGATTAAATAACTTTGATTATGGGACCGAAGGAAAGCCTGGTTTAAGGTAATAAGGATGAAGCAAAACATTTGTCATTTAAACTACAGGAGGATTCGGATCTTTTGTGTCTGTTGTGAGTTCTATATGTTAAGATGAAAGTGTTTTACAGAATAGAGGAGACCACAATTTTGCCATTCATGAGAAATGAATCCTGAATAACCACCACAGGCGAAATAACTGATTTGGAAGCGAAAGGTAACTAAAAGAAGGAACGAAATGGGTAACAAAATGTAGTATAACCTGTATAATGAAAATATTTTTACCCTTCTCAGAGTCATCTGTGTGATTAATTCTTGTGATAACGTAATTTTAGATGAAATTATCTTAGTGTTTTATGTGTGAATACATGGGTATGATAAATGCATAACTGCGAGTCTCTTATCAGGTGTGTCAACTGGTATAAATGTTTTGGCGTGTAAATAACCATTGTTCTTTTTACTGTGTATGTTTAAGGAAAGTTTCTCCATATTTATCATGTGACAAGACATATGCCACGAGCGTCAGGAAGAGGACGAATTAGAACAATGTTGTAGTGGTATAAACACTGTGTTGAAGTAGCATTGAAGTAGATTGTTGGATTAACTAGTAGTGGATTGAAGTAAAATTTTGAGTAATGCATGTTTATGGGTAGTTAGTTTGTAGAATAGACAACAGGTGTGCATGTGTGTGTGTAAATAACATGTGAACCCTATGCTGTCCTGACCTATACTTGCACAAGGCATAATCCTATTAATTTTAGTGAATTAATAAGTAGCATTTGATTTATTAAAACGCAAGTGAACCACATTAGTGATCTGAATTTAGATATTATATTGTCAATTCATTTAATTTTTGTTTTTATATTGTCAAGTCATTTCACTTTTATTTTTTTATATTGTCAAGTCATTTAACTTTTATTTTTATATTGTCGATTCATTTAATTGTTTTATTTGCAAATAAAGTCTCACTTTTGTTCTTAAAAATTGTGAAAGACAATACTAAGTGGTATTATGTATGACATTTTGTAGTCACATAACTATGATGAACAATTTCTGTGAATGCAGTTGAGAACCTGAAAGCGAACCGGCTAAACTCTTACGAGACAGCGGGAGCAGCGAGGAGGAGTACTAGTTGTAAAGCGGTGGGTTTCCCAGCAGGACACACTGTCAACCGGGCCACTTCGGGTGCGCGGTCGGCAACAAAAGAAGGGCTGCGGGGCAAACACCACTATGTGAGACCCAACAACAGACATTACTAGAGACACAGCAAGCACTAAAATATGATTTGTAGTGGCAAAGTTATTATTCAAGTACATATATTAATGTTCTACCCATGAGATAATATCACGCTTTACGAAAAGTGGACTGGCGCTGATAATGTGTAATATGTGGCAGTCAAGATTTAACTTCCGAACAGTGCATTCAGACAGAACATCTTATTGCCCCCAGAATATATTTGTAATGAACGACGTACGTGACACCGAATATCGCGTAAGTATTAACATAGCAAAGACTGAGGCGATGAAAAGTAGTAGGCTGGAGAACAGGTAGTTGCTTAAAATAAAAAAAAAGGACATCACAGTATTCGAAGGAGTGAAAGGTCCCTCCTAACCTGGAAGCAAAGTTATACAGAATTGCAGAATCAAGAACAACGTCGGAAGTAGGTTGGCGTAGGTGATGAAAGCTTCTTACTATAAAAAGGACTCTACTGATATCTTGTGTCTACGATGTCGAAACATAAATCGGAATACCAAAACTAATTAATATAGAGTAATGAAATTTCAGGATTATATTTGTATGGTAACATATTTAAACGATTGACGTTGCTAGATCATAGCTTAACAACGTAAGCGCGAGGTAAGCCATTGCATATGTGAAATGCTAGTACCAGGGTGGGTGGGTGATTATGTTCCACTGAAACTGTTGCAGGAGAGGAACGGTTTGTCGAGCGATGTGTGGGCGAGCGATGTCATGGATAATGTGTACGCCCTTGCTCAACATCCCTCTTCTCCGGTTCTGAATAGCCCGTTTGAGTTTTTTCAGAGTCTCGCAGTACCTGTCAGCGTTAATTGTGCTCCCAGCGATTCAACTCCGACGACGACGAGGTGAAAGAAGAAGTTCATATCTTTCTAAACAACATAGCGGCGAGCTGGTATGACATGGGCATACAAAAACTGCCACACCGTCTACAAAAGTGCATCGACAGAAATGGTGATTATGTCGAAAAATAGCTAAATGTTCAAGCCGTAAACTTCTGTAATCCATTGTAGAAATAAACGGGTCTATTTACTTATAATAAAACAGCAGACCTTACTTTTGGGATCACCCTCGTACATTAATAACCGGTGAAACCGCCAGAATATTGCATGCCAAGATCATAGATTAACAACGTAAGCGCGAGGTAAGTCATTGCGTATGTGAAATGCATTGGTGTTGTTGAGGTGCCGGACGAAAGTGTGTGGAATAGAGTTCCATGCCCGGTTAGACTTGGTCGGTGAATATAGGGACTAATGCTGTTTGTGGATGACGCTGTCTAAACATTCATGGTGGTGTCTGTTTGTACTATATCGTGTCTCCCTACCACTTTCGAGCAACGACGCTCTAAGCGTGTTTTTTAGGGAATTGACTGGTTTGAACCTGGGACCTGTTGCTGGTAAGGAGACGCCAGACCACACATGACATGTATAATTCAGAAGAGTTCAGTGAGACTAGCGATGATATAACCAAATACTAAATGATTTCAGCGTCAGCTCCACTGCACTCCCTGTAAAAGAATCTTAATACTAACTAAATACATTGGAAAGGGTTCAAGGCTTTCCTATTTTTAGTTAGCTGGTAAAATAACGTCGAAAAAGCATTACCATTGGAAATTTTATTCTACTCACAAAACATCATTTATAAATAGCACTATTGATAAAAGGAAATGTTTTAATACAGGATGGTAAAAACCAACTGCGTTCAACAAAAATGTGAACGAATATTTCCTGAATGGGTTTCCAAGTTCTACAATCTATCGAAGGATGACCTATGCCATATCACATCTATAATCTAGGTTTAATTTAAGTTTCACAAAAGAGAAAACTATCAAAATGGTCTACAGTGACCCTCAATTATCTTTAATAACTTATCTAACTTGTCGTAAATTACAGTGGCTGATGTGGCTTCTCAATAACTATACAGATCTGTTCAAGTTGCAAATGTGAACACCTTGAGTTTTAATTAACGATCGACACTAGTATTACGCACAAAAAGAAAAGGGGTGTAACAGATGAGACTTCTGCAGTTCTGAGTGAAGCTTTATGCGCTGCTATGCGGCATCGCGTGCGTTCATTACCTTGTCGGTGTTCGTCAGGGGGGCGGCGGCCGGCGCAGCAGCCATCCAGCTCGCCGTCTCGGAACTAACTCACCTCTAACTTCTCCTTACTACAATTTACCGAAGTTAGTTTAAAAAAACTATCTGGCTATGTTTTCATCTGACCAATCAGGGTCTCAATGTTAACCTTAAGCTCCGCCTACAAAAAATCTGTCTATCCAATGAGAAACGTTATACTTTTCGTGGTGGGGCAATGTTTTTAAAGTTTGCAACGTAACAGACGCTAAAAAGTCTCACGCTAAAACCTGCAGCTAGAGAGGTCCTTTTAGCGTTATCGTAAGATCTATACTGTTCTTCTGGAGGGCTCCATCTTTTAACATGGGCTGGGGGGTGGTCCTTGACGTACCTGAGACACGAAAAAGTCTCACGCTAAAACTTGCGGGTGGTAGTGGCCCTTTTTGTGTTATCGTAAGATCTATACTGTTTTTCTGGAGGGCTCTAGCTTTTAACATGGGCTGGGGGGTGGTCCTTGACGTACCTGAGACGCAAAAAAGACTCACGCTAAAACGTGTGGGTGATAGTCGTACAGGTAGACTGGCGGTGTGGGTGTCCGTCCCTTATCGTAGGGCCTTCTAGCTTAACACGGTTCTGCTCTCTGCTTCTGTCCTCGTTTCTCCCCTCGGAACTGCGTCTGCCTCACGGTGGGAAGGTACGACATGCATTTAGGCATTCTTATGTTAGTCTGTGGTATTCCATTTGCTCAATTACTCATATTACTTTGGTTAATTTAATGTCACGATTTATTCGGAGCTATGTGACATACTACTGGATTTGCTTATCATGTCAGGGTTTTCATGGAAGGTGTAGGATTTGCCTGACACCTTACATATCACCACACTTCGAACTTAATTTTTGGACTGAATTTAGGCAATGATTGAATCGTTGTCTAAGTCAGTCAAAAATTTTCTAATTTATTTCAATTTTGTTGCATACTGGTCAGCCATGTTATTCTGTTCTATGCTAGTTTGTATTACTAATTTATATTTTTATATTCTTCAACATTATAATTAAAAATGACAAGAGAAGAATATTTTTATGCTATTATTAATTTTAAATTATTTTCTTTCTTTATTTAAGTGTGAAGTTTTTTTTATGAAGTTTGTTATCGAAAGTAATGAGTATTTCAGATCGATTTTCTTAGAAATATTGTTTTTATAAATGTAGTAATTAAGTAAAATCTATTCCTAAGACATTTTCTAAATATCATGTACCAGTAAAATGTTTTTGTTTCTAGACACACATTGCAACATTGTTACACTAACAAATAAGAGTTATTTCCAAGAATTGCCTTGACAAAGAAATATACATACACAAATATTGATATATTATCCCACTAAATGTTACAAATGTTAAAAAAAGGAGGAAAACATCCGACAAGATAATTTTTTATTGTTTTTATAAGGAGATACTAAGTAAAATATAGTTATTCTTTCATTTTTATGAGGAGAAAATAAGTGGCATATTGTTTCTTTATATATTGTCCATTTCAGAACTAATGACTTAGTTTTATCGATAGTCTATTTTTTATTTAAGTCCATAGTCAATGACTGTTATTATTTTTTTTAGTTTATTAGCTGTCTGGTGTGTTTAACTTACTGAGTTTTTCACACGTTTCTTTTGCACAATTCCTACATCACATAATTTGATTTCACACGTTCACACAATCCTGTGAATGTTTAAGCATGAGGTTGGCGAATGTTTTTGCACGAAGGTGATGGACTTGAGCGAGGTGGATGTGGGCAAGTATTTGATGTACAGCTTCGTTCGTCGTTCCTTGATGGCTTTGGAAGTGTGTGTTGCCGTTGTGGAGGTCCCATAATGGAAAGGAGCTGTGAGTGCAGAATCTCGTGGTTTACTGGCGTAGTATGCGTGAAAGTCATCGTTATATATCGCTGAAAGCGGTCGTTTTTCGTTGTAATACTTCGCAGACGACTAGTTTGCAATAGGATAGGGATTTGGGAAGGTATGTCGTCTATTCTTCACCCATCTTCTTTCTTGGTCTCAATCTTACAAATTTTCAACTTCTATTCTTCCCGCTTTTTCTCTGCTTCTTACTTGCTTCTTGGTTCTTCTCTGGGCAGGTTATGGAAATATTTATTGATAACTAGGCGCTTTGAAGTTCTCCTCCTAGTAACACTTTGATAAATTGTTTGGGCGTGTCATTTTTACTTTGTGGAAGTTCTTCTTCAGTTTCGTGCATCAGCGTGCTGTTTAATAGCAGTAGTGTGACTTTTACGCATATTTTTTGCCAGCGGTGGCTTGCCCAAGCGGTCTTCTCGTCGGGCCGTTTTTTGCTCGCCCCGCTGAGTCGGGGGGCGCCCTGGGGTTTACGAGCGGCGAAAGTGGGGTGTCTTCTTGTCTGTCCATACTGAAGTTCGGCGTTCCGTCGCGTCTCTGCAGGGGTCTGTCACTGTGCGGCTCAGTGTTCCATCCCAGCAGGGTTCCTCCTAGCGGGCAAATTTTTTTCTTTCGCTACAAGGGCCTTCTGTTAGTTTCGCTGTTCTTTCCCTTCTGTCGATGCTCCTGCTATGTAGGAATCATGTCTTGCTAATTATGTCCTTTTCTTTCTCGATACTTCTCGGGTTGCAATTTGTGGGTCGTGGCATCTCTTCCTTGCTGGAGTTTTTACAATGGTTCTTACAAAAAGTTTTACTTATAATCATCTAACATATATCTAGTACCTACTTGTTATACGCCTTCTTAAAAAGCTTTACAAATTGCGGTGCCCTTTCCATGTTACAATTCTAAGATATTTGGAGTCTTAAAGTCTACTCAAGAATCCTCAAATTCGTTTTTTATTTTTGTGTAGTGTCATGGTGTATAGCATATTAGTATTTCAAGCTGTTAAACTATCTACGCTTTATCCCTTCACCTTAATCTATGGTACTCTTGTGTTATTATTGAAACTACTGTCTTTTTCCCACCTTCCTCTCTCTTCGTTCTTCTTTCTCCTGACGATCTTATCTGCAACATAATCTTTCAATATTGTGCTGGTTATTTACGAGTAATAAAATTAATCTTCAAACTTTTACTGAAAGTGTTTAATACTGCCAGCCTTAGGTAAAAATACCTCTGCTTTATCTCGTAAAATACCCTCTAATTCTCTTTTACTGTGTTCCGAAATACCGCGAACTTCTTGCAATTTTGCGTCGATTTCTTTATGGACTTCTAACATGAGTTGAGGCGATTCCTCCTTTTGTGCATACCATTCTAATTCTTCATCCTCTTTATCTCGCGTCATTCTTAATTGTTTGTTTGTAACTGGTACTTCTTCTAATTTTAGCTTTTGCTCAAAGAGAAGTGTGACATTCCCGAATGTTACGCTACCTTTCCGCATATCTATTTTCGCTCGTCTCTCAATTAAAAAATCTGCACCTATAATCAAATCTACATTTAGTTTAGGTATAATCACAAAGTTGGCTTCGATCGTTTGACCTTGGCACGGAAGAATTAACCTTGTTTGTCTGGTAACTTCCGCAGCATTGTTTCTAATAAGACCTCTTACTTTAATCTTACATGTTTTCAGAACTGGCAATTCCTCATTGGCATTACACTGCATGGATAAATTTTCTGAGATCGCAGACAGTTCACTTCCGCCATCAATTACAATTTTGACTGGGATATTCTTTACCATGGCCTTCACAATTGGTTGAATTTGAAGGAGTTGGTTCTGTTCTTCTTCTTCTTCTTGCATCAACGAATCCTCCACTGAATCATACAAGAGTTTTTTAGGAATTTCCCTTGTGAATTCGAACTTTCTGTAGGATAAGCTTCGACTGCTACTTCTCTCTCTTTTATTTCCTCTTCTCTATTTCTTCCTTCATTTACGCTTTCTTCTGCATCCTCTACTTTTTCCTCATCTTCGTCTATCTTCTCCTTCTTCGCTACTTCCACATAATCGCATCTAAATGCTCTAATTATCGCTTCATAACTTCCTTCATTATATACGTTGGGTTGTGTGCCCACTCGTAACTTATTTTCAACTTCTGTCGACTGCGCATTATCCTCATTGAATTCGCTTTCCCTGGTTTCCATGTTAAAAAGCTCTGCAATACTCATTACTTCGTCCTTTCCTCCTACATTCGTTGTGCAGTCCTCTGGTAATTCATCTTCCTCATCAGTATTCTCCCAATTAATTTCGTCCGAACACGATATTTTTATTTTCTTGTCTTCGTTTTCATCTGGTCCCTGTGGATTTGTTTCTTCCTTCTTCTCTTCTCGTGATACGATTTTCACTTCTCTGTTCAAGGTGCTGCAATTGTCCTGGGTCGGTGTGTCATTCTCTTTGGCATGGGCACTTAGCTGTCAATTAGAACGTTTATCGTGTTTTGGTGGTCTTACCTCAACCTCTTCTATCTATGTTCGCTTTTCTTGTTCAGCTTGTTGATAGTGATTTCTTTGTTGATAATTTGTCGGTCTATTGGTTCTCCAGTATCCGTTCCAGTTGTCGTTATTCCCTCTGTAATAGTTGTTGCCGTTCCTGGGTGAATTATAGTTATTGCCATATTCTCTTCTAAATCCATAACCGGTTCTTTGTTGAAATCTATTGTCGTTTCTCAGTGCGATGTTATCACGTGGTTCGTAATTATTGTTTCTTCGTACTGTGTCTTGTGGATTCCACTGCTGTTTGCTTTCGTTTTCACGTGCGCTTCGTCTTTTTCTTGTGTCATCTTCCGAAAATATGAACTCTAGTTTCCTTAGAATACCTTTAAATGCTTCGACGTCATTGCCTCCGCGACCTACTAATGATTGCTGGTATTTCAACGGTAGCTTCATCGCGCATAATTTAATCAACTCTCCGACACTGTATGGTACATCTAAGCATTGATTTTTGTTTGCCATTGCTTAGAAAAATTGCACGGGACTCTTCTCTCCTGAATTTTCAAAGTATGGGTTCTGTAATAATTCGTACTTCACTCTGTTCTGTGCTTCGCTGGACCAATATCATGAGAGAAACTTCTCTCTGAAATCTTCGTACGATCGGCATGTCGCTGCAACATTCTGCATAGTTTCTGCAACTGTTCCTGACATGTGTGCACATGTAAAGTCTAATTTGTGTGCTAGCGTCCAGTGTTCTGATAATCCTACTCGGAATTGATCAATAAAAGTTCGTGGATGTAATGAGTTTCCTTCTCGAAAGTGCTGAAATTTTCTGACTGTGAGGAAATGATCGTTGTCGTACTTCGTCATAGTTCCATATGAAATTCGCGATTCTTCTCCACTTTTGTTTCTGATCATTTCTCTCGTCTTTCCTTCCGGTTGTGGTAGATCCATTGGATATTGTCCACGGTAACTTTCGCCTACCCTTGCGTAGTATCGTTGGAGTGGTACGCAATAATTTTCTTCCATAGGTTGTTAACGTGTAGCTGAATGCGTTGCACTGTACTCTTCGCGACCTGGCTTTCCATTGTCACGTATGTTACTTTCCGCCTGTGATTGGAATCGCAAATGCGTAATATCTTCGTTAATTGCTTGTTTTTCCGGTGCTGTTACAGATACGGATGTGGTTGCAGATTCTGTGCTTGTTCGATCCTGTTCACTACGCTCTTCAATGGTTTGCAACAACTCTGTTCGCAATTTCTGAAATTGTCGCTTCGTTTGCGCTTCTATTTTGACTATGCGCTTATCATATCTTTTCAGCGCTGCTTTTGTGATACGTTTGTGTAACCCGCTGTTTTCAACAATTTCACGTGGTGTAGCTTCTGCTTGTCTAGTAATTTCGTTTATCTGTTTCTCTAATTTCTTGACTTCTCTCTGGGTGTTGTTACGTAATGTTTTGATCTCGTCCTAAATGTCATTACGCAATGTTTGTACGTCCGCTTGTACCTTGTCAATGTCTGTTCTCAATTGATCGTGACCTGTTATTAAGTTTCCTATCACTTCTCGAGATTCTTTTGCCTCGTCTTCAATATGACATGGGTGTAACTGAATTTTTTTGGTTTGTTCTTTAATCTCCCGCATTTGTCTCGTGGTTTCAGCATTCTGAATTTCAATTTGGTTCGCTATTTCTTTATTCTGCCTTGTCATGGTTTCCGTAATTTGTTGTAATAATTCTGCCAGATTCGTGGGTCCTATTGCGTTTTGTTCCGACGTCCTACGCTCTGTGTTTTCCCCCAAGTGTTGGTTCGCAATCGATTGCATTGAACTGTGCTGTGACACGTTTCTGCTCGCATTCCTTGTACTCTGTGGTGAGGGAGCTCTGATTACTTGTACTATGGGTTCTACGTACTCAAGACGCAAGACAGAATCCTCATCGCCTGTCTCTCTACTTTCCTGCTCCTCTGTCGTATGATGACCTAGATTTTCTGTGCCTTGGCGTACATTATCCTCGTTATGGTGCGTTATCTGTCCTATTTCTCTCGATACTGCATCGTTTGTTGTACTGTCCTCTATTCTCTGTCCATTTTCATGCTGGGTCTCTACCTCAATTCGGTCAAGGTCTCGATCTGCCATTGCTAATCTTTCCGAATCCCTTATTTTATGTTTTAAAAACAATTCACGCGCCCTACTTAGCGACAACATGCGCTCATACTATCTCACGCGTTTCATAAACTTTTTGTTCACACGGCGCTCATACGATCTCACGAATTTCATAAATTTTTTGTTCACACGACTTGACGCTACCAAGACTGACAATACATTCACTTACTTGTTGGTTCAGAACCAACTTGTCAACGATGTATCCGCCACCTGTGCGCTTGCATTGGAGAGAAAACTTAATTCTAAACAAATATTAAAATTCATAACTTAATTATGCTATTGTCTCTGCTAGAATTCTCACTATTTCTTGAATACTTTTAATATCTGTCTATCGCCGCAGCAACTGCTTACGACTATGTATAACTTTAAGAAAAAAAAATTTCTACGAAAATTTTTCAGCACTATATTTTTCTGACCTAGTTAGGCATGTGGTCGACCTTCAGTCATGGTATTTTACCATCCTGGCAGGGTCGTCATTTTCTAAACATTCATGGAGGTGTCTGTTTGTACTATATCGTGTCTCCCTACCACTTTCACGCAACGACGCTCTGAGAGTGTTTTTTAGGGAATTGACTAGTTTGAACCTGGGACCTGTTGCTGGTAAGGAGACGCCAGACCACACATGACATGTAGAATTCAGAAGAGTTCAGTGAGACTAGCGATGATATAACCAAATACTAAATGATTTCAGCATCAGCTCCACTGCACTCCCTATAAAAGAATCTTAATACTAACTATATACAGTGGAAAGGGTTCAAGGCTTTCCTATTTTAAGTTAGCTGGTAAAATAACGTCGAAAAAGCAGTTAAGTTTACCATTGGAAATTTTATTCTACTCACAAAACATCATTTATAAATTGCACTATTGATAAAAGGAAATGTTTTAATACAGGATGGTAAAAACCAACTGCGTTCGTCAGGGGGGCGGCGGCCGGCGCAGCAGCCATCCAGCTCGCCGTCTCGGAACTAACTCACCTCTAACTTCTCCTTACTACAATTTACCGAAGTTAGTTTAAAAAAAACTATCTGGCTATGTTTTCATCTGACCAATCAGGGTCTCAATGTTAACCTTAAGCTCCGCCTACAAAAATTCTGTCTATCCAATGAGAAACGTTATACTTTTCGTGGTGGGGCAATGTTTTTAAAGTTTGCAACGTAACAGACGCTAAAAAGTCTCACGCTAAAACCTGCAGCTAGAGAGGTCCTTTTAGCGTTGTCGTAAGATCTATACTGTTCTTCTGGAGGGCTCCATCTTTTAACATGTGCTAGGGGGTGTTCCTTGACGTACCTGAGACACGAAAAAGTCTCACGCTAAAACTTGCGGGTGGTAGTGGCCCTTTTTGTGTTATCGTAAGATCTATACTGTTTTTCTGGAGGGCTCTAGCTTTTAACATGGGCTGGGGGGTGGTCCTTGACGTACCTGAGACGCGAAAAAGACTCACGCTAAAACGTGCTGGTGGTAGTCGTACAGGTAGGATGGCGGCTTGGCCCTTATCGTAGGGCCTTCTAGCATAACACGGTTCTGCTCTCGGCTTCTGTCCTCGTTTCTCCCCCCGTAACTGCGTCTGCCTCACGGTGGGAAGGTACGACATGCATTTAGGCATTCTTGTGTTAGTCTGTGGTATTCCATTTGCTCACTCGTTACTCGTATTACTTTGGTTAATTTAATGTCACGATTTATTCGGAGCTATGTGACATACTACTGGATTTCCTTGTCATGTAAGGGTTTTCATGGAAGGTGTTGGATTTGCCTGACACCTTACAACTGGACTTGTCGTCCAATGATGTCCCACACGTGCTCGACTGAAGACATATCTGATGATTGAGCAGGCTGTGGCAACATGTCGACGCTATTAGGGCATATTGGGTTGCAACAGAGATATGTGGGCGAGCGTCATACTGCTGGAAAACACCCATAGAATGCTGTTCATGAATGGCACAGAGCGCTCCTGCTCTCATATGAAATCGCACCCCAGACTGCAACTCCAGGTGTAGGTTCAGTGTGTCTACCACACAGAAAGGTTGGGTTGCGAACCAACAACTGGTCTTTTTTTTCATTTTTACCAATACACGGCCCTCGCCGACACCGATGCTGAACCAGCTTTCATCAGAAAACACAACATGCCTCCATCTTGCCCTCCCACGAGCTGTCTCTGGACACCAGTGAAGTCTCAAACGGCGGTGGTTTGAGGTCAGTGGAATGCACTCTACAGGGCGTCAGTCTCGGAGCTGTCCTTGAGTAACCGATTTGTAACAGTGCGTTGCGACACTGTAGTGACACCTGCTACTCAAATTGCAGCTACACATGCAGTACGATGTTAAAGTAGTAAGCCATCCGTAATGGTCTTCCCCTCGGTAATGCAATGTGGCCATCCGAAGACCGGTCTTTTTGCGACCATACTTTCTCGTGACCACCGCTACCAGAATCATGTACAGTGTTGAAACCGCAGGTTTTATAACAGCTTCTCGTAACACCATTACAAGACATATTTCAGACTTAGTGGCGTGTTGATAACGGCGCCTTTGTCTGCTTAAAGGCACTCTAACATCTACTCACCACTTACACCCTCAAAGATAATTAACACTCACGACCATTACAGCGTGTATTTAAATCAAATTAGATTTGCATCCTCGTAGTGGCGCTACAACATCTTTCAGATGTAGAAACACGCCTACCAACTTCCGTCTATGTCGCGGAACACCTTTGGTGCTGCGACTCTTCTCATCAGTATATATTACTAAACAAACGCGACCGAACAACCGCACTGTTAATCACGCCGTTTCCGTGATTTAGGGAGGCCCACCAGCCCGGAATCGACTGCGACCCATGGGTTAAAGATGAGGATCGGCGTGCCGGCCAGCCTGGATATGGTTTTTAGGCGGTTTCGCACATCCAACGATGTGAATACTGGGATGGTACTCGCGTTCGGCCTCAGTTACTTGATTCTAAAACACACCTTCACACATGATAGCCCTAGCCACTGACTAGGATACGCTAGAAGCAGATAGGTATAACAGTACAGGCAGACCAAGTCTGCCCTATGCAAAACTATAGAGCAAAACTATAGAGCAAATTAAGTGCAACAGCTACGTAAATATGAAATTTTTCGCACTGGGAAGGAAAAAACGAACTTAATTGAAAGTCGGATGACTTGAAAAATTGCAGAAGTTACTGAGGTGTTACCTGAACCCAGCATCGATTAGTCAGTTACAACTGGTGGCGCATGTTTTGAGCGCAGGAAATGAGAAAAGTAGCACAGTGACGCAATGTACAGAGCAGAGGTAAGTGAAATCTAGGAAATGCCCAAACAGCTTTCTTTCTTCCTCCTCTCTGTGTCTGCCTGCCTACCTCTCTCTCGTTTAGTTTTTTCCTTCAACGAGTGAACTGGCTGTGAGAAGGGAGGGCTATTATAGAGCTGTGGTCTTCTCAGCCAAATGTCATATGAACTGGGGCAGAGGGCTTTCTACTTGGGAATAAAGAAATGAGAAACAGTTTCTTTGTAACCAAGGGAAACGTCCAGGAAACCACGGTCGGGACAGGGAGAGAGAGGGAGAGTGAGAGAGAGAGAGAGAGAGAGAGAGAGAGAGATTGAGTGAGAGAGAGAGAGAGAGAGAGGGGGGGGAGAGAGAGAGAGAGAGAGAGAGAGAGAGAGTATGACAAACATAAATGAAGTACTTGTCTAGAGGATGTCGCATTCCTACTAAAGTCAGTGTCTTGTTTTTGGAGTGGTTTTTGGTAGGTACAGTGTTAAACTTCGGCCTCTGGTATTGCCGAGCTAGTGTTTACAAGGGCGCAGTTTCATGATCCAGCTCCAAAGAACGCTCTGATGGCAGATTAGGATCTGTCACCATATATTTCGTCACTTGCAAATGAAAAGGAAAGCTTCGTTTTTTCCTAACTGTAACATAATATTTGTATTTTTCCCATTGAACTGTTTCTGTAAATTGCAGCCTGTTACAAGCACGATCTACCCACTGCCACTGTAGTGTGGCGCAGTCTCGGCCAGCCGCTCACGAGCTTGTCACGTGCTGCGGCACGTGTCCATTCCCACGTGACCGAGGTGTGCCGGTCACCCAGAGCTCTTATCCAACAAAGACACGCAGGGGAAGAGTGGCAGAACAGCCACATCACCTTCTTCCTCACAGAGTGTCTCTATCTATTTATCACTGTCTCTGGAAGGTCCGCCAAACATACTGTAGAAAGAATGTCGCCTATATTTTTGTTTAGGCTTGTTTATTAACCAGTGACTTTCTGGAGTGCTTCCTTATTTTTCACCGATTAGCTGGCAATTACATTCAGTCGTCCGCCGAAACTAGCTTTACCAATGAAGGGGCAGCAGCAAGCAACATCTGAGTAGCATCAGTTTCATATTTTGATTAGTCACCCTCCCTCACGTCTTTCTATCTTGCGTCGATCTCTTCACCTCCTCGTTTATGCTAGCTTTTGAATGACGAAGGATGCGTAATGTAGGAATGAATGAAATCCGTGTAGGTGTACGTGTTACGAGTTTAAGTTGTCTGCTATTCAAATAGCGTGATTTACTGCTTATATAGGCTCTTCACGGCAATATTATAAAGTTTACGGTTATGTTTCTTGGTATTTATTACTTCACACAGAGTATGTGACATGGAAACCGAGTTCTGGGGCAGAGCTCACATTTTGTAAGATTCATAGTTTCTACTCGTGCGTTTATATGCTCCTAAATGGATATGTCTAACGAGTAGTTATTTTTGACGTCTTGCGGTTTTTGGAGTCGCCAAATGTGCCTCGAGTATATTTTGGATATTATACACTGAAGAGCCAAACAAACTGGTACACGTAAATACAGAAACATGTAAACAGGCAGAATACAGCGCTGGTGCAGTTTTTAAATCGGTTACTGCTGCTACAATGACAGGTTATCAAAATATAAGTGAGTTTTCGTGGTGTTATAGTCGGCGTACGAGCGATAGGACACAGCATCTGTGAGATAGCGATGAAGTGGGGATTTCACGAGTGTACCGTGAATATCAGAACTCCGGTAAAACATCAAATCTCCGCCGGCCGGTGTGACCGAGCGGTTCTACGCGCTACAGTCTGGAACCGCGCGACCGCTACGGTCGGTGGTTCGAATCCTGCCTCGGACATGGATGTGTATGTTGTCCTTAGGTTAGTTAGGTTTAACTAGTTCTAAGTTCTAGGGGACTGATGACCTTAGAAAGTAGTCCAATAGTGCTCAGAGCCACTTGATCAGATCTCCGACATCGCTGCGGCCGGAAAACAGGAGCAACGACGACTGAAGAGAATCGTTCAACGCGACAGAAACGCAACCCTTTCGCAAATTGCTGCAGGTTTCAATGCTGGGCAACAACAAGTGTCAGCGTGCGGACCATTCAACGGAACATCATCGATACGGGATTTCGGAGCCGAAGGCCCACTCGTGTACCCTTGATGACTGCATGACACAAAGCTTTACGCCTCGCCTGGGCCCGTCAGCACAGACATTGGACTGTTGATGACTGGAAACATGTTGCCTGGTTGGACGAATCTCATTTCAAATCATATCGAGAGGACTGAAGTGGACAGGTATTGGAGACTGCTTCAAGAATCCGTGAGCCGTGCATGTCATCAGGGGACTGTTCAAGCTGGTGAAGGCTCTGTAATAGTGTGGGGCGTGTGCAGTTGGAGTGATATGGGACATCTGATACGTCTAGATACGATTATGACAGGTGGCACGTACGTAAGCATTTTGGCTGATCACCTGCATTCATCCGTGTCCATTTTACATTCCGACAGACATGGGCAATTCCAGCAGGACAATACGACGCCCCACACGTCCAGAGGGGCTTCAGGAACACTCTTCTGAGTTTAAACACTTCCTCTGGCCATCAAACTCTCCAGTCAACAACATTATTGAGCATGACTGGGATGTCTTGCAACGTGCTGTTCAGAAGGGATTTCCACCCCTCGTACTCATACGGATTTATGGACAGCCCTGCAAAATGCATGGTGTCAGTTACACACAGCACTTCTTCAGACATTAGTTGAGTCCATGCCACATCGCGCATCGACATTTCTGCGTGCTCCCGGAGGCCCTACACGATATTAAACAGGTGTACCAGTTTCTTTGGCTCTTCAGTGGATAACACAAATATAGGTAGAGTATTTGCCACTGAGTTTTGAGATTACTTAAATGCTGCTAATGGCTGCAACTATCTCTTGGAAACTGAAATCAGCGGGGAATGCATATATTTTTTTAATTTTTTTAAAAATTTTGCTACTTGCAAAGGAGAAGCTATAAAGTGTGTAGCAGATGTAAATCTTCATGTGAGGTATGTAAGCAAACGTATAGATCAATTTTATTTCGATATTCACCATAAAACTAGAATCTTTAGACGTATCAAATAAATGAATAACACAGTATGCATCAACTGAATGCTGTATATCTCGGCTTTGTATTGTATGCAAACTAACATAAAGTATGTGATAATAATCGCTCATTTCACAGATGTAAATATTTTGTACCACAAGTTTTTTTAGGGGCCAACGTGTAACAACAGTCTTGCAGAAGGAAAAGAAATAAAGCCACTAAAAATACACAAAAAGTGCTGAAACGTGCAAGGGGGGGGGGGGGGGGGGAACAAAAGTGCAAAAACGGTATCTTGCGTAGAGCAAAATCCCTCTCCAATTTTTCTCAGCAAGAACGGGAGTAAGAAGAACTGAAATATTCACAAGGTGATTGATACCTGGTCTCTTCTGCTTCCCAGGCAGATAGTACAGTTAACTGACTACAGCAGGGTGACAAGGAAGCCTTTCTCCCATAAACATATGACCTCGTACATAAAACTAAGATTGTAGCATGTTCGGTGACAGTGTGTCCTGATCGGCCCAGGATCTTTTATCTGTCGTATCCGGTCGCACATCTCCTTCAATTCTCATGTAGTCACACGCCGTAATTTCCATCACTATACCAGTAAAGGAACCATACCGAGGAGGAAAGCTAAGCCCTTTTCGCCGACGCATTTACATGCAGAGTCGCCCTCCTTTCTGCCCTCTAACCGTAACGTATCGCTGCGGATTATCGACTGGTGGGACGCCATTGCTCACGCCGGCCCAACTCTTCCACATTCTGCCTTAGGCGCTGCTGACATAAAGGCCACTGTAAAATGAGACCCACAGGAAACAACTAACTACCGCCATAAATCGCGATCATAATTCATTGGCAGGCAGACAATCTCGTTACTACAGCACGGCACTTTGTCGCAGGGCGCTCGGCAGCAGAAAAGGAATTCCTTTTCCTTCTCCTCTATTTGTAGCAGTGTCCTCTGAATGATGTGCGGTGGAGAATAGCGTGGATGCCACAGACACACAAAATGTAGTGGCCAGTAATAAATCCGAGGCGCACGGAGGCGGGGACGTGGCGCTCGGCTAAATTACGAGCGCGGACAATGCGCAGGTGAGCTACAGAAACAAAAGCTGCTTGCACTACTTGCTGTGCTGTTCCTCTTGCAGGAGGCACAGGGCAACAGACAACCACTACAGGTAGGAAGGCAATTAACTGCAGACTAAACATAACAGCGTGGGCTTTCGTGGCCCGAGCCCATTTCGATAAATTTTTCTGGACTGTATTGTATGTGACAAAACTACCGACGTTTTGCAATACTTGTGACAGAAAGGGTGTGCGAGAGAAGTAATGAGACTCATTTTTTATCTACAAACTTCTAATTTTTTTTTCAAATAACAAAGTTGTTCACTTCAAAGCAGTTCCCTTCGGCAGCTATACACCGGTGGACTCATTGTTCCCCGTCTTGGTAGCGGCGCTGAAAAGCTTCAACTGGTAGGGCCTCAGACATGTCGGCCACATTCTCTTGAATGTTCTCCAGCGTCCTAAAATGACGTCATGTTAAGACATTTTGGAATTTCGGGAAAAGAAAAAAGTTACAAGGACTCTGATCAGGTGAACAGAGGGGTTGTGGAACGACTGGAATGCCTATTGAAGTTAAAAAATTTTTGACGGAAGTGGCGTGGTGCGTTGTCAAGGTGCACCATCCAATTGTCTGCAATGTCTCGTCTCACGCGATTCATTCTTTTCCTGAGCCGTTCAAGGACACCTTTGTAAAGCACCTGGAAGAACAAAGTCATGATGCATGATAGCCCTATTGTTATAAAAGCAAATCATATTTGTTTTGGTCTTTGATTTGCTCATTCGAGCTTCATTCGGTCGAGGAGAGCTCTCAGAGTGCCACACTTCGCTTTCTCGCTTAGACTCAGGATCGCACTCAAAAATCCAGGACCACCTGTGATCACACGACTGGATCATTTGTGTTCAATGGCAACCATTGCCTCTCGTTTCTTCGATTGTACGTCTGCTAGATGCTTTGGCGCGATACTTTCACATGTGCAAAACTTCGGTCAAAATTTGATCTACGGTGGAGGTGTTTAAGTTTAACAGGTAATCCATTATCCTTATTGTTAACCATTGGCCAGACTCAAACTCCAAAGATAATGACTTTCTTTTCTTGTTTGATACAAATTAATCAGTTCTTCTTCTTTTGGATGACATAGTTAGAATCTATCAAACTAACCAATTCCATGGCTAAAACGATTCCGCACGAAACACGTCCGAAACTGTCGTAAGCCCAACACTGTGTGGACAATTTGGGAAAATATGAATGCACGGTACTGAAACAGATGAACAGCATAACTCTGGACTTGCATAAAATGGGATAGCTGAGTCAGGGTATTATTGTAAAATTCCTTTTGTAAACGTTACATACTTTACAAGTACAAAATAGTGGTATTAAAAGGTTTATGCACTTTATCTTAGTATCAACATCTTGTAGAATACATTACCATAATATACACTCCTGGAAATTGAAATAAGAACACCATGAATTCATTGTCCCAGGAAGGGGAAACTTTATTGACACATTCCTGGGGTCAGATACATCACATGATCACACTGACAGAACCACAGGCACATAGACACAGGCAACAGAGCATGCACAATGTCGGCACTAGTACAGTGTATATCCACCTTTCGCAGCAATGCAGGCTGCTATTCTCCCATGGAGACGACCGTAGAGATGCTGGATGTAGTCCTGTGGAACGGCTTGCCACGCCATTTCCACCTGGCGCCTCTGTTGGACCAGCGTTCGTGCTGGACGTGCAGACTGCGTGAAACGACGCTTCATCCAGTCCCAAACATGCTCAATGGGGGACAGACCCGGAGATCTTGCTGGCCAGGGTAGTTGACTTACACCTTGTAGAGCACGTTGGGTGGCACGGGATACATGCGGACGTGCATTGTCCTGTTGGAACAGCAAGTTCCCTTGCCGGTCTAGGAATGGTAGAACGATGGGTTCGATGACGGTTTGGATGTACCGTGCACGATTCAGTGTCTCATCGACGATCACCAAAGGTGTACGGCCAGTGTGGGAGATCGCTCCCCACACCATGATGCCGGGTGTTGGCCCTGTGTGCCTCGGTCGTATGCAGTCCTGATTGTGGCGCTCACCTGCACGGCGCCAAACACACATACGACCATCATTGGCACCAAGGCAGAAGCGACACCACTGGAGGCGGGCTGCACGATGTTGGGGCGTGAGCGGAAGACGGCCTAACGGTGTGCGGGACCGTAGCCCAGCTTCATGGAGATGGTTGCGAATGGTCCTCGCCGATACCCCAGGAGCAACAGTGTCCCTAATTTGCTGGGAAGTGGCGGTGCGGTCCCCTACGGCACTGCGTAGGATCCTACGGTCTTGGCGTGCATCCGTGCGTCGCTGCGGTCCGGTCCCAGATCGACGGGCACGTGCACCTTCCGCCGACCACTGGCGACAACATCGATGTACTGTGGAGACCTCACGCCCCACGTGTTGAGCAATTCGGCGGTACGTCCACCCGGCCTCCCGCATGCCCACTATACGCCCTCGCTCAAAATCCGTCAACTGCACATACGGTTCACGTCCACGCTGTCGCGGCATGCTACCAGTGTTAAAGACTGCGGTGGAGCTCCGTATGCCACGGCAAACTGGCTGACACTGACGGCGGCGGTGCACAAATGGTGCGCAGCTAGCGCCATTCGACGGCCAACACCGCGGTTCCTGGTGTGTCCGCTGTGCCGTGCGTGTGATCATTGCTTGTACAGCCCTCTCGCAGTGTCCGGAGCAAGTATGGTGGGTCTGACACACCAGTGTCAATGTGTTCTTTTTTCCATTTCCAGGAGTGTAGAAAGAAAATAATGAAGCCTAAGTAACCCATACAAATATAATGGTAACCAACAAATAACAATATGATGTGGAAAACAAAACTTCTTCATGTTTAAACTGATGTCTGGATCATTAATGTTATCATCAAAACAACCAGGATCACAGGAATCACAATACATTTCACATAAAAATTTCAGAAATATCACAACTCCTTTTACTGCAGTCTGCTGTTGCCTCCATTTTGAATTTAATTGAGCTACCATTGTATCTCACAAGATACTGTGGGTACCGATAGAAACAAACCAACATTGTGCTGCTATCTGTTATGAACATGATGAACTTGTAGCACTAATCAACGTAGATCAGGGTTTCAATTGTATTCCTCCTCTTGGTTTGAAAAATTTAAATTTGGAGGTTACCATCATCTTTCCGCACAAACTCCTTTTTTTGTCCAAACGCTGTGCTTTCTTTATCAGCTTATAGTGTTATCCAATGTTTTGTATTTATTTATCTTTTAAAAATTATTGCCAATTTTACTAACATGCACTGGAAGTCAGAACCACTTCTTATTTGCAATGACATAATAGGCTCTGTGTGGGGTAGCTTCCATGAGCTAATCCTGCAAAACCTGATATGAGGGAACTGCTCATCTTAATTTTGACACACCTTAGCAAATGCGTTTGAGCCAGTTGATGTATTTTAGTCAAAGCACGAGGTCAGAATAGCTCGTTTCCGGGAACTAGTTTTACTTACATGTTTTATTTACATGCTGGCAAGTTTCTTTTTTTATTAGCACATTGCGGGAGTTCCAGTGGAAAACCCTTACACATCCTCCATACAGTCCAGATCTCTACCATGCGACTATTATATTTTTAGAGACCTGAAGAAAGTCATTTGTAATCTTCAACTTGTACACTTGGACTCAATCATGGTTCATTAGGCAACGACAAACGTTTTTCCATGAAGACACTGATAGATATAGTGATTGCTTTTGAAAGAATAAACACCTCACTTACTTTTTTTCAGTCTGTCTCATTTTCGTTTGACTATCCCTTATACGAAGGCTGCTCTGCAATATTTTGGATGAAATTCAGATTTTTAATGTTTTATCTATTGTAGAAATACACTCCTGGAAATGGAAAAAAGAACACATTGACACCGGTGTGTCAGACCCACCATACTTGCTCTGGACACTGCGAGATGGCTGTACAAGCAATGATCACACGCACGGCACAGCGGACACACCAGGAACCGCGGTGTTGGCCGTCGAATGGCGCTAGCTGCGCAGCATTTGTGCACCGCCGCCGTCAGTGTCTGCCAGTTTGCCTTGGCATACGGAGCTCCATCGCAGTCTTTAACACTGGTAGCATGCCGCGACAGCGTGGACGTGAACCGTATGAGCAGTTGACGGACTTTGAGCGAGGGCGTATAGTGGGCATGCGGGAGGCCGGGTGGACGTACCGCCGAATTGCTCAACACGTGGGGCGTGAGGTCTCCACAGTACATCGATGTTGTCGCCAGTGGTCGGCGGAAGGTGCACGTGCCCGTCGACCTGGGACCGGACCGCAGCGACGCACGGATGCACGCCAAGACCGTAGGATTCTACGCAGTGCCGTACGGGACTGCACCGCCACTTCCCAGCAAATTAGGGACACTGTTGCTCCTGGGGTATCGGCGAGGACCATTCGCAACCGTCTCCATGAAGCAGGGCTACGGTCCCGCACACCGTTAGGCCGTCTTCCGCTCACGCCCCAACATCGTGCAGCCCGCCTCCAGTGGTGTCGCGACAGGCTTGAATGGAGGGACGAATGGAGACGTGTCGTCTTCAGCGATGAGAGTCGCTTCTGCCTTGGTGCCAATGATGGTCGTATGCGTGTTTGGCGCCGTGCAGGTGAGCGCCACAATCAGGACTGCATACGACCGAGGCACACAGGGCCAACACCCGGCATCATGGTGTGGGGAGCGATCTCCTACACTGGCCGTACACCTCTGGTGATCGTCGAGGGGACACTGAATAGTGCACGGTACATCTAAACCGTCATCGAACCCATCGTTCTACCATTCCTAGACCGGCAAGGGAACTTGCTGTTCCAACAGGACAATGCACGTCCGCATGTATCCCGTGCCACCCAACGTGCTCTAGAAGGTGTAAGTCAACTACCCTGGCCAGCAAGATCTCCGGATCTGTCCCCCATTGAGCATGTTTGGGACTGGATGAAGGGTCGTCTCACGCGGTCTGCACGTCCAGCACGAACGCTGGTCCAACTGAGGCGCCAGGTGGAAATGGCACGGCAAGCCGTTCCACAGGACTACATCCAGCATCTCTACGATCGTCTCCATGGGAGTATAGCAGCCTGCATTGCTGCGAAAGGTGGATATACACTGTACTAGTGCCGACATTGTGCATGCTCTGTTGCCTGTGTCTATGTGCCTGTGGTTCTGTCAGTGTGATCATGTGATGTATCTGACCCCAGGGATGTGTCAATAAAGTTTCCCCTTCCTGGGACAGTGAATTCACGGTGTTCTTATTTCAATTTCCAGGAGCGTATGATGGGAGACTGAACAATTTATGCATTGATCAGTACCATTTAAACTGCAGATGATTCATATTGTGTGATTGTGTTGTGGAACTAAGAAACAAAGTTTACTGACATGCGAACTTACATTCTCTTACTTGGAGGCTAACAGACGTTTTACCCCATAAGTTGACATGTTTCAGCAAAACTGAAACAAACTTCCCATGTTGTTGTGGTCTTCAGTCCTGAGACTGGTTTGATGCAGCTCTCCATGCTACTCTATCCTGTGCAAGCTTCTTCATCTCCCAGTACTTACTGCGACCTACATCCTTCTGAATCTGCTTAGTGTAGTCATCTCTTGGTCTCCACCTACAATTTTTACCCTCCACGCTGCCCTCCAATACTAAACTGGTGATCCCTTGATGCCTCAGAACATGTCCTAACAACCGATCCCTTCTTCTGGTCAAGTTGTGCCACAAACGTCTCTTCTCCCCAATTCTATTCAATACTTCCTCATTAGTTATGCGATCTACCCATCTAATCTTCAGCATTCTTCTGTAGCACAACATTTCGAAAGCTTCTATTCTCTTCTTGTCCAAACTATTTATCGTTCATGTTTCACTTCCATACATGGATACACTCCATACAAATAATTTCAGAAAAGACTTCCTGACACTTAAATCTACACTCGATGTTAACAAATTTCTCTTCTTCAGAAACGCTTTCCTTGCCATTGCCAGTCTACATTTTATATCCTCTCTACTTTGACCATCATCAGTTATTTTGCTCCCCAAATAGCAAAACTCCTTTACTACTTTAAGCGGCTCATTTCCTAATCTAATTCCCTCAGCATCACCCGGCTTAATTCGACTACATTCCATTATCCTCGTTTTGCTTTTGTTGATGTTCATCTTATATACTCCTCTCAAGACATTGTCCATTCCATTCAACTGCTCTTCCAAGTCCTTTGCTGTCTCTGACAGAATTACAATGTCATCGGCGAACCTCAAAGTTTTTATTTCTTCTCCACGGATTTTAACACCTACTCCGAACTTTTCTTTCGTTTCCTCTACTGCTTGCTCAATATACAGATTGAATAACATCGGGGAGAGGCTACAACCCTGTCTCACTCCCTTCCGAACCGCTGCTTCCCTTTCATGCCCCTCGACTCTTATATCTGCCATCTGGTTTCTGTACAAATTGTAAATAGCCTTACGCTCCCTGTATTTTACCCCTGCCACCTTTAGAATTCGAAAAAGAGTATTCCAGTCAACATTGTCAAAAGCTTTCTCTAAGTCTACAATTGCTAGAAACGTAGGTTTGCCTTTTCTTAATCTTTCTTCTAAGATAAGTCGTAAGGACAGTATTGCCTCACGTGTTCCACTATTTCTACGGAATCCAAACTGTTCTTCGCCGAGGTCGGCTTCTACTAGTTTTTCCATTCATCTGTAAAGAATTCGTGTTAGTATTTTGCAGCTGTGGCTTATTAAACTGATAGTTCGGTAATTTTCACATCTGTCAACACCTGCTTTCTTTGGGATTGGGATTATTATATTCTTCTTGAAGTCTCCGGGTATTTCGCCTGTTTCATACATCTTGCTCACCAGATGGTAGAGTTTTGTCAGGACTGGCTCTCCCAAGGCCGTCAGTAGTTCCAATGGAATGTTGTCTACTCCGGGGGCCTTGTTTCGACTCAGGTCTTTCAGTGCTCTGTCAAACTCTTCACGCAGGATCTTATCTCCCATTTTATCTTCATCTACATCCTCTTCCACTTCCATAATGTTGTCCTCAAGTACATCGTCCTTGTATAGACCCTCTATATAGTCCTTCCACCGTTCTGCTTTCCCTTCTTTGCTTAGAACTGGGTTTCCCTCTGAGCTCTTGATGTTCATACAAGTGGTTCTCTTATCTCCAAAGGACTCTTTAATTTTCCTGTAGCCAGTATCTAGTGAGATAAGTCTCTACATTCTTATATTTGTCCTCTAGCCATTCCTGCTTAGCCAGTTTGCACTTCCTGTCGATCTCATTTTTGAGACGTTTGTATTCCCTTTTGCCTGCGTCATTTATTGCATTTTTGTATTTTCTCCTTTCATCAATTAAATTCAGTATTTCTTCTGTTACCCAAGGATTGCTACTAGCTCTCGTCTTTTTACCTACTTGATCCTCTGCTGCCTTCACTACTTCATCCCTCAAAGCTACCCATTCTTCTTCTACTGTATTTCTTTACCCCATTCCTGTCAATTGTTCCCTTATGCTCTCCATGAAACTCTGTACAACAACTGGTTCTTTCAGCTTGTCCAGGTCCCATCTCCTTAAATTGCCGCCTTTTTGCAGTTTCTTCAGTTTCAATCTACAGGTCATAACCAATAGATTGTGGTCAGAGTCTACATCTGCCCCTGGAAATGTCTTACAATTTAAAACCTGGTTCCTAAATCTCTGTCTTCCCATTATATAATCTATCTGATACCTTTTAGTATCTCCAGGGTTCTTCCATGTATACAACCTTCTTTCATGATTCTTAAACCAAGTGTTAGCTATGATTAAGATGTGCTCTGTGCAACATTCTACCAAGCGGCTTCCTCTTTCATTTCTTAGCCCTAATCCATATCCACCTACTACGTTTCCTTCTCTCCCTTTTCCTACACTCGAATTACAGTCATCCATGACTGTTAAATTTTCATCTCCCTTCACTATCTGAATAATTTCTTTTATTTCATCGTACATTTCTTCAATTTCTTCGTAATCTGCAGAGCTAGTTGGCATATAAACTTGTACTACTGTAGTAGGTGTGGGCTTCGTATCTATCTTGGCCATAATAATGCGTTCACTATGCTGTTTGTAGTAGCTTACCCGCACTCCTATTTTCCTATTCATTATTAAACCTACTCCTGCATTACCCCTATTTGATTTTGTGTTTATTACCCTGTAGTCACCTGACCAAAAGTCTTGTTCCTCCTGCCACCGAACTTCACTAATTCCCACTATATCTAACTTTACCCTGTCCATTTCCCTTTTTAAATTTTCTAACCTACCTGCCCGATTAAGGGATCTGACACTGCACGCTCCGATCCGTAGAACACCAGTTTTCTTTCTTCCTACAGTGAAATTGTAAAATTTGTAAATTTGTGGTAAGATCTCATGGGACCAAACTGCCGAAGTCATCGATCTCTGAGCCTCCACACTACTTAATCTAACTTAAACTAACTTACGCTAAGGACAACACACACACGCCGCCCGAGGAGGACTCGAGCCTCCGACGCAGGGAGCCCGACAAGGCCCCCTAGTAGAGCGTGCGGCTGCCCTGCGCGGCGTGAAATTATAACAAATTACACAATATTACAGCATAATTCTTACAAACTACCTATGCTACAGTAAAACGGCAACAAACTATCCCATGTTACAGCATAGTCGGGGAAAATGCCGCTGTTAAAGTGAAATTGTAGCAAATTACCACATGTTGCTGCAAAATTGTAACAAAATGCCATATGTCACAGCAAAATTTTAATAAGTTGCCCCGTATGTTAGCAAAATTGTAACACATTACCACTCAGTATACATAAGTTTTGTTCGGTATTTGTAGGAAAGTCTACCGGCCGCTGTGGCCGACTGGTTCTAGGCGCTTCAGTCTGGAACCGCGCTTCTGCTACGGTCGCAGGTTCGAGTCCTGCCTCGGGCAGGTAAGAAATGAGGAATCCGCGAGGAAGGGAATATCTGGATAACATAGACAAGAAGAAGATATAAGATGAATTGACGTCTGTTAAGACCTCAGGGAATAACTTCCGAGGTGCTAGAGCGAGATGGGGAGGATATTGGTGTTTAACGTCCCGTCTACAACGAGGTCATTAGAGACGGAGCACAAGCTCGGATTAGGGAAGGATGAGGAAGGAAGTCGGCAGCGCCCTTTCAAAGGAACCATCCCGGCATTTGCCTGGAGTGATCTAGGGAAATCACGGAAAACCTAAATCGGGATGGCCGGACGCGGGATTGAAACGTCGTCCTCCCGAATGCGTGTCCAGTGTGCTAACCACTGCGCCATCTCGCTCGGTGAACTAGAGCGAGATGTAGAGGACATAAACTGTAAAGGAAGACAGAGACTGGAATACATCCAGCAAATAATTGCTGATGTAGGCAGCAAGGGCTACTCTGAGATGAAAAGGTAGGCGCAGGAGAGGAATTCATGGCGGGCTGCATCAAACAGTCAGATGACCGGTGACTGAAAAAAATGATTATGGACATAAGAAGTATAACAGATTTTTAGGTAGAGATTCTCAATAAATGTCTACTGTTGAGCAGATTCTTTCCCCATCCACATCAGTTGTCAAATTTTCCATATCCTAAAGAGTTTTTCCCTGACGTCACAGTGGAAGAAGGTCATCTGTACTAAGCATAGAATCCAAGAGGGACACTTTTTAAAAATCCAAGATGGCCACTAGGTATAAATTACAAGATGGCAGACCTTAGCATAGCTGTCCAATGTCACAGTCCAAGATAGTGAATTAACATAGCACTTCATAACACTGTCCCTTTACATCACAGGCCACTTGTGCTAAGTAATGAATCCAAGGTGGCGAGGATGACAGGCCTCGGGATATTGATGCAATCTTCATGGCTGTCAGATTACTGGTGTCATCAGTGATTATGTCAGCATCTAATTGGCTATTCAAGATCGCCGACCTGGGAAAACAGACACAACTGCAACAACAGGCCAGTAGCAACATATTTATTTCAGTTTTCATGCCTTTGCGGTCGCGTAACTACCGATTCATCCGCAACATTTGGCTTACTAACCCACAGGTGGACTTGGCACTTGTGCTCTCTACAGAATAGTCGGAGATGTATCATCATGAAACATCATCAGAGATCTGCTACCTCCAAAGAGAAAAAAACTGAGTTCCACCTTCGATTGTAAGTACTAACGCATTCCTCTCTCTCAGTGTTATTATACGTTGTGTATATGTCTGTGTTTTCATGGTTTTAATTTATGTCTCACTCAGCACAACTACCCAGAGGTTGCAGTGCCTGACACAATGGAGTAACAAACAGAAATCAGTTCTTCACACAAACATGGTCTCTGATGCATCTCCCAACGAGTTGGAGTGGGAATTAAGTCAGTATGCAGAACTGTTTACAGAAAACAAGATTCAAAACTCAACAACGTACAAACAATTTTTTGAGCCACAGCTACGTCATTTCGTAGTCCTGCAGCTCAGCACTACTAAGCAACTTCCTACCATGTTAAGATCATTTTAGCACCTGATATAGACTCATAGTTTTACTAGAAGTAGAGGATGTAATTGGTGTACAACACTTACCGTTCAACTGTATAGCCAGCTCAAATACAGAGAAGATTGAAAGACAACTGACTACACCCCATTCCCTCGAGACATCGATTTCTTCAGGAACAGCAACAGTGCATCAATTGTCAACATGTTTGGTGGTGTCATGTTCAAGTTAACATCTCAAGGCGCAACACAGTACATACACACTGAAGAGCTAAGGAAACTGGTACACCTGCCTAATATCGTGCAGGGCCTCCACAAGCACGCAGAAGCGCCGCAAAACGACGTGATATGAACTCAGGTGATGTCTGAAGTAGTTCTGGAGGGAACTGACACCTTGAATCCTGCAGCGCTGTCCATAAATCCGTAAGAGTACGAGGTGGTGGTGATCTCTTCTGAACAGCACGTTGCGAGGCATCGGAAATATACTCAATAATGTTCACGTCTGAGGATTTTAGTGGCCAGCCGAAGTGTTTATACTCAGAAGAGTGTTCCTGGATCCATTCTGTGGCAATTCTGGACGTGTGGGTGATCAGACAGGATGCTTACATACATGGCACCTGTCAGAGTCGTATCTGGACGTATCAGGGGTTCCATATCACTCCAACAACACATGCCCTGCACCATTACAGAGCCTCTACCAGCTTGAACAGTCCCCTGCTGACATGCAGGTCCCATAGATTGATGAGATTGTCTCCTACCTATACAGGTCCACCCGCACGATACAATTTGAAACGAGACTCGTCCACCAGGTAACATGTTTCCAGTCATCAACAGTCCAGTGTCGGTGTTGACGGGCCCAGAAGAGGCCTAAAGCTTTGTGTCGCGCAGCCATCAAGGGTACACGAATGGTCCTTAGTTTCCTAAAACCCATATCGATTATGTTTCTTTGAGTGGTTCGCACGCTGTCACTTGTTGATGGCTCAGTATGGAAATCCGCAGAAATTTGCGGCAGAGTTGCACTTCTGTCACGTTGAACGATTCTCTTCATTCATCATTGGTCCCGTTCTTGCAGGATCTTTTTCCGACCTCAGCGACGTCGGAGATTTGATGTTTTACCGGAGACCTGGTATTCACGGCACCCTCGTGAAATGGTCGTACGGAAAAATCCCCAGTTTATCGCTACCTGGAATGTGCTGAATCCCATCGCTTGTGCGCCGACTGTAACATTACGTTCAGATTTACTTAAATCTTGACAACCTGTCATTGTAGCAGCAGTAACCGATCTAACTGCGCCGGACACTTGTTGTTTTATAAAGGCTTTGCCGATTGCAGTGCCGTCTTCTGCCTGTTTACATATCTCTGTATTTGAATACGCATGCCTGTACTAGTTTCTTTGGCACTTCAGTGTATTCAATGCACAGAAGTGTCACAAATCTGTGTTGTATGTATGCTGCAATATGGATAGCCATGGACAGACTCAGTCTGTGGTAAGCACTGGTAAAGCACTCCTTGATGAAGCACCCAGGTATGCATTGGAACATAAAGTTCACAAGTTGTAGGAGGAGTAAGCAGATGTATATGTGAGTTATACATAAGTGTGCTAGCATTACTCCATTACACAGTTCATACATACAGATGGCATACCTAAGTTCATTAGTTTTCCAGTTGGTTGGAATGTATTAAAAGCTGAGTTTAATGAACATAAAAACTGTTATTTGGAAAATATTACTGAATTATAATAGGGAATGACATAGAGAAAAAGATAATATTAACAATAGCGAATTATTCTCCAAAGTTAACAAGTTAAAATTTTATATTAACATTGTATAAATGTTTTACCCAAAATTATATAATAAATAATATTGTTGCTATATGTTTCGTTTTATCATACATATTTCAAGTGGGACTTAAATTCAGCTGTTGGAGAGAGAGTCGTAGCAATTACACATTTGCACTGTCAGAATGATTTTATAGTGCAGTTGTTGCCATGCCGAAGAGACTTAGCACATTTTTTACATGAGATGAAGCTTAGCATTTCAGCAATTGCGGTCTCAGAGATACAGAGAGTAAAAGAGAGAGAGCAGCTCAACAGTTTATGTATTGAAATCGACACCAAACCGGCAGATGGGTACTTCAGCACTGAATAGATGTAGAAAGTGATTTCTTGGCCGATACGTTTTCTCATTTTCCGCCTCTTTTCCCGAAAGCTTCCATCGCAAAGCTATTAACAAGGGGTGCTTATACTGGTATAAACATACCTGCCAAGTTTAGAAAAGGGCTGTCAGTAAAACTCACGTGAGACAAAAAATCTAACGATTTCCGACATACCTCGGCTTGACGAAAATAATAATACTTCTGGGCTGCAAAATACAATAATCCATGCTTTAAACAGGATACTTCAATAAAAACACATCTAAATACATCATAGGCCATTAATTTGTGGATAAACATAACAGTCAAAAAGAAATCCATGTTAAACAGCAGAAGGCGTTGTGAATATTGGTTTGGAGCATACGTAACAGAACTTCCTTGATAAATTATGCAGACACGCGATAACTGAAAAAGGCTTTACACCATCAAACTTATTCAACGTAACGCATGCAAGAAATAATATACTAAACAATGAAAATCGCACGCCAGTGCGACTTTAAAGTCATAGTTGTGGCCTTTTTAGCTTCCTCCAAACAGATTTGAGAAATTTTTTTGTCATAACAGGGACCAGAACTTCTGGTCTTCAAAATAGAAATAGACTCTAGAGATTCATTGGATATGGATGATCTAAACTCTGTTCTATTTTTCTTCACATGGCTGAAGACATATTCACATTCTGCGTTACTATGGGGTATAGTGAGAATAGAGAGCATTACTCTAGAAGTCGGTTACACTTAAGAAGTCCATCGACTCCACGAACTCTTGATATTCGTGCCCAACTGGATTCACTTGCAGCATCATGATTGGCAACAAAACTGTCATCTACCTGAAGAACTGTGAACCGCCTCTGAAGCTCATTCACCACCTCATCTGTAGTTTCATTCTCTTCCTTGCATAACATGATGGGGAACTTTTCTAAGAAAAAACGAATGGCAGAAAACTGTGAATCTTCAATTTTGTCTAACCTAGGAATTTGAGGATGCTTTAACACATCATCCTCGAGTGGAAACTTGTTGATGATGTAGTCATAGAGGGTACAAAATTAGTTTCCCATTGATGAAAAGAAAAGGGATTTATCGGTATCCTGGAGATCATTCACTATGTTCGAAGTCTCATTGTAATAATTAATTCATCATCACTTCTTTGATTTTGAATCAAATTGTCCTCAATTTCAAACAATGAGAAGCTTTTAACAATTTTGGGCTTAACAAACTCGGTTAACAACTACTTTAGCAAGTCCATTAGAAGTTATTATGGGGAAGAAGTCTGAAGGGCAATATTCAGTTGTCAAATACAGGAAAGTCACATGAAGGAAAGTGCAAAAGGCCTTGTCCAAGTTTAAGGACAGGAAAATAAACTGTTTTTGCTCATATGTTGTAGCAGATATCTTACATTTTGGTATGGGTTTGTCACATTTGGGAGAATGTGCTATTCTTTTAGGGGCATGTGTAGTAGCAGAGTCAAGAATTCTCTTCTTCTGAGAGTATTTGGATCCATTCTGTTCAACTCTAGGTATTCTGAAAGATGTCAAGCTTATGGACATGTTTTGCGTACGTAATATTACTTTCTCCTTGAGGAAAGAAAGACGCGAATCCAACTGGTCCAGTAGTCTATCCAAACATCTGCCTAAAGATAACCACATACTATGTACATGACTCAGAGTTTTCGTTGTCTCTTTATTGTGCTAGTTCCTAAATTTATGAAAGCGTGATCTTCTTTTGATGCTATTTTGTAAGACGAAGTGGTAAGCACCCAGCGCCTTTTTCAGCTGCTAGACTAATCACGTGGCAAATGCAACCCTATGATGGCAATACCTGCTTGAACTTCTTCATAACTGCTGAATGTCCATTTTTGTGTCCTACCACAACAGGAGCATTGTCGGAACAGAAATCCACACAGTCTCCAATTGGTGTGTACGAAAATTCAGCTGTGATAACATAAGGTTACCTGTTAAGTGTCACTAGAAGCCTTCTTAAGAGACAATCTCCATTCCTTCCGAACTAACTATGCAAATGTAGACGAGATGTGGCTCAAATTCAAAGATATAGTAGCAACAGAAATTGAGAGATTCATACTTCATAAATTGGTAAGAGATGGAACGGATCCTCCGTGATACACAAAACAGATCCGAACGCTGTTGCAGAGGCAACGGAAAAAGCATGCGGAGTTCAGAAGAACGCGAAATCTCGAAGATTGGCTAAAATTTACAGACGCGAAATTTGGCACGGACTTCAATGCGAGATGCCTTTAATAGGTTCCACAACGAAACGTTGTCTCGAAATTTGGTAGAAAATCCGAAGAAATTCTGGTCATGTGTAAAGTACACAAGCGGCAAGAGGCAGTCAATACCTTCGCTGCGCAGTGCCGATGCTACTGTTACCGACGACTGTGCCGCTAAAGCGGAGTTATTGAACGCAGTTTTCCGAAATTCCTTCACCAGGGAAGACGAATGGAATATTCCAGAATTTGAAACACGAACAGCTGCTAGCATGAGTTTCTTAGAAGTAGATACCTTAGGGGTTGCGAAGCAACTCAAATCGCTTGATACAGGCAAGTCTTCAGGTCCAGATTGTATACCGATTAGGTTCCTTTCAGATTACGCTGATACAATAGCTCCCTACTTAGCACTCATATACAACCGCTCGCTCACCGATAGATCTGTACCTACAGACTGGAAAATTGCGCAGGTCGCACCAGTGTTTAAGAAGGATAGTAGGAGCAATCCATCTAACTACAGACCTATATCATTGAAGTCGGTTTGCAGTAGGGTTTTGAAGCATATACTGTATTCAAACATTATGAATCACCTCGAAGGAAACGATCTATTGATACGTAATCAGCATGGTTTCAGAAAACATCGCTCTTGTGCAACGCAGCTAGCTCTTTATTCGCACGAAGTAATGGCCGCTATCGGCAGGGGATCTCAAGTTGATTCTGTATTCCTAGATTTCCGGAAAGCTTTTGACAACGTTCCTCACAAGCGACTTCTAATCAAAGTGCGGGCCTGTAGGGGATCGTCTCAGTTGTGCGACTGGATTCGTGAATCCTGTCGGGAAGGTCGCAGTTCGTAGTAATAGACGGCAAATCATCGAGTAAAACTAAAGTGATATCAGGTGTTCCCCAGGGAAGCGTCCTGGGAGCTCTGCTGTTCCTGATCTACATAAATGACCTGGGTGACAATCTGAGCAGTTCTCTTAGGTTGTTCGCAGATGATGCTGTAATTTACTGTCTAGTAAGGTCATCCGAAGACCAGTATCAGTTGCAAAGCGATTTAGAAAACATTGCTGTATGGTGTGGCAGGTGGCAGTTGACGATAAATAACGAAAAGTGTCAGGTGATCCACATGAGTTACAAAAGAAATCCGTTAGAATTCGATTACTCGATAAATAGTACAATTCTCAAGGCTGTCAATTCAACTAAGTACCTGGGTGTTAAAATTACGAACAACTTCAGTTGGAAAGACCACATAGATAATATTGTGGGGAAGGCGAGCCAAAGGTTGCGTTTCATTGGCAGGACACTTAGAAGATGCAACAAGTCCACTAAAGAGACAGCTTACACTACACTCGTTCGTCCTCTGTTAGAATATTGCTGCGCGGTGTGGGATGCTTACCAGGTGGGATTGACAGAGGACATCGTAAGGGTGCAAAAAATGGCAGCTCGTTTTGTATTATCACGTAATAGGGGAGAGAGTGTGGCAGATATGATACGCGAATTGGGATGGAAGTCATTACAGCGAAGATGTTTTTCGTCGCGACGAGATCTTTTTACGAAATTTCAGTCACCAACTTTCTCTTCCGAATGCGAAAATATTTTGTTGAGCCCAACCTGCATAGGTAGGAATGATCATCAAAATAAAATACGAGAAATCAGAGCTCGAACAGAAAGGTTTAGGTGTTCGTTTTTCCCGCGCGCTGTTAGGGAGTGGAATGGTAGAGATATAGTATGATTGTGGTTCGATGAACCCTCTGCCAAGCACTTAAATGTGAATTGCAGAGTAATCATGTAAATGTAGATGTAGATGTTTCGCCCTATTGAGTTCCTATTAAACGCTGGTATGAATACCACAGTGGTCACTACTTTATCCCGCAGAATATCATAGAAAGTAACAACAACACGGGACAACTTGGCATTTATATCATTGCTTCCATCCTTTGCCAAAGAAAATGGTCCGTTCTGAAGGCACTAAACAGCTTCAGATGATGAATTTTTTGCTATTTTATTTACAATGCATGTCGTTTTCGAGCGACGACAGCTATATTTCTCTGCAACTTCTGATTCGGGGAAAGTCTTAATAAAACACCAGAACGATCAGTCGCACTTACGGCCACAATGTGTTCCACCTAAAGGGAAGTACATAAACACTCGACCCTAATTACACCACTGTCAACGTTTTCAGACTTGGCAAAAAAGGTGTTGATTTTCTAGTTATCTTTCTTTGATTTACCACACGTCACATGATTACTTAAATCGTTTCTTCCACCACGTGCAATGTTAGTATCACACCCACATACAGTGCAAAAGGCAAATTTTTCTCTCTTTTATGATTTTAGCTTGCACGAAAAATCAACAAAATACGATTCTTTAAATGTCTGGAAGTACTGTTCATCGTCGATTTATTCATGAATCCTACAACAGGAATATAGTCCGTGAAACAGTCCGAGAAGAAATGTCTCGATAATTATTGAAACATCGAAAGGAACCTGGATCACTGAACGCCACATAAAATTATAACATAAGCACTCAAGGCACTTCATTGAAATATGTCAAAGCACAGAAAGTCTTAAACCATTAAATGAACACGACGCCAATCTCGTGAACAAAGAATATGCACATGGTAAAAAAACACGAACACAGAAGTGGAACGAATGTAATTAGTCTACAGGTGGTCAAGGAATATGGGTTAAATTACAACAGGCGAACGGAGAGGAAGAAAGAATTTGCGGAGCAGAGCCTGTCGACACGTAAGATTCACGTGGAAGAACTGTATCCTAGCTTTAAATTCAATTCCAATGACGACAAAAACACCACGTGGTTAAAAGTACTAGTCATATCAAATAATGTATTATCGAATATCGTAAACTTGCCTTCGACCCAAGCAAACTATCGATTGTACGGAAGTGGGATGATCGTCGAATGTTAACATTTCAAATTTTTGTCTTCGAAGTCGTAAAATGACACCGCCTATCCGTAAATCCGTAAAATGTTGCAATTTACCTAAATTTAACGGATAAACCGTAAAAGGTAGCAGGTTTTCATAGGTGACACATCTTCCTGTGCTGGGCGGCTAAGGCTTGGGTAGGCCTTCGACACATACCTCCGCAATGCAGGATCCAAGACACAATGTAGACTGAACACTTTCGTCTGACTTCTGTTGACTAGCTTGTGAGTGCAGCGTTCAGCTTCCATACACCAGGAGACACTACGGATCCTGATATTATTCTTCACAGTAGCAGACGAGTGTACATCAGTGATTTTGAGTTTCCCTCCATAAGAATTGAAATAACATGGTGCTGTATGTGCAATTGCACATCGGCTGCCATTTTAAACTTAGTGCTAATGGACTCTTATCATTGGCATGTGGTGCGGAGGAGACTGTTTAAACATGCACGCTGTCTCAGTGAACTGTAGCAGCAGAGGGTGGGGCAAATTGTCTAAACTTGGAACAACTGTGTACCAGCATTTTAAACTGAGCTCTGAAATTTCACAAATTTACTAGTACAACTCTGATCTCAGGAGAAAATCAGATAACCATCTTGCATTCTATACTTAGCACAAGTGATCTGGCAACCATGCTGGGTGTCCTGCATTCCGAAGTATGGCATCTCGGTTTCTGACATCACAGAAGATGGCCTCATATCCAGCATCTTGGATGTTGTACTTACAACAGTGGGACTACGTCCACCGTCTTGGATATTTGAATTTAAAACACGTGTAGATAAAAATCCTACATCAAGATCTAAATTTTATTTACTGACTACCAGTTTCGGCTCATTATCGAGCCATCTGCAGACCAGTCTAAAAAGTTGTTCAGTATGTTACGCTCATCACACATCATCGCATTTTTTATCGCTAAAGATAACTGAATTTTCCACCCTTTTCCACATAGCAGAAGAGGGCCTGTTTTCAACTGTCCGACATTTTTCGAATTTCCCACTAACTTATATATAGAGCAATTAGCTTACGACGGCTTGGGAGTGGTATATCTGACGAAAGTGCATCTCAACATCAATGACATCGGAGGGCGGGAGAGGAGGAGGGGAGAGTGAAAATCTGACAACAATGCACACTGGCCTCAAATCATCTTAGCGGCATTACTTTAGTGGGAGCTCAAATTACTGTCATTTAAAATAAACAGTACGTGGATCTCATGCTGTTCCACGCACCCTTCATCCGGGTGACTGTATTGTCTTGAAGGCTGCATTCGAAAACGTTGGCAGCTCAAAGGTACGGCGAATGATGGTACCCCTTAGTTAAAGGCAGCAAGGGACAGGAAAGGACACCGGGTGCAATAAGTGTGTATGCCTAGGGACCTCATTCATTATATCGAAGAGGCTATGCCAGCAGCCAATGAGGGAACAGGGTGCAACCAACTGCAGACTGTGGTGCACGTAGTAACAAATGATGCCTGTCGTCAGGGCTCCGAAGTCATTCTTGGGTCATTCTGGCGACTGTCAGATAAGGCCGAGAAGGTCAACCTTACGCGTGAAGTTTCAACGAAGCTCACAATTTGCACTATTGTCCCCAAACTGATTGTGGCCCTTTGGTTCTGAATCAGAGACTTCGAAAGTTCTGGGACAAGCTAGGCTGCGACTTTCTGGACTTACGTCATACGGTTGAGAATTGTACAGTCCCCCGAAATGGGTCAGCCGGCCATTGTGGCCGAGCGGTTCTAGGCGCTACAGTCTGGAACCGCGCGACCGCTACGGTCGCAGATTCGAATCCTGTCTCGGGCGTGGATGTATGTGATGTCCTTAGGTTAATTAGGTTTAAGTAGTTCTAAGTTCTAGGGGACTGATGACCTCAGAAGTTAAGTCCCATAGTGCTCAGAGCCATTTGAACCATTTTTGAACCCTAAATGAGTCAGCTGTGCACTACACATCAGAGGCTGCTACCCAGGTAGCTGACTGCGTATGGAGTGCACACAAGGATATTTTTTAGATTAGGCAACTCTCCACCCAATCCAGATAACAGTAGCTGTAGAAAACCCAGATGTATCTGTGTAAGATCGACAGCAATGCCTCCCACTGATGAGAGTATTAAAATCCTAATGGAAAACTGCCGAAGTGTTCGCAAAAACATGCCAGAGTTTGAAGGGCTCTTGAAAAACTGTGAAGCTCGTGCCATACTTGCTACAGCAAGCTGGTTGAAATCTGACACTAATAGCAGTGAAATTTTTGATGAAAATTTAAGTGTCTATCGAAAGGATAGGCAAATGGGAAATGAAGGTGGTGTATTTGTTACAGGAGACAAAAAACTAAAATCCACCAAGATAGAAATTGAAGCTGCATGTGAGACTGTTTGGCAAGACTCAGTATCAGGGCTGAGGATAAAAAGATAGTTAGATCCCTTTATCACCCTCCAGACTCATCTCCTGATGTAACCGAAAAGTTCAGAGAAAACCTCAGTTCACTTGTTAGTTCCCCAATCATACTGTAATCATCAGTGGAGAATTTAACCATCCAACAATTAATTGGGAAAATTACGATATTATTGGTGTTGGGCGTGATAAGACATTTTGTGAAATTTTACTAAATGCCTTCTCTGAAAACTACCTAAAACAGACAGTTCAGAACCCCACTCATGATGCAAATATCTTGGATCTAATGGCAACAAATAGACATGACCTCTTTGAGGATGTCCACCACGAAACTGGTATCAGTGACCATGACGCGATTGTCGCGACAATGATTACCAAAATAAGAAGCACAACTAAAACATGCAGAAAAATATATATTTTCAGTAAACTAGATAAAAAATCGGTAGTGTCATATCTCAATGAGGAACTTGAAATTTTTAGCACAGGTCAGGAGCATGTAGAGGAGCACTGCCTCAAGATTAAAAGAATAGTTGACCAAGCTCTGGACAGATATGTACCCAGTAAGACAGTTCATAATGGAAGGGAACCTTCATGGTATACAGTCACTGTAAACCAACTTCTAAAGAAACAGAGATTATTATATAATAGATGTAAAACAAAGTATAGGGCTATAGATAGCGAGAAACAGAATGAAACGCATTTGGCTGTCAAAAGAGCAACGCGGGATGCTTTCAATAACCACCGTAGCATAATACTGTCAAATTCTGAAAATTCGAAAAAATTCTGGTCTTATGTAAAGGCTGTTATTGGCACCAAAGTTGGTGTCCAGTCCCTAGCTAATGTGACAGGAACTGAAATTGAGGGTAGCAGAGAAATAGCTGAAGTGCTTTACACCTTTTTTAAATGTTCCTTTACGAAGAAAAACTCAGGAGACTCGTCCCAATGTAATCCTCGTACCAGTGAAAAGATGAATGAAATAAGTATTAGCGTCAGTGGTGTTGAGAAACAGGTGAAGCCGTTAAAGCTGAACAGAGCTCCAGGGCCCGATGTCACCCCTGTCAGATATTGAATTTGTGTCTGAGTTAGCCCATCTTCTGGCTATAATCTATCGTAGATCCCTCGAACAAAACACCGTGCCCTATTCTTGGAAAAAGACAAAAGTCACCCCCGCCCCCCCCCCCCTACAAGAAGGGTAGTATAAGTGATCCACAAAGCTGCTGTCTAATATCCTTAACATCGATTTGTTGTAGAATCTTAGAACATATTCTGAGCTCAAACATAATGAGGAATCTTGAACAGAATAACCTCCACAATGCCAACCACCATGGTTATCAAAAACATCGATCATGTGAAACCCAATCAGCACTTATCTCACATGGTATACAGAAAGCTTTGGATCAAGGCAACCAGGTAGATGTAGTATTTATTGATTTTCGAAAAGCGTTTGACTCACTACCGCACCTACGCTTATTCCCAAAAGTACTATTGTACGGGGAAACAAGTAAAATTTGTGACTGAATTGAGGACTTTCTGGTAGGGAGGATACTTCAGGAGTGCGACAAGTGGAAGTGTGATAGAACTCCCTCTGTTTGTACTGTACATTAATGACCTTGCAGACAATAGCAATAGTAAAATCAGGCTTTTTGCAGGTGATGCGGTTGTCTATAACGAAGTACTACCTGAGAGAAATTACACTAATATTCAGTCAGATCTTGATAAGATTTCAACATGGTGCAGAGGGAAATTTGCTCTAAGTGTCAGAAAAGTAAAATTTTGCACTTCGCAAAACTTAGAAACCTAGTATACTATGACTATAATACCAGTGACTCACTGTTGGAGTTGGCCAACTCATACAAATACTTGGGTGTAACAATTTGTAGAGATATAAAATGGAATGATCACATAGGTTCAGTCGGGGTGAAGCAGGTGCCAGACTTCGGTTTATTGGCAGAATATTTGGGAGGTGCTGTCAGCCTACAAAGGAAATTGCTTACTCGTGCGACCAATCCTAGACTATTGCTCAAGTGTGTGGGGCCCGTGCCAGATACGACTACCAGATGATATTGAACGTATACAGAGAAGGGCAGCACGAATGGTCACAGGTTTGTTTAATCCGTGGGAGAGTGCTACAGAGATACCGAAGACAGACTTAAACTACCCCGAGAACGTCTGTTAACAAAGTTTCAAGAACCGGATTTAAATGATCCACTCTAGGGGTGGGATATACTGCAAAACCCCTACATATCGCTCACACAGGGATCGTGAGGATAAGATCAGAATAATTACTGCACACACAGAGGCACTCAAACCATTATTCTTCCCGCGCTCCATGCGTGAATGGAACGGGAAGAAACGCTAATAACTGGCGCAATGGGACTTATTCTTGCCATGCACCTCACGGTGGTTTACAAAGTAGTAGATGTAGGTGTCCCGATAGCTGATAAAATGATGAAAACATAAACACACAGTCTTTGGCGAAGAAAACACCCGACGCAGCCGGGAATCGAACTCGGAACCTCGTGATCCAGAGACAGCAACGCTAGTCAGCAGACCACGAGCTTCCCAGTAGCATTGCTGTAGCTAGGGCTCTCCAATGGAGACAGCTTGCAGTCCTAGCCAGAGTGGCAGTCAGTATACACAGCGTTGCAAAGTTATAATAAGAGCAGTCTGTCTGCCAGCAAAGAGCGTTAGAACAATGCTTCAGTTGCTTACAAGGGAGTGAGTCAACCTGACAACTCTAAACCTGCCATGAAGTTTTTTATGTACCAAGAATATACCGAAAGTAACACAACATCAAAATTTTAGCTGCTAAGAAAATTGCAAAATTCGTAGCTCGCCAGGCAGCTGGAGAAATATACCTGTAGCCTGCAGTGGATACACAACATGGTGGGCACGTACCCTTGCCCTAGGGCGCATCTGTAAACAGGTAACACAGCACAACACGACCGTAATTTCTAAAGCGAATTTCTTTCTCAGTTGTTCATGGTTACTATTTGCTTGAACTTTCAACTCATTATCTACAATAATTAGAAAGTGCCATTTAGACTATCACAAAGTCTCAAGAACGGAGATAAAGCTGAATTAATTTTCTTTGTTATTTTTTCGTACATGCTTCCTAATAGCATCCGTCTTTGTGCACGTCCCAGAGTTTACAGTGGAATCCAGTTAATCTTTTCAACACTGCAAAGAGAAATATGAAGATTGCTGTAGGCAGTCAAAATCACCTACATCTCCTGAAGACCTATATAGGCAATTTCTTGGACATTCATTTGAATCAAGTCAACATTTCGTTTCAAATTGTGGAAACATTAGAAGAAAGAGGAAATAACTCGGACCATTCCGTGAACTATGGTTCAAACAATGACTGTTGTGCTAAAAATTTCAAATGGCTCAAATGGCTCTAAGACTATGGGACTTACCATCTGAGATCATCAGTCCTCTACACTTAGAACTACTTAAACCTAACTAAGGACATCACACACATCCATGCCCGAGGCAGGATTCAGACCTGCAACAGTAGCAGCAGCCTGGTTCCGAACTGAAGCACCTACAACCGCCAATTAAAGGCCAGAACAAAAATACAGTAACTTCCAAGCCCCAAAAAACGTACAGTACAGTAAATAGCTTTCAGTGACAAAGAGAAGTCTGTAAATTTTTTGTTTCAACGAAGGAGGGAGAATACGCTTAAACATAAACAATGTGCAAAGCTGGTATTAGCTTCGTAAAATCTGAACATGAACTGCATAAACGAAAAAAAAGATTTACACGAAGTATGCAATACGAGCAAAATGAAACTCGCAAAAGTGTGAAAGAAAAACTATTCGAAATTTAGGACTGGTCGTGACAGTCAGTAACTAATACCGAAGGAGATCGATGAGACTGAGCGCTCTGAATTGTACCTGAGATGAACATTACTGATTTCCAGGGTTCTTCGACCTGGCTAAACAGATTCAGGAATTTATATGGAAAAGGAAGTTTCAAAACAACGAAGCTTATTTCTAGTAAACGTATAGAGTAGATGTCATTAATAGGTAACGCTGTAGAGAAACTCTTGACTGACGCGAAGACAAAGCTTCTTGTTATCCATTAAAATGCTGTGTATAAAGCTAGTCAGTCACGTTTCGTGCAAGTATTGTACACAAATCGCACTTTTTTTTTATTGCGAAGAAAAGCAGGGTCGTTTGGGTCGTTTGTACAGTCAGTGAATTCTATGACATATTTGTATACAAGAATGTCAGTGGTAAGTATGAACGGTTTATTGTTTCCGCAGCTTTATACAGGGTGTTACAAAAAGGTATGGCCAAACTTTCAAGAAACATTCCTCTTACACAAAGAAAGAAAATATTTTATTTGGATATGTGTCCGCAAACGCTTACTTTCCATGTTAGAGCTCATTTTATTACTTCTCTTCAAATCACATTAATCATGGAATGGAAACACACAGCAATAGAACGTACCAGCGTTACAGGAATTGTTCAAAATGTCCTCCGTTAGCGAGGATACATGCATCCATCCTCCGTCGCATGGAATCCCTGATGCGCTGATGCAGCCCTGGAGAATGGCGTATTGTATCACAGCCGTCCACAATACGAGCACGAAGAGTCTCTACATTTGGTACCGGGGTTGCGTAGACAAGATATTTCAAATGCCCCCATAAATGAAAGTCAAGAGGGTTGAGGTCAGGAGAGCATGGAGGCCATGGAATTGGTCCGCCTCTACCAATCCATCGGCCACCGAATCTGTTGTTGAGAAGTGTACGAACACTTCGACTGAAATGTGCACGAGCTCCATTGAGCGTAGGTGGAAGAACATGGGGCCCAATCAAGACATCACCAACAATGCCTGCCCAAACGTTCACAGAAAATCTGTGTTGATGACGTGATTGCACAATTTCGTGCGGATTCTCGTCAGCCCACACATGATGATTGTGAAAATTTGCAATTTGATCACGTTGGAATGAAGCCTCATCCGTAAAGAGAATATATGCACTGAAATGAGGATTGACACATTGTTGGATGAACCATTCGCAGGAGCGTACCCGTGGAGGCCAATCAGCTGCTGATAGTGCCTGGACACGCTGTACATGGTACGGAAACAACTGGTTCTCCCGTAGCACTCTCCATACAGTGACGTGGTCAACGTTACCTTGTACAGGAGCAACTTCTCTGACGCTGACATTAGGGTTATCGTCAACTGCACGAAGAATTGCCTCGTCCATTGCAGGGGTCCTCGTCGTTCTACGTCTTCCCCAGCCGCGAGTCATAGGCTCGAATGTTCTGTGCTCTCTAAGACGCCGATCAGTTGCTTCGAACGTCTTCCTGTCGGGACACCTTCGTTCTGGAAATCTGTCTCGATACAAACGTACCGCGCCTCGTGCTAATCCATACATCAAATAGGCATCTGCCAACTCCGCATTTGTAAACATTGCACTGACTGCAAAACCACGTTCGTGATGAACACTAACCTGTTGATGCTACGTACTGATGTGCTTGATGCTAGTACTGTAGAGCAAAGAGTCGCATGTCAACACAAGCACCGAAGTCAACATCACCTTCCTTCAATTGGGCCAAATGGCGGTGAATCGAAGAAGTACAGTACATACTGACGAAACTAAAATGAGCTCTAACATGGAAAGTAGCATTTCCGGACACATGTCCACATAACGTCTTTTCTTTATTTGTGTGTGAGGAATGTTTCCTGAAAGTTTGCCCGTACCTTTTTGTAACACCCTGTATATGTCTTCAGAAACATTAAGGCAAATTAGGACTAAAAATTTAAAAAAAAGGCTGTGTGCATGCAAAAATCTTATATCCGATATAGCAAAATCTAAAAAAAATGAGAGAAAATCATTTTCAATGTTACATCCGAAACGTCTTCTTACCATTTGGAGAAAGTACTGTTCCACTCATCAAGTGACAGTCTGAGTCACCCGTCGATTAAAAAATTGTTCACAGTGTAAGGTTTTTTAAGAAAATCTACATCTACATCTAAGTGATTACTCTGTTATTCACAATAAAGTGCCTGGCAGAGGGTTCAATGAACCACCTTCATGCTGTCTCTTTAACGTTCCATTCTCAAACGGCACGCTGAAAACGAACACTTAAATTTTTCTTATTTTATCTTGATGATCATTCCTCCCTATGAAGGTGGGTGCCAACAGAATGTTTTCGCAATCGGAGGAGAAAACTCGTGACTGAAATTTCATGAAAAGATCCCATCGCACCGAAAAACGCCTTTCTTTTAATGATTGCCACTCCAATTCACTTATCATGTCTGTGACACTATCGCCCCTATTTCACGATAATACAAAACCAGCTGCTCTTCTTTGTACTTTCTCTATGTCATCCGTCAGTCCCACCTTACGCGGTTCCCACACCGCACAGCAGTACTCCAGAATAGGGCGCACAAGCGTGGTGTAAGCACTCTCTTTAGTAGACCTGTTGCACCTTCTAAGTGTTCTGCCAGTGGATCACAGTCTTTGGTTTGCTCCACCTACAATATTATCTATGTAATCGTTCCAATTGAGGTTATTTGTAATTTTAATCCCTAAGTATTTAGTTGAAATTACAGCCTTCAGGTTTATGTAACTTATCGCGTAATCGAAATTTAGCTGATTTCTTTTAGTACTCATGTGAATAACTTCACTTTTCCTTATTCAGGGCCAATTGCTTCTTTTCGCACCATACAGATATCTTATCTGAATCATTTTGAAAGTGGTTTTGATCATCTGATGACTTTCAAGACGGTAAATGACAGCATCATCAGCAAACAATCTAAGACGGCTATTAAGAGTGTCTCGTATGTCGTTAATATATATCAGGAACAACAGAGGGCCTATAACACTTCCTTTGGGAACGCCGAACATTACTTCTGTCTTACTCGATGACTTTCCGTCTGTTACTACGAACTGTGACCTTTCTGACAGGAAATCACGAATCTGGTCGCAGAACTGAGCCGATACTCCGTGGGTACGCAGTTTGATTAGAAGACGCTTGTGAGGAACGGTGTAGAAAGCATTCTGGAAATCTAAAAATATGGAATCAATTTGCCATCCCCTGTCGACAGCACTTATTACTTCATGAGTATAAAGAGCCTGTTGTGTTTCACAAGAGCGATATTTTCTTCGGAGCGCTCCTTGTCATTTCAGGTTTCTGAGCGGAGAAGTATTGTTAAATTTCAGTCATCTGTGCATTCGAGTTGTGCCCAAATAAAACTAGTGATTTCCGTGTAGTGCCTGAATTCACTAGTTTATCTTTTATGCGGTGCAGTGAAAATGTTGATTTTCGTCATCCAGTGTCTTACGTCGCGTTTTTGTGAGGACTACGGGGAATTAAAAATAAAGTTTCATTGTTATTAAAATATAGATTATTCAAAAATTATCATAAAAACAGTGCTGCAGGAATCGTTATCAAACATTTAATGTCAACAAATCAAACTTTAGATGTGAACTGTAAATTATTCAAAAATTAATGGTTCGAGACATTTTCGGCATGGTTTACGTGCTTTAAATTCGCGTGTGTGCATTTTCTATTCTGTGCTACGCGTTCTCTTGTCACGTGTGCGTCTGCGTAGTCGCCGACTCGAGCGCTGCTATTAGCGGTTCCGTCCGCCAAAGAATGAGTAAATTTAACACTGCAGTGCATCTTAGCAGATAAAATTTTGACCCTACATTTCTTTCAGTGTGTTCTTTCCGTGTGAAAAATATCAGAGTAGGTTTCGATGTGTCAGACTGGATCATTCCGTTGTAGGCAAATTTCTCTTTCGCCGTCACATTTATTGTAGCACAATTAATTATAGCAGGTATTTACATAAGCAATTACATAAAAAACTATTGTATACTTTACTGATATAATTATATTTGGAAACACAGATAACATAGATCGTCGTACTGACCTGCATTTGAATGCTATTGTCTGTTTCACAGTGGCGACGTAATACGATTTGAATGGTTCAAGGAACTTCTTTAGCAGCACAAACTGCGTTTATTACGAGAGTATATTGCACTGAATGCAACGAAATTGTGGAGCTTTTTCCTTCCTCCAGTATACAAAAGAGAATTTTTCTTACTCTGCCCTGTCAAACGTTCCTCGATGTGCGCAGGCTGCCTTGCAGTCTATCGAGATAGCAAAAAATTAGGTAAGGAACAAATAGCTAGGGCAATAACTATTACATTTGAGACACCTTCACATGAGATTTGTGTCAGAGTTCTCGTCTTCATTTCTTATTTCCTTCAATAATATACCACTTTTCTTTTAGCCACACAGTTGCCTCCCAATCATGTTTTACCTTCCTCTTGAATTATATTTGAGAGCTCCTATAAATGAATTATTCGTTTTCAAAGTTTCATATTTTCCAGAGAACTACATGTACAAATATCATTGATGCATGAATAGAACCGTAAGCTCTCCAAGTTTGCATTTTACACTTCATAAATGTTCTGAGTGCCACGCTGGTCACATGAGACACGTCCAAGCGGTAGTTCGTTCGATACCTTATGCAGCAACATCCCGTCTATGCTCGTCACAGGAAATGCATTCTCTGAGATGCTCCAAAGTTCTTGAGAGTGGGGTTATGTAAACTCGATCTTCAATGTACCCTAAAAATAAACAACTCACAAGGCGTTGGGCAGATGACCTGGGCGGCCAAAGGAACAGAAACATTATCTTCGCCACTACTTTCAATCAAGCGATACGATGGTTCGTTTAGGTAGCGACAAACATTTATGCCCGAAAGATGGACTGCCCCATTTTGTTGGAAGATAAAATTCTTGGAATCAGCACTCAGTTGTGTCAACAACCACAACTGTAACAAATAGAGGTAAGATGTATCTTTTCACAGAAGAAAACCGGCCTATACAGCTTCGTTGGCGAATCTCGTTCATGCCAAGAATTTCATAAGGATTCTGTGTTCCCCACACCTTGCATGGTGGCGATTAATCTTTCCAGATAAATGGAATGTTGTTTCGTCGCTAAACACACAAAAACTCTTTTCTTACTTTGTCACCATTTTGTCAAGGCATTGCACTCTAGCGCCTTTTGGCTGACACAATGCAAATTCGGTTCTGTTCGTGGATCAGTCGTATTTGTACATGTGATACTTCCCAAAACACAGAAGTCTGAAGACGAATGAATCATTTATAGTAGCGCTGAACATCACAGCGCCGGCCGGGGTGACCGAGCGGTTCTAGGCGCTACAGTTTGGAACCGCGCGACCGCTACGGTCGCAGCTTCGAATACTGCCTCCGGCATGGATGTGTGTGATGTCCTTAGGTTAGTGAGGTTTAAGTAGTTCTAAGATCTAGGGGACTGATGACCATCGATGTTAAGTCCCATAGTCGCTCAGAGCGATTTTTGAGCACTGATAGTTTCTAAAGTAAGGAAGATTAGTGTTAACGTCCCGTCGACATTAAGGGCATTAGAGTCGGAGCACAAGCTTGGAATACGTTAAGGATGGGAATCGGCCGTGCCCTTTCAAAGAAACGATCCCGGCGTTTGTCTGGAGCTTTTTGGGGAGTGCGAGTCCAGTCTTCTAACCACTGCGCCACGTCGCTCGGTCATTAGGAGTTCTAACGCGAGGTTTGCACTGGATGGGTGAATCCGGATAGGAATCCATTTGCTGGGCTGTCTCAACCTCACCACAGTTGTACAGAGTAGACAGTACGGGGTATTCCCATTTTAGAAATTTCGGTTTGTATCTGCTTTTCCTGTCCGCAGATTGTAAATAGATTTCCAGACTTCCCGGAGTTTGATGCGGTCAGGGCTATTTCTTCTGATGCTTAAATATGGTGCCGGTTTTTTGAGTCTGGTGTCCGTAGTTCGTTAGCAGCCTCCATAGCTCAGGTCGCTAGTGGCAACGTGTGCGGCGACACATGACTCGGAAGTAAACGGTTCGAATCCCTATGGCTGCAGAAAGTTTCAGCGCTAGAATTTGACCGGTAAGGGAAGAAGACGTCATGGGGTACGGTTCCTAATCACTAGACTTTGCACCAGTTCCCCATTTAAATTCTAAAACTCTCCGCTGTGTTCCATGCAGTTACGGCATATGACTTTGCCGACGCTGATCTGTTCGTCAACTGGCACGTTAAGCACGGCGGTCGCTTTGTTGGTGTTTAACACGCGTGAGGTGTAAGGTGTATGTTGCCACTCTGTATCTGCCGCCCCTGGTTTCACCCCCTCCCTTCTCTCGTCACCATACAACACAAAACCGAGCGACGGTTCAAATCCCTGTCTGGTAATCCCGATCCAGGTTATCTTGAAAAGAGTTTACTGGGTACTTGTATGTGGCACCGGAATATGATAAATGACGTATGTCTTATGACGCGGATCGCTGACTGTATACGACCGCAGAGCCAGGGATACTGCTTCTGGTCCGAGATTATTATAGTGTTGCAGCAAGAGAGCGCTGGGCGTACAGTTGTAGATAGCCGTCTGTGAGCGAAACACGACGAAGAAGTCAGTTTTTGTGGTATGCTGTGTGAAGCCATCAAGTGTTAGATTAATTTACGTACGTTAATATTGTTGAACTTGGAAGCAGAAGTATTCGTGCAAGCAAGTTAAAGATGTTAAACAATTATGATTTTTGTTTTTTGTCAGGGCGTTAGTATAGATGAATTGGCTGATAATTTGTAATTGTTGAGTAACCCCAGAATGTACATAAAGCGTTCTGATAAAAAGGCTAGTTAGATAATCCATCTTAGTAATGCTTCTAAGATTTGTTAACAGAGCTATGTGTAATTTGACGATTTGCATTTCTGTTGGATTAGTGAGATTAGATAATACTTGCTGTCTAAATCCCATTGTTTGTGAATCAATTGTCAGTAATGTAACTTCAATTGTCAGAAGTTTTTGGATAGACAAACTTAACTTGCAATGTAATTTTTACTAAAAAAAACTCAGTGTTAGTAATTCACCATAAACAGTGTACCTCCTCCCGGTCCAGGTCGTATATTTTTTTTTAAGAAGTTGGAGTTTCTTAAATATTCTCATTTATCAGCCAAAAGAATTTCGTGTGCATCAAAAAGTATTGTGGCCAGTGTTGCACACTGCTGAGCCTAGAGCTACCATATTTTTGTTTCTCATGAGAGAGCAGAAAATATCGCGTTACTCCGTTGCTGCTTTAGACGTAAGACAATTTAATTTATTTGTTATGTGGACAGGGACCAAAGTTATCAGTTTTGAACTGGGCCAGTTAATGTACTTAATAACTGTCTTATGTTCTATAACGGGGATGAGCGTCCTTGTTTACTTTAGATTGTTTGGAAGACAGCTATAATTTTCGCTGTTTGTGGGTTATAGTGGTGAGTCATCGTTACTCCAATGACCTACTTACGTCTCGCTTAATACTATGACTGGTGTGAGGGCACCTCTTTGTTTTATTCGGACGACAACGAGCATTTTCGCTGTTTGTGGGTGAGATGATAGTGAGTGATTGTTCCACTTCACTGAGAGCTGTGTAGCGTCACGACTTGTCTTCGCACAGTTACGACATTTTCATGCACACAGCTTCCTGCACACAGTTTAAAAACGCCGACCTGACGCACAGTACCTTTAATACCGAGGAACGTAACTATTTACACCTTGATGTCGAATCGAAATAGACGTGCTCTCTGGGCGATTCACTGCCATAACTGCGTTTTCATTTCCATACTTGTAGTTATAGATTCATGATGATTAACTGCCTGTATCCCATAGATTCCATTGTGATGCAGAATCACTGAAAATGTGGATCGACTCGGGGTATGCGTCAGCAAAGACAACCAAAGCTGATCTTGCATATTAAGGTAAACAAGTCGCTCATTTTTTTCTATATATTTCTGAATTGTTCTCGGCACACCATCGGAATAATATCTTAATTTCGGAGCGACGTTTATGCAAGTAAGAAATGTGTCGAAGCGTCGCTGGAAAATCGTGATTTTACCCGGCAGATTTGTCGAGCAGGATTCACCAGCTAAGCTCGCCGAGAAAGCCTGTATTCCCATATTGCTACCTATGTTGGTGCTTGCACGGGCTAAAATAAAGTAAAGCTAGCCACTTTGTGTTTCAGGAAGTTTTCGTGAGTAACTAAAACCACGTAATTTAGTTCTGCACTCCTTTCCCATGTCGCATCAGATTAGAAGTGAAACATGCGAGGGTTGATGTAGGGAATTCGAATGGTCAACTTCGGTTTATTGGGAGAATTCTAGGAATATGTGGTTCATTTGTAAAGGAGACAGCACGTAGGACTTAAGTGCGACCTGTTCTTGAGTACTGCCCCAGTGAATGGGATCGGTACCAGGTCTGCTTAAAGGAAGGCAGGCTGATAGATTTGCTACCGGCAGATTCCAACAACAAGCAACAGTTGCGGAGATGTTTCGAGAATTCGAAAGGGGATACCTGGACGTTCTTTCAGAGAGCCGGCATTTGAAGCTGACTTCGGAACGATCCTACCGCTGCCAACGTACATTTATGCTTAAGGAACACGAAGGTAGGAGAAGATGGGGCTCATACGGAGGCAGTCTTTTTACCATCTCTTTGTTTACTAGTGGAACAGGAAAGGAAATGACAAGTAGTTGTACAGGGTACACTCCGCTACGGTGACTTGCAGAGTGTCTATGTACATGTATAACATCTACTCGAGCTTGTTCAGGGCTTCTTAATAGACTCGCTCGGAATCGGATTTAAGGGGGGGAGGGGGGAATCTCATTAGAAGGTTCAAAAAATTCGATCTTTTTATTGCATAAATTGTTAGCTTAGCTATCCAAGAATACGCTGTCAAAATTTCAAAGCGAAATTCGCATCCGTTTAGATTTTATGAGCATAGAACCGTGTGCACATCGGGTACAGGCTCGAGAGCAGATAGGGCGGTGCACTCCAGAAGAGAATGTTGACTCGACTCGGAAGCATTCGAAAAACAAAAAAGCTTGGTGGAAAAGGCAAACTGACAGAGTCATTGGTGAAAAAGCTCAGCACTTATTATGGACTAGCGATTAGAAGACATACAGATAGTGGACAAGATACGAAAAAAGCAATTACGGCGACATACTATCATATAATTTCCATGGATGAAAATCCTCGGCACTTTCGTCCTCGACACGAGTATTGCCCAGAGGGAGAAGACAGCTGGTGCGAGTGGCAGAAACGAACAGTCCATGCAATGGAACATGAACCGCACCCTACTCCATTGCACCCCGACGTACAGAAGGAAATTCCTCCAATATATGAAGATTCATCAAGGGATGAATCTGGTAGCTGAGTGGTCAGCGCGACGGAATGTCAAACCTAACGCCCAGGGTTCGATTCCCGGCTATGTCGGAATTTTCTCCGCTCAGGGACTGGGTGTTGTGTTGCCCTTATCATCATTTCATCCCCATCGACACGCACTTCGCCGAAGTGGCGTGAACTCGAAAAACTGGCACCAGACAAACGGCCCTAGCCACATGGCATTTCCATTTTCAAGGGCTGAATTACTGAAGAAATGTTTAGGTGGCCACACACAGAATGTGAATGAAAGTTTTAATTCCACTATTTGGCGATTAGCTCCTAAATAATTGTACTCCCTTCTAAAAGTCGTTGAATTGGCATCATATTTAGCAGCGGGCTTGTTCTATGAAGGAATTCATCGCTTCTGATGGTCATGAACGAGGCAGCAATTGTAGGCACGCAAAGCTTCAATTAAGCCGAACAAATGGATCAGCGGGTGAGCCGGCAGAATCGAAGAACATCGAAAAGCTCGGAAAGCATTGCTGCAAGAGCAGGACGAAGCCTATGAGGAATAAAAAGGATTACCATATGGTGCAGGAATCGCAGATTAATGGTAAGCATTTTACATTATTGTTAACTTCCTTGAATTTCTAGTTTCCGAGAACGATTTTTCAATCGCGTTTCTTTTTTTTTCACATTTGCATGCAGTCTAATTCAAAAAGTATAGAACCGATCATTAAGAAAATTGATAGTATGATTCTTTATACAATTAAGAATTATATGAACCAACTCGTGAGACGATATCATTGATTTTAAGGGTATCTTTCTTTGCATGATTAGAGAAAAAATCTTGAAAATCGAAATGAATTGCTCCAACGCCTGCAAAATTTTTGAATTTCATTATTTTCACCTGCATTGACTTTCATATTCTTAGAAAATAAGTTATCAATGTCAAATCAAAAAGTTTTTGATTTCAAATGAAAATCGGAATGGCTACACTGCATGCAAATGGATAACTATACTCCCAACATTCAGCGGACATCACTGCGTCACTTCGTTATTTTTGGCTGAAATTATTCAAAAAAACCCACAAAAACTATTCGAAATACGAATGAAATGACGCCAAAATTTGAATAATTTCCAAATAATTATTACCACCCAAAAAGAATCCCAAAAAATCAGTGGCAAGCAGCCTCCTAATGTGGTTTCTCCCCTTAAGACGTTACGACCAAATGCCCTTAACTGAAATGAGTGGAATAAAAATAAGGCGGAACCTAACGTGAGGCATATTTACAACTGTCATTTCTCAAACGCAGTCCACTTCTTCGACTGCCAATCATGTAAGTCGGTATCTATGACTCTCAGTCAGTGAGTAAACGTGCGTAGCGCATATACAGTGTGTCCCATCCATCTTCACCACCCCAAACAACTTTTTGTCCAGAAGCAAAAAGCAAATGATGTTTGACTCCCAGGGATACATTAAAAAGTGTGATTGCCTTTCTTGTAAAATATGAACAGCAATACATCTTTTTTACGTGGGTGCGTATATTTTGTATTCGGTAATCCACTTACTCTCCTTAAGGCCTGTTCAAGAACATTGCGCAATGCACGTGAACATGACACTAAAAACGTAACACAAAACTGACTTTGACTCTCCTGTGGCTAGCACACTAAGTCGCGTGCATTTTCCTTGTGTTTCCAGCTGTTTAGTGTCAACTGCAGCAAGCGGAAGAACTACGTCACCTCGAGTAGCAGCACTGTGTCCTAGCACAGGAAAGTCAAACTCAGTTTTGTGTTGCATTTTTAATAACAACATCCTTACGTGAATAGTACACTATGTCATTTTTCTGAACAGATATTGACGAGTGAAAGTGGTCTGCCGTACAAAAATATGTGGTGAGATTCGCGAAAGACGTACTGCTGTTGGTATCTTCGTAAGGAACAAAGTTAGAAGAAAGGCAACCATGCTGTTGATACTTTTCTTCATTTTTTTGTGGACAAAAATTTATTTGGGGTGGTCAAGGTAAAAAGGACATCCTCTTTATCAACTCGCAGTATATAGTACTGTGTTTCAAAGATGCTCTGAGTGCACCACCCTATCACAGAGGACGTGGCGATTTGAAGAAAAGTAATTAACATATTCAACATAGTAAAAGGCGTCGCACAGGGTGTTTGTAAATTAGTTATAAAACTTTAACCTTTCATTGTGATACGCTAAATAACTTAGAGAAATGTTTGATACAGCATTGGTTGCAGTATATCTCCAAGTTTTATTCCCGCCTAACACTTTTAGCTCCCGACGTTGCCACTAGATGGCATGGGCGAATGAGTTATTCCAACAGTCGTCATGGTGTTGTGTGACGGCCAAGAGAGTGCACGGTATTATTTATGGTTTCATGAATCCAAATCCGCTACTACAGTTCGGAGACAATTCAGAACTAAATATTGTAAGCCACTACTTCAAAAAATGGTTCAAATGGCTCTGAGCACTATGGGACTTAACATCTATGGTCAGCAGTCCCCTAGAACTTAGAACTACTTAAACCTAACTAACCTAAGGACATCACACAACACCCAGCCATCACGAGGCAGAGAAAATCCCTGATCCCACCGGGAATCGAAGCCGGGAACCCGGGCGTGGGAAAGCGAGAACGCTACCGCTCGACCACGAGATGCGGGCTAAGTCACAACTACAGATAGAAACTATTATTAATTGGTACAGTCGTTTCACCGAAACTGGTTGCGTATCACATAGGGCGCCGGGTCAGGATCGGCTAGCAGTTTTTGACACAGCAATTGGAGAACCACAGTCACTGGATTTAATCCCAATGGGCTTCTGCTATGGGGACACATTAAAGACAGGTTGTTTATTCCTCAGTTTCAGGGGAACGTCGACGAACTGCGACAACAGATAACACAAGCAGATGCCACCATATATCAAGACTTGCTTTATAGGATTTGGCAGGAAACTGATTACAGATGGGAAATTTGTTCTGTTACAAAAGGTAGCCACATTGAATATTTGTAAATAAGACGAGAAGATATACTACAATCAGTGCTGCATCAAACGTTTCTGAAAGTTACATAAATTAATTATTATTTGGTTCACTGCGAACGATAGTTTGGGCGTGGAGTACAGAGAGAGCCGGAGTGTTGGATTTCTCGAAGCTATGTTAACGTCTTCGTGCTGGATGCATTACTTAGCATCGTTTTAGAACGTTATATAGGCACCATTCTCTTAAATGGAGGTAATAGCTTACAAGTGACAGTACAGGCCTGTAGTGGTAAATTTGATTACGAAGAATTGCTCCCCGTGCAACGCATACATTTCATGCTTCATTGTGGCTTGTCGCCGTTGCGTTCAATGTTATCAAGCCTTTAGATCGACGCCGGGTCGATTACATTAAATTACCGACACAGCTCCTTCATTTAACCAGCTTGCGACCTCGATTTACATCACCTATTCTTAAACTAGTAAAAAGAAAGTGTCGCTTCTAACCGGCTCTAAACGTTCTGCTTTGCAAGACGATTATTCATGTGCTTTAAGCATATGGAAACAACTTTTCAGTTCTGGTGTGAAAGTGTCTGTCTGCGGCAAAGGTAGCGTAGAAACAGGCCTACCTGGTGGACTGAAACTGTGTCCTTTGCGCTGCCCTCCACGGCCAAATAACGCTGTCGAACATTTTATTAATAACATTTGCTTTCAGTTTACAGTGGCTCTACGACTGAATTCTCACTGTTAACAAAGTAATCATTCACATAAAACTGTGAAAGTATAAATTATTCGTACTACACCTACTGTGGCTATGTTAGGAATGAAAGAAATCACGAAACTGCTAATTAGAACCAACTGCCATAGCTTGCAATATCTTCAAAAGAACCCGTTTGACGCTAAACACGTCATCACAACATGCGTCTTCTAAATACTTCGATGTCGTGTTTGCCCAAGCGACGGAACTATACTGTTTCGACAATAACCGCAACTATTACAAAAACTAAGTAAACATGATTTTTGTTAAAATATCTGAATAGCACCTCTCGGAGAATACACAGACCTGAAAACGTAATGCAGATATGCGATGCCAAGATATTATGTTTCCAGACGGACTGTATTTGGATACTACCTTGACGTGTGATTGATTTATTGTATCAGTTGTTGTTAATAGTGTTCTCGCCAACGACCCTGCTTCTGCGAATACACCGGTTCAATTGATTCAAATGGCTCTGAGCACTATGCTGCTTAACTTCTGAGGTCATCAGTCGCCTAGAACTTAGAACTACTTAAACCTAACTAACCTAAGGACTGCACACACACCCATGCCCGAGGCAGGATTGGAACCTGCGACCGTAGCGGTCGCGCCGTTCCAGACTGTAGCGCCTAGAACCGATCGGCCATCCCGACCGGCAATGCACCGGTTGCCGCCAGATCACCGAAGTTAAGCAACGTCTAGCATGGGCGGTACTCGAATGGGTAACCGCCTGAGCACTCCACGTGCTGTTGGCAGCTTACCCTGTGTCTTTCCTTGCCGTGGAGTGGAGTTGTGGTGGCGCAGAGATGCAGATAACCAGATTTTGGGCCGGTGTCCTGGACTAAATTCAAACCTCTCTCCAGCGTCCCATGAAATTTGGGCATGTAACAATGTTGACTATCTGATGGGGACATTTAGCTTAGTGCTTCAAAAAATGGCTGCGGACACTATGGGTATAACACCTGAGGCCATCAGTCCCCTGGAACTTAGAACTACTTAAACCTAACTAACTCAAGGACATCACACACATCCATGCCCGAGGCGGAATTCGAACCTGCGAACTTAGCGGTCCCACGGTTCCAGACTGTAGCGCCTAGAACCGCTGGGCCACTACGGCCGGCCCCTTTAGTGCTATTCGATTCGAAAGGATAATGCTATGTGCCGATGCTTTGTTTCACCCTCTTCGTTCTCTCATCATATTCCAACACAAACAGTGCAGTACATACGCACACACCCATTAGAGTCAACATACGATTAAAACACAACTCTCACACTTTGCGAAGTAAAGGTGTCAGATGTATCTCCTCCTCTTAAGATATATTGGAAATGTTCGTTGATGAAATTCGTGCTCCGGCTAACTAGCGGTATATATATAGTTCAAATAATTATTTGCTCCCCGACGCGTACGAGCACAGCTACACGTAGTTGCACACCAATGGCTATCCTTGTACTTAATATGGCCATTACGTAAGCTTAATAGTTCGAATCGGTAACATACCTGTCTACCGTGGCAAAGAATATTTATGCATGCTGCGCTCTGTTATTAATCTATGTCGTTGCACAAATAAATATTTCATGAACATGTAATATTAAATGGGTTGAAAGAAATGTCACACGGTAAATCCACTTTATGATTTTTTATTCTATACTATTCACATCCTATCAACGTATTAAGGAAGTAACTTTTCCCTAAGCTGGGTGATTAGTTACGTAAGTTTCCGTCAAAGAGTTTGTAACAAGATCTAGATTTCATTTGCTACTTTAACGAAACTTCCGTGCTTTCTCACAATTCAATACCAGTCGGTGAATTGCTAACAGTCTATTACTTTGGGCAAAGTTCAGCCTTCCCTGTAAAATAATCAATTAAGACAAGTGCGGGTATTTTCCTCAAAAATGGTTCAAATGGCTCTGAGCACTATGGGGCTTAACTTCTGAGGTCATCAGTCCCCTAGAACTTAGAACTACTTAAACCTAACTAACCTAAGGGCATTACACACACCATGCCCGAGGCAGGATTCGAACCTGCGACTGCAGCGGCCACGCGGTTCCAGACTGTAGCGCCTAGAACCCCTCGACCCATCTGGCCGGCCTGTCTTTTCCTGTCTTGGCTTTACATAATGATATACTCAAGGTTGCTGATCTACCTATTTCAACTTTAATGATTCCTAGCAGAGCGTAAATTTCCCAAAATCCACAAAACACAGTCTCGTCGCGCCTACGTACAAGAGCACACGTTGAGATACGACCTGATCCAGCAAGCGCTAGTAGCACATTAACAATTTATGACTTTTTTCCTTCTGTATTACGCTGTGTCCTCATAGAGTGCTCACAAGAAGTAATCTTTGAGTTCACTCGTTCTATTCCGTGATCTATAAGTACACTACCTTGCCATCTACGATTATTTTAATTTGAAACTTATGGATTCTATTTCTTTTCTTTCCCTTTTCAAAACATTAAGTCACTTTATACTGGATTTATGTTCTATATACTTACTGGTATTGAAGTAATGCTATTCCAGTGGGTCTTGAAATTTGAATCTTGGATTTTGGGGCTTTTATTGGGTTTTGGATACTATTTTATATTTTCAGTTTTGTGTCCAAAGGAAGCGGCGTTACACAGTCTATGCAAATGATAGGGAAAATCTGAACCTCATCCTTGGGGCCTCGCAGCCAACCCTGCCACCTTACGTAATCAAACAAAACAAATTGTAAAATTTAAATCTGAGCACATTGTGAAGTTTGGCATGAACAGAGCAGTGCTTAACAAGGCATAGGCCTGATGGAGGCGCTATGACCTTTCCTTCCTCTATCTTTCAGCTGATCGATTGAGAGTGTAATCCGGCTGTTAGCCATGAGTCATCGATCGAACTTCATCGTGTAACTAGCTGCAGTGCCCGACGTCGACCGGGTTGTTTAATATTTGCCACACAGCGTGATTGGCCCTGTGGCTTGTTGATACTCGTAGCGAGTACAAGCCGCATGGGAAGCTGTAATCATTTTAAATCGAAGGGCGTATTTGAATCACTGACTGTCAACGGAATGCGACGAATGAGTACGTCTTCACCTGCAATCAAATAAGAAATGGCGACGGTTGGTTGGTTTGGGGGAGGTGACCAAACAGCGAAGTCATCGGCCCCATCGGATTATGGAAGGGCTGGGAAGGAATTCGGCCGTGTCCTGACAAAGGAACCTTCCCGGCATTTGCCTGAAGCGATTTGGGGAACTCAGGGAAAACCAGAATCACGATGGCCGGATGCGGTTTGAACCATTGTCCTCCCGAATGCTTGTTCAGTGTGCTAACTAACCACACCGCCACCCCGCGCAAGAAATGGCTATGTAAACGACTTTAAACCATACGCTTCCGGAGAAAGGCGAGTTGTACTTTTTGTTATCTACATCTACATCTAGATGGATACTCTGCAAATCACATTTAAGTGTCTGGTAGAGGGTTCATCCAACCACCTTCACAATTCTCTATTATTCCAATCTCGTATAGCGTGCGGAAAGAATGAACACCTCTATCTTTCGTACGAGATCTGATTTCCCTTGGTGAACGTTCCTGCCGATGTAGATCGGTATCAGAAACTGGAAATCAGATTGTAGAGAATCTGCTATAAAATTTATAGTACCAGCCACTGATTTCAAATAATCATGAATCGAGCTAGGTCTTTTCAAATCGATATCAATATTCGATAAACAATTCTTCGAGAAACAGAACTTTGAAATTTCTGTCAAATTTAGATAGAAACTTAATGGTTTTCTATTATCATTTTTAATTCAGTTCTTCAATTAAAATTTCAGAAACTTTTTATTTTCCCCGTATGAAAATATCATTTGCTTGGCCATGTGTCATTACATTTTGCGATAAGTATCTTTTTTGTGTTTTTAGAGAATTAGTCTTCCATTCCTCCAACTCAGCTTACATCGTATCAGGTGGGCTGTGTTCGAGCACGACTCGAACTGTTTGACCAATTTGCGTCACAGTTAGGGAAATCTCTGGTTCTGTTCAATCTTTTGATCAGCCCCGCTTTTATGATATTATATCCACGACCTGCCTTACCGTTTATATGACACTGTGGATTTTAATAACAAAAATAAAATAGCACGGACTAAAGTATTTTCTATGTCATATGTAACATCAGCAGATAGTCAATAAATAAAAGTTTGCAATCATGTTTCTGTCAAATTCTCGACCTCTAGTGACGCCTGAGAGTAGTATCTCCAAGACGGTTACTGCCGACGTAATTTGCTCTCCTGATAGGAATTACATTCAGTTTACCACGATATACTTTGTTTGTCAGGCGTTAAATTTTTCTGAATTTTCTTCATTGTTTCATCCTAATGTAGAAATATGAAGTAAATCGGTCAAGTATTTTTCGAGATGTTAGTTACCAAGGTTTCTCCTATAGTGTACATAAAAAAATATACAGCCTATGTCCGCCTCAATGTTCATTAGGGGATCGTGTAGAAATCTGAAGTAAATCGGCCATGAACAGTTAGACATTGTTGGTAATATATGGCTCTGAGCACTATGGGACATAACTTCTAAGCTCATCAGTCCCCTAGAACTTAGAACTACTTAAACCTAACTAACCTAAGGACATCACACACATCCATGTCCGGAACAGGATTCGAACTGGCGACCGCAGCGATCGCGCGGTTCCAGACTGTAGCGCCTAGAACCGCTCGGCTACCCCGGTCGGCCTGTTGGTAATAAAATACCCATTTATATATTACATGCATGTATGTTTCAAGTCAGATTCCGAAATATTATGTAGACAGAGCTCTTCCTATTGTCTTGAAGGTAACGTGTGCAAGATTACATCAGCATCGGAACAGAACTGTAGATTTGTATAAATTACAAACAATCGAATAAAAGATACTCTTCTTTAAATGCTTACCAGGTCTAACGGCAACTGCGGGCGCGTATCAGTAAAATGAAATGAAATTTATGTATTGCTTTATTACCCAGGAGTCCCCATTCGAGATGTTCGAACACCTGGTGCAAGTTTTCCTGTTTGACGCCAATTCAGCGACTTGCGTCTCTCTCTCTCTCTCACTCTCTCTCTCTCTCTCACTCTCTCACTCTCTCTCTCTCTCTCTCTCTCTCTCATACACACACACACACACACACACACACACACACACACACACACACACGCTCGAGCGGAAGGAATCCGACCCAGTTGGGAATCGAAGCCGGGATCTGGGAGTCAGCGTCAACAAAGCTAACCAAAAGACCACGAATTGTTGACGTCTATTAGTAGTTCTGTTATGATGAGTCGCGGTGACGATACTCAAATAAAATGTGAACTTCCTAAAATTATTGAATAGCGTTAATTTAGGTTAAAACGGACAGTCGAGATCGCAATAACATTTGTTTATTTACCGGTTTCGGCTTGTGTCAAACCATTTTCAGAATTTTTGGCCCCCTATGGTTGGTTATGGTGCCTCCTCGATTTTCTCGTGATTCCACTATCGTACACAGTCATGATCGTGCTATTACGAGAAAATCGAGGAAGTGCCAGCGCCAACGATAGAGGGTCAAAAATTCTGAAGATGGTTTGACACAAGCCGAAACCGGTAAATAAATATTACTGCGATCTCGATTGTCTACTTTAACCTAAATATAGCTTCAGGTGTTAAAATGACGAAGAAAGAAAATAAATGATTTGATTACATCTGCAGTAACGTCGGTTGCCCTCACATTTCTGCTGGTTACCTGTGGCTGCGCTTTCATCTAAAATTACATTATCACAAGAATTAATCACGCAGATGACTCTGAGAAGGGTAAAAATATTTTCATCCTACAGCTTATGTTACATGTTCTTACCCATTTTCCTCCAATTTCGTTCCTTCTTTAAGTTACCTTCCGCTTCAAAATCAGTTATTTCGCCTGTGGTGGTTATTCTGGATTCATTTCTCATGAATGGCAAAATTGTGGTCTCCTCTATTCTGTAAAACAGTTTCATCTTAACATATTGAACTTACAACAGACACAAAAGTACCGAATCCCCCTGTAGTTTAAATGACAAATGTTTTGCTTCATCCTTATTACCTTAAACCAAGCTTTCCTTCGGTCCCATAATCAAAATTATTTAATCTTCCTCTACCTTCAAGAGGGACATTTCTTCAGCGGCAGCGCCAGCACCAGTAAGCTGTAATGCTCACAGCATCAGCAAAACACATAAACGTCACTTTTCTAGGACAAGTATTAAAGCAGAATAATTTTTCAGGCTCTGACTCAACATCAGTCAAGACTAGAAAAAGGATCCATATTTCCGTTCCATTCTCCATTTGCTGGAAAACTGCTCGTCATTTGACTGCCATAATACTATTTCAGGGCCAGGTAAATTACACAAACCACAACTTTTCTTTCACCTTGAAAAGAATCAATCTACTTACGAAATTCACAGACAGCACATTATGTACTCAGCTATAAAGAACAAAAAAGACATATATCATCAATATTATCATATTACCGTATATTGGGAAGCCATTGGTTAAACAATCGTATTATCGCATCCTGTTTTCAAGATTCCAAACTTACTCATTCCTTTCTCAGAGTTCTCCTATCTTAAAATATTCATACAGCACGCATACTATAGTAAGAGATCCTCATTTATACTGACAGATATAGAGTAGTAATAGGTAGATAGTAGCACTGAAAGCAGAAAATCGGAAACAAGGCTACTAACAGCTGGGGACCTGGGTTTGCCAGACCCATAATACCCACAGATCGGATATTCCCCTGAGTTTTGCATTAATTCAACACAGATCTGGCTTCTCTCAGGAGCGACTATTTCAATTTACACAAAAAAACATACACAGCATTTCACTCGTTCACAAAGAAACCTTTTATCTTCACATTTGAACCAACCTAAATCCTAATTGCACAAGGAAAGAAAAAAACTACAAACATTACTTCAATCAATCACATAGAAACGTCTTTATCATTATTTTTACCAACATATTATTCAAAATGTATATGTCACAAATGTAAACTAATCAATTCTTTACCCTCACCGTCCTCTCTATACACCCTATTTACTCATTTGCCATGTCACTTATTTATTCCGATTGGGCGCCTTCTGCGCAGATCATTTGTCATTGCCGGTTTTGTTCATTTCCATTTGCTGGATTATGTCTAGGGTTAGCCGGCCGAGTTTCAACATCATGAGGTGCTCCGCCTACAATCCTATTCCCACCGTGTTCACTGTAGTATCGATTCTGGTTTCCGTACCTGTTGCGTTCACGATCCTGTCCACGTCTTCGATCATTTCCGTTGCTCCACCTGTATTCGCGACTGTTACCCCAGTTTCTATACGGCCGGTCCCGATTATTGTTCCGTTCGCGTCGCGACGACCAGTCACGCCGTTGATTATTACTACGGCCAAGACTGCGGTCGCGCTTCTGTGCCCCGTAATAACTTTGTGCCTGATTAGGCGGGCATTCTGCTGTATTGTATTCCAACTCTTGGAGAAGTGTTGTTTCCACGTCCTCTTTGCATCGTCCCGCAAGAATGACGTGGCGCAAGGGCATCTGCAATTTGGTGATGCACATTCTAATTAGTTCCGCAGGCCCGTATGGGTCGTATAGAAATTGCTTTGCCTGCAGCATGTGGTCGAATAGGTGTGCTAGGCTGCCGAAACCAGACTGGTTCGAATTTGGCAGCATGCTTGACCCTATCTTGTGCCGCTTCCGACCAATAGGCGGACAGAAAATCTTGTCGAAACTCCCGAGTGGAGTTGCAGTGACGCGCTGCCGACCTCATGCGAATCGCCGATTCGCCTTCCAAATAGCCACACATATATTCTATCTTATGTGAACTTGCCCAGTCGGGAGGAAGACAGAATTCAAATTGCTCGAGCCATGCTCGTGGATGTATTCCTTTTTGCGAATTTCGAAATGTCTCAAACTTTCTCACCGTAAGGAAATGTTTGAAATCAAATCCCCGCATTTCCTCCTTGCGAGGCCCTTGAATGTTTCTATTTTTCTCATGTCTGCCCATCAAAATACATTCTTCCCTGTTGTCAAAATCTCCCTGGTGGCCGGAGTCCCTCTCTGCACTGTTCGTACGGCTATTTTTGGTCCTATTGGCGAGTTCGGAATCGCACCCAATGCGGCTTTCCAGATGCGTCACGCGTACTTGTAATTCGCCTGTTACAGCTTTGTGCCGCCTGTTCACTTCGAACTGTCCCTTCTGAAAAGTAAGAAGTGAACGTACTTCTTCGGTCTCTGCGACCGGTGTAGTATTGTTATCGCTCTCCGTCACCTTCATCATGCCTACGATGTCCGCTAATGCCGCAATCGTATCATGTATTTGTCTGTTGTCTTCCGCCCCAGTCTGCTTCAATTATTCTACTTGCTGTTCGGGTGCGTGAATCGCTTGACTGTTGTCCGCTACTGTGTTGCTAACGGACGCGGGACAATGCGTTTCCGCATCGTGGACCATGGAGAGTACCTGCTGGCGTTCCCTTTGGCATTCTTCTCTCAGCGCTTGGAAATTCCTAAGTAGCTGTTCCTCGCTCTCTTTCGATTCCGCATCGATACTCCGCTTGCCCTGTTCTAAGGCTTGCAGACGGTCATCGATTTGTTCAAATGTGCGGCCTAGTTCTTTCATAATATCACTTTTTATTTCACTTGCCAGATTGTTTTTTCTTTGTGAGATATCATCGGACACTCTCTGCATAGACTTGTCGACTTTATTTGTCTGCTGAATTAGTTTTTCGTCTATTTGTTCGCCTAGCTCGCGGATAAATTTTTCAGATTTCTCTGTCATTTGTTCGCCTAGCTCTCGGATCGACTTTTCAGATTTCTGCGTCATTCGTTCGCCTAGGTGTCGAATCAACTTTTCAGATTTCTGCGTCATTTGTGCGCCTAGCTCTCGGATCGATTTTTCAGATTTCTGCATCGTTTGTTCGCCTAGCTCTCGAATTGATTTTTCAGATGATTCTTTTTGTTCTCGGGACGATTTTTCTGATTTCCTGCGTTTTCTTTATTTTGTTGCAATAACGCTTTCATGAGTTCTGCCAAATCAATTTGGTTAGTAGGAGGCAAATTAATTTCTGGCTCTGCTCTGAGCCCGTTCGTCCTGTTTTGCATTTCGTCTGAAGTATTGCCCATTGCATTTTGGGAACAGTCCGACGCGTAAATATTCGAAATCAAATTATCCCCTTGGTCCATCTTGCTTAAGTTGTTGGACCGCCTACTTTTAGCTTGGTTACGAGCCTGCATTAGTTCAATTTATACCCGGTACACAACACACTAATCAGAATAAATGTATCCCCCAAAAATTACGGCAGTCACACGAAAGGTACCCAACCTAGTACGCACTTTTTCACACGCAAAAGAAATTTATGTCTTTGATCGAAGTCAGTGCAATTTACAAGCGCGAAAAAAAAACACATATATATAAAACACACAAATATAGAAAACAAAACAAGACAAACAACACAACAACGCTCAACAACGCTGTGAATCTTTTGAAAGTCTGCTCAGAAACAACGCAGAAGTTGTTTGAGCGCTGCAGGGAAAAAAATTAAGATTATACAACGCTCGCAATCTAACGTTTCAGAGATTCCAGAGTCTAGCGGAATCACAGAACAGGGTCGCCATGTGTAAAGTTGCTGCATTAATTTGCTCTGCAAACGTTGGTGATATTCAAGACCATAAAAGTGGGTTAAAAGCTGTGAGCTGTCTGGGGAAGTTAACCTTGCATTACTGAGCAACTGTTTCACAAGGTATCCAGTCTAGTTTACCAAATTCCCAATGAGACTAACATTAATTAGAATCTTTTAGTGCTCATCTTACGATAATCGGTGATATATATATATATATATATATATATATAAAAAGACAATTTAAATAAAAAGAAGTAAATCAATTTATATTTGGACATTAACAGTGATCATTGTTCCGTTAAAATTTCAGTATATCAAACTTGATTCATAACTAAACTGGTGCTTTATTTAGGACTGTGTAAATGTGAGTTTGTAATCTTACGGAACACATCAAATAGGGAGCCAAGATTGGGAGACTACATACAACACACGAAGAACGTTGAAACATATGCAAGAGGAAATTAACCACAACCAACCGATTCATTTTTCACCCAATGAAGTTACGTTCGTAGCGCAATCCTGTCCGTCATGAAATTACCACACTCTGGTATACTAAATTCGTACTAACTCTCTGTGAAATCTTCCCGAAAAGAATAGCTGAGGGCTACTTTGATGATTACACCACATGCTTCACGTGGTGAACTTGGTTTACACAAAAAGTGTAACACCACAATTTATTTTGATAATTAAAATAAATTACATAGAAACGCAATTTACAAAAGAAAAACCTCGAACTGGTTACTATCGTCTTACTATTAACCTGATGGGTCAAACAATTGTATAAGCACGGGGTACTGGTCTCACAAAGCACACCCCACGTGGGTTGAACATAAAGAAAAGTTACTATATTGAAAAATATTGTCAAGACGAGACATTATAATCTCACGCACATTCGCATTTAAGATTGATGATCTTAGTTAGAGTTACTGATCAACACGTGGTTCCACTTTACTCACAAAGTAGTGACAAAGCAACTATCGGAAGATATTCTGAACTTCACACTCGAAATACATTGCGTTGCAATTTAAGATAACATTAGATATTTTAGATTTAAACCTGAAATAAAGGTGATTAAATTTTTAGTTAGGCTGATCTTAAGAAATCCATTGTCCTACGGACTTAGCAGAGACGCGCTTAGCCGGAGATCTTACCACTTCAGACGCTCGCCGCGGACAGACTGACCTGGGCCCCAACCGAGCGTGCTTCCCAAATACAAACGGAAGTGACCAGAGGGGCAGCTCCCTATACCAACATGACAAGGTACGGACAGGACCATACTAAGGATAGAAACCTCTTTGCTTCTAGAAAGCTTAGCTACCTGTTCTGACGTTGGTCTTACTGTTCTCTAGCAGACAGGATTGTCTGCTACCATCAAACATGCAACTAGAAATACATTTGTTCATTCATTCTTTCACACAGAAGGGAAGGGGGATGACAGTATCCTATCATATACAGTATACAAAAGAAAGCGGATGTAGGTTCCGTATGAGACTGTGTGACATGAATTGCGTATAAACTGTGTTTTAAAGTGTAGTAGTGTGATAGATCGTTCTTGTTTATGTGTAAAAGTAACACGTTTCACTGCTCAGTCTCCTCCCAGATAGTCAGCAACACCACAGTAAATTTAGAAGAGGAATTTATGCCGTAAATGACAACAAATTTAAGAAATTGACATGAAAGGAATCCAACAGAGACCTTTCAAGTGTTCATGCTGTCTTCACACCAAGCTTCACTAATATTGGTTTAGTCGTGAATGCGTAACAGGCCGAGTTACTTTCGCGTTTGTAATATCAGTAGGCATATACACCGAAGACCCAAAGAAACTGGTACACCTGCCTTAATATCGTGTAGCGCCCACGCAAGCACGCAGAAGTGCCGCAACACGACGTGGTATGGACTCGACTAATGTCTGAAGGAGTACTGGAGGGAATTGACACCCTGAATCCTGCAGCGTTGTCCATAAATCTGTAAGAATACGAGGGAGTGGAGAACGCTTTTGAACAGCGCGTTGCAAGGCATCACAGATATGTTCAATAATGTTCACGTCTGGGGAGTTTGGTGGCCAGCGGAAGTGTTAATACGCAGAAGACTGTTCCTGGAGCGACTCTGTATCAATTCTGGACGTACGGGGTGTCGCATTGTCCTGTTGGAATTGCCCAAGTCTGTCGGAATGCACAATGGAGATGAATGGATGCAGGTGATCAGACAGGATGCTTACGTACGCGTCACCTGTCAGTGTCGTATCTAGACGTATCAGGGGTCTCATATCACTCCAACTGCACACGCTCCACACCATTATAGAACCTCCACCAGCTTGAACAGTCCCCTGCTAACATGCAGTGTTCATGGATTCATGACGTTGTCTCCATAGCCGTACACGTCCATCTGGTCGATACAATTTGAATCGACGCTCGCCCGGCCAGGCAACATGTTTCCAGTCATCTACAGACCAACGGTGTCGATGGGCCCAGGCGAGATGTAAAGCTTTGTGTCGTGCAGTCATACAGAGTGCGCGAGTGGGCTTTATGCTCCGAAAACCCATATCGATGATGTTTCGTTGAATGGTTCTCATGTTGACAGTAGCTGATGGTCCAGCATTGAAACCTGCAGCAATTTGCGGAAGGGCTGCACTTCTGCCACGTTGAACGATTCTCTTCAGTTGCCGTTGGTCCCGTTCTTGCAGGATCTTTTTTCCGGCCGCAGCAATGTCGGAGATTTGATGTTTTACGCAATTCCTGATATTCAGGGCACGCTCGTGAAATGGTAGTACTGGAAAATCCCCACTTCATCGTTACCTCGTAGATGCTGTGCCCCATCGCTTCTGCGCCGACTACAACACCACGTTCAAACTCACTTAAATCTTGATAACCTGCCATTGCAGCAGCAGTAACCGATCTAACAACTGCGCCAGACACTTTTTGTCTTTTATAGGCGTTTCCGACCGCAGCGCCTCATTCTGCCTGTTTACATATCTCTGTATTTGAAAACGCTTGCCTACGTCAGTTTCTTTGGCGCTTCAGTGTATGTCATACTGTATTTCGCGGACTAAGAGACGCACCTATATTTTTGAATAGTTTTTTTAAATAATATTATAACATTTTTATTATTAGACTTCAAAGCCAGACTATACAAACAATCTTAGTTTATAACACCGAACTGACCTTTAAGATCCCTAAAAATTGTCACCTCAACCGTGTTCCTCTTCGTCGTCATCGTTGCCATCTTCATATACAAGACGATCTTCATTGCCATTGTTAGCGTTACTTACGCCGCACTTCTTGAAAAGGTTTAACTATAAGGTCTTCTCTCACTCTAGACCACGACTGTTTTATCCACTCACACACTTGTTTGATTGAAGGTCGTTCTAAAGCTCCCTTCGGCGTCAATTCATGTTGGGTATTATCCATCATCCATATCTTCCATTCCTATCTCATATACACGTTAACTTGTGTATTTATCGAGGTTTCAAGAGGTTGCAATTTTGAAGTAAGTCCTCCTGGAATAACAATAAAATCTGCATTTTCCTGTCTCAACTTCTCTTTCACTGTATTTTTGAAATGACTGCTAAACTGATCTATCTCAATAAGAGAACTCTTCATCAATAAAGCAACTTTCCTTCTCTGTTAATCCATAATTTCATACCAGTGTCTTCCATCCAACCTTTGTCACGAGCGTGAACAATGCCTGGAAGTTTTTTAGAAGATCTTGGTATTGTTTTGCGCTTGACAATGATTACTGGATTAAGTTCAGAACCGTCAGCTAAACCTGAAAAGGACAACGCTGTAGTAAATTTTTCATGTCTACATGTTTTTATAGTTACAGTTTGAGCACCTTTCATGGCAACGGTTCTGTTATTCGGCACATCAAATGTCAGAGAAGTTTCAACCATATTCGCTATTTGGCTTAGTTCCACACTGGTTTTCTTTCGATGTGGAATGTATTTTTTCTTCATTATCTTGTAGCGTTTTTTGAGATGTTTCGGTTTTGGTTCGCACGCTAAGTCCATAACGCTTCATAAACATGTAGCACCAACCAACTCCACCCTTAAAGTCTTATTAAGTTCCACTGTAGAGCTAGCTTACGAACGTGTATTTCAATCATTTTTGTGCTACTTGCAGTGCTATTTTGACGGTGTCCTTGAATTCATTTCAGTACGTCATCTTCTAGTCTTGGCCATTTTGTATTCAATCCTCTGTTAGCACATTTAGCCTTCCTCATTTTTTTCAGTTCTTATTTGCTAGCCCGCTAATCGCGAGTGTTTTTTTCTGTTGGTGGAGGGCCGAAATGTTGCTCAGCTACTCTGTTTACATGTTCTTTTCATACATTATTATTTTCAATTTACAGCCCGCATCATATAAATACATTTTGTTTTTGGATGAACCTAGCTTCTAACAAAAATATTTTAGTGTTACCGATAACACAAATAACTTTCAATTCAAGTTCACTGGCACCGTAAACTGGAATGACGTGTCATAGGCTAGACAGTGTTCTGGATTTATGATGTCGGGGAGAGAGGGTGACAGTGTTAGCAAGCTTGTAAAAATGAAAAGATCGTGTGGAATTGTTGGCTGGGTTGGAGGTCCTATTTCAGGTGACGTCGCATTGGGCGACTTGCGTGTAGGATGATGATGAAAGAATGGTCAGAACAACACAACACCCAGAACACAAGGGAAGAAAATCTCCACCCCAGCGCGGAATCGAACCCGGGCCCATTGCATGGTAGGCAAACACGCTACCATGCAGCTTTTTTTCTTTTTTTGTCTCATTTTGTTCTTTGAAGTTCGTTACACTTGTTTGGGGCGGACGTCCCATGACACCCGTTGAAGTTCATCGTTGATCCATTTACTCAGTTTATTATTATTATTATTATTATTATTATTATTACTGAGGGCAGCTAACCCTCTGACCGAACACGCTCAGCTACTGTTCCGGCATTAAGGAAGCGGACAGCAAGCTTGTGAATCCCCGCAACTCACGTTCGTACCATTGGTGCGCTGCTGCTGTCAATTGAATCTAATGTTGGAGATAGAGACAGGGTTCAAAAAATGGCTCTGAGCACTATGGGACTTAACATCTGAGGTCATCAGTCCCGTAGAACTTAGCACTACTTAAACCTAACTTACCTAAGGATATCACATATATCCATGCCCGAGGCAGGATTCGAACCTGCGACCGGAGTGGTCGCGCGATTCCAGACTGTAGCCCCTAGAACCGCTCAGCCACACCGGCCGGCGACAGGTTCAAAAATGGCTCTGAGCACTATGGGACTTGACTTATGAGGTCATCAGTCCCCTAGAACTTATAACTACTTAAACCTAACTAACGTAAGGACATCACAGACATCCATGCCCGAGGCAGGATTCGAACCTGCGACCGTAGCGGTGGCTCGGTTCCAGACTGTAGCGCCTAGAACCCTTCGGCCACTCCGGCCGGCCCGGCGACAGGGTTCCGCCGGTATCGAACATAAGGCCATTTCTAAGACTGTCGAGAATTTTAAATCAAACATTGGATATTTTCATATTAATTTCCAGTATAAGACGCACTTGAAACTTTTGGAGGCAATTTTTCGAAGAACAAAAGTGTGTTATAGTCCGTAAAACCTGCATGGGTCAGTGGACTCATATTACAAACTCCTTTGTAAATTTGACTCGATTTTGTAATCACTAAAACGACATCACAGACTGTCTCAACTCGTACTTTCATCTCGTTTCATCTTACCATTCTGGGTACTTCATTTTTTCTGTCAGGCAGTGTAATTAACACTTGATTACAGTGCCTCATGTTAGTGTGGCCGAATGCGCGTCCTGGAACCATAGTATATGGCTGTATCCACTAGTCTATCACGTCTGTTTCGTTACGTCGAACTTTTATAAAACCACTTATTTATCCCTGAATTCAGCGATGGAATGCTTTTGTAAACTTTTAGGTCCCCATGTTCCATTTAGGAATTTTAGTGCAGTGCTCCCTCCGCTGTTGTACAGTGGTAATACGATGACTGCCTTGCTGGTTGACTGCAGGTGGTTTGTTTGGTTGCGAACGACGCAGCCGAGGCGAACAAAGCTGCAGCACCGGAAAGCCGGCGCGCGCGCTCGAGGAAGAGCCAGTTACAGCCATTAAGCCGTCCATTGTGGCGCCGCGCCGATGCGGGGGCGGCCGGCTGCCTTGCGTAACCGCCCACTGCCGTTTGTGGCAGTCGCGGCTCATTTTGCACGGCACCCAAGAAGCAGTGATCGAGCCAAGGGGCTGTCTCCATCCGGCAGTGGGCTGTTATGGACGGAAAGGCAACATTAAGTTCGATGTGGAACACTTGGCTCTGACAACAGTGAGTTCAAATAATTTTTCAGAATTTTATAAGCTCAGTCTGATGAAGAAATTGCCGGAATCCTACTCGTGGAATAATAAAGATCTCAGTTTGACTTTGCCCGAGTCATTAACTGTCGTTCGCTCCCACCGATACTCACAGATACGCAATCCCAGAGAAGAGAATCCTGTCACGAAGTGCACGATAATGATATTCGGTTTATGCTCAACTGCATGGTTATCAACGCACGTACAAATTCGGAATCTTTGCACTGTCCAGTCTCACCACTTTTCGGGAATCATGATGAAATTATGAGGACAACACAAATACCCAGTCCCTGGGCGGAGAATCCTGGTCCGGTCGGGAATCGAACCCGGGACGCCGCTATTCCGAGGTAGCAATGCTAGCCACTAGACCACGACCTGTGGACCACGAAGAGTATGGCATTGTCGGCCTTCTCGGCGTACTACCGGTGTTTCTACTGAAACTTGTTTTAACAGGTAGGATGGTTATGGGCAAGAAACAGTTATGAATTTTAGCGTAATTCGGATATAAATTATCTGATCAGATGTATCCAGACATCTTTATGTAATGCGGAACTCACCACTAGATCTCACTTGTGTTGTCAGTATGAAAATAGTAACAGCAAAATGGGTCTATCACGAAAGGTCAGTGACTTCGAATTTGGACTAATTATCGTAAGGGAACTCAGTAACAATCAGGGACTTTCAACCCTTCTAAAGCTGTCCAAGTCGATCGCTGGTGATGTGACTGTGAAGTGGAAACGCGAAGGAACAACTACAGCTAAAGCTAGACCAGGAGGAACCCATGTATTGACGGACAGGATTCATTGAGCATTCCGGAGACTGGTTGTAGGAAACCGCTCGAAATCAGCGAAAGAAATCACTCACTATTTCAGAAGTACCACCCGCAGTCCAGCTGGTACAGTGACAAAGCTTGAGGAGTTAAACAGTATGGGGTACAACGGTCCAGCCTCACGTTCTGTACTCAGTGCTAAGACACGCCGGCCGCTGTGGCAGAGCGGTTCTAGGCGCTTCAGTCCGGAACCACGTGGCTGCTACGGTTGCATGTTCGAATCCTGCCTCCGGCATGGATGTGTGTGATGTTAGGTTTAAGCAGTTCTAAGTCTAGGAGACTGATGACCTCAGATGTCAAGTCCCATAGTGCTTAGAGCCATTTGAACTATTTTTTGGGAAGTGACACATGAGGTGGTGTAAAGAACCATACCAGATGACTGGAAACGAGTGATTCGAATGATGCATCACCGCATACCCCGTGTCAACTGGATGGAATTGTTTGGGTCTGGCGAATGCTAGGTGAAAACTAACTGCCGTTACATTTAGAAGCGGCAACGGCCTTGCCGCAGTGGATACACCGGTCCCCATGAGATCACAACAGTTAAGCGCTGTCGGGCGTGGTCGTCACTTGGACGCGTGACCATCCAGGCCGCCATGCGCTGTTGCAATTTTTCGGGGTGCACTCAGTCTCGTGATGTCAGAGGAGCTACTCGACTGAATAGTAGCGGCTTCGGTCAAGAATACCATCATAACGACCGGGAGAGCGTTGTGCTGACCCCACGCCCCTCCTATCCGCATCCTCCACTGACGATGACACGGCGGTAGGAAGGTCCCGGTAGGCCACTCGTGTCCTGAAGCAGCAGTGAAGTACGAAAGAGGTGGCGTTTCCGTATGGGAGTATTGTTCGTGGTTAGGGAACGGTACCCGTACTGCAACGTTAAACGTGGAATGATATCAACACATTTCACATTTTACATCATTGTGCACTGCCTAAAGTGTAGGAACAGTTTAGAGACGATGACTGCATGAACGTTACAATATATGCACAAAGAAGCATCAGTGAGGCACTGACCTGCCCAGAAGCTCGCCCTAAACTCAATGGTACACCTGTGGGTGAGTAAAAACGTTGACGTGGCTCCCGATCCTAGCGCCCATTACTACCTTCTCTGGTTGGAGGTCTTGAGGAAGAATGGGCTCTAATTCTTCCACAGACTTTCAGCCATCTCAAGGAGAGTGCTCCCAGCAGAAATGAAGCTATCATAAATCCGAAACTTGGACAAACTACGAGTACATATTAATGTGCACTAATAGATGTCCTGATAGTTTTTATTGGATAGAGTTTTCTTCTAACACAAAGATACTACAAGCAATCTTCTCATTATAGGAGCTACTGTCAGTGCTAGACTGCCATGAAAATAGCCATGTTACACCAGAGAAAGGGTTTAACCTTAAAAAGTATTAGGAAGATAAAGAAATCAGCTCACTCAACCCCATAGCAATATGGCAGGGAAAAAAAGCTACACAGCGCAGCTACACGGAGGGCGGATGAGAGTTGTTACGTAGCCAGAGATTCGTGACAGGGTGTGGCATAGACGATAGGGCTTAGCAGCTCAGCCAAAGCACATACTATAGGTGCCCAGGAGGCCGACCACATTCGTTCGTGGCCTCGATTCCGTTGTACATCGATACCATATTTCTCGTCACGGAATTGCATTAATATCAAGGCTCGACTCGCCTAGCCTGACGCCGAGGTAATGGAGACTAGAACGTGTTGTTACCTAACATAGTAGCAGAGTGCTGCGGCAATTTACATGTTACCAAAGGAAGAAAAAGTAAGAGAAAACGAAATACAAACGAATGAGACATGAAGGAGTTGAAGCGTGATGTCTCCAGTTTTTTTGTAAGTTCCACAACTGAAATACAGTCTGCTTTATCATCCTACGTCTTTTCGTCTTTATGACTAGACAGGACTTTTCGAGTGATGAGGTTCTCTCTCTCTCTCTCTCTCTCTCTCTCTCTCTCTCTCTCTGTCTCTCTCTCCCTCTACTTTACGTTAAAGCGAGGACACATAGTAAGCAGATGTCTCCATCTGCAGCCGCATGGGCCACGAAGAAAATTTTAACGGAAACAGGGTTTCCTAACACGCAGTGCGATATTCGGATCTTTAAAAGAACCGATTTCCGACAGTAACTAATTATTCTTCAAGGCTGTGCGTCATGGGGAACAAGTATGATTATTATTTATCGTGCCCTGACACCTGGATGTTACTTGCTCTCGTTGTACGTGACTGCATTTCGACATTTATTACAATAAGTTTTCCCGGGTTCGATTCCCGGCGGGGTCAGGAATTTTCTCTGCCTCGTGATAGGTGGGTGTTGTGTGATGTCCTTAGGTTAGTTAGGTTTAAGTAGTTCTAAGTTCTAGGGCACTGATGACGTAAGATGTTAAGTCCCATAGTGCTCAGATCCATTTGAACAATAAGTTTCTGACAAATATCTTGGACTTTTTTGATAGATACTTTACTGATTAAGAAGAATAAATTCACCCTATTTATAGTTGGCAATTGAATGGGTCAAGATCATATGTCATAAGGAAGTCGCATAATCGAATTACACATAGTTACATGTGACTGGCCCATGAACGACGGAAAATACAATTGTTAACGCAGATTCCTGATGAGATTACTGAAGTGACATATTATAGTGGCGGCAAAGAGAAGCAAGCGAGGTAAAAATAATCAAATTCATCATCTCTGAAGTTCATGCGTTGAAGCTCTTCCAAACACAATTGCTTCGATCTTCCTCATATTAATGTTACAGGTAGGGTTGTAACGTGCAGGTAATAGAAAATCAACACCATGTGATCAGCATTTCGTGAGCGGCTCTTGTAAATTCAGCATAGGTCCATTTTATGAACTTAGGGGAAGAATTTAGGGAATTAGCTGATGTTAATCGTAATCGAGGACACGTCTCGAGATCGCGAAATCGATGTCTCTGAATAAATTTACGTAACTGTTCCCACCATTGTATTTCGCTAGACAGCTCTTATCCTTTGAAGAATCGATGCCACATCTCAAGTCTGCTGCATTCAAAGATCAAAACTAGTAGTCGGAAGGCATCTGCGTCCTTCCTCGACCAAAAAAAAAAAAAAAAAAAAAAAGGTTCAAATGGTTCTTGTAAATAACTACGGGCTCTCGCGACCTCGCGGACGGGACATAAACAAGACGTCCTCGCCGCAGCGCTTCGGAAAGCAGACTCCTAAACCTAACTAACCTAAGGACATAACACACATCCATGCCCGAGGCAGGATTCAAACCTGCGACCGTAGCGGTCGCGCGGTTCCACACTGTTGCGCCTAGAACCGCTCGGCCACCCTAGCCGGCCTCTATCAACAACAAAACTAGGATGACGAGAATTCCTTCACTTACTCCCTGAATTCAACATCCGCTTTTTGCGCAAGAAATGCCTATTCTCAAGTCTCAAACATCTATGATGTATACGTGCATACTAGAGCGACGAATGAAAATTTGTTCCAAGGCCAGGATTCTAAATCAGGTTTTCTGCTCATTAGGCAGATGCGCTAACCGTTATACCGATATGACACAATGGCTTTCCACCCCTGCCCGGGATATCAAATGGGCTGAAGCCTGAATAGGAATTGTCATTGAGGAGTGAGGCGGTCCGTACAGTAGAACAAAGCCACTGTCCCATAATTATGTAGTGGTTAGTGCATCTGCCTGGGTTCGAATCCTGGCCTTGGCACAAATATTCATTCATCGCTTCAATCTTCGTAGGGTACACATCAAGTTTTTATTGTCCTCAAGCATCGAAAAAGCTGTTTCTAAACGCCACAGGTGGAAAGCAGTGCCGGTTTCTTGCTACCAGGTCTAATGGGAATCAAAGAATATCACTGACTGCTTCTGTAGCTGGGAGACTATTGGTTTTGGAAGCTGAGTAACTGCAGGCGACCCGTTACTGTCCATAGTCAACAACATAGCCTAGCTGAATCTCTCACTAGCCTATGAGGCTCGACGAAATTACGGCAACCAGGCTTCGAATAAAATACTCGCCAATCCTGCACTGAAGTGAACCTACTTGCAACCATAAAACTTCCTGGCAAATCAAAACTGTGCCGGACCGAGACTCGAACTCGGGACCTTTGCCTTTTGCGGGCAAGTGTTCTACCAACTGAGCTACCCAAGTACGACTTCAGTTATACTCATAATTTTAAGATATTATTCCAGGCGCTTTACGATGCAGAAGGCAGTTTTATTTCCCATTTTGTGTTCTTACATTTCTTTTCTTTTGCAGAACAGGAGAGCGGATTTTCTTCAACAATGAAATGATAGTTATGTGTGTACCACACGTTTTCCTGTTTTGAAGAAATATCAAATAGAAATTTTCTTTCGTATATTGTGCAACAGAAGATTGCAAATAATACATATTTTTCTTAATCTACTAACATCATAAAAAATGTTGGTAGAGCACATGCACGCGAAAGGTAAAGATACCGAGTTTTGATTTATTTATTTTATTGATTATACGTCAAGTTCCGTAGGACCAAATTGAGGAGAAAGTCCGCAAGGTCATGGGACATATCAGTACATGAAATTACAACATAAAAGTAATAACACATAAAAATAAAATGTGTATGAACCCGAAAAAAGTCAGTCCATTAGTTTAAGTAAACGCAGTCAACAATACCACAAGAATCACCTTAATTTTTCAAGGAACTACTCGACAGTATAGAAGGAGTGACCCATTAGGAAACTCTTCATCCATTAAGTTTTGAAAACGCAGGGAGTACTGCTAAGATTTTTGAATTCCAGTGGTAGCTTATTGAAAATGTATGCAGCAGTATACAGCACACCTTTCTGCACAGGAATTAAGGAAGTCCGATCCAAATGCAGGTTGGATTTCTGCCGAGTATTAACTGAGTGAAAGTTGCTTGTTCTTGGGAATAATCTAACAGTGTTAAGAAGAAATGACAGTGGCCAGTGTCAGAATACCCCGACTTATGAACAGGGGTCGACGAGAAGTTGGTGAACTTACACCACTTATTGCCCGAAACGCCCGCTTCTGACCCAAAAATATCCTTTTAGAATGGGGAGAGTTACCCCAAAATGTAATATCATATGACATAAGCGAATGGCAATAAGCAAAGTAGACTACTTTTCGTGTCGAACGATCACTCACTTCAGATACCTTTCGAAGAGTAAAAATGGCAGCATTAAGTCTGTGAACATGATCCTAAACGTGGGCTTTCCACAACAGTTTACTAACTATCTGAACACCTTGAAATCTGAACTTTTCAGTTTCACTAATCATATGCCCATTCAGTGAAATTAAAACGTCAGGTTTTCTTGAACTGTCTGTTAGAAAATGTAAAAACTGAGTCTTACTGTGATTTAGCGTTAATTTATTTTCTACAAGCCATGAACTTAGGTCATGAACTACACTATTTGAAACCGGGCCAATGTTTCACACAACATCCTTTCCTACCAAGCTAGTTTCATCAGCAAACAGAAATATTTTAGGGTTACCCGTAATTATAGAGGACATATTTATGTAAATAAGGAACCGGAGTGGTCCCAACACTGATCTCTGGGGCAGCCTCACTTGCTGTTTGTTACTAAAGTAAGAGGCGAAACAATTGTGAGCTACTCCCTGTATTCCGTAAGCTTCTGGAGCAATATTTTGTGATCAACACAATCAAACGTTTTAGTCAAATCAAAAAATATGGCAAGCGTTCGAACCCTTTTGTGTAACCCATCCAAAACCTCTCAGAGAATAGAGAATATAGCATTTTCAGTTGTTAAACGACTTCTAAAGCCGAACTGTATATTTGATAGCAAATCGTGCAATCTAAAATAATCAATTAATCTTTCACCCACACTCTTTTCAATAACTTTAGCAAACACTGATGACATAGAAATAGGTCTAAAATTGTGTACATTATCCCTTTCTCCCTTTTTATAAAGCGTCTTTATTGCTGAGTCATTAATAGTTCAGGAAAATGACCATTCGTAAAGGAGAAATTACAGGTATGGCTAAATACAGGGCTAACATGTGCAGCACAGTACTTCAGTATTCTGCTAGGCTCTCCAACCATATCCATGAGAGTCCTTAGTCTTCTGTGATTTAATTATTGACTCAATCTCCCTATTGTCTGTATCACAGAGGAGTATTTCAGACATCAGTTTCGGTAAGGCAGCCGGCCGCTGGTGACCGAGCGGATCTAGGCGCTTCAGTCTAGAACCGCGCGACCGCTACGGTCGCAGGTTCGAATCCTGCCTCGGGCATGGATGTGTGTGATGTCCTTAGGTTAGTTAGGTTTAAGTAGTTCTAAGTTCTAGGGGACTGATGACCTGAGATGTTAAGTCCCATAGTGCTCAGAGCCATTTGAACCATTCGGAAAGGCATTTGCCAAGGAAGTTATATGATTCCCTGTAGAAATTAAATTTTTACTAAATTCACCAGCAATGCTCAGAAAATGATTGTTAAATTCTGTACATATATCTGATTTATCAGTAACAGCAATACCTCTACTACGAACTGACTTTATGTCGTCAACCTTGTGCTGCTGACCAGACACTCTCTTCACAACTTATCATATGTGAAACGTTCCCGTCTCCTTTATATGTCTTTGGTTACGCAACCTTCCATTCTACAATAACCTATGAAACCTTCCCTTAGCATTTCTATCTCTTGCTTAATAATAACAAATGAAATCTTCCCGTTGAAATTTATTCTCTTTCTCAATCGTCACATACAAATTTAATTGCTGCTTATTAAAAGTGATTTTCAGATTATTTCGACGAAACATAGAATGTGTCGTCGTCGTGGCCCTCAGTCGTTATCTGAAATAACCCAAAACTGTTCCTTACCTTTTTTTACTGTTACTGGATCGCCATCTGAGTAGTACACCGAAGTGCCACATGAATATACTTATTCTGTTTCACTATACTTTATTAGTTGTTGGTGAGCTGTCATAATAAGTGGCTGTATTTATTACCAAAGCTGACGTTATTCTATAATAGCAAAGCTGACGATATTCTTTAATTAATTTGACTGACGTTACGTAATTCATAGTTATGCTTTTTCTTGATAACAATTAAATTTTGCAAAGGTTTACGTTGATGGTTTTTGGAATGGATTATAATCAGTAATGCAATATTGCTGGCAAAAATTAGTTATAGCCTGAATGAAATGATTTTACAGACGTTCAAATGGGACTTACTTTTTACAATAGTCTTACAACCAGCATTGTGCAAACATACCTTCACTAGTCTTGAGTTTCTCAAAAAAATAATTCAATAATATTAGCTCCTCTTATGACAATAGTTAGCTGATGTCTCTGTACATCCGTTTACAATCTCTTGTAAATCATAGCTGGTGGCTGGCAGGCACACCGCTCCTCTCAACCTCTCGCTTCAGACCTGCTACCGACTCGCTTCACTTGTCGCTTACTACTGACTTCCTACGAACGCTAAAGTGCGGTCTCTCCCCCCAACAATGCTTTCTGGTGCAGACAATCCCTGCTACCATTACAAAATGTATCAATGTCCGGTCTTTCCCACTCTTTTCTTAAAATGTATCCACACGCGGTCTCTCCCACCCTTTTCAAAATTATATCAATGTGCGGTCTCTCCTGCTAACAATACTTTGGTGCAGACATTTCCTGTTACCACAATTATTTCCAACATGACAAATATTAATTATTCCTACTTAATCCTATTAATAAAATATAAAAAACTTTCATAAATTGTGGTTTGACAATAGACAATAGAAATATACACGTCTTAAATATGGTTTTAATTGTGTATGACGTACGTGTACAGACAAACAAATGATTAGAATTTCAGACAAAAACTGTATGATTTATTCAAGAGAAAGAGCTTCACGAGTAGAGCAAGTCAGTAAAGCGTTGGCCTACCTCTGGCCTTTATGTAAGTAGTTATTCAGCTTGGCTTTGATTAATTGAGTTGTTGGATGTCCTCCTCAGAGATATATTGCTAAATTCTGTCCAATTAGCCTGTTCGATCGTCAGAATCCTAAGTTGGTTGGACAGCCCTGCCCATAATGCTCCAAACGACTCAACTGGGGAGAAGATCTGGTGACCTTGCTGATCAATGTAGGGTTTGACAAGCACGCAAACAAGCTGTAGAAATTCTCGCAGTGTGCAAGCGGGCGTTATCTTCCAGAAACGTAAGCCCATGATGGCTTGCAGTGAAGGGCAACAAAACGGGCTGTAAAATATTGTCGACGTACCGCTGTACTGTAAGGGTGTCGTGGTTGACAACCAAAGGTGTCCTGCTACGAAATTAAAAGGCACCCCAGCCCATCGCTCCCTGTTGTCGGGCGATATGGTGGCCGGCAGTCAGATTGGTGTCCCAACGCTGTCCAGGGCGCCTCAAGATACGTCTTCGCTGGTCATCGGAACTCAGTTCCAAGCGGGGCTCATCACTGGAGACAATTCTGCTCCAGTGAGATTCCAGGCCAAAGGTGTACCTGGAAACGCCTCGGAGAGCAATGGGACAACAACGTAACTATCGTCCGCAATACCGGCTGACAGCCAGGAGTGATGGTCTTGGGGGCCACTTCTTTCTTCTCATAGCACGAGCCCTTTGGTTGCCATCCGCGGTACCTTTACACAGCAAGATAGTTCAGTGACATTCTACACCCAGTCTTGTTGCCCTTCATGGCAAGACACCCTGAGCTTACATTTCGGCAAGATAATGCCCGCTCGCACACTGCGAGAGTTTCTACTGCTTTTCTCCATGCTTGCCAAAAGTCTACTTTGGCCAGCAAGGTTCCAGGATATCCCCCCCCCCCCCCTCGCCCCATTAAGAACCTCTGGAGCATTAGGAGCAAGACCCTCCAACGAGCGCTCACTCGGTCACTCGGGACCTTGAGATCTAACGCGTCGGTTGGACCGAACATGTATATTTGGAAGGTACATGTAAACTGCCTAATTTCTTGACGACACCTTGACCAGATGTCTGCGGGCAAACAACTTGACGCTTACAGTAGAAGACAATAACATCTATTTCAATATTTTTCAAAAAGAAATGTATACTGACCAAATCGTGCCTGCTTCCTCTTTTCATCCATATTCTCAAAAAATGGCCTTTTTTTCTCTATGCCGTCCACCGAGCCACCTCCATACCACTTTCAACAGAAAAGTTTAATGAGGAGATTAATTTACCTAAAACCATTGCAGTCAATAATGAATATACGCCTGACATAGTAGACGATATCCTAAAAAAGAAAACTGCAAGAACTACCACGCTCAACAACTCATGCACTCAAATTAACACAAAAAAAAACGTTTTTCTATTCCTTCATAGGACCCATTTCCTATCGGATTAAGCGCATGCTTCGCAACAAATACAACTGCAATGTTGCCTTCTCTACTAATAATAATCTAAAGAGAAATTTCACTTATAATTTGAAATCCATTCGCTCCCCTACAGAACGTTCAGGCGTTTATAAGATTATCTGCGATACCTGCTCCTCTTATTACACTCCTGGAAATGAAAAAAAGAACACATTGACACCGGTGTGTCAGACCCACCATACTTGCTCCGGACACTGCGAGAGGGCTGTACAAGCAATGATCACACGCACGGCACAGCGGACACACCAGGAACCGCGGTGTTGGCCGTCGAATGGCGCTAGCTGCGCAGCATTTGTGCACCGCCGCCGTCAGTGTCAGAAAGTTTGCCGTGGCATACGGAGCTCCATCGCAGTCTTTAACACTGGTAGCATGCCGCGACAGCGTGGACGTGAACCGTATGTGCAGTTGACGGACTTTGAGCGAGGGTGTATAGTGGGCATGCGGGAGGTCGGGTGGACGTACCGCCGAATTGATCAACAAGTGGGGCGTGAGGTCTCCACAGTACATCGATGTTGTCGCCAGTGGTCGGCGGTAGGTGCACGTGCCCGTCGACCTGGGACCGGACCGCAGCGACGCACGGATGCACGCCAAGACCGTAGGATCGTACGCAGTGTCGTAGGGGACCGCACCGCCACTTCCCAGCAAATTAGGGACACTGTTGCTCCTGGGGTATCGGCGAGGACCATTCGCAACCGTCTCCATGAAGCTGGGCTACGGTCCCGCACACCGTTAGGCCGTCTTCCGCTCACGCCCCAACTTCGTGCAGCCCGCCTCCAGTAGTGTCGCGACAGGCGTGAATGGAGGGACGAATGGAGACGTGTCGTCTTCAGCGATGAGAGTCGCTTCTGCCTTGGTGCCAATGATGGTCGTATGCGTGTTTGGCGCCGTGCAGGTGAGCGCCACAATCGGGACTGCATACGACCGAGGCACACAGGGCCAACACCCGGCATCATGGTGTGGGGAGCGATCTCCTACACTGGCCGTACACCTCTGGTGATCGTCGAGGGGATACTGAATAGTGCACTGTACATCCAAACCGTCATCGAACCCATCGTTCTACCATTCCTAGACCGGCAAGGGAACTTACTGTTCCAACAGGACAATGCACGTCCGCATGTATCCCGTGCCACCCAACGTGCTCTAGAAGGTGTAAGTCAACTACCCTGGCCAGCAAGATCTCCGGATCTGTCCCCCATTGAGCATGTTTGGGACTGGATGAAGCGTCGTCTCACGCGGTCTGCCGTCCAGCACGAACGCTGGTCCAACTGAGGCGCCAAGTGGAAATGGCATGGCAAGCCGTTCCACAGGACTACATCCAGCATCTCTACGATCCTCTCCATGGGAGAATAGCAACCTGCATTGCTGCGAAAGGTGGATATACACTGTACTAGTGCCGACATTGTGCACGCTCTGTTGCCTGTGTCTATGTGCCTGTGGTTCTGTCAGTGTGATCATGTGATGTATCTGACCCCAGGAATGTGTCAATAAAGTTTCCCCTTCCTGGGACAATGAATTCACGGTGTTCTTATCTCAATTTCCAGGAGTGTATATAGGGCAAACTGGACGTGCATTTACCATCAGATATAAAGAACATCTTTTGAGAAAGAACGGCACCAGTCCCCTAAATTCATCCTTTGCCGATCATCTCTTAATTACTGGACACGTGCCTAAAGCCGTAGGCGATAACAATATACTGCATACCGGAAAGAAGGGGCATAGGTTAGATGTCTTAGAGGAACTGGATATTTTCAAACATCTCTCTCGTCATGATGGCCTCATTCTCAACGAACAGCTGCAGCTGCGAAATTAAAACTTTTTCGACTGTATAAAGCCATTGCTTGATCCTTGACTCAGATTTCCTCATGCAGTTTACCGAAATGTTGTTTTCCTGTTACACTTTTGCTGTTTTCTTCTATGTCATAACTAACGTTTTTTACATTACAAAATGTATCTCTATTTAAAGCAGAGAAATATGTAACTTCATCTTATTATTATTAGTGCTTACGTTATGCCTGAATCAGCTGCATCACAGTTTCACGTCTAATTTTGAATGTACAGTAGCCTAATTGTTTCTGCGGCTATTAGATGGCGCTCGTAGCAACACCATGTTTACTTGCCCACACTTTCTAACGTGGGCACCTCAGTCTTGTTGCAACCCTTGTTCACAGTAAGAGCAGCCCTTAGCCGCTCGCCATCTCACTTACAACTACTCATGACGTCGCCTTTCCGGCTTAGATCTTTTTTTTAATATGTGACTTGTAAGTACTGCATCTTTTTCCAGTCAGTACAAACTTTAATTTTATTAATGTATTAGATACCTAATATGCTTTAGACCAGTTAGTCTAATCCTGAAGACGACGCTCATAGTAGCGTCGAAACCTGGTCAATTTTGACTTAATATTTGTGACCTAGGGCTTATTTGTTCTAATATAACTCATATAATTGTTATTACTTACTTTTGTGTAACAAATAATTTCTTTCTATGTGATGCATTGCTCCAGAAAATTATTCCATAATTTTTTATTTAGTGGAAATACGGAGAATATGTTACGAGATCGTTTCCAACACTAGAAATTACATGAAGTGCAATTCAACTGTATGAGTAGTACTATATTACTTCCAGCTTCAGTTTTCATCAATGTGTACACCCCAAAAATTTAGAACATTCTATCCCGTTTACTAATTTCTGTTTACGTGCTATATTAGTTGTTGCCCTCTAACTATGTTTGTTGTACAGAACTGAATACAGCGTGTTTTCTCAAAATTCGGGGAGAGTCCATTTTCAGATAATCATTGTATAATAATTTGATATATTTAATCTTCCCTTGCTTTCTCTCTAATGGGATTTATTATAAGACAGCAACCGCTTGTCCTATTCAACAGTTGTAGGTACCAAGAATGTCGAGTTGATGCTTCTCCAAGTCACCTGGCGTAATTGCCGTAGTTACGAGCTGCTGCGCTCATGGTACCACTGTATACACGCAATTACTTGCGCACACTGTGGTAACTCCGGCCTTGTCTCTCTAAAGCGTTGTTGTATTGCGCGAGGCACACTCAGAGTGTGTTGAATGCGATCTCTTGGTACTGATAGGCTATCTCACAACCGGACAAAGGGTAATATGGAAGACGTATAGGGCTCTTTCGTCCGCTGCCTCTATTCAGATGGATATCGGGCAAACTGGTGTTGCAACCAACTCTTGTTTCGAGGTTCCCCTCTTTAACGGCTGATGGGAGCCCGCGTCTCCGCTTTAACGGCAGAGTAAACACACTTGAAAGAGGAGCCGTTCGCCAGCCACGGCTCTTTACGTGCTTCTGTCTGACGCCCCGCCGTTCCCCTCACCGCCTCCGTTACAAATCTCGTACAACTCAAGAAGAGTTAACAGGGCCAATAAGTGCTCTGCCTCTAAATTGTGCAGTAAACAACAATCAAAATAGAAAACGTCACTTATTTACCAGGATCATTTGTCGCAAATGAGGCTCTCCGGGCTAGTAGGTAAGCCATATCCAGTAAATTTTAAGGAGAGACATACGAAGATTAAAAAAATTTCTTGCCTCCGAGACCGAGTGAGATGGCGCAGTGGTTAGCACACTGGACTCGTATTCGCGAGGACGACGGTTCAATTCCGCTTCCGGCCATCCTGAATTTGGTTTTCCGTGATTTCCCTAAATCGCTCCAGGTAAATGCCGGGATGCTTCCTTTCAAAGAGCACGGCCGACTTTCTTCCCCATCCTGCCCTAATCCGTTGAGACCGATGACCTCACTGTCTGGTCTCCTCCCCCAAAATGTCGCAATCCTAATAAATCAGGTGATGGACGTAAGAGATATCTTCATTGTATTATACACTCCTGGAAATGGAAAAAAGAACACATTGACACCGGTGTGTCAGACCCACCATACTTGCTCCGGACACTGCGAGAGGGCTGTACAAGCAATGATCACACGCACGGCACAGCGGACACACCAGGAACCGCGGTGTTGGCCGTTGAATGGCGCTAGCTGCGCAGCATTTGTGCACCGCCGCCGTCAGTGTCAGCCAGTTTGCCGTGGCATACGGAGCTCCATCACAGTCTTTAACACTGGTAGCATGCCGCGACAGCGTGGACGTGAACCGTATGTGCAGTTGACGGACTTTGAGCGAGGGCGTATAGTGGGCATGCGGGAGGCTGGTTGGACATACCGCCGAATTGCTCAACACATGGGGCGTGAGGTCTCCACAGGACATCGATGTTGTCGCCAGTGGTCGGCGGAAGGTGCACGTGCCCGTCGACCTGGGACCGGACCACAGCGACGCACGGATGCACGCCAAGACCGTAGGATCCTACGCAGTGCCGTAGGGAACCGCACCGCCACTTCCCAGCAAATTAGGGACACTGTTGCTCCTGGGGTATCGGCGAGGACCATTCGCAACCGTCTCCATGAAGCTGGGCTACGGTCCCGCACACCGTTAGGCCGTCTTCCGCTCACGCCCCAACATTGTGCAGCCCGCCTCCAGTGGTGTCGCGACAGGCGTGAATGGAGGGTCGAATGGAGACGTGTCGTCTTCAGCGATGAGAGTCGCTTCTGCCTTGGTGCCAATGATGGTCGTATGCGTGTTTGGCGCCGTGCAGGTGAGCGCCACAATCAGGACTGCATACGACCGAGGCACACAGGGCCAACACCCGGCATCATGGTGTGGGGAGCGATCTCCTACACTGGCCGTGCACCTCTGGTGATCGTCGAGGGGACACTGAATAGTGCACGGTACATCGAAACCGTCATCGAACCCATCGTTCTATCATTCCTAGACCGGCAAGGGAACTTGCTGTTCCAACAGGACAATGCACGTCCGCATGTATCCCGTGCCACCCAACGTGCTCTAGGAGGTGTAAGTCAACTACCCTGGCCAGCAAGATCTCCGGATCTGTCCCCCATTGAGCATGTTTGGGACTGGATGAAGCGTCGTCTCACGCGGTCTGCACGTCCATCACGAACGCTGGTCCAACTGAGGCGCCAGGTGGAAATGGCATGGCAAGCCGTTCCACAGGACTACATCCAGCATCTTTACGATCGTCTCCATGGGAGAATAGCAGCCTGCATTGCTGCGAAAGGTGGATATACACTGTACTAGTGCCGACATTGTGCACGCTCTGTTCCCTGTGTCTATGTGCCTGTGGTTCTGTCAGTGTGATCATGTGATGTATCTGACCCCAGGAATGTGTCAATAAAGTTTCCCCTTCCTGGGACAATGAATTCACGGTGTTCTTATTTCAATTTCCAGGAGTGTATTATATTTTTATTTATTTATTTATCTATTTATTTAATTTGGTCTGATTACGGTTATCAGGCCGTCTCTTACATCGGACCACGGCTTCAGTATCTATTATATCATAGTTACCTAAAAATAACAACTTCAATATGAAAATTAGTATTAAAATGATTTGAGTATCTGAACTGCAGTGTGAGTGTATTATACTAACGATGAACTAACAAAATTAAGAATGACATTGTAAGAGGTCCATGATTAAGGAATTTATTTGCTAGCGCACTCGAGCAGATGTAATTTCGGTGGATTGCTCACGCGCTGCCTGCGATATGTAAGCTATAAGAGAATCTCAGACCAAAGAGCTGTGTTGTTAGCAGTAGGAACTGTGTAGCAGTTGTAGTAGCGATCAGTCTGGTGTATCTTGTTGACTGGGCCGGTGTGGGAAGCGATGGTGGAGCCTGAGCAATATGATATAAGGTAAAAGCAGCCTCGCGCATATGTACTTTTGTTATGTCAAGCCCCATGTAAATGTTTTTTAAAAATCTCTTAATAATAATCTTTCTTACAAAAAATTAACTTTTGAATATCATTCATCTCAATTTAAAGAACTTACTAATTTCTCCAATCCATGGTCATCCCTATTATTGTAAAAAAAAGTCAGTTGTTTCTTTTTTTTACATGATAAATCTATCGGCCAGCATTGCACAGGGCTGTGCCAGAAAAATTTCTTATAGGAGCAGACATACACGCGTTATCCGGCGATCTTATTGAGATAAGAATTTTCAATTTATTCAGAATGATCTTTCGGGGCCATGACGCAGTGCTGCTGACGTCCAAAATTCACCAGTTCAAATTCACAGTCAGTTATTGAAAGGTTATAAGTGAGTCACATTTTTATTATTCCTCGTTTACGGAATAATAAACTGCTGGAAGGTTACGCTGAATGTGAATGAAATAAATAATTATATTGTATTTGCTGTTGAGAGGTTACGGATTTTTTTTGTGTGGAGGTTACAACATTACTTGTACTACTGCAGTTATAGCCACTAATAGTGATAGTACTACTACTACTACTAATAATAATAATAACAACAATTGTGACATTAATCAGAATAATGATAGTGGCAGATGTAAGAAGAATTTATAGGTCTACAAAATAGATCTTTTCTGATACAGAGATTCTCGGAAAAGGAAATTTAAGGAGCCTGAAAGAATACTGGGAAATGAGGAAAATCAGGTTGGAAAGAGGGATATACAAGGTAACGAGTGCGTACAGGGGCAATGGTAATGTAATTGTTGCTTTAGTAGGTATGTCATTACCTGCCTTCTGAAGCTGATTGATTTTATTTAGTTTTCTAATTGTTAAACCTATTCAGAAACTAAGATTTTTTATTTAAGACGACCGGTTTCAAGAGCCTCTGCTGTCATCTTCAGGTCTTCAACATTTTTGTTGTTGTTGTTGTAAAACATGTTCGTTTTGTTCCAGAGTTTGGTTCCTGCCATTGAGAAGGAGTCTGAGAAGGTGGATGAACGATGGAGTCAGCCAAACAGAATTTTTCTCTGAAGGGAACAGACAAGAGCGTGAAATGATTCTTAAATTACTCCAGGCGTATTTTATGTCAAAATAAATCTCGGGTGAAGAGCCTGGTATGAGTGTGCATAGGACACAATATTTCGGCAATCGACCACGTTGCCATCATCAGGTGCGCTGATGTACTGACCGGCGGTGGGCCGGCGCCATGTATATATAGGACAATCCCCCTCCCGCTCCTCCCTCAGGCGCTTCCTATGAGTCGGTGCGGTCCGCGCCCCGCGCAAGGTCCAGGTACAGCGTCCGTTCTCCCGCCGCCTGGGCGCTGCGTCCTAGGTCTTCTCGTTCAGGAGGGTCTGCCGGCACCGCTCTCGTTATTCTTCCCTCCTCCCCCGAAGTCGATACGCTCTGGCAAATATCCTTTTTCTTCTTAATCTGGGTGATCGGGGGTTCCCACGCCTTGCTAAGGATGTAACCGCTGTGACGATTTAATTGTGGCTCCCTTGTTCTAATCAGATTGTATGTCGCTGAGGAATAAAATAAATAGTAAATGCTGGGAACCTAAGGCGAAATGACTGCATGAAAAATATGAAGAAATCAAACAGGAAATGATTGTCGGAAGGACTGACTCAGCATGTAGGAAAATCAAAATTACCTTCTGTGAAATTAAAAGCAAGAGTGGTAACATTAAGAGTGCAACGGGAATTCCACTGCTAAATACAGAGGAGAGAGGGGATTGATGGAAGGAGTATACTGAAGGCCTGCATGAGGGGGAAGATTTGTCTAATATGATAGAAGAAGAAACAGGAGTCGATTTAGAAGAGACAGTGGATACAGTATTAGAATTAGAATAAATGAGAGCTTTGGAGGACTTAAGACCAAATAAGGCGCAAGGGGTGGTTAACATCCCATCAGAATTTCTAAAATCACTATGGTAGTGGCAACAAAACGACTATTATCGTTGTGTAGAATGTATGAGTTTGGCGACATGCCACCTGAATTTTGAAAAAATATCTTTCACAGTATTCAGAAGACTGAAATAGCTGACAAGTGAGAGAATTATCGCACAATCAGCTTAACAGCTCATGCATCCAAGTTACTGTCAAGGATAGAAGAGAAAACTGAAGATGTGTTCGACGACGATCAGTTTGGCTTTAGGAAAGGTAAATGCACCAGAGAGGCAGTTCTGACGTTGCGGTTGATAATGGAAGCAAGACTAAAGAAAAGTCAAGACACGCTCATAGGATTTGTCAACCTGGAAAAAGCATTGGAGAATGTAATATGGTGCAAAATTTTCGAAATTCCCCAAGAGGGAATAATAAGAGTGGACGACCAAGAAAAAAAGTGCTCTGATTAAATAAGATAGGGATGGTGTCTTTCGCCTCTACTGTTCAATCTGTGCATCGAAGAAGCAATGATGGAAATAAAAAGTTCAGAACTGGCGTTAAAATTCAAGGTGAAAGGATATCAGTGACACGATTCGCTGATGACATTGCTGTCGTGAGTGAAAGTGAAAAAAGAGTTGCATAATCTGCTAACTGGAATAAACAGTCTAAAGAGTACAGAATATGAATTGAGTGTAAATCTAAGAAAGATGAAAGTAATGAGAAGTAGCAGAAATGAGAACAGCGAGAAAATTAGGAACAGGATTGATAGTGACGGAGTAGATGAAGTTAAGGAATTCAGCTACCTATGCGGCAAAATAACCAATGACGGACGGAGCAAGGACACTAGCACAGGCAGAAAGGGCATTCCTGGACAATAAAAGTCTACTGGTGTCAAACATAGGCCTTAATTTGGGGAAGAAATTTCTGGGAACCTATGTTTGGAGCACAGAAATGTATGGCTATAAATCCTGGACTGTGGGAAAACCAGAACAGAAGAGAATCGAAACATTTGAGATGTGGGGCTACAGACGATTGTTGAAAAATTGGTGGACTGATAAGGTAAGGAATGAGGAGGTTCTGCGCAGAATCGGAGAGGAAAAGAATATGTGGAAAACACTGATAAGGAGGAGGGACAGGATGATAGAACGTCTGTCAAAATATCAGAAATGATTTCCATGGTAGTAGAGGGAGGTGTAGAGGGCAACAACTGTAGAGGAAGACAGAGATTTATATACATCCAGCAAATAATTGATGACGTAGGTTACAAGTGCTACTCTAAGATGAAGAGGTTGGCGCAAGGGTTTGTGGTCTGCTTCAAACCAGTCAGAAGCCTGGTGAGTCGAACAAAAAAAAAAGTGCCCACCCACACATGGCGAGAGTTTGTACCTATTGCTTGTGTTCGTATTTGTACCTTGGCCAACAACTCTCTCCAACTGGGAATGTTTGAAGCATTACAGGCAGTTCCCTCAACCAACTCAGGATTTTGACAAAAAAATCCTCAGGACATTCGACAACTCTATCAATCAGTGCCAAATCAAATAACTTCTTGCCTAAGGGCCAGAGGTGGGCCAACGTATCATCGATTTGCTCAATCAATGGAGCTCTTTCTCTAGAATAACTTACCCAGCCATTTCTAAAATTGTAATAATTTGTTGGTCTGAACATGTATATCATGTTCTGCAGAAAAGGTCTCTAACAGCTACCGAAAAATCGAATCACATGGTGCTAGGCCGACAGCACTATTTAATAAACCATGCAATAAAGAATAGAACTACCAGTTGGTATCCTCTTAACGAGTACTCCTTCCTTTATGGAGGATACGAAGTTCTCCATTTTGCCCCTTAACTGATGAAATTCTGTACGACCGTAAAGTATTTGCAAGGAAAGAATCAAATGAATATCCTAACACCTTGTTTTGGGTGTGTTTTGTAGCTGCCATAAGCTAATGCAACTGAATGTTGCTGCAATTGCACAGGTCACGTGTAGTCTGTAGCGCAAGTAACTGTATCTGTGGCGTTAGTCACCTGCTGACAGCTCTGCTGACGCCTGCTGACGGCCCACTGCTGGGCTGCAGTGAGCAGCAACCGTGCTGGCAGCACCTCGGAGTGTTATCTGTGTCAGGGCGCAGCGGGAGGCTGAATGCCCGCTGACTGCTCTGTCCCGCAGTGAATGGACGCCGGAAGCGCCGCGAGGACGCCTGGTGACGCAGTAAGCGGCTGACACACACCCACCCACCCACCCACACACACACACACCTGCACACGTAGATCTGATGGCAACATCTTTCGTCAAGAAACGTGCATTGCTTTCACGGTTGAACGTCAATCTCAACTGGCGATATGGTAAATATGGTAAATAAACTATTGTTGGACAAAAAATTATCAGCTAATTATGCACAGAAATTACAGTGACGAGCCAAAACTTTACCACATGCTTTACCGTCTGTTGGTCCACCTTTCAAACGCAATACAGGAGCGATTCTGCTTGACAAAGATTTGCAAGTCCATTGTACTGGGTGATCAAAAAGTCAGTATAAATTTGAAAACTGAATAAATCACGGAATAACGAATAATGTAGATAGAGAGTTACAAATTGACAGACACGCTTGGAATGACATTGAGTTTTATAAGAACAAAAAAAAAAGTTCAAATAATGTCCGACTGATGGCGCTTCATCTGATCAGGGTCAAATGGCTCTGAGCACTATGGGACTCAACTGCTGTGGTCATCAGTCCCCTAGAACTTAGAACTACTTAAACCTAACTAACCTAAGGACATCACACAACACCCAGCTATCACGAGGCAGAGAAAATCCCTGACCCCGCCGGGAATCGAACCCGGGAAACCGGGCGTGGGAAGCGATAACGCTACCGCACGACCACGAGCTGCAGACCATCTGATCATAATAGCAATAATTAGCATAACAAAGTAAGACAAAGCAAAGATGATGTTCTTCACAGGAAATGCTCAATATGTCCACCACCATCATTCCCCAACAATAGCTGTAGTGGAGGAATAATGTTGTGAACAGCACTGTAAAGCATATCCGGAGCTATGGTAAGGCACTGGCGTCGGATGTTGTCTTTCAGCATCCCTAGAGTTGTCGGTGGATCGCGATACACTTGCGACTTCAGGTAACCCCGAAGCCAATAATCGCACGAACTGAGGTCTGGGGACCTGGAAGGCCAAGCATGACGAAAGTGGCCGCTGAGCACACGATCATCACCAAACGACGAGCGCAAGAGATCTTTCACGTGCCTAGCAATATGAGGTGTTTTTTTTTGTTTTGGTTGTAATAAAACCCCATGTCATTCCAAGTATGTGTGTCTATTTTTACCTCTCTATCTACGTTATTTCGTGGTTTATTAAGTTTTCAAATTTATACTAACTTTTTGATCACCCGGTATGTTCCTGAGTGCGTGTAGCGTCAGAAGTCTACGTACAGGTTACGAAATTTTCCTGCACTGGAGATCGGAGGTTTGTAGTCGCGGAGCCAGTGTCCGGTAGCGTTCCAGATGTGCATCATCGTTTTCACATGAGAACAATTTGGTAGCCAAGATATCAACGTGAGTGCACTGTAGCACGAATTTGCCCTTGTGACACGGACAGCTATCCTGCTGGAACATACTATCGCCGTCAGGGAAGATATCAAATTTAAAGAGACACAGATGGTCCCCGATAATGCTCTTGTAGTCCACAGCTGTCATGTTGTCTTAGATTAATATCGCAGATCTCATGAAAGCCCTGACGAATGTCGCCCGCGCCCTCATCTGAATGCAACCGTCACGCGGTGCAGGTTTCGAACAGCCGTTCGTCTGGATTATGGAGTGTCCGGACACGGCCGTCGGACTGGTGTAACGAAAAACGTGACGAATCCGAGAATGTGATACATCGCTATTCATTCAGGTACCAGTATCGATGATTTCGTACCCTCTGTAAACGTGAAGGGCCGGCCGCGGTGGTCTCGCGGTTCTAGGCGGGCAGTCCGGAACCGTGCGACTGCTACGGTCGCAGGTTCGAATCCTGCCTCGGGCATGGATGTGTGTGATGTCCTTAGGTTAGTTAGGTTTATGTAGTTCTGAGTTCTAGGGGACTAATGACCACAGCAGTTGAGTCCCATAGTGCTCAGAGCCATTTTTTGTAATCGTAAATAACTGTGTCGTTCGGTCGACAGGGAGACATGAGTGGTTCGTCCGCATCGGAGTTCCGTGATGAGCAATCAGCGCTATACAGCCCACTACGAAACACTCGTGCCTGCACTATATTCCAATTTACGAACGACAGTTGTTCAGGCAGGTCTAGGCAGAGCCGGAATTCGCGTTGTTGCCCTCTCCAAGCGACAGTTTCGGTACCGTAAACACATGCTTTGTAGTTCAAATGGCTCTGAGCACTATGGGACTTAACATCTGAGGTCAACAGTCCCCTAGAACTTAGAACTACTTAAACCTAACTAACATAAGGACGTCACAGACATCCATGCCCGGGGCAGGATTCGAACCTGCGAACGTAGCGCTCGCGTGGTTCCAGACTGTAGCGCCTAGAACCACTCGGCCACCCCAGCTGGCCATGCTTTGTGCTTGAAGAAACCGTGTATTCTGCTAATGTCTCTCTCTTGCTTATGTAGAATGTGTCAGTTACCTCCACGATTAGCGGTGACAAACGGCAACAAATGGAATACAAATTCACCAAATAACTTGCTAAGATCACGTTTGATGCTCGAATTGGCTATGACATTTGTTAACATAGCGCTCAGAACACTGCCGAACGCTCATTGGCTGTCAGAGAAGTCTTGACGTAGGTGCGCAGAGCAAGCCTAAACTCGCCCACCATCGTTAGAGATTCCAACTATAGCATTGAGCTCTTCTGTCACATCTGCCATAGATTGGTGCCTAACCTACTTTCAGAAATGTGCCAGGCCCCGACCTCCACGTTCTGCAATGAGGCATGGGCGACCAGCACATTTTCTAGTTAAATGTTTACTTGACACTACAATAATGAAGCCATAATAACAGCACATAAAATATTCCTTTAACAAAAGGGGTGAAACGTCCTCTTTGAAAAATTATACAAGACTGTGTTTAAACTGACACACAATATTTTTAGCGCAACGCAATCTGACTTCCAAAAATCCCTACAAGAGAATGGCCCTGACTAACATTAACCTATATGTTTCACAAATCACTTACCTCACAAAAATCTTCGTTACTCAAACTACTGCAATACAGCGAGCGCCACTACTGCCAGCTAACTAAAAGATTCAAACTACGGAAGTCACTAACTACTGATAGGCACAGTTAGCAAATGAAAGATTTTAATAGAGAACAAACAATGTTTTTACCTTTATAGTCATTATATATATATATATATATATATATATATATATATATATATATATATATATATATCAGTTCATGACACCAATTCTTACAAATTTCAAAACTCCGCCATCTCTCTCCCCACGTCCACCACTGCTGGCGGCTCACCTCCAACTGCGCAACGCTACGCGCTGTTAGCATCCAGCTGCCGCTGCCCAACACTACAATGGCAGACAACAATGCAAACCAGCCACAGACTGCACACGGCACAGCCAGTGATTTTTATACAGAGCGCTACGTGGCGGCGGCGTTACCAATAAAAAAACCTAAACAGCCTACTTACAGGGGTTACATTACCAATTTCAACGAAATATATATTCTCCAACTGATGTTTTACATTTTGAAATGGCGATGTAGTTCGTTGAAACAGGTAATGTAACACTTTTTTTTTAAAGGAAAATTTTATGTACTGTAACTATGAGAGGTTCCATGCCCTCTTTTGCATGTGTCTTCTCATTTTTATCAATTTTATTAATGTTCTATGTCATTGCACGGTAGTAACAGACCGGAGGAGGAGGAAATTAGTGTTTAACGTCCCGTAGACAACAAGGTCGTTAGAGACGGAGCTCAAGCTCGGGTGAGGGAAGGATGGGGAAGGAAATCGGCCGTGCCCTTTCAAAGGAATCATCCCGGCATTTGCCTGAAGCGATTTAGGGAAATCACGGAAAACCTAAATCAGGACGGCCGGAGACGGGATTGAACCGTTGTCCTCCCGAATGCGAGTCCAGTGTGCTAACCACTGCGCCACCTCGCTCGGTGTGTAACAGACCGAATAAGGTCATTGTAATGAGAGTATCTGTACTGAGAGTTCAAAAAAATACATTTCACTTGATTCCTAAACATGTTGTTTTACTTCCGTGGGTAGCTTGGGCGTTTCCGGTTGGGAGCTGCACGTCCCTGAATTCTGAGGGTTCAAATGGCTCTGAGCACTACGGGACTTAACATCTGAGGTCATCAGTCCCCTGGAACTTAGAACTACTTAAACCTAACCAACCTAGGGACTTCACACACATACAAGCCCGAGGCAGGATTCGAACCTGCGACCGTAGCGGTCGCGCTGTTCCAGACTATAGCGCCTAGAACCGTGAATTCTGAGGGGTTCGTACAATAGGCTTAACCGCCTGGCGGAACGACTGACGTCGCTCGAGTTTCGCCTGTTGTTGCAGGCCGAAACGACCTGTGAGACGTCTGAGTGTCGCTGCAGTTTATGTGTTTACCGTTCTGGCGCGTCCAGAACGAAGATTCCTGTCACCGACTGACTGCACTGTCCTCTTGATTCTGAGAATACTCGTGGACCGTACCCGGATGGGTGCGACTGTCTGGCACCGGATGGCCGGTGGTCTAGGCAGGTTGTTTCCGTAGCCGGTCAAACGGTAAGTTCAGTGCCCTCAGCTGAATGGCAGAGGCCTGACTGGTCAACTTAAGTTGAGGATAGTTGCCGTCATAAAGCTCTGCTCCAAATTGGAGGGAGCGGTCGCTATTGGCCCGAACGATGTTCTGAGACAGTGTGGGGGCATTTTGGAATCAGAACTGAATGCTGATTCGTGGTTTTTCGAGGAGAGTAGGGAGTAGGGAGTAGCGTTCGACAATATAAAATGGTGCAAGCTGTTCGAGATTCTGAAAAAAGTAGGGGTAAGCTATAGGGAGAGACGGGTCATATACAATATGTACAACAGCCAAGAGGGAATAATAAGAGTGGACGATCAAGAACGAAGTGCTCGTATTAAGAAGGGTGTAAGACAAGGCTGTAGCCTTTCGCCCCTACTCTTCAATCTGTACATCGAGGAAGCAATGATGGAAATAAAAGAAAGATTTAGGAGTGGAATTAAAATACAAGGTGAAAAGGATATCAATGATACGATTCGCTGATGACATTGCTATCCTGAGTGAAAGTGAAGAAGAATTAAATGACCTTCTGAACGGAATGAACAGGCTAATGAGTACACAGTATGGTTTGAGAGTAAATCGGAGAAAGACGAAGGTAATGAGAAGTAGTAGAAATGAGAACAGCGAGAAATTTAACATCAGGATTGATGGTCACGAAGTCAATGAAGTTAATGAATTCTGCTAGCTAGGCAGTAAAATAACCAATGACGGACGGAGCAAGGAGGACATCAAAAGCAGACTCGCTATGGCAAAAAAGGCATTTCTGGCCAAGAGAAGTCTACTAATATCAAATACCGGCCTTAATTTGAGGAAGATATTTCTGAGGATGTACGTCTGGAGTATAGCATTCTATGGTAGTGAAACATGGACTGTGCGAAAACCGGAACAGAAGAGAATCGAAGCATTTGAGATGTTGAATGTTGAAAATTAGGTGGACTGATAAGGTAAGGAATGAGGAGGTTCTACGCAGAATCGGAGAGGAAAGGAATATGTGGAAAACACTGATAAGGAGAAGGGACAGGATGATAGGACATCTGCTAAGACATGAGGGAATGACTTCCATGGTACTAGAGGGAGCTGTAGAGGGCAAAAATTGTAGAGGAAGACAGAGATTGGAATACGTCAAGCAAATAATTGAGGATGTAGGTTGCAAGTGCTACTCTGACATGAAGAGGTTAGCACAGGGGAGGAATTCGTGGCGGGCCGCATCAAACCAGTCAGTAGACCGATGACCGCCCCCCCCCCCCCCCCAAAAAAAAAGAAGGGAGTAGAGCAATGTTGGCTTCGCTCTTGCGTTGCGTGGGCAGGAGATTCGGAATCTGCTCTTCCTCGGAGTTGGACTGTCTGCGACTTGGTCGCTCTTTTTTGGGAGGAACTTCGAATTCTTGGACAGCCAGGGGTTGACACAGAGTTGCTGCATGGCAGAAGTTGGAGCCTACATCAACAGGACGCTGGCTACCGACGACGTGCTGCAGATTTCAGTACTGACACAGTATTAAGCGGCTCCGACATTGTAGGAGCTTATCAGTTTTATACTGAACCCCTCAGCAGCACGCACGCTCGCTTTGCCACAAATCCACCTTGCTTGTTTCTCCATGTGATCCCATTTGAGCTCTCACTACTAATTACGATACTGCTATATAGTCGGAAGATTAATATTTGATTCATTAGGACCTCCAGTCATTATCGTCAGTCTATTGCGTCAATAGAGAGTAGGAGCCCCTTGTTCTCGAGCCAACTCTTCTTTTCATAATAGTTCAGTATACCCTATTCTTCAATCTACTGTGTGTGTCGACAATCATGTGCATTTATGTTGTGACGTATAATAAATCTCATTCTAATATTTAATCCGCATATCATTTTTTAGATATATGCAGAATCCCATTTAATGTTGTTTATTTTCTGAGTAGATTACGATTTTTATTAAATTATTGTGAGTGTGCACTCCTTACTTTACTAACTAGCAGGGTCCACTATCATTTTCTCGCGTTACCGTTGCGAAAATAATCAATTAGGTGGTATGCAAGGAGGGGGTCGAATGCATGCCCAGCTCTCATGCAAAATTCGCCCGAAATAAAGAGGTACAAACTCTTCTCCACCACGGCACCTCGCAACTATAGCGTCACTATTGTAGTGTCACGTAAACATTTAATTTATAGCGACATTCCTGTGTCGTAATTATGTCGGAATATAAGAATACAACATTTTTTCGCCTACTCGTGATTTTACAGTCCGTCTGCCACTTTCCATAGATGTTCACTACAGCAGCTTGGGAACAGACCATGAGTTTCGCCGTTTTCGAGATGTTCGTTTTCAGGCGCTGGACCATAACGATTTGGCCTTCGTCAACGTCACCTAGGTTAGTGAATTTCTCCATTTTGGCCCGTAAAGTCGCTAGAATGATTCTCCACTGATCCACAACGTCACCAGGCAGCATTCAGTTTTGCAGCGGACAGCGATCCAGAAGGCTTCTGACACCATTCCTCACAAGCGACTTCTAATCAAATGCGTGCCTGTGGAGCATAGCCTCAGCTGTGCGACTGGATTTCCTGCCAGAAAGGTCACGATTCGTAGTAAGTGACGAAAAGTCGTCGAGCAATACAAAGAGATGTTGCAGGCCTTCAGCTGATCCTGATCTATATGAAAGAATTAGGAGAAAATCTGAGCCCTCTTAGATTGTTTGCCGATGGTGCAGTTATATACCTTGTAAAGTCATCAGATGATCAAAACGAATTGCAAAACGATCTAGACAAGATCTCCGTATGATGCAGAAAGTGGTAATTGACGCTAATGAATGAAAAGTGTGAAGTTATCCACATTCACATGAGTACACACAAGAAGGATTTTGCTGAGTTTCGATAACACAACGAGTCACACGAATCTAAAGTCTGTAAATTCAACTAAGTATTTAGGGATTACAATTGCGAATGAATTCAGTCGGAACGATAACATAGATGACACTGTGGCGAAAACAAACAAAAAATTGCGATTTATTAGCAGAATACGTAGGAAATTTAACAGGTCTACGAAGGAGACTGACCGCAATATGCTTCTCCGGCCAGGATGGGCGAGCGGTTCTAGGCGCTTCAATCTGGAACCCCGCGACCACTTCGCTCGCAGGTTCGAGTCCTGCCTCGGGCATGGATGTGTGTGATGTCCTTAGGTTAGTTAGGTTTAAGTAGTTCTAAGTTCTAGGGGGCTGATGACCTCAGATGTTAAGTCCCATAGTGCTCAGATCCATTTGAACCATTTTTGCACTACGCTTGTCCGCTCACTTCTGGACTACTGCTGCGCGGTGTGGGATGCGCATCGGAAAGGATTGCCGGAGGTTACCGAAAAAGTTGAAAGAAGCACAGCACGTTTTGTGGTATCGCGAAATAGAGGAGAAAGTGCCACGGATACGATACAAGAATTGGGATGGCAGTCAGTAAGACGAAAGCCTTTTTCGCTGCAGCAGGACCTTCTCATGAAATTTCAATCGCCAATATTTTGTTGGTGCTCACTTACGGAGGGAGAAATAACCACCATAATACAATAAGAGAAATCAGAGTTCGCACGGTATTATTTCAATTTTCGTTTTTTCAAAGCGCTTTTCGAGAGTGGAACGCTGCAGAACCAACTTGACGGTGGTTACCCAATCGCACTGCAGTATGGTTTAGCTAGGGTGGCACTCGAAGGTTACCGTCTTGCTCTCGATGTTTCGTCTGATTGTAGGGGATCATTCACGTCCAATCACACGACCTTCAAAGGTTAATTCTTCCAGAAATACAAGTCCGAAAATACCAGAACGTAACAAATCATTGACTGTATCACAGACTGTTTCGTTGTGAAAAACAAAGAATGTTTCTCGTTTGAGACTGTTTGACCATTTCAAATTCATAGTACTTGGCAGCAATTTACTTTGCCAACCGAGTTTTGAAAACTACATTACATATAGAAATACCCACTTATTTGCAAACTAGATAGTTAAAAACGGAAACATATCTAGTAGTCAACCTTTGTAACAGTTTCACAACAACCCGGGTTTCAGAAAGACTGCAGTTTTCTGCAGATATATGATACGGACATTCGAAGCACTAAAAGAGGAATTGTGAATAAGAAGATGCAACATTACTTCGTCGAACTACACTACACACTATGCCCTAGTTTGCCCACAAAATAAGACAGCAAGAAGATCAACACAAAGCTGATATGCAGTTTCGAGACGACGAAAATGGTACAGCATAGGAGACACAGGAACTGACAATCGAAACAGTATTTGAAATGAAATAAAATAAAAAAATGAGTGAATCGATCAATAACTCCCGTCAAGAAACCGTTCGCCGGGTGCAAGTCTTTCTATTTGATGCCACTTTTTGGTAATCTCATTTTGTTCGTTATAGTTCGTTCCAATTGTTCGTGGCGGACTTCTCCTGACGCCCATTGAAGTTCGTTATTGATCGATTCACTCATTTTTTTTTTATTACAGAGGGCAGCTAACCCTCTAACCCAACACGCTGAGCTACCGTGCCGGCAGCCACGCAGCTACCGGGGGCAGACAGTATTTGAAATGATAACCCCATTCACACCACATGCAGTATACACTCATGCAGTCTGTTCCTAATTCTACTGCTACGTGCCATGAAATTCCAAAACTGACGTTAATTTGAAGCAGAATTTCTTTAATTTAAGGATGCAGTGTCTCAAAGCAAAATCTCGTCCCGGCGGAGGTACGAGTCCTCTCTCGGGTATGGGTGTGTGTGTGTTTGTCCTTAGGATAATTTAGATTAAGTAATGTGTAAGGTTAGGGACTGATGACCTTAGCAGTTAAGTCCCATAAGATTTTACACACATTTGAATTTTTTTTTTTCAAAGCAAAAAAAAAAATGTCGGAGTTTAAAAACAAAATATTTGGGCTCTTAATGACTGACAAAACCTGCCACACGTTGGGCGCCAATTAAAGTAATGGGAGACATGTTTACAATATTTTACTGAATTGCATTTGTGTGGAGCATTTGCGAGTTAAATCAAAGGAATCACAATATCTTAAGCTGCACTTGAGAGTGGCGTTTGCAAATTATTTCAAAGGAACCAATCGCAAGAATACAAAGAGCGTGCTCACAAGCATTCAATTTTTATTGACCGCAGTTATTCAAATACAATTTACAAATTACTTTTATTAATAAAAAAGGAAATGATAATTTGTCCATTATCGGTCACAAAATTCTCAGCGTCGTTACCAGGCTGTTTAAATCGCGATTGCTATATGACAAGCGGACCTACCAGGCGAACTCGGATGAAAGCCGTAGAGCATTCGAGAGGGTTGTGATCAGGCTGTTACAGGCGAGGAGGAAGACGCCCTGGAGACGGCTGGCGACGTCTTGTGGCAGAGCGAAGGCAGCGGGCAGGCGTTCTGCACACGGCTGGCCACGTCTCCCGGCATCGCGAATACAGCGGTCATTGTCGTCTCGATCACAGACAGGTGTCTTCTTTCCTGTCTCAGGAACAGGTATCCCTCCGAGGCGATTTCTTTGCTTCCTCCAGCATCTTGTCCTTGGGCGTGGCCACGCACTCGATTGACTGGCTCATACTCTTCTCATCAAACCACTGTTAGATGTTCTCTGCCGGCCGCAATTCCCACGAGTGAACAACCACATGCAGATTTCATTGTTGGTGGAATTACTTCACTGGGAAAATGCTGTGTCACCATTTTAGGGTAGATACCCAATGTTCTGTCCCTCTGTCCCAATAGCACGTCAATTTCCTCTGCTAAAACGTCCTTACAAATTAGTGTGATCTTCCTCAAACGTCTCTCGCCAAGAGAGCATAGGCAAATGATAAAAAGCATTAATAGCAAACATTCTTTCCTTTTATTTCTTGCCGGCTGGTGTGGCCGTGCGGTACTTGGCGCTACAGTCTGGGACCGAGCGACCGCTGCGGTCGCGGGTTCGAATCCTGCCTCGGGCATGGATGTGTGTGATGTCCTTAGCTTAGTTAGGTTTGAGTAGTTCTAAGTTCTAGGGAACTGATGACCTCAGAAGTTAAGTCCCATAGTGCTCAGAGCCATCTGAACCATCTCAGCGTGGTCAGCGTGCTTATAGCTAAACTGAGCCTTACGACATCGTTTACTGCAAAGACCGAACTGCGTCATAAGAGTATCAAGACAAGATCTCTCGCTAGGTACGCCAGAGCTGTTGTGTCTTTTCAAACACGCTACCCATAGTTCCCGCTAATTGGTCTTATGCCTGAGCGGGACAATGAAATATACTCCTGGAAATTGAAATAAGAACACCGTGAATTCATTGTCCCAGGAAGGGGAAACTTTATTGACACATTCCTGGGGTCAGATACATCACATGATCACACTGACAGATCCACAGGCACATAGACACTGGCAACAGAGCATGCACAATGTCGGCACTAGTACAGTGTATATCCACCTTTCGCAGCAATGCAGGTTGCTATTCTCCCATGGAGACGATCGTACAGATGCTGGATGTAGTCCTTTGGAACGGCTTGCCATGTCATTTCCACCTGGCGCCTCAGTTGGACCAGCATTCGTGCTGGACGGCAGACCGCGTGAGACGACGCTTCATCCAGTCCCAAACAAGCTCAATGGGGGACAGATCCGGAGATCTTGCTGGCCAGGGTAGTTGACTTACACGTTCTAGAGCACGTTGGGTGGCACGGGATACATGCAGACGTGCATTGTCCTGTTGGAACAGCAAGTTCCCTTGCCGGTCTAGGAATGGTAGAACGATGGGTTCTAAGACGGTTTGGATGTACCGTGCACTATTCAGTGTCCCCTCGACGATCACCAGAGGTGTACGGCCAGTGTAGGAGATCGCTCCCCACACCATGATGCCGGGTGTTGGCCCTGTGTGCCTCGGTCGTATGCAGTCCTGATTGTGGCGCTCACCTGCATGGTGCCAAACACGCATACGACCATCATTGGCACCAAGGCAGAAGCGACTCTCATCGCTGAAGACGACACGTCTCCATTCGTCCCTCCATTCACGCCTGTCGCGACACCACTGGAGGCGGGCTGCACGATGTTGGGGCGTGTTCGGAAGACGGCCTAACGGTGTGCGGGACCGTAGCCCAGCTTCATGGAGACGGTTGCGAATGGTCCTCGCCGATACCCCAGGAGCAACAGTGTCCCTAATTTGCTGGGAAGTGCCGGTGCGGTCCCCTACGACACTGCGTACGATCCTACGGTCTTGGCGTGCATCCGTGCGTCGCTGCGGTCCGGTCCCAGGTCGACGGGCACGTGCACCTTCCGCCGACCACTGGCGACAACAGCGATGTGCTGTGGAGACCTCACGCCCCACGTGTTGAGCAATTCGGCGGTACGTCCACCCGGCCTCCCGCATGCCCACTATACGCCCTCGCTCATAGTCCGTCAACTGCACATACGGTTCACGTCCACGCTGTCGCGGCATGCTACCAGTGTTAAAGAATGCGATGGAACTCCGTATGCCACGGCAAACTGGCTGACACTGACGGCGGCGGTACACAAATGCTGCGCAGCTAGCGCCATTCGACGGCCAACACCGCGGTTCCTGGTGTGTCCGCTGTGCCGTGCGTGTGATCATTGCTTGTACAGCCCTCTCGCAGTGTCCGGAGCAAGTATGGTGCGTCTGACACACCGGTGTCAATGTGTTCTTTTTTCCATTTCCAGGAGTGTAGTTCCATTCATAATTAATCACCACATACGTTAAGTCATTTATCCCTCTGTGAGACGAGACGACCATTTCCTGTTTCGTAGAACGCGGTCGTCCGCTGATGAATCCAATACCGTATACACTCTTGCACTTCATTGTTCGGCTGAAACTGTCCTCCACGCATGTTTATCTTCAGGTCACCAAAGATGTGAAAATCAATGGTAAAATATCCGGCCTGTATGGAGGATTGCAGGGCTTCCCACCCGAATCACTGCGGCGTAGACTTCGTCCGATTGGCAGTATGGAGGCGGGCGCCATCATGCAGCGGGATCATGCCGTCCAACAGCAGTCCAATTGCCCGATGGCAAATGGCAATGTCAACAGTGGAAACATCCCACATATCCTCCGGAAAGAGATCCAAAGCAGTACACGCAATTTGCGGTGAGGTCATGATGACCTTCTTCACCTGCAAGGGCCTCTTGCTCGTCAACTTCCTGGGACGAGAAAACACTTTACAGAAACTGCAATGAGCCATTAGGTTAAAACGTCGAGGAATGCTGTCGGACGGACTCATCCCCTTGCACGATAACGCCAGCCGCAAGACTGCGAATCGGACCAAGGTTACACATCAGCGATGTGGTTGCGAAACATTGCAACATCTTTATGTACAGTCAGAATCTGTCACCGTGTGACTTTTAGATCTCTGGTGACTGAAGAAAGACATGGGTGTATCTTGGCTTCAAGCAGATGTGGAAGTGAGGAGGGGGTGTCATTGTGGAATCGTCAGCGGCCGACTGGATGCTTCGAAACAGGAAATGATGGTCTCGCCTCCAGGTGGGATAAATGTGTTAATTCGTATGGTGAATACTTTTGAAGGAGACCATTCCTCGGTCCCATTAGGCAGTTGTTTCCTTTGACTGTCCCTCATACGAACACAGCCACGTAGTTACAGTATTCCTAAGGTAAATAATACACCACAGTTAAATAGTGAAACCTTAAAACATAACATGAAAGTTTGAGAGTCAAAAGTCGTATTGATCAAACATTGTTAAGGTACCGTGAACTGTGTTACGTCACAGCTATGTAGAGAAACTGCTAGTATTATATTGTTAATCATTAAGTCCAGCCAAGTCGCTGCATTGTAATAACGTACGTACATTGATAAAGCCAACGCATTATGACCACCGAGCGCTGCGGCGTTGGATGCCGCCTGGGGGCGTTGTGGACACGTGACGCGGTAACGAAAGGGTGTAAGCGGAGCAGACAGGGACGTTGGACCACCCTAGCGAAGATATGGACTGCAAATGGGGAAATCCATTGAGATAAGCGTCTCTGCCAAAAGGCAGATTATAACACTACAGACCATTAATATTACTACACCACAAAGGTGACGTGCTACAGATGCGATATTTAAGCAACAGGAAGAAAATGCTGTGATATGCACACTATTAACTTTTCAGAGCATTCACAGAACGTTGGCGCCGGTGGCGACACCTTCAACGTGCTGGCATGAGGAAAGTTTCCAACCGATTTCTCATACACAATCGCCGGTCGGAGTGGCCTTGCGGTTCTAGGCGCTACAATCTGGAACCGAGCGACCGCTACGGTCGCACGTTCGAATCCTGCCTCGGGCATGGATGTGTGTGATGTCCTTACGTTAGTTAGGTTTAATTAGTTCTAAGTTCTAGGCGACTGATGACCACAAAAGTTAAGTCGCATGGTGCTCAGAGCCATTTGAGCCATTCCATACACAAACAGCAGTTGACCGGCGTTGCCTGGTGAAACGTTGTTGTGATGCCTCGTGTAAGGAGGAAAAATGCGTACCATCACGTTTACGACTTTGATAAAGGCCTGATTGTAGCCTATCGCGATTGCGGTTTACCGTATCGCGACATTGCTGCTCGCGTTGGTCTATATCCAATGGCTCTTATCAGAATATGGAATCGGTGGGTTCAGGAGGGTGATACGGAACGCCATGCTGGATCCCAACGGCCTCGTATCACTAGCAGTCGAGATTACAGGCATCTTATCCGCATGACTGTAACGGATCGTGCAGCCACGTCTCCAGTCAACAGATGGGGATGTTTGCAAGACAACAACCATCTGCACGAATAGTTCGACGACGTTTGCAGCAGCATGGACCATCAGCTCGCAGACCATGGCTGCCATTACCCTTGACGCTGCGACACAGACAGGAGCGCCTGCGATGGTGTACTCAACCTGGGTGAACGAATGGCAAAATGTCATTTTTTGGATGGATCCAGGTTCTGTTTACAGCATCATTATTGTCGCATCCGAATTTGGTGACATCGCGGAGAACGAACATTGGAAGCGTGTATTCGTCATCGCCATACTGGCGTATCACCCGGAGTGATGGTATGAGGTGTCATTGGTTACACGTCTCGGTCAACTCTTGTTCGCACTGACGGCACTTTGAACAGTGGACGTTACATTTCAGATGTGTTAAGATTAGTGGCTCTACCCTTCATTCGACCCCTGCAAAACCCTACATTCCAGCAGGATAATGCACGACCGCATATTGCAGGTCCTGTACGGGCCTTTCTGGATGCAGAAAATGTTTTGCCCTGGCCAGCAAATTCTCCAGATCTCTCACCAATTGAAAACGTCTGCTCAATTGTGGCCGAGCAACTGGCTCGTCACAATACGCCAGTCACTACTCCTGATGAACTGTGATATCGTGTTGAAGCTGCATGGGCAGCTGTGCCTGTGCACCCCATCCAAGCTCGGTTTGACTCAATGCCCAGGCGTATCAAGGCCGTTGTTACGGCCGGAGGTGGTTGTTCTGGGTACCGATTTCTCAGGATCTATGCAATCAAGTTGCGTTGAAATGTATTCACATATCAGTTCTAGTATAGTATATTTGTCCAATGAATACCCGTTTATCATCTCCATTTCTTCTTGGTGTAGGAGTTTAATTGGACAGTAGTGTATTAGGGGCAGAGCCTGCGAACGAGTATCTCGAGAACGGTGAAGCTGTTCGAATGTTCAAGTCCTACTGTCACGAGTATTTAGACAAAGAGGCAGAAGGACAGTAAACTACCATTAGGCGATAAATGGTTAGACGTCTACCGCTCTTCACAGAAGGGGATTTTTTGGAGACTTGTATGCACATAGTACACGTGAGTCTGAGTATGGATATTTTACGAATCTTAGTGGAAAATGTGGACAATTTTTTTTTTTAATCGTACTCGCCTGTACGTAATTTTAGTACGGTTGTTGAAGGCCCTGCTGTATCGATCGCCTTAAACCATATCGCTAGTATCATTCGCGTTACCGTCGTCATCATCCAAAGTCAACATCACTGGCGATTTGAATCCACAGTCAACGAAGTTGGTGTAATATCTCAGGACATTACGCACATTTCTTGGCGCGAAATCATTTTCCTATTCTTCATCTGCGTTCAGTGCCTCAGTCCTTTCCTTAAGCTGCTGCTCACAACGCCCAGTGGTTTTAAAGAGAATTTGTAAGTTCGTGTTTACCTAGTGGAGACATGTCCACTTTAAAGAAGCGCCACACAGGCCGGCCTGCTGTCTTCATTAAACGCGCAGCGTCGCAGCGCACGTCGCGCTGCCAGCGTTAACTCATTTCCCTTCGCTGCCGCCGCCGGGCGCCGCATCTACTCGTTAACGCGCTTATGAATATTTACGAATCGCTGCCGCTACATAAAAAGGGAACTCGGTTAGCGCTGCCCGTTGAGAGGCTCGGTTACACGCAAGTTGACCCTCTGTTCGCCAGACGATACCGTAAAGCATAGTGAGAAGATGGACGAACCTGGAGACCTCTGGCTCCCACACATGGTTATAAAAATAATGAGAACACCTGCCTACGAAGGTATTGCATTTTTATGGGGTGGTAACGCTGATGGTTCGTACTTTGTAAAGTCATATACACTGTTATGAAGCACGTTGGTCTGCAGAACGCTCAACGGATTGTGTGTTCTTGAAATCGGCCGAGTGGTCTTAGGTGAAACCGCACTGCAGTCCCTTCTCTAAATCTTCGCACTTACGAAAAAATGGCTGACATCGAAATAAGTGTCCAAGGAATAAAAAAGCAACTGAAATCACTCAACAGAGGAAAGTCCACTGGACCTGACGTGATACCAATTCGATTCTACAAAGAGTACGCAAAAGAACTCCCCCCCCCCCCCCCCCCACCCCTTCTAACAGCCTTGTACCGAAAGTTTCTAGAGGAACGGAAGGTTCCAAATGATTGGAAAAGAGCACAAGTAGTTCCAGTTTTCAAGAAGGGTCGTCTAGCAGATGCGCACAACTATAGGCCTATATCTCTGACATCGATCTGTTGTAGAATTTTGGAACATGTTTTTTGCTCGCGTATCATGTCCTTTCTGGGATCCCAGAATCTACTATGTAGGAATCAACATGGATTCCGGAAACAGCAATCGTGTGAGACCCAACTCGCTTTATTTGTTCATGAGACCCAGAAAATATTAGATACAGGCTCCCAGGTAGATGCCATTTTCCTTGACTTCCGGAAGGCGTTCGATACATTTCCGCACTGTCGCCTGAGAAACAAAGTAAGAGTCTACAGAATATAAGACCAGCTGTGTGGCTGGATTGAAGAGTTTTTAGCAAACAGAACACAACATGTTGTTCTCAATGGAGAGACGTCTGCAGACGTTAAAGTAACCTCTGGGGTGCCACAGAGGAGTGTTATGAGACCATTGCTTTTCACAGTATATATAAATGACCTAGTAGATAGTGTCGGAAGTTCCAAGCGGCTTTTAGCGGATGATGCTGTAGTATACAGAGAAGTTGCAGCAGTAGAAAATTGCAGCGAAATGCAGGAAGATCTGCAGCGGATAGGCACTTAGTGCTGGGAGTGGCAACTGACCCTTAACATAGACAAATGTAATGTATTGCGAATACATAGAAAGAAGGATCCTTTATTTTATGATTATATGATAGCGGAAAAAAACACTGGTAGCAGTTACTTCTGTAAAATATCTGGGAGTATGCTTACGGAACGATTTGTAGTGGAACGATCATTTTGTTGGCAAGGCAGGTGCCAGGTTGAGATTCATTGGGAGAGTCATTAGAAAATGTAGACCATCAACAAAGGAGGTGGCTTACAAAACACTCGTTCGACCTATACTTGAGTACTGCTCATCAGCGTGGGATCCGTACCAGGTCGGGTTGACAGAGGAGAAAGAGAAGATCCAAAGAAGAGCGGCGCGTTTCGTCACAGGGTTATTTGGTAAGCGTGATAGCGTTACGGAGATGTTTAGCAAACTCAAGTGGCAGGCTCTGCAAGAGAGGCGCTCTGTATCGCGGTGTAGCTTGCTGTCCAGGTTTCGAGAGGGTGCGTTTCTGGATGAGATATCGAATATATTGCTTCCCCCTACTTATACCTCCAGAGGAGATCACGAATGTAAAATTAGAGAGATTCGAGCGCACACGATGGCCTTCCGGCAGTCGTTCTTCCCGCGAACCATACGCGACTGGAACAGGAAAGGGAGATAATGACAGTGGCACTTAAAGTGCCCTTCGCCACACACCGTTGGGTGGCTTGCGGAGTATAAATGTAGACGTAGGTGGGCGGAGGTGAAGCCGAATGAGTGCTCTCCGACTTGCGACGACAATAAATTATTACAACAAGTTTATTTGAGACTCTACATTACGCCGTCTTTATCGACAGCAAAAGTGTCCAGTTGGCGTGCAGACATCCAGATAGTGTTCAGACGGTACTCACCACAAGCTGGAAGACGCGACGATTAGTAAAGGCTGGAAGCTGTTCCCTAGTGAATGGGAACACCAGCTATTGAAGAAGTTAGTCACAGAAGCCGTACGCCCAAAGCGACACAAAAGACCTCAGAACTTTTTTTATCTCCGACATCACGTTTCTACAGTCACGCCTCTACCAATTTACAAAAACGAAGCATACGTGAACAGGCAGAAAAATCTAGTCCTCTGACGAAAACAGAGAAGGCGTTACGACATCATTACTATTGACGATGCTACAGGTTATAAATCAGTTGCGATAATCATATGGGCCGACAATTCACCCTTGGATGAATATTATATACGATGGATCCCCTACGAAGCTTTATATTTTAGGGTTCGTATTTCTATCATTTAAAAGAGTGGCGGACCTGTAAGGTAGAAAGTTACACTGTAGTTCGCTAGTATTCTTTCGTCGTAAAGCGGCTTCAGACGGGGTTACTCAGATATTTTAAGACATTTGTGCTATTCCTGATAGAGTCAATAAACATTTTTGGAGATCATAATGTCAGCATGTGCATTTTTCGTGTCTGAAAACGATCTAAAAAGTAGAAACTGCAAAATATAATCAGTTTATTAAGGACATGTCGTAGATTAAAACTTAAGAAACTGCAAAAAAGGTGGGAATTTAAGGAGATGGGACCTGGATAAACTAAAAGAACCAGAGGTTGTACGGAGTTTCAAGGAGAGCATAAGGGAGCAATTGACAGGAATGGGGGAATGAGATACAGTAGAAGAAGAATGGGTAGCTTTGAGGGATGAAGTAGTAAAGGCAGCAGAGGATCAAGTAGGTAAAAAGACGAGGGCAAGTAGAAATCCTTGTGTAACAGAAGAAATATTGAATTTAATTGATGAAAGGAGAAAATATAAAAATGCAGTAAATGAAGCGGGCAAAAAGCAATACAAACCTCTCAAAAATGAGATCGACAGGAAGTGCAAAATGGCTAAGCAGGGATGGCTAGAGGACAAATGTAAGGCTGTAGAGGCTTATCTCACTAGGGGTAAGACAGATACTGCCTACAGGAAAACTAAAGAGACCTTTGGAGATAAGAGAACCACTTGTATGAACATAAAGATCTCAGATGGAAACCCAGTTCTAAGCAAAGAATGGAAAGCAGAAAGGTGCAAGGAGTATATAAAGGGTCTATACAAGGGCGATGTACTTAAGGACAATATTATGGAAATGGAAGAGGATGTAGATGAAGATGAAATGGGAGATACGATACTGCGTGAAGAGTTTGACAGAGCACTGAAAGACCTGAGTCGAAACAAGGACCCTGGAGTAGACAACATTCCATTGGAACTACTGACGGCCTTGGGAGAGCCAGTCCTGACAAAACTCTAACATCTGGTGAGTAAGATGTATGAGACAGGCTAAATACCCTCAGACTTCAGGAAGAATATAATTATTCCAATCCCAAAGAAAGCAGGTGTTGACAGATGTGAAAATTACCGAACAATCAGTTTAATAAGTCACAGCTGCAAAATAGTAACGCGAGTTCTTTACAGAAGAATGGAAAAACTAGTAGAAGCCGTCTCGGGGAGGATGAGTTTGGATTCCGTAGAAATGTTGGAACACGTGAGGCAATACTGACCCTACGACTTATCTTAGAAGCTAGATTAAGGAAGGGCAAACCTACGTTTCTAGCATTTGTAGACTTAGAGAAAGCTTTTGACAATGTTGACTGGAATACTCTCTTTCAAATTCTGAAGGTGGCAGGGGTAAAATACAGGGAGCGAGAGGCTATTTACAATTTGTACAGAAACCAGATGGCAGTTATAAGAGTCGAGGGACATGAAAGGGATGCAGTGGTTGGGAAGGGAGTGAGACAGGGCTGTAGTCTATCCCCGATGTTATTCAATCTTTATATTGAGCAAGCAGTGAAGGAAATAAAAGAAAAATTCGGAGTATCTATTAAAGTCCATGGAGAAGAAACAAAAACGTTGAGGTTCGCCGATGACATCGTAATTCTGTCAGAGACAGCAAAGGACTTGGAAGAGCAGTTGAATGGAATGGACAGTGTCTTGAGAGGAGTATATAAGATGAACATCAATAAAAGCAAAACGAGGATAATGGAATGTAGTCGAATTAAGTCGGGTGATGCTGAGGGAATTAGATTAGGAAGTGAGACACTTAAAGTAGTAAAGGAGTTTTGCTATTTGGGGAGCAAAATAACTGATGATGGTCGAAGTAGAGAGGATATAAAATGTAGACCGGCAATGGCAAGGAAAGCGTTTCTGAAGAAGAGAAATTTGTTAACATCGAGTGTAGATTTAAGTGTCAGGAAGTCTTTTCTGAAATTATTTGTATGGAGTGTATCCATGTATGGAAGTGAAACATGGACAATAAATAGTTTTGACAAGAAGAGAACAGAAGCTTTCGAAATATGGTGCTACGGAAGAATGCTGAAGATTAGATGGGTAGATCACGTAACTAATGAGGAGGTATTGAATAGAACAGGGGAGAAGAGGAGTTTGTGGCACAACTTAACACGAAGAAGGGACCAGTTGGTAGGGTATGTACTGAGGCATCAAGGGATCACAATCTCAGCATTGGAGGGCAGCGTGGAGGGTAAAAATCGTAGTGGGAGACCTAGAGATCAATACGCTAAGCAGATTCAGAAGGATGTCGGTTGCAGTAAGTACTGCTAGATGAAAAAGCTTGCACAGGATAGAGAAGCATCGAGAGCTGCATCAAACCAGTTTCAGGACTTAAGACCACAACAACAACAAGGACATGTCTGCATCATCAGTCTCACACAAAACTTACGGGTGTGGAGCACCAATAGGCAAAAATATTTAAATTATGATCCAGTTGTTTTCTCAATTGTCGGTGTTGGAGCAGAGAAACGTTTGCTCGTTTTCTCTCTCTTTTCCCCTTACGGAACAGAGGGTGGAACTGAATGGCGAACGGAAGAAAATTCAGGCGAAATTGTTCACAACTTGTATCATGCCTTCATTCCGCAACGAACTGCAACCTTACAAAGAAATAACTTTTTTTTTATTTACTTCATAAGTGCGTGACTTCAGCACTGTATTCGTCCATCAGTTGTTTTCTGTATATGAAGGTAGTATCTGATCGCGAAAGAACAGATACCATTGATGATCTCACGGGGAGCGTGTAAGGGATACGTCCCTGCAGTGGCACTATGCTCTCTGCCCTTAGTGTCTGATGGGTAGCGCAGTGTTGTGGTGGTTATGATACTAAACCGTTTCGTGGGGGGCTCGTGAGTTCAAAACTCACCTCGACTGTAGAATTTTGTACTCGCTTCGGCGGTACATGTCCTAAAATTGGAACGATACAGAGAAGATTAGCATGGCCCCTGCGCGAGGATGACACGCAAAATCGTGAAGCGTTTCACATTTTATAAAAGCCGGCGCGGTAGCTCAGAGTGTTCGGTCAGAGGATTAGCTGCCCTCTGTCATAAATGGACACGTTTCATGGGACTTCGGCGCGGTAGCTCAGCTTGTTCTGTCAGAGGGTTTAGCCTCTCTCTGTAATAAAAAACTGAGTGAACGGATCAACGAAAAACCTGAACGAGTGTCATCGGACGTCCACCACGAACAAATTCAACGAACAATATAGAACAAAATGAGATTAAAAAAAAAGATGCCATGTAAGCAGGTGACCCGGGTTCGAGTCCCGGAAGGGACACACATTTTCAACATGTCCCCAAAGATGTATATCAACGCCTGTTTGCAGCCAGGGTGTCGATTTAATTATCATCTGATTGTATTCCTACTTCTTTATTTACCTTGCCCTAATTGCAGCCTGCTTTAACATAGAAGGAGCAGTTAGAAGAAAACGAGACGGAAGAAAATACTAAGTAAATTGTTCATTATTTCAAAGCAATCACCGTAACTGTTAACACCTCCCGCTCTGTGACAAGAAGGTCAATACCTTCTTGGAAAAATTATTTGTGGTTACCGACAGAACCGTGATTGTACCCAGGCGTGTAAATCGACGGCCACGAATGTGTTTCTTCAGGGCTCCAAAAATATGGAACTCTCATGGGGAGACATCTGGACTGAGTGGAGCACGTGTAAAGGGTTCCTAGCGAAACTTCATTAGCTTACTCGAAACAACAGCGACGCCAGCTGCTGGAAAGTCGTGGGGAGTTTTTCTTTGACTGCAAGGGCTCGGTACTCATTAACTTTCTGCAACACGGCGTCACAATTAAGGCACAGCGGTACGTGGAGGGTTTGCAAAATTCGAAGCGAACCATCAAGTGCAAACGCTCAGGAATGTTGACGTGCGGCACCATTTTGTGTGGAGGAGAATGCCCTCCCACGTGCTGTGAAAGTTGTTGCGATAAATGTATTAACAGTTACGGCAATTACTTTTGAAATAACATACAGTTTACTTTCTCTTTTCCACCTGCCTTATTTTCATTTTACTGGCTCTTATAGAAATAACTATTATCATAATTTCTATCACACATATTACTATTATCGTTACATTATAAGTTGATCGCACGAGTTACGCCATTTCCTTAAAAGAGTACTGTACCAACCACCCTCTGTTTAAGATGTTAGTAATTAACTGCCAATTTAAAAACAAATAATTTTCACGTTGGATTTACAGCCATACTGGGAATTCGGAAACATGAAGATCACATCAGCAAAAGGGAATTTTATTGGAATTAAGACTGCTGACAGTCTGAGCTCTCCCACTTCACGTCTGAGCAAACCGAGGGATGCGTGGGAAGGGAATCACGTGCTATCCGCCACGGGAGGAAGACTCGCTCTCTCGCCTTGACTTCCAGGCTGGCAGTGTGTACTACTTCTTCTCCCCCCATTCCTGCCATATATTTGGACCTCGCTCCATCTGAGAACATACACAAGGGCTGCTGCCCTGAATGGTTGCCGACTACCACACCATCCCTACTCCGCACTCCTTTTGTTCCATAAACAAGAACACGGAACACTTTTACCTACCCAATTCTATGGTTTATTTTAAAAATACTGTGGGCACCCATGTTATTTAGCATACTGAAAATTCTCATTACTTAGCCCACTACTCGCTGGTACAATCCGGCGTGTACGAGAATTTCAATTTGTGCATTGGTTCTCAACAATTAAGAAGCTGGTCAAAATACTGTGCAAGTGTTTTTTGCAATGTTTGCTGTTTCTTAAGACAAGTCTGCCATCTTCATTGATGAGAAACACACTTGAGGTCCGACATCGCTTCAGCATACATTTAAACGTTTGATAAGAATCACGGGGTATTATTTTTTTGAAAAGTTTTTTGCAATTTCTGCAAGTTTCCTCCTTCCAAAACCTCTTTTACTAGTTCTAATTATCCTTGCTGTTTCATTTCTTTTCTGTATAAATTGACTGTAGTGTTAAATTTTTCTTGAGCATTTCCACTTTTTCCATTTTTGCTGTTTCACATATTTCATTCCGCAGCATCTCCTTTTTATTTTTGATTGTCCCGAATGTTTTCCGTGTAGCATTATTAATTTGTTTAGCTAATTCTGGCCTGTTGCCTTGTTTAGCTATTTTAATTGTGTCGTATTTTTGAACTGACTCTTTTATTATAGTAAATCTGTCTGATCTATTTCATTATTTCATTAGTTTTTGTGATTTTATTTTTATTTTACCAGGTACGAGTTTAACCTTAGTTTTAAAGAGGTAGAAATCAGACTCTGATTTTCAGTTCTTTACTACTTTCACATTTACAATTTCATTAGTACTTATTATTGATTTTTGTTATTACTATTATTACTTTAAGTGTTAGTTCATTTCCTCTGACCATTTTTTTTATTTTGTATTTTGTTCTAGTATTCATACTAATATTATAAATGTGAAAGTAGCTCCGTTTGCAACATTTCCATGAGCGAACCAATTTTGATGAAATTTGTTATGGGGGTAGCTTGAAACCTGAGGAAGAACATAGGCTACTTAAAATAAATAAACTACCTGTAAGAGGTTGAAGTAGAGAATGGGACATCTTTTTTTAAATCAGTGAACGAAATGGTTCAAATGGCTCTAAGCGCTATTGGACTTAACATCTGAGATCATCAGTCCCGTACACTTAGAACTACGTAAACGTAACTAACGTAAGGACACCGCACACACCCATGCCCGCGGCAGGATTCGAACCTGCGACCGTAGCAGCAGCGCGGTTCCGGACTGAAGCACCTAGAACCACTCGGCCACAACGGTCGGCGTCAGTGAACATAAACCATGTTAAAAAATTATTTAATTTTTTGGGTAATGTACATGTTGTTTAATGTATAGGCACAATGCATAGAAGCGCACTTTTGTCCACGCACCTACGCACACATCACACTACGTAACACAAGATCGTGCGTTGGGTCAGTCAGAGGGTGGAGGGGGAGGTTCATGACGAACAGTTTACCTGAAGAGGCAGACACGTGTCAGCAGCTGACGTTAATTGCACGTATAAATATTAAAAAAATTTCCGTTGCACCAAACTACAAATTATTTGTTTCTTACGAATTTAACGCTGTTTTATAGTTTTTGAAAGTCCGCATTTTGTTTTAGTGTCCATCTTGATTCCTTGAAATAGAATTGATAATAGATATTTTGCAATTCTCGATCTCGTGTTTCATTTAGTTTTTATAATACAGTCACAAATTAAGCAGTTGTTTATCAGTTTTTTGTGTTTTTTAGTTATCTATTTCGCTATGAATATTTTTATACTTATATTTTAAGTAAACAAAGTTTTTTCCTTATAATTTTACAAACATCCTATAATTCTGAGAGGTTGTTCAGCATTTAGTGGTTTCTTTGCTTCTGTAACAACCAGTGACACACATTCAGAGGAAGCAGGCGAAACATTGCTTCGGCAACAATAACTGTAAGAATACATTACGTGATTATAATCACAGGATTAGCTCCAATGGCTCTGAGCACTATGGGACTTAACTTCTGAGGTCATCAGTCCCCCTAGGACTTAGAATTACTCAAACCTAACTAAGCTAAGGACATCACACACATCCATGTCCGAGGCAGGATTCGAACCTGCGACCTTAGCGGTCGCGCGGTTCCAGACTGTAGCGCCTAGAATTCTCGGCCACTTCGGCTGGCTTAACAACGTCTAGATAAAACTAATACATTTATTGGAAACAGGTGGAACTAATACATTCATTACGTCCCGTTACTGATAGAGCATTGCGGGCCGCGCTGAAGCACTGTCCGTGCAGCTTAGCTGATCAGCGAGAGACTTGGTAGTGCACTCTGCTGGCTACGGGCCCTCTGCGTGTTTTATGTAGTTCCGCAACCGATGCCAGCTCCAGACGGGCGGGTAATACAGAAAGAGTAATGGAGTGTATCAATAACAGTACGGTATTGGTTTGCGTAGCGTATGAGTTTGCCGAATGTGTATGAAATTATGCGAAGGTGCCAGTTCGTGTCCAGTAATATACTACAGAATTATGCGTACATATACTATACACTGAGGTGGCAAAAGTCATCGAATTCCTCCTAATATCATGTCTGGTCTCCTTTTTCCCGACCTAGTGCAGCAAGTTGACGTGGCATGGACTCACCAAGTCGCTGGAAGTCCCCGCTAAAATTATTGAGTCATGTTGCCTGTACCGTCCATAATTGCGAAAATATTGCCGGTGCAGGATGTTTTGTACGCATAGGCCTCTCTATTATGTTCGATGGAATTCATGTCGGGCGATCTGGGTGGCCAAATCATTCGCTCGCTTTGTCCAGAATGTTATTCAAATCAATCGTGAGCAGTTTCGACCAAGTGACATAATGTCGTTGTTTGTGGACATGAAGTATGTGAATGGCTGTAAATGGTCTCCAAGTAGCCAAACATCACCATTTCCAGTCAATGATCAGTTCAGTTGGACCAAATGACCCACTAAATTCCATGTAATCATAGCCCACGCCATTATGAAGACACCACCGGCTTGCACAGTGCCTTGTTGGTTTCATGGGGTCTACGCCATACTCGAACCCTACCATCAGCTCTTAGCAGCTAAAATCAGGACCAGGTAACTTTTGCCACTTGTCTGGGGTCCAATCGAAATGGTCACCAGCCCAGGAGAGGCGCTGCAGGCAGTGTCGTGCTGCTAACAAAGGCACTCCCAAATGAGATTTTCACTCTGCAGCGGAGTGTGCGCTGACATGAAACTTCCTGGAAGATTAAAACTGTTGCCTTACCGAGACTCGAACTTCGAAACTTAGCCTTTCGCGGGCAAGTGCTCTACCATCTGATCTACCCAAGCACGATTCACGACCCGTCCTCACAGCTTTACTTCTGCCAGTTCCTCGTCTCCTACTTTCTAAACTTCACAGAAGGTGTCCTGCGAACCTTGCAGAATTAGCACTCCTGGAAGAAAGGATATGCGGAGACATGGCTTAGCCACAGCCTGGGGGACGTTTCCAGAATGAGATTTTCACTCTGCAGCTGACTGAGCGCTGATATGAAACTTCCTGGCAGATTAAAACTGTGTGTCGGACCGAGACTCTAACTCGGGGCCTTTGCCTTTCGCGGGCAAGTGCTCTACCACCTGAGTTCGAGTATTGGTCCAGCACACAGTTTTAATCTGCCAGGGAGTTTCAAAGGCACTCTCGTTAGTTTTCTGCTGCCATAGCCCATTAATGCCGAATTTCGGCCCACTATTCTAATGGATACATTCTTCGTATGTCACACCTTGATTTATGAGTTTATTTCACGCAGTCTTGCTTGTGTGCTAGCACTGACAACGCTGTACAAACGTCGTTGCTCTCGATCGTTAAGTGAAGGACATCGGCCACTGCCTCGTCCGTGGCGAGAGGTAATTCCCAAAGTTTGATATTCTCAGCACACTCTTGACACTATGAGTATCGGAATATTGAATTCTATAAGGATATCCGAAATGGAATGTCCCGAGCGTCTAACTCCAACTAACATTCCGCGTTCTGAGTCTGTTAATTCCCGTCTGTACTTGAGTACAAATGACAGCTCCGCCAGTACCCGCCCTTTTACATCTGATTTACGTGATACTACCGCCATTTGTATGCTATTTGTACATATATGGATATCACTATCCCATGACTTTACTGGCCTCAGTGTAAAAAAGCATTCGTCCAAACCGTTTCTGAACATTCTTTATCAGAAAAAAAAGATAACGAAAAATAGGCGACCAACACCGTAATTACCGAACTTGATTCAAAAGACCAGTAAATATGCTAGACATGTTCAGTGTAAGATGTCTGCCAACTGTGAATGGTTATCCAGTAGCGGTGACCTGAATGCGGTGTTTTGTTGGTATTGTCTGTTTGGATAAGATAGAAATACTAGTTGGATTAACATTGCATACACGCATTTAGGAAATTAGTGAAGTCGATAATAAATCACCATCTACGATCGTAGTAGCTACAGCTGGTTTTGGGGAAAATAGAGTAGAAACTGCGATTGACGACCAGCTTCTACACAATAAAAGGAAGGCGGAACAAGAACATTCTTAAAAGCATTATTAAAGCACGGCGTTTTCTGGGAAAACAGCTGCCATCCTTTCGAGGACACGATGAAGCAACAAATTCTGTTGATATGGGAGGTTATGTGGAATTGTTGACGTACACTGCAGAGTATGATCTTCATTTAGCGGTGCACATATAGACACCTAAACTGTGTTTAAAGGAATATGTATTCGAATGCAAAATAATCTAATAGAAGCCCTTCGCTCGATCGTTTTGTCAACTACAAAGCGGGCAATTATGGGCGTTCCTTTTATAGCTGTCACGGTTGATGGAACTTAAGATGTGGCAAATAGAGTACAGTTTTCCATTGTCCTGCGTTGGGTATATGAAGAAGAGATGAAGAAAAGATTCTTAGGGTTCTGTTGTATAAGTAGTGAAAAAAGTGCCCAGGCTACTTCAAAACTTATCCGGCATCAGAATTCGGAGGCAACGCAAAATTTGATGCTCTGGCGACTATGGTGGCAAATCTGAATGGGATTCAACTATCTGTTTTGTCCCAAAGCACCAGCCAAATACCAAAGTGCAGCTTTTTTTCGCTTTTAAGATGTCCTAAACTTGTTAAATAAATTTTTGCTACGTCATCTACTACACGCATTCCCAGGGTTATGGAACTACTCATCAAGATTGGTGAACACTCCGTGTAGATGGAAAACTAAACTTTGCGACGTTCTTAGTGCCGTGATAGAACATCCACAAGAAATGGATTACTTATCTTAGCACAAATTAATAGCTGTTTGCTAATTTTACGAGATTTCACATTTTCTTTTTGTTGAAAACATCCACAGCATATTTACTTTCACCAATGTGTTGTACAACATCCTTCCGAACCAAGCAGAGAAAGTAATATAAATTTATTTTAATTCTAATTCTTTTAATATCTATTCTTTCAGTTTCAACCATTATCTGTTGTAATTTAAATCTCTAATATATATTCTTTCATTTTAAGATACTACAAGTTGTGAGTGTAATCCATATGAGCCTTCCCTTGGTTTACTACAGTTTACTTAAAATTATAATATTAACATTATTAGTTATTTAATATTATAATCACAATATGTAATTAATAACGTAATATTCAGTGCTTTGGCTATCTGAATGGTCACCACATACCAATGATGGCAAGCTTTTCTTTTATTCTGTTTGTAAAGGGTTTTCAATCCTTCAATTTTCTAAAATGATCATTCCATCTTTTTTGAAGTAGGATGGGTGTATTATACTTTCAAGTATTATAAATATTTTTAAATATGTAATACTTTAAATATGTAATACTCTCCTTGGAGTAGTGAAGCAACTTAAATCACTTAATAAAAGCAAGTCTTCTGCTCCAGACTGTGGACTAATTAGGTTCCTTTCGGAGTATGCTGATGCATTAGCGCCACACTTATCATATAAAACCGTTCGCTCGACGAAAGATCCTAACTCAAAGACCGGAAAGTTGCACAGGTCACACCAATATTCAAGAAAGATAGTAGGAGTAATCTATTAAATTACAGGCCCATATCGTTAACGTCGATATGCAGCAGGATTTTGGATCTTGTATTGTGTTCAAACATCATGAATTACCTCGAAGAGAACTGTCTAGTGCCACACACCCAACATGGGTTTAGAAAACATCGTTCCTGTGAAACACAACTAGCTCTTTATTCACATGAAGTTTTGAGTGCTATTGACAAGGGATGTCATATCGATTCCGTATTTCTGGATTTCCGGAAGGTTTTGATACTGAACCACGCAAGTGGCGTGTAGTGGAATTGCACACTTACGGAATATCATCACAGTTATGTGGCTGGATTTGTGATTTACTGTCAGAGAGGTCACAGTTCGTAGTAATTGACGGAAAGTCATCGAGTAAAACAGAAGTGATTTCTGGCGCTCCCCAAGGTAGTGTTACATGCCCTTTGCTGTTCCTTATCTACACTCCTGGAAATTGAAATAAGAACACCGTGAATTCATTGTCCCAGGAAGGGGAAACTTTATTGACACATTCCTGGGGTCAGATACATCACATGATCACACTGACAGAACCACAGGCACATAGACACAGGCAACAGAGCATGCACAATGTCGGCACTAGTACAGTGTATATCCAACTTTCGCAGCAATGCAGGCTGCTATTCTCCCATGGAGACGATCGTAGAGATTCTGGATGTAGTCCTGGGGAACGGCTTGCCATGCCATTTCCGCCTGGCGCCTCAGTTGGACCAGCGTTCGTGCTGGACGGCAGACCGCGTGAGACGACGCTTCATCCAGTCCCAAACATACTCAATGGGGGACAGATCCGGAGATCTTGCTGGCCAAGGTAGTTGACTTACACCTTCTAGAGCACGTTGGGTGGCACGGGATACATGCGGACGTGCATTGTCCTGTTGGAACAGCAAGTTCCCTTGCCGGTCTAGGAATGGTAGAACGATGGGTTCGATGACGGTTTGGATGTACCGTGCACTATTCAGTGTCCCCTCGACGATCACCAGAGGTGTACGGCCAGTGTAGGAGATCGCTCCCCACACCATGATGCCGGGTGTTGGCCCTGTGTGCCTTGGTCGTATGCAGTCCTGATTGTGGCGCTCACCTGCACGGCGCCAAACACGCATACGACCATCATTGGCACCAAGGCAGAAGCGACTCTTATCGCTGAAGACGACACCGATCCATTCGTCCCTCCATTCACGCCTGTCGCGACACCACTGGAGGCGGGCTGCACGATGTTGGGTCGTGAGCGGAAGACGGCCTAACGGTGTGCGGGACCGTAGCCCAGCTTCATGGAGACGGTTGCGAATGGTCCTTGCCGATATTCCAGGAGCAACAGTGTCCCTACTTTGCTGGGAAGTGGCGGTGCGGTCCCCTACGGCACTGCGTAGGATCCTACGGTCTTGGCGTGCATCCGTGCGTCGCCGCGGTCCGGTCCCAGGTCGACGGGCACGTGCACCTTCCGCCGACCACTGGCGACAACATCGATGTACTGTGGAGACCTCAAATCCCACGTGTTGAGCAATTCGGCGGTACGTCCACCCGGCCTCCCGCATGCCCACTATACGCCCTCGCTCAAAGTCCGTCAGCTGCACATACGGTTCACGTCCACGCTGTCGCGGCATGCTAGCAGTGTTAAAGACTGCGATGGAGCTCCGTATGCCACGGCAAACTGGCTGACACTGACGGCGGCGGTGCACAAATGCTGCGCAGCTGGCGTCATTCGACGGTCAACACCGCGGTTCCTGGTGTGTCCGCTGTGCCGTGCGTGTGATCATTGCTTGTACAGCCCTCTCGCAGTGTCCGGAGCAAGTATGGTGAGTCTGACACACCGGTGTCAATGTGTTCTTTTTTCCATTTCCAGGAGTGTATATAAACGATTTGGGAGACAATCTGAGCAACCGTCTTAAGTTGTTTGCAGATGACGCTGTCGTTTATCGACTAATAAAGTCACCAGAAGATCAAAACAAATTTCAAAACGATTCAGAAAAGACATCTAAATGCTAAAAGGAATTATTTAAACTCGGTTACACGATATATCAGTCTAATCTTAAAGCCGTAAATTCAACTAAATACCTAGGTATTAGAATTATCGAACAACTTAAATTGGAGGGAACGCGCAGAAAATGTTGTGGGGAAGGCTAACCAAAGACTGCGTTTTATTAGCAGGACACTTAGAAAATGTAAGAGACCTACTAAGGAGACTGTCTACACGGCGCTTGTCCGTCCTCTTTTAGAATATTGCTGCGCGTTGTGGGATCCTTACCATATACGACTGACGGAGTACATCGAAAAAGTTCAAAGAAGGGCAGCATGTTTTGTTTTATCGCGAAATATAGGAGAGAGTGTCACAGAAATAGTACACGATTTGGACAGGACATCGTAAAAAAAAAGGCGTTTTTGGTTGCGACGGAATCTTCTCACGAAATTCCAATCACCTACTTTCTCCTCCAAATGCAAAAATATTTTGTTGACACCTACCTACATAGGGAAAAACGATCACCACCATAAAATAAGGGAAATCAGAGCTCGTACGGAAAGATATAGGTGTTCGTTCTTTCCACGTGCTATACGAGATTGGGATAATAGAATTGTGAAGGTGGTTCTGCCAGGCACTTAAATATGATTTGCAGTATGCATGTTGATGTACATGTATATGCTGACGACACATGTGTCGAGCCCAGTAACTTGGATTGTTTATAGATTATTGCGTGATGCTGTGAATCCAATGTTTACAAATTCAGCGTCACTAATAATAACAATACACGAGCGCAGGAGCGGATGGACAGAAGGAAGAACGATGATACGGACAGAGACAGAGGGAAGAGGGACGGACAGGGGGAGGGAGGAGAAGGGGATGGTCAGAGAGTGGAAGGAGAAAAAGTGCAGGAAAAGGGAAGAGGAGGAGATGTATAGAGAGGGAAGAAGATGGAAAGAGAAAGGAAAGAGAGGAGATGTATAGAGAGAGGGAGTAGGAGGAGGAGAAGAAGAAATGGACAGGAAAAGGGAGGAGATGGAGAGAGAGGGGAGAGGAAAGGAGATGGATAGAGATAGGAAAGAAGGGCAGAGAGGGAGAAAAGGAGGATATGGACAAAGAGAGAGGGGTGGAGAATACTGCCAAAGAGAGGGGGAGGAGAAGATTGACATAAAGTGGAGAATGAGGAGGGAGGAGATGAACAGAGGTATAAGGAGTTGGAGAGAGGGGGAGAAGCAGATGGACAGGACGAGGAGGAAGGATGGGATGGATAGAGAGGGGGAGCAGAAGGAGACGGGCAGAGAGAGAGTGAAGGAGGAGCTGGACTAATAGAGACTGGAATAGACACTCAGGCAACATTGGTGTTAGGAGTATAAGTGCGTATAATCTTATTACACACTGACGTCGGCACTGATTAGGGTACCAATGATGACAATATCTGTACTTATACCCCTAAAACATGTGTAACGGTGTGTGCGTGAGTTATGGGTAGAGTGGAGAGGCCACAGCCAAAAAGCTGGTTACTTAATAAAATTTCCAGTAGCCTGTCGGATCTGCCTGTTTAGGGCGCCAGCTGTCGCTCCGTACGATGTACCTATTATTGATTCGTGTGTTCGAAACTTGTGAAACAAGTTCACCTGGCAACTGAAGCGACAGAGACAGCGCGGCGCCGCAGGGCCGGTGCAATTACAGAGGGACGTGTGAGCGGCGGGCCGCCGTGTGTCAGCGAGCCGGTGCACGCGCCGCAGCTTCCGGCAGCTATTAGCGCCGCCCACGACGACGCCCACGGCCTGCTAATCGCTGGCGGCGGTCGCCAGCAGCCTGCTGGCGATGCGAAGCCCAGGGAGCTCCGCGCTAGCGGAACGGCGCCCCACGGGCAGTGGGAACTCGTGAACAGGGGCTGTATCGTAACCAATAGCGAAAAACATATGTATTTCTCTTCGAGTCCTCCGTCCTCTGACTGGTTTGATTCCGCCCTCCACCAATTCCTCTCCCGTGTCAACCTCTTCAAATCAGAGTAGCACCTGCAACCTACGTCCTCAATCATTTGCTGCATATGTTCCAGTCTCTTATCTTCCTTTGCAATTTTTACCCTCTACAGCTTCCCTTAGCCCCATGGAAGTTATTCCCTCATCTCTTAACAAACTTTCAGTCATACTGTTCCTTCTTGTTGTCAGCATTTCCCGCATATTCCTTTCCTCACCAATTCCCCTGAGAACCTCCTCGTTTCTTCCTTTCCTCACCAATTCTCCTGAGAACCTCCTCATTTCTTACCCTATTAGTCCTCCTAATTTTCAACATTTTTCTGTAGCAACACATCTCAAATGCTTCGATTCCCTTTTTTCCGGTTTTCCCATAGTCCATATTTCACAATCACACGATCCTGTGCTCCAAACGTACATGCTCAGAAATTTCTTCGTGAAATTAATGCCTATGTTTGATACCAGCAAACTTTTCTTGGCTAGCAGTGCCCTTTCTTCCACTTCTTGCCTACTTTTCATGTCCGCCTTGTTCCGCCCGTCATGGGCTATTTTGCTGTCCACCCAACTTCGCCTACTTCATGATACCCAATTCTGGTATTAAGTTTCTCTCTGCTTTCTTTTCTGCTACTTCTCACGGCTTTCTTCGATTTACTCTCAATCCATATTCTCTATTCAGCAGACTCTTCGTTCCATTCAGCAGTTACTGTAATTATTTTTCACTTTCACTGTAGGTTGCAACGTCATCAATGACTCGTATCATTAATATCTTTTCACCTTGAACCTTTTTCTTATTTACGCCATGCATTGGTTAAAGACTACATCCCTATGTTACACTCTATTTAATCCGCACACTTCATTCGTAGTCGTCCACTCTTATTATTCCCTCTTGCTTCTTGTATGTATTGTATATCACCCGTCTTTCGCTATAGCTTACTCCTATTTTTCTCAGAATATCGATTATCTGTCATCATTTTACATTGTCGAACACTTTTCCAGGTTGTTGTCGTTGTTGGTTTCTTGTCGATTCTGATAACAGCAATCCTATCACTAAACTGTTCACACTAACTTACTCTCTGCCCTACCTTCCTGTTTATAACGAATCCTGCTCCTGTTATTCCACTTTCTGCTGCTGTTCATATTACCATAAATTCATCTAACCAGAAGTCCTGTTTTCTTTCCATTTCACTTCACTGGTGCACACCATATCTAGATGGAGCCTTGGTTTGTTGCTTTTTAGATTTTCTAGCTTCTGTACGACGTTCAAATTTCAGACATTCCACTCCCCAACTTGTAGAACCTAATCCTTTCGTTGATTATTCACTCTTTTTCTCAGGGTCGTCTCCCCATTCCCTGTTCCCACCCAGAGATCAGAATGGGGGATTAGTCTGGAATCTTTCGCCAATGGAGAGGCCATCATGACTCTTTTTCAATTGCAGGTCACATGTCTCATTGTTACACATTATGTGTCTTTAATGCAGAGGTTTCCATTGCCTTATGCACATTTATGCCATTGATAATTGCTGATTCTTCTGCCATTTAGGGGCAGTTTCCCACCCCAAGGCAAGAGAGTGCCCTGAACCTCAATCCACTCCTCTGCCCTCTTTGACAAGGTTGTTGCCAAAATGAGGGTGACTTCTTATGTTGGAAGTCTTCGGTCGTCATTGCTGAGAATTTTTATTGAAAATTTAAGCAGTGGCAGGATTCGGATCTGGGTGAAGACGTTTTGACTACTATTCAAAGATGCTTCCTTTAGACCATGTCCGGCCTGGGTGGACGAGCGGTTCTAGGCGCTTCAGTCTGGAACCGCGCGACCTCTACGCTTGCAGGTTCGAATCCTGCCTCGGGCATGGATATGTGTCATGTCCTTAGGTTAGTTAGCTTTAAGTAGTTCTAAGTTCTATGGGACTGAAAACCTTACAAGTTAAGTCCCATAGTGCACAGAGCTATTTAGGCCATGGGTGAAAACGCACAAGAAGTGAAGGAAAAACATTCCAGTAAAGAAGGGCCTATGAACGAGAATATTGTGAGATAACTGGAAATGCGTGATATGAAACACTCCCCAGTCCTCCTGGGCTCAGATTTCACCTATGGACCATGGTTGCGAATGGGGTAGAAACATGATGGAGCACAGCCTTATTCTGCTGCAGATATTGGACGACGTTTGCCACCTCAATACGGTCCAAGATGGGTAGATCGAGTACGGTCACTACCTAGGTCACCAAGGAGACCTAACCTCAACCCTTTGGGTCTTCCATCTTTAGCCAACTGGAAATAGTTTACAGTACTCATCAGAAGCCATATGTTGAAGAACTGGTGTAGCAAAGTGTACAGCGCTATCAAGGTTTTCAAACTGATTTGGGGTTGTTTGCAAGATTTCGCAACTCTTTGCACAAACGGTTAAGAGTTACAAGACCACAGGAAATTGTAACACGTAAAGTGCTTCAGGAGTATTTTATTTTTTGTTAAGGCACGCCATGGTCAAATTCTGAACCCTTGGGCAGGTACTTAATCGAAAAGTTTGCAATTCAAAGACATGTTTACTAACTGCACGGTGCAGTCACATTAACGTGACCATCGTCTATGTTAGAGGTCAACGTGCAGTAACCACTCATAGACGGAAGGTGGCAACACTAGCAGAGGAACAGTGGAAAGTATACAAAATGTGTCCAGGGGCACTGAAAACAGTCTCGTAATGTGGAAATGGAGCGATGTATCTGGCGTCCAAAAGTGCATGACCATTGTCTTTCGAACCATTTGAAAACTGTTCACGTGTCGCCGTATTTAATGCATACTGTCCATGGCAAAACAGCGCTATTCAAAACCAAGACACAACGGAATTAAAGACATCAGTTGCCAGTGAGCAATGATTTATATCAGTGGGGCAAGTTGAAAATTTGTGCCACACTCGGATTCGAAGTAGGGTATCTTGCTTATTAGGCTGCCAACGGCCTTGTCAAAGAGGGCGGAGAAGCGGATAGAGGTAGCAGGCGGACGTGCTAATATACGACTTTAGCAGTAAACATCAGATTCTCACATAGCATTCGCTGTGATGTTATGACAGACATTGAAATAGGAATAATCCAACACTGGACCGAGATAGGTGGCGCAGTGGTAAGGCTCTAGACTAGGATTGGAGAGGACGGCGCTTCAAACCCCTCTCCAGACATCCAGAAGCAGTTTTTCCATAATTTCCCTGCATCGCTTACGGGTGTTGCCGGAACGGTCCCGATGAAAAGCGACGGCCAGTATCCTGCCACATCCTCCACCAACCTGAGCTTCAGTTCAGTCCCCAATGACCTCGTCGTCGATGGGATGCTACACACTTATCTTCCTTCGCTCTTTTGTTTAAGCCTTAACAGCTCTAGTCTGAGCCTGCAGAAATCTGTCCTCGGATGTCAGTATATGTGTGGCAATGAGATGCCTATTAACTGGGTACGGGAGGCCACACGTAGTTACAATATGTCCCTATCACTAAATTAGTCGCTAGCGGCAACTATGTTTAGATGAACTATAAACGTGGTATTAGTGTCAAAAAGGTGCTCCAACACGTGACTTGCGTGAAAATAGTTTATGTAATCATAGAGTGCTTGACATGTGTCTCACAGACTGAGAGCGGCTAACCAGAATGGATAATAGCAAGAAATTAATTCCCCATTGAACTGCATTAAAGTTTTCACTAAGTCTTGAGAATGTCACGCTTAACTAGAATTCAACCCAAAATCCACAGTGCAAGGCATCCAAATCATTTTGGCTCTTCAAATTAATTAAAGTGCTTGAGTAAACTTTCTCGTATTTCGACTACAGACGCGAAATTCCAAGTGCTTAATGCACCAGAATGACTTGTCTCGTGAAAGCTCTAAATTGTTGGAATTGTACATTATAGCCGAAATTCATACGTTTTCAGAATGGTGCAACCGACACGCTACTAAAAAGGAATTTGTATCGTTAGCGAGCCCATCACCTTTCCCCCCCACTTCTACGCAGACTTACGTGCAGAGACTTACATTCACTGTGCCCACGTCCCCAGCTCCATTGCCCGTAAGAGTCGTCCTAAGCTACAAAGTAAAACTGTAATTTTAATGTATTAAATTCTATGAATAAAATATATCATTGGACTAGTATTTTTCCTGCGCATAGAACGATTCCTCGAGCTTCGGTGTGTTAATTATACACTGATGGAAAAAGTTGCAACACCAAAACATAATTAATGTAGAGTATTGAAATTTCTGGAATACATTTGTCTAGGTAGCATGTTAATCACATTGCAAGATCACAGGTTAATGTGAGAGGTAATCCATTGCAAATGTGAAATGCTGGTACATTAACAGTCGGCGTAACCTCCAAAATGTTGAATGCAATCCTGCAGAGGTGTATGTTTTGTGTTGTACAGGTGCCGGATGCCAGTTTGCGGGATGAAGTTCCCTGCCTGATGCACTTTGTCGGTCAGTCAGAACATGGACGGTTAATGATGTTTGTGTATGATGCTGGAGTCGCCATCCGATAGTGTCCCACATGTGCTCGACTGGAGACAGATCTGGTGATCGAGCAGGCCAAGGCCACATGTCGACATTCTTTAGAGCATGCTGGGTTACAACATCGGTATGTGGACCAACGCTATCCTGTTGGAAAAAAGTCGCACCTCCTGGGATGCAACAGTTCGAATAATCAGGCTGACGTACAAATTTGCAGTCAGGGTGCGTGGGAAACCACGAGAGCGCTAATGCTGTCATACGAAATCGCACCCCAGGCCATAACTCCAGGTGTAGCCCCAGTGTGTCTGGGCTGCAGACGAGTTGGTTGTAGACCCTCAACTGTCCTGCATATCCATTACGATGCGCGAGAGCCATGCGCCGAACACGGTGGTCTTGTCCCTTGGTAGTGTCACGTTGCCTTCCGGAGGTCTGCTTGTGACCGTCAATGCCAGCAATCATGTACAGTGGCTACATTCCTGTCAAGTCCTTTGGAATATCGCAGAAGGAATATTTACGTTCCCTTAGCCCTGATACGCGGCCTCGTTCAAAACTCAGTGTGGTGTTGATAATCGCGTCTTTGTCAACATAAAAGCATTGTTGACTAACATCAACTCACCACGTCCAATTTCAAAGGTAACTAACTTTCACGGACCTGATTTATGCGAATGGCGCCAAATTTCAATAGACACCATTCTTCAGGTGTAGAAACACGCCTACCAACTTTCATTTACGTCGCACAATTCCTTCTTGATTCTGCAATTATCAGGCTGATATCGATAATTGTTTTGCGGCCTACCGTGTTTCACACCGCACAATACAGCCGCTAAGAACTTCCATATAAATATACAGATGAGACATCAATTATCATTAAGGCCTCGTAGTCAAGGAAGGCGCCGGCCGGTGTGGCTGTGCGGTTCTAGGCGCTTCAGTATGGAACCGCGTGATCGCTACGGTCGCACGTTCGAATCCTGTCTAGGGCATGGGTGTGTGTGATGTCCTTAGGTTAGTTAGGTTTAAGTAGTTCTAAGTTCTAGGGGACTGATGACCTCAGATGTTAAGTCCCATAGAGCTCAGAGCCATTTGAACCATTTATTTTTGTCAAGGAAGGCACGATTGTGGACGGGGCCGTAATCAGTTATTATTGGTTGGTTTTTCTTTTAATCAACAAGAAATTAAAATAATAAAAATAATTTAAGAATTGTGTCACGGCAGAAGGCCTTAATGGCAATAAACTAAGAATTGATTAAACTTGCTGCAACTTACAATAACAGTTATTAAAATGTAACGACGCTCACGGCTGAAGGCCTTAAAGGCAATACATTAAGAATTGTTTCACGCCTTACCGGACAGCAGCGTCAAGACGAGGAAACGTACACTGCCATTACAAACACTAACCTCCAGGGCAGGTCACTGGGGCGTTAGCGGCCACAAGGCAGGAAAAATACCGCTGGTTAAACTTAACAAATAGTAACACATAGAACGCAGCAATTAGTAACAAGAAGTTGAAGAAAGCTAATTAGATCCGCCTTCCCCCAAGCACTCCACTCGCTGCTCTTCGTCTCGGCGACACTGCGGCGCAGCAACACGAAACCAAGTCACTGGAGAACCGCGAGATATCACAATGGCGGAGGTTTCACTGCTAGGGTTAAAATCTACTCAACTTAAAGCTTGTTGCATCCGGTTGAAGACAAGTTCGTGTACCCTCTCGATCACAGCCCTTCCATCCGGCAGCGCATGCATGCCGCCAGTGGTCCCGGCGTGTTCACACACTGCCCTCTTGGCTCCTCCGGAGTCCCCAACCGAACTCCTCACTCACACAACCCGGAAGAACAACGATCTCACCCCAAAGATAGGGTCACAGTTAGTTCATATCGACAACGCCGCTGCTGCCGCTAGAGGACAGGGCGCCAGTCAACACAAGAAGAATACAAACAACGGCAACCACGTCAGCTAAACGATACAGTCCGGCCTCCAACAGAGGACGGAAACCCACAACAGCACCAACGTGAGCCGCAGCACGGCTCAATCATCTACTCTCTCACGTGCATTTACTTCTTCTGAGATACCAGTGGAGTTGAATTTATCCTACAATGTTATTTTATAACACGCCCAGGAAACACTAACGCTACCACGTATTGTTGAGCTCCATAGTTTGTCTTCATTCGCTGTAGGTGAAAATCATCAACTAGTTCTAATTAGAAATTCTGTGCCTTTAACTGCTGTACATGGTGTTCGGAACGTCTAGTGCTTGTAACGGCGAGTGGGTACATAACATTTTGCAAAGGAACCCATGTCCGGAAACGTACCGTTTCCGTTCTACGACGGTTTCAGTTTAGACGTGTAACGTATCCACACCTGATGAGGAAAGGGAAAAGTCTTAGTGTTGTGTGACCTGGTATACAACAAGGTAGACAGGATGATGTGCACATGTCAGAAGGTCACCTAATGTCACCTAACGTCAGGCTTGCTGTGAGACCCGTGTAGACAGAGGACGATCGACTGGAACGAGTTCTGGCCACTGCTCTAGAAACTCGAGCCTCATCAGGTGGGATGGAGTGTGTGTATCAAAACATGCTTCATAGGTACAGAGTCGGTAACAACGTTGGTGGTCTCTACGTTGAGCCGCTGTTGTAGTGAATCAGTACTGTTCTGCTCGCACAGTATGCTGGGTTCTTTTTTGTTTCTGAATAACGTTTAAGTCTAAATGCAAACAAATGTGCTTAAGTGATAAATTGATGTTTCGCTATGTTTCCCTTTGAATTGTACTGCTTCACGCTTAATTCAATTTCTCAGGCAGAAATGGATGAGTTAACATCTGAATTGAAACCGTCGTAGAACGGAAACGGTACGTTTTCTGACATGGATTCCTACCCAAAATGTTATGTAGTCACTCGTCTCTACAAGTTCAAGAAGTTTGTAACGGGAGTATCTGAACACCCTGTATAAATAGTCGTACAATACAGGTTTGCAACTCAGCTACTCCTCTCCTCGTTGACAACTAGGAGTTGACATATAATTTCTCAGTGTGACTGCATTAACTTGCTTTTAATTCAGCAGTAATTTCGCTAGTTATTTGTCTTTATTATCTGTAAATATTAAAGCAGAGGACACACAAACTGAGTAAATGCTCCAGTGATTTTATTTTAACGAGAGTTATGTTTTGGTGTGAGTATGCCACTTTCGTCGTATGTATGTGTGATTCTTTTATTCCGTCCGCCTGCTTAGCTGGGTGGTAACGTGCTAGTCTTTAGTGCAAGGGGGGCCGGGTTCAATTCCCGGCCGGGTTGGAAATTTTTTTTCCGCTCGGGGACTGGGTGTTGTGTTGTCCTCATCATCATTGCATCCTCGTCATCAGCGCGCAAGTCGCCCATTGTGGTGCCGACTGAAATAAGATTGCACTTGGTTCAAATGGTTCAAATTGCTCTAAGCACTATGGGACTTAACATCTGAGGTCATAAGTCCCCTAGAACTTAGAACTACTTAAACCTAACTAACCTAAGGACATCACACACATCCATGCCCGAGGCAGGATTCGAACCTGCGACCGTAGTGGTCGCGCGGTTCCAGACTGAAGCGCCTAGAACCGCTCGGCCACAGCGGCCGGCCTTACACTTGGGGACCGAACTTCACCGAATGGGCCCTCCCAGCCAACGATACCATACGCTCATTTCATTTTTTAATTTATTCTTCATTATAAATGTTCAGCAGTTTCGCCTCAGTGCACACCATGAAAATGTCCACCATTCCCGACTTTCAAAATTTACACCCCAGATCTGCAGCAGGGCGCGTTTCATACAGGCTACAGACGGCTAGCCTGTCTGTCACCGACATTTAAAACTACGAACTTAAAATACGAGAATGTATTCCTCTAATGGAATTTATGTAAGCGATTAGGATTGCAGTTCTCTGCAACGGGTAGTATGTTAGGTGCGTGAGCAATGTCAGATGTTGTGTGATCACTGTGAAGAACACGGAGATGCCGTGAATTCATGTGAGACAGCATTATCACGACCTGACAAGTTTGAATGGGGCGTCATGACAGGTCGCCATTTGGCCGGCTGGTCGAATCGTGTAATACCCGGATTTTTTGGGCATTAGGAAGTGAGAATGGCCCTATTTTGTACTGTATGATAAGGTGGGGGTAGAAGTACTCGTCAACAATTTTCCTGTCGACCACGTCTGGCCAGCACACGGGAGGGTCACCGTATTATACACCATGTCATCGCGCACGACTGATCGAACACTAGCAGCAGTGTACAAGAGAATTACTGTACCATCCATAGGCTGCTGTTAACACTGCAACGCAAACAGCTATATATAGAGTGGTGCCGCGACCGGGAGGCATGGATTGCTGATAAATGTAGATGCATCGTATTCAGTGATGAATCACGATTCTGCACTGCCCCGAATGACATTGTCGGCGACCTGGGGAGAGGTCTCGTTCTTCCAATGTTTTGGAGTGGCAAAGAGGTGTCATAGTGCGACGAACCTCCGTGTACGACTTCTAGTGACTGAAGGTACATTGACGGCAGGAACACCTTGCGACCTGATGTTTTATCTCTCCTGAGACAGTATTGTGGTGCCTGAGCCGTGCACGGTCCGTGTTCATGCCATTTATTGTTTGTCATCTTCTATTACGGTTCTGCCGCCTCCTTTTCTTATTCCATTTACTGGCGTCACTAACTTCCTGCCTTACATGCCGGTGAGCGGCAGCAGCAGCGCGTATCGATAAGTGCACTGTCGTACCATCTGTGGAGCGACCGATAGTATTTCCGGGTCGTCGTGTGTCTGGCAGTTAGTTCAGGACGGACCAGGAGTGCAGTCGGGATGTAGCAGCAGTGAAGTCGGGGACGGAGAGCCGATGAGGCGCCGACAGCCAGTGCTCGCCGATCGCTGGCGACACACGTGAACTGTCCGACGGAGGGAGATTGGAGCGGGACGACCGTTGGTTGGTCGTTCGGTTGGTCGCCTCATCGGCCGACGTATATTTGGTCCTTTCACCATTTACGGGCCTGAGCAGTCGGTCAGTTGGCGTGGAGCAGCGAGGAATTCTCCGACGGACGTAGTTTGAAGGGGGCCGCTGGTGGTCTCTGCATAATGTTGGAGTGTGTGGGGCTGTTCCCATTGCTACGAGATCTGTGGCTCACCGACCCTGGACTCGAAGGTTGAGTTGTGATTTAATGTACCACAAGTCAAGACTGTTCACATTGTGTCGTTTGGAGTTCGTTGTCGGCTGTTGCGATATTCCCACGTGCAACAATGTGGTTTTCAAGTTGAAAAATTCTAGCCACCCTCCGGTGGAGTTTCACTGTATTTGGTTATTTGAATTGAAGTGCACCATCGGAATATTCTGCCTTTTCGCCGTTAGCGTTCCAGTTACCTGTCCTGGCCGTTGACGTAAATTTCAGGCAGTGTAGTTTCCTAATCATGTTGTGCTGTCCAGCTCCACGTATGATTGGTTGTGGGCGCCAATATCTTCTACGGTGTTCCGTTGAACTACCTGTTGTGCCCTGGTCGGGTGAAGTGGAAGTTATGTTGTCAGTGGGTCCGTTGACTGTCGGTCGATTGGGTTGTCGTCGGATTGTGAATGATTGGCCCGACTGCCTGTCTCACCTAAGCGAGCGTTAGTGTTTGAATTACAGGCCGACCCTCGAACATCGGAGCACCCTTGGGTGTACTGCCCTATTTTTATTTCTTGTTGTTGTTTGTACTTGTACGGGTTCTAGCCGATTTTTTTATATTAAGGTTGTTTTGCCCTTAAGGCGTAAGATTCTTTAGACCTTCAGCCTAACTTAAGGAACTGTTTCACGTAAGACCTTTGGCATTTAAAATTTTTTAATATTGTAGAATTTTAAGTATTGGGTCGTCAGCCTATTTTGAGATTGAGTTGTTTTCATCTTAAGGCCTTCTGCCTAAATTAAAGAACAGTTTCACGTAAGGCCTTTGGTATTTAAAAATCTTTAATGTTATAGAGTCTTAAGTGCTAGGCCTTCAGCCGATTTGAATTTAACTTGTTTGCTCTTGAAGTGTCTGATTCTTTGGGCCTTCAGCCTAACTAAAGAACTGTTTTAAGAGAAGGCTTGCCTTTTAAAATTCTGATTATCCTTGGGTTTTAAGTAATTGGCCTTCAGACGTTTTTAAATTAAAGTGGCTTTCAGCTGGTCATTAAGACCCAAAGATTAAAGCTGTGTGTTTAAAAAACGTTTTTGTAGGGCTCTTGTAATGTTTGATCAAATAATAAAGTTGTATGCTCGAGTGTAACTGACAGCCCCTTATTTTGGCCCCTTTCCACAATTTAAACTACCTGTCCTATCCTGCGGATTTAGCAGGGCGCACCAGTGCCATTTTTCAAAAGAAAATGCTCTTCCGTAGATGGTACGTATCTCTATGAACCATCTGCGTGATGTTGCGGTAATTACGTACATGGCCAGCAAGATCCTCAGATCTCCCTCCGATAGAAGTGTTTAACCAAATAGGATTTCAACTGTGCTCTACTGCCAGTATCCAAGACATTGGGGTCAGTTCAGACTTCAGCTTTATACCTGTGCTAGTATACTGTATATTGGTGCCAGATTGGACGCCAAATGCGTCCTAGTGCCAGTACGTAGGATATTGGTGCCAGTTTAGACTTCAACAGCTTCCCAGTATGCCAGTTTAGACTTCAACAGCTTCCTAGTATGCCAGTTTAGACTTCAACAGCTTCTCAGTATGCCAGTTTAGACTTAAACAGCTTCCCAGTATGCCACTTTAGACTTCATCAACTTCCCAGTATGCCAGTTTAGACTTCAACAGATTCCCAGTATGCCAGTTTAGGTTTCAACAGCTTCCCAGTATGCCAGTTTAGACTTCAACAGCTTCCCAGTATGCCATTTTAGACTTCAACAGCTTCCCAGTATGCCAGTTTAGACTTCAACAGCTTCCCAGTATGCCAGTTTAGACTTCAACAGCTTCCTGGTATGCCAGTTTAGATTTAAACACCTTCCCAGTATGCCAGTTTAGACTTAAACAGCTTCCCAGTATGCCAGTTTAGACTTAAACAGCTTCCCAGTATGCCAGTTTAGACTTCAACAGTTTCCCAGTGTCCCAGTTTAGACTTCAACAACTTCCCAGTATGCCAGTTTAGACTTCAACACCTTCCCAGTATGCCAGTTTAGACTTCAACAGCTTCTCAGTGTGCCAGTTTAGACTTCAACAGGTTCCCAGTATGCCAGTTTAGAATTAAACAGCTTCTCAGTATGCCAGTTTAGACTTCAACAGCTTCCCAGTATGCCAGTTTAGACTTCAACAGCTTCCCAGTAGCTCTGATGTCAACTTCGTCCCAACGGTGGTATCCAGGATATCGAGGACCTTTTACAACAGTTGTGGAACAGCTTACTTTCGGAGAACCTGCAACCGAATCAGTGCATGCATCCGGGCTAGAGGTGGTGCATTAATAACTAGGCTTATACTGCCAGTATCTTTGTAGAGTCGATTGAGTGATATTTAAAGTAATGTCACATATGCTCTCAGTGCATGACGTTTCATTTTGTTACCTCCTCTCCTTCAGGGAGCGTATTATGAATTACTTTCTGCCAGCTATAGACGATCATGTGGCTGTAACTATCAGTGAAATATAGCAGTTACCGGCTGTGCTTCATAGGAACTAGTTAACTTAAGAGTGTGTTTTGGAGGTGTTACTTTGGGATGTCCACATCCTGTATGCTCTTAATACGGTACCACCTCTTCGTGCTGCACATCAATACTGGGCATCAACTTAATTACCTTGGATCCACAATTCTTCCTACTGTTTCCAGATATTTCCCGCTATAAAAATAATTTTAATAATAATTATTATTACAATAAAAATAAAATAGACTGCCGGTCTACGTGCTGCCAGTATAGACAGCCATCTCACCAGTTTTTTCTTAATGGTCATCGAAAGCCGTAAGCTGTGTATCGATATGGCTACAATCTGGTTCGAAGTTTTCTACGCAAAGCTGTTCTGACAGAGTATGTGTTAGCTTAGGAATATCGATTTTGTCACGATGGAGCGAGAAAGTAAATCGATTCCGAATAGTAAAATTGCTTTACTCTTGACGAATGTAGACTCTGGTACTATCTGCGACAAATTTTAACTTTATGTCGGGACGGCAGCGCTGAGTACGAAAGTTTAGTATCCAGCCTTCATCCCCAGTTGGCGCGAAGAGTGAAGATTCTCGCAGGTGATTAACACAGTAGAACCTCTGTGCAGAGTAAAACCGTTTCATACTGTTACAATCCTGAGACTGCGCTGAAATCAGACTCCTCGCGGCAATCGTACGTCCGAAGACATTAAATTCACAGCTTTTGAGATGACCCAATGTGATGGTTAAAATCGGTGGAGAGGAACCAATGGTAAGATTAAAGGGAAAGAGTTGTTCGAGCAGCAAAATTTTCGTCGCCGTCTGAAGTTTCAAATTTTCCCGCAGTAATGAATTATAATAAAAAACAGAGATATCTGTGAATCCTCGCCCTGCTGACAAGTTGTGCTTCGCAGTAATACTCATAGTTATGTGAATCTAAGGGTGACCTGTAATACAAGGTAAAACCGGTATTCCAAGTAAAACAAAGTGACCCAGACGGTCTCTCTTTCTTTGTATTTCAGGGGCCATGTTCTTTAATTTTGTGCAATATTATTACCCTGATACTTTCCACATATAACAACCTTAAGCTGCAAACACTGTTGGCGTTTTTGAAGGGAGCAACAACGTTCCATACCTCTTTCAGTTCACGCTCTTGCATATGACTCAGATGCAACATGACAACGGAAAGGTACTTATAAAACCCATCTACATAGCACATATCGTTAACAGATCGGGGAGCGATACGATAACGCCGGGTTCGACAGTGAAGAATCGACGTTTTTCTCGCAACTTTCTTGTGATGGTAGAACACAGTTTCACAATAACAACATATTCATTGTGGGACGTAATGGAGGTGGTGTGTCCATCGGAAACAAAATCGGGCGGTGTACGTTTGGAGACGAGGGAGCTTTTTATGCAGTTATAAGAGATTTGCGAGACTTAAGTCCGAATAAGGCAGAAGGGATAGATAACATTCCATCAGAATTTCCAAAATCATTGTGGGAAGTGGACACAAAACGACTGTTCATTTTGATGTGTAAAATGTATGAGTTTGGCGATATAACATCTGACTTTCGGAAAAATATCATACCACAACTACGAAGCTGCAAGAGCCGGTAAGTGCGAGAATTATCGCACAATCAGCTTAACAGCTCTTGCATCCAATTTGCTGAGAAGAATAATATACAAAAGAATGAGAATTGAGAATCTGTTAGATGAGGATCAGTTTGACTACAGGAAAGGTAAAGGCACCAGAGAGGCAATTCTAGCGTTGCGGTTGATAATGGAAGCAAGATTAAGAAAAAATCAAGACAAATTCATAGGATTTGTCAACCTACAAAAAGCTTTCGACTGTGTCAAATGGTGCAAGATATTACAAATTATGAGAAATATGGGGATTCTATATATTGAAAAAACAATACTGGAAATAATAGAACGGTTCAAGAATGTGGTTAAAATTGGAGGTGAAAAAATGTCAATGATAAGATTGGCTGATGAAATTGCTATCCTCAGTGAAATGGGAAGAAGAGTTATAGGATCTGCTGAACAGTCTAATGAGGGCAGAGAACGGGTTGAGAGTAAATCAAAGAAAGACAATGTAATGAAAAGTAGTAGAAATGAGGATGGCAAGAAACTTAACATTTGGATTAGGGACCACGGAGCGGCCGAAGTTAAGGAATTCTGCTGTCTAAGCAGCAAAATAACCTTCAACGGAAGGAGCAAGGCAGACATCAAAAGCAGACAGCACTGGCAAAAAGGGCATCCTGGTCAAGAGAAGTCTACTAGCGTCAAACAAAGGCCGTAATTTGAGTAAGAAATTTCTGAGAATGTACATTTGGAGCATAGTATTGTATGATAGTGAAATATGGACTGTGGGAAAATGCGAACGGAAGAGCATCGAAGTATTTCAGATGTGGTGCTACAGAAAAATGTTGAAAATTATATAGACTGACAAGGTAAGGAATGAGAAGATTCACCGCAGAATCGGCGAGGAAAGGAATACGCGGAAAACACTGAAAAGAAGGAAGGACTTGATGGTACTTGTCCAGACATCACTGAATAACTTTCATGGTACTAGAGAGAGCTGTAGGGGCTGAAAACTGATGAGTAAGACAGAGGTTGAAATTGAGGACTTAGATTGCATATGACTATTCTGAGATGAAAGGAATTCTTGGCGGGCCGCTTCAAAGCAGTCAGATCGACATTTCAAGCTGAGTGCCTCCAGTACCTTGCGCGAAAGGACCGCGAAGATAAGATGCGAAAAATTAGGGCTCATATAGAGACATATAAATAGTCGTTTTTCCTTCGTTCTATTTGCGAGTGGAACAAGAAAGGAAATAGTTGGCCGTGGTGAGCGGTACCCTTCACACACTGTAAAGTGGAGTGGTCCTACAGTGGACGAAGATATGGAAACACCCCACATACAACAAATTAACGTGAATAATGGTGTGTAGGAAAATCTTTGGCAATCAAAATAGCTTCAAGGTGCCTCGAAGTGGATAAATATAGGTCCTGTATGGTTTTTAATGGAATGTATACCATTCCTCCTGTAAAGTAATGGCAAGTTCAGGTAAGGATATTGGAGATGGATGATAGTCACGAACTGCTCTCCACAATGTCGATTACAAAGGCTCAATACTATTGAGATCTGTTCCCCGTTGTGACCATAGGGGATATATGATTCATCCTCGTGGTGACGAAACCAGTCCTGGAACATACGAGCTTGTGAACAGGGCCCTGTCAACGAAGACAGCATCGCCATTAGGGAACAAACATATTACCGTAGGACGGAGCTTACCAGCCAGAATGATCACATAATGCGACCTTGTAGAGTAATCGTGGTGCCCTTTAAATAGTACAGTGTGGCTGTCCAAATCATCACTGAACTCCCGACATGTTTCACTCTTGGGGCGTAAACTCAACAAGAAGTTCGGAACAGTCTGAAACAATACTCGTCCGACCAAATGACTTTCTTCCTGTGCTCCATAGTCCAGGTTCTGTGGCTTCGGCATCACGTTTTTGTGTTAAGAGCATCTGCGTCGCTGATGAGTGATTTTGGAATTCCAGCTTGCCCTACAATGCGCTGTGTATGGAGCTTCCTTCGTGTTGTTTCGCTGATTACTGGGTTCGTGAGTGCGAAATTCAGTTCTGCAGTAACTTTTGCAGCTGTCATCCCCTTATTTTTCGCCAGAATCCTCTTCGGTGACCATTTGCCGCGATTGCTCGACACACACTTGCGTCCGTGTTGTGACTTGTCGGACGATGCTTTTCCAATTTCCCTGTACGTGGCAGAAATCTTCGATACGGTGCCTCTTGAGGAATCTAAAGGTTCAGGCACCTTGGTTACGGAAGCACCCATTATACGACCACCAATGGTTTGCCCACGTTGGAATTCACTTAACTCCTATGTAATAAACTCGCAACTACACAGGACACTGTTCTGACCGCGTCTAACACTTGTAATGAGCTGATAGCATTCCACAGATGCCACTCTTGTTCAAATATGATAGTTACTCGGAAAGCAAGATCCGATCGGTCGTGAAATGGAAACCCATGAAGCTTTGCACAGATGTTTTAGGCAGTGAAATGATAATAAAATCAAGACCCTAAGTTGTCGACAGGCGCTGATGTACATCAACGGGGACAGTTGAAAATGTGTGCCCCAACCGGGAAACGAACCCGGGATCTCCTGCTTACATGGCACATACGCACTATCCATCTGAGCCACCGAGGGCACAGAGAATAGTGCGACTGCATGAATTTATCCCTTGCACGCTCCCCGTGAGACCCACATTGGCAACTTAATAGCCACACACTACATCGTAGTGCCTCTGCCCGTTACACTCATTACTCACGGCAGGCAATCTTACCGAGTTCCGTAAGATTTCGGGCAATGCGTGTGCATCCAGCACAAAAGAAAAAAGTCAATGGCCGTTTAGCCTTAACTATAGCCGGCCGAAGTGGCCGAGCGGTTCTAGGCGCTGCAGTCTGGAACCGCGCGACCGCTACGCTCGCAGGTACGAATCCTGCCTCGGCCATGGATGTGTGTAGTGTCCTTAGGTTAGTTAGGTTTAAGTAGTTCTAAGTTCTAGGAGACTGATGACCTAAGTAGTTAAGTCGCATAGTGCTCAAAGCCATTTGAACGATTTTTGAACCTTAACTTTATGAAGACGGTATCTGTTCTTTTGGACACGTCACGATATAGTTTCCTATTCAGACAGTATCTCTAGTAGGGCCGCCGGTCGCATCGTGTCGTCCTTCCCGGTTCTGATCACATAGCGATGCTTAAAAAACTGTATCTCCCGCCAAGTATGGGTGCTTGCTGAAAGATTTCGACTGATTTCATGGAACTTCACATAACGTAAGTCACGATTTCCTTCTTCATAACAATTCTCGGTCGCACACTACAAGGGCAACAAGGATGCTGCTAAAACTATTTCGATAGGGGGTGTTTAATCAATCGCCATACAGTCAGGAATTGACTCCCTCTGATATTCATCTAGGCTCACATGAAACACTGACTATGAACATTAAATTTCGGCACAGATAACGAGCTACAGACCAGCGTAGTAACTGTCGGAAAGCACAGGCGGCTGTCTTCTGTGACGAGGGTACTGGGAACTTAGAACAATGCTACGACAGATGTTTAAGTCAGAGCTGAAACTGCGTAGATCGTATCTGCGAGTTGTAGCTGACTGTTGCAGCCGGCCGGGGTGGCAGAGCGGTTCTAGGCACTCCAGTCTGGAACCGCGCGACCGCTACGGTCGCAGGTTCGAATCCTGCCTTGGGCATGGATGTGTGCGATGTCCTTTGGTCAGTTAGGTTTAAGTAGTTCTAAGTTGTAGGGGGCTGATGACCTCAGAAGTTGAGTCCCAGAGGGCTGAGAACCATTTTTTGACTGTTGCAAATAAAAACACGTTTGATTTTCATCGTAATTTCCATTTCGCGACGGGTCGGACCTTGCTTTCCGGATGAGCCTCCTACAGCAGCACAACCTGCAGGCTTGACTGTCGTCTGCATTAATATTCAGGCAGGCATTGCTCTAGGCGTTTCCATATTTTTTTCCAAACCCTGCATATAAGGCCATTTGTAAACAGCGGGAGTCCTCTGTGGAGGACGAAGGCAGCTTGATAGGGAGACAGCCCGGGGTATACGACTGATGACGTTACATATCGAACCCATCGACATGGGTTACGTGTGAAATCCACGATGAACTATTTTACGTTGACAGGGGAAAATATGGACCTGTAGCGTGAAATTAACTGCACGGGATGGCTTCTGGTGCACGGCTGTGTCAGTGGTGGGTGGTGACGTATGGTCTACCGGCGTGACGCTCACGACAAGAGCCAGCACATTCCGCGCCCCCTCCCGGCGCGGCTCTTCCTGCTTGCCGCCCACACACCCACACACACATCCGTCAGGCCGGCGCAGCGCTGCGTTCCCACGAGCCGCAGCGGCGCTGTTCGCCGTTCCCAGGTAGGCCGGCCCCGTACAGGGCGCTCGCTTCTGTCGCCTTCCGTCTCCTACGCTATGGCTGTTGATGGTGAGACGTTAACTAGCCAACACACGCTACCCTGGCATATACGTACATAAACACTCGGCAGGCCGCTGCATAATGCATGCATCCTGTCCCACTGGGGAATGGAAGTAACCGTCTACGTGCCACGGTCAGAGGCCACGTCTCTCTTGCCTTATTCTAATGTCCTTCCACGAAGTTATTGAATTTTTGCTTCTTTAAAACTTCTAGATATTATTTTGAAGGAGTATATAGAGGGCCTACACAAGAGCGATGCTCTTGAGGACAATATTATAGAAACGGAAAAGAATGTAGATGAAGATTAAATAGAAGATATGGTACAGCGTGAAGAGTTTGACAGAGCACTGAAAGACCTAAGTCAAAACAAGGTCCCGGTAGTAGACAACATCCCATTTGAACTAATGGCAGCCTTGGGAGAGCCAGGCGTAACAAAACTCTACCATGTAGTGAGCAAGATGTGGGAGACAGGCGAAATACCCTCAGACTACCAGAAGAATATAAAATTCCAATCCCAAAGAAATCGGGTGTTGACAGATGAGAAAATTACCGAACTATCAGTTTAATAAGCCACGGCTGCAAAATACTAATACGTATTCTTTACAGTCGAATGGAAAAACTGATAGAAGCCGACCTCGGGGAAGATCAGTTCGGATTCCGTAGAAATGTTGGAACACATGAGGCAACACTGACCCTACGACTTATCGTAGAAAATAGATTAAGGAAAGGCAAACATACGTTTCTAGCATTTGTAGACTTAGAGAAAGCTTTTGACAATGTTGACTGGAATACTTTTTTTCAAATTCTAAAGGTGACATGGGTAAAATACAGGGAGCGAAAGGCTACTTACAATTTTGTGTAGAAACCAGATGGCCGTTATAAGAGTCGAGGGGCATGAAAGTGAAGTGGTGGTTAGGAAGGTAGTGAGACGGGTTGTAGCCTCTCCCCGATGTTATTCAATCTGTATATTGAGCAAGCAGTAAAGGAAACAAAAGAAAAATTCGGAGTAGGTATTAAAATCCATGGAGAAGAAATAAAAACTTTGAGGTTCGCCGATGACATTGTAATTCTGTCAGAGACAGCAAAGGACCTGGAACAGCAGCTGAATGGAATGGACATGGTCTTGAAAGGACGATATAAGTTGAACAAGAACAAAAGCAAAACGAGAATAATGGAATGTAGTCGAACTAGATCGAGTGATACTGCAGGAATTAGCTAGGAAATGAGTCGCTTAAAGCAGTAAATGAGTTTTGCTATTTTGGGAGCAAAATAACAGATGATGGTCGAAGTAGAGAGGATATAAAATGTAGACTGGCAATGGCCAAGAAAGCGTTTCTGAAGACGAGAAATTTGTTAACATCGAGTATAGATTTAATTGTCAGGAAGTCGTTTCTGAAAGTATTTGCATGGAGTGTAGCCATTTATGGAAGTGAAACATGGACGATAAATAGTTGAGTCAAGAAAATGTGGTGCTATAGAAGAATGCTGTAGATTAGATGGGTAGATCACATAACTAATGAAGAGGTACTGAATAGAATTGGAGAGAAGAGATATTTGTGGCTCCACCTGACTAGAAGAAGGGAACGGTTGGTAGGGCATATCCTGAGGCATCAAGAGATCACCAATTTAATATTGGAGAGCAGTGTGGAGGGTAAAAATCGCAGAGGGAGACCAAGAGACGAAAATCACTAAGCAGATTCAGAAGGATGCAGGTTGTCATAGGTACTGGGAGATGAAGAACTTTGCACAGAATGGAGTAGCATGGAGAGCTGCATCAAACCAGTCTCTGGACTGAAGACCACAACAACAACAATTGCATAAGTCTCTCGTTCAAGTTGCGCCCGCAGTTCCGTGTCGTTATCAGATGCCTTCTTGCGGATGCTTTGTTCATCTGATTTCAGAGACGTTTGTTTAGATTGTATAAGTTTACACACTGCAGAGCGGGTAGGTGAAAAGAGTACACTGAAGGCCTTCGCTCATGATGTCGTTGAGGAAGAAATGAAAGGCGGTATGGTAGACGTAACGAGTCCAGTACTATAAACAGAGTGTAACAGGGGTTTAGAAAGCTTGCGGGAACCAAGCAAGCATTGTAGTTACTGTGTAGAATCTATAATCTCTGACATATACCATCGGACTTTTGGGGAAATACCATCCACACAATCCCTAGGATAACAGCGGCACATAGGTGCCTAATAATAAACAGAAGGACTGGAAAGAAAATTGAGGATTTGTTAGATGACGATCCGACTGGCTTTAGAAAAGACAGAGGCATCAAAGAGACAGTTGGACTTGGCGTCTGATAATAGAAGTAAGTCTTAAGGATTTGACCACCTGTAAAAGGCTTCCGACAAAGCAGAATTATGCAAGATGTGCAAAATAATGATAGCTATAGGCAAAGATGTGCAGTATACAATATATGCAAAATCAATATGTACAAGAACCAAGAGGGAACGATAAGAATGAAAGACCAAGAACGCTGTGTCAGAATAAAAAGGGTTTTATACAAGTATGCAATCTTCCGCGCATACCGTTTAATCTATACACCGAAGAAGCAATGAAAGAAATAAACGAAAGGCTTAGAAGTGGGATTAAAACAGGGTGACCGAAAACCAATGATAATATTCGATGATACATTGCTATCCCCAGTGAAAGTAAAGAAGAATTACAGAACGTGTTGACTTGAATGAAAAGTATAATGAGTACAAAATACGCATTGAAAGAAATGCGGAGGAAGACTAGAGGGATGTGTCGATGTGTTGCTACAGTAGGAAGTTGAAAATTAGATGGACTGCTAAGGTAAGAGAGGAACAGATTCTCCGCAGAATCGATGAAGAAAGAAACTTACGTTTCAAAAATGGTTCAAATGGATCTGAGCACTATGGGACTTAATATCTGAGGTCATCACTCCCCTAGAACTTAGAACTACTTAAACATAACTAACCTAAGGACATCACACACATCCATGCCCAAGACCGTAGCAGGCGCGTAGCTCCGGACTGAAGCGCCTAGAATCGCTCGACCACACTGGCCGCCAAATAACATATGGAGAACACGCACAAGTAGGTCCTAAAAAGGCGTGACAGTAAAAACTGTTCTAGAAGACAGCCTGGAATATATGCAACAGCTTGTGGAGGGCGTAGGGTGCATATTCTGCTTTGAGATGAGGAGGATAACATGAGAGAGGAGCTCTTTATTTTATCAGCACAAGGACGATACGAGGGGACGGGAGTCAAGAAGGTATGCCTCATATGAAACGATAATAATTTTAAAAAAAGGAAACAAAATCTTAATTGTCATCACCTAATTGAGCTATAAGTTATATAATGCAAACAAAATTAGCTGCTTCAGGTGTTGGTCCTACGCGGGCCTGCTATCGTGCCCTAACGTAACTGACAACTCATTTATTAAAGTTGAATAATAGTAGCTTTGTCACGTGTTTGCTTGAATGATCCCAGTTGGATACCGTTCATCTGTTACTGTGAAAACCTCAGTAATTAACTGGTGACATCCACTGTACGACCATAATTTCAGAGTTCTGTTGTCAAAAATGCTAGTAACTTTCTGTAAATCACCAATGACTTTGAGTTCTCTGCCCAACAAAGATGTTAAATCCACCGATCCGCAAGCACAACAATCACTGTATGCCCATACAACTCGCCACTCAATCGCGCATATATACACACGTGGTATCCACAATCAAAATTCCAGGTTCAAAATGCTGCAGAAAGATAACTACTGCTCAGAATGACGTCAATTTTTAACATCACATTATTGACGCAGAGACAAACGTCTTGAAACAAAGATAATGTTACGAAAATTTGACCAATATATGGCACTGTAAGCGTCAGAATACGCACACCAACAGACAGGCGGCAATCGGGTGTTCCTCAGTTTGCGTCTGAGACGCCCAACAGGAAGGATCGCGTGCTGCTGGTAAAGCACTTCTACAAGAACGTGACTGCGCACCAGTAGTCCTGCAGAGGTTCGGCACACTCACAAATTTCAAAAAAGGCACTGGCCGATATTTCCTATGGGTCGGAAGATATGTTGTTGTTGTGGTCTCCAGTCCAGAGACTAGTTTGATGCAGCTCTCCATGCTACTCTATCCTGTGCAAGTTTCTTCATCTCCCAGTACCTACTGCAAACTACATCCTTCTGAATCTGTTTAGTGTATTCGTCTCTTGGTCTCCTTCTACGGTTTTTACCCTCCATGCTGCCCTCCAATACTAAACTGGCGATCCCTTGATGCATCAGAATATACCCTACCAACCGACCCCTTCTTCTAGTCAAGTTGTGTCACAAATTTCTCTTCACCCCATTTCTATTCAATATCTCCTCATTAGTTGTGTGATCTACCCATCTAATCTTCAGCATTCTTCTGTAGCACCACATTTCAAAAGCTTCTATTCTCTTCTTGTCCAAACTATTTATCGTCCATGTTTCACTTCCATACACGGCTACACTCCATACAAATACTTTCAGAAACGACTTCCTGACACTCAGATCTACACTCGATGTTAACAAATTTTTCTTCTTCAGAAACGCTTTCCTTGCCATTGCCAGTCTACATTTTATATCCTCTCTACTTCGACAATCATCAGTTATTTTTGCTCCCCAAATAGCAAAACTCCTTTACTACTGTAAGTATCTCATTTCGTAATCTAATTACCCTCAACATCACCCGACTTAATTTAACTACATTCCATTATCCTAGTTTTGCATCTGTTGATGTTCATCTTATATCCTCCTTTCAAGACACTGTCCATTCCGTTCAACTGCTCTTCCAAGTCCTTTGCTGTCTCTTGCAGAATTACAATGTCATCGGTGAACCTCAAAGATTTTATTTCTTCTCCATGGATTTTAATTCCTACTCCGAATTTTTCTTTTGTTTCCTTTACTGCTTGCTCAATATACAGACTGAATAACGTCGGAGAGAGGCTACAACCCTGTCTCACTCCCTTCCCATTCGCTGCTTACCTTTCATGCTCATTGATTTTTATAACTGCCGTCTGGTTCCTGCACAAATTGTAAATAGCCTTTCGCTCCCTGTATTTTACCCCTGCCACCTTTAGAATTTGCAAGAGAATATTCCAGTCAACATTGTCAAAAGCTTTCTCTAAGCCCACAAATGCTAGAAACATAGGTTTGCCTTTCCTTAATCTATTTTCTACGATACGTCTGTGTGTCAGTATTGCCTCACGTGTTGCAACATTTCAATGGAATCCAAACTGGTCTTCCCCGAGGTGAGCTTCTATCAGTTTTTCCATTCGTCTGTAAAGAGTTCGTGTTAGTATTTTGCAGCCGTGGCTTATTAAACTGATAGTTCGGTAATTTTCACATCTGTCAACACCTGCTTTCTTTGGGATTGGAATTTTATATTCTTCTTGAAGTCTGAGGATATTTCGCTTGTCTCATGCATCTTGCTCACTAGATGGTAGAGTTTTGTTAGGCCTGGCTATCCCCAGGCTGTCATTAGTTCTAATAGGATGTTGTCTACTCCCGGGGCCTTGTTTCGACTTAGGTCTTTGAGTGCTCTGTCAAACTCTTCACGCTGTATCATATCGCCTATTTCATCTTCATCTACATCCTCTTCTATTTCTACAATATTGTCCTCAAGAACATCGCCCTTCTATAGACCCTCTATATACTCCTTCCACCTTTCTGTTTTCCCTTCTTTGCTTAGAACTGGATTTCCATCTGAGCTCTTGATATTCGTGCAAGTCGTTCTCTTTTCTCCAAAGATTTCTTTAATTTTCCTGTAGGCAGTATCTATCTCACCCTAATGTGATATGCGCCTCTACAATTTTACATTTGTCCACTAGCCATCCCTGCTTATCCATTTTGCAATTCCTGTCGATCTGATTTTTGATACGTTTGTATTTTCTCTTTTCATCAATTAAATTCAATATCTCTTCTGTTACCCAAGGATTTCTATTAGTCCTCATCTTTTTACCTAGTTGATCCTCTGCTACCTTCACTACTTCGTCTCTCAAAGCTACCCATTCTTCTGCTACTGTATTTCTTTCCCCCATTCTTGTCAATCGTTCCCTAATGCTCTCCCTGAAGCTCTCTACAACCTCTGGTTCTTTCAGTTTATCCAGGTCCCAGCTCCTCAGTTTACCACCTTTTTGCAGTTTCTTCAGTTGTAATCTACAGTTCGTAACCAATAGATTGTGATCGGAGTCCACATTTGCTCCTGAAAATGTCTTAAAACTTAAAATCTGGTTCCTACATCTCTGCCTTACCAATAAATAACCTATCTGATACCTTCCAATATCTCCAGGCTTCTTCGTACAGCCTTCGTTTATGATTCTTGAACCAAGTGTTAGCTATGATTAAGTTATGCTCTGTGCAAAATTCTACCAGGCGGCTTCCTCTTTCATTCCTTACTACCATTCCATATTCACCTACTGCGTTTCCTTCTCTTCCTTTTCCTACTGTCGAGTCTGAAGATAATGATTGTAAAATTCGAAGAGACAGTTTATTCTGAGTGCAATGTGTAGGAGAAAGGAACGCAACTGATTCGACGTCTGTCGAAGACGTGTGCACTGCACTGCAGAGGGGGAGGGGGGGGGGGGAGTGAGTAAGGGAGGGAAGTTGGAGGGGAGGTGTGCGAACTTGAAGCGCACAGGAAATTGCTCCAACGTTGGACACGCCTGCGACCACGGTGCGTAAAATCCTGCTACACACAGAAACCCGCAACACGGTAACGGGGGCTGTTTTGAGGGGACTGGACGGTTTTTTAGTTTAGAGGGTCTCGCGAAACTACAGAAACGGCGTCGGTGTAAAAGGGTGCAGAATAAACACGGGAAAACAGACCTAGAAACAATTGTTAATGTAGTTGTAAATTGTCGTAGCTGTTTTGGAGAAGATCCAGAGCTCCAAGCGCTAATAGAAAGCACTGAAGGTCAAATCGTTGTAGGTACGGAAAGGTGGCTGAAGCCGGAGACAAGTTCAGCCGAAATTTTTACAGCGGATCTGAACGTATTCTGAATGGATAGATTGGATACATTTGGTGAGGTGTGTTTATTGCTGTCGGAGGTAGTTTATCTCGTAGAGAAATCGAAGGAGGATAGTTCCTGTGAGTTAGTATGGGCAAACGGAACAATTTTTACCGACCCGCCTACTCAGATGATACAGTTGCTGAAGTTCAGAGAAAACTTAGAGTGACATTTCGAATATGTACCCCATTCATAAAATTGTAGTTGGTGGTGACTTCACTCTGCCCTGGTATGTTGGCAGAGGTACGTGTTTAAAGTCGGAGAGAAGCATAAGACATCGAGAGAAATAGGTCTGGACACATTCTCAGAAAATCATTTTGAACAACTTTCGCAGGAGCCCACATGAATTATAAATGGTTTTGGAAAGAGACTTGACTCCTTAGCAACAAATAATCCTCAACAAACAGGGAGTACCATGACAGGTACATGGTTTTTATACCGAGGCTGAATACCGTAACATCCAAACCCACTAAACATAAACGCAAAATGCAGATATTAAGAAAAGCAGATGAAAATTCGATTGAGGCCTTCCTAAGAGACTCCCCCACTCCTTCCAGTCTGAATATGTAAGCGTAGACCAGATGTGGTTTAAATTCAAAGAAATATTATCGACGGCTCATGAGAGACATACAGCAAATAAATTAGTGAGAGATGGTACTGATTCCCCATGGTACACAAAACGAGTCGGAACATTGTTGCAGAAACAACGGAAAAAGCACACCGAATTTAAAAGAACTCAAAATCCTAGAGATGGGTAAAGCTTTACAGAAGCTCGAAATTAAGTGCGAGCTTTAGTCCAACATACTCTTAATACTTTCAACAATGAAACTCTGCCTCGAAATCTGGCAGAAAATCCGAAAGATCCTGGTCGTTTGTAAAGTAAACCAGCGGAAACACACAGTCAGTACCTTCACTGCGCGATAGCAATGGTGATATCACTGATGACAGTGTCGTTAAGGCAAGGTTACTACATACGGTTTTCAGTAATTCCTTCACCAAAGGAGACAAATTAAATATTCCAGAATTCGAACCAACTTCCAACATGGATAACTTAAAACACAACGTAGGTAGTAGTTTAAATCACTTCATAAAGACAAGGCCTCCGGTCCTGATTGTATACGAGTCAGCTTCCTCCCAGAGTTGCTGATACAATAGCTCCATATTTAGCAATCATATACAACCGATCGCTCGTTGAAAGATCTGTGCTTAAAGACTGAAAAGTTCCACAAGCCGCACCAGTAACTAGTAAAAGAACTAAGAGCAGTGCGCTGAACTACAGACACACGTCGCTAACGTCAATTTGCAGTAGGATTTTGGAACATTGCTGTGTTCGAACGTTATGAGTTATGCCATATTGCAATGCCTGTATTATTCTGATTACGATGAAAAGTTCCTATGGACATGGATGCCGGAAATCCATGTTTGAGTCCCGGTCCGGCACAAATTTTTATTGTCGTCATTTCATTCTACAGTTGATGGTAGTTCTTAGTCGCAATTGCAAATTCATTTGATGTATTACGAGTTGTCTGGAAGAAAACATTTTATTGAGATACAGCCAACACGGATTCAGAAGATATCGTTCTTGTGAAACACAACTAGCTCTTTATTTCCACAAGATAATGAGTGCTATTCACAGGGGATGTGAAATTGGTACCATGTTTTTCGGTTTCCGGAAAGCGTTCCACACCGTACCTCATAAGCGACTTCTAATCAAATTGCGTGCCAGTGGTCTATCGTCTCAGTTGTGCGACTGGATTCTTGATTTCCTGATAGAAAGCTCACAGTTTGTAATAATTGACAGAAAGTCGTCGAGTAAAACAGAATAACATGTGGCGTTCCCCAAACAAGTGTTATAGGCTCATTGCCTCTCCTGATCTGCGTAAAGGATTTAGGAGACAATCTGAGTGCTCAGATGCTGTCATTTACCGATGATCAAAATAAATTACAAAACGACTAATACAATGTATTTGTATATGGTGCGAGAAGTGGCAATGGACTCTAAATAATGAAAAGTGCGAAGTCATCCACATGACTACCAAAACGAATCTCCTAAATTTCGGTTGCACGATAAGTCATACAAATCTAAACTAAACTCCGTCCGAACAGGCCTTGGAAGATCCAACGGTATCGACCGGCCGCCGTGTCGTCCTCAAAACTGAGCGTCACTTGATGCGGATATGGAGGCGCATGTGGTCAGCACACCGCTCTCCCACCCGTATGGCAGTTTACGAGACCGGAGCCGTTACTTCTCAATCAAGTAGCTCCTCAGTTTGCCTCAGAAGTGCTGAGAGGACCCCCACTTGCCAACAGCGATCGGCAGACTGGATGGTCACCCATCCAAGTGCTAGCCTACCTCGAGAGCGCTTAACTTCAGTGATGTAACAGGAATCGGAGTTACCACTGCGGCAAGGCTGTTGGCAAAATCACACAAATCTAATGACGGCAAATTCAATTAAACCCTTGGGGATTTCGATTACGAAGAATCTAAGTTGGAACAATCACATAGATAATTTTATGTGTGAGGGAAACCAAGGACTACGATTTATTGGCAGAACACTCAGTAAATGCAAGAGGTCTAGTAAAGACATTGCCTCCACTACGTTTGCACGTTCTCCTCTGGAGTATTTCTATGCGGTGCTAGATGCGCATCAGATAAGATCGACGGAAGACATCGAAGAAGTTCAAAGAAGGGCAGCTCGTTTTGGACTATCGCGAAACAGAGGAGAGAGCGCGACGGACTTAAACGTGAATTGCGGTAGCGATCATTGAAACAAAGGCGTTTTCGTCACGGCAGGCTATTCTCGTGGTATTTCAGTCACCAACCTTCTCTTCAAAGGGTGAAAATATTTTGTTAGTGCCCACGTACGTAGAGAGGAAAGATCATCATATTAAAATAAGAGAAATCAGAGCTCGCACAGTAAAATTGTGTTCGTCATTTCCTGCACGCTGTTCGAGATCGCAACGGTAGAGCAACAGCTTTATGATGGTGCGATGAAGCCTCTACCAGGCACTCAATTGTGAACTGCAGAGTAGGTGTAGATGAACATCTTGCATTGCTATCTATATAAACCGCCCATGTTCAGGAGTTGCTTCCTGTTGATTCGCCAGCATGCAAACATTGAAATTTCTTGCTCGCATGGAAGTGGACGCCGAATGGCCATAGAACGATCTTTGGACAGACGAAGCCCATTTCCATTTCCAAGCCGGCACGAGTGGCCGAGCGGTTCTAGGCGCTACACTCTGGAACCGCGCGACCGCTACGGTCGCAGGCTCGAATCCTGCCTCGGGTGCAAATGGTTCAAATGGCTCTGAGCACTATGGGACTCAACTGCTGTGATCATTAGTCCCCTAGAACTTAGAACTACTCAAACCTAACTAACCTAAGGACATCACACACATCCATGCGCGAGGCAGGATTCGAACCTGCGACCGTAGCAGTCGCACGGTTCCGGACTGCGCGCCTAGAACCGCGAGACCACCGCCGCCGGCACAGCCTGCCTCGGGCATGGATGTGTGTCATGTCCTTAGGCTAGTTAGGTTTAAGTAGTTCTAGGGGACTGATGACCAAAGAAGTTAATTCCCATAGTGCTCAGAGCCAATTGAACCATTTGAATCCATCTCCAAGGGCATGTCAATAAACAGAATTGCAAAATATGGGCAACGGAAAAATCCGCACGCATACCAATCGGTACCACTTCGTTCTGAAAATGTGACAGTGTGCTGCGGGTTAATAGCACCGTTTATCTTTGGGCGGTATAGTTTCGAGGAGATGTATCGTTGAGTTCCTGTTACCATACCGACTCTGGTAAACGCTACAAGATTATCTTTCGCACGACGGTGATTCCAACCGTTCAACAGCGTGGATGTGTAGAAAGTTTCATTTTTATGCAAGGTGGCGCTTGTATGCACATTGCACAGCCAATGAAGCGGTTGCTGCAGAGGCATTTCGGAAAGGCCAGAATTATCAGCCGTCATTTCCCTACACCCTCGCCGTCCATATTACCTGACATTAATCCGTGTGACTCCTGGCTCTGAGGATGACTGAATTGTGTTCAGTGCTTCAGTGACGAGGTGAGGTGCGCATTGAGCAACGCATTCTGAACGTGAACCCCGAAACACTCCGATTTGTTGTGGAACATGCTACGTCTCGATTTCAACTTGTGGCAGAAAACAGTGGACAACATATTGTAATTAGAAATCAATGTCATTTTTCTTTTTATGCGGTTTTCTGCCACAGGACAATGAAAAACCTATGTCATTATGCTTTTTATGCGTTTTTTGCCCCAGCACAATTAACAATCCATGTCATTTTCCTTTTTATGCTGTTTTCAACCTCAGGACAGTTAACCGATTTTTCCCGTTCGATGTGGTACGATCTTACTGTGGTGGACGGGCTTACCGAACAGAACCTGTTGGCTGCCGAACTTGTGCAGTCATGCACTTTAAACTGTACGAATGGTGTAATGTACAACTCAAACCACAGCCACCGTAAAGTTATTCATCTGTTACTTGTAGCCGATTGTATTTTCGTTAAGACGATTACAGCGCCATTTATTGACAAAATTTTCGATAAGTTCTTTTTTGTTCCATGACGTTTCCCCCTACATCAGTAATTTATTGTTCCAATTTGACGTTGTTCTTAACAGTGGTTCTCTTTGTGCAGCGTGTTGAAACTGGAAGTCTAATTAAGGACACCTCGTGTAGCACAAACACTCATATTCATTAGCGTGCACAAACTAGATCACTAGAAGTGGCAAGGCTTCTAATAGAAGAGGCCATACCTGTGCAGTTTGAAACAACTGTATTTCCACGAACCTCTCCCTCTGAAATCAGTAAAATAATAAACTCACTGAAAAGTAAAAGCTCTTACAGAATTGATGGCATTTCCAGCAAGATACTTAAAGCTTGTTCCCCACAGATAAGTAGGATTCTCAGCCACGTATGTAATAGCTCTGTGGAGCAGGGTGTTTTCCCCGATAGACTGAAATATGCCATTGTAAAACCATTGCATAAAAAGGGGGATACGTCGGATGTCAACAACTATCGCCCAATCTCTCTTATGACAGCTCTATCAAAAATTTTTGAGAAAGTAATGTATTCAAGAGTAGCCTCCCATATATATAAAAATAAAGTACTAACAAAATGTCAGTTTGGTTTTCAGAAAGGCTTTTCAACAGAAAATGCTATATACGCTTTCACTGATCTAATATTAAATGCTCTGAATAACCGGACATCACCCATTGGTATTTTTTGTGATCTCTCAAAGGCCTTTGACTGTGTAAATCATGGAATTCTTTTAGATAAGCTAAATCATTATGGTTTGAGGGAGGCAGTGCACAAATGGTTTAATTCACACTTAACTGGAAGAATGCAGAAAGTTGAAATAAGTGGTTCACGTAATGTTAAAACAACAGCTGATTCCTCAAACTGGGGGACTATCAAGCACGGGGTCTCACAGGATTCGGTCTTAGGTCCTTTACTGTTCTTGATATACATTAATGACTTACCATTCCATATTGATGAAGATGCACAGTTAGTTCTTTTTGCTGATGATACAAGTATAGTAATAACATCCAAAAAGCAAGAACTAAGTGATGTAATTGTAAATGATGTTTTTTACAAAATTATTAAGTGGTTCTCAGCGAACGGACTCTCTTTAAATTTTGATAAAACACAGTATATACAGTTCCGTACAGTAAATGGCACAACTCCAGTAATAAATATAGACTTTGGACAGAAGTCTGTAGCTAAGGTAGAAGTTTCAAAATATTTAGGTGTGTCCATTGATGAGAGGTTAAACTGGAAGCAACACATTGATGGTCTGCTGAAACGTCTGAGTTCGGCTACGTATGCTATTAGGGTTATTGCAAAATTTGGTGATAAGAATCTCAGTAAATTAGCTTACTATGCCTACTTTCATTCACTGCTTTCGTATGGTATCATATTCTGGGGTAATTCATCGTTGAGTCGAAAAGTATTCATTGCTCAAAAACGTGTAATCGGAATAATTGCTGGAGCCCACCCACGGTCATCTTGCAGACATCTATTTAAGGAGCTAGGGATCCTCACAGTAACCTCACAGTATATATCTTCACTTATGAAATTTGTTGTTAATAATCCAGCCCAGTTCAAAAGTAATAGCAGTGTGCATAGCTATAACACCAGGAGAAAGGATGATCTTCACTATGCAGGGTCAAATCTGACTTTGGCACAGAAGGGGGTAAATTATGCTGCCACAAAAGTCTTTGGTCACCTACCAAACAGCATCAAAAGCCTGACAGATAGTCAACCAACATTTAAAAATAAATTAAAAGAATTTCTAGATGACAGCTCCATCTACTCATTGGCTGAATTTTTAGATATAAATTAAGGGAGGGAAAAAAACTAACTTAAGCATTAGTGTCGTGCAATATTTTGTGTAATGTAATATCTTGTACAGACATCTTTCATTAACCTGACACGTTCCACATCATTACGAAGTGTCGTATTCATGATCTATGGAACAAGTATTAATCTAATCTCTAATCTAGTTAATTTGCACATATCCAATCATCACGACGACAGATTGTGGAGCAACCTAAGTGCCAACTTCTGGTGCGGGTACAGCACTTAATTCACAACGTAGTAAACTGCTATCAATCAATTCTTAAAACCCGTGAAACCTACAATCTCCAACAGAGATTTTCCATTGATCGCGACATAATAACAACGATCAGAATCCAACTACCCACAGAACAATCACTACTGGTCAGTATTAACCTTCGACTTACCTAAATCCTCTAGATACAGGGTGACAATTATTGAATTATATGAAATAAAATCGGCGTAACTTCTGAACTGTTTCCGTTAGGACGTTCAAACTGCACCGTTGGCCGCAGAGCATGATGAGAATTAGTATGCGCATGCGCACGCGCCTTGTTATTGTCGGCCATTTGCATTTGGATGGGTTCGTCAATAAGCAAAACTTGCGCATTTGGGGGACTGAGTATCCTCGCGATCGAGAAGTCTCTGTGACTGTGTGCTATGCAATGTCCAGCCACGGAATAATTGGTGCTATATTCCTTGATGGCACAGTGACCATCGAACGGTACGTGGAGGTTTTGGAAGACGATTTCATCCCCTATTATCCAAAGTTACCCTGACTTTGACAAGGTGTGGTTGATACCCCATCGAAGCAGGAGAGTGTTTGATGTCCTGGAGGAACACTTTGGGGACCGCATTCTGGCTTTTGGGTACCCAGAGGCCAGTGGCATAGGCCTCGATTGGCCGCCACATTCTCCGGATCTGAACACATGCAAATCCTTTTTGTGGGGGCCATATTAAAGACAAGGTGTACAGCAATGACCCCAAAAGCACTGCCATTCAGAAGATCATCGACGGCATCGATGTTCCGATACTTCAGCGAGTCATGAAGAATTTGTCTGCTCCACATCACCGCCAGTGATGGCAGGCATATCGATCATGTCATAACCTAAATCCGAATATATATAGTCACTTTTACATGTTGAATAAAGTTTGTAGCCAATTTTCCTTTTTTTCATATAGTTCAGTAGTTGTCACCCTGTACCTTCTTAAACTTCATCAGAAATTATTTCCTGCATAGACCCTATCGAGCGTTAAAATGTGACGACCAGCATCATGGCACACCAAATAGTCTTCCGTGCCGTAACTTTACTGTCCTGTAAAATTCCGGTATTCCACTGGCTATTAGCTCCATGTTTAAATCACCTAGAAGCCATTCAGCGAACCGTTACTTTTTACAGTTAGTTCATAATGTTCCGCAGCTGTCGACAAATGATTTTGCGGCCAGCTGCTGTTGATGTAATCTTTGCCGCAGGCTGCTGTTGTTGGCGATGAGTGCATCTCGCACAACCTTCCACCACTCGCTCGGTTAATACTCGAGGCGAATGTTACAGCACAGATTGTAAGGTGTCAGGCAAATCCAACACCTTCCATGAAAACCCTGACATGATAAGCAAATCTAGTAGTATGTCACATAGCTCCGAATAAATCGTGACATTAAATTAACCAAAGTAATACTAGTAACGAGTGAGCAAATGGAACACCACAGACTAACACAAGAATGCCTAAATGCATGTCATACCTTCCCACCGTGAGATAGACGCAGTTCCGAGGGGAGAAACGAGAACAGAAACCGAGAGCAGAACCGTGTTAAGCTAGAAGGCCCTACGATATGGGACGTACTGGACACCCACGTCGCCAGTTAACCACTAGGACAACGCCAGCTGCAAGTTTTAGTGTGAGACTTTTTCGCGTCTCTGTTACGTTGCAAACTTTAAAAACATTGCCCCACCACGAAAAGTATAACGTTTCTCATTGGATAGACAGAATTTTTGTAGATGGAGCTTAACGTTAACTTTGAGAACGTGATTGGTCAGGTGAAAACACAGCCAGATAGTTTTTTTAAACCAGCTTCGGTAAATTGTAGTAACGAGAAGTTAGGAGAAGTAAGTTAGTTTTGAGACGGCGAGCTGGATGGCTGCTGCGCCGGCCGCTGCCCCCCTGAAGCTGCCTAACCAACGACAAGGTAATGAACGCACGCGATACCGCATAACAGCGCATAAAGCTTCGCTCAGAACTGCAGAAGTCTCATCTGTTACACCCCCTTTTTGCGTAATACTAGTGTCGATCGTAAATTAAAACTCATGGTGTTCACATTTGCCACTTGAAGTAAAAATATGAAACGCGATGATTTCTCTGTTATATAATTATTGAGAAGCCACATCAGCCACTGTAATTTACGACAAGTTAGATAAGTAATTAAAGATAATTGGGGGTCACTGTAGACCATTTTCTCTTTTGTGAAACTTAATTTAAACCTAGATTATAGATGTGATATGGCATAGTTCATCCTTCGATCCATTGTAAAACTTGGAAACCCATTCAGGGAATATTCGTTCACATTTTTGTTGAACGCAGTTGGTTTTTACCATCCTGTATTAAAACATTTCCTTTTATCAATAGTGCAATTTATAAACGATGTTTTGTGAGTAGAATAAAATTTCCAATGGTAAACGTAACTGCTTTTTCGACGTTATTTTACCAGCTAACTAAAAATAGGATATCCTTGAACCCCTTCCACTAAATTTAGTTAGTATTAAGATTCTTTTACAGGGAGTGCAGTGGAGCTGACGCTGAGATCATTAAGTATTTGGTTATATCACCGCTAGTTTCACTGAACTCTTCTGAATTCTACATGTCATGTATGGTCTGGCGTCTCCTTACCAGCAACAGGTCCCAGGTTCAAACTAGTCAATTCCCTAAAAACACGCTCAGAGCGTCGTTGCGCGAAAGTGGTAGGGAGTCACGATATAGAACAGACACCACCATGAATGTTAGACGATCTACAATTTATTAAGAAAAAGCACATATGAAAAAGACCTTACACTAACATACATTTCAGTTCCCCAGCTTTTGTCTTTGATCTAATAGAGTTGCTAATAGGACAAGTTAAGACGACTTCACTCCCATGTTGTCATTTAACATATTATCGTTACTTTCTGATCAGTCACGGCTCTGAGCACTACGGAACTTAACATCTATGGTCATCAGTCCCCTAGAACTTAGAACTACTTAAACCTAACTAACCTTAGGACATCACACAACACCCAGTCATCACGAGGCAGAGAAAATCCCTGACCCCGCTGGGAATCGAACCCGGGAACCCGGGTGCGGGAAGCGAGAACGCTACCGCACGAGCACGAGCTGAGGACATCAGTCACAACGAGTCCTTTTGTATGGGTCGTTGGGATGTATGAAAGACAGGATGGACTGTGGGGCAGACAGTGTCTTCAGAATATTGGAGAAGGCATATAAGAGGGTGTTATATGGCGACGTTGGCTTTGTATAGAAGATAAAGGGGCGATGGTAAGTCGGGTCCTTAAGGTACCTCTCCATTTGGGTAAAAGTTCGGGTATGGGTGTTGTTGTTCGTTACATACGATGGCCTGATGCAATTAGCGAGGTTTAACTGATTGCAAATGCAGTGTTTTACGAAAAATCTACGGCATTGGATTTTATTGGTTGCAATAAAATATTCTTTTACTCGTGTTTTGGATTTTCCATTTTGCACAATTTTTGCTGTATAGTCATTTTCACTTGAGTGTAAATAACCCGTCAAACGGACGTATTTGGGCCACAGTCACCACGCATGTCTAGTCATACATTATTAAAATATACGGAAGCGGTAAAGAAACTGGTATAGACGTACGTATTGAAATAAGGAGATACGTAAACAGGCAGAATACGGCACTGCGGTCGGTATCACCTATATAAGACAAGTGTCTGCCACAGTTGTTAGATTGCTTATTGCTGCTTCAATGGCAGGTTATCAAGATTTAGCTGAGTTTGAAAGTGGTGTTATAGTCGGTGCACGAGCGATGGGGCACACCATCTCCGAGGTAGTGACGAAGTGGGCATTTTCCCGTACGGCCATTTGACGAATGTACCGTCAGCATCAGGGGCCCGATAAAACATTAAATCTCAGACATCGCTGCGACCGGAAAAATGCCCTGTAAGAACAGAACGACGACTAAAGACAATCGTTCAACGTGACAGAAGCGCGAACCCTCCCGCAAATAGCTGCAGATTTCAATGCTGGGCAATCAACAAATGTCAGCGCGCCAACCAATCAACGAAAAATTTCTCGATACGGGCTTTCGGAGCCGAAGGCTCGCTCGAATACTCTTGATGACTGCACGACACAAAACTTTACGTCTTCCCTGAGCCCATCAACACCGACATTGGGCTGCTGATGGCCGGAAACATTTTGCCTGGTCGGATGAGTCTCGTTTCAAATTGTATCGAGCGGATGGACGTGTACGGGTATGGACACAACCTCGTGAATCCATGAACCCTGCATGTCGGCAGTGGACTGTTCAAGCCGATGGAGGCTCTGCAATGGCGCGGGGCGTGTGTAGTTCGATACGACTCTGACAGGTGACACGTACTTAAGCACCCTGTCTGATAACATACATCCGTTCATGTCCATTGTGCATTCCGACGGACTCCGGCAATTCCACCAGGACAATGCGACTCCCCACACGTCCACAGTTGCTACAGAGTGGCCCCAGGAACACTGTTCTGAGTTTAAACACATACACTGATCACAAAACTCCCCAGAGATGAACATTATTGAGCGTATTTGGGATGCCTTGCAACGTACTGTTCAGAAGAGGTCCCAACACCCTCATACTCTTACGGATTTATGGACAGCCCTGAAGTATTCATGGAGTCAGTTTCCTCCAGCATTACTGCAGACATTAGTCGAGTCCATGCCTATGTCGGGCTGAGGCATTTCTGTGTCCTCCTGGGGCCCCTACACAATATTAGCATTTGTACCAGTGTCTTTGGCTGTTCAGTGCATAATCGATTGGTAAGTGTAAGAGCGTGCACCACCGTGGAAAGCGACATCTCCCGCCCAGTTGGTCAGAGATCTGAATTTTCCTTTTATCTTGCAAAATTTCGGATGGAAGTTTGAATGATTCGTTGAACGTGACCACCGTCGATTTTCTTCGCCACATGTGTATAGCGGAGATACTTCTCCGCCTCTAGAGAGCTCGCCTCTATCAAGACGCAGCGTTAAGCTACAGAATCTATCTTCCTGCCTTCTTTCCCTACAGATATCGCTTCCTGAAACATGAAATGCACCCAGGTAGACCAGCATTAGATTACACCTCGTAGCGTTCTTCATACCGCCTTCCAGGGCGGTTGTAACAATGCAGCATGTCGTTTATAGTGTTGCATCGAGCTGTTTTGTATATGGTAAGCGAATCACGTGAAAGATTGCGAGTTGAAAACGTTTTCGACTATTACAAGTCATCCACTTTTTCCAACTGCGTGTGTATATATTCCTACAACCTACGGCGAACGTTCTTCCTAGAACTGGAATGGAATCGCTTTCCTGGAGCAGTTACCGTGTGTCCACCGCTTAACACCATCGCTGCCTGTAACCTTTCAGAAAAACTCGGCATGAAGTCACGGTAAGTCTCTGCTAATGTTTCTTTTCTATACCACTTCAGTGTGAAGAGCGCTTTAGCAGTCGTTATTGTAGCTTTGTGCTCCGCCTCTCAGTTGAAACTGTGATAGATCAGCATCACTCAGTTGCGTTAAGAACAAGGTGGCGATATACTTGTTTAAATGTAGTCAATTTCGAGTCAGGGTGTGGAATGCCAGAAGCTTGAACGTGGTAGATAAGCTAGAAAATCTGAGAAAGGAAAACAAAGACTCAGTCTGTATGTATAGCAGGGATGAGTGAAGTGATGTGGAAAGAAGACAAGGCTTTCTGGTCAGAGTACAGAGTAATATCAACAGCAGCAGAAATGGGTATAACGGGAGAAGAATTCTTATGAATAGTAATGTAAGGCAGGAACTGTGTTATCTTTAAATTTCAGTGATAGGGTTGTTCTTATCAGAATTGACAGCAAACCGACACAGGCAATCATAGTTCAGCTACATATTCCGATGTCGCAAGCTGAAGATGAAGAGATACAGAAAATATATGACTATATTGAAAGTGTCATACAGTACATGAAGTTTAAGAGATTAGTCAGGAAGAAAATGTACGCAAAGAAGTGGGATACGGAAGTACTAAGGAATGACGAGATACGCTTTATGTTCTCTAAGGCTGTAGATACAGTAATAGGGAATAGTTCGACATGCAATACATCTGAAGAGAAATGGGCATTTCTAAAAAGGGCAGTCACAGAAGTTGGAAAGAAAAACACAAAGAAGGTAACTGCGAAGAAACCATGAATAACAGAATAAATCCTTGAAAGAAATCGATGAAAGAAGGAAGTACAAAAATGCTAAAGAAAATTCAGAATACAGAAATACAAGCTGCTGAGGAATGAGAAGCAGCATAAGTGAGAACAGTGAGGAACTTAATATCAGGATTGATGGACATGGAGTAAATGGGGTTAGGGGATTTTACTACTTAGGTAGCAAAGTAACCAATGACGGACGGAGCGAGGAAGACATCAAAATCAGACTAGTACTGGTAAAATGGGCATTCCTGGCCAAGAGAAGTCTACTAATATCAAATATAGGTCTTAATATGAGAAAGAAATTTCTGAGAATGCACGTTTGGAGCACAGCGTAATATAGCAGTGAAACATAGACTGAGGCAAAATAGGAACAAAAGAGAATCGAAGCATTTGAGATGTAATGCTACAGACTAATGTTGTAAATCAGATGGACTGAGAAGGTAAGGAATGAGGAATTTCTGTGTAGAGTCAGAGAGAAAGGGAATATGTGGAAAACACTGACAAGGAAGAGGGACAGGATGATAGGAAATCTGTTAAGACATGAGGGAATGACTTACATGGTACTAGAGGGAGCTGTAGAAAGCAAAAACTGTAAAGAAAGACAGAATGAAATACATCCAGCAAATAACTGAGGATGTAGATAGCAAGTGATAGTCTGAGATAAAGAGGTTAACACAGGAGAGGAACTCTTGGCGAGCCGCATCCAACCAGTCAGAAGACTGATAAGCTACATCAGTCATGATAGCTTCACAACACATTGGAACGCTGTGGCGTTATTTGGCAGCACAAATGCAGTGGGTTGGGTGGAACGCTGTGAACGGAAGTGTTATTCAAATCGGTCGCTAGCGTGCGACGTTATTATTGATTTAAAATTGTAGAGCAATTAATAAATTATCGTTATCTGCAAGTCTTTTGAACCCGAACGGGAAACCTAAGACTTTGTGACACTATTACGTTCTCGGTACGAATTGATCTACTATTGTTGATAAAGCGCTATGCTTGAAACCGAGTGAACTGGAGTAGTCATTAGAGCATTGGAGAGAAGTTCGGTAGAAGCATGGTTCAAATTCACATGCCCTCCTCCACACTGAGGAATTCCGTGGTTCACTTACTTCATTTAACGAGGAAAATGGGACAATTACTTTAAAATGACTCGCGTTATTCCCAGACCCACCATTGACTGTTCCGAACTCGTACTCTGTCACTAATGAGGACTTCTTCTACGAGACATTAAACCACAAACTTATTTCATTCTTTTTTTTCCCCACAACCGTCGGGCAGGAAGGGACTGATAATGCGTAATATTGTGCAGTACGGGCTTGCAGCAGATAACTAAGTTACAACCCAACAGTAAATTTTGAGACTGATTTTCTAAAAGAAATCAAATACCATGCGCTGATGAGCATCAGCTGACCATCTATCTTCGGTGGGACATCTAATTGCAGGACATAGTTCAGGCGAATAATCCACGAGAAATGCCTCATTGACTGAAATTACCCACCAGATGCATTAAGTTCCAACAACGGAATATGACTACAGTAGCTGTACATTCAGAAGGCAGAATATGAATGCTAATCTGTTAACATTATACGAACGCAGCTCGCAGGGAGAGAGCCACTGATGAGAGTGTTTTTGCGGCTTGCAACGGCTACGGAGGAGTACCGGTAGAGTTCATGGCTGAGTGGTCGGATGCAGACTTTTCAAGGTCGTAGCGTCAGCAACTGGCTGGTGGAAGTGGCACGTTGGCAGCTAAGAAGGACGATATAATAGTGATATTATATATTTCATCGAAATTAAAGTGACGGTAGGTGGGAGTGGCATGGGCAACAACATTTCATTTTTTATTATCAACACAGAAGCACGCTTTTAAAACCAAACCCAGTGAAGGCCCTAGTTAGTCTTACAATTTTATTACCACATTGGGTAATAACCTCAAGGCACAACCATTTAAAAAGAAAGTATGAGGTAGCGCCAGTTACACGGGATCTCAAATAATTTATAAAAAACTCTCACAATAATTTATAAAAAAAACTCTCACAATAGTTAACTAGCAAGACCGGAATCAAAAGGATTGGCATTGAGATCGTAGGTTTACAACATCATCCAGACTTCTTTTAAAACAATATTATTATTTAAAACTCTCACATATGTCTTCAATTCAGGCTGCAGTCACACGAAGCTGGTTTCAAATCATAACCACCAGAGGTGTCAAGGAACAGTTTAGTTTGTATGTGGGGCGCCAAAATACATAACAGTCAAAACAAAGACCGTATAAACAGTAACCAAAAATAACAATCGTTCTTGAAAGAATCCACATCAACAGGCTACGCAAGCTATGACACAATCTCTCACTATCTATTAGTAACGACTAGGAAGCATTTGTACCTAACAGAATCACCATTTAACTTCGCAAAAGTTACGTTCACCAAACATCTGTAACGCAGCGCACATTGGTACGCAACAGATTTCTAGCGAGCCAAATTATTCAATACAGTTGAAAGATACACATACGCTACTGGCCATTAAAATTGCTACACCACGAAGATGACGTGCTACAGACGCGAAATTTAATCGACAGGAAGAAGATGCTGCGATATGCAAATGATCACCTTTTCAGAGCATTCACAAAAGGTTGGCGCCGGTGGCGACGCCTACAACGTGCTGACATGAGGAAAGTTTCCAACCGATTTCTCATACACAAACAGCAGTTGACCGGCGTTGCCTGGTGAAACGCTGTAGTGATTCCTCGTGTAAGGAGGAGAAATGCGTACCATCACGTTTCTGACTTTGACAAAGGTCGGATTGTAGCCTATCGCGACTGCAGTTTATCGTATCGCGACGTTGCTGCTCGCGTTGGCCGAGATCCAATGACTGTTAGCAGAATATGGAATCGGTGGGTTCAGGAGGGTAATACGGAACGCCGTGCTGGATCCCAACGGAATCGTATCACTAGCAGTCGAGATGACAGGCATTTTATCCGCGTGGCTGTAAAATATCGTGCAGCCCGGTCTCGATCCCTGAGTCAACGGATGAGGACGTTTGCAAGACAAAAATCATCTGCACGAACAGCTCGACGACGTTTGCAGCACCTTGGACTATCAACTTGGAGACCATGGCTGCGGTTACCCTTGACGCTGCATCACAGACAGGAGCACCTACAATAGTGTACTCAACGACGAACCTGGGTGAACGAACGGCAAAACGTCATTATTTCGGATGAATCCAGGTTCTGTTTACAGCATCAAAATGGTTCAAATTGCTCTGCGCACTATGCCACTTAACTTCTGAGGTCATCAGTCGCCTAGAACTTAGAACTAATTAAACCTAACTCACCTAAGGATATTACACACACCCATGCCCGAGGCATGATTCGAACCTGCGACCGTAGCGGTCGCTCGGTTCCAGACTGTAGCGCCTAGAACAGCACGGCCACTCCGGCCAGCTTTACAGCATCATGATGGTCGCATCCGCGTTTGGCGACATCGCGGTGAACGCATATTGGAAGCGTGTATTCGTTATTGCCACACTGGCGCATCACCCGGTGTGATGGTATGGGTTGCCATTGGTTACACGTCTCGGTCACCTCTTGTTCGCATCGACGGCACTTTGAACAGTGGTCGTTACATTTCCCGTGGCTCTACCCTTCATTCGATCCCTGCGAAACCCTAAGTTTCAACAGAATAGTGCACGACCGCATATTGTACGTCCTGTATGGGTCTTTCTGGATACAGAAAATGTTCGACTGCTGCCCTGGCCAGCACCTTCTCCAGATCTCTCACCAATTGAAAACGTCTGGTCAATGATGGCCGAGCAACTGGCTCGTCACAATATGCCAGTCACTGCTCTTGATGAACTGCGGTATCGTGTTGAAGCTGTACACGCCATACAAGCTCTATTTGACTCAATGCCCAGGCATATCAAAGCCGTTATTACGGCCAGAGGTGGTTGTCTGGGTACTGTTCTCTCAGGATCTATGCACCTAAATTACGTGAAAATGTAATCACATGTCATTTATAGTATAATATTTTTGTCCAGTGAATACCCGTTTATCATCTGCCTTTCTCCTTGGTCTAGCAATTTTAATGGTCAGTAGTATATCAGTCGTGGCGCTAGGGAAATTGATCGAAGGCTGCCATTTGTGGCCGGGTCGAGACACATATCAAACTGTGTCCGCACGGCAAAGGTCGTTCACCGCACGTTTGCTTTTTGGTCGCTGTACAGGAATTGAGATCGCCCCGGATAGCGGCAATGCCGAAGCGGGCCACGTAGCGCCTTCTCAGTAGTTGCGGCCCATGTCAAGACTACTCCAGCAGCTCGTGCAGACTGCGTCGGAGCCTTTGGGCAGGTACTCAAAGCGGCTTCACATACTCTAACTCCTCCTCTCCCTCCCCCTCACCGAAGGTCTAGAAGGAAGGAAGAACATTGAAACCAGGTTGAAATGTAATAATGCTTCCAAATGAAAATACCATTGCACGTCGACAAAGCTATCCCCCAGTCTCTCAAAAAGCATTCCACAATTAATTTACAATAAGGCAAACAGGCTACAGCCAACTTTCGAAGCAGGGCTCACCTCCTTCTGTACAACATTAAATAAACTTCATTCTTACTGGGAAGCACGAACTTTTGGGAGGGCTTGGTTTGTGAAATACGAACCGTAAAGGTTCGCTTGGTCTGAGAATATCTATCAAGCAAGATGACTGGCGTCACGAATTTGAGGACCTGAACTGGACCCAAAAATCTGGTCAAAGATTGTTCCATTACCTTGTCTCCCCTCATCCCCCCTTCCCCCTCAACATCAGTTCATTGTAGCAAAATTTTTATTCCAAATTCTGTCACCTGACCTTAATGAGATCAGTTGCCTCTCAGCACTATAGTTCTTCGTCGGCGAGATTCAGGTGCCATCTCGTGTACTTCTAGTTAGCTCAAATCTGCGCAGCGTCAACTTTCTCGGGAAGAAGGTCGTTCATATACATATTAGGCAAGGGGAATTACGGCCTTAAGGTGAACATAAGGGCGCCTGGTGTTCATATATTAGCCTCAACCACAATCGTATTGTATGTGTATCTCAGCCATGGCAGGAAACTATCCAAACAGGTGTGGTCCGTATGTTGGAAAGCGATGTGGCCAGCACGCAAAGTCTGATTCACCCACTCAGCAGGCATAATACACGGCTGTTGTGGTGTGACTGGTACCTGTTTCAAACCATAAATTGTGGAAAGATGCAGATGAAACTAGAAGCATTTTCTGTAACTAAAACCCTACATGAGTCAAAGGTCCCAAACATGGACTGAAGGTATTTCATCATAATCTAGCAGGCACTCCACATGTCAGGACCAGCTAGCAAAACCGCGTAAATGCGTCCAAGCTCCTGAGCACGTACTGGTTCCCATCTCACGAACATGAAAAGGATCCTATATAATCAATGTACATCCTTCCCATGGACTGAGAGGAAACTTCCGATTCCAGGAACCCAGAGAGTATCCAATACAGGCTATATAATTGCGCATATCTGCCGGTCGGTGTGGCCGGTTCTAGACGCTTCAGTCCGGAACCGTACCACTGCTACGGTCACAGGTTTGAATCCTGCCTCGGGCATGGATGTTTGTGAAGTGCTCAGATCAGTTAGGTTTAAATTGTTCTAACTTCTAGGGGACTGATGAGCTCAGATTTTAAGTCCCATAGTGCTTAGAGCCATTTGAACCATTTTTTGCGCATAACTCATGGTTTGATAAGAATCACTAATCTCTTTGTCCATTGCATTCTACATAAAGTGCTCCCCTCCAGATGACCAACTACAGGTTCCATAATAACAATCAAACACAAGAGGTAAGAAATATTCAAATGGTTCAAATGGCTCTGAGCACTATGGGACTTAACTTCTGAGGTTATCAGTCCCCTAGAACTTAGAACTACTTAAACCTAAGTAACCTAAGGACATCACACACATCCATGCCCGAGGCAGGATTCGAACCTGCGACCGTAGCGGTCGCGCGGGTCCAGACTGAAGAGCCTAGAACCGCTCGGTCACACTGGCCGGCTACGAAATATTTGGGTAAGACTATTTCGTGGCTGTGACTTCTTCGATGGCACAACACAGAATGTTCCCCTTCACAAAAAACGGCCTAACAATTTCCCCTTTCCTCTCTCCTTCAGCTCAATCAACTACAGGTCAGAATATTGTTCTCTCCCAACATGTTTAAAAAGGAGAGGGCACTCTGTTGATATGGGGAAGGCTATGGTCTCAGGCGCCCAATTCATTTTGTTCTGGCCTCCCAAAATATCTTGCTTAGACCGTCCGTGACACTTACTGTATGTGCATAACCCAGAACTGGAATACCGAAGTTTTCAGCATCCACCTCGTAAAACATCCCAGCATGTTTTGCTCTTGTGAAAACCGAGCTGAGGAGCTGGTTATCCGTTTCTGAAAGGAATGTGTTGTGTTCAGGAGAGAGTTAGAACCTTCTGAAACACGAATAAAATTGCCAGGACCTCTAGCCAGTATACAGAATATTTGGCTCCAAATGAGGAGAGGGCATGTGACGCTTTAGAAATAGGGCACCACCAGTTGCCTCCCGCGAAAGGATAGCCGCAAAACCTGCTCTCGATGAACTGGTCTCCATTATAAACCCTTTATTAAAGCCCAGCCTAGCCAATACCAGCACACTTGCCAAAGCCACCTTCAAGGTCTCAAATGCTCCTTTCTGGGATTTGCTCTCCACCGCCCCCCCCCCCCACCCCCCCACCCCCCCTCCCCCCAAGATTCCCACCCCTTTTTCGTGAGACCATTAACGGTTGCTGCGAGCTGAGAAAGTTGGAAATACATTTTCTAAAAGAACTGATCATGCCGATATAACACACTACTCGTGTTCTTCATGGATCGGACAGGACAGCATCGCCTCAGTGCAGCTGTGATCTTCTCTGACACCCTGACTGGAACTAGGTGCCCCAAAAAGAAAATCTCAGTTAACAGAAACCTCACATTTGATGGCTTAAAAGTGAACCCATCGTTGTACAGATGCTGAAGTGCTTCTCTAATATGCTCAAGATTGTCCTCAAAGTCTTAACTGAAAATTATTGGTCTTCAAGGTAGTGGAAAATAAACCACTTTGGATAAATAAAACCTCGTTAAAAATTGTAAAGAGGACCATGGAGCCCATAGGTAGCCCAATCAATGGTTAAAAGACAATACATGTTTTGATTTCCTTGCCAGTGGAATCTGGTAATAAGCCTGAATAAGTCCCAAAGTATTCACCTGCAGTCTAAGGGTAGTGTCTTTGATTGGCCTAGTCAAAGAGGGCGGAGGAGCCGACAGAGGTTCAGGGCACTCTCTTTTCTTTGGGGTGGGAAATTCCCCTAAGGCGGAAGAATCAGCAATGATCAAAGGCATGAGGATGTAGAAGGCAATTGCAACCACTGTTTTAAAGACACTTAACGTGTAATCGCAAAACATGTGTCCAGTAATTGAAAAAGTTACTTGATGATCTATTCATTGTCAAAAGATTTCGGAATAGTCCCCCATTCGGATCTCCAGGAGGAGACTCTCAAAGGGGAGGTGACCATGGGAAAAGGACTGAATAACCAACGAAAAGAGAATGTTCTACGATTGGGGGCGTGATATGCCAGAAGCTTCAACGTGGTAGGGAAGGTAGAAAATATGTTAAGGGGAAAGCAGAGTCACAGTCTAGATATATATAGAAGGGGTGAGTGAAGTGCTATGGAAAGAAGACAAAGCTTTCTGGTCAGTATAGCGTAATGTCAACAGTCCAGAGAATGGTATATTGGGAATAGGAATCTTTATGAATAGGAAGGTAGGGCAGAGAGTGTGTTACTGTGAACAGTTCAGTGACAGGGTTATTCTTATCAGAATCGACAGTAAACCAACACCGACAGTTCAGGTATAAATGCCGACGTCGCAAGCTGAAGATGAAGAGATAGATATAGTATATGAGGATACTGAAAGGGTAATACAGTGTGTAAAGGGAGATGGAAATCTAATAATCATAGGGGACTGGAATGTAGTTGTAGGTAAAGGAGTAGAAGAAAAGGTTACAGGAGAATATGGAGTTGGGACATTAATGAGAGAGGAGAAACACTAATTGAGTTCTGTAATAAATTTAAGCTACTATTAGCGAATACTCTGTTCAAAAATCACAAGAGAAGGAGGTATACTTGGAAAAGGCCGGGTGATACGAGAAGATTTCAGTTAGATTACATCATGGAAAGAGAGAGATTCCAAAATCAGATACTTGACTGTAAGGCCTATCCAAGAGCAGATGTAGACTCATATCATAATACTGCAGTGATGAAGAGTAGGCTGAAGATTGATACATTATTCAGGAAGAATCAATAGGCAAAAAATTGGGATAAGGAAGTATTAAGGAATGACGAGATACGCTTGAAGTTCTTGAGGCTATAGATACAGCAACAGGAAATAGCTCACTACGCAGTATATCTGAAGAGGTCGGTTGGTTGCTTTAAAAGAGGGGGGCAAGGGACCAACCTGTGGGGTCATCAGTCCCTCTCAAGAGAGATGGATGTCTCATAAAAGGGCAGTCACAGATGTTGGAAAGAAAGAATAGGTACCAAGAACATAGCTGCGAAGAAACCATGGCTAAAAAAAGAAAAACTTTAGTTGATCGATGAAAGAAGGAAGTCAAAAAAATCTTAAGGGAAGTTTAGGGATGCAGAAACACAAGTCGCTAAAGAATGAAATAGATAGGAAGTGCAAGGAAGCTAAGATGAGAGGGCTACATGAAAAATGTGAAGAAATCTAAAAAGAAATGATTGTCGGAAAGAGTGACTCAGAATATAGGAATGTCAAAATAACCTTTGGTGAAATTAACAGCAAGGGTGATAACATCAAGAGTGCAAGGGGAGTTCCACTGTTAAATGCAGAAGAGAGAGCGGATAGGTGGAAATAGTACATTGAAGGCCACTATGAGGGGGAAGATTTGATTGATGTAATAGAAGAAGAAACAGGAGTCTATTTAGAAGAGATTGGGGATTCAGGATTAGAATGTGAATTTAAGAGAGCTTTGGAGGACTTCAGATCAAAAAATGCAGAAGGGATAGATAATATCCTATTAGAATTTCTAAAACCATTGGGAGAAGTGGTAACAAAACGACTATTCAGGTTGTTGTGTAGAAATTACGAGTCTAGCGACATACCATCTCTAAATCAACTTAACAGGCCATGCATCCAAGTTGCTGACAAGAATTATATACAGAAGAATGGAAAAGAAAACTGTGATGTGTTAGATAAAGATCAGTTTGGCTTTAGGAGAGGTAAAGGCGCCAGAGAGGCAGTTCTGACGTTGCGGTTGATAATGGAAACAACACTAAACAAAAATCAAGACGCGTTCATGGGATTTGTCACCAAAAAAAAAGGGAAAATCTATAGGGAGAGGTGGGTGATATAGAATATGTGCGAGAACCAAGAGAAAATAATAAGAGTGGACGACCAAGAACAAAATGCTCGGATTAGAAAAGGGTGTAAGAAGGGGATGTAGCCTTTCACCCCTGCACACTCAACCTGTACATCAAAGAAGCAATGATGAGAATAAAAGAAACGTTCAGGAGTGGAATTACAATTCAAGGTGAAAGGATAGGTGTGCGGACATTTGCCACGCCGGACATTTGCCACGACTTTACCTGCTCCGAAGGGTTGGGCCCTTGTCTCCCTCCCCCCTCTCCCCCCCCCCCCCCCTCCTCCTTCTTATCGCTGTCGCGCAGTAAAGGTACTTACTGAGCCTTTCCGCTGGATTACTTATCATAGGACCAGAATCTCTTTGGATTTTCCGCCTCATTTCTAGAGAGACTTTCGTTGTGGAAACTATTAAATGCATCTCGCATTGAAATCCGCACCAAATTTTGAGCCAATCTTGGAGATTTTGCGTTCGTCTAAATTATAAATTCCTTTTTTGGTGCTCCTGCAGCAGTTTTCTGTCGTTTTGTGTATCATGGGTGATCAGTTCCGTCTCTTATTAATTTATTTGGTATGAATATCTCGGTGCTGTCGATACTGTTTTTTTGAATTTAAGCCATTATATGGTCTTCACTTACATAGTTTGGAAGGATTGGAGACTGTCCCTTAGAAATACGTCAACCGAATTTTTAAGTGCTTTTATAAATAGATATATTTCGCGTTTAGTTTTGGTGAATTTCTTTGTTACGGAATTGATCCTCGCTCGACTGTGTCCGCCGTGATGGTCAGGATTATTTGTGGCTAAGAGGTCAAGTGTGTTTTCGTAACCACTTACAATTTGAATGGCCTCGTGAACTAATTCTTCAAAATAATTTTAAAAAAAGCATTTAGAACAATTACGGAAGTTGTTTTCTATCTACAATATGGTCTGAAAATGTATTTTTGTCAACATACGGAAGGTAGATTGAAGTCACTGCCAACTATAATTGTATGACTAGGGTACCTGTTTGTGATGAGACTCAAGTTTTCTTTGAACTGTTTGAGACCGGGGGTCGGTAAAAGGAGCTAGTTATTAATTTATTCCGGTTGTCGAATATAGCCTCTGCCCATACCAAGTCACAGGAACTATTTGCTTCAACGTCGCTTGTGAGCTGTAACACACATTATTTTCCCTTAAGTTGTGCTTCTTGTTTCTGTTGAGTGCAGATCATTACAATTACAGCTTTTCCCTCCAAAACCTAGGATGCTTTCTCTGTGACCCTGTAAATACCAGAGCTAAACAATGTAGAACAGCAACGTACGTTACAAGCTTAGCATTCTGTATTACTTCATTTCCTTATTTCTAACATTTTAAAATTGTACGTCGACTCTAGTTGACATTTCAATCATAGATGTTCTTATCTCTATTTAGTGAACGTATTTTCAGTCGTGTTTTTAACACTGTCCCGCTACACTTTATTAACTAATGTTTCGCCGCAAGGGATATAGGATTTTAGAGAGTAAATTAATATGGAGTATGTCGTTCTTCTTTTCAAACATTCCCATTCCCATTTCTTCTTTCCTTATTGTCTTTTGGGCATGCAGTTGCAGTAATTAAAGTAGGCACAAATGCTGTGATCAAAAAGAAATGATCAGCTTACATTCGCATTCTCTTTACATCGTTTCTTTCTTGTTGCTCCCATGCCGATGAACTGTTTCTTTCGCGATCAGTAAACGTGAAAGGAAGCTACCTTACAGACAGAGGGTCCTATATTTATACTTGGCAGAACTAATGACATACTGACACAATCGTCGGTGTTGCTTACGTTTCAGAAAAGTTGTAAATATTTCGATTTCAGAAAAGAAGCTCTGTATTTGTCCAAGATGTCGAAGAAGAAGGTCCCTTACGTACTGGTTGTATCGAGTGAGATGTGAAGACGGCGGTTTGAAAGCAGACAGAAGAAGTACGAGGAAGGGCGTCCCTTACCTGAGGGATCGCTACTCACGCTATCTGCTAAAGGGGCAAGTGTGACATAGGTCCAGCGTGGCAATTGTCCGGCATTCAAAGGATATTAATTGTACCATTCGCTGAAGGTATTGCAGTCCTAAGTGAAAGTGTAGAAGAATTACATGATCTTCTGAATGGAATGAACAGTCTAATGAGTACAGGATATGGATTGAGAGTAAATCAGGAAAGTTGAAAGTAATGAGTAGCAAAAGAAATGTGAACTGCGAGAAATTTAACTACATGACTGAAAGTCTCGAAGTAGATGAAGTTAAGGAATTCTGCTACCTAGACAGTAAAATAACCCACGACGAATGAAAAGAGGAGGACATCAAAATCAGAATAGCACTGGAAAAAGGGCATTCCTGACCAAGAGAAGAAATGGGAAAGAAATGTTTGAGAATATACGTTTCGAGCTACAGACGAATTTTGAAAATTAGGGGGACTGATGAGGAATGAGGAGGTTCTGCGCAGAGTCAGAGAGGAAAGGAATATGTGGGAAACACTGACAAGGAGAAGGGACAGGATGATAGGACATCTGTTAAGATATATGGTAATGACTTCCATGGCAGTAGAGGAGGCTGTAGAGGGCAAAAATTGTAGAGAAATACAGAGAATGGAACACATCAAACAAATAATAGAGGACGTAGGCTGTAAGTGCTACTCTGTGATAAAGAGGCTGGCACAGGAGAGGAATTAGTGTTGGGCCGCATCACTAGGTAATGGTAATGACTGAAAAAGAACCATTTCTATTAAAGCTTGGTAGCCCACAGCGGGATGTACACTGTCCTGCCTCTTGGCCACAATAAATGTGTTTGGGAAGAACAGACTAATTTCTTCTTCCAGCATCTCATCTATGGCGACATTAAGCTGCTTAATGCGAAATGGTAAGAGTCGATGTGGCAGGTGCCTTACAGGGTCATCGTCTGTAAGCTCTGTTTTATGTTCTTCCCTTTCACTTCACCCACGCAATCGGATATGACATTGCTAAACCGAACCACACATCTGATAGAGCTGATGACCCTGTCAAGGGGATAAATGACCAAAACCCTAATTGTCTCCCTTAGCTGCACCCGTTGTTACCCCTCATTTGCTTTTTAGTGACTCACACCGACCGGTGCATACGATAATCATAAGCATGTGCTCTATCAAAGTCGAAAGGAAATTTGTGTCTCCTCCAGTCTGGAGTTAGGCCCCGCATGTCGGATAAAACCCTTCTTCAGAATAGAGGGAACCCACAATTTATAAGCCAGATTGACTTTAATCTCCTGTGCAAAATTTTGAATCTAGACCTAAACGGGAACTTCCACCAACATTTCCATTTCCCCAGAATTTTCTCGCCAGCGAGCGCGGGTAACTTGCACATTGCATAGGGTGCCACACGACAGTTTTCATTACACAGGCTCAGAAAATTCCTGGAGTCCAAAAAAGCATATATGGGTTCTCTATTAAAACTTGGACACATGTGCGACGCACTTTAACTAAGCTTGACAATGATGCTTTTACAAAACGAGACCCAGGGCAAGGCGCCCTTCCTGATATGTTATATATCAATGGGTTCCTCGCCAGGTGTCAATTAACCTTCTTCTCAGCTCATCTGATGTCAGATGAGCGTGATCTATCAACAGACGCCTGGGACTCAGATGGTTGCTTCCTACTTGAGTGGTATCAGCATGGCCCATGCCTCCACCTCCGAAATTAAACTTTCTAAATGTTGGAACGCCTCAGTTGCCCGCTTACAGTGACACTAGACTTGTCACCAGAACGCGTTCCCTCTAAAATATTGTAAATAATGTTATTTTCCTGAAAATCGAAACACATACTTCTAGCAGAGTCGTTGACTCTCTCCAGGCGTTTCTCCAATACGTCATCGTGGTGCTCTACACCAAAGTAATTCTTTTCTATCATCTGATGATGTGTCCATCCAGACAAATGTTTCCTGCATATTAATTGCCTAAGTTCCGAAAAAATCGCATCCTTCAAAGGTTGCTCCAAACGCCCCATGATCACCGGACACAAGATCTGCTCATCGCTCAGACCACACGTTTCACCACTGCCCTGCAAACGCAAGCCGTTCAGAGTGGCCGTGCGGTTCTAGACGGTACAGTCTGGAGCCGAGCGACCGCTGCGGTTGCCGGTTCGAATCCTGCGTCGGGCGTGGGTGTGTGCGATGTCTTTAGGTTAGTTAGGTTTAATTAGTTCTAAGTTCTAGGCGACTGATGACCTCGGAAGTTAAGTCGCATAGTGCTCAGAGCCATTTTTGCAAACACAAGATAAAATAAAGTGATTGCTTAACCTCCTCACTGTATGTCACCGGCAATGCTCCCCCTTCCAGCAAAAATTGCACTAAAGGGTTAGGCAATTTGACCAAAATGACGGGAAAACACGTACACAGGGCTTGGCTAATTTGCACACTAGACACCGGTTGCATGGAGAAGGCCACTCTTTCCACTCTATCCTCTGCATTCTCAGGTCCAACTCGTCAACTAGTTCCAGCATCTGTTTACAGCGCACATATGCAGTGTTGATCGTATGAAAATCTCTGTTAGTGTAATGCACCACACGTGCATCAGTTCTACTATGGTTCAAATGGCTCTGAGCACTATGGGACTCAACTGCTGCGGTCAGACGCCTCCCTCAGCTGCGTTCCCGGAAACGGCGCAACCTCTCATAGACAGTTCATAAATAATGTCCTTCTCCCACAACTCTGCAAAACAAGGCAGCTTCCTCGAAGACATTCTGGAAGGCAATTACCAAGCAAAGTAATCACAGAAAAACCACTTGTAAATTCTGAAACCCAACGCCCTCATCCCTACTAAATTCCAGTTGTGCACACCACTGAGCACACCTGCGGCTATGCACTGCTATCAAAATGCAACACTAGGTGGAAGTGGTCGTGTCAGGTTGAGAGGAGTACGCAAAAACATTAAAATATGAATGTCATGTGACTAGGGCCTCCCGTCGGGTAGACCGTTCGCTTGGTGCAAGTCTTTCGATTTGACACCACTTCGGCGACTTGCGCGTCGATGGGGATGAAATGATTGATAATGATTAGGACAACACAACACTCAGTCCCTGAGCGGAGAAAATCTCCGACCCAGGGAGGAATCGAACACGGGCCCTTGGGATTGACAGTCTGTCACTCCGACCCCTTTTTTCCAATTTGTTCGTTGTTGACCGTTGTGTTTGGTCGTTGCGGACGTCACATGACATCCGCTCAAGTTCGTTTGTTGATCCTTCCACTCAGTTTTTTTTTTTATTACAGAGGCCAACCGGCTGTCTGACCGAATACGCTGAGCTACCGTGCCGGCCGATGATAATAATTAAGATAAATTTAGAATTCGCGACTATTACCACTAGAGCACGGACTCACCCTTAAAAAAGGTGAAGTAATGGTTCCAATGGCTCTGAGCACTATGAGACTTAACATCTGAGGTCATCAGTCCCCTAAAACGTAGAACTACTTAAACCTAACTAACCTAAGGACATCACACACATCCATGCCCGCAGCAGGATTGGAACCTGCAACCGTAGTAGTCGCGCGGTTCCGGACTGAAGCGCCTAGAACCACTCGGCCACAGCAGCCGGCAGAATCATTTGTACCAAACACAATCACCCCTTAATTTGGTAAAAGCAAAGACCACCAAATGACCATAATCCAGCGCACCTGGACTCGTAACAGTTTCCTATACAACCAAAGAGTCAGATATATTTGAAAGAAGATCAGACCACGCCTCAAAATCATACGACAGCCGGAAAATCCGTTGACGTGACCCATTTGTCACTAGGTCGAGACATGTATCAAAGTGTGTCTCCACGGCGCAGGATGTCTACCAGATGTTTGCTTGTTAGCAACTAGACAGGGACTGAGACCGCTCTGGAAAGCGCCTCGCGGCACGGAGCGCTGTCTCTTAACCTGCGCCCGACGTCAAGTCTTCTCCGGCAGCACAGGCGACAGCGCCAGAGCCGCTGGGTTAGTATTCAGAGCAGCTCACAGATGTCACAGAACTGAACAGCCACAATTATACGTTACAGATCCTGTGAGCAGTAGAGTTGGGCAACACGATTCTTTTTCCCGATTCGATTCCTACGATTCAATCTCACATTGTGAGTCGATTCCTACGATTCGTTCACGATTCTTTCACGATTCATTCTAGTCTGCGATGGCACGATTCTTACGGAATGCAAAAAGTTCTACATCTTCCTCACAGATGGCAGGACATGTCTGAAATTGTCAACTGTGTCATGATAAGATACGCCAGAAATAGTTTATTTATGGGTAAACATGCATATGACGTTACAAGTGTGATGCTCGATTTATACGTGTAATGCCTTAATTGATGAAAGGTAAGACAACTATATACAAATGAACATAAAAAACGAAAACCTTAACTACATTCAATACGTACTAACAAAATTTTACGAGATTGTTAAATTTACTTTTTACGAAAGAATGGAACTTTGTAGGTGAACTTAAAAAGCCAAAACCAGTCTAACTACAAAATTTCATCCAAATCGTTAGGGCCGTTTCCGAGATACGCGAAATGTAATACATAATCCAAGTGCTATTGCTCGTGTGTAAAGAAGGTGTGTGTGTGTTTTGCATTGCATCTGCAACAAATAAGAGGTACATATTTATTCATCATACTTGGATTTCTTGATTTTAATCGTGTGTATTGGGAGCTGTGTACTCGGTGTATATCGTTTCTGTCATCACTAGTTCCTGCATTACTAGCGTAAACTAAGTTGACGTCTGCGCGGTGGCTGATGGTAGCGCTAGTAAATTGGAAATGCTTTTACCCTCCTTTCCGTCAGCTACCGCCAAGTGTCAGCTTGGTTTTCAAGAGTAATATTACGGCCCACGCACTTCGTTTGTTCGTTCCGAGCTTCCTTTGTTCACAGGCATCCTCCACTTGACTGCCATCTGGCGGTCGTAATCATTCGGCACGACTCGGCATGATTCGGATTTCGGAAGTTGCCTTCGAAGTATAGCGTACTAAGAATCGATGAATCGTTGGAACTTGGAATCGTCACGACTCGGAGTCACGCACTCGTTCTTACGATTCTTTTGAACGACGATTTGTCCGTATCACGATTCGATTCTTGCTATTCTTTATTTAGAGTCTTTCAAATGAACGACTCATTCACGAATCGCCACAACTCTAGTGAGCAGGATACGTGAATACCTAGCAAACATAGACTTCATTGCAACTTCAAGAATGTCTATATGATCATTATGATGAAAGATACTACTTTTTTGTTATAGTAGAATATACAAATTATTAACTACTAAACTACTGCAGCATTTTATCACATGACGCATCAAATGGATGCTAACATCAGAAAACACCACAACAAGAAACTTTTCAAAACCAGCGTGTACCAGGTGGTTATACACTGAAGAGCCAAAGAAACTGGTACACCAGCCTAATATCGTGCAGACGCCCCCCCCCCCCCCCCCCCCGAACACGCAGAAGCGCTGCAGCACGACTTGACATGGACTCGACTGATGTTTGAAGTAGTGCTGGAGGGAACTGACACCATGATCCCTGCAAGGCTGTCCATGAATGTGTTAGAGTACGAGAGAGTGGACGTCTCCTCTGAACAGCACGTTGCAAGGCATCCCAGATATTCTCAATAATGTTCATCTCTGCGGAGTCTGGTGGCCATCGGAAGTATTCAAACTCAGAAGAGTGTTCATGGAGTCACTCTATAGCAATTCGGAACGTGTGGGATGTCGCATTGTCCTTCTGGAATTTCCAAAGTCCCTCGGAATGCACAATGGACACGAGCGGATGCAGGTGATCAGACATGATGCTTACGTAGGTGTCACCTATCAGAGCCGAATGTAAAAGCATCAGGGGTCCCATATCACTCCAACTGCACACGCCTCACACCATTACAGAGCCTTCACCAGCTTGAACAGCCCTCTGCTGCTATGCAGAGTCTACGGATTCATGAGATTTCTCCATACCCGTACACATCCATTCGCTCGATACAGTTTGAAACGAAACTCGCCCAACCAGGCAACATGTTTCCAGTCACCAACAATAATGGTTCAAGTGTCTCTGAGCTCTATGCGACTTAATTTCTGAGGTCATCAGTCGCCTAGAACTTAGAACTAATTAAAACTAACTAACCTAAGGACATCACACACATCCATGCCCGAGGCAGGATTCGAACCTGCAGCGTTCACGCGGTTCCAGACTAAAGCGCCTAGAACCGCTCGGCCACACCGGCCGGCAGTCGTCAACAGTCCTATGAACGTGTTGACTGTCAAGGCGGGGCATAAGCTGTGTATCGTGTAGTCATCAAGGGTAAACGAATGGGACTTCGGCTCCGATAGCTCATATCGACGATGTTTCGTTGAATGGTTCGCACCCCGACACTTGATGATGGCCCAGCATTGAAATCTCCAGCAGTTCAGGAAAGGGTTGCACTTCGGTCACGCTGAACGATTCTCTTCAGTCGTCGTTGGTCCCGTTGTTGCAGGATCTTTTTCCAGCCGCAGCGATGTCTGATATTTACTGTTTTACCGGATTTCTGATATTCACGGTACACTCATACGAGAAAATCCCCAGTTTATCATTACATATGAGATTCTGAGTCCCACTGCTCGTGCACCGACTATAACACCTCGTACAAACTCACTTAAATCTTGATAACCTGACATTTTAGCAGCAGTAACCGATGTAACAACTGCGCCAGACACTTGTTGTCTTATATAGGCCTTGTCAACCGTAGCGCTGTATTCTACCTGTTTACATATCGCTGTATTTGAATACACATGCCTATACCAGTTTCTCTCGCGTTTCACTGTAATTCAAACTTCCCTATTTACCACGTTGTAGCACGGAAACTAATTACCACATTAGTACCAAACTTGGCAGCATTAATCTGAAGGTCATGGGGAAGAGAAATAATGCAGAATCAATTCAGTTGAAACACTTACAATGTGCTGCTACACTGCGTCATACCATTACATACCGGCAAAATTACTGGTTCAAATGGTTCAAATGGCTCTGAGCACTATGGGACTTAACATCTATGGTCATCAGTCCCCTAGAAATTAGAACTACTTAAACCTAACTAAGGACAACACACAACACCCAGCCATCACGAGGCAGAGGAAATCCCTGACGCCGCCCGGGATCGAACCCGGGAACCCGGGCGCGGGAAGCGATAACGCTACCGCACGACCACGAGATGCGGGCTACAATTACTGATACAAAAGGGGGTCAATATATTCCCCATCAGTGTCCAGTGTCTGAAAGCGCAGGATTACATTCTGCACAGCAGAACGAAGCATGACCCTAGTGGCTACTTCTCTTGATATGTTGCGCTTCAGATCAGCACATGCGTGAATCTTCCCCTGGTATACCATGTACTTCAAGTAGCCCCACAACCAGGAATCACAGGGAGTGAGGTCAGCTGATCGTGCTGGCCAAGTATGTGGAAACGACCGGCTGATAATTAGATAGCTGCAAAAAGTGTTTCGGAGAAACAGGTGAACTTCACGAGCGATGTGTGTTGGGGCCCCATCTTGCATGGAAACGTTAAGTTCAATTCGTCTCTCCACTGTAGGACGGGTATGACATTCTGGCATAGCATATAGCAGTAACGCTGGCCGTATTTGTTCCTTGAGCGCCAACCAGTTCAAAAAAGTCTGGGTCAATGATCAACGTAGCCGTGAAGCCACACCATACGGTGACACGTTCACCATACAGACGAACATCATGCACAATGAGTGGAGGTGAAGGTCCCCACACCCGACAGTACTGTGTGCTCATCTCACCTGTCAGAGAAAAATGAGCTTCGTCTGTCCATAGGATGGTCCATGGCCAGTCCTCGTTAACTTCGATCCTTGCAAGAAAGTGGAGAGCGAGGTCAACACGTCGTTGTGCTTCCTGTGGTGCAAGCTGCTCTACGATATGGATCTTGTACGGATATCATTTGAGAATGGTTCGTAGCATCCTCCGTACAGTGGATCACTGGATCTTCAACTGTCGTGACGCAGCACGCGCATTGCCTGACGATCGGTAATTGCTCGCAGCGTTGTCTGCCATGGCAAGAGCGATTTCATCAACCACCTGTGGTGCAACCGGTTGTCGGCCCCTTCCCAGAGCTTCGCTCTGTTCTCCAGCTGATTCGAACTTCTTCATTATGCTCCTCGCAACAGATGGAGAAAAAGGACTCTTCCGTAATCCTTTCAGCTGGCGATATTCTCGAAGTGCAGCTGCAGCATTACTCTTGTTTTGATAACAGAGCTCCACAAATAATCCCCTACTCCTTATGTCCGTGCTCATTTTGACACGTCAACAAGTGCACTGCAACCGGTCAGGTGTGTGACACAATGAATCACGAGAGTGATCACGGCACTTGGAGGCCATAGTTCGAACTGGACGGTGGCTCTTTGACGCGTGGAAATCATGCACCCCGTACGCTGGACATTAATGTTACCAAGTTTGGTACTCGTACGGCAATTAGGTTCCGTGTTATATCGTGTTTAACAGGGAAGTTTAATTATAACCGCCACGTATATGAAGAATTACTGATGAGTTTATGAAAAGTCAATGTGGAAATATGCCAATGCTTCAAATCCTCCTTAGTTATACTTAGTAGTGAAAGCATCGTCCATCAAAGTTACAGGCGCCGGCACCAATAAATGTACGTATGTTGAGGATGATTCGGCGATGATGTTACAAACGTTCAAGGATAATGAAGACGGATAAATGTATCAATTCGAGGTAAAGGCCGTGTTTCGAAAACGAGAAAGTGTAAAGTTATAAGCGGAAACCATTCTGATACATCTGACAGTAGAATACGGTGTACTGGTACTGCCTTTGCTAAGAATTTAGGGTATGCAGCACATGGAGATGGTAGTATGGACCAAGAAAAGAAAAAAATGTCAAATAGACATGTGCTATAAAAGGTATACCTGAGAAGCTATGAGCACTTATTCATCGTCGCTTGTGTGAACACATCTCCTTTATTGAACAAAGGCTCACAGTTCTTAAAGTATGCGTTGTAGAGCTCATGTTTATTTGATATTTTTTCTTGTTTTGGACCAAATTTCCACTTCTACAAGTTGCCTAGCCAACAATCTTAGTAACAACAGTACCAGTACAGGCTTTCCACTGTCAGAGGTATCAGAATGGTTTTCGCTTATAACTGTAGACTCGTTCGTTTCCGGTACAGTGTGCTTTGCCTCACATTGATACATTTACAATTCTCCAACTTCTTTTAGGGTTCGTAACATAATAACGGAATCACTCTTTATATACACACATTTCCAGGCGCCGGCGCCTATAACATTGAGCCTCTGTGGAGTCGTCGGATGACTTTTCCGTACCTGGGTTCCAGTGTAAACTTGACCACCTAAGCCCACTCTACAACATCTGCAAGACTGTAACATAAATTGTGAAACAACCTGTATGTCTGACTTGGATTCAGGAGTGTGGACGTCACAGAAATTATTTTAGGGTGAGCGGCTGGGCGTGCGAGATCTTTCATCGGAGGTCCTTTGTCGTGTTCTTTTTCTCGATGTTCAAACGTGTATGAATTCCTAAGGAACAAAACTGCTGAGGTCATCGCTCCCTAAACTTACACACTACTTAAACTAACTTCCTCTAAGAACAATACACACACCCATGCCTGAGGTAGGACTCGAACCTCCGGCGGGACTTTGTCGATGTCTTTGTGCATTTCTAAACATTCATGGTGGTGTCTGTTTGTTCCATATCGTGTCTCCCTACCACTTTTGCGCAACGACGCTCTGAGTGTGTTTTTTAGGGAATTAACTAGTTTGAACCTGGGACCTGTTGCTGGTAAGGAGACGCCAGACCACACATGACATGTAGAATTCAGAAGAGTTCAGTGAGACTAGCGATGATATAACCAAATACTAAATGATTTCAGCGTCAACTCCACTGCACTCCCTGTAAAAGAATCTTAATGCTAACTAAATTTAGTGGAAAGGGTTCAAGGCTTTCCTATTTTTAGTTAGCTGGTAAAATAACGTCGAAAAAGCAGTTAAGTTTACAATTGGAAATTTTATTCTACTCACAAAACATCGTTTATAAATTGCACTATTGATAAAAGGAAATGTTTTAATACAGGATGGTAAAAACCAACTGCGTTCAACAAAAATGTGAACGAATATTCCCTGAATGGGTTTCCAAGTTCTACAATCGATCGAAGGATGACCTATGCCATATCACATCTATAATCTAGGTTTAATTTAAGTTTCACAAAAGAGAAAACTATCAAAATGGTCTACAGTGACCCTCAATTATCTTTAATTACTTATTTAACTCGTCGTAAATTACAGTGGCTGGTGTGGCGTCTCAATAACTATATAAAATAGAAAAATTATCGCGTTTCAGATTTTCACTTTAAGTGGCAAATGTGAACACCATGAGGTTTAATTAACGATCGACACTAGTATTACGCAAAAAGGGGGTGTAACAGATGAGACTTCTGCAGTTCTGAGTGAAGCCATATGCGCTCAAAAATGCGGCATCGCGTGCGTTCATTACCTTGTCGGTGTTTAAGCAGCGTCAGGGCGGCAGCGGCCGGCGCAGCAGCCATCCAGCTCGCCGTCTCGGAACGAACTCTCCTCTAACTTCTCTTTACTACAATTTACCGAAGTTAGTTTAAAAAAACTATCTGGCTATGTTTTCATCTGACCAATCAGGGTCTCAATGTTAACCTTAAGCTCCGCCTACAAAAATTCTGTCTATCCAATGAGAAACGTTATACTTTTCGTGGGGGGGCAATGTTTTTAAAGTTTGCAACTGCTCTTTTGGAGGGCTCTATCTTTTAACATGGGCTGGGGAGTGATCCTAATGTAACAGACACGCGAAAAAGTCTCACGCTAAAACTTGCGGGTGGTAGTGGCCCTTTTTGTGTTATCGTATGATCTATACTGCTTTTCTGGAGGGCTCTAGCTTTTAACATGGGCTGGGGGTGATCCTTGACGTACCTGAGACGCGAAAAAGACTCACGCTAAAACGTGCAGGTTGTATAGTCGTACAGGTAGGCACGCGGCGTGGGTGCCCAGCCCCTCCCTTATCTAGCTTAACACGGTTCTGCTCTCGGCTTCTGTCCTCGTTTCTCCCCTCGGAACTGCGTCTGCCTCACGGTGGGAAGGTACGACATGCATTTAGGCATTCTTGTGTTAGTCTGTGGTATTCCATTTGCTCACTCGTTACTCGTATTACTTTGGTTAATTTAATGTCACGATTTATTCCAAGCTATGGGACATACTGATAATATTCTTCTCGGGTATGCAGCCGGATCGTAACGTCTTCAAGACACAATATTTCCGCGGTCCAACTGGCCGCCATCTTCAGGTGAGAGTGCTGGTGCACGATCTCGCCAGAACTGACTTCCCAGCGCAAGCGGCGGCCTCTATATAGGCCGCAGAAGACCCACAACGCGTGCGCGAGAAGGTGCCGTAACCGCCCTCTAGCGCAGTAGACATACCCCGCCGCCAGTGATGGAAAGAGGCGAAATCGAGATATCGCTGTCAGAAATTAAAAAAAATAATAAAAATAAATTAAAATGTTATTCCGACGATAGAACCACAGAGCGCTGTTTTTTAATGTCAGACAACACTGGGTCCCAAGTCTTACTTAAAAGAAAACCCTTGTCTCTATTAATAAGATTGTCAGATAACCGAATCTCTATGGATTCTTTTAAAATACAGTCCCAATAGCGAGATGCAGGGGCAACCATTTGTGTCTCGTCGTATAGTATTCTGTGTCCCTCGGTGAGACAGTGTTCCGCCACTGCAGACTTCTCAGGTTGAAGCAGCCTTGTGTGCCGCTGATGCTCAACACATCGCTCCTGAATGGTCCGGATTGTCTGACCAATATAAGTCTTTCCACAGTGGCAAGGGATCTTGTACACACCGGGCTTCCTCAAACCCAAGTCATCCTTAACAGAGCCAAGGAGCGCTCTAATCTTAGCTGGCGGGCGAGAAATACGCTTTCACTGTTGAAGAAGAGTTCTTTACCTGACGACGTTCTCAAAAAACTTCGCCCTGGAGCTGCCGTGCCACCGAGATTATACGGTCTACCCAAGATTCATAAGAAAGAGGTCCCGCTTCGTCCGATCGTGAGTAATTTGGGTGCTCCTACCTACAATCTAGCCAAGTATTTAGCATCTGTTCTTGGCCCTCACGTCGGTAAATGCGAACATCACATTTCCAATTCTATGGTGTTTATTCAGAGATTTAAGTCCTTGTCTCTTAGTCCCTGGGATTTGCTTGTGAGCTTTGATGTCGTGTCGCTTTTTACCCGGGTTCCTCTGGAAGAATCCTTGCAATTAATTGGTGAGAAACTGGATGAGGAAACAACCAGGCTTTGTCGCCACGTGTTAACGTCGACGTACTTTTTATTCAATGACAAATATTTTGAACAGACTGACGGAGTGGCTATGGGGAGCCCTTTGTCCCCAATAGTCGCCAATCTTTTTATGGAAGATTTTGAGGACATGGCGCTGAAGACGGCGTCCTTAAAACCAACCTGTTTCTGGAGGTACGTTGACGATACGTTTATGGTGTGGCCTCATGGGAGAGAAGCTCTGGACCGCCTCCTAGATCATTTCAATTCCCTGCATCCTAGCATCAAATTTACCATGGAGGTGGAAAATGATGGAAAGCTTCCGTTTCTGGATGTTCTGGTGTACAGAAAGGATGATGGGACACTGGGACACAGCGTTTATCGAAAGCCTACGCACACGGACCGTTACTTACATGCTTCTAGCTGTCATCCATCGTTCCAGCGTACGGGGGTCCTGCGGACGTTGGCGAGAAGAGCTTATGCCATTTCAGATGGAGAAAGCTTGACACAAGAATTGGACCATCTTAAGATTGTGTTCAAGCAGAATGGCTATACAGATAAACAGATCCGTCGTGCTTTGCAGTTTGGACCTTCGCCTGAACCACCAGAAGATACCTGCAAATCGGTAGCTTTTCTGCCTTTTGCTGGGAGCATTTCCTCGAAGATAGGAAGGATTATGAAAAGATATCACATCAGAAGTATTTTTCGCCCGCCAGCTAAGATTAGAGCGCTCCTTGGCTCTGTTAAGGATGACTTGGGTTTGAGGAAGCCCGGTGTGTACAAGATCACTTGCCACTGCGGAAAGGCTTATATTGGTCAGACAATCCGGACCATTCAGGAGCGATGTGTTGAGCATCAGCGGCACACAAGGCTGCTTCAACCTGAGAAGTCTGCAGTGGCGGAACACTGTCTCACCGAGGGACACAGAATACTATACGACGAGACACAGATGGTTGCCCCTGCATCTCGCTATTGGGACTGTATTTTAAAAGAATCCATAGAGATTCGGTTATCTGACAATCTTATTAATAGAGACAAGGGTTTTCTTTTAAGTAAGACTTGGGACCCAGTGTTGTCTGACATTAAAAAACAGCGCTCTGTGGTTCTATCGTCGGAATAACATTTTAATTTATTTTTATTATTTTTTTTTAATTTCTGACAGCGATATCTCGATTTCGCCTCTTTCCATCACTGGCGGCGGGGTATGTCTACTGCGCTAGAGGGCGGTTACGGCACCTTCTCGCGCACGCGTTGTGGGTCTTCTGCGGCCTATATAGAGGCCGCCGCTTGCGCTGGGAAGTCAGTTCTGGCGAGATCGTGCACCAGCACTCTCACCTGAAGACGGCGGCCAGTTGGACCGCGGAAATATTGTGTCTTGAAGACGTTACGATCCGGCTGCATACCCGAGAAGAATATTATCAATTATTACGCCGGGAAAGCCTTCGTAGTCATATGTGACATACTACTGGATTTGCTTATCATGTCAGGGTTTTCATGTAAGGTGTTGGATTTGCCTGACACCTTACACATTGGTTGGTCATTGCAGAGTTTTTGAGGATGTGCAGCCAATCCGCCGTAAGTTAAATATTTTAACATTTCAGCAGACCTGGAATAATTCTGCGAGTATGAGCTACAAACTGGATCGATCTTTTCGCTGGACTTAGACTATTTGAGTTTTGTTTTCGGTGACAGGTTCTCTGTAGCTATTTGAGGCAGCAGTGAATACAATTATTTGCTGCAGTCGATATTTACATTCGTCCGTAATGGGCATGCCAAACGTTTTTTGCAACGATTTTTCAGAATTACGAACTGTAGTGTACGTAGCGATTTCAGATTTCCTTGTATATAGAATTCAATGGGTCGCCTTAAACGTAACAGAATAGACATATATAAAGGTAACTTCCGGAGTGCAGCGAAGAAGTGCTGTAAAACCGTTACTGTTCGAAATATATATACACACATCAAAAAAGTTTTGTATCACCCCGGTTCCCAGAACTCTTCAATATAGTCGCTGACTGTGGATACTGTAGGCCTATCACAGACACAGCCCCTTTGACTGTTCAGAGATGTCACTAAAGCCGCCCAAAGATGTAAACAACCATGCATCAGAAGCGGAGGGGGTCCGACAGCCGATCAGTTCGTCATTCCACCAGGAAGGAGGTACACGGCTCGTGTTGTATGTAGTTCAACCATGCCTAGACGGTCAATACCGCGGTTCGATCGCGTCCACATTGTTACTCGTACTTTGTGCCAGGAAGGGTTCTCTAGAAGGGAAGTGTCCTCCATGCGTCTCGGAGTGAACCAAAGCGATGTTGTTCGGACATGAAGGAGATACAGAGAGTCAGGGTCGATGACATGCCTCGCTCAGGCTACTCTTGGGCTACTACTGCAGTGGATGATCGCTACCTACGGATTATGGCTCTGAGGTACCCTGATAGCAAAGCTACCATGTTGAATAATGATTTTCGTGCAGCCACAGGACGTCGTGTTACGACTCAAACTGCGGGCAATAGACTGAATGACGCGTAACTTCACTCCCGACGTCCATGGCGAAGTCCGTTTTTGCATCCACGACACCATGCAGCGCGGTACAGATGGTCTCAACAACATACCGAATGGACCGCTCAGGATTGGCATGACATTCTCTTCAGCGATGAGTGTCGCATATGCCTTCAACCAGACGATTGTCGGAGACTTGTCCGGAGGCAACCCGGTCAGGCTGAACGCCTTAGACACACTGTCCAGAGAGTGCAGCAAGGCGGAGTTGCCTGCTGTTTTGGAGTGGCATTACGTGGGGCCGACGTGCGACGCTAGTGGTCATGGAAAGCGCCGTAACGGCTGTACGATACGTGAATGCCATCCTCCGACCGATAGTGCAACCATATCGGTAGCATATTGGCGAGGCATTCGTCTTCGTTGAGGACAATGCTCGTCCCCATCGTACACATCTGCCTTCAGGCTAACGACATCGCTGGACTAGAGTGGCCAGTGTGTTCTCCAGACATGAACCCTATCGAACATGCCTGGCATTGATTGAAAAGGTCTGTTTATGGACGACGTGACCCACCAACCGCTCTGAGGGTTCTACACCGAATCGCTGTTGAGGAGTGGGACAATCTGGACCTACAGTGCCTTGATGAACTTGTGAATAGTTTGCCACGACGAATACAGGCATGCGTCAATGCAAGAGGTCGTACTACTGGGTATTAGAGGTGCCGGTGTGTACAGCAATTTGGATCACCACCTCTGAAGATCTCACTGTATGGCGGTACAACATGCAATGTGTGGTTTTCATGAGCAATAAACGAGCGGGAAAGATGTTTATGTTGATCTGTATTGCAATTTTCTGTACAGGTTCCGGAACTCTCGGAACCGATGTGTACATGATGTGGTAGAAACCGTCGTAAGGTCCTTAAGATTGTACTCAGATGATGCGGTTGTGTATAAGAAAGCAGCAACGCCACAAGACAGTATCGACTTGCACACTGACCTACAGTGGGTTGACGAAAGGTGCAGTTTCTGACAGTTGACTCTCAACGTAAATAAATGTAACATCATGTGTTTACGTAGCTTGGGTGTATGTCTGCCTCATATTTAATTTTGTGCAACAGATTTTTATACTAAACAGACTTGATGTTTTCCAAAGTTAGTGAAAATTATATATAAATAAGGAAGTGACAGGTTAAATCCTGTAGGATTAATGACGTCGGTGAAACCCGATAGTTACCGTTTAATCTAAATAACTTATAAAATAATGTTCAGACATATGTAGATGGGGCTCTCATATGAATTGCAGATTCGAATGACGGAAATTATTAAATACACTCCTGGAAACTGAAATAAGAACACCGTGAATTCATTGTCCCAGGAAGGGGAAACTTTATTGACACATTCCTGGGGTCAGATACATCACATGATCACACTGACAGAACCACAGGCACATAGACACAGGCAACACAGCATGCACAATGTCGGCACTAGTACAGTGTATATCCACCTTTCGCATCAATGCAGGCTGCTATTCTCCCATGGAGACGATCGTAGAGATGCTGGATGTAGTCCTGTGGAACGGCTTGCCATGCCATTTCCACCTGGCGCCTCAGTTGGACCAGCGTTCGTGCTGGACGTGCAGACCGCGTGAGACGACGCTTCATCCAGTCCAAAACATGCTCAATGGGGGACAGATCCGGAGATCTTGCTGGCCAGGGTAGTTGACTTACACCTTCTAGAGCACGTTGGGTGGCACGGGATACATGCGGACGTGCATTGTCCTGTTGGAACAGCAAGTTCCCTTGCCGGTCTAGGAATTGTAGAACGATGGGTTCGATGACGGTTTGGATGTACCGTGCACTATTCAGTGTCCCCTCGACGATCACCAGAGGTGTACGGCCAGTGTAGGAGATAGCTCCCCACACCATGATGCCGGGTGTTGGCCCTGTGTGCCTCGGTCGTATGCAGTCCTGATTGTGGCGCTCACCTGCACGGCGCCAAACGCGCATACGACCATCATTCGCACCAAGGCAGAAGCGACTCTCATCGCTGAAGACGGCACGGCTCCATTCGTCCCTCCATTCACGCCTGTCGCGACACAACTGGAGGCGGGCTGCACGATGTTGGGGCGTGAGCGGAAGACGGCCTAACGGTGTGCGGGACCGTAGACCAGCTTCATGGAGACGGTTGTGAATGGTCCTCGCCGATACCCCAGGAGCAACAGTGTCCCTAATTTGCTGGGAAGTGGCTGTGCGGTCCCCTACGACACTGCGTAGGATCCTACGGTCTTGGCGTGCATCCGTGCGTCGCTGCGGTCCGGTCCCAGGTCGACTGGCACGTGCACCTTCCGCCGACCACTGGCGACATCATCGATGTACTGTGGAGACCTCACGCCCCACGTGTTGAGGAATTCGGCGGTACGTCCACCTGGTTTCCCTCATGCCCACTATACGCCCTCGCTCAAAGTCCGTCAGCTGCACATACGGTTCACATCCACGCTGTCGCGGCATGCTACCAGTGTTAAAGACTGCGATGGAGCTCCGTATGCCACAGCAAACTGGCTGACACTGACGGCGGCGGTGCACAAATGCTGCGCAGCTAGCGCCATTCGACGGCCAACACCGCGGTTCTTGGTGTGTCCGCTGTGCCGTGCGTGTGATCATTGCTTGTACAGCCCTGTCGCAGTGTCCAGAGCAAGTATGGTGGGTCTGACACACCGGTGTCAATGTGTTCTTTTTTCCATTTCCAGGAGTGTAGATGGTAGCTTCGTGCAAGCAGTATTGAACTGTTTCGCTGAGAGTCCTTAGAACATATAAGAATTTATTCTTTTTTACCATTACATCCAAGAACTTTTCTGGGCGTTTTAACCCGGATCCAGCATAATCCTTTCATATTATCGCACATTTTATTCATTCTTGCATCTTTCATGGCCAGTAATCCGATAACAACCCTTCTGTAAACTCCTTGTAAGATGTGCATGTGGCAGGTATCCCTCTCATATTTTGCACTGCGTTTCCTTCGATGTTCCCCACAAGAATTTACACACCAATGGTCTTGACGGTGGCAGCAACAAATCAAATTGCGAAATCTATGCCTTGGGGTGAAGCGAGTTTCTGGCGGTTTTATAATTATTAAATTTCCGTACTAAGATAAAATGGTTGAAATCACTCCACTTACACATGTTTCGACCGTCGTTTCCATTGCTCTTTTTATTTCTTCGTGCCTGGACTCGCCATGAGAGTTTTCACTATTCCTGCGTCCCTTGGTACATTTGTTTCCACCATGCACATGGCTTCTGTTAGTGGCACACAAATGTGAGCCTGATTCCTTGCCTAACGCAATGCGGACTTCCCGTCGCAGATTGCTGTAATTCTCTCTACCTTCTAGTTTCTTTTCTGATACCATGCATTGATACTTTCTTGTTGGGTTTCGAACGTAAGAAAAGTTTGCACCTCTTGGGTTTCTGCTACTGATGTCACGCTAAAAATATCTGAGTCTATATCAACTTTGCTACTTTCATTTTCTATTATCTCACAGTTCTTCAACTGTAACAGATTTGTTGCTTCTTCTAATTTCGTGTCGGTATGCTCTTCAACCTTCCAATGCACTCCTCCATCATATCAACCTGTTACTACTTTTTCTTGCCGCTCCTGCCGTTGCAAATGACTCTACTGCATACCCAAAAATTTCGTCTATCCATACTCCATATTTTCAACACTACTGCGTATTTTCCTTATCACCTCACGACTCATCTTTATTGCTTTCCTGTATCCTCCTTTCATTTCCATTACTATATTTTTGCCTACGTCCACTTCGTTCTTCGCATCCAGAGCCATTTTCTTAGTTTCTTCTGGCGATTTTCGAATTTCCTTTATCTCTCCCTTTACTTCCTTAACTTCGTTTCGTATCTTTTCTCCCATATCCTTGGCTTCTTTGATCATCTTTTGTATCTTTTCTCCCACATCCTTTACTTCTTCTCCCCTCTCATGCCTTCTTTCCATTATTTCTTTCAAAAATTCGATGACGCCATCACTATCATCTTGTGTCTCACTACGTCAGTCCGGTGAAGATGAACTTCAACCCAATGTAGTATCGGTTCTCATTGGCATGTTTGGCTTCTCACCCTCTTCTGATTTGCAATTGAGAATTGTTACTGTGACTACGAAGTCTTTCCCGGCGTAATAGTTGATAATATTCTTCTCGGGTTTGCAGCCGGATCATAACGTCTTCATGACACAATATTTCCGCGGTACAACTGGCCGCCATTTTCAGGTGAGAGTGCTGGTGCATGATCTCGCCGGAACTGACTTTCCAGAATCGAATTGCCTGGGTTTGCACCCATTTTGTGAGAAAGATCCAGCGTCCTTTGACACTCTATCTTTCGCTTGGCTAACCTGTAGAACGAAAATGGCTTTGTTGTGGGTAATGGCTTAGGGATTCTGTCCCCCGAATTATGATGTTTGTGCAGGGATCTTATGATGTTAGTCTGGTTCCATATATATGCTGATTTTTGTCAGTTAAACTGACGATGGATGGTTGTGATGGGTGTCTTGTGATGGGGGTTTTGATTTTCTCCGAGTGAGTTAATGAGATGGAATGGTGAGTTATGGCATGCATTGTAGAATGAGGTGGATTTTTGCTTGATGATTTGATATATGGTGGGATGTCCCAGCATAACTCGAATCTCTTCATTGCTGGTAAAATGTGGTACATCTGAGATGATGCGAAGTGTTCTGTTTTGGACTCTCTCGATTTTTGTTAGGTTTGTATTTGCTGCCATGCTCCATACTTCCGATCCGTACAGTAGTACTGGTAGGATGACAGCTTTCCAGATGCGTAATTTGGCTTCTGTCGATAGCCCTCTGCCCTTAATTAGTGGGTATAGTTGTATCAGTCTGGCACGTGCTTTATTGGAAGCCTCTGCGATGTGTTGTTTAAAAGTTAATGTGCTGTCAATTCTTAGGCCTAAGTAGGTAGTTGACCTTCTCCATGGTATATCCTGGTCATTTATTTGGACATTCCTGATTGGTGGCTTCCTTTTTGTGGTGAATAGGATTGCTTGACATTTCTCTGCGTTGATCTTTACTTTCCACTTGTTGCACCATTTAACAACACCGTTCATGTGGCGTTGTAGACTGGCTACTATGTAGTTGATGTTTCGTCCACTATTATACAGAGCAGTGTCGTCTGCATAAAGGGCTATCTGCCCCCCGGGTTCTTTGGGTATGTCGTTGGTATAGAGTAAGTACAGGAGGGGACCAAGTACGGAACCTTGGGGCACTCCAGCTTCAATGTTTCTTATGGGGCTGTCTGCTCCGTCTATCGAAGAGTAGAACGTTCTTCTGGTTAGAAACGACTTGACGATTCTTAGGATGTGTAGTGGGCAGTTGTACTTAGACATCTTGTATAATAGGCCGCCATGCCAAACCCGGTCGAACGCCTTTTCGATGTTGAGGAAAATGGCTCCGGTGCTGTTGCCCTGGTGTTTCTGCGTGCATATGTGCTCTACCAGGCGAATGGCTTGTTGTATGGTGCTATGGCCAGCACGAAATCCAAACTGTTCCGGGGTTAGGATATTGTTGGTTGCAAGGAATTGTTGTAGTGGGATCTGGATTAGGATTTCGAGGAGTTTGGAGAGATGACTGAGTAGGGAGATGGGTCTATGGTTCTGGAGAAATAGGTGATTTTTGTTTGGTTTTGGTATGGAAATGACTTTAGCAACCTTCCAGGCTGAAGGGAAATAGTTTAGTCTAAGGCAATTGTTGAAGATAGCGGTAAGATGAGAGATGGCAGTCTGGGGAAGGTTTATCAGGAAGGGAGGTTTTATGCGGTCTGGACCTGGGGCTTTGGAATTGCCGATTCGCCTGATAGTTACACTTACTAGCCGCTCACTATCTCGAAGGAGGTGTCCGTTTGCTGTTGGAACTTCCGGGCTAGGTGTCTTCGCACTTCACACTCGTTTCTTTCGATTTCCTCTTCGTCCTCGTCCATGACATTTTCACGAAATTGGCGTTCTAGCGTGAGAGACATGGCGTCTGCCTTTTCTTCAGGAGTGTACACTATGCCGTTTTCGCCGTGAAATGGGGTTACTGCCTTCTGTTGTTGTCTCCTGGTTTTGATTTTTCTCCAGAAGCGGTCGGGATTTCTCTCGGCTTCCACGAGGCCTCTTTCCCACCTTGCGATGCGTAATAGTTGAAGGCGATGTCTTATTTCTCGCGCCATCCTCTCCATGTTTTGCCTGTCTCGCGGATCGCGATATTGCTGCCACTGTCTGCGTGTGCGCTTTTTATCGGCAAGTAATTGCGCGAGGTCGGGTGGTAGGTCCTCTCGACCGTGCTCTTGAGTTATTTTTATAGTAGCCAGTTCGCCACAGGTGGTCACTGTCTGTGTGAACTCTTCTATGGCAGCGTCCACGTCTGTTTTGTGGGGCATTTCTGGGGCGATGTCTGGTATGTGTTGGGCTACTAGTTGTTTGTAACGATCCCAGTTGGTGTGGAATGTTACTGTCTTGTTCGTAGTCGGGCCTGTTTGGTCGTTCATTAGTCTCAGTAAGACAGGGTCGTGGTCTGAGTCTAGGGCATTTACTACTCTAGTTTCGGCCTGGACGTTAAGGTGTTTAAGGAGAAAGATATCTAGTTTGTCTGGGCGACATCTAGAGTAGCGTGAGAAGTGCGTGGATCTATCTGGTGGGGTAATCTCCACCTCTGGGTGATTGTCCAAGTAGCGAAGAAGCGTTCTACCACTTGTGTTCGTTGTTCTACATGTCCATGCCGTGTGCTTAGCGTTGAGGTCCCCTCCTATGATTACTCTGTCTTGTGTGTTTAAGAGAACGTCCACGTCTGCAATGGGGATGTTTCTGTTTGGGGGGTGGTAGGCCGCGATGAGGCAAGTAGCGCAAGCGGCGGCCTCTATATAGGCCGCAGAAGACCCACAACGCCTGAGCGAGAAGGTGCCGTAAGTGCCCTCTAGCGCAGTAGACATACCCCGCCGCCAGTGATAGAAACAGGCGAAATCGAGATATCGCTGTCAAAAATTAAAAAATTTTATTCCGACGATGGAACCACAGACCGTTGTTTTTTAATGTCAGATAACACCGGTCTCAAGTCTTACTTAAAAGATAACCCTTGTCGCTATTAATAAGATTGTCAGATAAACGAATCTCTATGGATTCTTTTAAAACACAGTCCCAATAGCGAGATGCAGGGGCAACCATTTGTGTCTCGTCATATAGTATTCTGTGTCCCTCGGTGAGACAGTGTTCCGCCACTGCAGATTTCTCAGGTTGAAGCAGCCGTGTGTGCCGCTGATGCTCAACACATCGGTCCTGAATGTTCCAGATTGTCTGACCAATATAAGCCTTTCCGCAGTGGCAAGTGATCTTGTACACACCGAGCTTCCTCAAACCCAAGTCATCCTTAGAGGAGCCAAGGAGCGCTCTAATCTTGGCTGGCGGACGAAAAATACTTTTGATGTGATATCTTTTCAGAATCCTTCCTATCTCATTGGCTCCCAGCAAAAGGCAGAAAAGCTACCGATTTGCAGGTATCTTCTGGTGGTTCAGGCGAAGGTCCAAACTGGAAATCACGACGGATCTGTTTATCTGTATAGCCATTCTGCTTGAACACAATCTTAAGAAGATCCAATTCTTGTGTCAGGCTTTCTCCATCTGAAATGGCATAAGCTCTTCTCGCCAACGTCCGCAGGAACGATGGATAACAGCTAGAATCATGTAAGTAACGGTCCGTGTGCGTAGGCTTTCGATAAACGCTGTGTCCCAGTGTCCCATCATCCTTTCTGTACACCAGAACATCCAAAACGGAAGCTTTCCATCACATTCCACCTCCATGGTAAATTTGATGCTTGGATGCAGGGAATTGAAATGATCTAGGAGGCGGTCAAGAGCTTCCCTCCCATGAGGTCACACCATAAACGTATTGTCAACTGAGAATTGTTACTACCGCTTCTCCATCCCGTGGTGCGCCCTTGTCTTCCCCCTCGTTTTTACTGTAGCTCGTTTTATTTTCCCCATTTTCCATCTGTGTGCTATCTGTCACACTAATTTTGTTACTGGTACCAACAGGGCCTGACTCTTCCAGGGAAGAAAACATTTTTTTCCCTGCCTAGATTTAGATTGCTCTATTTCAAGTCACTTATTATTTCTTGCCCTCATTCAAAATTCAATACTGGCTACGATGTGAAATCCAACCGGCTGAACCTCAGTACAACTATTACCTACCCTCATCATTACCTGTCTTAAGTTACATCTATATAACACGTAACTCATCCAGAATTTTGCAATGTCGTATGGAATATGCTGATAATCAATCAGATGTTGAACAGAATCCGTGAAACCACGGACACGAAACTGAAAATAAAATACATCTGTTATTTATTTTCACCAACAAATATACTCTAAATCATGGTTCTAGGTTTTTATTGTTGCCAAGTCATTTACAATAAACACGAAAGACTCGGACCAACAGTATTCCAGAATATCCGATGTTGATAAGATCCTAGCAGGGTCTGCCAATTTATGCAAAACCCTACATGTGTTGGATGTAAAAACCTGACTCGGAAACTTAATTATGAGACAGACACGCCAAATTAAAAGTATGAAACAGACACATACACTTAAGAAGCAAGATAAATTTTGTGCATTAATGGATTAATAAATGCAAGGAAATGCTACGGTGCTAGCTGTGGATCCTAAAGAACTTGATGCTTTATCTTACGGCAGGTCTTGTCTTGGGGAAGCCTCGTCAGAGCGTCTAGGGAAGTGATTCCAGTGGTGGTTTCCCGTTGCCTGCCACTGATGATAATGAAGACAAGACAACACCCAGTCCCTAAGCGGAGAAAGTCTGAGACCCAGCCGGGAATCGAACCTGGGCCCCTTGGAGTGACAGACCGCAGCGCTGGCCACTCAGCTATTTTCTTTTTTATATTGATGCTCCTTTTTTTCTTTATTTCTCATTCTGTTCGGCATTGTTCGTTGCATTTGGTCTGGACGGATGCCACAAGGCACCCGTTCAAGGTGATCGTTGATTCCTTTACTCAGTTTTTTATTTTATTTCAGAGGGCGAGCAGCCCTCTGACCGAACACGCTGAGGTACCGTGCCGGCGAGCTATTGGGGCGGACATGGATCCTAAAGGGAGAGGTAAATATAATGTTGTTATTGTTGTTGTTGTCTTCAGTCCTGAGACTGGTTTGATGCAGCTCTCCATGCTACTCTATCCTGTGCAAGCTGCTTCATCTCCCAGTACCTACTACAACCTACATCCTTCTGAATCTGCTTAGTGTACTCATCTCTCGGTCTCCCTCTACGATTTTTACCCTCCACACTGCCCTCCAATGCTAAATTTGTGATCCCTTGATGCCTCAAAACATGTCCTACCAACCGATCCCTTCTTCTAGTCAAGTTGTGCCACAAACTTCTCTTCTCCCCAATCCTATTCAATACCTCCTCATTAGTTACGTGATCTATCCACCTTATCTTCAGTATTCTTCTGTAGCACCACATTTCGAAAGCTTCTATTCTCTTCTTGTCCAAACTAGTTATCGTCCATGTTTCACTTCCATACATGGCTACACTCCAAACAAATATTTTCAGAAATGACTTCCTGACACTTAAATCTATATTCGATGTTAACAAATTTCTCTTCTTCAGAAACGCTTTCCTTCCCATTGCCAGTCTACATTTTATATCCTCTCTACTTCGACCATCATCAGTTATTTTACTTCCTAAATAGCAAAACTCCTTTACTACTTTAAGTGTCTCATTTCCTAATCTAATTCCCTCAGCATCACCCGATTTAATTTGACTGCATTCCATTATCCTCGTTTTGCTTTTGTTGATGTTCATCTTATATCCTCCTTTCAAGACACTGTCCATTCCGTTCAACTGCTCTTCCAAGTCCTTTGCCGTCTCTGACAGAATTACATAAAAAGAAAAATATTTAAGTTGTTAACAAAATTAATGAGCTGAATAAACATATTGATTCATTCAAACAAAGCAGAAATATGAAAATTCGTTTGACTATCTGACAATAAAAAAAGTTAAAAATTTGACAATCTTCCAGGGATTTCAAACAAAGTGAATCATTTGGTTCACAAAGTTACTTTGAAATTGGAAATTGGCACATGTAAACAGACCTGGTGTTGTGATACAGCTCATGACTTGCTACTGATCGATCAAAGTGAGGGCTTCGCTGAATGTTGAACTGGAGAAAGAAACCATATGAATCTAACAGTGCTCTGATGGATGTAGAACAGATAACTGCTATGTTGAGACTGAATGCTGTTAAGGGATTGTCCTAACGTGCCGTTGCTGCTATTACTGCTCAACGTAAGTTATCAGCGAACACCTGGTGTTGTGATACAGCTCATGACTTGCTACTGATCGATCAAAGTGAGGGCTTCGCTGAATGTTGAACTGGAGAAAGAAACCATATGAATCTAACAGTGCTCTGATAGATGTAGAACAGATAACTGCTATGTTGAGACTGAATGCTGTTAAGGGATTGTCCTAACGTGCCGTTGCTGCTATTACTGCTCAACGTAAGTTATCAGCGAAATACGACGAGAGTGCTGGCTCCGCTTCTGGCTATTTGAAGTACGACACCACGATCAGGCTTCTAGAGACTCGAACGCTGGCTCCCCAATTGGCTCCTCCAGTGGAGACTGCAGCCTAGAGGTGTATGTCCTCCACCAAGACCTAGATCTAAGTTCCTCTTGTCTATCAGAGTTAAACACCCTGCTCTTTTCTTCCCACCAAGAAAACATGACTACCAATCTTCTTGTAAGTAATCTCAGTCCGCCGATGGCGTAGTTGCTTCTTCAACGAAAATCCTGCCAAGAAAGTGCGTCATGTAAAAAACTCCTGTGACGCCTCTAATCTCCCCTCTTCTCTAAAAAAAACTTCATTTGATCTGCACTCATAACGTCACATCTATTTTACTAATCGACGTTTTCACATCCAGCTGCTAGCCACACTTCCCAGGTCCTGGGCAAGTAAAACAACTGTACCTAATTTCAGCTGTTAATTCTTTGGCATCTTTATGTTTTTGCAAACATGGAGATTCTTATCTGCTGAAAGCACTACCCTGGACATGGCAGATGGTTGGCGTCCTGCTGCGACAAGTTCTTTCTCCCATTCCACAACTCTGCCTACTCAGCAAGGGTGGAAATATCTATAAAGCCGAACAAACGTGTCGTCCGCCGGCTGGCTGCCCGCTGAGGCAGCTTTTACGCAGACAACATCTCTTCCTGCCTGCGGCATGGACCAGCTCTATTTCCTGCAAACGCCTGTGTTGCTACTGCATAGCAGGCCCTGCGTTATTTCTGCTGGACTCCAACTGTCCTACGTCCGTTATGAGCGCAATTCCCAAGGTCCCTCAAAAAAGCAGTGAAAAGACCCAGCACCAGGTTATGTGAAAAAGCTAAATGAAACAAGAAGTCACCAAGAAGTCAGCACATACGGTCACTGCAGTCCATGCTGCAAATACATTTTTTTTTCAAAATTAGGCAAATTACAGATACAGTCCAGGCCTTTTGTCGTTGAGGTAACATTCTTCTGTTACACTTTCAAAGCGATTTTGCTAAATCCTTGGTTGGTTGGTTGATTTGGTGAAAGCGGACCAAACAGCGAGGTCATCGGTTCCATCGGATTGGGGAAGGATGGGGAGGGATGACCCCTTCAGAGGAACCATCCCTGCAATTGCCTGAAGTGATTTAGTGAAATCATGGAAGACCTAAATCAGGATAGCCACACGCGGGATTGAACCGTTGTCCTCCCGAACGCGAGTCCAGTGCGCTAACCACTGTGCCACCTCGTTGGGTGTTAAGTATTTCCTCCTCATTATCTTGTAGCTGAAATTAATTATCAAACTGAATGAAACGAGACAAGTTGAATGCTTTGCCGACTTTCCATTTGTATATTTGCTTAAAACGGTTAAGCATTTATTCAGTGTTAAATAAATGGTTTTTAAAGCTATGGTGCATCACTGATGCCAGTGACGTCATGTATCAAGGTTGTGTATTGGCCGCGCTGATAGCGGCCAACAAAATGGCATGTGAGCTCCTAATTCCACAGTCAGAGATTTTTCTGGAAGCAAAATATTGTGTAAATACTATCGTGTATTGAAAGGTCTCAGTTGTATTCCTTTTATGTTAATTTATTAAATCTGTTATCATTTACGGCATACATTCCACTTCTAAATTTACTGTGATGTTTCTATCTGGGAGGGGACTGAGCAGTGGAACGTGTTACTTTTACACATAAACAAGAACAATCTGTCACACTGTTACATTTTAAAACACAGTTTATGTAATTCATATCACACAGCCTCATATGGAACCTAAATCTGCTTTCTTTTATATAGTGTATATGATAAGATAATGTCATCCCCGTTCCCATCTGTGTGAAAGAGTGAATCAGCAAATGTATTTCTAGTTGCATGTTTGATAGTAGCAGACAAGCCTGTCTGCTAGAGTACAGTAGGTCCAACGTCGGAACACGTAGCTACGCTTTCTAAAAGCAAAGAAGTTTCTATTCTTGGTATGGTCTTACGACCGTAACTTCTTAGGGTGAAAATTTAATCGGTTGGTTGTGGTTAATTTCCTCTTGCATATGTTTCAACGTTCTTCGTGTGTTATTTTATGAATGCAATGTTGTATGAAATCTCCCAATCTTGGCTCCATAATTGATGCATTCCGTAAGATTACAAATTCACATTTTCACAATCCTAAATAAGGCACCAGTTTAGTTACGAATCAAGTTTGATATGCTGAAATTTTAACGAAATAATGATCAATGTTAAAATAAAGGTCCAAATATAAACTTATTTATTTCTTTTTATTTAAATTGTCTTGTCGTAAGATGAGTACTAAAAGATTATAATTAATGTTAGTCTGATGGGGAATTTGGTAAGCTAGACTGGATACCTGGTAAAATACACTCCTGGAAATGGAAAAAAGAACACATTGACACCGGTGTGTCAGACCCACCATACTTGCTCCGGACACTGCGAGAGGGCTGTACAAGCAATAATCACACGCACGGCACAGCGGACACACCAGGAACCGCGGTGTTGGCCGTCGAATGGCGCTAGCTGCGCAGCATTTGTGCACCGCAGCCGTCAGTGTCAGCCAGTTTGCCGTGGCATACGGAGCTCCATCGCAGACTTTAACACTGGTAGCATGCCGCGACAGCGTGGATGTGAACCGTATGTGCAGTTGACGGACTTTGAGCGAGGGCGTATAGTGGGCATGCGGGAGGCCGGGTGGACGTACCGCCGAATTGCTCAACACGTGGGACGTGAGGTCTCCACAGTACATCGATGTTGTCGCCAGTGGTCGGCAGAAGGTGCACGTGCCCGTCGACCTGGGACCGCACCGCAGCGATGCACGGATGCACGCCAAGACCGTAGGATCCTACGAAGTGCCGTAGGGGACCGCACCGCCACTTCCCAGCAAATTAGGGACACTGTTGCTCCTGGGGTATCGGCGAGGACCATTCGCCACCGTCTCCATGAAGCTGGGCTACGGTCACGCACACCGTTAGGCCGTCTTCCGCTCACGCCCCAACATCGTGCAGCCCGCCTCCAGTGGTGTCGCGACAGGCGTGAATGGAGGGACGAATGGAGACGTGTCGTCTTCAGCGATGAGAGTCACTTCTGCCTTGGTGCCAAAGATGGTCGTATGCGTGTTTGGCGCCGTGCAGGTGAGCGCCACAATCAGGACTGCATACGACCGAGGCACACAGGGCCAACACCCGGCATCATGGTGTGGGGAGCGATCTCCTACACTGGCCGTACACCTCTGGTGATCGTCGAGGGGACACTGAATAGTGCATGGTACATCCAAACCGTCATCGAACCCATCGTTCTACCATTCCTAGACCGGCAAGGGAACTTGCACGTCCGCATGTATCCCGTCCTACCCAACGTGCTCTAGAAAGTGTAAGTCAACTACCCTGGCCAGCAAGATCTCCGGATCTGTCCCCCATTGAGCATGTTTGGGACTGGATGAAGCGTCGTCTCACGCGGTCTGCACGTCCAGCACGAACGCTGGTCCCACTGAGGCGCCAGGTGGAAATGGCATGGCAAGCCGTTCCACAGGACTACATCCAGCATCTCTACGATCGTCTTCATGGGAGAATAGCAGCCTGCATTGCTGCGAAAGGTGGATATACACTGTACTAGTGCCGACATTGTGCATGCTCTGTTGCTTGTGTCTATGTGCCTGTGGTTCTGTCAGTGTGATCATGTGATGTATCTGACCCCAGGAATGTGTCAATAAAGTTTCCCCTTCCTGGGACAATGAATTCACGGTGTTCTTATTTCAATTTCCAGGAGTGTAGTTGCTCAGAAATGCAAGGATTACTTCCCCAGACAGCTCACAGCTTTTAACCCGCTTTTGTTATCTTGAATATCAGCACCGCTTTCAGAACAACTTAATGCATCAACTTTACAGTACGTGGTCTTCGGCATTTCCACGACGCTTTTAGCAGCAGTGTGTTACCTCAACGACTAACGTCTCAATGACTGTTTTGGACAGCACAGTCATTGATAACATTTTCTCTTCTGATCAGCAGAGCGATGGCGTCGGCCGGCCAGTGTGGCCGATCGGTTCTAGGCACTACAGTCTGGAACCACGTGACTGCTACGGTCGCAGGTTCGAATCCTTCCTCGGGCATGGGTATGTGTGATGTCCTTACGTTAGTTAGCTTTAAGTAGTTCCAAGTTCTAGGGGACTGATGACCTCAGAAGTTAAGTCCCATAGTGTTCAGAGCAATTTGAATATTTTTTGATGGGGTCGTCTTGTCTCAGCGATCCAGTGAGTCCCGTACTCACCAACTTCTCGTGAAGATGACAGGCAGGAAACTTATTGGATCGTTGAGACAAGACGACGCCACACCTCGGCTGATCATCTGAGACGATTTTATCAATGACTGTGCTGTCCAAAACAGTCATTAAGCTTCTTTAAGTTGGTTTGCAACATAGTATGTAATACACTTCTCGTGTACTAATAAAAACAATATGCTCTGTCGAACAAACACTTCCAGTGCAAAATGTTATCACCATGTTGCAAATACCCTTTTTTTTTCAAAAGTAGGCATCTGACAGATACAGTTGAGGCCTTTTGTCGTTGAGGTAACATACTGCTGTTACACTGAAGAGCCAAACTGGTAATGCTGCCTAACATTGGATGGCCTCCCCCGAGAGCACACAGAAGTGCCGCAACACGACGTAGCGTGGACTCTGTTTTGGCGTAACCACAAGCGCCGGAGCGAAGATGAAGAACGCAAGCGCAGATAATGCGGTGAGACAGGAGCGCCCTCTAGCCGAAGAGAATATAAGCGCCGGTCCTGCCAGTCTCGGCCGGACAATACAAGACCGCCACTCGCAGACCAGGAGAGTATTAGCACAGTACCAGACCGGGAGTCGCAGACCAGCACAGTACTAGCAGAGAACACTATGATACCTGTTATTATTGATCCATATCCATCACTTGCATGGACATTGTCTATAGCGAAGAACATTAATTATTTGCATGTCGCCCATCGGTTGCAAAAACTCGTTGTAACATCGAAAAATTAAGTATTGTCAATCTGCTTTATTGAAATAAAATTACTAATGTTATTTACTTGAGTTGTTGTACAGAATTCTGGGAATGCAGCATCCTTTAGGCACCCTATAAGCGACGAGTCGGCAGGACTCCACAGCCTTGACTAATGTCTGAAGTAGTGCTGGAGGGAACTGACACCATGAATGCTGCAGGACTGTTCGTAAATCCGGGAGAGTACAAGGGGGTGGAGATCTCTTCTGAACAGCACATTGCAAGGCATCCCAGACATACTTAACAATCTTCATGTCTGGGCAATTTGGTGGCTAACGGAAGTGTTTCAACTCAGACGAAGTTCCTGGAGCCAACCTACAGCAATTCTGGACATGTAGGGTGTCGCATTGTCCTGCTGACATTGCCCAAGTCCGTCGGAATGCACAATGAACATGAATGGATATAGGTGATCAGAAAGGATGATTACATGTCACCTGCCAGAGTCATATCTAGACGTATCAGGGGTCCCATATCACTCCAGCTGCACACGCTCCACACTATTACAGAACCTCCACCAGCTTGAACAGTCCACTGCTGACATGCAGGGTCAACGGATTCATGAGGTTGTCTCCATATCCGTATCGTCCATACGCTCGATATAAATTGAAACGAGACGTCCGACCAGGCACTGTGTTTTCAGTCATCAACAGTCCAATGTCGGCGTTGAAGGGTCCAGGTGAGGCATAAAGTTTGTGTTGTGCAGTGATCAAGAGTACGGGAGTGGACCTTCGGCTCCAAAAGCCCATATCGATGATGATTCGTTGAATGGTTCGCACGTTGACACTTGTTGATGGCGCAGCATTGAAATCTGCAGCAGTTTGCGGAAGGATTGCACTTATGTCACGCTGAACGATGGTCCTGTTCTTGCATTATCTTTTTCAGGCAGTAGCGATGTCAGAGATTTGATGTTTTACCGGATTCCTGATATTTACGGTACGGTCGTACGGTAAAACCCCACTTCATCACTACTTAGGAGGTACTGTCCCATCGCTCGTGGGCTGACTATAATACCAGGTGCAGACTCAGGTAAATCTTGATAACCTACCACTGCAGCAACAGTAACCGTTCCATGAACTCCGCCAGACACTTGCCTAATACAGGCGTTGCCGACCGCAGCGCCGCATTCTGCCTGTTTACGTATCTCTGTGTTTGAATTAGCAAGTATATGCTAGTTTCTTTGGCGCTTCTCTGTAAAAGCTCCATGGAAATGCCGAAGTCCACATACACCATAATATTTATACAATTATAATAATCTCACGACATTTTGCTTCCAGAAAAATCTCTGACTTTAGGTTTATGAGTGTATCTGTGGTTTTATTGGTCACTATCAGCATGCTCAATGCACAACCTTGACTCGTGATATCACAGCAGTCAGTGCTGCACCATAGCTTTAAAATACATTTATTTAACACTGAATAAATCTAACCATTTTAAGTAGATATACAGATGGAAATACGTGAAGTCACTCAGCTAGTCTCGTTTCAATCAGTGTGATAATTAATTTCAAATACAAGATAGTGAAAAGGAAAAATTTCACAATAATACCTTTCCAGAGTATGTATGACTGCACTAAAATAAGCGGAGAAATCCCGAAATCCTGGTACCTCTTGGCATTTCTGACTCAGACAAAGGATTAGGAATAATGTAGAGAGCGATAAATGGCAAAATCCTAGAATGAATCAGCTGTCGAATTTCGATTTTACATTTGTTGTTTGGCACGTCATCACTCAGTGACATAAAAGCACTCATGACTGAACAAGAAAAGAGTTACCGCGAGTGGCTGGTTAATTAGCACAGGCCGAGCACCGAGCATTTGACATATGGCAGCTGGCTGGCGGGACAGATGCGTTTTCCGCGGCAGCTGGCCGCAGCAGACGATATCATCATCTGGGGCGTCGCTCAGATAAGACGAGACGGGCTGGAAAGCATACGTGAGAGAGGGGAGGAGGCAGATGAGCACCACTTACTAGAATAACTGACACTTTGTTTGCAAAACGTACCGCAACTTCTAACAGAGTCAGTGGCAAAATTAATCGAAACACACGTTATTACATGTGCTTTTGACCCGTGATTAAACACTTTACAGAGGTTTGCTAAGGGACATGTTTCCACGAAGTAAGTGTTAAAGATTGAAGCGGTTTTTTTCTGCTTTCATTTGTTATGCATAGATACACCAGAATTAAAAATGCACCTAACGTAGCACAGAAAGGGCGAACATGTTCTGGGCAGAGTTAGAGATTTAAAAGAAGGGAACCAGCTTTTCGACTTATCTGGCAGCTACAAAGACGTTTAAAATTTAGTATTTACTGCACAGTCCTGTTCTTTCTGAATAGCTACTGCAACCTACGTTCACTTGGACCTGCTTACTGTACTCATGTCTAGGTCTCCTTGTACGCTTTTCCCACCAACAGTGCCTTTATTACCAAATTGAAGATTCGTCCATGCCTCCTTATGTGTCTTGCCAAACGATCCCTTCTTTTAGTCAAGTCGTATCATTAATTTCTGTTTTCCTCTATTTGGTTCAGTATATCTTCATTAGTTAATAATAATAATGGCGTGTGATGAGGGCCTCCCGTCGGGTAGGCCGCTCGCCTGGTGCAAGTCTTTCGATTTGACGCCACTTCGGCCACTTGAGCGTCTTCATTAGTTATTCAATATACCCATCTAATCTCGATCATTTCTCCAAATATCTCTTCAGTTTTCCTATAGGCAGCATCTATCTTTCCCCTATTCACTTATTTTTAGGCATATACTTACCCTCCCGCCTGCTTCACCTGGATTATTTTTATATATTCTCCTTTCAACAACTAAATTAAATAGCAGTGAAATGAAAACCCTTAGCTGCTTACAGGCGTTGACATACGTCAACGGGAACAGATGAAAATGTCTTCCCCGACCGGGACTCGAACCGATGGTATCTGTTCTTTCGGACATGTCGGATAGAACAGATACCATCGGTGACCATGCACTCGTTGGAATGAAATTACAATGAAGTATATATACATAGTTAAGGCTCACCGGCCACATGACCATCTTCTTCTTCTGTCCGGATGCACAAACAGTGCTCGAACACTTACGGAAATCGACAACGCACCGCGAGTAATGAGTATAATGGGCGGGGGCACCACGAATGTAGTGCGGGACAATACGTTGAGAATGTGGGTTTCGCGGGAAGCGTGCCAGACATAAATCCCTGCAGTTGCACTATCCTCTATGTCATCGGCGGCTCAGATGGATGGAACCTCTGCCACGTAAGCAGGAGATCCCGGGATCGAGTCTCGGTCGGGGCACACGTTTTCATCTGTCCCCGTTGATGTACGTCAATAGCTAAGAGTTTTCATTTCATTGTAATTTCATTCTAACGATCTGCATGCTCACCGATGGTATCTGGTCTTTTGGACATTAAATTAAATCAGACTGTTGTTTGATTATCCACGTTCCATTTTCTCGTCTTCAGGGGATCGCTTACGCATTCGTGGAACCCTGTACACGTTTTCTTACAACTGTTCACAAAGGGTCTCTTACGAAGCTCGCCTGTTCGATGTTATACTGAGACAAGCATATCATTAAGAAACTGTTTGATTAACTTTGAGCTTATTAAACACTCCTTTACTAAAAGAATGACGAGAGGCTCTCGACACTCGTACTGTATAACTGTTTCAGGAGGTTATTTATAGTTTTCTTCAATATGCATCCAAGAGGCAATGTGATTTATGGTTCAAATGGCTCTAAGCACTATTGGTCTTAACGTCTGAGGTCATCAGTCCCCTAGACTTAAAACTACTTAAACCTAACTAACCTAAGGACATCACACACATCCATGCCCGAGGCAGGATTCGAACCTGCGACACAGGAGTGAACGTGTCTATTCTACTAGTTGTGTACAAGTGTCGTCCGATGTGAGGAATTATTGCATATAACGTTCTTGAAAGTCTCATTTTCATCGACGTGTGCTTTTTAGACACATCTGGATGTATTTGCTTATAATATCTTCCTCTAATTGGGTAAGGTGACTTTCATTCTTCTTAACATCGTGATCTTTGTTGCTTTTTCGACTGTTGAATAGAATGGTTAGGTCAGAATGTGGAATCCTGTATTCTTCATGTCGGTCCTTTCTCATAGCGGCTTCTGCAATTTTATCTACCAATTCATTGACATTGTCATTGTGCCCCTTTATTCACACAATAACTGATTTCTGCTTGTCTTTTAACCACACGATTTGCTTAATTGTTGTTACACAAGATAATTGTGATGGCATTGCGTCATATGGTCTCTTATCCGCAGCTTGCATGCACATGAATACGACGGTCTGAACTGGCAGTTCCTTTTGGTGTCCCGTCACATAGAGGAAATGCAGCCGCACAAGCTCATCAGGGGAAATACAAGGCCCGATGACAATTGTACCGGACAGACAGCTACAGGCACAAGGCAGCGCAGTGACGTCATCCACGGTCGTCGACAGTGGCAGCATACATCAGCGTTTTCAGATTGTATCGCCGCGCCACAGTCGCTGACGACAGCTGTTCCAGCCATTACACGGAGCCGGCGCGCGGCGGAAATACCCGGCAACAGTAGATCTGACCCGCTTGTTGCAAACTGGCAATAACACAGGGAAGTCATCAAAAACACAATAACGTTCAGTGTGTTTAGCTATAAAATTCTGTCGGGCTTCCAGGGATTTAGAAACCACGAGCTTTCCGCCAAGTGCACCTTGGCCATTGTCACGTGATGTGAGATTGCTGCTGCCGTCCTTATACAGCCTCGCTGCCTTCTGTGACGTCACTGGTGTCCACTCCAGCGCCAAATATGCTGACATTTCCGTCGCGCACCCGCTCCGTCGCTTCAACTTTCCAACGAGCAGGTCTCAAGCTATGCTTCGCTACAGATCGTAATCTTTATTGAGGGCGTTGTCACAAATTTTTATCTCTGTCGATTCTTTTATGAAGCTATTCCGGAAACCAATTGTCCGTTTAATATGAGATGTCGCGTCGAATGTAATTCGGTGTCCCCTTTCCAGAGTATGCTCTGCTAATGTTGATTTCTGAAGGTACCGTAGACAGAAACACCTCTTGTACTGTACGCGGCGCTCCTCAATAGTGCGTGGTGTCTGTTGAACATAAAACTGTCCATATCCACATGATATTTTGTATACCCCTGACGTTCTGAGGCCTACATCGTCTTCCACAAACCTCATTAATTTCCGAATTTTCGTTCTCCATGCTACTCTATCCTGTGCGAGTCTCTTCATCTCCGAATAACTACTGCAACCTACATCCTTCTGAATATGCTTATTGTCATCATCTCTTGACCTCCCCCAATGAATTTATCCCGCCACACATCCTTCCAATAATAACTTGATCGCTTGATGCCGCATAACGTATTCAGTGTACAGATTCCTTCTGTTAATAAAGTCGTGCCATAAATTTCTCGACTCCCCAATTTTATTCAGAACCTCCTCATTAGTTACGCGATCTAACCATCTATTCTTCAGCCTTCTTCTGTAGCGCCACATTTCAAAAGCCTCTGTTCTTTTCTTGTCCAAACAGTCTATCGCCCATGTTTCACTTCCATCCCTGGCTACACTCCAGACAAAGACCTTCAGAAAAGACTCTCTAACACTTCAATCTGTATAAGATATTAACAAATTTCTCTTCTTCAGAAATGCTCTTCTTTCCATAGTCTCCATTTTATATCCTCTCAACTTCGGCTATCATCAGTTATTTTGCAAAACTTATCTTCTACTTTTAGTGTCTCGTTTCCTAAACTAATTCCCTCAGCATCACCTGATTTAATTCGGCTGCATTCCATTCTCCTTGTTTTGCTTTCGTTTAGCATCACCTGATTTAATTCGGCTACATTCCACTCTCCTTGTTTTGCTTTCGTTTAATGTTCATCTTATATCCTCCTCCATTTCGTTCAGCTGCTCTTCCAGGCCCTTTGCTGTCTCTGACAGAATTACAGTGTCGTCAGTAAACCTCAAGGTTTTTGTTTCTTCTCCTTGAGCTTTACTTCTTATTCCAAAATTTCTTTTGGTATGTATATAGGGTGGTCCATTGATAGTGACCGGGCCAAATATCTCACGAAATAAGCATCAAACGAAAAACCTACAAAGGACGAAACTCGTCCAGCTTGAAGGGGGAAGCCAGATGGCGCTATGGTTGGCCCGCTAGATGGTGCTGCCATAGGTCAAACGGATATCAACTGCCGGTTTTTTAAAAATAGGAACCCCACTTTTTCATTACATATTCGTGTAGTACGTAAAGAAATATGAATGTTTTAGTTGGACAACTTTTTTCTCTTTGTGATAGATGGCGCTGTAATAGTCACAAACTTATATGAACGTGGTATCACGTAATATTCCACCAGTGCGGATGGTATTTGCTTCGTGATAAATTGCCCGTGTTAAAATGGACCGTTTACCAATTGCGGAGAATGTCGATATCGTGTTGATGTATGGCTATTCTGATCAAAACGCCCAACGGACATGTGCTACGTATGCTGCTTGGTATCCTGGGCGACATCATTCAAGTGTCCGGACCGTTCGCCGGATAGTTACTTTATTTAAGGAAACAGGAAGTGTTCAGCCACATTTGGAACGTCAAACATAACCTGCAACAAATGATGCCCAAATAGATGTTTTAGCTGCTGTCGCGGTTAATCCGCACAACAGTAGCAGACAAACTGCGCGAGAATCGGGAATCCCAAAAACGTCGGTGTTGAGAATGCTACATCAGCATCGATTGAACCAGTACCATATTTTTATGCACCAGGAATTGCACGGCGACGACTCTGAACGTCGTGTACAGTCCTGCCACTGGGCACAAGAGAAATTACGGGACGATGACAGATTTTTTGCACGCGTTCTATTTAGCGACAAAGCGTCATTCACCAACAGTGGTAACGTAAGCTGGCATAATATGCACTATTGGGCAACGGGATGTCCACGATGGCTGCGAGAAGTGGAACATCAGCGACCTTGGCGGGTTAATGTATGGTGCGGCATTATGGGAGGAAGGGTAATTGGCCCCCATTTTATAGATGGCAATCTAAATGGTACAACGTAGGCTGATTTCCTACGTAATGTTCTACCGATGTTACTACAAGATGTTTCACTGCATGACAAAAGGGCGATGTACTTCCAACATGATGGATGTCCGGCACATAGCTCGCGTGCCGTTGAAGCAGTATTGAATAGCATGTTTCATGACAGGTCGATTGGTCGTCGAAGCACCGCACGTTCACCGGATCTGACGTCCCCGGATTTCTTTCTGTGGGGAACGTTGAAGGATATTTGCTATCCTGATCCAGCGACAACGCCTGACAACATGCGTCAGCGCATTGTCAATGCATGTGCGAACATTACGGTGGCGAACTACTCGCTATTGAGAGGAATGTCGTTACACGTGTTGCCAAATGCATTGAGGTTGACGGACATCATGTTGAGCATTTATTGCGTTAATGTGCTATTTACAGGTAATCGCGCTGTAACAGCATGCATTCTCAGAAATGATAAGTTCTCCAAGGTACATGTATCACATTGGAACAACCGAAATAACATGTTCAAACGTACCTACGTTCTTTACTTTAATTTCAAAAACCTACCTGTTGCCAACTGTTCGTCTAAAATTGTGAGTCATATGTTTGTGAGTATTTCAGCGCCATCTATCACAAAGCGAAAGAAGTGGTCCAACTAAAACGTTCCTATTTCTTTACGTACTACATGAATGGGGGTTCGTATTTAAAAAAAAAAAAAAAAACGCAGTTGGTATCCGTTTGACCTATGGCAGCGTCATCTAGCGGGCCAATCATAGCGCCATCTGGTTTTTCGTTTGACACTTATTTCGTGAGATATTTGGCCCAGTCATGGTCATTGGACCATTATATATATGTGTGTGTGTGTGTGTGTGTGTGTGTATTTATTTATCACTATAACTTTAATAAACTGTGAAGTTCATAAATGTTGCTCGCTCAGAGGCAGAACTTGTCCTCTACAAAGCCACGCTTGGCTTAACTGTTACGATTATGAAACTGCGGTCAGGGGGAATAAGTCAAGCAATTTTAAGCTACTTCGTTATCGTGGTATAAACTGCGTGTTTGTTTTACTCAGTAGCGGTGCCGGCTTAAACACAAATCGTGTGGCCCTGGTCGTTCCCTGCAGTTGGCAGCTCTGTTACTGTGGACAGAGCGCTGTGTGGTGTTGCGAGTGTGAGCTGCCTGCGACTCTGCGAGTGTCCCGGCGGTGCGCTGTGCGCGAGGCCGGTGACCCTGGAGCAGATCCTCAAGCCAGGGCAGATTGGCAGGGCTCTCTCTGTCTCTCTCTCTCTCTCTGCAGGCTGGGCTCGGTCGCTCAAGGCCCCGGCAGGCCGCGGTCGACGACCGCCCACAGCGGCACGTGGCGCAGGCCGGCGTGCACACACTATACTCTGCCCCGGCAACCACTGCTGCTTCTGCTGCTGCTGTTGCTGCCTCTACGTACCGACCGTCGCTCAACTCAGTGTACCCGATACCGTCATCTTTATTGTATCCTCCCACACGCCTTTCATTTGTTTAATTGCAAAACTGACAGGGCCACTCGTGACCAAACCATTAGGTTGATACTAAAGTTCGTAGCACTTTTGTCCTGCATGTTGGTATTGCGGTTGCTACGGGCTTATTTACAGATTGTTGTTGTTGTGGTCTTCAGTCCTGTGACTGGTTTTATGCAGCTCTCCATGCTGCTCTATCCTGTGCAAGCTTCTTCATCTCCCAGTACCTACTGCAGCCTACATCCTTCTGAATCTGCTTAGTGTGTTCATCTCTTGGTCTCCCTCTACAATTTTTACCCTCCACGCTGCCCTCCAATACTAAATTGGTGATCCCTCGATGTCTCAGAACATGTCCCACCAACCGATCCCTTCTTCTAGTCAAGTTGTGTCACAAGCTCCTCTTCTCCCCAATTTCCATTTTTATTTGTGGTTCACTATTGATAATCTGAGTTTATAAGTTGTCATTTTGTCATTTGGATATAGTAAGTGGAGCTGTGGACTCTAGAAAATGGAATGCAAAGTATAGAAATCAAAACATTTCTGACATAGTCTTCTGTTTGAGTTCAGTAGAGGTATGACAGCAGTGGGGGCAGCCAGAAACATTTGCACCGTGTACTAGGACAGTTGAAAGGTGGCTACACTGTGTCACAGCGCCAGAGATTGCGCCAAATATTATTATTCCGCGGCCCCCACTGGTGCAGTAGTACTTCAGAGGATGTCGAGGGCAGTTGTTGTTCTGTTGGTGTTGGTTGGTGTAATGTATAGATGGAAGAAGTTCCAATTGTCAGAGTGTACTTGATAAAGGATATGGGCTTTTGATTTATGATGGTGGTGTAATGGAAAATTTTCGTCAATATATAATGAGGTAAAAAGGTATTACAGTTTTCTTTAATGACAATCCCTCTCGCTCACAGGTACACTCAACAAGGCACCTTGCTCGTGTTCATTAATAAATGTCTAATAAGACTTGTAATTCTGGTTTCTATGTGCAATTATAGTATTTCTGATTTTTCCATTAGTTCATTGTAAATTGTGTTTAAAATATTTTGTCGTATTGAGAAAGAACCGAGCCAGATACATGCACGTTGAGTCACACTACCACACACAGAACAGTTACACTTGTGTTTTGTTGTTTCGTAGCTTTTGTAGTTGCAGGGGACTTAATTAATTAATTGTGTTAATGGAAATTCTTTATTTTTATTTTATGCAGTCAGATTTCGTGCTAACAATAGTCAGGGTCAACCCGTTACGAGACTTCGTAACCGGTCACACAGCTACTAAAATTTTTGCATTTATTCGTTTCTTTTTTTGATTAAGCCCCCATGCCCCATGCACAGTGCCATTAGATACTGCTTGCCAAGAAAATGGTTCTCTCATTTTAGTAGGATCGTTTGGACATCAGTGACTCTCTACATTCAGGAAGATTTTTGAGGTTTGATGAAGATCGTTTAAACGCGTTAATCTCCGATGATCCACGCCATTGCAGTTGATAACTGCCAAATGTGATGAACTGTGATCATTCTACCCCCTATCCCCCACCCGTGCACCTCTGCTTGCTCGTCATCAACTGGCTCGTGAACAATACCGACCATTCCTATCCTATATCGTTACTGGTAACGAGAAATGGTACCTTTATGCTAATAGAAGGAAAACAAAGGATTGGTTCATATGGCTCTGAGCACTACGGGACTTAACTCCCGACGTCATCAAACCCCAAGAACTTAGAACTACTTAAACCTAACTAACCTAAGGACATCACACACATCCATGCCCGAGGCAGGATTCGAACCTGCGACCGTAGCGGTCGCGCGGTTCCAGACTGTAGCGCCTAGAACCGCTCGGGCACTCCGGCCGGCAAAACGAGTGGCTGAGCTCAAGCAAAGTAACAACTCCCCGTACCAAGACCTGCGCGGATCTGCAAATGATAATGTTACGCATCTGATGGAACAGCGACGGTTTCATATACTACGAATTGCTTCCCTTAGGTGTAACCTCACTATTGACATGCGAGGTCTATTCAAAAAATTCCGGAACTTTGTCCATAAAATTTTTCTATGCTTACCTTTTACTTAGTGTGCATAGTCCCCTTCGAAATACAGCAGCAGCAGCAAGAGCACTCCGTCTTCAGGCCACAAGTGGCCTATCGGGACCATCCAACCGCCGTATCATCCTCAGTTGAGGATGCGGATAGGAGGGGCGTGTGGTCAGCACACTGCTCTCCCAGTCGTTACGATGGTTTTCTTTGACCGGAGCCGCTACTATTCGGTCGAGTAGCTCCTCAATTAGCATCACGAAGCTGAGTACACCCCGAAAAAGTCAACAGCGCATGACAGCCTGGATGGTCACCCATCCAAGTGCCAGCCACGCCCAACAGCGCTTCATTTCGGTGATCTCTCGGGAGCCGGTGTATCCACTGCGGCAAGGTCGTTGCCCTCCTTCGAAATACTGTCCTCCACAATTGGTTCACCGCCCCCAACAACGTTTCCACTTCCAGAAACAGTTTTGGTACGCCTCTTGCTGGATCGCGCGAAGCGCCATCTGCGAACTTTCTTTTATCTCATCTATCGTTGCAAATCTTCGTCCTTTCAAAGGGGTTTTCAACTTATGAAACAAAAAAAAGTCCGCAGGTGCTAGGTCTGGGTAGTACGGAGGTAGCGCAGTGATTTCGTTATTGGGGCAATAGTCACTCACCCACAGGGATCAACATGCGGGTACGTTATCGTGAAGCAAGAGCCATGAAATGTCTCGACACATTTCAGGCTATTTCCTTCTCACATTTTCTCGCAGGCGTCGTAACATGTCCCTATAGTACCATCGATTAACAGTTTGTCCCTGTGGCACGAACTCATGATGAACTAATCCTTCAGTCAAAGAAGATTATCAGCATGGCTTTGACATTTGATCTGACCTGGCGGGCTATTTTCGGCCTTCGAGAACCTTTCCCGGCCCATTGTGAAGACTGAACCTTGGTCTCAAAATCATAACCGTAGACTCATGTCGCATCACCAGTTACGATTCTCTTAAGGCACAAATCGTTCCCGTTTGCGCGATCCAAAGCAAGAGGCGAAGGTCTTTCTGGTCTTGACTCATCTGCCATGGGACCCACTTGGAGGCAAAACGATGCATTCCAAGAAGTTTAGTAGCGATTTCACGGCAAGATCAAACTGATATGTTACGTTCTTCTGCAATCCCTCGGACAGTCAGTCTTCGATTGCCACGCACAATTTCGTTGACGTTGCTGACATGAGCGGCGTCGTTAGACGTCGAAGGGTACCCTGAACGAGGGACATCTTTAACTTCCGTCCGCCCATTTTTAAACCGTGCGAACCATTCGTAACACCGAGTACAGCTTAAGCAGTCGTTACCGTAGGCTTCCTGTATCATTTCGTGTGCCTCTGCAACGGTTTTCTTGGGTTTCACCCAAAATGTAATGCAGACGGATTGCTCCTCTAATTCTGCCATCTCGAAATTCAAAAATTGTGCAACACAACGTTCTACTCAATAAATCACTGAACAATAATTAACAGACATACAACAATGAAACTTCAGCCAGTTACATATTAAACAAAGGCGTCCCCAGGGATGGACGCCAATTGCATTGCGCTCCAGCACACTACTGGCGATAAATTAGGAATGTTCCGCAATATTTTGAGCAGTCCTTGTATATTGTCAACAGATTATACTTCTTGCACTGGCAGTCCAAGACCAAAACCAGGAAAACTCCATGAAGTGATGCTACTCTACGGTAACTCCCACCGGGAAGTCATTTCCAACCTACCTTATTTACCTGATCTCGCACCTTCAGATTTTCACGTTTTCCCCTGTGTCCAACAACCTTCAAGGAACTTCCTTTCCGGATAAAAATGCTTTCCGAACATGGTTCGACGAGTTCTATACTCGTAGAATCGAAAAGCTACACCAGTGTTGGCAGACTGTTGTATTAGTGAAGGCGAATTACCTTTTGATGGCTTAAATATCTGTTATGTGTAGCTGTTGCGTTTATTAAACTTATGCAAAAACGATACGAACCTAGGCACCAAACTAATATTTCAATTGGTGTGCAAGATATATCTAACAGACGAAACACACTCGGACTTGAAGAAGAATGCAATAATTTCAATTACAAATAAGGCAGGTGCTGACAAGTGTGAGTATTGACGAATCATCAGTTTGAAAGCCTATAACTGCAAAGTTCTGACATGGTTTCTTATAAAACTATGAAAAAATGAGAGAAAAGTGACCTTGTGAAATGTTGGTTTGGGTTCAAGAGAAACGTAGTCAGCACGCGAGGCAATAGTGACCCAACGAATTATGTTAGAAGATAGATTGAATAAAAGCAAAACTACTTTTATAGCATTTGTAGATTTAGAGATTTTTTTAAATGTTGCATATTCTTTTCGAAAAGCTGAACGTAGCAGGCAGAAAATATAGAGAACAAAAGGTTGTGTAGGTCCTGTACACAAACTGTTCAGCAGTTATAAGAGTCGAAGAACATGAAAGGCTGACAGCAATTGAGAAGGAATTGAGACTGTTTTGCAGCCTATTGTCAGAGTTATTCATCCTGTCTCGCATTTTCAGCATTGTTCCCAGAGTTGATCGGGACCCTTTGCTTTGGAGCCGAGTGGAGGGTTTCAGTTATAGGGTTCCTCGACTGTTTGACAGCCTTCGCCGCAGATTTGTAGACCTGCACTATCGTGTGGGGATTTGTCCGGCTGTCTTTGATAGGCTACGGGTGCAGAACACAAAGGAAGCAGTTACTCGGGTAGCAAAGTACTTGTGGACAGCACATTGAGATTTTTTAGGCTGGACGGTAGTTTGAGGTGCTCTGATGAACACTCGCCAGTCGATACACAGCGAGGAAAGTCAGAGCACATTCAGAGTAAAGTCACTTCGACTGTCAAAATTTTAACCGTAAACCGTCGAAGCATTCGTAATGAAGTTCCCGAATTTACTGCTCTCCACGAAAGTTCTCGCGCTCAAATTATTCTTGGGACCGAGAGCTGGCTGGAAGCCGAAGTGGACAGGTCCGAAATATTTAGCTAGTCCTGGAATGTATATCGGAAAGATAGATTAGAGGCCATAGGAGGCGGAATGTTCAATCTGTTGAAAAAATATTGTCTCTATTGGGATCGAAGTTGAGTGACAGTGAAGTTGTGTGGTCGCGTATAAGAGGCGTAGGTGAAACCAAGTTAATTGCTAGATGTTTTTACCGGCCACCCGATTGCGCTGTGATAGTTCCAGAGTCATTCAAAGATAGCCTATGGTCAGCAGCTAGTAAATACCCTGATCATGCATTATTTGTTGGAGGCGATTTTAATCTAGCGAGTATAGACTGGGATGTCTATAGATTCATTGCGGGGGATTCGTCAGAGAGTCGTGCGAAATACTGTTGAATACGTTTTCTGAAAAAAGAGTAGCTAGCTCGTGAACCCAGATGCAATGGAAATATTCCTTTGCAAATACTACTTCCCAAAATGTAGAAAGCAAAGAGCTTGCAGTAGAAGAGATTTGCTTCACAGTATCTATGAAAAATTGCTCGTAGCTATTAAGGTATGCATTATCGACTCCATGTTTACTGAGACTTTTTTGCTTCTAGTATTGTGTACTTTCAACTGTATGCCTTTACTCCATTAATTATGATACACCTCATATAGAATACAGGTAAAGATAATGAACTATGCGTATTTTAATTATTGTAACATTTATTGTCATTATTATTGCTGGTATTAACATTTCCCGTTAAGTGTGTGGTTCGTAGCTCCTGTTTTGCACAGTCCCTTGTTCCTCGTTTTTGTTTCCTAAGGTACTAAGGTGTAGTGGGTATTAAGTCGATGAAGGTGATATAAAAAAAAAGGTTGAGGTGTAGAATTGTTAGGTCGGCCTACGACATTCAGATTCCATGGTATTTGGATCGCACAAGTGGCTGGCTACACGAGATGTTTAGCTGTGTCGCGACTTCCGCAATATTATCCATTTTGAACCATTTCCAAATATGGCCATTACGATCCGGAGTAGACTGTCTGAGACCAATTGTCTGGGGGCAAATTTAGGATGTTTCACAAGTTCAAACCGACACCTGCACCGCACACCTTTTAGAGCAGTGGCCACGCCGTGCTCAGATACGCCCGTAGAGTGTTTATTTTTCACTAAATTCAAAATGGCTCTGAGCACTATGGGACGTAACATCTTTGTTCATCAGTCCCCCAGAACTTAGAACTACTTAAACCTAACTAACCTAAGGACATCACACACATCCATGCATTAGGCAGGATTCGAACCTGCGACCGTTGCAATCCCGCGGTTCCGGACTGCAGCGCCTAGAACCGCACGGCCACCGCGGCCGGCCTCACTAAACTCGTGAACATGCATGAAACACACACTAACAGAATTTACGTAAATCACCGTATGCCGTCCTACAGCGGGCCGTTGTGGCCGAGCGATTCTAGGCGCTTCAGTCTGGAAGCGCTGCTACGGTCGCAGCTTCGAATCCTGCCTCGGGCATGGATGTGTGTGATGTCCTTAGGTTAGTAAGGTTTAAGTAGTTCTAAGTTCTAGGGGACCTCAGATGTTAAGTCCCATAGTGCTCAGAGCCATTTTTTCCCTTCCTACACTGCTTGACGGGAAATTGAATACTAGTCATCCTGTATAGGTGTGGTAGCATTCTCTCCGTGAAGGCGACTGGCCCTGGCACAAACACTGGTCCCTCGAAACTTCCTGGCAGATTTAAACTGTGTGCCGGACCGAGAATCGAACTCGGGACCTTTGCTACCAACTGAGCTACCGAAGCACGACTCACGCCCCATCCTCACAGCTTTACTTCTACCAGTACCTCGTCTCCTACCTTCCGAACTTTACAGAAGCTCTCCTGCGAACCTTGCAGAACTAGCACTCCAGAAAGAAAGGATATTGCGAAGACATGGCTTAGCCACAATCTCGGGGATGTTTCCTGAATGAGATTTTCACTCTGCAGCGAGTGTGCGCTGATATGAAACTTCCTCTGCAGAGTGAAAATCTCATACTGGTCCCTCGGTTTACAGACAGCCTATACTGTAAGAGAACGAACGGGTACACTAACTACATCACACAATAGATTCTTGTATAGCTTGCCGATGGAATACACTGGCAGACGTATTAGTGTCTGCGTTCCACACTGCGTACACATTCCATGTATAAGAGTGCTTACGCTGTGTGATTAAACAGTGCTCTAATGCCAATCCAGAAACATTTCTTCACATGGTTTTTCTCGTGCGCGTATCCCGTTAGCAACGTGTACCAATATGTAACACTATACTTGACTCCAGGCATTTCCTTCCACTCTTACAATGTCCAATGACGGCCTTCCCGGACCGATGCATATTTCCGTGTTCTGTGACTCATGTTAGGAGAGCACAAAGAAAGGAGCGCTATCTGTAGAACACCAAAGATTTCGCTATTCCGTCGCTCATGGATGTACGTCAAAACTGATAAAATTATTTTCCTTAGCAATTCCAAGAACGAATTCACGGAATACGTCAGCCAGAAACCTGACCGTGTATGTAGCTTTCCAATTTATTTTCAACGGGAATGCGATTCTACAGCCAGTCATATTGTGATCGTGAAGTAGTTAATTTGCATCCACATTAAAATTTCATCGTCTTATTATAACTGTTACGCCGTTCGAGCTACGTCAGCGCGCAATGTAGTCGTTCTGTTCGGTCCGCAAATTGTGAATGACCACTCAGGCGGTAATTACGTCCCGTGAGTGGCATGATAACGGCCTCTTGCCAGACGTAAAGACCATCATGCTTGTCAAGCTGTGCCTTCTCACTGAGCAAATAACTTCCTAACTGCTGTTTTGGTGAGCGGTTATCTCAGCAGAAAGAAAGAGAGTCACCGATCGTGGGAGCAACTCCAGAAGAAAGCGCAGAATTACTGAAGAGCGTTGAAGGAGAGAGAACAGGTTTAGAACGAGGGACACCTGACAGTAAATTTCCAAGGACTCTGCTGTGGGCTGTCCTTGATCCACACGTTGTAGTACTGTGGTGTCGCAAGTGTTTCAGTTACGTCGCAAGCAGCAGGTAACTCCATCTATCTCCATCTTTGTTTCCGTTCCGCCTGCCCAGTTACTGTTTTTACTGGTACAAACTGTGGTGTTTAGAGTTAATACGAGAACGGTAACTTCGCTTTTTTCTATATACAGTAATCGACAACCAGACAAGCAAGTCTCCGTTACTATGCGTGACTTGGTTGGCTGTGGCATTGCGGTAAAGCGTCCACACGGAAACAATGTATACTGCGAGCTGGCAAGTTAGCTCTTGCGGTCAGCAGAGGACGTGCCGATATCCAACTCAGTATCATGTGCTGATATAATATTCAAGTCCACTGACTGCTTTCAGCTACTAAGAACCCATGTAAATCGCTGCCTGCCAGCATTCGCCATGTGTATCAAGTGTCACAGTTTTCGTCTGCTTTCCAAGTAGCGCTACATACAATTGTTATGGTGAGTGCTACGGTAAGTATCCTGTAACACACTATTATAATATTTTCTCTGGCAGCCAAGTTGACACGTATATACTTAAAATATTTTATGGCTTTCAAAATCGTAATATTTATGTAAATCTGGGACAGGATTCAAGCACGTTTACAGCTTGCCCACTCTCTACAGATTGCGTTATGTACTAATCTCTGAATCTTCTTTCATTACGAGTTGTATTAAGCTCACACAAACTGACGAGACTTCTTAAATTTGTTTAAGAAGTTAGCAAAGCAAATTTTAAGACACTATACTTTTGCTTATCAATATTTTTTCGGGAGGATAAGTCTGGAAACTTTCCATCACAAAATGGAACATTTTTGTTGCGCCTTCATGGCTTGTTAGTTTCGTTATTCCAGGGTTCGTACAAAGAATGTCAACAATGTGTAGCGTATACTTTATTGTTAACAGTCGCCTGAATTGTCAGTGTGTCGACTATCACTGAAAATGGAGAAAAACGAGTTTCCTGCTAACATTTTTATTTGTAGGGTTGGACTGCCGCACAAATCAAAACAGAATTGGATGAAGTTCACGCGGACTTTGCACCATCATTGAAGACCGTTTACTCTTGGGTTAATGAATTTAAACGTGGTCTGATACGCACCGAAGACAAAGAGCGCTTCGGCCGTCCATTTGAGATTGCCACAAAGGAAAGCATTGACAAAATATTTAATATGGTAACGCAAAGGAGCTGAATAAAAATTCACGAGATTGCTGAGACTGGAGACATCTCAACTGAGCGACTGCATAATATCCCGCTTGTAGAATTGGCTATGAAGAAGCGAGGTGGGTGGTGCCGCGACTGCTCACAGTCGACGAAAAGAGTATTTGGTACATTTCAACACAATGTCTGGCGATGTTTCATCGATGACTGTTGATGAAACCTGGATTATACCAGAGTCAAAACGACGGTCAAAACAACGGGCAAAAGCTGGCTAAGGCGCACCAAATAAGGTAAAGACCATTTTATCAATGGTAAGATGATGATCACTGTTTCTTGGGATTCCCAGGGAATGATCCTCATAGATTACTTGGGAAAAGCCAGAACCATCACTGGACCCTATTATGCTTCAATCCTGGATCGTCTGAAACTTGCGTTGGCTGAAAAAAGACCAATTTGGCACACAAAAAAATTGCTCTTTCTCTCGGATAATGTACCATCGCACACAACAGCGTCAGCGATAACAATGTCGAAAGTGCAGGAATCCTTTCCCCACCACCCCTGTTCACCAGACATAGTCCCAAGACACTTTCTTCTGTTCCCTAACTTGAAACTTTGGCTTGCTGGGAAGATATTTTGATCAAATGAGGAAGTGATACTTGCAGCAAACGAGGTTTTTACAGTTTGATAGAACTTACTTTTCAAATGTGATAAACATGCTGGAGGTTCGCTGGACCAAGTGCGAGGATGTATACAACAAAAAACAAAACGGCTGTGGGCTCAGCTTGTGTAGTACGCGTTTGTGCCGGTAGGTGTGTGCAGAGCAACTCATTGCCAGTTCAGTACTGCCTATGTTGTCAACCTGGTTTGCTCTGTTTATCCGTAGTAACTACACTCTTGGAAATGGAAAAAATAACACATTGACACCGGTGTGTCAGACCCACCATACTTGCTCCGGACACTGCGAGAGGGCTGTACAAGCAATGATCACACGCACGGCACAGCGGACACACCAGGAACCGCGGTGTTGGCCGTCGAATGGCGCTAGCTGCTCAGCATTTGTGCACCGCCGCCATCTGTGTCAGCCAGTTTGCCGTGGCATACGGAGCTCCATCGCAGTCTTTAACACTGGTAGCATGCTGCGACAGCGTGGACGTAAACCGTATGTGCAGTTGACGGACTTTGAGCGAGGGCGTATAGTGGGCATGCGGGAGGCCGGGTGGACGTACCGCCGAATTGCTCAACACGTGGGGGGTGAGGTCTCCACAGTACAACGATGTTGTCGCCAGTGGTCGGCGGAAGGTGCACGTGCCCGTCGACCTGGGACCGGACCGCAGCGACGCACGGATGCACACCAAGACCGTAGGATCCTACGCAGTGCCGTAGGGGACCGCACCGCCACTTCCCAGCAAATTAGGGACACTGTTGCTCCTGGGGTATCGGCGAGGACCATTCGCAACCGTCTCCATGAAGCTGGGCTACGGTCCCGCACACCGTTAGGCCGTCTTCCGCTCACGCCCCAACATCGTGCAGCCCGCTTCCAGTGGTGTCGCGACAGGCGTGAATGGAGGGACGAATGGAGACGTGTCGTCTTCAGCGATGAGAGTCGCTTCTGCCTTGGTGCCAATGATGGTCGTATGCGTGTTTGGCGCCGTGCAGGTGAGCGCCACAATCAGGACTGCATACGACCGAGGCACACAGGGCCAACACCCGGCATCATGGTGTGGGGAGCGATCTCCTACACTGGCCGTACACCTTTGGTGATCGTCGAGGGGACACTGAATAGTGCATGGTACATCCAAACCGTCATCGAACCCATCGTTCTACCATTCCTAGACCGGCAAGGGAACTTGCTGTTCCAACAGGACAATGCACGTCCGCATGTATCCCGTGCCACCCAACGTGCTCTAGAAGGTGTAAGTCAACTACCCTGGCCAGCAAGATCTCCGGATCTGTCCCCCATTGCGCATGTTTGGGACTGGATGAAGCGTCATCTCACGCGGTCTGCACGTCCAGCACGAACGCTGGTCCAACTGAGGCGCCAGGTGGAAATGGCATGGCAAGCCGTTTCACAGGACTACATCCAGCATCTCTACGATCGTCTCCATGGGAGAATAGCAGCCTGCATTGCTGCGAAAGGTGGATATACACTGTACTAGTGCCGACATTGTGCATGCTCTGCTGCCTGTGTCTATGTGCCTGTGGTTCTGTCAGTGTGATCATGTGATGTATCTGACCCCAGGAATGTGTCAATAAAGTTTCCCCTTCCTGGGACAATGAATTCACGGTGTTCTTATTTCAATTTCCAGGAGTGTATTTTTGCTAGCGCTGTTTTTTCTTGTTTCGTTTTTTATGATGGCAAATTTCAGTGAACAATGTGCAGCTTTGAAATTTTGTTTTCCACTCGGTAAAAATGCTTCTGAAACTCTTTTCATGTTGAAAACTGCTCACTAAATGATGCTATGGGAAAAACTCAAGTGTACGAGTGGTTTGCTCGATTTAAATATGGCGACATGTCGAGTGATGATAAACCTTTTTCTGGACGTCCATCAACTGCCTGAATCGAAGAAAATATTGAAAAAGTTCGAGAGCTTGTGCTCACAGACTGTCGACGGACGACTGATAAACTGTGATAGACTCTTGGCTTATCTTGGAGCTCTGTTTAGCGAATTTTAACGGAAGATTTACGAATAAAAAGGGTTTGCTGCCTAGTTTGTTCCTCGGGTTCTGATTGACAACCAAAAGGAACATAGAGTTGAAACATATCGTTTTTTGAACCATGAGGTTGATCTAGTTTCTGTCAAATGTCATTACTGGTGATGGGTCATGGTGCTATGGCTCTGATCCAGAAATAAATCAACAGCCAATGGAAGACGTCATCGTCACCCCGTCCAAAACAATGTCATGCCAAATCAAGCATCAAAACAATGCTGATTTACTTTTTTTGATGCCAAGGGCACAGTTCATTCAGAGTTTGTTCCCCTAGATCAGACTGTCAATCAAACCTATTATTTGGAAGTTTTAAGAAGATCGCACAACAGTGTTCGACAAAAACACCTGATTTTTGGCAGAGAGGAGACGGGTTCTTCCATCATAGCAACGTACCTGCACACACAAGCCATTTCTGTTACACTGTTTTTTGGTAAAAATGGCGTAGTTCCACTGCCCCACGCTCCTTACTCGCCTGAACTGGCCCCGTGCGACCTTCTTGTATTTCCATGCTGAGAGAAAATTTGGAATACATTTCACATAAATATTCTCAGCATGTTATAGTCTTAGGTGGAGATTTCAATTTACTAGATATACACTGGGACACTCAGATGTTTAGGATGGGTGGTAGGTTACATTATACTTAGTGCACAATCCGAAAATTGCCTCGAGCAATTAAACAGAGAACCGACTCGTGGAGATAACATCTTGGACCTACTGCAGACAAACAGACCCGAACTTTTCGACTCCGTAAACGCAGAACAGGGAATCAGTGATCATAAGGCCGTTGCAGCGTCCCTGAATATGGATGTAAATAGGAATAGAGAAAAAGGGAGGAAGGTTTATCTGTTTAGCAAGAGCAATAAGGGGCAGATTTCAGACTACCTAACAGATCAAAACGAAAATTTCTGTTCCCACACTGACAATGTTGAGTGCTTATGGAAAAAGTTCAAGGTAATCATAAAATGCGTTTTATACAGGTACGTGCCGAGTAAAACTGTGAGAGAGGGGAAAAACCCACCGTGGTTCAACAACAAAGTTTGGAAACTACTTCGAAACCAAAGGGAGCTTCACTCGAAGTTTAAACGCAGTCAAAACCTCTCAGACAAACAGAAGCTAAACGAGGTCAAAGTTAGCGTAAGGAGGGCTATGCGTGAAGCGTTTAGTGAATTCGAAAGTAAAATTCTATGTACCGACTTGACAGAAAATCCTAGGAAGTTCTGATCTTACGTTAAATTAGTAAGTGGCTCGAAACAGCATATCCAGACACTCAGGGATGATGATGGCATTGTAACAGAGGATGACACGTGCAAAGCTGAAATACTAAACACCTATTTCCAAAGCTGTTTCACAGAGGAAGACCGCACTGCAGTTCCTTCTCTAAATCCTCGCACAAACGAAAAAATGGCAGACATCGAAATAAGTGTCCAACTGGAGTCACTCAACAGAGGAAAGTTCACTGGACCTCACGAGATACCAATTCGATTGTACACAGAGTACGCGAAAGAACTTCCCCACTTCTAACAGCCGTGTACCGCAAGTCTCTAGAGGAACGGAAGGTTCCGAATGATTGGAAAAGAGCACAGATAGTCCCAGTCTTCAAGAAGGGTCGTCGAGCAGATGCGCAAAACTGTAGACCTATATCCCTGACGTCGATCTGTTGCAAAATTTTAGAACACGGTTTTTGCTCGAGGATCATGTCGTTTTTGGAAACCCAGAATCTACTCTGTGGGAATCAACATGGATTCCGACAACAGCGATCGTGTGAGACCCAACTCGCTTTATTTGTTCATGACACCCAGAAAATATTAAATACAGGCTCCCAGGTAGATGCTATTTACATTGACTTCCGGAAGGCGTTCGATACAGTTCCGCACTGTCGCCTGATAAACAAAGTAAGAGCCTACGGAATATCAGACCAGCTGTGTGGCTGGATTGAAGAGTTTTTAGCAAACAGAACACAGCATGTTGTTATCAATGGAGAGACGTCTACAGACGTTAAAGTAACCTCTGGCATGCCACAGGGGAGTGTTATGGGACCATTGCTTTTCACAATATATATAAATGACCTAGTAGATAGTGTCGGAAGTTCCATGCGGCTTTTTACGGATGATGCTGTAGTATACAGAGAAGTTGCAGCATTAGAAAATTGTAGCGAAATGCAGGAAGATCTGCAGCGGATAGGCACTTGGTGCAGGGAGTGGCAACTGACCCTTAACATAGACAAATCTAATGTATTGCGAATACATAGAAAAAAGGAGCCTTTATTCTATGATTATATGATAGCGGAACAAACACTGGTAGCAGTTACTTCTGTAAAATATCTGGGAGTATGCGTGCGGAACGATTTGGAGTGGATGATCATATAAAATTAATTGACCGTAAGGCGGGTACCAGGTTGAGATTCATTGGGAGAGTCCTTAGAAAATGTAGTCCATCAACAAAGGATGTGGCTTACAAAACACTCGTTCGACCTATACTTAAGTATTGCTCATCAGTGTGGGATTTGTACGAGATCGGGTTGACGGAGGAGATAGAGAAGATCCAAAGACTAGCGGCGCGTTTCGTCACAGGGTTATTTGGTAAGCGTGATAGCGTTACGGAGATATTTAGCAAACTGAAGTGGCATACGCTGCAAGAGAGGCGCTGTGCATCGCGGTGCAGCTTGCTGTCCAGGTTTCGAGAGGGTGCGTTTCTGGATGAGGTATCGAATATATTGCTTCCCCCTACTTATACCTCCGGAGGAGATCACGAATGTAAAATTAGAGAGAGTCGAGCGCGCACGGAGGCTTTCAGACAGTCGTTCTTCCCACGAACCATACGCGACTTGAACAGAAAAGGGAGGTAATGACAGTAGCACGTAAAGTGCACTCCGCCACACACCATTGGGTGACTTGCAGAGTATAAATGTAGATGTAGACTTAGAAAAGGACATGAGAGGACACCGATTTGACAACTTTGAAGAAGTCAAGAAAAAAACGAGGGATGAGCTGTCAGCTACTTCTAAAGACGACTACAAATAATGGTTTGAACATTAGAAGCACTAGTGGGTCAAAATTACTAGTTGTAATGGAGAGTTTCCAAATGTAAGGATGTAGAGGCTTATCTCACTAGGGGCAAGACAGATACTCCCTACAGGAAAATTAAAGAGACCTTTGGAGAAAGGAGAGCCACTTGTATGAATATCAAGAGCTTAGATGGAAACCCAGTTTTAAGCAAAGAAGGGAAAGCAGAAAGGTGGAAGGAGTATATGAGGGTCTATACTAGGTTGATGTACTTGAGGACAATACTATAGAAATAGAAGAGGATGTAGATGAAGATGAAATGGGAGATACGATACTGCGTGAAGAGTTTGACGGAGCACTGAAAGACCTGAGTCGGAACAACGTCCCGGGAGTAGGCAACATTCCATTAGAAATGCTGACGGCCTTGGGAGAGCCAGTTCTGACAATACTCTACCATCTGGTGAGCAAGATGTATGAGACATGCGAAATACCCTCAGACTTCAAGAAGAATATAATAATTCTAATCCCAAAGAAAGCACGTGTTGACAGATGTGAAAATTACCGAACTATTAGTTTAATAAATCACAGCTGCAAAATACTAACACGAATTCTTTATAGACGAATGGAAAAACTGGTATAAGCCGACCTCAGGGAAGATCAGTTTGGATTCTGTAGAAATGTTGGAAACATGAGGCAATACTGACCCTATGACTTGTCTTAGAAGAAAGATTAAGGCAAGGCAAACCTACGTTTCTAGCATTTGTAGACTTAGAGAAATCTTTTGACAATGTTGACTGGAATACTCTCTTACAAATTCTAAAGGTGGCAGGGGTAAAATACAGGGAGCGAAAGGCTATTTACAATTTGTACAGAATCCCTTATGGGAGTTATAAGAGTCGAGGGGCATGAAGGGGAAACAGTGGTTGGGAAGGGATTGAGACAGTTTTGTAGCCTTTCCCCGATGTTATTCAATCTGTATATTGAGCAAGCAGTAAAGGAAACAAAAGAAAAGTTCAGAGAAGGCAATAAAATCCAAGGAGATGAAATAAAAACTTTGATGTTCACCAACGACATTGTAATTCTGTCAGAGACAGCAAAGGACTTGGAAGAGTAGTTGACCGGAATGGACAGTGTCTTAAAACGAGGATATAAGAAGAACATCAACAAAAGCAAAACGAGGATAATGGAATGTAATCAAATTAAGTCTGGTGTTGCTGAGGGAATTAGATTAGGAAATGAGACACTTGAAGTAGTAAAGGAGCTTTGCTATTTGGGGAGCAAAATAACTGATGATGGTCGAAGTAGAGAGAATATAAAATGTAGACTGGCAATGGCAAGGTAAGCGTTTCTGAAGAAGAGAAATTTGTTAAGATCGGGTATAGATTTAAGTGCCAGGAAGTCGCGTCTGAAAGTATTCGTATGAAGTGTAGCCATGTGTGGAAGTGAAATGTGGACGATAAATAGTTTAGACAAGAAGATGATAGAAGCTTTCGAAATGTGGTGCTACAGAAGAATGCTGAAGATTAGATGGGTAGATCACATAACTAATGAGGAAGTATTGAATAGAATTGGGGAGAAGAGGAATTTGTGGAACAACTTGACTAGAAGAAGGAATCGGTTGGTAGGACATGTTCTGAGGCATCAGGGCATCACAAATTTAGCATTGGAGGGCAGTGTGGAGGGTAAAAATGTAGGGGGAGACCAAGAGATGAATACACTAAGCAGATTCAGAAGGATGTAGGTTGCAGTAAGTACTGGGAGATAAAGAAGCTTGCACAGATAAAGTAGCATGGAGAGCTGCATCAAACCAGTCTCAGGACTGAACACCACAACAACAACAAGGCTGACATTTGGAACAACTGGGTCTACTGCCAGCTTTTTGTGTCGCTCTGGCACAATATTTCGGCCACGTAACTCGTTGCCTTCTTCAAGTGGTACCTGAGACTGCCGTGTTGGAGGATCTTGTCCAGTATTTATGGCCAGAGGGAGCTGGGTGCTCTCTTTGCCGTCCGCGCCCGCCTGGCGCTGCTTGTAATGTGTTGTCTGTTCCCCGGTGTTCCCTCGGATCTCCGCGTCCGACTTGGGCGCCATCTATGGCAACTCTCTGAGGCCTGTCCTGTGTTGGGCGTTCTGTTCGCGGTCCGCGCCCGCCTGGCGCTGCTTGTAAGATGTTGTTTCTTGCCCGGTGCTCCCTCGGACGTCCGCGCCCGACTTGGTCTCCATCGGTGGAAGCTCTCTGAGGCCTGTCCTTTGTTGGGCGCTCCATTCGCGGTCCGCGCCCGCCTGGCACTGATCCTGCAGTGTTGGCACTTCCCTGGTGCTCTGACGGTCGTCCGTGCTCGGCTCGTCCATCATCTGCGGCCGTGGCGGCTGTCAGAGGCCAGTGCTGAGGCGGGAGTTGCGTTAGCGGTCCGCACTCGCCTGGCGCTCCTCGTGCAGTGTTACTACTTCTTGAGGAGTTTGTTGGTTCATTTCGTTGAGCCCTGATAAACTCCAGAGCTGGACTCCACGCTGAACTGAGCTGGTAACCGCTATCTCAGTTTATTAGGTTGTCTGTGACCTTGATCTCGATGGCCTCCTTTATGACACTGTCCTAAAATCTTGGCGCCTGTGTCACAATTTTGGTGTTGTTATAGTCCATTGAGTGGCCAAGCTCCAGGCAGTGCTCCGCTATGGCATATTTTATTGCCTGTCTGAGTCTAGTGTGCCTCTGGTGTTCTTTGCACCTGACATTCACCGTCCTGGTTGTCTGGCTAATGTATGACTTTCCACACTGGCACAGGGTGTTGTAAATGCTTGGTTTATGTAGCCCCAGGTCGTCCTTCACAATCCATAGCATGGTCCCAATTTTGGAGGACAGACAGAAGATACTCTTTATATCATATTTTGATAGAATTCTGCTGATCTGTAGCAGAAATAGGTCCAGCATATGGCAGGTATGCCACCTTCTTCGCCTCCTCTGACTCCTCTTGTGTACCCTGTGGTTGACTGGTAGTATGAAGTGCCCTTTACAACAACAGGTCTGTTACAATTTTAAAACATATAGCTTTTAGAAAATAATTTCAGGTTTTTTTTTTTTTAGGCAGCGCATGTAGTATATCTCACAAAGGAGATTACGTCAAGAGCTAAGGTGAGTTGTTTACAAAACGAACCTTATTCTTGCTTTTTTGCCATATTTTCAAATCACCTTCGTAAGTCCCAAGTAGCCCACTCATATGTCTGGGATTTTCGTCCTTTCATAAACTAATTTTCTCCATTAAGGAAGAACTACACGGGGTTAGCCAAGAGATCTGAGGCACTGCAGTCAGGGACTGTGTGGCTGGTCCCGGCGGAGGCGGTCGAGCGGTTCTATGCGCTTTAGTCCGGAACCGCGCTGCTGCTACGATCGAAGGTTCGAATCCTGCCTTGGGCATGGATGTGTGTGATGTCTTTTGGTTAGTTAGGTTTAAGTAGTTCTAAGTATAGGGGCTGTCTGGCGTGAGATCGATCGCTTGACAGTGCGTTCGGTGTGGTCTTGTCTGTTGCCGGCGCCCCGCAAGGCACGGAGGCTCGCACTAGGACGTATCGCTTCTAGTCGGGCGTGCCGTGCCAGTCCTCACAAGGGGAAGTGATGCGTCTCTCACAGCCTTCCCAAGTGGCTCTTCCGCCTTCCCGTGGTGCTAGACACTAAGCTCGGCATTTCTCGGGTTGGCCCGAATGCTGCCTTGCGACAGAATGGAGAGCTGCGACGCAACCTGATGCGAAAGCGAAGGGTCTGTGGCACAGGTGGAGCTGTGTCTGGGGGAGCGACGATCTCTCCGTCTCTCTTTCTGCAGGGCACAGACCAGCAAGTGTTCTGCATGCCGGGGACCTCGTATGTTGGCGTGGGATCGCAGCGCGAGTCGGCAAGGGTGCTTTGCCGTGCCCCTGGGTAACCGGGGCGTGTTCTGCCAAGCCCAGGATGTGGTGACATCGCCTGGGCCAGGTTAGATGGGTCCAGACCGCCGAACGACTGGGTGACCGACCCACCACCTGAATGAGAGTGGGTCCTTGGCCGAGAGGTGGAAGCTCGGGCTAGAAGGCAGTGAAGGGTGAGAGGTGCATCGGCCTCTCAGGAGTGCGGGGTGCACTTGCTGAGGAGTGTCGGGTGAAATCGTCGATGACGGGGCCACTGACAGGGACCAGTGTGCTGGCGAAGGCGCGCTGAACCCTGCAGCGCGGGTGTGGCTTTGGCCTTGGGGCGAGGCCAATGGGCGAGCTGCATCAGTCCTCCCCCATGCCAGAGGAGTCGGTCCGGGGCAAGAGACGGGCTCCCAACCATCATGCCAGAGGAGTCGGTCCGGGACAAGATACGGGCTCCCAACCATTTTCACTCGTATAAATCAATATGGCTAACCAAGAGACGAGTGACTCGAGTGTTCTTTCGAGTTGTTTGACATCCCTGAAGAGGGCCTGGGGCAGAACGCAGGAAATGAAATGAAAAGAGAACTCATCGCCTGGGCTATCGCTAGCGCGAATCTAGAGGGGCGACTAGAAGAGTTGGAGGAGAACGAACGACTGCGAAAACAGCCCACCAAAATATGGGTTGGAGTGGTCGTGCAGGCGGCCACCAAAAGGCAGACAACAAGAGAGACAATTGCTAAGGTGTTCAAAAGACCAGACACGGCAGTCTTTCTAAGACCCCTGCCCAATCAGGACATCAAAAAGGTGCAGGAGATTTTTACAACGACGGTGAACCTTGCATCAGATAAAATAAAAATAAATCAAGTCAAGGCAACCAAAACCGTTGTGATAGTTGACGTTCCCACTGAGGAAGACAGAGACAAAATACTCAACCATCAAAAACTAAAAAAGGTAGTTATGTGTGAACCACCTAAAAAGCAGAACCCCTTAGTAATCTTATATGATGTACCTACTGCAATAAATGAGAACCATATCTACGAAACAATAAACCAACAGAATTTTGAAGATATGAGTTTGGGAACCTTTAAAAGTGAATTTAAATTGCGCTTCAAAACTGGACCTCAAGAGCGTGATGTTGTGCACCATGTTGCCGAAGTCTCAGGGAACATGTGGCGCAAGCTCATCACTATGGGCAGAATCTACATGGGATTCCATTCCATTAATGTAAGAGACTATCTTGTAGTTCCTTGGTGTCACAACTGTGGTGACCTAGATCACGTACACAAACACTGCGAGCGAAAGCCGGCTTGCTCCAGGTGTGGCGCAGAAGATTACACCAGAAAAACCTGTTTCCCTTGCACACGAAGTGGAAAAAGAAGTTGTAATGCCACAGGAAGAAACTACCCTACACACAGGGTGCTAGAGCAAAGACTCATTTCGAGAACTGATTATGGCTGAGTCCACATCAGGTCACAGGAAGCCTAAGAGAAAGTCCCCGAGTAAAAGGGCAAGGGACGCGTTATGGCCCATCAGATTTAGGCAATTCTTGCAAAGAGTTTCCAAAACACAAATCGAAAAAGTAGACACGAGAGACGCGGGTGTACAAACGGACCCTTGTAGTCAGATAGATGCTCTCTCTCCATCAAATCGGGGACCAAGGTCTCCTGATGAGCTAGAACAACCAAAAGGGCATCCTGTGGTAAGAAGTTTTCCAGTGGTAAAGCAAAATGAAACGCCAGATAAACAGAGGTACAGCTTAACATTGTTAGCAGTACATGTTCCTCTACAAACCGTTCGACTCAGAACTCTCTGCCCCCCGGGGCTCAGCATTCATTTGCTGGGTACGGGCTTGGCGACTCCGGGGTTCCTGAGCTGGGGACTGGTAAGCGCCGCCAGTCCCCTGTCACTGTAAGCTCTGGGCATACTTCAACGACCACCGTGCGGCGCGGCGGTGGAATGTTGTGTGTCTCAGGGAGTGGGGGTCTTGGCTTGGCCGTCCGGATCCCGAGGATGGATTACACCTCTATAAACAACCCCTCAATCTCAAGGTGTGCTGCGCGCCGATGAGATGCATGGCTGTTGAGGTGGAACAGTCAGTAGCGGGCAACCTCTGGGGAACCTGCCGCACCTCAGTTGTATAAGGCTTACCTAGGCACGCGGGGCTCTGTCCAGATGGACTTCTAGTTCCCTAGCTGCTTGTGGGACCGAGATGGATCCTTCGAAATCCTCGTTTCCTCCTCCCAGCGGAAAGGGTGGGCCGCTGGAAGGTTCTAACACCCACTCTCTGAAGAGGGCTCGTGCAGTCAGTCCCCCTGACGGCAGCACATCTTTGAAAAGTGAAATTTATAGTAACAGAATGCATTCTGGTACTCAGAATGTGTTTCTCATTGAGAAACGGAAGGACGGCAGTTTTGAGAAGGTTTCGCCCTTCTATATACAGAAGGGTGTGGAGGGCATCTGTGGCTCCTTAAAATCAGTGAAGCGTTTGCGTGATGGGACCTTGCTCGTGGAAACTTCCACTTCCCAGCAAGCCACTAACCTGCAAGCTGCTAAATGCCTTGGGGAGTATGCCATAGACACTGAACTGCACAGCACCTTGAATTATAGCAAAGGTGTTGTGACATGCCGGGATCTAGCCGACATTCCCAAAGACGAACTGCAACGTGAGTGGGCTCCGGAAAGTATCGTTGATGTTCAACATATCATGAAGAGGATTGATGGCAATCTTGTGAAATCCGACTCTTTTATTCTGACCTTCAGTAGCACGAAACTTCCAAAACATGTTAAAGCTGGCTTCCTTCGCCTTAGCGTGCGCCCTTATTTCCCGTCACCAATGCGCTGCTTTAAATGCCAGCGTTTTGGGCATACCACCTTAGGGTGTGAAGGTGAAGCGACTTGTGGCAACTGTGGTAAGGCTGCTCATGAAGGAGTTGGTTGCTCGTCTCCAGCCAGATGTATTAATTGCTCTGGGAACCACCCTGTTTGGAGTAGGGACTGCCGAATATTTTTAGAGGAACGCAAAGTCCAGGAAATAAAAACAACCAAGCGTATCCCCTACGGTGAGGCCAAGAAGATCTATAAGTCGATGCAACCTCCCACATTTGCTACATCTTTCGCATTCCTGGTTCAGAAGCCTACTCCAAAAGTCGATGCCTCAACGCAGACCGAGGTGGTGAGTGTTGGCACTAACACCTGCAGCTGCCAGTGCACTTGCAACGCAGCCAGTGTTTCAGAGCCGGTAGCCCCTACTCGAACGGCAGACAAGGGTACAGTGGCGAACTTGGGCCAGCCCCTGTCGCCTCCAACAGCTGAGGCTGTTCCCAAGCCCAGTGCGCCACTTACCACGCCCAGATCAGCTCCCCCAAAGCCCACCAAACCACAGAAAGCTCCTGTACAGCAGCAACACTGGGTCAAATCCCGTGGTAAACCGTCTGACCATGCGGCTGTTGTTTTACGTGAGGCTTCATCTGACTCTTCCCCAGAGTTGATGGAATACGACGTATGTGTGGGGCAATCATCTCGCCCCACACCTGCCTCTCCACCTGCTGCGGTCTCCCCGCCCCATCGGAGAGACAGGATGAAGGTGCTACCCCCAACATAGATGGCTCCCATACTTCAGTGGAACTTGCAAGGGATCAGTACGCATGTGGAGGAACTTCGTCTACTCTCTCAGGGTAGACCACTATGTCTCTGTCTCCAGGAGACTTACTTCCATCCCTCATACTCCCCTGAGCTGGGAGGCTATACACTCCACAAAAAGGACGATCTGTGTGGAGAGAGAGCTAGAGGAGGTGTAGGTATTTTCCTCAGAACGGACTACCACTCCTCGCCTCTCTCGCTTATGACGACTTTACAGGCTGTCGCTGTGTCTGTGCAAGTACGTCATCCATTGACTGTCTGTTCACTTTACTTGCCCCCACATGACGCACTTGATGAAGTGGCCCTCACCAACCTTCTTACACAGCTCCCCCAACCGTTCATTATTTGTGGTGATTTTAATGCCCACAATGTGCTTTGGGGCTCTGCAATTACCTGCCCCAGGGGTAGAGCAATTGAGAGGCTTCTCCTGTCATCCTGTGCCTACTTGCTCAATGGAGGACAGAGTACTCATTTCTGCACAGCGACTGGGTCGTTCTCTGCCACTGATCTCTCGCTTTGCGCTCCAGCTCTTGCCGCCAGTGCTCACTGGGAAGTGGTCGCTGATTTGCATGGCAGTGATCATTTCCCCATCTGGATTCACCTGCCAGATGGCGTGGACCCCAAAAGGAGACCACCACGATGGGTGCACAGTGGAGCTGACTGGACACTTTATAGCCAGTTGGCCCAATTCGAACACTGTGCGACTGGTGGGTGGATCATATTACCGAAACGGTCCACCACGCCGCTGCAGCATCCATTCCACAGTCCACGGGCCCCCGGAAGAGGCCACCTGTGCCTTGGTGGAGTGCCGAATGCCGCTCTGCAATCAGGACCAGGCGTGCGGCTGTGCGTCGGTTCAAGTCTCGGTCGAATGCTGAGAATCTTGCAGTATTTCGGGTGGCGAGGGCAAGGTGTCGCCGCATTATTCGTGAGAGAAAGAAGAGGTCATGGCAATGGTTCCTGAACACCATTAATCGTTCCACCAAAAGTTCCATTCTCCATCAGGAGAATTTCTGGCAGAGGAGGGAGGTGCCCCATGGCTGCTGTAATGAATAATGGCACTCTCCACACGGATCCGCGAGACATTGCCCAGACTATGGCAGCGTATTTCGCCACAGTTACTGCAACAACCAGTCAGGATCCAGCTTTCCAGCGCCATAGGGCCGTTGCTGAGAGATGTAGTCTGGAGTTCCAATCCACCTCTCATGAAGTTTACAACTGCCCTTTTTCTATGTGGGAGCTGGATTCTGCACTGTCTGGAGCTCGTGACACATCCCCTGGTCACGACAGGATCCATTAGAGTATGCTATGGCACCTCACAATGCGCAACAAAGAAATCCTCCTCGCACTTTTTAACGCCATTTGGGCGTTGGGTCACTTTCCTGACACGTGGCGCGAGGCAGTTTTAATCCCTTTTTTAAAACCTGGGAAAGACTGCACGAGCCCAAGTAGCTACCGTAGTGTTGCCCTCACTAGTTGCATAGGGAAGACCTTGGAGCGGATGGTCAACCGCCGCCTTGTCAGGTTGTTAGAATCCCGGCAACTCCTTAGTCGCTTTCAGCGTGGGTTCAGGAGGTTTCGTTCCACCTTCGATAACCTTGCCCTCCTGGAGGCGGCTATACAAAAAGCTTTCCTACGCCGTCATCACCTTCTAGATGTATTTTTCGACATTGAGAAAGCCTACGATACCACTTGGAGGCGTCTCATCCTGGGGCAACTTCACGAATGGGGTTTTCGTGGTTGTCTTCCTCTTTTTATTCAGTCTTTCCTCTCGCCACGATATTTTAGATACCGAATTGGTGACGTCCTGTCTGATCGCTTTCAGCAGGAGAACGGCGTCCCTCAGGGTAGCGTTTTAAGTGTGACTCTCTTTGCCGTCGCTATTAATAGCATTACGTCCATAGTGAAAAGTCCTGTCCAGTGTTCTTTGTTTGTGGATGATTTCTCTTTGGTTTGCTCTTCTTCAAGCCTTGCAACGACAACTCGTCAGTTGCAACTTACGATTACACGTTTGGATGACTGGGCGCCGAAGAGTGGTTTTAAATTTTCCACCGAGAAGTCTGTATGTGTTCTTTTTAACCGTTCTCGTTCGATTTTAACCTTTCCTGAGTTGCGGATGAGGGACACTATTCTTACTTTTAAAGACACTGTGAGGTTTCTGGGGCTCTTTTTTGACTCGAAGCTCACGTGGTTACCTCATCTTAAAGACCTGAAACGGCGGTCACTTAAGGCTTTAGTATTTTAAAATGTCTTAGCCACAGTACACGGGGAGCTGACAGGACTTGTCTGCTCCAGTTTTACAGGGCGTTTGTGAGATCTCGGCTCGATTATGGGTGCACGGTGTATGGGTCTGCGAGGCCTTCTTACTTAAAGATGTTGGACGTTGTACACCATGGCCACTGGTGCATTCCGAACTAGCCCCAAACCGTGCCTCTGTGCAGAGGCTGGTGAACCGCCACTTCATAAGCGGCGACGGCTACTTACAGTGCGCCAGGCGTATAAAACTTTGTCCACACCATACACCCCTGCATACCATACCGTTGCTCAGCCTGCTCTGGCACAGTTATTTCATAACCGGCAACGTGCGATGCAGCCCTATGGGATTCGCGCACAGGATTGCCTCGCTGCGATGTCTATGGCTGGTCTTCGTGTTTTGTGTCGCGGTTGGAGCAGATCTCCACCTTGGCTCCTCCGGAGACCCAAACTTATTTTAGATTTGACTAATTTTAAGAAAGATCGCACACCAGATTTTACATTCCAATCTCTGTTTATTAACATTTTCGATGTGCATCACGGTTTCGCTGTCGTTTACACTGATGGCTCCAAACAGGAGAATTTCCTTGGCTGTTCTGTAGTGTTCCCTGCTCAAGTTACCCGGATTCGCCTCCCTGCTGAATATACCGTTTTCGCAGCGGACCTCCACCCGATCCTGAAGGCACTGGAGCAGATGAATCGTGTTCGGGGCCATCGGTTTCTTCTCTGCTCCGATTCTCTTAGTGCCTTACAATCATTGCAGAATCTGTACCCAACTGAGGAGATGGTCCAGATGATACATGACCAACTGTACTTGCTCCAACGGCGGGGTACAGAAGTATCCTTCTGCTGGGTGCCTGGTCATGTCAGCATATGGGGCAATGAACAGGCCAATCGGGCTGCCAAGGAGGCCTGCAGAGAGCAGGATGTGGTCCAGTGTCCTATTCGCTTGCAGTCAGTCATCGTTGCACTCCACAAGAAGTGCATGGAGTTGTGGGAGGACGAATGGCTGGCGGTGACGGCCAATAAATTCGGCCGTGGCGTACCGCTCAGGCTGGAAGAAGTGACCCTCACGCGTCTTCGGATTGGGCACTGTCCTCTCACACATAGTTTTTTATTACGGCGGGAGGATCCTCCGTTTTGTGATGCTTGTGGTGTGCACATCTCTGTCCGACACATTTTAACAGACTGCATTTTATACCGTGATGCACGGGCAGAAGCACAAGTTGATGGGGATCTGCCTTCTGTTTTAGCTAATGATGAGACGTGTGTGTCTAGGGTTTTTAAGTTTTGTGATGTGTCTGGACTCTGGCCTAAACTTTTAGGCTGGAGGTTTTAGTGTATTGCAGAGTGGCTGACTCCTCCCCTTTTTTCCTTGCGGTCAGCCAGCCACTTCCATCTGCTACATTGTTTTAGCTCCCTCTATCATTTTCTTCCTGTTTTGTCCATATTTTACTGCTGACGCTCTGCTTCATCCCATGCTTCGGTGTGGGTGAGCACATGTTTTTCAACGATTGTTACCCATGTTTTCTGTTTCGTTTTATATTCCTGTTCCGGGATTTTTCTTGACACCCGTCTCACTATGTTACTGAACGGGCGCTGAAGACCTTGCTGTCGTGCGCCCAAAACCCCTCTACTACTACTACTACTACTACTCAGAGCTGTCTGGGCATAGGTCCCAATAGGGTATACCCCAACCTAGAACATGCACTACAACTAGCGCGCCTGGAGGAGCCGGCAGTCCTCACCACAGCCCTGAGACATGTGGTGCGTGTTTGTCATGAATACGGTAGAGACGTCACCTTCTCGGTACATCGTACTTCCAGTACGGCAAGGGAATAGATGTGTTCTTAGATAAACAAACACAAGTAACCACGGCGTTGCTGGGGCGTAGATGCATCATCACAGCCGACATAAATGCGAAGCCCCCCCAATCGTTCAGTGGCATTCGTGATGATCGGGGAGAAAAAGCCGAGGAGACCATCATGGCGTCACAGCTAATGGTCGCCAACAAACAAGGAACCCCCCTTATGCAGGAGGTAGGAGCGAAGGCACGAACATCAATGTTAGCCTGGTCACGCGCAATCTCGCTATCAGAGGAACGAATTGGATGGTCTGGAACCAAGTAACAACCAGTGATCACAATCTAATCATATTCTCATTGCGAGATGAGGAATGCCACTGGGACATGGGGTGGGAGACACAGCTAAACTACAATAGGGCTGACTGGGATCGCCTGTCGATGGAGTGTGAAATACCGAAATTGCCAGAAGGTGACGAGAATATAGAACGATACGCCGAGGAATTGGTGAAAGCAGTTGTTAGGGTGGTGAAAGCCGCCGTACCAACCAGCAGGAGAGCCGTTGCGGCCTCTCCATCGGCATGGTCAACCGAATTAGGACAGATGCGCCAGTCTGTAAGCAGGAAAAGGAGGTACTACCAGCAGAGTGTTGTCTGGGAGGAAAAGCAACGTTGGTTGCAAAGATACAGGGAAGTGAAGGAGCACTTTCAACTGGAGCTTAGGGCAGTTAGGCTACAGAGCTGGGAGAAGTACGTTCAAAGCCAATTGGCTACAGACCCATGGGGCATTCCGTACGAGCTAGTACGGGAGAAGATTAGGTCACCCATGGTGTTGTCTTCTGTCAGGGACCAGGGCAGGATGACGGAAACCTGTCAGGAAACTGCTGAGATCTTCCTCCGGGTCCTACTGCCTGAAGATAGCGAGAATGATGGCTGCGAGGCGCAACAGCAGATTAGGAGACAATATCAAGAGGAATACAGGAATAACAACATGGTATATGCCTTCTCCGAAGAGGAAGTAGCTGCTCAGATAAATGCCCTTAAAAAGGGCAAGGCTCCTGGCCCAGATGGCATCACTGCAGAGGTGGTACAATTCCTGGCCCCCAGCTGCTGGCACCTTTCACAAAGTTATACAACGAGTGCTTGAGGCTCGGGAAATTCCCCCAAATCTGGAAAAAGGCTACTGCAATGATAATTAAGAAGGGCCCAAACAAGGACCCCAAAGAAAACCAAATCTTACAGGCCCATCTGTTTACTGGACCTACTGGGGAGACTTTTTGAGAGGTTTCTAGCAGACAGACTGGCAGCACACCGAGAACAGTGTGGGATGAGTGACAGGTTCGGTTTCCGGTCGGCAAGATCGGCATCTGACGCCATCGCCCTGGCCGCGGAGCTCTGTGCCTCAACCCCGCACAAATACGTGGTCGGCATCATGGTGGATATCAGTGGCGCATTTGACAACCTGTGGTGCTCCTCGCTCTTCTCCCGCTTGCGAGAGAAGGAGTCCCCGGGTCGTTATATGGCTGTCTTAGGAGCCATTGTGAGAATAGGGAGGTCTGACTATCGTCCCCTAGCAGGAGAATCAGTAAAAAGGTTACCAAGAGGTGTACACAGGGATCTGTCCTGGGTCGTTCTTCTGTGATATCAACATGGAACCCCTTTTGGACAACCTGCAGAACAGCGACGATGTGCTAGAGGGCGTAGCCTACGCAGACAACCTCCTTCTACTGGTTGGCCGTCGTAGCTGCGAAGACCTAGAACCAAAAATTGAGAGGGCCATATAAATCTTGAGTACATGGTGCCACACAGCCAAAATGAAGATCTCACTAAGTAAATCCACATACTTGCTACTGAAAGTACAACTAGCTAGAAATCCGACCGTGAGAATAAACGGCTCACCAGTTCTTCGGCGTCACGAGGCAAGATACTTGGGAGTAGTTGTCGATGAGAGGTGGAGCTATACATCACACATTGACACTGTAACACAAAGATATTTAGAAACACTGTAGAATCTAATAGCGATTGGACACAAACGATACCACCTGCCACCGGATTTTGACATCAATTGTAGGATACGGGCCAGAAGTCTGGGCTCACAGGCTCACGAGGGTCATGCCTGCCATGGCTGTAAGAAGAGTGCAGCGAAATATGCTTCTGAGATCAGTAGGGGCACGTAGAACAACTCCGGTGGGAGCGCTAAGAGTACTAATGAGGCTCTGTCCACTCGACATAAAGATTAGAGAACAAGCAGCATGGTAAAGGGTCAAAAAGGGAAACAGGGACAAAATAATTGAACTAATGGAGATTCACGTGGGGAACAAACTAGAAATCAGACGTGGGGGGGGGGGGGGGGTGAAGTTTTGGCAAGAACAGTGGGACAATGAAGACACTGGTCGCAGAACACACGAACATCAGGGAGCGACTACAATTAAAACATTTCAAACCTTCAAGAGGACTGCTGCACTTTCTTACGGGACATGGACCCTACCAAAGTGTGACTGTGGGGCCGCACCAGGCACCCCAGAACATGTGGTGTATGGGCGCCACCTCTTCGACAATGTAGCCGCACAACTTCAACAGCTACCAAACTATGACACGTATCACTTGCTCAGGCATGAGGACCACTACTCAATCTTGAATAAATTAGCAAATAAAATACCACACAAAGTCCTAAAGTATTTTCCTACGCAACAATAATTAGCATCTCACATTTGATACCGACATGACTTTGTGCACTTGTCTTGTTCCGCCGAGGAGTGGACTTGGCCAGCCACTCCACGGCTGGAATCCGCCACGTCTGGGATTAGGGGGAGGTGCACCTTCTTACCGATTCTGACACACACCGGATTCGACATAAGATTAAATATTAGGTTACATGTAGGATAAGCTAGGATAGTAACACTAGTGTAGTACTGCAGCGATGAACCACTCCGGCCAGCCCGGTGCCAGGGGCATGTTCACCGGGATTAGCTCGGCGAACACGGCCAGCAGTGTAGGTTTATATAAACGCTGGCACACCTGTAACGCTGCACATAAAGTAGACTAGAATAAGAAGCAAAAATAGTGAAACATTGGCAACCTAAGACATAGCAGTTGTTCCCATAGTGCATGAGTAAAAGAACTAATATTCTTAGAAATAAGCTGCAGTAATAATAATTGTATCGTATCAATTAGGACCCACTAATTGTTTTAGGTTGTGGGTTGTTCATGTATCATATGTATTGAAGAATAAAGAATTTTTTGTAAAGTCTAGGAGCTGATGCCTCAGATGTTAAGTCCCATAGTGCTTAGAGCCATTTGAACCATTTTGAACAGCAGTGTTACTATCAATACCTAAATGTTCTTCTGCGATTAAATAAATAGAAGATGTGAAATTTCCCTAGCGCTTATAGCTTTATGGCAGAAAAAGGTTCGTACATAGATCGGGAGCTGTTTCAGATTCAGTGCACAATTATAATCAATCCGAAAGTTTCATTATAACACACGCTCCCTTACGCAATGAAAGATTAAGCTCATGAAAGATTCTTAACGATATAAATACTGTTGCATTAGTTAGCTATTTTTTGATAACACTCATTATTTTACATTCTGTCGCGTCGTTCTATAGAAGTAACTCAGGCTTTAAGTTCTGTAGCACACCTGAATAACACTCCATTCATAAGATGTTTGTAGCAGAAGCCAGACTCGACACAGACTGTAAGCAAATTTCATTGAAATTAAAATGAACTCAAGATGTAGAAAAATACATAATTTTATAGTAAGGCGATTAAAATACTAACTTGAAAACACCCGAGTATGACAAAAGATAAGAGCCGTCGAAAATATTCCTTCTGATTCCTCAGCTTGTAACTTCGTCTTCTAGTCGCATTATTCCCTTCCACTTTTCGTACTTCTTGTATATTGCTCATAATTCCCTGTAGTGTACACCTACTTTTCTGCGGTTTTAAAACATTTCCGACCACTTAACATCAGAACTGGGACACTCAGATGTTTAGGACAGGTGATAGGGGCAGAGCATCGAGTGACATTATACTGAGTGCACTATCCGAAAATTACGTCGAGCAATTAAACAGAGAACCGACTCGTGAAGATAACATCTTGGACCTACTGATAACAAACGGACTCGAACTTTTCGACTCTGTAAGCGCAGAATAGGGAATCAGAGATCATAAGGAGGTTGCAGCATCCCTGAATATGGAAGTAAATAGGAATAGAAAAAAAAGGGAGGAAGGTTTATCTGTTTAGCAAGAGCAATAAGGGGCAGATTTCAGACTACCTAACAGATCAAAACGAAAATTTCTGTTCCGACACAGACAATATTGAGTGTTTATGGAAAAAGTTCAAGGCAATCGTAAAATGCGTTTTACACAGGTACGTGCCGACTAAAACTGTGAGGGACGGGAAAAACCCACCGTGGTTCAACAACAAAGTTAGGAAACTACTGCGAAAGCAAAGATAGTTTCACTGCAAGTTTAAACGCAGACAAAACCTCTCAGACAATAGCTATGATTATATGATAGCGGAACAAAGACTGGTAGCAGTTACTTATGTAAAATATCTGGGAGTATGCGTACGGAACGATCTGAAGTGGAATGATCATATAAAATTAATTGTTGTTAAGGCTGGTGCCAGAGAGAGATTCATTGGGAGAGACCTTAGAAAATGTAGTCCATCACCAAAGGAGGTGGCTTACAAAACACTCGTTTGACGTATTGCTGATCAGTGTGGGATCCGTTCTGTGGGTTGACAGAGGAGATAGAGTAGATCCAAAGACTAGCGGCGCGTTTCGTCACAGGATTATTTGGTAAGCGTGATAGCGTTACGGAGATATTTAGCAAACTGAAGTGGCATACGCTGCAAGAGAGGCGCTCTGCATCGCGGTGTAGCTTGCTGTCCAGGTTTCGAGAGGGTGCGCTTCTGGATGAGGTATCGAATATATTGCTTCCCCCTACTTATACCTCGCGAGGAGATCACGAATGTAAAATCAGAGAGAGTCGAGCGCGCACGGAGGCTTTCCGGCAGTCGTTCTTCCCGCGAACCATACGCGACTGGAACAGGAAAGGGAGGTAATGACAGTGGCACGTTAAGTGCCTTCCGCCACACACCGTTGGGAGGCTTGCGGAGTATAAATGTAAATGTAGATTTAGAACTGCCACTCTGCTGCGTTTACCTTTCCTGAAACGAAGTGACCGTCATTTAATGTATCTTAAATTTGTTTTACATTATTAATCGTCTCTGTTCTGGAACATGGATGCAAGAGCTGTCAAGTTCATTGTACGACAATTCTCGAATTAATTACCGTTGCTAACTTTGGGACTGTGTAAATGATATTCTTCATAAAAGCAAATGGTATGGCTACAGTGTTATAACTTCTACATAGTAAAGTGGATAATTGTTTTTTCGCTTTCCTCAACAACCTCAACCATTTTAGAAATTTTGAAGAAATTTTAAACATCCCATGTTCCTATCTTGATTGAAGCTCTGTCAAACTCTTCCTCTAACGCTGAATCCCTCATATCCATCAAATCGACACCTTTTTCCTCTTCCGCCATGACACTTCCTCTCTTTCGCACATTTTAAAAGAATTCACCTCGTAGATCATTACAGAGGCAGATCTGCTTCACACGAGTCAGCACAGTAACAGCCTGAGGGCTTCTGCCTGGTTGACAAATGCTCTTTTGAAGTAAGCGCTAACCAATACGAAGTCAGTCGATGTCTTGCTAGGAGACTTTTCTTTCTTTCTATGTAATATTCAAATTCCTTAGTCCAAACGTAAGAGTTTTAAACATAATCTCGAAAAATTTATCTGCGCCACCAAACTGCTGATGGTATTAGACCTTCTCCCACAATGTGTGACAAAGCACGTCGATTCTTTTTTTTTTTCAGCTGTTATGTTTTTCTTCTCCACAAAATTTTTATTTGTTTACTTATTATGCAAATGTTTTCAGTAGTGTCATTTCTATGGCATTTGCACAGCACCCAAAAACTCAAATATTAATTTAGGGCTTAGCCAAATTGACTTTACTATCCATCGGATTTGTTTGGCTGATTCGAAGACATTACTGTAATTAGTTTATCTAAAAGCTGTGCTAATTTTACACTCCAGATATTTGAAACTCCGTTATCATTGTTCAAACACTATGTGATCAAAAGTATCCGGACACCCCCAAAAATACTCGTTTTTCTTATTAGGTGCATTGCGCTGCCACCTACTGCCAGGTATTCCATATCAGCGACCTCAATAGTGATTAGACATCGTGATAGAGAAAATGGAACGGTCCGCAGAACTCACGGACTTCGAATGTGGTCAGGTGATTGGGTGTCATTTGTGTCATACGTCTGTACGCGAGATTTCCACACTCCTAAATATTCTTAAGTCCACTGTTACCGTAGTGGTAGTGAATCGGAACCGTATGGGACACGTTGTAAGAGGTCCATGATTAAGGAATGTATTGCTAGCGCACTCGAGCAGATGTAATTTCGATGGATTGCTCGCGCTGCCTGCGATATGTAAGCTATAAGAGAATCTCAGACCAAAGAACAGTATTGTATGCAGTAGAAACTGTGTAGCAGTAGGAATTAGTAGTTGCTAGCTGTCTGGTGTAGCGTGTTTGCTGGGTCGGTCGTGGGGAGCGATGGCGGAGCATGAGCGATTTAGTATAAGGTAAAAGCAGCCTCGCCCATATGTAGTATTGTTATATCAAGTCCCATATAAATGTTTAAAAAAATCTCTTAATAATAATCTTTTTTATATAAAAATTAACTTTTGACAATCATTCAGCTCAGTTTAAGAATTTACTAATTTCTCCACTCCATGATCATCCCGGCCGGCCGCGGTGGCCTCGCGGTTCTAGGCGCGCAGTCCGGAACCGAGCGAGTGCTACGGTCGCAGGTTCGAATCCTGCCTCGGGCATGGATGTGTGTGATGTCCTTAGGTTAGTTAGGTTTAAGTAGTTCTAAGTTCTAGGGGACTGATGACCACAGCAGTTGAGTCCCATAGTGCTCAGAGCAATTTGAACCATTTTTTTTTTATCATCCCGATTATTTTAAAGAAAAATCAGTTGTTTCCTTTTATACATGACAAATCTATCGGCCAGCATTGCACTGGGCTGAGCCAGAAAAATTTCTTATAGGAGCAGATATACATGCGTTATTGAGGTAAGAATTTCAATTTGTTCAGAATGATCTGTCAGGGCCATGACGCAGCACTGCTGACGTCCAAATTCACCAGTTTAGATTCACAGTCAGTTAATTATTGAAAGGTTATAAGTAAGTCACAATTTTATTAGGAAGTTAGCCACATTGTATTATTAGTAGGTTACGGAATTTATCTGTTGGTATGTTACGCTGAATGTGAATGTCATATAAATATTATTTATCTGTTGGGAGGTTATACTTTTTGTGGGGGGTTACACTTGTCGACAACCGGCCAGGATCGCATTTTTGTGAATTTCTGAGAAGTAGTCAGTTATATATCTGCTCTTATTTACTTAATGTTTAGTTTGCATCTGGCGCAACGCATTTACTAAGTTGTCATTTCTTTCACAGATCATCGGCAATTTATTGCTCTTTGTTGTTATTGTATTCGTTCCATTTTTGCTTTGTCTTTGTTTGATTTTGTACTTATTTTTGACTTGTGAAAATGCCACGAAAAACTGCCAACAGTACATCGCGATTGGCAATGAGTGAAAAAAGCCGACTTGAATAATTTGACCGATAATACTAGCGACACTCAGTGTCATAATGATAATCCTCTAATTACAGATAATCAGTGCGTACCGATCAATAGTAATGTTTTGGATCCTAATGATGAACAAACAAATTCAATTATGTCCACAGTAAATGTAACAATTGATGACGCGGCACGTTCCGTTACAATGAACGCTGTCCAGTTTGACACGCCTGATTTGCAAAATTTACGCAGCGAACAGATAATTGTTTCTAACGAAGGTGAACAATGTAGTCAAAATACGTCAGATTTATTTGTTTCCGATGTAGTGACCCACAGTGCACATCCAATTAGCAACCCTTTTCGTGACTCAGACAATGACCAATTGATTACACAAATCGTGACACATGCAGATACATCATCACACAGCACAGAAAATACAGTCCCTAATTTTGGCTGGGATCAAGTTATGGCATTATTGCTAAAACTTAATGAAAATCTCAAACAACAACTTAATGAAAATTTCAAACAGTTGAATGGAAAACACGACAACCTTAATGAAAAACAAAACACCCTTAATGAATCGAACAAACAACTTAATGAAAATTTCAAACAGTTGAATGAAAGCCACGACAGGTCGTTCACACAAATTAATGAAAAACTTGACACCTCTATTGAACAGCTTACCGAACAGATTACAGCCGTTGCGGAGCAATGTGATGAAACTAAAAAACAATTACGTGAGGAAATTAAGGCCTGTGCCAGAAATAATAATGAAGAGATACGCAATACACAAGCAGCCACAACGAAATTATTTAGAGATGAAATTAGTGCAATCGCTAAACAAAGTTCTGAAAACGCGACCCAGTTACGCGACGTGTTTAAATTGATGTGAGCAGAACTTTTACGCACACTCGATGCAAATGTCGACAAGAAATTTGAACAATAAAAAAGGCAAATTGACTAACGTTTTAATCACCACCTACAAAACAGTGAAACGCGTTACCGTACATTTATACAGGAACAGAACAAAGTAAAGAAACAGGTCATGGAAACAATTACTGCACAAAGACAGGAAGATAAGCGTAAATTGTTTACGAAAGCAGAAATATACGTAGACAACAACATTGCTGCAGTATGAGACGAAATCAATACTATCAAACAGTTGAACACCGAATTGCATGACAAAATCTCCGATCTTTAAAAAAAAAAAAAACACACACAGTAGACTATCATACAGCACTGACTGAAAAATTTGATGGATTGGCGAGGCGTATTGACGTTACCGAAAATAACAATGACAACAAATCAGACGATACGTTACCAATTTCTTTCAATCAAGCACCCGAATTCCAAAATTTACAGCAGACAATCAGTGAGATAAGTTCGTCCAATAATACATTGCGTAGAAAAGTGTCGTCGTTACAGCAAGAAGTGACAAAAATGAAAAATGTTTCAGCCTCTAACACGTCACAGCATACGCCGCATTGTGAACATTTGTCACATTCACACAGCCTGTATAATTTAGGTAATTTACAGAGAGTAGGCGACTTAGATTCCGAACAGACACAGACAAACAGATTATCATACTTTCCTGAACCTGTTCAGACACACAGAGACGAAATTTGGATTATAAGCACTTTTTATCCGTGAGAAAATTTAAGGTATTTAAGAATGACAGAACACAGATTCACCCTTTGAATTGGATACAGCAATTTAGTTTTGCTTTTCCACCGGCTTGGTCTGTAACGCAGAAACTAAAATTTATTTTCAGGGTGTAAACGACCTCAGGGGATTCATTACACTTCGATGAATATGTGCCGAAGCGTGCACAGGGACCCGAGTCGTAGTAGTGCTGTTTCTTCTTTAGTTTTCTGCACTGGTACCTAGTCTTTCACTATCCTTTATATCTATCAGCATAACTTTTCAACTATCGATCTATCTAGGGTTAGGAATGAGTAAAGAAAACCTGATATGACAAGCTTTACCTGAAAGTGACAGTTTTCATTAGATACTGCCGAAATGACAAGAAATACCAGCATAATTTTAATAACAGACAAACTTTTAATCATCAGTATGTGGAAAATTTTCAGCAATCGCAGACACATTTTGGCAACAATAGAGGTTTTTCCCCACAATAAGAACAAAACCAGCCCGTTAGCGTACTTAACGAACAATGTAGTCTGCAAGGTCAACCAAGCTTTAATGTTTCGCCTCCTACACGTATAGAGTCGGCTCCACCAAACAGGGACGCACCGCAACAAGGAAATCAGTACGTACAGAAAACACATCATTTTAATTCCTATCGCAACGCGCCGTATAGCAATGATTATTATGACAGACGTAAAAGTAATGAGCAGAATTTTCAGCGTAACAGTCGGTCTTACCAGCAGCAGAATCAACCACAACAACAGATTATCATTAATGAACGAGACAGTAGGTATCATCCCGAACCTAATACGCCAGGACGAAGTAACAGAACAGTACAAATAGTCGGAATGCCACAGCATCTTCCTGCAAATAACAGCACATCAGATAGAATTTGACTAGATACAGTACAGGTTGCATCCTCCAGCAACTTAAGCAATACTTCAGATACACAGAATCTTGTTCACGAAAATGTTATTACTTTTTACGACATCCGAGACACACTTTTCATGAAAAGCCAGTTATTCAAAAAGCCATTTTCCACCCTGTAATTGAAGTAAAGATTGGATCATCCACATTTCCAGCAGTAATTGATTCTGGATCACCTATGTCAGTTATAAATGAAGAAATATTCAACGAATGTAACTAAGAGAACACGTATCCTACGTTACCATTAGGCAAGACTAAAGTAAAAGGTCCCGGGTTCGATTCCCGGTGGGGTCAGGGATTTTCTCTGCCTCGTGATGGCTGGGTGTTGTGTGATGTCCTTATGTTAGTTAGGTTTAAGTATTTCTAAGTTCTAGGGGACTGATGACCATAGTCACTTAGTCCTCAGAGCAATTTGAACCATTTTTAAAGTAAAAGGAGCAGTATCTGGTAAAGGAGTAGATGTAAAATTACAGACACACTTATCATTTTGTATTGCAGGTCATACGTTCCACTCAAATTTTTCTATTGTTCCCTTATTGACAACAGACGTTATTTTAAGTAGAATTATTTTGTTACAACATGACGCAATCATTGGCTTTCAAAATTCCTATTTAATGTTAAAGGATCAAAAAGTACAACTGGCATTAGAATTTCAGCACGCTTTATCTGCAGATGAACAGGCAATTAATCGAACAGAGGTGATTTCTACATCGCGTAACACGGACTGTCATTCCACATTGTTCACAGATACGTCCGTACACAACTATAATACACCAGACGAAGCCGACTATGACGTTATGCAAATGATTTCTGATAAAGTAAAACAGAGCAGCGCAAATACAGATGACGAACGTACTCAACTATGCAATATTCTTTTAAGTCAGCCCCAGTTTCTGACAACGTCCCTGGTACTATGTCCGGTTTTATGTATGAATTTCAAGTTAAACAGCATGACACATTTAAAGTCAAACATTATCTTATTCCGTATATCCGTACACAAAATATTGTAGCTGACGCACTATCCCGTTCTCTCAGCAACAATCAGCAAGACATCGCATCAACTTCTGCCAGGCGTCATGTATATTCAACAAGTTGCATTTGAAAATTTCATTTCGTCGTCATTACGAGACATAGGACAAGAGCAGAGCCAAGACAACGTATGAAAAGAAATTAAACCAAATTCATTTGGTATACTAATTTAAGTTATGCACATTATGGAGCGTCCAATTCCCAGATCTAATAGAAGTATTTGTTACATCTTTGTCGCTGTTGAACTCACTTCGGAATTTGTTACCTTCACTCCGTTACGCAAAGCTACTGCTAAGGCTATTTCGAATGCATTTTTAAAACATTTTTTATTTCATGTAGGGCATGTATTGAAAGTAATTTCCGACAATGGACCACAATATCGAGCTGCGATATGGACACGTATGTTACGAGCTAGTCCGATCTACACTCCTGGAAATTGAAATAAGAACACCGTGAATTCATTGTCCCAGGAAGGGGAAACTTTATTGACACATTCCTGGGGTCAGATACATCACATGATCACACTGACAGAACCACAGGCACATAGACACAGGCAACAGAGCATGCACAATGTCGGCACTACTACAGTGTATATCCACCTTTCGCAGCAATGCAGGCTGCTATTCTCCCATGGAGACGATCGTAGAGATGCTGGATGTAGTCTGTGGAACGGCTTGCCATGCCATTTCCACCTGGCGCCTCAGTTGGACCAGCGTTCGTGCTGGACGTGCAGACCGCGTGAGACGACGCTTCATCCAGTCCCAAACATGCTCAATGGGGGACAGATCCGGAGATCTTGCTGGTCAGGGTAGTTGACTTACACCTTCTAGAGCACGTTGGGTGGCACGGGATACATGCGGACGTGCATTGTCCTGTTGGAACAGCAAGTTCCCTTGCCGGTCTACGAATGGTAGAACGATGGGTTCAATGACGGTTTGGATGTACAGTGCACTATTCAGTGTCCCCTCGACGATCACCAGAGGTGTACGGCCAGTGTAGGAGATCGCTCCCCACTCCATGATGCCAGGTGTTGACCCTATGTGCCTTGGTCGTATGCAGTCCTGATTGTGGCGCTCACCTGCACGGCGCCAAACACGCATACGACCATCATTGGCACCAAGGCAGAAGCGACTCTCATCGCTGAAGACGACACGTCTCCATTCGTCCCTCCACTCACGCCTGTCGCGACACCCCTGGAGGCGGGCTGCACGATGTTGGGGCGTGAGCGGAAGACGGACTAACGGTGTGCGGGACCGTAGCCCAGCTTCATGGAGACGGTTGCGAATGGTCCTCGCCAATACCCCAGGAGCAACAGTGTCCCTAATTTGCTGGGAAGTGGCGGTGCGGTCCCCTACGGCACTGCGTAGGATCCTACGGTCTTGGCGTGCATCCGTGCGTCGCTGCGGTCCGGTCCCAGGTCGATGGGCACGTGCACCTTCCGCCGACCACTGGCGACAACATCGATGTACTGTGGAGACCTCATGCCACACGTGTTGAGCAATTCTGCGGTACGTCCACCGGGCCTCCCGCATGCCCTCTATACGCTCTCGCTCAAAGTCCGTCAACTGCACATACGGTTCACGTCCACGCTGTCGCGGCGTGCTACCAGTGTTAAAGACTGCGATGGAGCTCTGTATGCCACGGCAAACTGGCTGACACTGACGGCGGCGGTGCACAAATGCTGAGCAGCTAGCGCCATTCGACGGCCAACACCGCGGTTCCTGGTGTGTCCGCTGTGCCGTGCGTGTGATCATTGCTTGTACAGCCCTCTCGCAGTGTCCGGAGCAAGTATGGTGGGTCTGACACACCGGTGTCAATGTGTTCTTTTTTCCATTTCCAGGAGTGTATATATCCAGGTATCACGCTTCTTCGAACCCTTCTTAACGACTGATGAAAGAAATTGGTAAACTATGTTGGATATACTGCCATAAAAGACATGTTGATTGGGACGCACACATTCTCTCATTCCAGGATGTAATTAACTCCATACCAAATGAATCTACTATGCTATCTCCGACTGTTATACTGAAAAATGTTGAACCACCTAACAAAATTAAAGAATTAGTATCTTTTCCTACATCTCGTCGACTACGCCACTATGAAATAATTGACATTGCGCTCAACAGCATCAAACGTGCCGCAGAGCGCCAGAGAAGACAGCACAAACAGGTTTGTAGACGCCGTGACTTTCACATTGGACAGAAAATATTAGTACGCGCACACTATTTATCCAACAGAGGAGAAAGCAGATGCAGTAAATTTGAGCTTCTATAAGCAGGTCCATATAGAATACGCAGCATTACTCACCCCAATGTAGTACATGTCGAAACTCTGAAAACCAGAAAAAGCAAGGGCAATCACCATATTTCCAGTATTAAACCATTTAATGAATGAACATACTCTATGATTTATCACACTGTAATGCCATTTAAAGACATTTATATGACCACTTACTGATGATGATTATATTCTTTTCTTGGCAAGTGCCCGGCAAGGTAAGGTTAGCAGGTCGCTTTTCTTGTCGTTAGACATCAGACCGTGCACATTTTCCATTTTTTGTGTATGTATGATTGTTTTCCTATCGAAAGTAGAACTTTTCTTGTTTTCCTACGAAAGTAGAATTTTTCTCTGTATGCACTATGAAACCCTTAAGATGTAACAGACACCAGTTGACTTTGACGTTTTTGTCTTATGACACCTCAATGTTTTGACTCTTCTACATTTTTTGCTTCTACATTATGATACTGTGTGTACATTTTTTACACTTGATAATTGTCTATGTTTTTGACCTACTACGTTTTCTGTCATGCTATGCTGTATGCTTAGTTATATCACTAGAAACAATTTTTATATAATGGGTATGGGATTTAAATGCAAGATATTAATCCATATTCATCATTTTCAGAAAGCAATACCGCGTAAAAGAAATAAATTAAACAAACCACAGTGGCTTACTATGAAATGGAAATTTCACCATCGGAATGAAAGAAATAAAATGCAATACCTTGCCATGAAGAGTAACTGGATCAGATTTAACAAACATCAACAAGAATATACTAAGCACACTGTATAATAGCAGTCTTAACTAATTATTTTTCTTTCAGAATACGAGGCGATTGATGCAGTCTGTCAGACAGAACTCCACATGTTAATTTTAATGATGAAATATGCTAGAAGTAAGAAACTCTATACTATGAATAATTGTACGAAGTTAATGGTAATACGACTAATGAATAATGAAGTGTCTATTTTTTGCAGATGTTAATATATGAGGAATATTGTAATATGAATAATGAAGTTTTTCTTTGCATATGACAATAATGATGAAGTTATGATGATATGAATAATGAAGTTTTTCTTTGCAGATGATGATAATGATGAAGTTTATATATTTACTATTAGTTAAGAAATGCTATGTAGTTATTTAAGTATTTGTTGCAGTTCCTTTTGTCAGCATGTCTTATGTCGCATAGTATAATGACTGAATGTTTTGGGAAAGACAGCTAGAGTACATACATACACTCCTGGAAATGGAAAAAAGAACACATTGACACCGGTGTGTCAGACCCACCATACTTGCTCCGGACACTGCGAAAGGGCTGTACAAGCAATGATCACACGCACGGCACAGCGGAAACACCAGGCCGTCGAATGGCGCTAGCTGCGCAGCATTTGTGCACCGCCGCCGCCGTCAGTGTCAGCCAGTTTGCCGTGGCATACGGAGCTCCATCGCAGTCTTTAACACTGGTAGCATGCCGCGACAACATGGACGTGAACCGTATGTGCAGTTGACGGACTTTGAGCGAGGGCGTATAGTGGGCATGCGGGAGGCCGGGTGGACATACCGCCGAATTGCTCAACACGTGGGACGTGAGGTCTCCACAGTACATCGATGTTGTCGCCAGTGGTCGGCAGAAGGTGCAAGTGCCCGTCGACCTGGGACCGGACCGCAGCGACGCACGGATGCTCGCCAAGACCGTAGGATCCTACGCAGTGCCATAGGGGACCGCACCGCCACTTCTCAGCAAATTAGGGACACTGTTGCTCCTGCGGTATTGGCGAGGACCATTCGCAACCGTCTCCATGAAGCTGGGCTACGGTCCCGCACACCGTTAGTCCGTCTTCCGCTCACGCCCCAACATCGTGCAGCCCGCCTCCAGGGGTGTCGCGACAGGCGTGAATGGAGGGACGAATGGAGACGTGTCGTCTTCAGCGATGAGAGTCGCTTCTGCCTTGGTGCCAATGATGGTCGTATGCGTGTTTGGCGCCGTGCAGGTGAGCGCCACAATCAGGACTGCATACGACCAAGGCACACAGGGCCAACACCCGGCATCATGGTGTGGGGAGCGATCTCCTACACTGGCCGTACACCTCTGGTGATCGTCGAGGAGACACTGAATAGTGCATGGTACATCTAAACCGTCATCGAACCCATCGTTCTACCATTCCTAGACCGGCAAGGGAACTTGCTGTTCCAACAGGACAATGCACGTCCGCATGTATCCCGTGCCACCCAACGTGCTCTAGAAGGTGTAAGTCTACTACCCTGGCCAGCAAGTTCTCCGGATCTGTCCCCCATTGAGCATGTTTGGGACTGGATGAAGCGTCGTCTCACGCGGTCTGCACGTCCAGCACGAACGCTGGTCCAACTGAGGCGCCAGGTGGAAATGGCATGGCAAGCCGTTCCACAGGACTACATCCAGCATCTCTACGATCGTCTCCATGGGAGAATAGCAGCCTGCATTGCTGCGAAAGGTGGATATACACTGTACTAGTGCCGACATTGTGCATGCTCTGTTGCCTGTGTCTATGTGCCTGTGGTTCTGTCAGTGTGATCATGTGATGTATCTGACCCCAGGAATGTGTCAATAAAGTTTCCCCTTCCTGGGACAATGAATTCACGGTGTTCTTATTTCAATTTCCAGGAGTGTATTAAGTACACGTGTCATTACTTGTTAGTTCGAAGTTTACTACTTTTCAGCATCATATACATTTTTTTCTTTTAGGTCAATAATCCATTTTGTATTTTTTTCCAGGAGAAGCTTTTCATGATATTAATATGCTATAAGCACTTAATTCTGCATCAAACCAGTCTCAGGACTGAAGACCACAACAACAACAACAACAACAAGCACTTAATTATGAGACCTGTTCTAATACTTGCATTTTTTTACCCAGTTGTGTCTATCATTTATGAACCCCCCAGTGGAGGGTTATGTAAGAGGTCCATGATTAAGGAATATGTTGCTAGCGCACTCGAGCAGATGTAATTTCGATGGATTGCTCGCGCTGCCTGCGATATGTAAGCTATAAGAGAACCTCAGACCAAAGAGCAGTGTTGTATGCAGTAGATCTGTGTAGCAGTAGGAGTAAGTAGTTGCTAGCTGTCTCGTGTATCGTGTTGGCTGGGCCGGTCGTGATGGAGCGATGGCGGAGCCTGAGCATTGTACTTTAAGGTAAAAGCAGCCTCGCGCATATGTAGTATTGTAATATCAACTCCCAAGTAAATGTTTAAATAAATCTCTTAATAATAATCTTTTTTTATAAAACAACTTTTGACAATCATTCATCTCAATTTAAGAATTTACTAATTTCTCCACTCCATGGTCATCCCGATTATTTTAAAAAAAAATCAGTTGTTTCCTGTTATACATGACAAATATATATGCGTTATCCGGCGAGCTTATTGAGGTAAGAATTTCAGTTTATTCGGAATGATCTTTCAGGGCCATGACGCAGCACTGCTGACGTTCAAATTCACCAGTTTAGATTCAGTCAGTTAATTATTGAAAGGTTATAAGTAAGCCACAATTTTATTAGGAGGTTAGTCACATTGTATTATTGGTATGTTACGGAATTTATCTGTTGGTAGGTTACGCTGAATGTGATGTCATATAAATATTATTTATCTGTTGGGAGGTTATACTTTTTGTGGGGGGTTACAATGTGCAGCACAAAAGCGCACTGGCCGACCTCGTCTGTTGACTGACAGTGACCGCCGACAGTTAACCCATTAAGTCCCAAATTAATTTTTTTTTAAATTGAATTTTTTATTCCTTAATTATAATGTAGATACTGTATGAACCACAATAAGTAAAAAAATAGCTAAAGAATATTTATCCATGCTGATATAATGGCCGTCCTCAAAAGAGGACACTGGGATCTAACAGTATTGTATACCATACTAAACATTATTCTAGTCTCACCTATTTATTTCTTGTGAATTGGCACAATCCACTTCACACACAGTGTTACACGGCATTCAACACAATATTTTTTGGTTCCCGTTGCATTTAGCTCTTACACATCTTGTTTGCGTGCTTCTTTTGTCAATCATATGACCAATTCCATCAAACCTGATGTCTGGTATCACTCTCAACTGAATTGATGGGTATTCCATTGGACGTCTAATATTCGGTCTTCCAGTGTCTCAATTTCAGGTAAGTAAATGTAACACCAAGTCTGAAATCCAGTAAATCCTGTGCATTTTTCCGATGTACTAGTCTGTAGAAGAGTCAGGCATTTACGTGTAATAGGACCCAGTACCATTTTTCCCCTCTTATTACCGTCGCATATTTTCCAACTAACCAGTCATGGTGGTGGCACCTCTCGTGTACGCGTTATACGACTTCAAAATGGCAAGTTGTTACACTCGTGTCTTCTTGCTTGCTTGTCTACTGTACCGCGTAGCTGTTCCCAATGGTTCAACTTTTTCAAGATTTGTATTAATTGTAACGCATCTGTTGTCGTGCCATCGAACAAATAGGACTTCACCATTCCTGTTGAACTGGTAGTCATAGTTTCCTCGAACTGTTTTTCAGTTCGTTGCTGCTCAGTAGTGTACAGTCACCGACTCGATTCTCTCTGATAGTCCCAGTTGCTCGAAAACCCAAATTTCTCAGATGAATCAGAAGATCTCTACTAGTGAAGAAATTGTCAAAGTACACACAATGATTCTCGGGTTTTTCAATGCAGTCCAACATGTTTAGGACTACTCTTGATCCCAATAGCAGGTCATCCCTTGCAGGATCTTTTGAAACCTTTCCACAATATAAATCATTTTGAAACACTAGCCACTTGCTCCACAAAGAGACCACAACTTATTTCCTAATCTAAGGGGCTTGCCTCGGATAAACTGTCCATCTGGAACTGTATTATTTACTAATGGGTAACATATTGATAAATATACTTACATAATACACTGTAAATTTCAAAGTAACTTCATATCCTGTAATTTATATATAAAAGAGGGGTTGTTATTTACCTCAGCAATAAAATCTGATAAAATTACCACGTTCTAAAAAGAAAATACATCAGCAGTAGCAGAGTTTCATATTGGAACGTGCAGCAATACAAATAACTGAAATGATAACACCAAGTCCCAGTGTCCTATTTCGAGTACATCAAATTTTATAACAATGGAAAACAATGGATATAACTCCAATTGAGCAAACAATGCAAGTAGTTTAAAAGACACATTGTTGACTATAAATAATCGCAAAAAGATCTTTGCCACGTATTACAAATATTACTAAATTGTCGATAAAGTAAATATCTGTAATAACGAAAAGTGTGCCATAGTATTCAATAATGAATTAATGGTAGGATTTATTGCTCTTAATTTCCTCTAAGCATACATTTTTTTATAAAAAGCATCAACAAATGACGTAGAACAATAATAGATGCAAATTAATAATTTATTGTGTGTTTATAAATAAATATGTGCTCTGTCCTCAAAATAGGACACTGGTACTTAATGGGTTAAAGTTCGTCGTAATGTGTAATAGGCGGACATCTGTCCCGACCATCACACAGCAATTCCAAACTGCATCAGGATCCATTGTAAGTACTACGACAGTTAGGCGGGAGGTGAGAAAACTTGGATTTCATGGTCGAGCGGCTTTCATAAGCCATACATCATGCCCGTAAATGCGAAACGACGCCCAGCTTGGTGTAAGGAGCGTAAACATTGGACGCCTGAACAGTGGAAAAACGTTGAGTGGAGTAACGAATCATGGTTCACAATGTGGCGATCCGACGGCAGGGTGTGTGTGTGCCGAATGCCCTGTCAACGTTCTCTGCCTGCGTGTGTAAGGCCAACAGTAAAATTCGGAGGCGGTGATGTCATCGTGTGGTCGTGTTTCCCCTTTCTCGGCCCTGGTGAATCCACGTGTTTACGCTGCTTGCCTTTGTCATGGCGTTAGGCAGCTAAAGGAGTCGTCATATCCGCTGCTGACTGTGATCTGTGAGCCCTTTGAATGGGTTTGAGCGGTGGTGGAACCCTGTAGTCGGCGACCTCTGTCATGAAAATGTTACTGAAAACTCATCTATGACTGCAAACAATACACACACAGGGCAAAACTACCACTAACATAATAACTACATGTTACAGTGGACTGAAGAAAATCTTGATTATAACAACCAAAAATTACTTACATGCTGCAAGAACAGCAGTATTCATCAGTAAATGCAATAAGAAACGACGTGATTGTCTAGTCCTTGTGTCAGCCTTAGTCACACACACCGTGTAAAGTATAAAATACGTCAACAACTTGGAGAATGAATCGCGAAAACACAGATAAAAGCAATATTCTTTACTAAATTTTTTTCGTTATGTGACAGATAGGATAAGAACTCATGAAATAAAACTCTACTTCACATGTCAATAACGAACAGCATACGGTGACCGATTTTTCACTCCACTATCGACGGCAGTCTTCGAGCACCAAGACCATCTCCTTGCTTCACAAAGATGCTCTGCCACCTGGTTCTTTTTCATTCATACTTGTCTGACCACAATGGAAGCCCCTGCGCCAGCAAGCCATTGCGTTATATCACAGTACGTTGTTGCAGTACACTCCTTCGAACTCAGCATGCATTTCATAACTGTCGCCATGTCTTAAAAACCGTGGTCTCTGATGTTGTAATGAATGAAGCAACAGCGTCTGGATCACTATTTCTTAATTAACGACTATCGATTTCCTTAGGCAATTCCGGCAAGTTGTCGTGTTTCACTATTTTATTTGTTATAGTTAAAATGTGTGTTTGTTCAGTATCGTATGCTCACAATACCTCACACATGCAAGCTTGTAGACACTATCCTGATGATTACACCTCTGATAAATATTACAAAACAGGTTCACATTTTGTAACTATGTGTCAGCTGTTTGGGAAACATAAGAATTTGGGCTTGACTAGGACTCCAACCCGAATTTGCCTTTTATCGTGAGAGTCGCCTCTACCACTTTGGCTATCCGAGCACGCCTCAGTGGTCGATCGAAACTTTCATACGTCACGCAGTCACATCCTTACGCTCGTACAGTTACATTACTGATGCATCCATATCTCTATGAGCAAAAACGGCGATATACGCTGAGTTGATACCTCCTAGCAGGGCGTCGAACCTCCTTTTCCTCGGAGCAGTGAAGCATCTCGACGTGTCGTGGACTCAACAAGTCGTTGCAAGACCCCTGCAGAAATATAGAGCCATGCTGCCTCTATAGTCGTCCATAAATGAGAAAGTGTTGATGGTGCAGGATTTCGTTCTCGAACCGATCTCTTGATTATGTCCCATAAATGTCAGATGGGACCATGTCGGGTTATCTGGGTGGTCAAATCATTCTCTCGAATTGTCGAGAATGTTCTTTAAACCAGTTTCGAACGATTGTAGTCCAGTGACATGTTTTAAAATATGAAATACATGAATGGCTGCAATTGTAGCTGAAAATAAGCATTTTCAGTCTATTAACGGTTCAGATTGATCAGAGGCTCCAGTCCATTTCATGTAGACATTGCCCCGAGTATTATGCCGCCCCCACGAACTTGCACTGTGCTCTCTTTGCAAGTTGGGTCTGTGCCACACTCTAACGCTGTAATCAGCCCTTACCAACTGAAATCGAGACTCGTCTGACCACGCCACGGTTTTCTAGCTGACTGCGATCCAACCGATATTGTCACAAGTCCAGGAGAGGCGCTGTGGGCAATGTCGTGTTAATAGCAAACGCACCTGCGTCGGTCGTCTGCCTATTAATACCAAATTTCACCATACTTACCTGATTTATTCGTTTGCCGTACGTCCCACGTTGATTTCTACTGTTGCTTCAAGCAGTGTTGCTTGTCTGTTGGCACTGACAACTCCACGCGAACGCCGCTGTTCCTGGCGCGTTAAACGGAGGCCTTCTGCCACTGCATCGTGTGTGGTGAGAGGTAATGCCTGAAAGTTGGTATACGTGGTACACTCTTGACACTGTCGAGCTCGGAATACTGAATTCCCCAACGATTTCAGAGACAGAATGTCACATGCGTCTAGCTCCAACTACCATTCCGCGTTTAAAGTGTGTCAGTTCCCGTTGTGCGGTCATAATCCCGTGAGAACCTTTTTCACATGAATCACCTGAGTAAAAATGACAGCTCCGCCAATGCACTACCCTTTCATACCCTGTGCACGCCTTACCACCGTCAGCTGTATATGAGCATATCACTGTCCCATGACCGGTTGTCCCTTCAGCGTAGACCTCACATTCAAACTTTGCGTAGGCTCACCATGTAATACAATAGCCGCCTTGGCTGAATTGCAACTCACAACGCCCAAATCTAGCTTCTGAAGTCTTCATCAGGATCAGTCAAACATTGCTACTGACAAGTACGTCCTCACACTCCTTATGTATTGGTCCTGAATTGCTGATTAAATGTGCAAGACCTCACATGTGGTTTCTGTAAATTAAATAATGCGAATACCGCGACTGTTTCGTAAACACTACACTCGTTCGTCCTCTGTTAGTATACTGCTGCGCGGTATGGGATCCTTGCCAGGTGGGATTGACGGAGGACATCGATAGGGTGCAAAAAAGGGCAGCTCTTTTTGTAGTACCAAGTAATAGGGGAGAGAGTGTGGCAGATATTATACGCGAGTTGGGATGGAAGTCATTAAAGCAAAGACGTTTTTCGTCGCGGCGAGATCTATTTACGAAATTTCAGTCACCAACTTTCTCTTCCCAATGCGAAAATATTTTTCTGAGCCCAACCTACATAGGTAGGAATGATCATCAAAATAAAATAAGAGAAATCAGAGCTCGAACAGAAAGGTTTAGGTGTTCGTTTTTCCCGCGCGCTGTTTGGGAGTGGAATGGTAGAGAGATAGTATGATTGTGGTTCGATGAACCCTCTGCCAAGCACTTAAATGTGAATTGCAGAGTACTCATGTGGATGTAGATGTAAATATGGCGTGAGTCCAATTTCGCGCCCATCCTTGCAAGTGCTTTGGTGTTAATAACAAACTAATATATCCATTACGGATGACGAACTCCAACTGTGATTTAAATTGGTTATCTATCTGGATATAAATACGCAACCAATCAATGTTTTGGACTTTCGCAGGGATCTAATGAAGGGTAGAGCCACTGGTTGTAACGCATCTGAAATGTAACGTCCACTGTTCAAACTGCCGTCAATACGAAGAAGAGGTGACCCAGACGTGTAAACGATGGCACCCCATACCATCACGGCGGGTGACACGCCAGTATGACGATGACGAATACACGCTTCCAGTGTGCGTTCACCGCGATGTCGCCAAACACGGATGCTACCATCACGATGCTGTAAACAGGACCTGGATTCATCCGAAAAAATTACCTTTTGTCATTCGCGCAACCAGATTCGTCGTTGAGTACACCTTCGTAGGCGCTCCTGTCTGTGATGCAGCGTAAAGGGTAACGGCAGCCATGGTCTCCGAGCTGATAGTCCAAGCTGCTGCAAACGTCGTCGAACTGTTCGTGCAGATGGTTGTGGTCTTGCAAACGTCCGCATCTGTTTACTCAGGGATCGAGACGTGGCTGCACGATCCGTTACAGCCATGCAGTAAGATGCCTGTCATCCCGACTCCTAGTGATACGAGGCCGTTGGCACCCAGCTCGGCGTTCCGTATTACCCTCCCGAACCCACAGATTCCATATTCTGCTAACAGTCATTGGATCTCGACCAACGCGAGCAGCAATGTCGCGATACGATAAACCGCAATCGCGATAGGCTACAATCCGACCTTTATCAAAGTCGGAAACGTGATGGTACGCATTTATCCTCCTTACACGAGGCATCACAACAACGTTTCACCAGACAACGCCGTTCAACTGCTGTTTGTGTATGAGAAATCAGTTGGAAACTTCCTCATGTCAGCACGTTGTAGGTGTCGCCACCGGCGCCAACCTTGTGTGAATGCTCTGAAAAGCTAATCATTTGCATATCACAGCATCCTCTTCCTGTCTGTAGCATGTCGTTTTCGTCCTGTTGTAATTTTAATGGCCAGTAGTGTAATCTTCCGGTGGGTAGTGATCATAATGTTTTGGCTCTTCAGTGTGTGTTTTGCATTGGTTTTCCTCGAGGAAGCAGCATCTGCTTGCTGACTGAAGATACGCTCGCTGATTCTTCGCTATTCATCGGCCGTGCCAATCCTGTCCGGCATGAATGCCTGCACTGGAGATGGCGCCACCAGATGCAGCGTCTCCAGTTCCGCCGGCACAGAGGCGAAGGCTTTCCAGGGCCGCGCGGCCAGATGCTATCTGCGTGCGCAAGCCCTGCCGGCGGGGCTCTTTGTACGCCGCGGTGCATTCCACTCACCTCGGCGCTACGCCAGGGCGACGCGGGGGCGACTCTCATATAATCCTCGAAAAGCGCGACAGTAGGTGATGTGCAGCGTTGTGTTTCTGTTTCATACTTGTTATTCGTCATTAAAAGAGGAAACAGTGAAGATAACGAAGACTGGTACAGCCTCTGTTCCAGGTAGACTTGTTCATTCACAACAGTAATATAGGAGTGGTCTTAAAAAATGTACTGGCTGTGTTCGGTGAACTTTTGGATAGTTTTTGGCCATTACAAAGTTCATTCGTCGTTTCTCTTAATGTGACACCACAGTCACTTTCAAAGATGAGACAGTAAGGGAGTGTTGAATGATGGAACATTTTTCAGACTTTTGACTCTAGCCAGCCCCACAATAGAAATATAACACATTTCTTATTCCATTTTTCAATGATGGCCTTCAATTTTTATGTTCTGTAGTCTTTTTCTAAAATTACAAAAATTACTCCTGGAAATAAAACCTTTTCCGAGTGAGTAAACATGTTCCAACGTAGAACAAGGTCATCTACCTAGGAGTAAATATCATGTACATTTTTTCTCAAGTCAGCATCTCTTTCCCTCCACACATACTGAAACATCCACTTAGAAAAAAATTATAATTGACAGTGCTGGTAAAGCCTCTACGTTATTTATTTTCAAACAGCTGAGCAAAACTGAACGTACTCAGACATTTCTCTCTTTACTTATTCTGATCAACACTAAACTGACACACAATATTTTTAGCGCAATGCAATCTGAATGGTTCAAATGGTTCTGAGCACCATGGGACTTAACATCTGAGGTCATCATGTAAGTAGGCTGTTTAGGTTTTTTTATTGGTAACGCCACATAGCGCTCTGTATGAAAAATCACTGGCTGTGCTGTGTGCAGTCAGTGGCTGGTTGGCATTGTTGTAATAGCGTTGGGCAGCTGGATGCTAACAGCGCGTAGCGTTGGGCAGTGAGGTGAGCCGCCAGCAGTGGTGGATGTGGGGAGAGAGATGGCGGAGTTTTGAAATTTGTAAGAATGGATGTCATGAACTGCTATATATATTATGACTATTTAGGTAAATACATTGTTTGTTCTCTATTAAAATCTTTCATTTGCTAACTATGCCTATGAGTAGTTAGTGCCTTCCGTAGTTTGAATCTTTTATTTAACTGGCAGTAGTGGCGCTCGCTGTATTGCAGTAGTTCGAGTAACCAAGATTTTTGTGAGGTAAGTGATTTGTGAAAAGTATAGGTTAATGTTAGTCAGGGCCATTCTTTTGTAGGGATTTTTGAAAGTCAGATTGCGTACGCTAAAAATATTGTGTGTCAGTTTAAGCACAGTCTTGTATAATTTTTCTAGGGGGACGTTTCAATCAGTCCCCTTGAACTTAGAACTACTTAAACATAACTAACCTTAGGACATCACACACATCAATGCCCGAGTCAGGATTTGAACCTGCGACCGTAGCGGTCTCGCGGTTCCAGACTGATGCACCTAGAACCACTCGGCCACAACGGCCGGCAACGCAATCTGACTTTCAGTAATTCCTACAAGAGAATGGCACTGACTAAAATTAACCTATATGTTTCACAAATCACTTACCTCACAAAAATCTTCGTTACTCGAACTACTACGAGCGCCAATACTGCCAGCTAAATAAAATATTCTAACTACTGAAGGCACTAAATACTGATAGGCATATAGTTAGCAAATGAAAGATTTTAATAGAGGACAAACAATGTATTTATCTTAATAGTGTTCAGAAGTCATTATATATATATATATATATATATATATATCAGTTCATGACATCCGGTCTTACAAATTTCGGTTTTCTGATGGACACACGTCCATATCGTCCTCTCTCAAAACTCTGCCATCTCTCTCCCCACATCCACAACTGCTGGCGGCTCACCACCAACTGCGCAACGTTACGTGCTGTTCACACCCAGCTGCTCAACACTACAATAGCAAATATCCAGCAATTCAAACCAGCCACAGACTGCACACACCACAGTCAGTGATTTTCACACGCAACGCTACGTGGCGTTACCAACATAAAAGCCTAAACAGCCTACTTACAATACTAATCGTACAGGAATGGATGGAAGCATCGTCAGAAAGGTGTTTTGTGACTTCGCATACCGATTTTGGGATAAAACTTAGTATTTTTGAAACATTTTAACTGTCATAGGTAAAGGGCATCATGGATACTCAGACTCGTATCTACGAGGGTTGCACAGAAAGTAATGCATCCCTTTTTTTTCAGCCGAAAACAATGCTTCGAATGCGAAACGTTACGTATGTATTATTTGAGTCTCCTGACTGAGCGCAGCAAGTTTCCTCACTTCTACCTGATAGCGTAGCTGTAGGACACTTTCAAAATGGGGTCTTTAGGTGATGTACGTTACAAGCAAAGTGCCATCATTGAATTTCTCACTGCAGAGAAAGAAACAGTGGGGAATTTTCACAAAAGGTAGCGCAAACTCTATGGAGCATCTGCTGTCGACAGAGGTACAGTTAGTCGCTGGGCACTGAGGGTGACGTCATCAGAAGGCGATTCGGCGAAGCTCCACGATTTGCAGCCGTGTGTGTAATTATCATTATGTTCGATAAAGAGTCGTTGAAGAAAAAAGAAACCCGTGCGTTACTTTCTGGGAAACCCTCGTATATTTCACAAACCTAGCTTATTAATCACAAATAAGAGACTCCCATTTCATGTTATCTTATTAGAAATACTATTTTATTTGTTTTAAAGTACTCTTTAACTTGATATACTATAGGCCATTAAAACTGCTACACCACGAAGATGACGTGCTACAGACGCGAAAGTTGACCGACAGGAAGAAGATGCTGTGATATGCAAATGATTAGCTTTTCAGAGCATTCACACAAGGTTGGCGCCGATGGCGACACCTACAACGTGTTGACATGAGGAAAGTTTCCAACCGTTTTCACATACACAAACAGCAGTTGACCGGCGTTGCCTGGTGAAACGTTGTTGTGATGCCTCGTGTAAGGAGGAGAAAAGCGTACCATCACGTTTTCGACTTTGATAAAGGTCGAATTGTAGCCTATCGCAATTGCGGTTTAGCGTATTGCTACATTGCTGATCGCTTTGGTCGAGATCCAATAAGTGTTAGCAGAATATGGAATCGGTAGGTTCAGGAGGGTAATACGGAACGCCATGCTGGATCCCAACGGCCTCGTATCATTAGCAGTCTAGATGACAGGCATTCTGTAACAGATCGTGCAGCCACGTCTCGATCCCTGAGTCAACAGACGGGGACGATTGCAAGGCAACAACCATCTGCACGAATAGTTCGACGACGTTTGCAGCAGCATGAACTATCAGTTCGGAGACCATGGCTGCAGTTACCCTTGACGTTTCATCACAGACAGGCGCGCCTGCGTGTGTGTACTCAACGACGAACCTGAGTGCACGAATGGCAAAACGTCATTTTTCGGATGAATCCAGGTTCTTTTTACAGCATCGTGATGGTCGCATCCGTATTTGGCGAAATAGCGGTGAACGCACATTGGAAGCGTGTATTTGTCATCGCCATACTGGCGTGTCACCCAGCGTGATGGTATGGGGTGCCACTGGTTACACGTCTCGGTCACCTCTTGTTCGCATTGACAGTAATTTGAACAGTGGACGATACATTGCAGATGTGTTTCGACCCGTGGCCCTACCCTCCATTCGATTCCTGAGAAACCATTTCAGCAGGATAATGCACGACCGCATGTTTGCAAGTCCTATACGGGCCTTTCAGGATACAGGAAATGTTAGACTGCTGCCCTGGTCAGCAAATTCTCCAGATCTCTCACAAATTGAAAACGTCTGGTCAATGGTAGCCGAGCAAGTGGCTCGCCACAACAGGACAGTCGCTACTCTTGATGAACTGTGGTATCATGTTGAAGGTGCATGGGCAGCTGTACCTGTACACGCCATCCAAGCTCTGTTTGACTCAATGCCCACGCATATCAAGGCCGTTATTACGGACAGAGGTGGTTGTTCTGGGTATTGATTTCTTAGGATCTATGCACCCAAATTGCGTGAAAATGTAATCATATCCCAGCTCTAGTATAATATATTTGTCCAATGAATACCAGTTTATCATCTCCATTTTTTCTTAATGTAGCAATTTTAATGGCCAGTAATGTAATTTGTGTAGAGCATGTCATATGTAATAGGCGTGACCAACGCAGTAGCCCATTATCTCTGTTGACTTTTCTAAACGAATATACTTTCTGAAAATACAAACATATTTGTTATTCTCGCCTTTAATTGTGATTTATCTATTTCTGCTACATCCTAACGTGGTTCCTGTAATTCGAAATGTTTTTAGAGTTAAAATTATGGGTTTCTAGCGCTAGTGATACTTCCTGATCTCTGCCTGTTACACAAGACGGGACAAACATCCCAAATGCAAAACATCTTTTTGGACACACGGAAATGTATATACACTGATGTATCATAATTTCATATTTATTTCAAGTTGTTCGGTTCAATTTTAAACATTTTTTGTCTTCATTCCTGCAGCTACCCTTAATCCAATGACTACATTCATTCCAAATACTTCGTGATTTAAAATGATAAATGTGCGAGAGTTTCCCACGAGTCGCACGGTTCGATTGGTATTTGAAAGCTTCACAGTCGTGAAAATCTCGTCGATACTGTATTTATTCGTATGTCTGTTAGAGTATCACTCAGCTGCACACCAATTATCAGTATGTGAAATCAGACTAAGCGGAAGTATTATACAAAAGCGCCGCGCGGAGTAGCCGTGCGGGTAGAGGCGCCATGTTACGGTTGCGCGGCCCCTTCCGCCAGAGTTTCGAGTTCTCCCATGGGCATAGGTGCGTGTGTTGTTCTTAGCGTAAGTTAGTATAAGTAGTGTGTAAGCCTAGGGACCGATGACCTCAGCAGTTTGGTCCCTTAGGAATTCACACACAATGAACATATATACATATCCAAAACCAGTTTTGTACATTTTGCAATTGACGCTGTTGGAAACTAAACTAACACAAATTTCCATTTCAAGAAAAGTGAAACTGTTAAGACATTAACGAAACTCAGTTAATCTGCAGATATGCTTCCATAATAAAAAGACGTTCTTCCCTTTCAAGGTACAGGACGGTACAGAACCGACGCAGTATGGCTTAACTGTTCTCACGTTATATAATTGGTTTAAAAATATATCTAATTTTACTTGCCATAAAATTGTGTGTCTGAGGAATTAACACTATATTCCAAATGACTTTGATTTACTATAAACGCTTAAGTATGTAGAGCTAGAAACATTTACAATTTCTGTGGAAAACACAGCTTCATGTCTACCAACAATAAAAAAATGTGGGATATGGTGGGAACTGCTCAGACGGTCTCTAATGTGCATTCCTTCAAGTGATTCTAAAATGAGTCACTAGACTAAACTACTGACGAAAAAAACCATTTTACGTTCTTAGGTACAAAACTATTCCTCACCAAGCTTGTCATTATGCTTTGTGGACAAGGCGGGATTCACGTTTTCGTGTCATCAACTACGGGATCTCTTTTGTCTATTTTGCTCTCGTATACTGATCAACATTATTAAAAATTGCTGCAGAAACATGGTAAAGAGATGGGAGAATATTGCATCAGATGGAGAGCAGTTGATATGCACAGATTCAAGACACGCTTAACTCGTTACTTGGGTTCAGTTAACCTGATTACAGTCGAAAAAACGCTAGTAATTTAATCACTAGCAACTCGACCACAATTCTTTCCCCAGCCTTCTGTACTGAACTGGCCTGCTACCAAACTCATACTGCGTGTGCAATGATGGAACGATGGCAGACGTCAATCATCTACTTTTCTGGTATCCCGTTTCTGGCGCTCAACAAGATGAGTGTGTCACGAACTCACAACGCATGCGAGTCATCTCTTAAATACGCTATCACTGCTACACTGAAATTAAGTATGATAATAACAGTCACCTATCACGACAACAACAGAACATGAAGTCGACATTCCAAGAGTTGATATTTTCAGTAGTAGAATCTGTCGAAGGTGGTTTTTAGTGAATCAAGGTACTTCGTGATTGTACGCTATTTAAGGGTCGATAATTCTAAGAAACTGACGGATGCAGATGTAACCGGGCGGTGCTGAGCGGTGATAAGGCACTGGTCTTCTGAGAGACCCTGGTAATATCCCGTTTGGCCATTCGGTTTCAGATTTCTCGTTATTTCTCTAAATAGCCTCCGACAAGTGCCAGCGAAACGGCGCAGGTCAAGGAGGACGGGCCTGGTGCCGTAAGCACGCTGCATATGATGTCTAAGGTGAACATATATAGGTGGACCGGGCATTTATTTGCGGACAGTTTCAGAGTAAGTGGCATGTTCATGCCACGAGAGCGAAGCAGTCGTGTATAGCGTCTGTGGAATAGTCGACTTACGACAGTGACACTAGTATCTCTGAACTTGTGTATCTTTGGCTCAGTGATTGAGCGGAGAGCAGCTGAGTGTTGGAAATGAAGTAAGATGGCAGAACTTTCAGCGTAGTGCATACTGGCATCTTTTGAAACCAGTTGTTATGAATTATTAACGTGGTGGAAGGACTTACAGACGCAGCATTTATGAAACGGGGAGAATGGATTTGCATTGTGGATATGTTTTTAAGGTAATAATTTTTGCTGGCGCGTACTGATAATCTTAACGATTCTTGCAACAGAACAGTACATCCCCCCCCCCCCTCACGTTTGTTTAAGTCATTTCAGTTTAATTCATTCTAATTTGCATTATCGTGAAAACATTGCCTTGTAATAATTTTGTAAAAAAGTAAAGGTTTTGGTTTTCTCTTAATTTTATGTTCTTGTGAAATAAGAGTTTAAAATACAGCATTGTCATTATAATGAAAGGATTAGTATTTTCAAGGAAGAAGATTTTTTAGTATAAGAAAATTATCCTATCCTTTCTCCCAGTAGTTTAGTTGTACTTTAGCATATTTCAGCTGGCGTGATTCCTTCATGCTGTGCTGTTACTGCTGATTATGCTGTAATTTTTCAGACGAGATTCTTTTCATATTTTGTTGGTTCTCTCGTTCCTCTTCTCACGTTGCCATTGCGCAAATTCTATGCATTTTCTTTATCATTCAGATTTTTAATGGACCAGTGCACTGTATGAGTTTCATAGTGTTGCTGCGTAATTTCAGTGTTTCGATTTTTTTTTGGCAGTACACAGTTTGATTTTGGTGGTGGTTTTAGTGTAACAGTTTTTGTTTAATTTCCTGCACTGTGACCGCGCCAGATGGAATAGTTCATTGTGAAGTATGGCTGGGTTTCTTTATCGTCAGTCCACGTATTGGCCAACGGGGTAACAGTCAAGCTTATGCATGGACACTCTATCACCGCGACTGTGCGGACACTGGACTTTTCACATGCCATGTTGTCTAGAGTGCACCATGAGTATCTTCATTCAGGGGAAGTAAACACCGTCGCCAGATTCAGTTGCCGTCAACATTAACGTCTTAACCTCAGGGATCGCTATTAGCTATCGCTAGCAGTTCGAGTGGACAATGATATAACACATGCTCAGAGGTTACAAAAATGGTTCAAATGGCTCTGAGCATTATGCGACTTAACTTCTGAGGTCATCAGTCGCCTAGAACGTAGAACTAATTAAACCTAACTAACCGTAGGACATCACACACATCCATGCCCAAGGCAGGATTCGAACCTGCGACCGCAGCGGTCACGTGGTTCCAGACTGAAGCGCCTAGAACCACACGGCCACTGCGGCCGGCGCAGAGGTTACAAACTGGTCGCAGACCTCCTGCGTGACTTAACATCGCAACTAAGTGGCAGACAGACCACACTGCGACAGACTACTCGCCAATTTAGTGCTGGACAAAAAAGTCCGGTAACAGCCTTTCTGAGAACCAGTCGTAAAATTTTCCTTTTTCAAATTTTTTTCCGAGGTGAAAAATAAAACTTTTTCGTTTTGTGACAAAACTGTCAAATGTCGGTTTACAATTTTGTGCCAACTCTGTCACGACTAAGTGACAATTAATTTTTGCTGGGAGTATCGGATATTCGCTGTTTCGGTGGCGGAGAGTGTGTCCAGAGACCTCCGCAGTCCCGTTAAGGTTGGCAGAAGGCTTTTCACTGTGTCTCAACAGCAGGGAATGACCACGCCCAGGGTGGTAGACATTTTCCGCGGAAGTGGTCCTGTTTTTGAGTTATTTGTTGTGGACAGTTTCTGGCGTTAATTCTCTTGCCACAGTGATGAACGTCGACGGTCGCCAAAGCTTTCCCCTGAGGATCCTTGTGGGTAAGATTTGCTTTGCTGTCCACACATCAAGTAGGAGTCCCATCGGCGCTACTCTGGTGTGAGGAAGTTCGTTGCTCCCCTCCATAAGTAAAGACTGTACAATCCCAAGTAATTGCGCCCACCGTTACAGCGCACTGCAGCCGATACTCACCAACGGATGGAGGCTGTTGTAAACCAGAATTAACCTGCTTGTTGCTAGGTTTAAGTGGGGAGTATCTGTCGCTTTTCTCTGTTTTTACGTAGAGAAGAGGAGGTATTGGGTCAGCGGATTGGCAGTAGCATTCAGTATACCCACTCCCCTCCCTACAACGTACCTACGGTTAGGCGCCCCGTAAATAACGAGTATAACGAGCAGCATTTTTTCCAAGCACCGTTTTTTAAGACGTAAGATACGTAGAGGTCTTAACGAGTTTCAAACGCTGACAAGTTTTTATAGCAGGAATAAATGGGGCACAAGCTGTTGAGCTGTATTTCGACCGTTTACGGGTCTGTTAATTGTGTCGTTATTCATGCTGATTTTGTCGCTGTTTATTTTAACTGCGTTTTACGTCCAGATTTGGAACATTACATACTTCGCATTTAATTTTCTCAGGCCCTAGATCGGGTGGTCATGGGTCCTCTGTCTTCACGACTGGCACCTAACTTTTTTTTTCGTGCTTTTCTGCTGTCCTGGCACACATGGAAAATCTTCACGCAACAGTACGGTAGCACCCATATACAGTAGTCGAAACAAAATTACACAGCCGGGCAGTCTGAAGCGCCTTGCCACGGTTCGCGCAGCTCCCCCCATCGTAGGGGCGATGTGTGTGTGTGGTTTTCCTTAGGGTAAGTTAGTTCAAGTTAGATTAAGTAATGTGTAAGCCTAGGGACCGATGACCTCAGCAATTTGGTCCTATACGAACTTACCACAACCATCAAAAATAGGCAACCCACTGGTAATACGTAGTACGATAATTAGTTTCCTTACTTTGAAGGGAATTACGACTTAACAATCCATGCTGAGTTGCTAGAAGTGTACGTCAACATTGCACCATCAACAGCAGAGTGATTAGTTGGTGCAGACGCTTCCTGTGATATCGAACAAGTCTGAATGACGAAGAACGATGTGGCAAACCACCTCTGTGTGAAGAGCCTGGAATAAGGAGATAAGTGGAGACCAGTCTGTTCGAGAGTCAGCGTGTGACTATCGAGGTGACAACTAAAATCAGTCATGGATCAGTTTTCGACATTATTCACAATATTTTGAGCATAAAGGCCGCCGCCCGCTGGGTTCCACAACTGCTCACACCCGATCCAAAAGCCTCACAAACCGAGACACGACAATACAAATGACTTCCGCAGCAGCCTAATTAACATAGTCCTGTGCTGGGCGTATCGTTATGATTCCGAGATAAGGGAGTAGTGCAAGCAGTGGAAACGCGTGGGCTTCCATCCGCCGAAGAGCAGAACCATCACCGTGCCACGTGATGCTTTTTGGAGGACTGCCTTGTATCATGCCAACAAATTATACTCGGAGAAGGCAAGTCATCAAATGCAGATAATACCAAAATCTCCTGATGAAATTATGACATGCTGTCGAGACGAAACGTCGCGGAAAGCTGTCCAACATGGTCTTTTTGGTTATGGACAGCGACCCAGTTTATTCCGCACAGCATACAAACAAACAACCGCTTTTTCTGGCTATGAAACTTTATCTCACCAGCCATATTCTCTTTATTAATCCACCTAGCGACTTCTTCCTCTTCTGTCAGATGAACACTGCATGAGAGGCACTTCCAGAATGGCGGTGAGGTGAGTCGCCCATTCGGATCTTCGGGTAGTACACAAGAGGGTATTGTCACCAGAAGAAACAAAACTGGCGCTTTACTTGTCGGAGCACGGAGTATTAGACCTTTAATGGGGTAGGTAGGGTAGAGAAATTAAAAAGAGAAATGGATAGATTGCGGTCAGGTACAGTGGAAATCAATGAAGTGGATCTCCAGGGAACAGTACTTGCGGACAGTTAGGGTTATAAACAAAAAGTCAAACAGGAGTAATGAAGAGTGTGTCTAGTAATGAATAAGAAAAATGGAATGCGGATAAGCTTACTATGAACAGTGAACACATTATGGTAGCCGAGACACCAACACCACCCACAGTGGTACAGACTAATAAGCCTTATAGGTCAGCAGGTGATAAAGAGGTTGTAAGAATGTATGATGAAGTAGAAAAATATTCGAATAGTTAAGGGAGACGGGAAAGTAATTGTGATAGAGAACTAGAATTCGATAGCAGGAAACGGACGAGAAGAAAGAAAAGTAGAACATGGGCTGACGGAGAGGATGAAAGGGAAAGCCGTCTGGTAGAATTCTGCACTGAACACAGTTTAATCATTGATAATACTTGACTAAAAATCACGAAAGACGATTGTGTACGTGGAAGAAACCCGAGGCAAAGGAAAGTTTCCGCTAGATTACATAAATTAAGACAGAGATCTTTAAACAAGATTTTAAAATGAGAAATATTGCCCTGGGTAGATGTGGACTCTGGCCACAATAGTTGCTTATGAACTGCAGATTAAACTGAAGAAATTGCAGAAACGTAAGAAATTGAGGAGATTGAACCAGACGCTGTTGAGGATTTCACAATGAGCATTAGGGAAGGACTGACTGACACTGAAGAACACATTAGAAGAAGAAGAATGAGTACCCTTGCTAGACGAAATAGTGATGGCAGCAGAGGATCAAATAGTCGAAAAGGCTAAATCGAGTATAAATTTTTGGATAACGTGTGAGATATTTAATCCAACCGATAAAGAAGAAAATATAGAAGTACAACAAATGAAATAAGCAACAGGGAATACAGGATTCTAAAAATGCAATTGACTGAATGTGTAAAGAGGCAAAACAAGAATCTATAGACGAGAAATCCAACCACATATAACTAGCGAAATGACAGATGTAGCGCATAAAAGAATTAGAGAGACATTTGGAGAAAAGAAAAACAGCTATATGAATAACAATGTAGAAGGGAAGGATGAAACGGGGAAGGAATACAAACAGAGTTTATACAAGGGACACAAACATGAAGATAGTTTTGTAGAAAATCAATATGAGGTAGGAGCTATGATACTGCGAGAAGAATTTGACAGTACTCTGAAAAACATAATTCGAAGCAAGTACCCTGGAATAGACGACAGTCCTTCAGAACTATTGACGTCCTTGCAGAACCAGTCCCGACCTAGTATGCAAGATTTATGAATCAGGCGAAAGAACCTCGGACTTCAAGAAAAATATAATAATTCCTATTCAAAAGAAGGCAGGTGCCGACAGCTGCGAATATTACGAAGGAATCAGCTCAGTAGGCCATGGTCGCAAAATACTGAAACGAATTATTTACGGAAGAATGGAGAGAATGGTAGAAGCCACCCCAGAGATCAATTTCGGTTACAGAAAAATGCAGGAAAACATGAGGCGATACTGAGCCTACAACACCTCTGGCAGAAGGACTGAAGAGAGGCAGACCTATCTTTATAGCATTTGTAGACTTAGGGAAAGCTTTTACCTGTGCTGACTGGAATAGAAAAATTGAAATTCTGAACAAGTGTAAAATACAGGGAGCGGAAGGTGCTTATATCTTTTTCAGAACCCAAACAGCCGTAATCCCCCCCCCCCCCCCCCCCCCCCCCATGAACCATGGACCTTGCCGTTGGTGGGGAGGCTTGCGTACCTCAACGATACAGATAGCCGTACCGTCGGTCCAACCACAACGGAGGGGTATCTGTTGAGAGGCCAGACAAACGTGTGGTTCCTGAAGAGGGGCAGCAGCCTTTTCAGTAGTTGCAGGGGCAACAGTCTGGATGATTGACTGATCTGGCCTTGTAACACTAACCAAATGGCCTTGCTGTTCTGGTACTGCGAGTGGCTGAAAGCAAGGGGAAACTACAGCCGTAACTTTTCCCGAGGGCATGCAGCTTTACTGTATGATTAAATGATGATGGCGTCCTCTTGGGTAAAATATTCCGGAGGTAAAATAGTCCCCCATACGGATCTCCGGGGAGGGGGGGGGGGGACTACTCAAGAGGATGTCGTTATCAGGAGAAAGAAAACTGGCGTTCTACGGATCGGAGCGTGGAATGCCAGATCCCTTAATCGGGCAGGTAGGTTCGAAAATTTAAAAAGGGAAATGGATAGGTTAAAGTTACATATAGTGGCAATTAGTGAAGTTCGGTGGCAGGAGGAACAAGACTTTTGGTCAGGTGAATACAGGGTCATAAATATAAAATCAAATAGGGGTAATGTAGGAGTGGGTTTAATAATGAATAAAAAAAATAAGTATACGGGTAAGCTACTACAAACAGCATAGTGAACGCATTATTGTGGCCAAGATAGACACAAAGCCCATACCTACTACAGTAGTACAAGTTTATATGCCAACTAGCACTGCAGATGACGAAGAAATTGATGAAATGTATGATGAGATAAAAGAAATTATTCAGGTAGTGAAGGGAGACGAAAATTTAATAGTCATGGGTGACTGGAATTCATAAGTAGGAAAAAGGAGAGAAGGAAACATAGTAGGTGAATATGGATTGGGGCTAAGAAATGAAAGAGGAAGCCACCTGGTAGAATTTTGCACAGAGCATAACTTAATCATAGCTAACACTTGGTTCAAGAATCATAAAAGAAGGTTGTATACATGGAAGAATCCTGGAGATACTAAAAGGTATCAGATAGATTATATAATGGTAAGACAGAGATTTAGGAACCAGGTTTTGAGTTGTAAGACATTTCCATGGGCAAATGTGGACTCTGACCACAATCTATTGGTTATGAACTGTAGATTAAAACTGAAGATACTGCAAAAAGGTGGGAATTTAAGGAGATGGGACCTGGATAAACTGAAAGAACCAGAGGTTGCACAGAGTTTCAGTGAGAGCATAAGGGAACAATTGACAGGAATGGGGGAAAGAAATACAGTAGAAGAAGAATGGGTAGCTTTGAGGGATGAAATAGTGAAGGCAGCAGGGGATCAAATAGGTAAAAAGACGAGGGCTAGTAGAAACCCATGGGTAACAGAACAAATATTGAATTTAATTGATGAAAGAAGAAAGTATAAAAATGCAGTAAATGAAGCAGGCAAAAAGGAATACAGACGTCTCATAAATGAGATCGACAGAAAGTGCTAAATGTCAAAGTAGGGATGGCTAGAGGACAAATGTAAGGATGTAGAGGCTTATCTCACTAGGGGTAAGATAGGTACTGCCTACAGGAAAATTAAAGAGACCTTTGGAGAAAAGAGGACCACTTGTACGAATATCAAGAGCTCAGATGGAACCCCAGTTCTAAGCAAAGAAGGGAACGCAGAAAGGTGGAAGGAGTACATAGAGGGCCTATACAAGGGCGATGTACTTGAGGACAATATTATTGAAATGGAAGAGGATGTAGATGAAGATGAAATGGGAGATATGATATTGCGTGAAGAGTTTGACAGAGCACTGAAAGACCTGAGTCAAAACAAGGCCCCCCGGAGTAGACAACATTCCATTAGAACTACTGACGGCCTTGGGAGAGCCAGTCCTGACAAAACTCTAACATCTGGCGAGCAAGATGCATGAGACAGGCGAAATACCCTCAGACTTCAAGAAGAATATAATAATTCCATTCCCAAAGAAAGAACGTGTTGACAGATGCGAAATTACTGAACTATCAGTTTAATAAGTCACAGCCGCAAAATACTAACGCGAATTTTTTACAGACGAATGGAAAAACTGCTAGAAGCTCACCTCGAGGAAGATCAGTTTGGATTCCGTAGAAATGTTGGAACTCGTGATGCAATACTGACCCTACGACTTATCTTGGAAGCTAGATTAAGGAAAGGCAAACATACGTTTCTAGCATTTGTAGAATTAGAGAAAGCTTTTGACAATGTTGATTGGAATACTCTCTTTCAAATTCTGAAGATGGCAGGGGTAAAATACAGAGAGCGAAAGGCTATTTACAATTTGTACAGAAACCAGATGGCAGTTATAAGAGTCGAGGGGTATGAAAGGGAAGCAGCGGTTGGGAAGGGAGTGAGACAGGGTTGTTGCCTCTCCCCGATGTTATTCAATCTGTATATTGAGCAAGCAGTGAAGGAAACAAAAGAAAAATTCGGAGCAGGTATTAAAATTCATGGAGAAGAAATAAAAACTTTGAGGTTCGCCGATGACATTGTAATTCTGTCAGCGACGGCAAAGGACTTGGAAGAGCATTTGAACGGAATTGATAGTGTCTTGAAAGGAGGATATAGGATGAACATCAACAAGAGCAAAACGAGGATAATGGAATGTAGTCGAATTAAGTCGGGTGATGCTGAGGGAATTAGATTAGGAAATGAGACACTTAAAGTAGTAAAGGAGTTTAGCTATTTGGGGAGCAAAATAAATGATGATGGCCGAAGTAGAGAGGATATAAAATGTAGACTGGCAATGGCAAGGAAAGCGTTTCTTAAGAAGAGAAATTTGTTAACATCGAGTATTGATTTAAGTGTCAGGAAGCCGTTTCTGAAAGTATTTGTATGGAGTGTAGTCATGTATGGAAGTGCAACATGGGCGATAAATAGCTTAGACAAGAAGAGAATAGAAGCTTTCGAAATGTGGTACTACAGAAGAATGCTGAAGATTAGATGGGTTGATCACATAACTAATGAGGAGGTATTGAGTAAAATTGGGGAGAAGAGGAGCTTGTGGCACAACTTGACTAGAAGAAGGGATCGGTTGGTAGGACATGTTCAGAGACATAAAGGGATCACCAATTTAGTATTGGAGGGCAGCGTGGAGGGTAAAAATCGTAGAGGGAGACCAAGAGATGAATACACTAAACAGATTCAGAAGGATGTAGGTTGCAGTAGGTACTGGAAGATGAGGTAGCTTGCACAGGATAGAGTAGCATGGAGAGCTGCATCAAACCAGTCTCAGGACTGAAGACCACAACAACAACAACATCCACAGCGCTATTAAGATTTAACAAAATTGAGTTTATTGAGTCCACTGTATTATTTATCGCTAGTTAATGGCTGTTCATCTTTGAATTACTGAATGAAGGGGAGAGGGAGGCTTAAACGAAACCGAAACAGTATTCCACATAATGTATCGTGTAAACTTCTGGGTAAATCCCGGAAAATATATCAGATATTATTTAAAGAAAGTTTAAGTTTCCACAACAACAACAACAGCCGTTATAAGAACCGAAGGACATGAAAGGGAAGTGTTAGTTAAGGGAGTATGATAGGGGTTGTAGTCTCTTACCGATGTTAGTCAATTTGTACATTGAGCAAGCAATAAATGAAACCAAGGAGAAGTATGGAAGGGGAGTGAAAGTTCAGGAAGAAGAAATAAAAACTGTGAGGTTTGCCGATGGAGCTATAATTCTGTCAGAGGTGGCAATGGAATTATAAGAACAGTTGAATGGTGTAGATAACATCTTGAAAAGAGAATATAAAATGTATAACAACATCAGGGAAACAATAGTGGTGAGAGGTAGGATAGTTAAATAAGACGCTAAAAGTTGTTCATGAATTTTGCTATTTGAGCAACAAAACAGCTGACGGAGGTCAGAGCAGAGAGAAAATAAAATTCGTGTTAATAACAGAAAGAAAAACGTTTCTGGAGAGGAGAAATTTGCTAACGCCAATATAAAAATAAGTGTTAGTGAGTCTTCTCTGAAGGTATTTGTCTAGAGCGAACTCTTAAACAGAAGCGATACGTTGACAATGACTAATTCAGACAGGAAGAGAACCGAAGTTTTAGAAATTTGGTGCTACAAAAGAATGTTGAAAATTAGATGAGTAGATAGAGTAACTAATGATGAGTTGCTGTTGAGAATTTGGTTGGTTGGTTGATTCAGGGGGGGTATCCAACGGTGAAGTCATTGGTCTCATCGGGTTAGAGAAGGCTGGGGGAGGAAGTCGGCTGTGCCATTCCGGCATTTACGTGAAGCAATTTAAGGAAACCACGGAAAACGTAAATCAGGATGGACGGACGAGGGATTGAACTATCGTCCTCTCGAATGCTAGCCCAGTATTTTAACCATTGCGTCGCCTCGCTCGGTGGTAAATTGGGGAAAAGAGAAATTTATGCCACAATTTCGCTAAAAGAAAGGATCAGTAGATAGGACACATCCTGAGGCATCAGGGAATTGTCAGTTTGGTTATGGAAGGAAGTGTGTGTGCGTGCGCGCGCGCGTGTGTGTGTGTGTGTGTGTGTGTGTGTGTTGGGGGGACTTGGTAGAGGGTGACAAAGGCCTGAGTGCACTTACTAGTTTCAAATGGACGTAGGTTGCAGTAGTATTCAGAGCAAAGAGACTTGCAGAGTAGAGACTAGATTGGAGAGCTGGATCAAAGCAATCTTTGGACTGAAGACCACAACAATCACACCTTCATAAATAGCACGCATAATTGCAGGACACGTCGGCCTCGCTTTAGCAGCCTCTGTAATCTAACATCAGGCAGAGGAAGATTGCTTGTTACTAATACCGTGTAGTGGCAGCTCAAGAAGTGAGTGTCACTTGTTGCGATGCAGGGAGCTGGGATCGTGTTGTGAACAGGAGGCTGAGTACGGAGAGTGGGTGAGTGGCCCAGTTTATGCTTTAATATTTATTTGTCGTGTAAAGATAAAAGAGCTATAAATGTCTTCAGACCTGTGATCGGACGCCTAGCATAACCGTGCATGCCACGAAGAAGTGCTGTACCTCGTAAGTGAGACTTGACGTCGCTCCACAAGTCAGTGCCACGGTAGAATACTGTGCCGGCGGCATCAAAGAAATGAGAGGGGCGCTGTAAGCGTACAAGTTCCGTGGCGCAGTGCGGCTTTCACGTCAGCACCCTGAGCCCGTCACGTACTGCCGACGGTGGTCCACAATGTCGGGTGTTGTGGAAAATTTTGGAAATTTGTGGTAAGGCCTATGGGACCAAACTGCTTAGGTCATCGGTCCCTTGGCTTACGCTCTACTTGATCTAACTTAAACTAATTTACGCTAAGGACAACACAAATATCCATGCCCGAGGTAGGACTCGAACCTCCGACGGGGCGAGCCGCGCGAACCGTGACAATGCGCCATAGACCGCACGGCTACCCCACGCGGCGTATGTTGTGGAGACTATGCCCTGGTCGGACACCAATAATCGACGCTGGAACTCAATAGACTGTCATCCTCTCTGCCTTTAGCGACGTGAACAGAATGGCAGCGTGACTGAATGCGTCATTGAGCTGCGAAAGCATCATTACGTAAAGGGATAAGCCCATGCCTATGATGTGGTGGCTCTGAATGTATGATCGCATTTGCACTCATAATCATACCTGTCAGCGCTTCTTGCCTCACTGTGGTGCTTTAGTATTTTGGGTCGCCGAGTTCAATTCTTTTTACCTACGGTGATTCTGCAGTGGTACTCAGGCGGTGAAGTAACTTAACATTACCTCACAGTGCCTTGCTATGTAACAGTGCAACGCTTGCATTTCTGTCTGCTTCGCTCTGACGTCTTTTGCATTGGCGGTACACCTTGTTAACATTCCTATTGGCATTGCTATCCTCAGTGAAGGCGAAGAAACAAGACCTGTAGGATGGAATGAACGTTCTAATGACTACAGAATATGGAGTGAGGGTAAACCGAAAAAAGACGAAAGTAATGAAAAGTTGCAAAAATGAGAAGAGCGAGAAACTTAACATCAGAATTAGTGATCACAAAGTACATGAATCTAAGGAATTCACATACCTTGGAAGCAAAATAAACCGCGACAGACGAATGAAAGACGATGTAGAAATCAGAGTAGCACAGGCAAAGAGGGTCTTCCTTGCCGAAAGAAGTTTACTAGTATCAATATTTTTGGAAAGAAATTTCTGAGTATCCGCTACACAAGAATGTTGAAAATTAGGCGGCCCAGTAAAGTGAGGAATGAGAAGGCTCTCATCATAATGGGCGAAAAAAGGAATATATAGAAAACACTGACAAGAAGAAGGGACTGGATGATAGGACATGTGTTAAGAAATTAGGGGATACCTTCACTGGTAGTAGTGGGAACTGTACAGGGTAAAAACAGTAGGGAAAGACAGAGACTGAGGACGTAGGGTGCAAGTGTTAGTCTGCTCGAGAACGAATTCTGTTGGTCGAAAACAAAACGAGTCGCCAAAGACAGTAACAGTGAACAAGCAAAGATGTTTCTAGAATCTTTTATCGAACGATCAATACTGGTTACAGCATATTCGCTTACTGTGTAGTATGTACACTCCTGGAAATGGAAAAAAGAACACATTGACACCGGTGTGTCAGACCCACCATACTTGCTCCGGACACTGCGAGAGGGCTGTACAAGCAATGATCACACGCACGGCACAGCGGACACACCAGGAACCGCGGTTGGCCGTCGAATGGCGCTAGCTGCGCAGCATTTGTGCACCGCCGCCGTCAGTGTCAGCCAGTTTGCCGTGGCATACGGAGCTCCATCGCAGTCTTTAACACTGGTAGCATGCCGCGACAGCGTGGACGTGAACCGTATGTGCAGTTGACGGACTTTGAGCGAGGGCGTATAGTGGGCATGCGGGAGGCCAGGTGGACGTACCGCCGAATTGCTCAACACGTGGGGCGTGAGGTCTCCACAGTACATCGATGTTGTCGCCAGTGGTCGGCGGAAGGTGCACGTGCCCGTCGACCTGGGACCGGACATCAGCGACGCACGGATGCACGCCAAGACCGTAGGATCCTACGCAGTGCCGTAGGGGACCGCACCGCCACTTCCCAGCAAATTAGGGACACTGTTGCTCCTGGGGTAGCCCGCCTCCAGTGGTGTCGCGACAGGCGTGAATGGAGGGACGAATGGAGACGTGTCGTCTTCAGCGATGAGAGTCGCTTCTGCCTTGGTGCCAATGATGGTCGTATGCGTGTTTGGCGCCGTGGAGGTGAGCGCCACAATCAGGACTGCATACGACCGAGGCACACAGGGCCAACACCCGGCATCATGGTGTGGGGAGCGATCTCCTACACTGGCCGTACACCTCTGGTGATCGTCGAGGGGACACTGAATAGTGCACGGTACATCCAAACCGTCATCGAACCCATCGTTCTACCATTCCTAGACCGGCAAGGGAACTTGCTGTTCCAACAGGACAATGCACGTCCGCATGTATCCCGTGCCACCCAACGTGCTCTAGAAGGTGTAAGTCAACTACCATGGCCAGCAAGATCTCCGGATCTGTCCCCCATTGAGCATGTTTGGGACTGGATGAAGCGTCGTCTCACGCGGTCTGCACGTCCAGCACGAACGCTGGTCCAACTGAGGCGCCAAGTGGAAATGGCATGGCAAGCCGTTCCACAGGACTACATCCAGCATCTCTACGATCGTCTCCATGGGAGAATAGCAGCCTGCATTGCTGCGAAAGGTGGATATACACTGTACTAGTGCCGACATTGTGCATGCTCTGTTGCCTGTGTCTATGTGCCTGTGGTTCTGTCAGTGTGATCATGTGATGTATCTGACCCCAGGAATGTGTCAATAAAGTTTCCCCTTCCTGGGACAATGAATTCACGGTGTTCTTATTTCAATTTCCAGGAGTGTATACGTATTTTAAAGCACAGGAAACAAGACGTAATGTCAGGAAAATGAAAGAGCTGAATAAGCAGCCACCTTTCAAGAGAGAAACCAACTCCGAGTCTCATGGTCATAGTTAGCTTTTCGAAATGAAGACTTTATAATCACGCGTCGTACCATTCAGCATCGTCTCTCAGCTATGAAGTGAACATGACAATGCTCCACAAGGAAAAAAGGAAAACGGAAACGCCGCGATAGTCGTGTCATCCTCATCATATATATATATATATATATATATATATATATATATATATATATATATATATATCAGTTCATGATATCCAGTATTACAAATTTACTCTTTCTGATGGACACACGTCCAGATCGTCCGCTTTCAAAATTCTGCCATCTCTCTCCCCACATCCACCATTGCAAGCGGACCACCTCCAACTGCCCAATGGTATACGCTGTTCACATCCAACTGCCCAACATTACAATAGCAAATATTCCAACAATGCCAACCAACTACAGATTTCACACAGCACAGTCAGTGATTTCCATATACAGCGCTACGTGGCGTTACCAACATAAAAACCTAAACAGCCTACTTACAACCTCTGTCATCGTTTCTCACCGTCGAACGATTTAGGGACCCAACGTTCGATCACGTGTTCTGCACGCGACAAGGATGGCATACGGCCACAGAAAGATACATTGATGCTTAACACGACAGCAGATCCTGGACTATCAGAGAGAGAGTAGCTTCTTTTGTCCAAGGCTGTAGCGGTTTTCTCGAACGAAGCAGGTATGCTCCAAGAATGCCAGTATGTTCTGCCACATGAGAATGATAGTTGTTCACATACTGATCTCCCATCTACAGTGGACGTAAATTATACTGATGTTTTTTTCACTTAAGAGCCAGGGAACTTGCTCACGCCGTGAGTTTTGTCCTTTCACAACTTCACTCTCAGTCCACTGTAATGTAACACACAAACAGGAAAAAAAGGTAAAATCACAAGCAATAGCGGGTGTCAACAATCAACGTCATGACGCTAAACGAAAATGGAGACAAACATAACAGTCATTAACGGTGCTTAAGGTCACAATGGGAAACAAATCAATAATGAAGAGAACATCAGATTCAGAAAATGTTCAAATGGCTCTGAGCACTGTGGAACTTAACATCTGAGGTCATCAGACCCCTAGAACTTAGAACTACTTAAACCTAACTAACCTAAGGACATCACACACATCCATGCCCGAGGCAGGATTCGAACCTGCGACCGTAGCAGTGGCACGGTTACGGACTGCGCGCCTAGAACCGCGAGACCACCGCGGCCGGCTGCTATCTATCGGATTTGTTCGAGACTTCGCACATGTGCAGAAGAAACATCAGATTTGAAGCACCTAAAAGGACAATCACCTAAATATATTAACGACTGTAGGAAGAAATTTGGATATTATTTATTAAACAACTTTTGTATATATAGGTTTTATGCAACCCACAACGCCTTCAGATACCATGCACAAGATGTTAATATTTTCTTGTTCGGAATATGCAAACTGTTAGTCCTACACGAAAAGTTAACAGGAACATTTTGTAGAAAATTTAATGCAGTTAAAATTTGTACTGGAATATGCTTTCCATACAGGCTATATTTTTCGAGTTATTCACGAAAAACGTACAAAAGTTACCTTCAAACCCGTTTTTCTTGAATAACTCTAAAATCGTATCCTACAGTTAAAACGTATCCCTGTACTATATTAAATTTTCTCCAGAAACGTCCAGTTTATTCTTTCTGTAGTACTAATAACTTGCACACAGCGAGTGATAATGAAAATCTCACATTTAATTTCTGAAAGCGTTGTGGGTTTCCGAAAAACCCTTCGGAAGGGAGAGCTTAATCACGCTGTATAGTAACGCACTTCCAGAGACCAAAATATAAATAATAATAGTTGCATGGAGATCGTCGAAATCATTGACTTCGACGCTGTGCAAAGTACTGGTACAGCTCCAGTTAAGAGCTCCCTCTATGCATAAGAGAGAGAGGATCTCCTGTCCAACAAGCAGGAACAGCACACTTGGGAAAAACGAAGCTTAGGTTTTGATGTCCCATCGACTTCGAGGTCATTAGAAGACGGAGCACAAGCTCGCATTACGGCAGATGGACTATGACTTCTTCACGTGGGATTTGCTTCTCACCGCGAAGCACGCCAAACGAGGCGTCCGTCATAGTTGCTGCACGCTCTGAAGAGACCAGCTGCATCTCACGTTCAGTGCTCCTCACCGTGATTTGCGACCACGGCGCTCTGCGGTGGCAGTTGCCAGCTGCGTCTGGCGCGCAAATCGCGCAGCCTGTTCACGGCAATGGACGTTTTAAAATAGCTGCGTTAACTCTGTTAGCAATCGTCGAACAGGTGTGGATAAAATCGCGAAGACATTTCGGTATAGCCGGTGGTTTGGACAACGAATCGCTGGTAGAGGAACACTACGTATGCTGCACAATAAATTGAAGTTCATACTAGAGAAGGTTATTCATCAAATCAGTTGAATGTCGATTGATATTTTCAGTTTTAAACTGAATATATAAAAAGGTTGCAGGCGGTGCTACGGACTGTACGCAGCGCAGCAAGACTGCGTTGCTTGTGTATAAGAACCGTCATAGAGGCAACGGATTAGCGTGGCATTATTATCTTTTCGAGGTGCATGTGGTAAATTCGGAAAACCGAACTATGGTGACGTTTTTACCAAAGGCGTCCAAACAGGACCAGTGTACTGTAACTCTTTTCTTGGCTACCCAAAGACAGACACTGGTGTACATCCCATTTGGAACGAAGAATGTGTATGGGGCAGCGTTTCTGCCGAAAACCACCCTTGTCTAATGGTGCGCCAGTTTCTGTGCTGCTCGCGATTCGATGCAAGACGCCGATAGATCTCAAGTGGAAGCTACTCGAGCACCTGCCCTAAAGTCCTGATCTCTCCCTATGCGATCATCACATCTTCGATCCTTTAGAAAAGGTCTTGAAGGGTCGACGAACCTGTCGGACGAGGTTGTGTAGCAGGCGGTTACAGCTGGTCACGGTGTTTCACTAACTGGTATCTTCAACCCAGTGCTGTCGGTGGATGATTTCCTCAATACTCATCGCGATTTTGCCTGATTGACATATCAGTCCGGGCCTGTACGGTTTTCGAAAGGGAACATTCTGATTGTCTCTTATACATTACTCGTCTTTCTATGTAGCTTACTCCTATTGATCGGCCCTTGTTACAAAATCTAATGTCAGTTTCATCACGCATAATTACCATATTTTCGATATTATACTGACTTCTGTCACCCTGAAGTAACGCGTACCTCATCTCATAGGTTTCAAATCGAGATTTGTTTATAAATGTTGTTCGAATGGAACGGGGGATTTAAAAAAAATGGTTCAAATGTCTCTGAGCACTATGGGACTTAACATCTGAGGTAATCAGTCCCCTAGAACTTAGAACCTCATCTCATAGGTTTTAAATCGAGATTTGTTTATAAATGTTGTTCGAATGGAACGGGGGATTTAAAAAAAAATGGTTCAAATTTCTCTGAGCACTATGGGACTTAACATCTGAGGTAATCAGTCCCCTAGAACTTAGAGCTACTTAAACTTATCACACACATCCATGCCCGAGGCAGGATTCGAACCTGCGACCGTAGCGGTCGCGCGGTTCCAAACTGTAGCGCCTAGAACCCCTCGGCTACACTGGCCGGCAATGGGATATTTCTCCGACGGTGTTTACTATCACTGAAAAGAGATGTAGTAGCAACATATAAACATATGACAACTCACAAAACCAAGAGATAGATACGTATCTTTTACACAATGCTTCATAATAGCAAAAACTTACAGTGTGTAACTGTTGTTTACTTTTTGACGTATTCCGCCACTGGGAAACCATTCCAGTAATTGACCTGTGCAATAAGAAATGCAGCAAATACATTATTTATAATAAATGACATCGATTTTTTGACTTAACAAGAGTGTCTCAGAGTCTTTTAGAAAACATAAAGCGAAAAAAACCTTCGCAAGTAACCAGTCAAACGCATGCCATCTTTGCGTTCCTAGTTCATGTTTCTATCTATTACAACGTGGTTTCAGCACAATAGTATTTTCTAACTTATGTGCCATACAATCATTAATAAAAATATCTGAAGGCTAGAATCATTTATGACATTTAACTACTACAAATTGTACCAAAATCAAAGCGCTTTTGATAAATCATCAGTTTGCAGCTGCTTTGAAAGGCCATACTTTTACAACATAGTATGATAGCATCGCAGACCAGTGTGGCCGAGCGGTTCTAGGTGCGCGGTCGCAGATTCCAATCCTGTCTCGGACATGGATGTGTGTGATGTCCTTAGGTTAGTTAGGTTTAAGTAGTTCTAAGTTCTAGGGGACTGATGACCTCAGAAATTAAGTCCCATAGTGCTCAGAGCCATGATAGCATCCTCCTGGGTAAAATATTCCGGAGGTAGAATAGTCAGACATTCGGATCACCAGGCAGGGACTCATTAGGAGGAGAAACAAGACTGGCGCTCAACGGATACAGAGCAGGTATCTTAGAAAACTTAAATAGGGAAATGGATGGATTGACGTGAGATATACTGGAAAATAGTGAAGTTCGGTGACAGAACAGGACTCCTGGTCATGTGAATACAGGGCTATAAATTCAAAATCAAATAATACTAACGCAGGAGTAGTTTTAATAATGGTTGAGAAAACAAGAATGCGGGTACGCTACTACGAACAGCAAAGCGAAACCATTATCGTAGCCAAGATAGACACAATGCACTCACCAAAGTAGTCAAAGTTTATAAGCCCACTAGCTTCGCAGATGACGAAGAGTTTGAAGAAATATATCATGAGATAAAGGAAATTATTCAGATAGTTAAAGGAGACGAAGATTTAGTTGTGATGGTCGACTGGAATTTTATAGTAGGAAAAGAAGGGAAAGAAAAATAGTAGGTGAATGTGCTTTGGGGAAAAAGGGGGGGGGGGGATGAATGAAAGACGAAACCACCAGACAGAATTTTGCAGAGAGCGTAATTTAATCATCGCTAACACTTGGTTTAAGAATCATGAAAGACAGCGGTATACGTGGAAGAGACCTGGAGACGCCATCACGTTTCTGACTGAATACACCCTGAAACGCCGAGCAAACTTGTATAGCCAAGCGTATTCAAATACAGAGGTATGTAAACAGGCCGTCCGCAACGCCTATATTAGTCAACAAGTGTCGGGCACAGTTGTTGGATCGGTCAGATTATCAAGATTTAAGTGAGCTTGAACGTGCTGTTATAGTCGGCGCACAAGCGATGTAACACAGCATCTCTGAGGTAGCGATGACGTGGTGATTTTCCCGTACAACCATTTTACTAGTGTACAGCGAATATCAGGAGTCCGGTAAAACATCAAATCTCCGAAATCACTGCTGCCGGAAAAACATCTTACAAGAACGGGACCGACGACAACTAAGGAGAATCGTTCAGCGGGAGAGAAGTGCAACCCTTCCGCAAATTGCTGCAGATTTCATTACTGGGCCGTTAACAAGTGTCATCGTGCGAACCATTCAACGAAACGTAATCGATGTGGGCTTTCGGAGCCGAAGGCCCACTTGCGTACCCATGATGACTGCACAGCACAAAGCATTACGCCTCGCCTGGTCCTGTCAGCATCGGCATTGGACTGTTGATGACTGGAAACATGTTGCCTGGTCGGACGAGTCTCGTTTCAGATTCTCTCAAATGTTCAAATATGTGTGAAATCTTATGGGACTTAACTGCAAGGTCATCTGTCCCTAAGCTTACACACTACTTAACCTAAATTATCCCATGGACAAACACACAAACCCATGCCCGACGGCAGATTCTATTGAGCGGATGGTCGTATACCGGTATAGAGACAATCTCATGAATCCATGGACCTCGCATTTCAGCATGGTACTGTTCAAGCTGGTGGAGACTCTAAAATGGCGTGGGGCGTGTGCAGTTGGAGTGATATGGAACCCCTGATACGTCTAGATATAACTTTGACAGGCGACACATACTTAAGCATCCTGTCTGAACACCTGCATCCATTCATGTCCATTGTTCATTCCGACGGACGTGGGCAATTCCAACTGGACAATGCGACACCCCACACGTCTAGAATTGCTACAGAGTGGCTCCAGTTGAAACACTTCCGCTGGCCACCAAACTCCCCAGCCATGAATGTTGTTGAGTATGTCTGGGATCCCTTGTAAAGTGCTGTTCAGTTTTCCACCCCCTCATACTCTTACGGATTTATAGGCAGCTCTGCAGGATTCTTGTTGTCAAGTCTCTCCAGCACTACTTCAGACATTAGTCGAATCCTTGACACGTCGTGTTCTGGCACTTCTTCATCCTCGAGGGGTCCCTAGACGGGTGTAGCAGTTTCTTTGGCTCTTCATTGTACAGTTCTAAGACTGATATTTCGGAACCAGATTTTAAATTGTAAATCATGTCCAGGGGCGGACGTGGTATCTGACCACATTTTATTAGTTACGAGCGTGATGGAATCCGCAACTACGACATATATTATATTAATTTAAGCTAGAGGGAAGAAAATGAAAAGGGAAGGATAGGAAAGGAACTTACGATATCAGGTGTAACGGGAATGACCAATGCTGACGAGTGAAAATGAGTGGCGAACCGTGACCCGAGCTGGCGATCTGCTACTTGCTAGGCATTTGCGTTAACCATTGTACCACCCAGACACAGTGTTAATTATAACTGCGCGGACTACCTCAGCATGCTCCTCAGCCGATCAACATCCCCATCCAGCACCTCCATTTATCCGCAACTCCCGTCCATGTCCATGTCCGGCGTGCTCACTAATTTTAGATTCCCGCTGGAGGTCGAAAGTAACTGTACACCAGCGTGATGGTTGTGGATTCATAGCGCATCGAAGCATGTCAGTTATATAAATGCGCGGTGTCTTTTCTTTCGGACATGAACATCAACAAAACTAAAACGAAGTTTGTGGAATGTAGTCGAATTAAATCAATTGCTGAAGTAGAGAGGATATAAAATGTAGACTGGCAATAGCAAGAAAAGCGTTTCTGAAGAACAGAATTTGTTAACATCGAATATGGACTTAAGTGACAGAAAATATTTTTTGCAAGTATTTGTCTTGAGTGTAGCCACATATGGAAGTGAAACGTGGACGATAAACAGTTTAGACAAGAAGAGAATAGAAGCTTGTGATATAGGGTGCCACAGAAATATGCTAGAGATTAAATGGGGAGATTAAATGGGTGGAGTAAATAATGAGGAGGTACTAGGAGAAAAGAAATTCGTGTCGTAACCTGACAAGAAGGAAGAGTTGATTGGTGGGACACATACTGAGACATCGCGGGCTGACAATTTGGCACTGGAGGGAAGCGTGATGGTAAAAATCGTAGAGAGACCAAGAGATAAAGATAGTAAGCAGATTCAAAAGGATGTATGTTGCAGTAGTCATTCGGAGGTAAAGCGGCTTGCACGGGATAGGATAGCATGATGAGTTGGATCAGACAAGTCTTCAGACTGAAGATGACAACAACAACCACTGCATCAACAAAAAGAACGCGGGAATTTATGTGTATACTGTCTCATATTTAAGGAATTTTTGCGCTGATGCCGAAACTGGTCTTACGTTATGCGAATCTGTAATGTTTCTGAAGCAACAGAGGATTTAATGTTCTGATTTATATTACAGTAATATTAATTCAGCTTTTAATGTGGATTAAAACTGTATGTATAAAACCTGTTATCTTTCAGCATCTGCTGAATAAATGTTGTTTTCCAGAATAGTATTTTAATTGAAACTGAATGTTACGCAGCAGCTTCCTGTGTTTACATGTGACACAGTTTTGGACTTACGTTGCCAAATGACTTGGTCTCCCACGAACCCTGCTCCCCTATTACAGTCTGTATTAGTGTTATCGATCGTTAATTCGTTGTAGCAAAACATGTAGCAACGTATTAAAGCGATCCCAGAATTTAAGATATGGTTTCTTACGGGAATGATTATATGGTATCAGCAAGTAATAAGCAATACGGCGCTGTTGTCATATACAACTTGCATATGAGAAAAATTGGAATTCTCTTTACATAAATTTTGATTAGGTTCGAAAAGTTTGTTGTTGGCGTCGTTACCGACTTTGCTTCGACAATAGATTATTAAATTATATGAAGACATCAGTAATTAAATTTGAACGTACGGAAAGTAACACACCTTGAATATAATATACTCAGGAAACATATCTGCCCCATTCCTTAATTAGTGGCGTAACAACGTGTTAGACTCCTCGTGCTAAATTTGCCAGTTAATGTATACGATGTGTGGAGAACATCTGTTGCTATACCAATTAACCTCAAGCACTTCCTCGACAGTTTGGCAAGAAAACCAGTTTTGGTGAAATTAGAGTCGGCCGTGGACACACCGAACGGTTAGAACACTTTATTCACTTTCGCGAGGACGCCAGTTCAAATCCCCTTCCACATATTCAGTCTTAGGTTTCTTGTGATTTCGCTAAATTGCTGAAAGTAAGTGAGGGGTTGATCCTTTGAAACGCAATGGCCAATTTTCTCCCCTGTTGTACTCTTGCTTTACATCTCTAATCACCTCATCACCGACGGGACCATAAATCATAATTTTCCTTCCACGAATAAATATAATACTTGCTTTCTGTTAATGTTTACATCAACGTGCAGTTAACAAATGCTGAACAATAAATAAATGGTTCTACCTCAAAAAGCTTGGGAGAAGCAGTTATCAGGTGTAAAACTGTACTGAATATTCATCGAGGGGAAAGTTGATTGTATTTGCGTGCAATGACTTTTTGCTTTCATTTAAGACTATACTGTTAAACAATGTCAGTATTATCATAAATTCTCCCCTTAAAAATTAATGAGAAAGCAGGTAAAATAGTAAGAATTAAACTACAAGTCTACCGGTCCGATATTTAATCGTCAGTAGGTACTAGGACCACAAGGCAACGTTAAATTGGTCGTGAGTCCAAAGTTGATAATGAAAGATCTGCGGCCTTCCTACTACTTCAAGCTATCCACTGGACCGGAAAAGTCATCTGTTAACATTGATTCCAGCTGCCCCCTAGCTATTTCCACTGATAACATTCATAACGACAAAACAAGAATTAGTACAAAGTCAGCAGCAAAAACGACACAAACAACGCACTTCACGTTTCCACGAAAATAATGGAATTTATTGGCTTCAATTAAATCTCTCCCACACCCATCACTTTTACCCCCCCCCCCCTTCCCCCTCCAATCGTGTTTACTGCTGGCTCCGCTGTCTAATATAGTTCCTCTGATTATCCCGCACGTGCGCGTCCACAAAACAGCAACATGCCCCTAAAATTTTTAAAAAAGTAAAATTAAAAAAAAACAGAAAGTGTGGAAACATAACTCTACGCCAGCGCACGAGAACGCAGTTGCGAATGCTAGTAAGTCTTCCATGCCACAAAAATAACCTATAAAATGAAAAAGAAGGTCCCGAGTTTAGAAATTATAGCCTTTTAAAATGCTCCCTCTACCTGAGGGGGGCAAAAAACTTTTCCTAAATTAAATTACAAGTACTTTTCGACCCATAGATCGGCAGTGAATCAATTACGTAAAACATGCCATAAAAAAGGAAAACGTAATCTACATCTATACCACCATGATTACTCTGCTGCTCACAATTAATTGCCTGACGGTGAGTTCAATGAACCACCTTCAAGCTGTCTCTCACCGTTCCGCTGTCAAACGGCGCGTGGGAGAAACGTGCACTTAAATTTGTCTGTGAGAGCCCTGATTTCTCTTATTTTATCGCGATGGTCATTCCTCCCTATATAGGTGGGTGCCAACAGATTGTTTTCGCAATCAGAGGAGAAAACTGGTGATTGAAATTACATGAGAAGATCCCATCGCAACGAAAAGCGCCTTTATTTTAATGATTCCCACTCCAATTCACATTTCATGCCTGTGACACTATCTCCCCTATTTCGCAATAATACAAAACGAGCTGCTCTTCTTTGAACTTTTTCTATGTCAGCCGTCAGTCCCGCCTGATGCGGATCCCACACCGCACAACAATACTCCAGAATAGGGCGGACAAGTGTGGTGTAAGCAGTCTCTTTAGTAGACCTGTTGCACCTTCTAAGTGTTCTGCCAATGAATGGCAGTCTTTGGTTTGCTCTACCCACAATATTATCTATATGATCGTTACAGTTTAGGTTATTTGTAATCCCTAAGTATTTAGCTGAATTTATAGCCTTCAGATTTGCGTAACTTGTCGCATAATCGAAGCTTATCTGATTTCTTTTAGTACTCATGTGAATAACTTCCCACTTTTCCTTATTCAGGGTCAATTTCCACTTTTCTCACCATACAGATATCTTATCTAAATCATTTTGCAAGTCGTGTTGATCATCTGATGACTTTACAAGAGGGTAAATGACAGCATCATCTGCAAACATTCTAAGACGGTTACTCAGATTGTCTCCTATGTCGTTAATATAGATCAGGAACAACAAAGGGCCTATAAAACTTCCGTGGGGAACGCCTGATATTACTTTTGCTTTACTGGATGACTTTCCGTCTATCTTGATCTTTCTGATAGGAAATCATGAATCCAGATGCGATATTTCATAGGTACGTAGTTCGCTTAGAAGAAGCTTATGAGTAAGGTTTCGAAAGCCTTCTGGAAATCTAAAAATATGTAATTGATTTGACATCCCCTATCGATAACACTCATTGCTCCATGAGTATAAAGAGGTAACTGTGTTTGCAAGAGCGATATTTTTTGAATCCGTGCTGGCTATGTGTCAATAAATCGTTTTCTTCGAGGTAATTCATAATGTTCGAACACAGTGTATGTTCCAAAACCCTACTGCAAATCGACTTTAGTGATATGGGCCTGTAATTCAGCCGATTACTCATATTTCCCTTTCTGGGTATTGGTGTGACTTGAGCAATTTTCCAGTCTTTAGGTAAGGGTTTTCCTGTGAGCGAGGGGTTGTATATAATTACTAAATATGGAGCTATTGTATCAGGATAGTCTGAAAGTAACGCTGAGTGGTATACAATCTCGACTGCAGGCCTTGCTTTTATTAAGTGATTTAAGCTGCTCTGCTTCACCTGGGATATCTACTTCTATGTTTCTCATCTTGGCAGTTGTTCTTGACTGGAATTCAGGAATATTTACTTCGTCTTATTTGGTGATGATTTACAAAGAAAAGCAAGATATACTTGAGCGTCTTCAATAGGTTGTAAGTGCAATGGTCCTCATGGATGTGGAATAAGTAAAAAAATTGAACATATTTTCGTTTAAAATGTAATAATAGACATTTCACAACATATGGAAGTGTACAATACACTGAGGTGCCTATGATAACTCTTAGGCTGTTGTAGGCACGCTTAATCAAAGGGAAAAATCAGTTTACAACTCTTATTTAGTTGATTACATTGCAACACTGAAGAGGTACAGAAGTCACATTTTACATGATTGTGACATTGTTCTATATTATTAATAATTTATACTCATCACTCTGTTCTACAAAGAAATTCGACGATGGAGTATGAAGAGTTGGCCACCAATAAATTCTTTAGGCTCCTCATAAAATGAATATTATTGGTATGGCAATTAAAGTTTTTATGGCTGATGGGCAAGTTATTCAGAATTTGTGTTCCCGACTAATGGATACGTTTCTGGATCAAAGCGAATGACTTTAAATCTTTGTGAAACTTATTCTTACTTCTAATATTCATTCCATGAACTCAGCTGATATTTTTTCCCGGCTCGGATAGATCAACTAAGGACCATGTGCCAATTACGTTGTTGTGTTCTTTCCTTCCAGTACTTTTTCATCTGTCCACTATCTTTTTTCATCCTATCTAGTGACCACTTTAGTCCACATTTTTTCTTTCTCCTACTTTGGAATCCTTCCATACTCAAAATGTTTTTCCTAAACACATCTATGTCTGTTGTTTCTTGAGCTTTCATCCCGCGCTTTTTTTTTCTTAACTGTCTTCTTACTTCAAGGATCCAACTTGTTAACTTCTTATCCCACAAATATTTCGCCGTGTCTTTGGTTAATCTGCTGTCTGGTATTCGATATAATTGTCCAAAAAATCTCAGTCCTTCTTTTCTCATGACTTCTGATATGTTTTCCATTTTTCCATAAATATCATTATTTTGTAACGGCCACACTTCCATAGTTTTTGATGGGGGCTAGTGTTTCTCAAATGATTCGCCATTCCAATAATTTTAATTTATCTAAGTTATAGTTTAATGTGGGACATTCGCTTGCATGCAGACCTTCTGACTCTACTGCTATACTGTAATCTATAATTATTGCATTTTAGAAGGTCATTGTTATTTTGAAAGTCGTTAGTGATAGCATATGCCCTTCCCATTTTATGTAATCTTTCCTTTGTAGCAGCTTCTTACAAACCATTTTGTTGGATTTTCTCCCGAAGATAATTACATTTCTTAACCTACTCCATTTGGTCAACATTGAAAGTCGCGAGCTCAATCTTCTTATCTCGTGTTTTCGACTGAAAATCTCGTGCTTGTACTCTTGTTAACTTTACTATACAGAGATCACCTAAACGTTATTTTTATTTGGTATTTTGCGCAACAAATAACTTACTTGGTCTTTCTGCTGTCACTGCTTGATCTGCTGCATTCCATTATTTAACAAAAATATAAAAAAATCTATTATTCATGCTGAGTGCAATGCATGCTCTGTATGGCGGTTCCTGCTGTTGCTGTGGCTGCTGCTGCTTACTACAACTACACATAATTCAAGAGAAAGGGTTTGGTCAAATCTAAACTCGATAAATTATAACCCGAACAAGTAATTCCTTTTTTCAAAAACTATATTCTGACAGTGATTCTTTCTCATTCAATTAACAAAACGCTAGGAGCTCTTTGCACAATCGCTTCGTATGTAAATCTGCCTCCAGTGGTATTAAAGCAATATTACAATTTAATCAGACTCTTGAGACAGACTGAAATACTTCTCAATTAAATACGTAGTGATACAATTCCCTGACAATTACAAAAGAAATCACTGACAAAAATCAATACTTAATCTATTTGCCTAACAGTGGTTTCCCTTAAGAATTCAACTCCTATCACTATCAAAATTACCGTCTGCTGCTACGCACATACACAAGCCCTTTTCTTTAAATTAATAAGCGCGCTGCAAATTATAAAAAATATCAACTAACTACCAAAGCCTGTGTCGCTGCTGGCGGACACGGCAGTACGGCAGCTCGGCGACGACCCCTCGCCCAACACACGTGCGCACCACAGCAGGCGGGCTCCTATACTGGCTTCCAAACTGCCACAAATTAATCCGTGCGCTGCGAAGCGCGACAACAATATCTCAGATTCCAGAGCTTGTGTATGCGCGCTGTAGCCAACCTCTAAATCCTAAGAAAGTATTGCCAACGCTCGACATCTGTTTTCGGAAATTTCGGTGCAATTTTAACGTTTGTTAAAATTTAGTCTTTTCTGCAGAAACTGCTAAGCCCATCTTGCTATCTGTTTCTGATAAACGATTAATTTAAGTTGCAACAGATGTCACATCTTCCAAATGTAGATAGGAGATGTTTATGACAAGTTTCACTAAGGAATAAATATACTGGAAAACTGTAGTTAGTATTCCCATTGCTTGAACAGGCCTCTGCGGGACGTTCTTGTGTTCATGTAATAAGCAGCTCGTACGGCATGGTTTCGGACTCAGGAAGTTTTAGCTTAAAAATAATTATCCCGTGTGTCATTATGGAATGAAAGTAAGGGTGGTGAACTGTCAACTCAGATCCGCGACCTCCACATTATTTCACGTGTAGCACTTGTAGCCAGCGCAGTAATAGGGCATTTCAGTTGGCCGTTTCCTGTTCTCGAGTCTCGCGGTGTTGTCAATAGATGGCTGCGCCCTGTGAGCCTTAGTGCCTAGCGGAGAATCACCAAGATCGCAGGACAGATGTCGTCGGTAAAAAACTAGCTACCTGGCTTTTGCCGAGAAACTTGGAATGGGTAACCGCCATGGCTGAATTGAGTGACCAGCACAGATATTAAATAAAACTGAATCTAATACACACTGAACCCTACTAGTTCTTCTGAAATACTTTCAACTTGTGACTTTGGATAGTTCCCGTTAGGCGAACTAGACTGAAATCTAAAGCTTTACCGTAGTTAACTGCGAGTGATTTTCACTCAGAATTTAGTTAGTTCGCAGTTGTGGAAGCTTAAACTTGCGTTAAATAATATATGGTATATTTTCCGGGATCTATCCAGGAGTTTACACCATACATAACGTGGAATACTGCTCCAGCTTCGTTTAAGCCTCCCCTCCCCTTCATTCAGTAATTCAAAGATAAACAGCCATTAACTAGCTGTAAACGTTACAGTGGACTGAAGAAACTCAGTTTTGTTTTAATAACGCTGTGGATAGTAAACGTTATTTTTCACCACGGGTTCCTACCTGCAGTTATTTGAACTTTGTGTCTAATTTTCTTAGCGTTGATACAATAAGTGAATTGGTTGGCCCCCTGAGGTGTGGCATACCCAACTCTTAGAAATCCAACGATGCAGTCACAAGCCCGATTAACACTTATTTTGTAATTATCTAATGATAATTCAGGCAAATGCACATGGACGCTCCTGAGCTAATAGTTACAGAACAATTATTTTGTGGGATCAACTAGTTGGAAAGCAGCATTTGTGCTTCATAAGCGTCCATACAGTCGAATGTTTTGGTTTCGTGAAAATCAATTAATTAGCAAACCGCGTTCTATCTGTATCGACACGTATGTTCGTCTAATTCGGGATCACAATCTTACCTTATTCCGTTACGTCGCAACTTGCAGCCGTATCTAGGTCGCGTCCTGAGGTATAAAAGTAGATGTTTACAGTTTCGTGCTGAAAAACCGTATCAGGTGCCACAGTTGGTTCAAATGGTTCAAATGGCTCTGAGCACTATGGGACTTAACATCTGTGGTCATCAGTCCCCTACAGTTTGAACTACTTAAACCTAACTAACCTACGGACATCACACACATCCATGCCCGAGGCAGGATTCGAACCTGCGACCGTAGCAGTCGCGCGGTTCCGGACTGAGCGCCTTAACCGCGAGACCACCGCGGCCGGCGCGCCACAGGTATTGCATATTTATTACTGTAGAAAAATCGTGACTAAAGAAAAGTTAAGAAACAAAGAAATGTTTGTGTGAAGAAATGGATGGAGAGACATCGACATTTAAGTTCCCAAGCAACACTATTGGATGAACTAAAGCCGTCTGCGGTGGCCGAGCGGTTCTAGGCGCTTCAGTCCGGAGCCGCGCGACTGCTACGGTCGCAGGTTCGAATCCTGCCTCGGGCATGGATGTCGTTAGGTTAGTTAGGTTTAAGTAGTTCTAAGTCGTAGGGGACTGATGACCTCAGATGGTAAGTCCCACAGTGCTCAGAGCCATTTGAACCATTTTTGATGAACTAAAATACAAGGACTTTCTTGCGGAAGTCGTAAGCAACTTTCGAATATCTCTCGTCTGATGTTCGAAAACAATACAAAAAATACTGCAGGCTATATCACCAGTAACTCGCCTATCTATTACTCTTCGACTTTTGTCTACAGGTTCATTACTTCCTTTACAAAGGTAACGCCTTTATGTTTACAGTACAAAAAAAATTAAAATTGATAGACGTCCGTACTGCCATTCAGCAACCCTTACTTCCTTGGCTGGCGGTGGCCAATTATGAATATTTCAGGGTTTCGAACGTAGATTTGTTTCAGGCCATCATGTCTTTGTGCCACTCACTTTTCCGACACCGACATTTTTGTTCTGATACTGAACAGACAAAACTTATCAAAGAGGATCGAAGTTTCAGAAAAACGTCAGACAACCCGAAAGTTTGACAAGTACTTGCAACAATATCCAAGAAGCTGTTTGTACTGACTTGCGGAAACCACTTCTGAAACTTGTCGGAAGTTAAGTAAGTCGACTTGCTGGAGGTGTTTCCACGTCGAAAAAATTGCAGACGTTCGAGGAGCGTTCAATAAGTGATGCAACACTTTTTTTCTCTGTCAGTTTCGGTATAAAAATTGCAGAACTTGATTTTGGACATCGTGCAATACTTCTGCTTCAGCTCCTATAGTTTCATGAAGTTGCGACAGGTGGAGGCACCGTACGTAGCCTTCAAAATGGCGTCTGTAACGGAGAGGCATTTCAAGCTGCTATTGAGTTTCTTTTGAAGGAAAACCAGAGCACCACAGATATTCATAGGCACCTGCTGAATGTCTACGGAGAACCGGCAGTGACGGTGAGTCGTTGAGCGAGACGGTGTCACCCAACAAGGTCGCGCAAACTTGTCAGATCTCTGGCGTGCCGTACGGCCGCACAGAGCCGTGACTCCTGCAGTGTTGCATAAGATGTGGTCGACGGATCACAACCAACACTGGACGTCTCTGTTGGTAGTGACGAGAAAGTCGTTCTCCAGCTGGGTGTGTGGCTGCTGCGTTCCTCACTACCCAACAGAATACCACGAAGAGCTTCCATCTAGTGTGCCCAATAAAGGAAGCACTTCGGTCCAACCTGTACGTAGTTGTTGGGCGGCTTATTGATGCAGCATTCCGACGTCGTCCAATAGAGTGGTACGATGCCGTCATGTAGACCCTCTCAGTAAGATGGCGTAGACCCGCCACAGTGACAGGAGATTGTGTTGAAAAATAGGGTTTCAAAGGCAAAAACTGTAGGATAATATGGTACACTGAAGTCACAAATGGAATCATTTTGCTGTAAGAAAAAAAAGTTGTATTAATTACTGATCACCCCACGTAACTTCTGGAAACGGCTTGTGGAAGTCTACTTGCTAGTGGATATATGACTTGCAGGTGCTGGAAAACACCTACCGGAGTCAAAAGCCCTTAAGTTAGCTTCAGGGGCCTTCACCACAACTCATCACGAGGGTTATGGAAAGACCGTCCCACCAGGCTAAGTAAAGCAAAAAGCTCGTATACCGGAGGCTAGCAATAATGCCCACAGTAACGGCCAGGATAGGGATATCGGCGCTACCAGGTAATTATCTGTTACTGACTTACTTGGGGAACGCAGAGCCTGTGGCGACTGCGTGTGTCACCCAAATGTAACTGGTTGGCAGGGAAGCGGGAACAGGGCACTGCGCGCGTGGTTGAGAGCGCGGTGTGTTTCAGATGGCCTCCCTAACCTGGACTCAGGCGCCTGCATTGCGGCGCCGAGCGATCGATGAGGCGGTGGGGGCGGTGGGGGCGGTGGGGGCGGCGGCGCTGCTGGAGAGGCGACCTCCTGCCTTTGTCACGGTAGCTCCTCGCTCTGACCACGGCGACGCCGGCGACGCGCGGCGAAAGCTCCGCAGTAACTCCGCAACTCGTCTTTCAGTTCGCCAGCAAACCCTTTCTTTCTTTTGTCTCGATATGGCGGTATTCCTTTTCCTGCACCTACAGTGATATGAACTCGCAAGTGCTGGATCTGCAGCGACCTGCAAAATGCACTTCCACCACGTAAATGGCAATACGCAGAGAGAAACAGTGTAATTAAAAATACTGGGTACATATAGAACACCCTCCACCAGTAAGCGATTAACACTGCAGTGGCGTATACATTCTCTCAGCAGCGATTTCCTGTGTGTTACTAGCAAGGAAGCAAAGAAGGGAAAGCAGAAAGGTGGAAGGAGTATATAGAGGGTCTATACAAGGGCGATGCACTTGAGGACAATATTATGGAAATGGAAGAGGATGTAGATGAAGACGAAATGGGAGATACGATACTACGTGAAGAGTTTGACAGAGCACTGAAAGACCTGAGTCGAAACAAGGCCCCCGGAGTAAACAACATTCCATTGGAACTACTGACGGCCTTGGGTGAGCCAGTCCTGACAAAACTCTAACATCTGGTGAGCAAGATGTATGAGACAGGCGAAATACCCTCAGACTTCCAGAAGAATATAATAATTCCAATCCCAAAGAAAGCATGTGTTGACAGATGTGAAAATTACCGAACTATCAGTTTAAAAAGTCACAGCTGCAAAATACTAACGCGAATTCTTTACAGACGAATGGAAAAACTAGTAGAAGCCGACCTCGGGGAACATCAGTTTGGATTCCGTAGAAATGTTGGAACACGTGAGGCAATACTGATCCTACGACTTATCTTAGAAGCTAGATTAAGGAAGGGCAAACCTACGTTTCTAGAATTTGTAGACTTAGAGAAAGCTTTTGACAATGGTGACTGGAATACTCTCTTTCAAATTCTGAAGGTGGCAGGGGTAAAATATAGGGAGCGACAGGCTATTTGCAATTTGTACAGAAACCAGATGGCAGTTATAAGAGTCGAGGGACATGAAAAGGAAGCAGTGGTTGGGAAGGGAGTGAGACAGGGTTGTAGTCTCTCCCCGATGTTATTCAATCTGAATATTCAGCAAGCAGTAAAGGAAAGTTTGGAGTAGGTATTAAAATCCATGGAGAAGAAATAAAAACTTTGAGGTTCGCCGATGACATCGTAATTCTGTCAGAGACAGCAAAGGACTTGGAAGAGCATTTGAACGGAATGGATAGTGTCTTGAAAGGAGGATATAGGATAAACATCAACAAGAGCAAAACGAGGCTAATGGAATGTAGTCGAATTAAGTCGGGTGATGCTGAGGGAATTAGATTAGGAAATGAGACACTTAAAGTAGTAAAGGAGTTTTGCTATTTGGGGAGCAAAATAACTGATGATGGTCGAAGCAGAGAGGATATAAAATATAGACTGGCAATGGCAGGGAAAGCGTTCCTGAAGAAGAGAAATTTGTTAACATCGAGTCTAGATTTAAGTGTCAGGAAGTCATTTCTGAAAGTATTTGTATGGAGTGTAGCCATGTATGGAAGTGAAACATGGACGATAAATAGTTTGGACAAGAAGAGAAGCTTTCGAAATGTGGTGCTACGGAAGAATGCTGAAGATTAGATGGGTAGATCACATAACTAATGAGGAAGTATTGAATAGGATTGGGGAGAAGAGAAGTTTGTGGCACAACTTGACCAGAAGAAGGGACCGGTTGGTAGGACATGTTTTGAGGCATCAAAGGATCACATATTTGGCATTGGAGGGCAGCGTAGAGGGTAAAAATCGTAGAGGGAGACCAAGAGATGAATACACTAAGCAGATTCAGAAGGATGTAGATTGCAGTAGGTACTGGGAGATGAAGAAACTTGCACAGGATAGGGTTGCATGGAGAGCTGCATCAAACCAGTCTCAGGACTGAAGACCACAACAACAACAACAACAACTAGCAAGGTCGCTTTTACGCCGAGCTCAGTCTCTGGACGAAGTGGAAAAGGGAACGTTTGTTCCACTATACTCATCAGCATGTGAGTGTTATCGGAAAAGATGTGAGTGTTATCGGAGAATATCTCCGCTACCAAAAACTGATTTTGCACACCGTGACGTTTCTGTCCTTACAGTGCGTGCTCCAGGGATTGCGTGTTAATGTAAAAAAGGACCTGCTGCCTACCCAGTAATGCTGGTGTCTGGCGAAGAGCTGCATCCACCAGGAGAGTTTTTCGAACAGTATTCCGACCCCTGCACTCTTCTCAAGATTTTCTCACGGATGTCCGAAGGCAAATGGACGTCATGCGACCGAATGGAACTAAACGGCACGGAAAACAGATTACTTTTGTTTTCAAAGACTTCGCGTATTTCTGCAACATGGCGCGCTGCGCATATCACTGGACCAGCCCTACCTTGACCGATACAAAGTTGCATGGCGACACGATAAGAAACCCACTCTCCGCATGAAAGAGGTAGACACAGTAGCGCCCACCGAGCGGTAAAAGCTAACCTGCCAAAGTGCGGATGAGGCCGTGGAAGCGCAGCCCACCACTGGCCGCAGGACACCCGCCACGCCGCCCACCCGGAAACCGACAGAGGCAGCAGTCACCACAACGGAAACTTATTACAGGCGAAAAGTGCGGTTCCGATTTAAGCCAGCACACATTTCAAAGCTCAGTTTAGTTCAATTTTCCTTTTCCTTGTGGGAATGTGGTGTAGCGAGCACAGCTCGCAGGTTACTGCGCACCTGTGCGTTCGCAGCGTCGCAAACGATCAGCACCGGAGCGACCGCGTTCCCCGCTACTTGCTGTGGATCGCAGCGTGAGCGGGCGTGAGATACGTGTTACGGGAAATAACCGGCGGCACGATAATATTATATATCGTGATAAAAGTACACTACTGGCTATTAAAATTGCTACACCAAGAAGAAATGCAGATGATAAACGGGTATTCATTGGACAAATAAATTATTCTAGAACTGTCATGTGATTACATTTTAACCCAACTTGGGTCATAGATCCTCAGAAATCAGTGCCCAGAACAACCACCTCTGGGCGTAATTACGGCCTTTATACGCCTGGGCATTGAGTCAAACAGAGCTTAGATGGCGTGTACAGGTACAGCTGCCCATGCAGCTTCAACACGATACCACAGTTCATCAAGAGTAGTTCAAATGATCCAAATGGCTCTGAGCACTATGGGACTTAACTTCTAGGTCACCAGTCCCCTATAACTTAGAACCACTTAAACCTGACTAACCTAAGGACATCACACACACCATGCTCGAGGCAGGACCTTAGAGATCGCGCGGTTCCAGACTGTAGCGGCTAGAACCGCTCAGCCACCTCGGCCGGCCATCAAGAGCAGTGACTGGCGTATTGTGACGAGGCAGTAGTTTTTTCATTACCGTTGACCAGACGTTTTCAATTGGGGAGAGATCTGGAGAATGTGCTGGCCAGGGCACCCGTCGAACATTTTCTGTATCCAGAAAGGCCCGTACAGGACCTTCAACATGCGGTCGTGCATTATCCGGCTGAAATGAAAGGTTTCGCAGGGATCGAATGAAGGGTAGAGCCTCGGGTCTTCACACATCTGAAATGTAACGACCACTGCTCAAAGTGCCATCAATGCGAACAAGAGGTGACCGAGACGTGTAACCAATGGCATCCCATACCATCACGCCCGGTGATACGCCACCATGGCGATCACGAATACACGCTTCCAATGCGCGTTCACCGCGATGTCGCCAAACACGGAAGCGATCATCATGATGCTGTAAACAGAACCTGGATTCATCCGAAAAAATGACGTTTTGCCATTCGTGCACCCAGGTTCGTCGTTGAGTACACCATCGCAGGTGCTCCTGTCTGTGATGCAGCGTCAAGGGTAACCGCAGTGATGGTCTCCGAGCTGATAGTCCATGCTGCTGCAAACGTCGTCGAACTGTTCGTGCAGATGGTTGTTGTCTTGTAAACGTCCCCATCTGCTGACGCAGGGATCGAGACGTGGCTGCACGATCCGTTACAGCCATTCGAGTAAGATGTCTGTCATCTCGGCTGTTAGTGATACGAGGCCGTTGGGATCCAGCACGGCGTTCCGTATTAGCCTCCTGAGCCCACCTATTCAATATTCTGCTAACAGTCATTGGATCTCGACCAAAGCGAGTAGCAATGTTGCGATACTATTAACAACAATCGCGATAGGCTACAGTTCGACCTTCATCAAAGTCGGAAACGTGATGGTACGCATTTCTCCTCCTTACACGAGGCATCACAACAACGTTTCATCAGGCAACGCCGGTCAGCTGCTGTTTGTGTATGACAAACCTGTTGGAAACTTTCCTCATGTCAGCACATTGTAGTTGTCGCCTCCGGCGCCAACCTTACGTGAATGCTCTGAAAAGGTAATCATTTGCATATCACAGCATCTTCTTCCTGTCGGTTAAATTTCGCGTCTGTTGCACGTCATCTTCGTGGTGTAGCAATTTTAATGGCCAGTAGTGTATATATCGTGACAATAGTAATTTAGCTTGCCATTGTGCACACCAATAAAGGATTTCGTCTTCTGGTGAAAGGTACCTCTTTTTAAGTACCTGCAAGCATTTCCAAAGTCAGCTTCCTTACTGCAGCTCCAGGCTACTATGCCGTAGTCGGATGGTCTTGACATTAAAACGCAGTTTGCCCCCCCCCCCCCTCCCCCGATCTGAAGACGACATTTTCGAGGGGGATCGTAACTTCTTTGAGTGTCCGTTTCACGCACTGGATCCTAACTGACCGTAGGCAAATTCCGTCTTCGCGTGTTCCCATGCGGTGGCGTCACTTCACACGTTCGAATACCCAGGCGCAACTGGGCGTTGTCTATAACCGTCGTCTGCTGTTGTTACCATCGCATCGTGGAAGACTCGTTCAGGTCTTCGTCAGCACCAGGATCCAGATTTCATCCAATTTTACGCCCTCCTCCTTCCTACTGAAACTCCTGGATTTTTAACAATCTCCCTGTGTAGCTTTTAATGGTGTCCGCTTGTGGCTGCCAGTACTTATTTCCTACCAAACTCAATGTGGCGTTGTCTTGACTGCAAATTATGTTGCGCAGCAGCTGATCTGTCAATCTGTCCTCTTCTATAGTAGGTACCCCACCGCAGTCCTGAACATTTTCAGACACGCCCTCGGCCTGGAATGTCACTGACTGGAGCAGAATTGTCCCCAGAGATGAGGCCCACTTCGAATTCAGCCCCCATGACCGGCACACTGTTTCTTACTGCTAGCTGTTGGATAATCAGTACTTTCTTCTTAAGTGATCAGTTACCCCAGAAAATTATGCCCTAAGACAGTAGCGAGTGGAAGTAAGTAAAAATTTCACGAGGTTGATTCGTTTGTTTCCATGTCTAGTAATTATACGAAGAGCAGGAGTAGCTGGATTTAGTTTTTGCACAGGTTACTAATACGTATGCTTCATCCAGCTCAAGAGTTCAGCAATATGTATCCTATTGACTGATTCCTGTTAATGTGCTACATCAGTAGTTGGTATGATTATATTTGTTGTACAGATTAGAATGTAGAGTGTTGAAACGTGACGATATCTATATGTGGCATAATAAGAGTGGTTAATTTGACTAATGGATTAATTGACGGAAAAAATAAAGAAAATTTAAGAGAAAACTGATTTATTGTTATAGTGGTGTGAAGAAGTGTATTTTCACTGAGTGAACAGAAATTGTGCAGCCAGCTCACAAAGTGTATGACCATAGCTGGTGTCACAACTTAAGTGAAATACGAATGAGAATAATAAAAGCAGGTGACTGTAGACACTTCTTTTCATTTTTAACCGGGTCCATGGACAACTATTTGCAGTGCAGATAGAATGACGCAACCTATCACGACACCAAGTCATCACAACGTAACGAACAGATTAATTACTTTACAGGAGTCTACTGCAGAAATCTCCAGGCGAAGAGGACAACTTTTCATGATACTGTTATTAAAGTTCTTTACGTGGCGCAGGAACTGCAAGTAACTGCTGTTTGCAGTTGAACTCAGTTTAGAAACGCAGTCAGATTTAATGTAAAACGCTGTCAGATTAAATATTATAAGCAGCAATAAAATTTCCCTCGGGAACAGACATTGTTAATTTTCATACAGGGACCATAGGAAGACTATTAGAAAGATATCAGGAAGCATATTAAACATGGATTTTAAGATTCTACATTGATATAATGCTAGGGCTTGCTACACTTGTCACACAAGACAGATTAAGTAACAGCAAGTACGTTGTAATGTTTTGTCAAAATAAAGGGAGAGTCTATTTTCAGAGAATCACTTACTAATTCGTTGAAAAACTACATTAACTATCTCTTCTGTTGCTCGTCTATAATAGGATTTGTTATAACATAAGTATTGTCCGCTAAAAGCACCAAGTAGAATGGGCTAAGACAAAACAAAAAACTCCGGTAACCGTGGCTAGCAAAGTGCGTACCACACCTTAAAAGCTATGAGCATTTGTTCATCTTCGTTGCCGCAAAAAAAATCTATTCTACTGACCAAGTAATCATAGCTCCTAAGGACTGCACTTTACAGTTAATACCTAATAGACAATTTTTTCTTGTTTAGGTCCATATTACTCCTTCCAAAAATATGGCAAGAAAAGAACTTGCGATGGAAAAGATTTGTTTCGCAGTATCAAAGGTGAAGAAGTGGCCGTAGCTCTTCACGTATGCCTTTTAGAGCCAATGTCTACTCTACTGTTTTGCTTCGAATTGTAATTCCAATTACTTGTGTGTAAAGTTATCAATTCCATGAAACTTAAATTTTTCTAATCTCTTTGCCGCACGGGGTAGCCGCGTGGTCTGGGACGACTCGCACGGTCCTCGCGGCTCCCCCCGTCGGAGGTTCGAGTCCTCCCTCGGGCATGGCCGTGTGTGTTGTCCTTAGTGTAAGTTAGTTTAAGTTGGATTACGTAGTGCGTACGCTTAAGGACCGATGACGTCAGCAGTTTGGTCCCATAAGACCTTACCACAAATTTCCAATTTCTAATCTCTTTATGACCGTATTTATCATCCTGCCCATAAAGCGTCATTAATTTACGAGAATTTATGAGTCTCTTTATATTGTCGCTCATGAAACGATAGGCTAAATTTGAGGAGCTAGGACTGCCATTTTAAAAAGCTCGTGGGAAGTGATTCTAGTACTTGACCGTGAATTTCGGACAGACATTAAAAACGTGAGAAGGAAAATTATCAGACATAAGGCGAAGAGAGGCTTAGGCGCGGTCTTCTTACTCTCATTTCATACGTCAGTCAATCAGAAAGGAAAAGGGCAAAAGTGAACTGCAACATTCTCCACCAAGCACTGATCAATCACGTCCGAAGCGACGTCAAGATGCAAATGCGCAAGACTGACGCTACAGGCAACGTTGTTGAAATCTTCAAGCCACTCAGGAGCTCAGAAAAACAGCATCTTATCAGAGTGGTGACAGAATTACTTCTCATCCTGCTTCAAAATGTCACCACATAATTATAACGGCTGACTGTAGAAAAACAAGTGCTCTTTGTTAATATGCAAACCTGCCTGGCAAATGGGCCACTTCAAGCTGCAAAATACTCCTGAAAAGGCCAGTGATTAAAAGCTATTTCTATTCATCGGTTATCAGTAACTGATGCCTTTCTCGTCGCGGACGGTGGACTGCTGCTTTAGATAAACCATTGAAGTTCAAACATAGACATCGTTTTTGTCGTTTTGTGCCCTACATCACCAGCAGCAGCTGGGGCTTACGCAATTAAAAACCAGTTTAACTAGTCCCGTGCTACAGGCCATTAGCGTAATTGACCGAAAGAACGCCGGGAATAAACAAAACACTGTGTTCATACGATAGCGGTCAAAGCTATTAACGGAAGAACAAAACTCTGTCTGCTCAGTTCTGTTCTAATAAGCTCAATCTGGTGGTCTAATTACTCGTTTGGAAACACGGGGAAACATTCGACAGAGAAAAAAGAAGTAAATTTAATATTCATGTGTAGTTTGTTTTTATTTGTTTAATGTACCACTATGCATCATTAACTAAAACGATTTAGCTGTGTACTCATTCGTACAGTTATTATTTTATGGCAGAGTTTCTGGTGAATTTACAGACAATTTAACTCTAAATACTGCTTTTATACTGTACCAATTGCAAGTTAATGGATGGCAGACTGTCTTGCAGCATATCGTTCCTTGTATTCATTGTACTAAGAAAGACTACAGCCCGGACACAATATCTTCGAACTGCAACTGTAAACATTATACAGGACGACTAATACAATATCTGCACTTATTGTAAAGAAAGACAGTTCACTTTAACTGTACATTAATTCAATGCAGTGTATAAACAAGATTTGTGAGTATCTCAATCACATTAAATATACAGCTAAGTTTAACGTTACAAGGGGACGGAAATTTTCACGAGAAGTCACGATACATCTGCGAGTTAGTCCAGTAACGGTGTCATAAAAAAGCCCATTTGCTTACAAAAATGAGGTAGAAGACTTTATTTTTTACCTTGTATACTGGGTGAGTCACCTAACATTACCGCTGGATATATTTCATAAACCACATCAAATACTGACGAGTCGATTCCACAGACCGAACGTGAGGAGAGGGGCTAGTGTAATTGATTAATACAAACTATAAAAAAATGCACGGAAGTATGTTTTTTAACACAAACCTAGGTTTTTTTAAAATGGAACCCCGTCAGTTCTGAACATATAAACAAATAGGTAATCAGTGCCGTTTGTTGCATTGTAAAAAGTTAATTACATCCGGAGATATTGTAACCTAAAGTTGACGCTTGAGTACCTCTCCTCCGCTGTACGATCGTGTGTATCGGAGAGCACCGAATTACGTAGCGATCCAAAGAGAACGATGATGGACCTTAGATACAGAAGAGACTGGAACAGCACATTACGTCCACATGCTAACACTTTTTTATTGGTCTTTTTCTCTGACGCACATGTACAAACCTGGAAATTTAAATAAGAACACTGTGAATTCATTGCCCCAGGAAGGGGAAACTTTATTGACACATTCCTGGGGTCAGATACATCACATGATCACACTGACAGAACCACAGGCACATAGACACAGGCAACAGAGCATGCACAATGTCGGCACTAGTACAGTGTATATCAACCTTTCGCAGCAATGCAGGCTGCTATTCTCCCATGGAGACGATCGTAGAGATGCTGGATGTAGTCCTGTGGAACGGCTTGCCATGCCATTTCCACCTGGCGCCTTAGTTGGACCAGCGTTCGTGCTGGACGTGCAGACCGCGTGAGACGACGCTTCATCCAGTCCCAAACATGCTCAATGGGGGACAGATCCGGAGATCTTGCTGGCCAGGGTAGTTGACTTACACCTTCTAGAGCACGTTGGGTGGCACAGGATACATGCGGACGTGCATTGTCCTGTTAGAACAGCAAGTTCCCTTGCCGGTCTAGGAATGGTAGAAAGACGGGTTCGATGACGGTTTGGATGTACCGTGCACTATTCAGTGTCCCCTCGACGATCACCAGAGGTGTACGGCCAGTGTAGGAGATCGCTCCCCACACCATGATGCCGGGTGTTGGCCCTGTGTGCCTCGGTCGTATGCAGTCCTGATTGTGGCGCTCACCTGCACGGCGCCAAACACGCATACGACCATCATTGGCACCAAGGCAGAAGCGACTCTCATCGCTGAAGACGACACGTCTCCATTTGTCCGTCCATTCACGCCTGTCGCGACACCACTGGAGGCGGGCTGCACGATGTTGGAGCGTGAGCGGAAGACGGCCTAACGGTGTGCGGGACCGTAGCCCAGCTTCATGGAGACGGTTTCGAATGGTCCTCGCCGATACCCCAGGAGCAACAGTGTCCCTAATTTGCTGGGAAGTGGCGGTGCGGTCCCCTACGGCACTGTGTAGGATCCTACGGTCTTGGCGTGCATCCGTGCGTCACTGCGGTCTGGTCCCAGGTCGACGGGCACGTGCACCTTCCGCCGACCACTGGCGACAACATCGATGTACTGTGGAGACCTCACGCCCCACGTGTTGAGCAATTCGGCGGTACGTCCACCCGGCCTCCCGCATGCCCACTATACGCCCTCGCCCAAAGTCCGTCAACTGCACATACGGTTCACGTCCACGCTGTCGCGGCATGCTACCAGTGTTAAAGACTGCGATGGAACTCCGTATGCCACGGCAAACTGGCTGACACTGACGGCGGCGGTGCACAAATGCTGCGCAGTAGCGCCATTCGACGGCCAACACCGCGGTTCCTGGTGTGTCCGCTGTGCCGTGCGTGTGATCATTGCTTGTACAGCCCTCTCGCAGTGTCCGGAGCAAGTATGGTGGGTCTGACACACCGGTGTCAATGTGTTCTTTTTTCCATTTCCAGGAGTGTACATTACCATGAGGGGTGAGGTACATGTACACACGTGGTTTCCGTTTTCACTTACGGAGTGGAATACAGTGTGTCCCGACATGTCAGGCCAATAGATGTTCAATGTGGTGGCCATCATTTGCTGCACACAATTGCAATCTCTGGCGTAATGAATGTCGTACACGCCGCAGTACATCTGGTGTAATGTCGCCGCAGACTGCCACAATACGTTGTTTCATATTCTCTGGGGTTGTAGGCACATCACGGTACACATTCTACTTTAACGTACCCCACAGAAAGAAGTCCAGAGGTGTAAGATCAGGAGAACGGGCTGGCCAATTTATGCGTCCTCCACGTCCTATGAAACGCCTGTCGAACATCCTGTCTTGGGTCAGCCTCGTGTTAATTGCGGAATTTGCAGGTGCACCATCATGCTGATACCACATACGTCGACGCATTTACAGTGGGACACACTCTATTCCACTCCGTAATTGAAAACGGAAACCACGTGTGTACGTTTACCTCATCCTTCACGGTAATGTACATGTGCGTCAGTAAAAAGACCAATAAAAAGGTGTTAGCATGTGGACGTAACGTGCTGTTCCAGTATCTTCTGTACCTAAGGTCATCACCGTTCCCTTTGGAGCCCTACGTAATTCGGTGCTCTCCGATACACACGATCGAACAGCGGAGGAGTGGTACTCAAGCGTCAACTTTAGGTTACAATATTTCCGGATGTAATTAACATTTTACAATGCACCAAACGGCACTGATTACGTATTTGTTTATATGTTCAGAACTGACGTGGTTCCATTTTAAAAAACCTAGGTTTGTGTTAAAAAACATACTTCCGTGCATTTTTTTATGGTTTGTATTAACCAATTACACTATCCCCTCTCGTCACGTTCGGTCTGTGGAATCGATTCGTCAGTATTTGATGTGGTTTACGAAATATATCCAGCGGTAACGTTAGGTGACTCACCCTGTACATAGTTGACAGTATGATGAATCCAAGTTTTCGACCTCCAAAACACTCGGAACAACCATTTGCGGCCAAAAAAAACAAGAAATTTTGGCACTTTTTTCAGGTTTCTGCTCTGTTACTCGGACACTATGCATCCTACTGGAAAGTGCTACCCGTACCAAAATGAGGGAGCATTGAAGTTTTCATCGAATGTTCTATTTAAACGACAAAATCAGTGCCTTCATTTGGCCTCACTTTGTTGGCAAAGTTCGTTCATTTTCACCAGCTTGGCTAAAAAGTTGGCTCCATTCCTGTAACTCAAGAACGGCTACTTCAAATGACAATCGTCACGGTATCAGAGTTATAGAGCACGAAGTTTCCTGTTACGAAGGCATCTAGTTTTTCAGTTTTTTGTGAGTCAAAATGAACTCTAGATAAATAAAAAAAGTGTGTTGCTTTGTTGCATGCAGTGATTTCTACAGTAAGACCACGGTCATTTCTATCTTCACTATTGATTGGGCTCAGTACGTTCATGTACAAAAGATTCGGATCAAGACTTATTGTCGACGCTCTTGAGTGCATTTGGATTCGCTGCTCCAATAATGGAAGCTTCCGTTTTTGAGACTTCCTCGACTGCACGACCTGAGCATCGTAACATAACCATTGAAGGATTCATCAGGCTAATGCCTCAAACGCCGATTTTAACATCTAGACGAATGACAGGTAGAATAATTTCCTTCCGTGGGAGAATCATGGCAGTCTCTCCCTCCTCACTAAGGAGTGCGATAAGAACATTGTTGGGGAAAGAAGACGTTCAATTTCTGAATTTTTGTCTACCCAAGTGGTGCTTCGCAAAGGGGAACAAAGTCTCTCGAAAGATCTCGTCGTTTAAAGACACCAGGCGCTTCACAGATATAATTTTCGATGAAGTTATAAATGCTGGAGACGCACGTGAAAAGGTTCTGCCAAATAAGAGCAACAAGAACAACTTGATTTTTATGCTCATGAGGAGATTTGAGGATGGAGGTATTCAGGTGCTGCAGGGAGAAGAAGATGTCGATTCATTAATTGTGGAAACAGCTATTTCCCAAGCTGCTGAGTCTGACAGTGTGACATCGCGGACACTGGTGTGCTTGTTGAGGAAACAACTACAACAGCCTGTACTTCCATAAGCCGAGAAGAGAGAAATCAGCAGGGATGTGGTACTCCAGTTTCTATCCTGGTTTTTCCCCTTTTCATCCATGCTCTCACAGGATATGATTCCACTTCTTCTTTTTTTGGTTAAGGAAAAGGGAAATTACTAAAGCTTAAGGAGCAACAGCCACACCTAAAAGTGAAAGCTGCTGAACTTGTTAAACCCTCAGACAAGACTTAACACCACACGCTGGACAAGAGCTGATGTTAGCAGCGTATGGGAATTCTAACTGTGCGACTTTGGACTTTTTTGTAACATCTGCCACGAGAAAACCTTTCAAACATGAAAGGCTACCGCCGGCATCGGATGCAGCAAGGTAGCACTCATTGCGATCCTACCATCAAGTGCAATCTTTACTAGGGAAGAAAACAGATTCACGTCACTCGGGTTGCAAGAAAAATTTATCAGGCTTGTTTCCCGTGACGAAGACGAAAGATGCGGCACCACATACGCTACTGAAGATGGCCTCCTGTGCATGCAAAACAGAACGCACAGCTGTATGACGCTGTCGCAAATCTGGACTGAACTGCTCTTCAGCATGCAAACCTGGTTGTGGCTTGTCTTGCGAGAAGGCTCCAGAAATTATGCCCGACAAGAATGAGGAAGAGATAGAAGATATCTTCCAGGATGAGGAAGCTGGTGAAGGTGGCGCAATGGATCCTGGAGATCGGATGCTGAACCTGGACATTCCGCAGTCTCCCAATCGAAATTTTGACAAAATATTAATCTCTCTATTTGAATTATTTTCAACGTTGTCATGCCCTTTTATCTGTTCATTTGTACAAATCTTTATATTACTCATACGTAAATAATTATTGGTCGTTAAAATGTACTTTGTTTTCATTTTAGCAACCCAACCTTACCAATTAAGGCAAGGATAATGACAAATAAAAATACAAATGAAAGAATAAAATCAAAAACCTACACATAGAAAACACATATGTGCTCATTAGAGAGCCGTCTTTTCACTGGTAATTTCATTTCATTAAATAATTATGACTTACAAAAAAAAAACAACGAAATGGAATTACTTTGTCTTTCAAGCGTATGAGCGCTTCGTAGTGCCTAAAACTGAAAAACTAGATGCCTTTGTAACAGGAAATTTCATGCTCTTTAACTTTGATAACGTAGCCGTTTTTTAGTTAGAGGCGTTGGAGCCGACTTTTTAGCCACGCTGACAAAAATGAACGAACTTTGACAACAAACTGCAGCCAAACGACTTCTCCGATTTTGACATTTAGATAGGTCATTCCATGCAAAATTTAAAAGAGTGAGAGCAGCGGAATTTGTGTAGAGTTGTCAGTGCTAACTGACAATCAACTGTGCATGAAATAACTGCAGAAATCTATGTGGGATGTACGACGAACGTATCCTTCAAAGCAATGCGGAGAAATTTGGCTTTAATGGGCTATGGCAGCCGATGATCAACGCGAGTGCCTTTGCTAACAGCGCGACATCGCCTGAGGAGCCCCTCTCCTGCGTTCGTGACTATGTCGGCTGGACACGAGGCGACTGGAAAACCGAGGCTTGGTCGGATGAATCCTGATTTCAGGTGGTAGGAGATAGTGGTAGGGTTCGAGTGCGGCGCAGACCCCATGACATGGACCCAAGTTGTCAACAAGGCATTGTACAAGTTGGTGGTGGCTCGATAATGGTGTGAGCTGTGTGTACATGTAACTGACTGGATCCTCTGGTCCAACTGAACTTACCATTGGCTGGAAATGATTTAGTGGTTTATTTATTTCATTAACAGTAGAGAGTAACCCATGCCTTGTCACAATCTTATTGGTATGCAGCTGTTATTGATATTTTAAATAATATAAAGAACGTAATATAAAAAAGTTATTCTAAAGTTACAGAGAATATGTTGCTTTACGATTGTTAAACTTGTTCTACTTGTTCCTGCCTAGTTGAGGGGAATATAATTCATAACTTATAGTTTATATAATGCAAACTTTAAAAAATGGAAATGGTTATGTATGGCTACTTGGACATCATGTTCACGAGAAACGATGGAATTTTTATGGATTTGGAATGCGTCATGTCACCGGGCCACAGTTGTTCGCGGTTGGTTTGAAGAACATTCTTTGACCACCCAGATCGCCCGACCTGAATCCCACCGAACATTTATGGAACATAATCGAGAAGTCAGTTCCTGCACGAAATCCCGCATCGGCAACACTTCCGCAGTTATGGACGGTTATAGAAGCGGCATGGCCCAGCATTTCTGCAGAGGCTTTCAACGACTTGTTCACTTCATGCCAAGTCGAGCTGCTGCACTACGGTGGGCAATAGGAGGCCCGGCACGATAATAGGAAGTGCCCTATGACGTTTGTCACCTCATTGTGTGTCTCATAGATTAAAATTGTAGACCCAACTGGAATTCGATGCCAGATTTCAAGAGCAACAGTCTGCCAGTTATGCTATCCGAGCACTCCTCCCTGCTTAAATCCTTCTAAATTTTGCTCCTGCAATTCCTCGCTATACTATAAGGTACGGTGACAAAAACGGTGAGATGTCCTCGAACAACTCAGTAGGTAGAAGAATTCCAGTGAAGTCCAAAGGCAACATTTATTTCATAGTTATTCATAGAGTTTTTCCACAGATGATGTTTTCTGCCAAGTGAACTACGAAGTCTATTCAAAAAGGATCGAGCCGTTTCTTTCAAGCTAAACCAATGAAACGTAGTTGACTTTCTTCGGTGGAAGTATGATGTGGGACATTCATGGGCAGCGAAAGCGCCATTGACAAATTGATAGCTCTTTCTTCATTCGGTGGGTGGTGGTGCATGGCCGTTCTTAGTTGGTGGAGCGATTTGTCTGGTTAATTCCGATAACGACGAGACTCTAGCCTGCTAATTAATCGTGTGACATCCTTCGTGCTGTCAGCGATTACGCCTCTGCTTGGAGGAACAAGCGGCTTCTAGCCGCATGAGATTGAGCAATAACAGGTCTGTGATGTCCTCAGTAAAAGAACGCAGCATGTCATTCTCAATGGAGAGAAGTCTTCCGAAGTAAGCGTGATTTCAGGTGTGCCGTAGGGGAGTGTCGTAGGACCGTTGCTATTCACAATATACATAAATGACCTTGTGGATAACATCGGAAGTTCACTGAGGCTTTCTGCGGATGGTGCTGTGGTATATCGAGAGGATGTAACAATGGAAAATTGTACTGAAATGCAGGAGGATCTGCAGCGAATTGGCGCATGGTGTAGGGAATGACAATTGAATCTCAATGTACACAATTGTAATGTGCTGCGAATACATAGAAAGAAAGATCCCTTATCATTTAGCTACAATATAGCAGGTCAGCGACTGAAAGCAGTTAATTCCATAAATTATCTGGGAGTAGGCATAAGGAGTGATTTAAAATGGAATGATCATATAAAGTTGATCGTCGGTAAAGCACATGCCAGACTGAGATTCATTGGAACAATCCTAAGGAAATGCAATACGAAAACAAAGGAAGTAGGTTACAGTACACTCGTTGGCCCACTGCTTGAATATTGCTCACCAATGTTGGATCCGTACCAGATAGGATCATTTAGTAATCGCGAAAGCGTTACGAAGATGATAGATAAACTCCAGTGGAAGACTCTGCAGGAGAGACGCTCAGTAGCTGGGTACGGGCTTTTGTTGAAGTTTCGAGAACATACCTTCACCGAGGAGTCAAGCAGTATATTGCTCCCCCCTACGTATATCTCTCGAAGAGACCATGAGGATTAAATTAGAGAGATTAGAGCTCACACAGAGGCATACCGACAATCGTCCTTTCCACGAACAATACTAGACTGGAACAGAAGGGAGAACCGGCAGAGGTACTCAGGGTACCCTCCGCCACACACCGTCAGGTGGCTTGCGGAGTATGGATGTAGATGTAGATTCTTTCTTTGAGGACGTGTTGTTAGCCCTCGTGAGATTCCAATTACTTTTAAAATGGCAGAACAAACTGACCAGCAATACTGCAGAAAATTTTGCGAAAATATTGGCGATACTGTTGTGGAAATCACTTGCATTATTCAACAGCTTTTCAGGAACGAAGCTATGAGCAACTCACAGATGAAGAAGCGATACAAACAATCAAAGATGGCCGCACCTCAATGGATAGCGAACTACGTTCAATCAAACCCCCAACAAGCCGAAACGAGAATATCATTCAGCAAACGGAGACTCTGGTCACAGAAGGCCTCCGTATCAGAGTACTAGAAATTGTAGTTACGACAGGGGCGACCATTAGACTGCTACATAAAACTTTACCGCCTTATTATGGTTACGCACTCGGCCATTCTGCGCGTCTGATTGAAACCGTCGTCGCCAAACACAAGATTCTTGTGATTAATCGGGCTCTCTCCTCCCCCGACACGCCTCTGTGTGACACTGACTATTTCCCAAGCTTAAAATTCCCTTGAAAGGAATACAATTTGAGTTGAGAGAAGACATCATGGCGAATGCGAACGACCTTCCGATCTCCATTCCAAAAGATGCGTTCAAAAAGTGTTCCCAACAATCGCGGGAGCGCTGGGAGTGTGCATCACAAGATGGCTACCTCCAAATCAGTAAATGTATTTGCACCAACAAAAGGTTCGATATATATTTTGAGCACTGCTCACATACTGTCACGCGCGTAACACTGTGATCTACGCTTTCGACCTCTCGAGTTACAACTGTTTCCCCCGGGACGAGCACAAGATAGCGGAAAAGCAGCGAGTCCCTGACTGCTGTGCGACAGTAATACTCAGTGAAAGCCGGCGCCTCTACAACGGAGAGGAATTTGTAGGGGTGAGTCACTAACGATGGTACGCCGACTCGCACTAAGTGGAACGCAGCCCATAGCGTCTTCGCGTCACTCGACCGGCAGGGAGCTACTAGAACGGGAGTCGAAACTGTACGGCCAGCCCAGAGGCGGTTCACACGAATGCACTCCATTCCTTGCGGTCATTCTTTCCCGCCCCCATGCTTCGCGCTAGGAATGAGCAGTGCCTGGCAAAGAGGAGCCACACCCTCAGCTACACGGGTCGGACAAAAGTATGAAAACTCCAAAAAACACATTACCGTGCCTATTAGGAAACCTATTGGAATTCATAACAGCTTCCGGTCGCCTCAGCATTGATAAATAGAGGTCCCGTATGACTGTCAAAGGAATGTTATATCTTCCTGCAAAGTAGGTGAAAGTTCGGGTAACGAAGATGCAAGTGGATAGTAGCCAAGAACTCTTCTGTCCAAAGTAGATCACAGAGACTAAATTATATTGAGATCTCATGCATTAGTTACCAGAGACGATGAGACAATTCATCTTCGTGCTCACAATATCAGTGCTGGACGATGCGACCTGTGTGAACAGGGAGACTGTAATCTTGGAACGCAGCATCAATATTCGGGAGCAAACACTGTACCATCGGACGGGCATGTTCAGCCAAAATGGCCACATAAAGTTGGCAGTAATGCGATCTGGCAGAGTAACCGTGAGGCTATGTAATATTACGACGTGGCTGCCCAAATCATCACCGAACTCCCGTCGTATCCACTGTTGGAACGTAAACTCGGCCAGAAGTTGGAAAAAGTGTGAAACGAGACTCGTCCGGTCAAAAGACCTTCTTCCACTGGTCCATAATCCCTGTTTTCTGGCTTTAGGAACACTTTTTATTTGTTTGGTTTTCCTCATACATTTGTATCACTAATGACTGGCTTTGGAACTCCGGCCTGCCCTGAAATTTTCTTCTGGTGGAACTCCTTTCGTGTTTTCTTCGTGCTGATAGTGGACGCGAGTGCGACATTCAGTTCTGCAAAGACTTTTGCAGGTTTCGTACTCTTATTTTTCATCACAGTCCTCTTCAAAGATCGTTGTGGCTTCGAGGATGATGTTTCTCCGTTTTACCTGTATGCGATGTGATTGTCCCTTACGGTGCATCTTTAAACGCCAAACACTTCGACTTCCTTGGTTACGGAAGCACCCATCATACGAGCACTAACAATTCGCCAACGTTCGAAGTCACCGAGCCGGCCGAGCGGTTCTAGGCGCTTCAGTCCGGATCCACGCGGCTGCTACGGTCGCAGGTTCGAAACCTGCCTCGGGCATGGAAGTGTGTGATGCCCTTAGGTTGGTTAGGTGTAAGTAGTTGTAAGTCTAGGGGACTGATGACCTCAGATGTTAAGTCCCATAGTGCTCAGAGCCATTTGAACCATCTGAAGTCGACATGCACAGAACACATGTCTGGCCACGACCGACGCTTGCAACATGGTGAGGACGCTGCACAGCTGCCGTTCGTTGTCAAGTACAAAAGGGCAACCCGCAGGACTGTCTAGCATCTGCATTTATGTTCAAGCATGCACACTTTTACATTTCTGAACATTTAAAGCAAACTGCCAATCTTTGCACCTCTCAGAAGCCTTATCAATATTCGACTGAATATATGAGCAGATTTTTGAGACAGTACTTCATAGCAGATAACTGCATCATCTGCGAAAAATCTAAGGTTATTGTTTATATTGTATGCAAGATCATTAATATACAATATGAATAGCAGGAGTGCGAACGCACTTTCCTGGGGCATCGATGACACTCCATCTATGATAACTTGCAGTATCCTCCATACCAAAAAACCCGCAATCTAGTCACAAATTTCGCTTTATCAAGACAATTTTGATAGTACACGTTCACGTGATACTGAGTCAAATGCTTTGCGGAACTCGAGACATTCTGCAACTGCCTGAGTGCCTTGAGCTATACTCTCAGTAAGTCATGTTAGGGTTGGGTATCACATGATCGACGTTTTCGAAATTCTTGCTCGTTGGCATGGAGGACGTCAAATGGACGTCAAGGAAATTGGACGGTAGTTTTGTGGATCACTTGTACTGCCCTTCTTGTAAACGGGTGAGTCCTGTACTTTCTTCCACTACTGGGCACGTCTTTTTGTTCGGGGGATCTACAGTAGCTTACGGTTAAAATACCAGTTCGCCGCGAATTCAGTACAGAACCATGAACGTTGGTTAGTTTTGACGATTCAGTTGCTTCTCAACACCACTGACATTAATGTATATTTCACTCGTCTTTTCAGTGGTGCGATGACTGAACTGGGGCAATACCCCTCGATTTCCATTCGTATAGGAACATCTGGAAACATGGTTCAGACTTTCTGCTTTTGTTTTGCTACTCACAATTTCAGTCGCTATCTCGTCTATCAAAGTACGACCACTAACGATGGTATCACCAACAGCTTTTGCATATGATCAGAATCTTATGAGAGAACTTTCATTAATAGTCTTCTATGGTAATCGTTGAAGGATTCGCGCCTTGCCCTATTCACAGCCAAACGCGTTTCATTCAGCATCTCGCTGCCTATAGCCGCATGCTTTACAGCGAATATATACCATTTAGGGGCATCGTGACAAATATTGTAATATTTGTAATTATGAATCAGATAGTAATAATAATAATAGTAATAATAATAATAAATGTTGCATATAAAGAAACAATGAAAACAATTTTTATTTGTGGAGAACTTATAAAAACACGTTAACGATGTTGTAAATGTGACAAAGAAGAAATGGTTAAAATAGAGTGCAGTGAACGTGACTGTTCAGAAAGCGAGGTGTTAACTGTTTTGGGAAACTGGGGCAAAGAGAGTGAAGGGTCAGAGCGGAGTTGGCTGCAGTTCAGTTTATGGAAAGTACAGCTGTTGGTATAGGTGAATCATTAACCGTGTTCTGAAGGCTGATAACAGTATAACCTCTTCGCGATTTTAGTGAAGATAGTTGACGAGTGATATTCTTGCAGCAAATGATTTGCTACGAGATTTTTTTGGTGAAAATGGGTGTTTCTGCTATGTCTATCAGCCAGAACCTGTAAGTCAAAAGATGGTTGATGAAAACGAGCAAATGGAAGTGCGAATGAAATGTTTTCTTGTCTACACTTTTATCTATACTTAGCTATGACAACAGCATGCCACAGTGAAGTTCGAAAGATAAATGTAGCATACGTAAGCAATCATGGGTAGCTCCAGACGTCGACTCCAGATGCCAAAGTCCATAGATAATGACGTTTCCATGGCAGAGGATGTGTAATATTAAGGTTTGTACCAACTTCTTAATAAGCTACAGGCAGAATGTAAGTGGTGTGTCGAAGGACGATATTGCCTAACCGCCTTCTTATAAAATGCAGTTTTCCGTCAGTCCAGTTAAAGTGCTCGCCTATTTCCTTACCAAAGCTCTTCTACGAGGTTAACCATTTTATCTGCGTAGAATTCGATACTGAACGGGCCAAGAATGGCTCGGTCTAGACGGCAACACGTGGGTTTAGTTGCGACTCAGCATTTTTCTGACAACTGTGATAAAGCAAATAAGTCAACATTGAAATCTGTCACCTGGTGTTCATTTATCTGTTACGCAAGTGTGTCACAAGGTCATTAATGTGTACTGCTTGCTTTGTAAGAACCAGCTGAAAACAAGATGTCAAATAGATCTAGTACTGATCCTTGGGAGACACTTGATACTGCATCTTCTTATTTTGGCCTACTTGTTCCAGTCATCGTACACATGTGGTGGGTGATAAAGTACGAGCGAAACCACTGAGCAGCTGTTAGAAGTAAAATGATTTGTCAGCTAGACAAGCAGAACGCCAGAATCAACAACGTTAAATTCATTGCTGGTGTTTTAAATCCTATTTTTTCTGTCTGCTGCTAGTGTGATACTATTTTTCATTTCTGTCAAAGCAGCAGTCGTACTGAATAATTTGCGGGAGACCCATTTGTGCCTGCCTACGATTAGAATATTTTGTAATTAAGTAATCTGAAAGCTAATCGTTAACTATGTTTTCCAGAGTCCTGAATAGCGACGGAAAGACAAAAACGAGGCAGTGAGTAGCGTGGCATTGGTCGATGTCCACACACCATTCTTCCTCATGCCACCTTCAAGATAATTATTACATAATTAATTTAATAACTAATTCCAGTTACGCATGTTAAAGACGATGTGGCAGGAAATCTTTATTGAATAATTCTGTGTATTTAATTGATTTCATGAGTTAATATGAATTTGAATTGTGCATCACAGGGGCATACATGAAGAAAGAAATGGAGCGCTAATATGGCTGACTTTACGGTATTGCTTGTCGAAGAAGTGCGAATGACGAAGCCTCTGACTTCACAAGTCAAGTTTTGTGTCTGGAAGCCTCCAGCGAAGGAGCCGGACGCAGAATAGTGCACAGCCTTTCTTTATGTTTTTTAAGCGTCCTTCTAAGAGTTGAAGAGAAGGAGGCATGGCAAGGTGCATAAACTAAATTTTTATCAGGCAACGTTGTTGAACTTCCATTGATAACATACCAAAAAAGAAATAAAGAAATAATTTTTACCTTAACAGTGTTCCAGTTTAACAATTTGAACCAACACATAGGGCAGTTGTTTTAAGAAAACTTCCTCAGTATAAGTTGATACTTGGCTTATTCTAAGGTGTAACAAGAAACATGGAAAACAAAATTTATTTTACGTAAACAATATCTTTGTACGTGTTGGAGAATTTTCTAGCTGCTCTAAAATTTGTGGTCAGGATTGTTGTCTACAATATCGTCTCATCCAAGTAGCAATTTCAGACAAAATGGTTCAAATGGCTCTGAGCGCTATGGGACTTAACGGCTGTGGTCATCAGTCCCCTAGAACTTAGAACTACTTAAACCTAACTAACCTAAGGACATCACACACATCCATGCCCGAGGCAGGATTCGAAAGTGGTTCCAGACTGTAGCGCCTAGAACCGCACGGCCACTCCGGCCGGCTAATTTCAGACACTTTCTAAAGATCTCTACTCGCGTTTTTACATCCAGCAGCGAAGCGAATACGTGACGAAGAAGACAATGCGTCATGTGTGGTGCTGCAGTCTCTATGGGGTCTTGGTGGTTGATTTCCTTATGAGGAAACAGTGGAAGATCTCTACTGCTAAGTACGTGCCTGAATTCAGAGAGGGATGGACCACATAAAAATTTATACTCGTATTTGTATTTCGAGTAAAAGCTGAATAACCAGTCACAAAACTGGAAATATGATCTACGTCAAGTGAATTCTAAAGGAGCAGATTGGACACTTTCTCTATTGATGGATTAAATTTTTCCGACGGAGTTCTGAAAAGCAATGCCTCCGAATTTTTCACGAGAAAACTCTTAAAGCCTTTTTTTAAAAAAAAAGGAAAAAGAAATTTTATTAGCATTCTACATGCAGGTTCATATATTTTTCAGCATAGTAACCTTGCTAACGAACACATTTCTCCTAATGAGAGGCCAGTTTGTTGATACTGTCTGCCTAGAATGTCTGACTTTTCTTGACGGAGCCACAACCTGACCTGTGCTTGCACCACTTCATCACTAGAAGTGAAGTCCTAGAAGGTGTTCATTTCGATCTGGAACAGTTGAAAATTGGATGGGGCCAATTCGAGACTGTATGGAGGGTGATCGTTGGCTTGTTGCAGACGTCGCAGCGCTCTGTTGGAGGAGAGGTTATCCACAATGGACGAACTCTTCGAACTCGAAACTCGGTCACAGCACACTGGTTATGACGCACCGACATAGTTGCGCTACACTCCGCTACGCTGCAATTCGGAGTCCTCTAACGGCAGAGAGCTGCAGTACGACGACACGAAGGATAAAGATGTGGCCAAGAGAAGTAGCAGTGATTTATAATAAATGTTATCCAAATTGCTAACAGAAGTACGGTCTGAAATTCGCTTCCCTGCAATATACGGAGGAACTTTAGAGGCAAAGGCTGTTTCTTTGATGATATAAACTTTCAGAGCCGATGATGAGACGAAGACAAACTTGTTGTTGGAATTCGAGGGCCTAGGAACCGTGCCCGAGGCAGGATTCGAACCTGCGACCATAGCGGTCGTGAGGTTCTAGACTGAAGCGCCTAGAACTTCTCGGCCACACCGGCAAGTACAGTGCATACGTTCTTACGAAACATCCTGCTTTACTATCCAACCAAAATCACCCTTGTTCAGGAGTTGCTTCCTGCTGACCTGCCATCAAGACAAAGATTACGGAACGAGGTAGCGTTGTGGTTAGCACACTGGATTCGCATTCGGGAGGATGACGGTTTGCCGAGATTTCACTAAACCGCTTCAGGTAAATGGCAAGATGGTTTCTTTGAAAGGGTACTCGAGTCTGTGTTCGGTCTCTAACGACCTAGTTGTCGACGGGCCGTTCAACACTAATCTCTCAAGACAAAGGTTCGCTCGGAAATTCCTTGCTCTCATGGAAGTGGACAATGAATGGCAATAGACCGTTCTGTGGACGGCTGAAGCTCATTTCCATCTCTGCAAAGATGACTGTTTGGTACGAGTTGACGGTATCTTTACCGTAGGGCCATATTGCTTCGAGGAGACGAGTCCTGCGGATGCTGTTGCCTGTACCATCACTGGTAAACGCAATGAGAGTCGTTTGCGGTCCAACGTCATTCCAATGCTTCAACAGTGTGGATGTGTCTGTAGGATCAGCTTTATGCAAGATGGTGATCCCCTGGACATTGCACAACCATTGAAGCACCCGGTGTAGAGGCATTTCGAAAATGCTAGAGTTATCTATATTTCGTACAGTGTAATGAAACTGGAACTTTAATTATGGACACCCTGTATTTAATGCTTTTGCATCAAAAACTAATGCATTTACAGAGGACAGAAAATCCATCCAGCTATAATTTTGGATGTTCTCTCTCACAATAAGTTCAATTTCCGAAAAATTACGATTATTGAATAAGTAGTGAGAGACGAGTTTTTGACTTGATGCTTGTTTTGAGAACCCATTAGTATGTATTTAGGCAAATTTAATCCTCAATAGAAACGTCGAAGTGCACTTGTCTGATGACTTACAATTTATTTTCGGTAGTGCCCATAAGTGAGCTGCTTGTATATTAATAAGTAACACAGTCAGTTTAGATGTGGATGTGGAAATATTTAATTTGAAGGTCCATTGTGCTTGCAGAGTGTGTTTTGTACTCATAAACTTAGACAATTTTATTTTTGCGCAATGTTTGAATTTTCGATATCTGAAAACATACTTGCATACTACAAAAACGACCGACTTCTTTTTTGCGTACTCGATAATTGATAAATAATTTGGTCAAAGACTTAACCTCCGAGATATCGACTCTGTCTTGTTGCATCCTCTTCTTTGAAGATGTTTCTAGTTCTGATTACGAAAAATATACAGTTTTAAACGTTACAGATACGTCAAAACGCCGTCCTCCCTTCCCAATGTGATGTTTTCTCGGATTATTTGTCTCGAGAGGCTTGTAAATTTAGTTCAAATTGGTAAACAGTGAAGGCTTTGTGGAAATTTGTCATTGCAGATAACTTCTAGGGTCTGAGTCATTACCAATGAAAGCAATAATTGTCAGTCAGTGCCATAGATTAAATTTTGCTGGAGAACATGATGCACTGCCTTCGTCCTCTCTAAAAAGTTGCTTGAGAACAATTTATATACGATAATATTTAATTCGTGGGTGTATTGTGATTTACAGGAATGGTGAAGATGATGAGGTCTCATACTCCGAGGAGCGTAGGGAACGACACGGGAGATCCGCACCGCCTACTAGGCAAGGTCCTGGTGGAGGTGGTTTGCCATTGCCTTCCTTCGACCGTAATGGGGATGAACGATGATGATGACGACACAATAACTTCCAATCACGTCGATGTGGGGAAAATCCCTGACTCCGCCGGGAATCGAACCCGGGACCCCGTGCGCGGGTAGCGAGAACGCAATCGCAAGCCCATGAGCTGCGGACAAAGCAGGCCTAATCAATTACATTCTTCCAGTAATACAGATGGCCTGTTTGTTTGTGTGCTTGCGTGTTTAGCGTAGTATTTTAACTAACATGTATTTTCTGCAGCTATAAGCCTCATCAGATAAGTTTCGATATTTTAGACCTAACTTTCGATGTGAGATATCGGGTTGTCCTTTTAACCACACGCTATAAGGCATGGAAGCTCCACCGAGACACTTAATTCGAGATTTCACAGTGATGTTTTTGGGCACTTGTATAGTATTTTATCTAACATATATTTGTTGCAGTTATAATCCTGGTCAGGTTACTTTGGGTCTTTTAGGTCTAACTTCAAATGTCAACTGCACTTTTTTCGTTGCTGAACAGCTTTGCAGACTTGTAAATAGCGTTGTGAGGATTGGCAAGCATCATAGATGTGGCGAGTAATTAATTTGAACGTGTATTGTGTCATGCTATGATACAGCAACTTAACCTTGAATTTCATACGTTTTTCAACAGTATTCTGCTATAATGGTCCCGTGGTCTCCACTGGCTCATTACAGAGTAATACTGTACATATTATTTAATCGATTTGTTGCTCCATTACCGTTGTTTCTGTGAAAATACCTTCACAACAGCAAAAAAACCTGTGATGTGTGGTCACCAAAATGTACAACTTGCTGTCATGAACACCCCCTAAGGAAGTGCACGACTTCAGCAACACACCCTGCACTGAGATGGGGATCGTCGGTGACAACATGTAATCATAATACCTTCCTTTTCTTTTCTCGTCCAGTGTAAGACTCGATAACAGATGCTGGAAATGACGATCATGGGTTACAGTGATCAGATTTTTTGGTTCAAGGGGTACTGGTCAAAACGATGTGTTAGCCTGTGTTTCGCTACACTCCGCACGGCGAAAGAAGACGTCTGACAGCTGACGCCGCTGCTGCCGGCTTTCAAGTGACAGGTGTCAAACGCTGCTGTCGGCAATGCCTGAAAGCAATGGTCGCCTACAACCGGAGCAAATCTGAGATGTTCACAGAAAAGTAAACAAAAACTGCTTTACAAGATAGGTGATGGTAGCCGCTCGAAGCTGCCGTGCCAAGCCCACTTTCATTATCGGGGACGTTCTTGCAGTACAGATAATAGGAGAAAGCTGTTTGTTTGTCTGTATAAACCATGGAGCTCTACGCCAGAGGCCTATTAAAATAGCTAGCATGGTCAGAGTTTAATAAAAGACATTAGAGTTTGAGCAGCAACTCATTAAAAAGGAGGGTAAGTAAATCACGTGAGCCATATTTGAAGGAATTATGAACGTTCTACCACAATTTTAAAACAATTAACTGTTATACACTGCGCTCCATAAGTTTGAAAAAACTATACTGCGTATGACAACGGAGCAAGATGGAACTGATCTATGTGAGTTATTGGTTTGAATACGGAATAGCAAGCTCAAATAACGGTTAATAATGAAACGTACCGTATTGTACATTTAATTATTGTACTTATACATGCATATTGGAACATAATAGTATTGCTCCGCTTTATACAAATCGACTTTACCTGTCCAAGCAGTTTTACTAAACACGCCAGTTGGCGCGAGTAGACCGCATATACGATGTTTACATTTCTGTTCACTTGTAGTTGCGTTTGCATAAAGGTATAATACGCCGCGAAAGTAATTGAAAATGGCCCAAAGTTCCAGATTCCTTATGAATCACGGGTAATGATAAACATTTTGCACCAAGAAGTGTCCGACAAATAACAAAGAAACTGATAATTTCCATCAGCGGAGTTGTCAAAACCATACAAGGCATCGAGAAACAGGGTCCTATGAAGATCGTCTTCGCGCAGGAGCACCCAGGAAAATATCAGAACGCCAGGAAAAGTATTTGGTAGTGACCAGTAAACGTCATAAATTAAAAACTGTCCATGAATTGACTGCTGAACTAAAGGCAACGAGGGACACACCGGTGAGTGAGTCAACAGTGAGACGACGCCTGGCACACAATTACATCCGAGATTATGCAGCAACAAAGAAACCACTGTTGCACCCTGTTAACAAGAAGAATAGGCTTCAGTGGGCTAAGGCACACCAACATTGGACAGCGGGGGATTGGGAAAGAGTCTTATTCACTGTTGAATCCAAGTTCGAAATATTTGGAAGCAAACTCCGTCAATTTGTACACCGTTTACCCCATGAACACTTGATGGTATGGGAATCCTTTGGAGCGAATAAAGGCGGAGATTTGGTGAAAATAGATGGAAAACTGAACCAAAAAAGATTATCATGCCATTCTCCAGCGACATGCTAAGACATCTGGTTTGCGTCTGATTGGGAAAGGGTTTGTCTTGCAGCAAGACATCGATCCGAAACATACGTCTCGCTTGTGTCAGAACTATGTAAAGTCTCTAGAGGTTCGTAAAATATTGAACAACATGGAATGTCTGTCCCTGATTGTAACCCAATCGCGTTGCTATGGCATGAATTGGACTGGAGGATCCGAAAACGCGAAATCATGAGTGGGTCACAATTGTGGGAGGTCCAGCAGCAAGAATGGAGATTAATTCCAACTGAAATCTTGGCAAAACTGACACAGCGCTTGCCGAGAGTGGGCAAGGCAGTGATGAAAGCAAAAAGTGACTATTTTGAGGAATCTAAAATTTAGTTCTTGCATCTTCCTGTGTATTATTTGAGCTTAATAAGCATTTGGAATACAACAAAATGCATTTTTACACCGTATTTCCTTTCCATTGTCTACAATTACTAGGTGTTTCCAAACTTATAGAGGGTAGTGTATATTTTAAATACATTATTGTATGTCATTATATGTTGAAATAAAGGTACCACTTGTAATGAAATTCAAAGGTTATTATCCTATACAAGACATGTTGCTCTCATGGCCACCAAAAACTATGAGGACGCTTCTGACTCTACAGGGCCCATCCCACGCCGACTGCGTGACACCACATTCGATAGTTACAGAGGGTGAGTTCGCTAACAAATTGCAATGTAAAATGTGTCTTTCGTGACATCTATAACTACATTACATTTTAATGCAGGCTGCGACTAGCATTGCACAGTATCGTTCCGATTTAGTGAAAAAACAGAACATTTAAATTATTATAGTCATAAGGGCACTGTACGTTGTTGTTGTCTTCAGTCTTGAGACTGGTTTGATGCAGCTCTCCCTGCTACTCTATCCTGTGCAAGCTTCTTCATCTTCCAGTACTTACTGCAATCTACATCCTTCTGAATCTGCTTAGTGTATTCATCTCTTGTTCTCCCTCTACGATTTTTACCATCCACGCTACCCTACAATGCTAAATTTGTGATCCCTTGATGTCTCAGAACATGTCCTACCAACCGGTCCCTTCTTCTAGTCAAGTTGTGCCACAAACTCCTCTTCTCCCCAAATCTCATCAACACCTCCTCATTAGTTATGTGATCTACCCATCTAATCTTCAGCATTCTTCTGTAGCACCACATTTCAAAAGCATCTATTCTCTTCTTGTCCAAACTATTTATTGTCCATGTTTCACTTCCATACTCCATACAAATACTTTCAGAAACGAATTCCTGACACTTAAATCTATACTCGATGTTAACAAATTTCTCTCCTTCAGAAACACTTTCCTTGCCATTGCCAGTCTACATTTTATATCCTCCCTACTTCGACCATCATCAGTTATTTTGCTCCCCAAATAGGAAAACTCCTTTACTACTTTAAGCGTCTCATTTCCTAATCTAATTCCCTCAGCATCACCCGACGTAATTCGACTACGTTTCATTATCCTCGTTTTGCTTTTGTTGATGTTCATCTTATATCCTCCTTTCAAGACACTGCCCAATCTGTTCAATTGTTCTTCCAAGTCCTTTGCTGTCTTTGACAGAATTACAATGTCATCGGCGAACCTCAAAGTTTTTATTCCTTCTCCATGGATTTTAATACCTACTCCGAAATTTTCTTATGTTTCCTTTACTTTTTGCTCAATGTACAGATTGAATAACATCGGGGAGAGGCTACAACACTGTCTAACTCCCTTCCTGGCCACTACTTCCCTTTCATGCCCCTCGAGTCTTGTAACTGCCATCTGGTTTCTGTACAAATTGTAAATAGCCTTTCGCTCTCTGTATTTCACCGCTGCCACCTTCAGAATTTGAAAGAGAGTATTCCATTCAACATTGTCAAAAGCTTTCTCTAAGTCTACAAATGCTAGACATGTAGGTTTGCCTTTCCTTAATCTTTCTTCTAAGATAAGTCGTAGGGTCAGTATGACCTTACGTGTTCCAACATTTCTGCGGTATCCAAACTGATCTTCCCCGAGGTCCGCATCTACCAGTTTTTCCATTCGTCTGTAAAGAATTCGCGTTAGTATTTCGTAGCGGTGACTTATTATACTGATCGTTCGGTAATTTTCACATCTGTCAACACCTGCTTTCTTTGGGATTGGAATTATTTTATTCTTCTTGAAGTCTGGTGGTGTTTCACCTGTCTCATACATCTTGCTCGCCAGATGGTAGAGTTTTCTGGCTCTCCCAAGGCTTTCAGTAGTTCCAAAGGAACGTTGTCTACTCCTGGGGCGTTGTTTCGACACAGGTCTTTCAGTGCTCTGTCAAACTCTTCACGCAGTATCATATCTCCCATTTCATTTTTATCTACATCCTCTTCCATTTCCATGACATTGTCCTCAAGTACATCGCCCTTGTACAGACCCTCTATATACTCCTTCCACCTTTCTGCTTTTCCTTCTTTGCTTAGAACTGGGTTTCTATCTGAGCTCTTGATATTCATACAAGTGGCTCTCTTTTCTCCTGTAGGCAGTATCTATCTTACCCCTAGCGAGATAAGCCTGTACATCCTTACATTTGTCCTCTAGACATCCCTGCTTAGCCATTTTTCACTTCCTGTCGATCTCATTTTTGAGACGTTTGTATTCCTTTTTCTACTCTTCATTTACTGCGTTTTTATATTTTCTCCTTTCATCAATTAAATTCAATATTTCTTCTGTTACCCAAGGAGTTCTACTAGCCCTCGCTTTTTTACCTACTTGATCCTCTGCTGCCTCCAGTACTTCATCCCTCAGAGCTACCCATTCTTCTTCTACTGTATTTCTTACCCGCATTCCTGTCAATTGTTCCCTCATGCTCTCCCTGAAACTCTGTCCAACCTCTGGTTCTTTTAGTTTATCCAAGTCCCATCTCCTTAAATTCCCACCTATTTTCAGTTTCCTCAGTTTTAATCTGCAGTTCATAACCAATAGATTGTGGTAGGAGTCCACATCTGCCCCTGGAAATGTCTTATAATTTAAAACCTGGTTCCTGAATCTCTGTCTTACCATTATATAGTCTATCTGATAACTTTTAGTTGTAAGATGGCAAGACCTATGCCCCTTACATGAAGTCATTAAAGATCACTTAACTCATATTGAACGAACAGTAGGGCTGAGCAAGAATGACTGACGAGGCACAATGCATCTTGTAGAGGGTATAGTATGGAGATAGTGGAATAATTAATGTTGGGTGATGGTGTTAAAGTAAGTCACACAACATGAAAACTTTGTGGTAACGAGTCGATTTACTGGACCCTAGTTTACCCCAGGGAAGCATTTAGAGTTGAGCATGGCCAGCTGTGGGAGCGGCTAAGGGAAGCGACAATAGGCACCTTAGGGCAGCACAAGCTCTGAGAAAGTGGTAATGGTGCACAGCCTCCAGCCACCTTAAGATGAGTAACAGTGAGTGGGTGGTTGACCCCGACTCCATGCTGCTGTACCAGGAAACAGACAGAGAACTTTACGCCTGTTGATAAATGTCCGTCGTCCTGTTTTCTGTGAAACATGTGAGAAAGCCGCGCAAAGCTATGGTGGAGCGGTCAACAGAGGTCAAAATATGCGTGTTTGTGACTATAGCAACTTCACAGTGAATTCATGGTAGGTAGTGCCTGAAGTAAATCAGCTGAAGAGCGACACCATGAAATACGCCGGCCTCCGATGGGAATGTAGGACCAAGGAATTAGAAGTACTTTCCTGGGAGTCAGAATTCCGGAAAACTTGATAGGTGGCCTGAGGGGAGCTAAATAGAAGAAGTTCAGAGGAAGGGACATTTTGTGGGAATTTGTTCACTTCCCAGAGCACGCATTGGTCGGCGCTGGGAAGCAACGCATAATTAACCCGACTTGCGCTGAAATTGGCGTAAGTGATTTTGCTGGAGGGGAAACCGAGGCGAATAGTGGACTGGCAGAAGTCTCTGTAGTGGTCTTCCGTTCCCAACTTGCCTAGAGTGCGGATGTGGCGTTCTTTACTCAGCTTGCGTGAAAAAGAGTGAGCATCTCTGCAGTTTAGGACATAGCAAATGGAACGATTGAGCTTGGAGATAGAAAGTTTTGGTTCATCTATGTACTGAAACAGATAGCTAGGAGTGAATAGACGAGTGCAGCCTTGCAGCACCATGAGGTCTGCCGACGTCCACACAACGACACTGCTCCACCACGCTGTATTCCGTGATATTACGCCCGCTCCAGCCACTGATTAATTTGTTGGATCATGGCGGCAAAGTTTCCATGAGGGTTTCATGGGCCGTGTACTGTAGAATTGTTCTCGCATTTCGCATTAAGCCTGGGTCAGTCGATAGGAATTACTTTTGGGTTGTCGGGCTTTACTCCACGTAAACGCAATTTATTACCACCGCCTTGTAGGAGAGTCATGTAATGTGATGATTGAGGGTTGGGACTTGAAATAAATTTGTGATAATCGACTGCATCTGTTTTCAATCAAGTAGTTGAAATCCCAAGTCACTTTCTTAATTAATTTTATGTTCAACATTTGCATCTGGAGTTCAATAGCTGCATGTAACATCAATGTGCACCCCTTTTTAATTAAAAGTGATCAATTCTGAATCAATTAATTCAACACTGCCACCACAGTTCAATCAAGAGTCACAGGGATTTATTACTTTCTTTGCCTTATCTGATATTGCGGCAGTTTTGCACTTTCTTTTGATCTGTTAGTCAATTAGCTGGGGTGAACACACGCCAAAACCAGATAAGTGTCGGGTGGAGTGTTACATATGGCTGACCCATGCCAGGATACGACACTTCGGGATTTGCTAGGAAGTAGTGTTAAAAAAGGAAATTTTTCCACGTAATCCATTGCTTAGCCATTTTTAATTGAAATCTGGGTAGCATTAGTTACAGTAAGTTACATTGTCTTCTTCATGTGCTGTCCTTTCAAATTGACATTTATACGTGCCTCTGCATTGTATTTGTGAGTTGTTGGAGTACTTATGATGGGCAGTGCCGTAATCAGCCTATGCTGCACACAGGACACAGTTATTGGTACTAGCCTTTTTGAGGAAATTCTTTATGAACTGTTTGTCCGTCATTGCTCACCCCCAGTGTATCAATTTGTGTCCTGATATATGTTTTGTGTTATCTAATTATTGAATGTAAAGGGGTACCTTGGTTTTGAGTTTTCGTGTAACATAAAAGTGCAAATGATAAGGAGGGGAAAAGCCAAGACAACGGCAGAATATAATCAGACTGGTACTCGGCAGAACATGGGTGATAGTAGAGAAAGCTCTACCGATGAGCATGACGAACGCAAGTTGCAACTTCCTGAAACTGCGTCTCATGACTGCTTTAGTCCGCTGAATAGCAAGGACGTTGATTCAGGCAGTTGAAACGTCCTCTTTGAAAAATTATACAAGAATGTGCTTAAACTGACACACTTTTTTTTTTTTAGCGCTACGCAATCTGACTTTCAGTAATCCGTACAAAGGAATGGCCCTGACTAACATTAACCTACACGTTTCACAATTCACTTACCTCACAAAAATCTTCGTTACTCAAACTACTGCAATACAGCGTGCACCACTACTGCCAGCTTAATAGTCATAATATATACAGCAGTTCATGACATCCAGTCTTACAAATTACAAAACTCCGCCATCTCTCTCCCCACATCCACCACTGCTGGCGGCTCACCTCCAACTGCGCAACGCTACGCGCTGTTAGCATCCAGCTGTCACTGCCCAACACTACAATGGCAGACAACAATGCAAACTAGCCACAGACTGCGCACAGCACAGCCAGTGATTTTTCATACAGAGCGCTATGTGGCGTTACCAATAAGAAAACCTAAACAGCCTACTTACATAGCCCCCATTTTTACAAATAGTTTTGGGCAGTGGCCAATAATGATTTGATAAAATTTTTCATAATTACTATAACAAAGATATCAAATGCACACACTTATTGATACAATGTTGGTCAGAAGCTAAAATTTTCTCACAGTCCATAAAGACAGTCCTGATCGTTCATCACAGTAAAATTGCAGTGTTTTTTTTTCAAAGTCTGAGCAATAAAAGAAATTGCACTTGGAAGTAGTGGATTTCTAAGCAGTCTTGAAGAAGTAGTGTTGTCCTTCCAACGAAAGACAGTGCTGACTCTTGACATGCAGACTGGTAATGCGCCACAGCAGAGTCAGTCGACGTTGAAGACTATCGGTAGGTAGATCATTACAGAGCAGACCCACTGTAGTCCTGGTAGAGATTACTATTGGTGGGCCACCAGAGGTGCAGACCCACTGCAGTCCTTGTAGAAATAATGGTATTGGTGGGTCATCAAAGGTGTAGACCCACTCTAGTCCTTGTAGAGATGGCCAGCAGCCATCTGTTTGACTGTGCAGGCGCACAATCACCATTGAAGAGTCTTGCGGGTAATATAGCAAGTCCATAACCACCACTTGTCCACTCACAAAAAATTTGTTTGAAATGTCCATGGAACCAGCAGTGCTGTTATCCAGTCCCTTGCTGGATTGTCAACACGCGTGCAAACACTAACAGTCTCTACTTCTCACATATTGTCTTATACTATGACCAACAGAAAGATGTGCAGTTAAATGTAACTTACAAATTACTTAATTTGATCAACTGATATCAATTACAATTTTATAACATAAGAATACAATAACAACAGTACAAAATACATAATTAAAGAACATAACAATACAGATAGCATTTGTAGTAAAACAGGCTTTACAAAAGAATAGAAATAAACATGCACATCAGTGTTGCAAAAATTATGACATATGTATATACATAAAAGATCAGAATAACTTTTGAAACATCAACTTCACACATGAACATTAGAACAAAACAGAATAAATAATGTGTAAACATCTTTATGAAGTAAATAACATGTTATTAATGCAAATTATATTTGAGGATAACAGTATTCCTTATCATAGTGAATGTAGCTTAGTATTAGAAGAGAAAAAATTGTATGAACAGTACACAGAGACAGGAAGAAAACAAATACACAAGGGTACACAAACACATAGTCGGAAAGGACAGGGTTTGTTTTCAGTGTAACATTTGGTACTGCAGTCCAACCCAAAACTTCATTCCATAGATCTTTCGTCTTATTTCAACATTTGTTTCCGTCAAAAAAATCCTATTCAAGCATGCTTTCTGTATTCTGTTCACATCCTCTTTCGAAAATAGTTTTTCTCCACTGTACACTACTTTTTTTGGCCAAACCATTTTCCTATAGCTTCTCAATGCTTTTCTTCCAATTCATCATAGTTAGTTTCTTATATAGTCTACCCCCTCTTAAGCTAACTTAAACCTACTGAGCTCAGATGCTAAACTAAGGGACGACGCAATGCAGCAGCACAAAACAAATTAACACAAATAGCAATGACCCAAAAAAATGCAGATATGTAAAGCAAGCAGCAGTAAATGTAATAACTTATATCTGAACAAGAAAAACCCACAAGCAGAAAAAATAGTATACTAAAGACAACAATGCAGATAAGAGAAAGTTATAATCACACCTTAATGTCTATGTAATTAAAGTGGTTCACCACAAAAACTGATGCTACAACAAATTACCAAGTACTTGAAAAGAAAATTATATATACAGTTACTGTTATTAGTCGCTTCTTATTGCTCTTTCCATTCCAAGAGCTCCTTTTTCGAAGAATGTCTATCATAAAATAATTATTTAATAGATCTGTTGACAGAAAGTGTTCACATTAGCAAATGCATTTAATTTTATTTTATAAAACCAATGCTGCAACACAGCTGGAAAACAGATATCAAATGAAATAAGCAACTATGTACAAAGCATAAAAATATCATTCAATAGTCATGTAACATTTCATAAGTTAGTAGAATTCTCTCAACTCTCGTAGAAAGACGTTTGTTATAATCAGGTGTCAGATGTAAGTATCTTTCCAAGTAATGGGTGTGTCGTATTTGCGATGCTTTCTACAAAGGAATGTCAATAGCTAGGATAATGCCTTTTTTTTCTCCACCTAGTGGCTTTCTTTTGTCAGACAACCACCTCTCAGCTGGACGCCCAAAACGCATTACATCAAGGTCACTTACCTTTCTTACTGAAATATTTATGACAGCAGTTTCCGCTACAGTGGCACTCTCATATAAAAAATTTCACAGGTCAAGAATTTGTGTTACAAATCTGCAGAAACAAAATCCTTTAAATATAGTAGTGTCCAAAAAATTTTCGCCAGCATAGTGATACATTCACGCATATACACACATTTCATAACTCTTAAAGCACGATTCTCGGTTTCCAACATCCTTTTCCACAAATCAGAGTCCCTAACCACTACTCATTATTCCTCACCTTATTATACATATACATATTCGTCGACACTTCAGTATTTCATCATAAGAAATACGTAGCATAATCAAATTCCTCATATACAGTAGCATCATCATATTGATCATAAACATATCTCAACAGCATAATACACAATGTCGTCATAATAATATCATAACATCTCAGTCAATTCTCAAAATCGTCGTAGCTTCCTCCAATAATTTCAAAACAAAACAAAAAAAAATTCTCTGCTCATTTCAATAGTGTCATCTACCTCAAACGTACTCTAAAAATCATGATCTCATACCAAATATGTCATTCAAAGCTCTCATAGTATCACAATGGTTCCGAAAAAATATTAACAGTTCACAAAGTACAGACAAAATACAATTTCATAAGTGCGAAGTTATCCACCTGCGTAATTGCGTAAACATGTGTCACTGACGTAGTAAAAAGATGTTTGATTCTCTGTCAAATAATCAGGTAGCTGTGTAATTCTGTGTTAGAGAAATATGGTACCGATGTGTAAAATTGTATAAGCAAATACCATAGTAGCTAGGGCTCCTTGTGCTTGCCAGACACATGGTACACAAAGTAGGCGTGTACCCCCCTGAGGATTAATGTAATTATATCCTCAGATGTTACAGATTACAGCAATGGAATGAAATGTATCACGGAAAACCTTTATATCATTGTATTTCAAATATCTTTAAAACTAAATGTTTTAAGTACAAAATTAGTCACTCAAATACCCGTACTGTAGCGCTAAACTGTGCGTCGTGTTGTAAGATAATCTCTGTGGAAGTGTCGTAGTTATCGTCCTCCGTAAGCTAAGTTCTGCAGAAGTCAATGTACTTACCTCATGATAAACAAAAGTGAAATGCTTTGGGTGTAGATATCGTAGTTACTACACTTATTGCCGTGATGAAGTAAGTACTGTACTGTAACGTATTGTTGTGCTACAATAAAGGCTGTCTCATTGTAGCTATACTACAAAAGTTACTACTAAAACATGTTTTACTTTCCAGAATAATACAGAAAAAGTATGCAGATATAGAACAGATACACCGCAAAAGCAACAATGTAAATCGTGTCACATATTAGTAGCGTTGTGATATAATCGTGTAGCTATCAGAGAAACCATACGCTAAGTCATCTTTAATCTCACAGAAAGTACTTCAAATAAAGAATGTCTTTTCAACTGAACCAAAATGTTGCATTAAAACCTCATTAACAGTATATATGTTCTAAGTATGTAAGCCTTATAGTCGTTACGTAATCGTGCAACTAACAAGCAAGAATGTACAAATAACAACACTGTGTCGTCTGTTCACTGTAACAATGCATTCGTAATTTCTGTTTAAATAAGTTCTCTTGATTCTTGACTGAATAGTGAACTTCAAACATGGTTGCATGTTAACAGTTTATCAGTGTGACAAAGCATACTAGAAATGTGAAATGAAATGTTTTATGGCAAAGACAAAGTTAAAAAGCAGATTATATTTCAATAAACGGTTTTAAATGTGAAATGTGGTGCAATCTTTTACACTTCCTAGTGCTCAGAGTTAACTTGAACGCAATTATCATGCGGTTTACGTCGGTAAAGAATATTGGAATTTTTCTCAAGGTTAGCGTCTATATTATTTTTTTCTAAGCCAGCCGGCGCACGCGGCTGCCTGCGGTGCGAGTCATTGTCTGTCTCTTTGTTGGCCCGCGTCGTTATTGGGATTAGGAGACCTAACTTCTACAAATTCACCTTGCCAAGAGGGCCCAGCCCTGTCTGAATCCCGCCAGTTCTGATGAAAATCCGGTCGGTCGTTATGATTATATCGTCTGTCGTCATGTCGGTAGTTCCTGTAGTTTCTTTCTTGTCGGTTAAGTGGTGGAGAATTTCTCCCTGAATAGTAACTGCGCGCTGGACCGTTGCGTCTTAAGTTATTCTGTCTCCCTTGATAATAATTATATTGGTTTCCATATTGTCTGTTTCTATGGTTGTCTCTGTTACATTCATTACTTTGTAAAAACGATCTTTCTCTGTTACTATTATTATTCCAACGGTTGTCATACGGGTGGTGTCTGTTTTGGTCACGATTTGTGTTGTGAGAATAGCCTTGTCGTGTCCAATTATTATTTCTTTCACCGTGGAATTGCGACGGATGTGACCTGTAATTGTTGTGTTCCTTTTCTCGCGTTCCGCGACTGACAGTGTCAATTTCTAATTATTGTAAGAGTCCCTGAAAAGCTTCAATATCGTCTTTGCAACGCCCTGCCAAAATAATATTCCTTAAATGTTCAGGCAATTTCATTATGCAAATGCGGATGAGTTCTGAAGAGCTATATGGGTTTGAAAGATATTGATTCTTATGTAACATGTCTTCAAAATATTAGACGAGACTGGAAAATTCAGATTGTTCAAAGTGTTTCATCATCATGATGCTATGTTTTACTCGGTATTGTGTAGCTTGAGACCAATATGCTGAGAGGAAGGCATGATAAAATTCTCCTTCACTGTGACAATCGTGAATGACCGATCGCATTCTTACAGCTGGTTCATTCTCCAAGTAGTCACAAATAAATTCTAATCTGTGCTCTAATGACCAGTTGGGAGGAAAACAATGAGAGAATTGATGGAGCCACGCTTGTGGATGAATGTCGTTGCCAGAATTCTTAAATGTTTTGAATTTACGTGTAGTAATGAACAGCTTATAGTCAATATCATCGTGTCGGCGAGTAGCATATCGGTCATTGTTACGTCGTGTCGGCAGTTCCATCTCAAAATTCGGTGCACCTTGCCAATTTCTTTCATGATTTCCGAAATGCCCTGTGTTATTATTTTGTGGCTTTTCCGTACTTCTAAGTTCCTCTTCCCGTGTTGGAGCGCGAGTGTCCTCTGAAATATGTAATTTTTGTATTACCTGCGTCAACTGATCTTGTACTTCCCGGATTTCTCTTTTGTATTGCGTATTAATTTGATTCTGATTTTGTTTGAATTTTTTAATTTGTTCATACTCTTCTGTGGCAGTGATGGCTACAGGTCTTGTGTCATTCAGATCATCTACCTTTGCAGATAAATTAGTGAACTGATCCGAAAGTTCGGCTACTTTCTCCGATAGTGAACACATTTCCTCAGTGTGTTTTTCTGAACCAAGTTTCAGAGTGTCCATTTGTGTTGAAATCGAATCTACTGTGTCCTTTAAGTTTTCCTGAGTTCTTGCAATTTGTGTAACCGAATCGGTGGATGCAACTGAGTCCATTTTCACTTGCAAGGTGTCGTGATTTTCACGAACAAGTTTGCAATTCTTTTATGGTTGCTTCGTGATTCTGTAATGCGTTTTCATGCCGCGAAAAAATAGATTGAAAATGCTCACAAATTTGTGTTTTTACGTCATTACAGATTTTTTGACATTTCGATTCAATGTTATGTAACTCAGTAGTTAAATCTTCACGTGTTTGTTCAAGTGTGGTGTCTAACTTCCGAAGATTTTGTTCCATTGTGTCTAACTTTTGAAGATTATGTTCCATTGTATCCAACTGTTGCTGTGTTTGTCTCTGATTTTGTTCCATTGTGTCTAACTTTTGAAGCTTTTGCTGTGTTTGTCTCTGATTTTGTTCCATTGTGTCTAACTTTTGAAGCTTTTGTCCCATTTGTTGCATTAACTGTAATAACAGTGCACTGGTGTCTGAAACATGTTCCTTAGTGCTATTCGGCAATGCATTTGAACCGGCAATATTCGCAGTTTGAAAAACAGAAAATGTGTCTTGACTTATTTGAGAAAACGGTGAGGACGCAAAACCTGAATCTACAGTATTTGCAAGAATGTGTCCTTGTTGTTGTTGTTGTTGTCTTCAGTCCTGAGACTGGTTTGATGCAGCTCTCCATGCTACTCTATCCTGTGCAAGCTGCTTCATCTCCCAGTACCTACTGCAACCTACATCCTTCTGAATCTGCTTAGTGTACTCATCTCTCGGTCTCCCTCTACGATTCCTACCCTCCACGCTGCCCTCCAATGCTAAATTTGTGATCCCTTGATGCCTCAAAACATGTCCTACCAACCGATCCCTTCTTCTAGTCAAGTTGTGCCACAAACTTCTCTTCTCCCCAATCCTATTCAATACCTCCTCATTAGTTACGTGATCTATCCACCTTATCTTCAGTATTCTTCTGTAGCACCACATTTCGAAAGCTTCTATTCTCTTCTTGTCCAAACTAGTTATCGTCCATGTTTCACTTCCATACATGGCTACACTCCAAACAAATACTTTCAGAAACGACTTCCTGATACATAAATCTATATTCGATGTTAACAAATTTCTCTTCTTCAGAAACGCTTTCCTTGCCATTGCCAGTCTACATTTTATATCCTCTCTACTTCGACCATCATCAGTTATTTTACTTCCTAAATAGCAAAACTCCTTTACTACTTTAAGTGTCTCATTTCCTAATCTAATTCCCTCAGCATCACCCGATTTAATTTGACTACATTCCATTATCCTCGTTTTGCTTTTGTTAATGTTCATCTTATATCCTTCTTTCAAGACACTGTCCATTCCGTTCAACTGCTCTTCCAGGTCCTTTGCTGTCTCTGACAGAATTACAATGTCATCGGCGAACCTCAAAGTTTTTACTTCTTCTCCATGAATTTTAATACCTACTCCGAATTTTTCTTTTGTTTCCTTTACTGCTTGCTCAATATACAGATTGAATAACATCGGGGAGAGGCTACAACCCTGTCTCACTCCTTTCCCAACCACTGCTTCCCTTTCATGCCCCTCGACTCTTATTACTGCCATCTGGTTTCTGTACAAATTATAAATAGCCTTTCGCTCCCTGTATTTTACCCCTGCCACCTTTAGAATTTGAAAGAGAGTATTCCAGTCAACATTGTCAAAAGCTTTCTCTAAGTCTACAAATGCTAGAAACGTAGGTTTGCCTTTTCTTAATCTTTCTTCTAAGATAAGTCGTAAGGTCAGTATTGCCTCACGTGTTCCAACATTTCGACGGAATCCAAACTGATCCTCCCCGAGGTCTGCATCTACCAGTTTTTCCATTCGTCTGTAAAGAATTCGCGTTAGTATTTTGCAGCCGTGGCTTATTAAACTGATAGTACGGTAATTTTCACATCTGTCAGCACCTGCTTTCTTTGGGATTGGAATTATTATATTCTTCTTGAAGTCTGAGGGTATTTCGCCTGTCTCATACATCTTGCTCACCAGCTGGTAGAGTTTTGTCATGACTGGCTCTCCCAAGGCCGTCAGTAGTTCTAATGGAATGTTGTCTACTCCGGGGGCCTTGTTTCGACTCAGGTCTTTCAGTGCTCTGTCAAACTCTTCACGCAGTATCGTATCTCCCATTTCATCTTCATCTACATCCTCTTCTATTTCCATAATATTGTCCTCAAGTACATCGCCCTTGTATAAACCTTCTATATACTCCTTCCACCTTTCTGCCTTCCCTTCTTTGCTTAGAACTGGGCTGCCATCTGAGCTCTTGATATTCATACACGTGGTTCTCTTCTCTCCAAAGGTCTCTTTAATTTTCCTGTAGGCAGTATCTATTTTACCCCTAGTGAGATAAGCTTCTACATCCTTACATTTGTCCTGTAGCCATCCCTGTTTAGCCATTTTGCACTTCCTGTCGATCTCATTTTTGAGACGTTTGTATTCCTTTTTGCCTGCTTCATTTACTGCATTTTTATATTTTCTCCTTTCATCAATTAAATTCAATATTTCTTCTGTTACCCAAGGATTTCTAGCAGCCCTCGTCTTTGTACCTACTTTATCCTCTGCTGCCTTCACTACTACATCCCTCAGAGCTACCCATTCTTCTTCTACTGTATTTCTTTCCCCTATTCCTGTCAATTGTTCCCTTATGCTCTCTCTGAAACTCTGTACAACCTCTGGTTCTTTCAGTTTATCCAGGTCCCATCTCCTTAATTTCCCACATTTTTGCAGTTTCTTCAGTTTTAATCTACAGGTCATAACCAATAGATTGTGGTCAGAGTTCACATCTGCCCCTGGAAATGTCTTACAACTTAAAACCTGGTTCCTAAATCTCTGTCTTACCATTATATAATCTATCTGATACCTTTTAGTATCTCCAGGGTTCTTCCACGTATACAACCTTCTTTCATGATTCTTAAACCAAGTGTTAGCTATGATTAAGTTGTGCTCTGTGCAAAATTCTACTAGGCGGCTTCCTCTTTCATTTCTTAGCCCCAATCCATATTCACCTACTATGTTTCCTTCTCTCCCTTTTCCTACACTCGAATTCCAGTCACCCATTACTATTAAATTTTCGTCTCCCTTCACTATCTGAATAATTTCTTTTATTTCATCGTACATTTCTTCAATTTCTTCATCATCTGCAGAGCTAGTTGGCATATAAACTTGTACTACTGTAGTAGGTGTGGGCTTTGTATCTATCTTGGCCACAATAATGCGTTCACTATGCTGTTTGTAGTAGCTTACCCGCATTCCTATTTTCCTATTCATTATTAAACCTACTCCTGCATTACCCCTATTTGATTTTGTGTTTATAACCCTGTAGTCACCTGACCAGAAGTCTTGTTCCTCCTGCCACCGAACTTCACTAATTCCCACTATATCTAACTTTAATCTATCCATTTCCCTTTTTAAATTTTCTAACCTACCTGCCCGATTAAGGGATCTGACATTCCACGCTCCGATCCGTAGAACGCCAGTTTTCTTTCTCCTGATAACGACATCCTCCTGAGTAGTCCCCGCCCGGAGATCCGAATGGGGGACTATTTTACCTCCGGAATATTTTACCCAAGAGGATGCCATCATCATTTAATCATACAGTAAAGCTGCATGTCCTCGGGAAAAATTACGGCTGTAGTTTCCCCTTGCTTTCAGCCGTTCGCAGTACCAGCACAGCAAGGCCGTTTTGGTTAATGTTGCAAGGCCAGATCAGTCAATCATCCAGACTGTTGACCCTGCAACTACTGAAAAGGCTGCTGCCCCTCTTCAGGAACCACACGTTTGTCTGGCCTCTCAACGGATACCCCTCCGTTGTGGTTGCACCTACGGTACGGCCATCTGTATCGCTGAGGCACGCAAGCCTCCCCACCAACGGCAAGGTCCATGGTTCATGGGGGGGAATGTGTCCTGTCATTTCGAAATCCTGAGGCGAGATGTTGCCGACCGATCGATCGATAATGCTTCCCTGTTCACTAATTGTTTCACTGTCCACACCATTGTTTGCAGCCCGCTCCATTTCCCTATGTACAATTACAAAATTACTACTTTGAACATTAGTTAATTCATTACATGGTGGCGCTAACACACTTCTTTCGTCTTCACTGTCATTTCTCAGTTTACTTTGAAGCCTAGTATTACGTTTTTCACACGCCATTATAGTCACAATATTTCACACGACAACACAGAAAAGCACAATTTGAAGAGAAAAATAAGAAAACACATTAACATAGCACTGAAAATAATAACTAGTTAATTGCAAGCGCAGCTGCAAAATACTTGGTGCAAATTTACATGAGTGCCATACCTCTTTTACTGTACAACAATGAAAGACTGCAACTACAAAGGAGATTCTCTCTACAATTACGCGCTAGCAATAAACAAAATCTACACTAATTACACAAACTACAAGAAAAAATCAGAAGATTCCAGTGAGGTATCCTCGGCTAAGGGTCGACATATGAAACGTCCCCTTTGAAAAATTATACAAGAATGTGCTTAAACTGACACACATTTTTTTTTTTTTTTAGCGCTACGCAATCTGACTTTCAGTAATCCGTACAAAGGAATGGCCCTGACTAACATTAACCTACACGTTTCACAATTCACTTACCTCACAAAAATCTTCGTTACTCAAACTACTGCAATACAGCGAGCGCCACTACTGCCAGCTTAATAGTCATAATATATACAGCAGTTCATGACATCCAGTCTTACAAATTACAAAACTCCGCCATCTCTCTTCCCACATCCACCACTGCTGGCGGCTCATCTCCAACTGCGTAACGCTTCGCGCTGTTAGCATCCAGCTGCCGCTGCCCGACACTACAATGGCAGACAACAATGCAAACTAGCCACAGACTGCGCACAGCACAGCCAGTGATTTTTCATACAGAGCGCTATGGGGCGTTACCAATAAGAAAACCTAAACAGCCTACTTACACAGTGATACTGAGAGCTCGGGGGATGCAGGGAGTACAGGATTAATCGATAAGTATGGAAGATCCAGCCTAAGAAGCCAGGGTGTGTTGGAACAAAACGGTGTCCGACGATTATCAAACGATTCATTCAAAAGTGATCCGACGGGTGCGCGGAGACGGCACTTGTGTAGATATCGAGGGGTTCCTCAGAACAGAGGAGAAGAGTCGCATTTTCAACCACAAAAGGACGAGGATCAAAATGCGGCTACTTTCAAAAACATTACGGACCTGTTGCAACAGATGCAAACGGTGAACTTAGAGCAGAGCGCCAACCTTAATGCCGAAATTCAAAAGGCGAATTCGGAGCTGAAAGATAACCTTAATGCCGAAATTAAAAAGGCGAATTCGGAGCTGAAAGAGCAGAGCGCCAACCTTAATGCCGAAATTAAAAAGGCGAATACGGAGTTGAAAGAGCAAGTAAAAGAGGAGGTAAAGAATCTCGGCGTCAAAATACAGAAAGAGATTGCCATCATCAAACGAACGGCAATTGAAGCCAAATTAATTGCGAAAGGTGCAACTAAAATAGCGAGAGAAACTCGGGACCCCACGCAAAGCACGGCAAAAGTAGGAACGGTCATGTTATCAAGGCTAGAAAGCCGGATAAAACGTCTTGAAGAAAAGCAACAAAAGCAACAGGATATAGGGCCTACCGAGATGTTGAAACAGGAGGTGGCGATATTAAAAAGAAATTTAGAGGACGATGTAAAACGTCTTGTTACAGAGACATCAGGAAAGGAGAGTGGTGTAATGACTGCGTCGACTGAACCGTCACTTGGCGGAACACAGATAACCGCTTCACGGTGTGATACAGTTGACACTATAAGCAACGGGAGCCACGCCTTGATTCACAGCTCTGAGGCAACGACCGAGGTAAACACGGACAGCGCGCAGCAGTCCAGTGAGCACAACTGCTGTCGGCTGATTAGATGTACCGAACAACTGTCGAACATACAGAGGGGGAGAGATGACGGTAGCGTGTCGGAACGAATTAGTCCACGTCCCGAAGTTCATACGAATCGTAAGGACGGGCGAAATGATAACTGGAATTATGACTGGTTTGACTACAAGCATTTTTTTACCAGTCCGAAAGTTCCATCTCTACAAGGACGAAGGAAATAGCTTGCATCCAAAAACTTTTATGGGACAATTCGAGTTATCTTTGCCTCCACACTGGCCATTGATGTACCAGCTGGATTTTGTGTGCTCCCACATGGAGGGCGCGACCGCTGAGTACATGGGAAATGTAGCGAAGACGAGCGTCTCGTTCGAAGAATTCAAAAATGCCTTCTTGGGCAAGTATTGGTCTAAAGAAACCCAAGAAAGGATCAAACAAGAAATTATGATGTCCAGAGATATGGAAGGGGCAGGGTACCAGAGTCCAGTAAATTTTTTGAAAATATGGCCAAAAGGAACCAGTATCTAAACAACCCATGCAGCGGTGCGGAAATCATCAGATTATGCTACATGAAACTTCCCATCTCTTATCAATAATCACTTGCCGGTCGTTGTGGTAGCGATACTGAGGTATTTAAGGGCATTTTGCGCGAACTGGAATTCGCATTTCAAGAATAACAGGCGGGGGAGAAACGCCGACAGAGTGAACAAAATAACCGTCGTAATAATGGACCACAGTGGGGTAGTAGGCCAGCACCGAACTACAACGGCCACAATCAAAATAAGAGTAATGACAGCTCGAAAAGAAGGTACACGGAAGAAGTGCGACACTCTCCGGTGCAACATAGTAAATCACAAAGGACCTGGGGCGATAAGCAGCAATAGGGAAGGAACAGGAATAATGGTTACCAAAATAACAACCAGGAAGAGGTCGAAGTCTGCCCTCCGAAGCCTGGTCCATCCCACGTTAACGGGCGGGATTACGAATGAGTAGACCAGAGCGCGGACAGGAGTTGCAAAACGTCCGTAACATCGGAACTAGTCAATAACATAAACTTTATCGAATACTAGGATGTCACCGAGTTACTGCTCGAAGAAAAGGAAGGGCAACAAAATAAAGAAATATACCCATTAGTCAAAATCAAAATAGGCGACTTAACGGTGGCCGCTATAATTGATAGTGGAAGCCAGCTTTTAGCGATCTCAGAAGAGGTATTTAAGACATGTAAGAATGTGCTGAACCCACCGACTCTTGCCACACAAAAGACGAAGGTCAGGGGTGCATTACTTGGAAAGAGTATAGAAATGTCTCAACAGACACGTTTAGAATTCGAATGTCAGGGACATCAGTTGACTGCTAATCTTTTTGTCATTCCTAAACTGTCCACCGATATTATCATTGGTATGGGTTTTCTATCAACGAACAAAGCCATTATCGATTTGGGTCGAGGAGAAGTCACATTAGGAGAGGGTGACAAAATCCATCTTCGTTTCGATGAACAGGCAATCCCATGGCAGGTACAAAAGAGCTGTCTCAGACTACAGTTTCCAAACCAATAGGAGTCAACAGGTGAAGACGACGGCGGACAGGGCAATCAAGATAGTACTTCAAAACAAGCACAGTTAGTAGAAATACATAAGGAAATAAGCGAGAAATTGCAGGGCATAAAGATCATAAGAGACGCAGACAAAGAAGGGTTAGACAAGGTGCTAAGAAGGGATATTGAAGTTTTTCTCCCCGAGACGGGCTCCATAAAGGGCTATCAATATAAATTTGACGTAAAGAGACATAAACCGTTTCGAGTACCGCCGTACCCGGTTTCGTGATCGTACCGAGATCGTGTTTTTATCGAACTCCAGCGGATGCAGAGGGAGGATGTAATAGAGCCAGCAAAGTCGCAGTACAATAGACCCCTCTGGATCGTAGACAAAAGGGACGGGGAAATTCGACTTGTATTAGATTCCCGGCAGATCAATACGATCATAGTTCCGGAAACCGACAGACCTGAGAGGCTCGATGAGTTGCTGCAGAAATTCCATGGAGTTTCGGTGTTATCCTCTCTGGATTTGAAATCCAGCTTCTGGCAAATAGAGCTGGATCCAGAATGTAGAAGATACACGGCGTTCCTCGCCTTTGGTAGATGCTATCAATTTAAGAGACTCCCTTTGGCCTGAATATTTCGTCTGCAGCATTTATAAGAGGATTAGGAACAATTTTGGATGAGGGGTTAAGGGAGAGAATAACATGTTACGCTGATGATATCATCATTACTGAAAAGACATGGGAATCTCACAACAATCTTCTAGGAGAAGTGATCACCAGATTAAGAAAGCATGGGGTGACGGTAAATATAAAAAAAGTCATGTTTTGGAGGAAGACAAGTACATTTTTTGGGTCATGTCATCTCAGGGGAAGGCATTATGCCAGACCCAGAACAGATGAGAGCAATCGCAGAATTTGCAACGCCCACCACAAGGAAACCGCTGAGAGGCTTTTTCGGTGAATTTTACAAAAAATTCATACATATAGAGGCATTGGCGACTGTGTCAATTAATCGGAAAGAATGCGGCGTGGGTATGGGACAATGATGCAGAAAGCGAATTCAGTATGCCAAGATCAGCTCTGGTAAAGGCTCCGCTTCTGTCTCATCCTGATCTGGCGCATGACTTCTGTATGGCCATGGATAGCGCGAAAACCGGGCTAGGCGTAATGGTCTTCCAAGAATATGAAGAACATGGAGTAAAGACACACAAAACGATCGCGTTCGGGAGTCGGGTGCTGAGTAAAAGCGAAAGGAACTACTCAATAACCGAACTGGAGGCCCTCGCGATAGTGTGGGGGTTCCAGAAGTTCAAGTACTTTTTATTTGGACGTAAGAAACATGTCTATACCGATCATAGGACTCTGGAGTTCCTACTTACTGCCAAATTAACGCACGGGAGGCTTGCGAGATGGGTTGCTGCCCTCCAGGAATTCAATTTCACAATAGTCTACGTACAGGAACCCACAAATGTAATAGCGGATGCACTATCCCGTTCGCCTCTGGGGATAACCGATTATCAGGCTGAAGAACTGGAACAAGAACATTTCTCCTTGTTCTATCTACGAAAAGTGGCATTTGAAAATTATATCACAGTGACAATGCGTGCTATTGGGCGAGAACAAGACATAGAGCCTGTGCCGAGAGGAATAAAAGAAAAGTGGAAAGATAGAACGCGAGCCAGGCTTAGGTAGCATTATCAGTTAAGAAAGGGGGTCCTGTTTTACAGAAGAAATCCGGGTGAGACGTTGTGGATTGTGTGTGTGCCAGAGGAAGTAATAAACAAACTCATCTGGTATACACATCTCAGTTACACTCACTTCGGACCCAGGAAGTGCTTCTTGAAACTAAAAAGCGTCTGTCACTTCAAAAACATGTAGAGACGAATACGCAAGGTTCTCGCGGTATGTAAGAAGAGTCACAAGGCGAAAACAAGTACTGTAGCCATGCAGCCGCGTCTGTACCCTATTATTCCGGAGAAATTAAGACAAACAGAGGCGACGGACTTGATGGGTCCGTTACCAACCACACAAAGGGGTTATAGATACATCATCGTGGCCTTAGAATTAACGTCTAAGTACGTCACCCTGACACCATTGAAAAGAGCAACCGGGACAACGGTGAGCAGGGCGCTACGTAAAGATTTCCTGGCACAGGTAGGGCCAGTAGAGTATATTTTGTCAGACAATGGGCCACAGTACAGATCGGAGGTATGGAAGAGAATACTTGAAAGTCATGGAATTAAACCAGTTTTCATATCTCGCTTCCACTCTGAAAGAACAATGAAGAATATACGAAACCTTTGCAGATTGCCCTGCAGTAAGAAGCTCGCCACCAGGTACATCTTCATCAAAAATCCAACGTATTGGAAGTAGAATCCATAAAAACAGGAAAATCACTGGGAATGCATCCGATAAAAGGCATTTGTGGAGTGATGAACTGCAGATTTTGTACATGGAATTGTAGTAAATATAGGCTTAGAATAAGGATTTTGTTAAAGCGTCTTGTTTGGTTGTGTATATACTGATCTTAGTGGTAGAATGTCTCGTTTATGTGTGCCTATATTTTGTGTTTTATTATTAATAATGATATCTCGCCTCTCGATGCTGTGAAAGTGAAGCACTAGATTATTTTGTAAAAACACGTGATTAAAGAATGGAATACAGTATTTCTAGACGTACCCCTAGAAAAGGATAGATTAGGAACTCTGTAAATTACAGAAAAGTTCCCCGTAATTGTATCTCCTTCATTGGAAAACATATTTAAGGTGGCCAGTCCCGTAGGTCGTTACGAGGATACCGACGCACCTCGTATTCCCTGGATAAGTAAGAGGTGGACAGCGATGCGCAGTTGCGTGAATTAGCGCACCCAGTGTATGTTAAAATGAACCGGATGTAATCACCTACAGAGCGAACAGCAGCATTGATACGCCATAAATACTTGTTGATACCAAGATAGTATAACAACTGCGAGTGTGAGCAGTGAGCTATATTTGTGTTGTGCCACTATGACATTGCTAATCCGAAACATGTTCACAGGCATTATGAAACCATTCGTGACAAAAGGAGAAAACGGGAAGAAAATAGCAGAGAGAAGAAGTATCGCAATAAAACACGATAAAGGACGTATCCAAACTTCCAACAAAAAATCATGGTAAGACTGACACATGTCTAAGTTTGTTGTGTTTCATACATGTTCGCAGGCACAATAAGAGGGACGTCTGCCACATAGGGAATTCAGAAGAAAAAACAAGATTAGAGATAAAAAGTAGTAAATAGTAGATATGTAGTCGGGTTGGCCAACATCGTGTTAGTCGTAGGAATTGGTAATTAGAAAGGGTGATGGGATCCTGTCCAGATAATCCTGATTCCCTATCCCTTGATTGTATGTGTGTGAACGACTGTGGAGCAACTTGTCTTGTACATTTTGTATGTTTATGTAAAAAAAAGTATGGTACTGATGGTTAAACATGAGCACTTTCCGTGTACTAAAATTAGTTGTCTTAGTGTGTTAAGGTGGCGTAACTGAGCAAGAGGAAGTTGAAGCTATGACACCTGGCACACCACACACGAGCTGACAAGGAACGAGGACGACAGCAATGAGGGGAGCACACAGCTGACGATGGTGATGGCATGCAGACCACGCCCTGAATCGACGGGGACGGTGGTCAACTCAGCAGCCAAGGAGAGGTGACATCCAGCTCTTCTGTGTACAACAAAGAGGTCGGTCCTGGTCTCTGTACACGGTACGGATTGGGGGCAGCAATGAAGAGGTCCAAGAAGGTTTCTATATTTGTTGTTCGCAACGTCAGGCGGAGCGACAACCCAGATAACCTTTTGTGCCTAATGGCACCAACTTTGAGTGCCTGAGCAAAAAATAGGCTCTCGTCTGATCACGGTCCCTCCCTTGCCCTAAAACGTCTATAGAAGGAGCAATGACCTGTGGCTGAGCTGCGAGAGGTCACCGATCATAGATGCACCGATGGGATCTTGGGCCTATCGCGCAAGATGTCAACAATGAGCTCTTAGGTGAGAGTCAACCTGCCTCAAGAAGATGCGGGCGCCTGTGGCGCCATCTCCGTAATTGACGTTGCTCTCTTCTCAGCCATTAGCTATCCCTCAACTTGCTAGTCAGAACTAATGTCACTTCTGTTCCTGCAAGAAACTTGTACCGTGTGTGTGAGTGTCAGTGTGGATTCAAATAAATAACATACGCCACAACGAATGTACTCATTTGTTCTGTTTATGAATTATGTTATAAGAAGATTATGATTTTATAAATGTGCCATTTGTTAAAACGTCATATATTTGTCATGCTACGTCTGTTTGTGTTAGAATAAGATTTCATACTTATACCTTGTTACAAATACACAACAGTGGTTGCTCAATACGCGAGGATTCTTCTTATTTTGGTTGTGTTTTATAGATATGTATAAGAAAAGGGTATGTGTGTGTATACAATCCCAGATACTGGACTGGGCCAGACCTTGTTGAATTGTGTAAAGATGACATTTACACCATACGCAACATAAACGTCCAGAGACAATGAGACAAAAAACCTTTATTTATAAAATAGCAAACGGGTGTTCACATATAATTGAATGAGAGCAACCTCTATCAACTTCACAAAATGTTACACGAATATTGTTCATGTATGTTTTTAGTAATTTAAGTGGAGTAGGGATGGATAACTGAGAGTGAATGGACCTTAAGTTATAATTGCGGGTCTTGCCATTCAAATGACAAGCACAGAGATGCTTAAACATGTGTATTTGCCCTTGTAATATAATTGTAGTTTTCTTTCGAGTACTCTGACCAATAATTGTCTCAGGAACCAGCAGACATTAAAGTCAAATTAGACTAAATAATGACCACGTCTTTAACAGTAAATCCAGTCATTGAAGGGACGTACCCTAGGAATGAGTGGGAGTTTGCATCAGAGAGGTGGCAGTGGTAATCAATCGCCCGTAACTAATCACACGAACGGATTAAAAATACCAGTTATGGACATATTAATTTTGTACCGCAGGTGATAACACCATTGGAGTCATCACTTGTACTATAAAATTGATTTGAAGAGAGGGTCTGTGTAAGATGGCAAGAACTATGCCCCTTACATGAAGTGATTAAAGATCACCTAACTCACATTGAGCGAGCAGTAGGGCTGAACAAAATCACTGACAAGGCACAATGCATCTTGTAGAGGGTATAGTATGGACGTAGTGGAATAATTAATGTCGGGTGATGGTTTTAAAGTAAGTCACACGACATGAAAACTTTGTGGAAACAAGTCGATTTACTAGACGCTAGTTTACGCCAGGGAACCATTTAGAGTTGAGCGTGGCTGGCAGGTGGAGCGGCTAAGGGAAGCGACAATAGGCAGCATAGGGCGGCTCAAGCTCTGAGAAAGCGGTAATGGTACACGGCCTCCAGCCGCCTTCAGATGAGTGACAGTCAGTGGGTGGTTGACCCCGACTCCATGCTGCTGTACTGGGAAACAGCTGGAGAACTTTACGCCTGTTGATAAAAGTCCGTCATAGCGTTTTCTATGAAACATGCGAGAAAGCCACGCAAAGCTATGGTGGAGCAGTCAACAGAGGTCAAAATATGCGTATTCATGACTATAGCAACTTCATGGTGAATTCACGCTCTGCAGACCCTGAAGTAAATCAGGTGAAGATCGACAGCATGAAATACGCCGGCCTCCAATGGGAATGTAGGACCAAGGAATTAGAAGTACTTTCCTGGGAGTCAGAATTCCGGAAAACTTGGTGTTCGTGCAGACGCTAACCTTGATGGGTGGCCGGGGAAGAGCTAAATAGAAGAAATTGACAGGAAGGGAAATTTTATAGAAATTTGTTCACTTGCCAGAGCAGGCATTGGTGGGCGCTGGGAAGCAACGCATAATTAACGCGACTTGTGCTGCAATTGGCATAAGTGATCTTGCTGGAGAGGAAACCAAGGCAAAGAGCGGACTGGCTGAAGTCTCAGTAGAAGTCTTCTGTTCCCAGCTTGCCTAGAGTGCAGACGTGGCATTCTTTACTCAGCTTGCCTGAGAAAGAGTGAGCATCTCTCCAGTTTAGGACTTAGCAAATGGAATGATTGAGCTTGGAGATAGAAAGTTTTGATTCAGCTACATACTGAGCAAGATAACTAGGAGTTAATAGACGAGTGCAGCCTTGCAGAATCATGAGGGCGGCCGACCTCCACACAACGATGCCGCTCCGCCATGCTGTATTCCGTGATAGTGTGCCTGCTTTGGCCACTGATTAATTTGTTGGACCATGTCGGCAAAGTTTACATGAGGGTTTCATGTGCCGTGTACTGTAGAATTCTTCTCGCTCTTCGCATTACTCCTGGGTCAGTCGATAGGAATTACTTTTGAGTTATTGCGCTTTACTCCATGTAAACGTAAGTTATTACCACTACTCGGTAGGAGAGTCATGTAATGTGATGATTGAAGGTCGTGAGTTAAAATAAATTTGTGATAACCGACTGCATCTGTTTTCAATCAAGCAGTTGAAATACCAAGTCACTTTCTTAATTAATTTTATGTTCAACATTTGAATCTGGTGTCCAATAGCTGCATATTACATCAATGTGCATCCCTTTTTAATTAAAAGTGATCAATTCTGAATCAATTAATGTCAACACTGCCACTGTAGTTCAATCAGGAGTCACAGGGCTTTATTACTTTCTTTGTGTTATCCGATATTGCGGCAGTTTTGCATTCTCTGTTGTTCTTTTAGTCAATTATCTGGGGTGAACACACGCCAAAACCAGATAAGTGACTGGTGGGGTGTTACAAGAAATGAAAAGGAAGCTGTCTGGTAGAATTTTGCACATAGCATAACTTAATCATAGCTAGCACTTGGTTCAAGAATCATAAAAGAAGGTTGTATGCATGGAAGAATCCTGGAGATACTAGAAGGTATCAGATAAATTATATAATTGTAAGACTGAAATGTAGGAACCAGGTTTTAAATTTTAAGACATTTCCAGGGGCAGATGTGGACTCTGACCACAATCTGTTGGTTATGAACTGCAGATTAGAACTGAAGAAACTAAAGAAAGCTGGGAATTTAAGGAGATGGGACCTGGAGAAACTAAGCCAGAGCCACCAGTAGTTCCAATGGAACGTTGCCTACTCCCGGGGTGTTGTTTCGACTCACGCAGTATCATATCTCCCATTTCATCTTCATCTACATCCTCTTCCATTTCCATAATATTGTCAAGTACATCGCCCTTGTATAGACCCTCTATATACTCCTTCCACCTTTCTGCTTTTCCTTCTTTGCTTAGAACTGGGTTTCTATCTGAGCTCTTGATATTCATACAAGTGGCTCTCTTTTCTCCAAAGGTCTCTTTAATTTTCCTTTAGGCAGTATCTGTCTTACCCCTAGTGAGATAAGCCTCTACATCCTTACATTTTCCTCTAGCCATCCCTGCTTAGCCATTTTGCAATTCCTGTCGATCTCATTTTTGAGACGTTTGTATTCCTTCTTGCCCACTTCATTTACTATGTTTTTATATTTTCTCCTTTCATCAAGTAAATTAAATATTTCTTCTGTTACCCAAGGATTTCTACTAACCCTTGCCTTTTTACCTACTTGATCCTCTGCTGCCTCCACTACTTCATCCCTCAGAGCTACCCATTCTTCTTCTACTGTATTTCTAACCCCCATTCCAGTCAATTGTTCCCTCATGCTTTCCCTGAAACTCTGTACAATCTCTTGCTTAGTCAGTTTATCCAGATCCCATCTCCTTAAATTCCCACCTATTTTCAGGTTCCTCAGTTTTAATCTGCAGTTCATAACTAATAGATCGTGGTCAGAGTCCACATCTGCCCCTGGAAATGTCTCACAATTTAAAACCTGGTTCCTAAATCTCTGTCTTACCATTATATAATCTATCTGAAACCTTTCAGTATCTCCAGGGTTCTTCCATATAGACAACCTTGTCTTATGATTCATGAACCAATTGTTAGCGATGATTATGCTCTGTCCAAAATTCTACCAGGCAGCTTCATCTTTCATTTCTTAGCCCCAATCTATATTCACCTACCACATTTCCTTTTCTTCCTTTTCCTCCTACCGTCTCCCTTCACTATCTGAATAATTTCTTTTATTTCATCATACATTTCTTCAATTGCTTCTTCATCTGCAGAGCTAGTTGGCATATAAACTTGTACTACTGTAGTAGGCGTGTGCTTCAGGTCTATCTTGGCCACAATAATGCGTTCACTGAGCTGTTTGTAGTAGCTTAACCGCACTCCTATTTTTTATTCATTATTAAACCAACTCCTGCATTACCCCTATGTGATTTTGTATTTATAACCCTGTATTCACCTGACCAAAAGTCTTGTTCCTCCTGGCACCCAACTTCTCTAATTCCCACTATATCTAACTTTAATCTATCCATTTCCCTTTTTAAATTTTCTAACCTACCTGCCCGAATGAGTGATCTGACATTCCACGCTCCAGTCCGTAGAACGCCAGTTTTCTTTCTCCTGATAACGACGTCCTCTTGAGTAGTCCCCTCCCGGATATCCGAATGGAGGACTATTTTACCTCTGGAATATTTCACCCAAGAGGACGCCAGCATCATTAACCATATAGTAAAGCTGCATGCCCTCGGGAAAAACTACGGCAGTAGTTCCCCCTTGCTTTCAGCTGCTCACAGTACCAACACAGCAAGGCCGTTTTGGGTAGTGTTACAAGCCAGATCAGTCAATCATCCAGACTGTTGCTCTTGCAACTACTGAAGAGGCTGCTGCCCCTCTTCAGGAACCACACGTTGGTCTGGCCTCTCAACGGATACCCCTCCGTTGTGGTTGCACCTGCGATACAGCCATGTGTACCGCTGAGGCACGCAAGCCTCCGCACCAAGGGCAAGGTCCATGGTTCATGAGGGTAGGGCGTGGTAACCCATTCCAAATGCGAGACGAGTGACACAGACGAGTGTGAGCTGCAATTGTGTAATGTGATGAAGTCAGCATCGGCACTTGCATGCAGTTGAAAGCGCACATTACTGGAAGCAAGGAAGTCTAGTAAACATGGGCTCTAAAATGCATACCTTTAGTGATATGCTCACTTGTTCAGTAGTTAAGATGTGTTTCACAATATTGAAGATGCAGAAGTGCCTCTAGTTCTACAGTTTTGCATTATAGAGCCCAAGTTTACTAGACTTCTTTGCTTGTAATATCATGTAGTTTCAACTGTATGCATTGACGCTGTTTACTGTAATACTCCATGTACATCTCGGAATTTTTAAGATGTGCAGCTATCATGCTACATCAGCAGTCGAGTCTGGGGTTTCTGTTTCCTCAAAACAGCACAGCGTCATTCACAATAAGCGTCCTCACACATCCAATGAAGTATACCAGACTTTATGTGCATTGACTGCTAACCTACTGTCTCTGTACTAACTGCAGTTGCTGCTGTCTTCTTCTCGCTCTTATGTTTGTTTAACAACGTCCTACTCACTGTAAACCTAATGATGCTGTAACATCCAATTACTAATCGGTTAATGCGTTAAACAACGGTGATCGCGTATGCCTAGTGAATTTGATTTTGGCCAAGGCTACTGGCTCCGAAGAAATTTTTGTCTGGTTAGTAGAGAGAAGTGTATGAAAAGTTGTTCTAATGAATAGCCTATTCTTCTCCTGAATTTTCTTCTTGTTCGAATTTGATTTAGATTATGCCATCAATCACATAAAGTATGAAACGAAAAGAGGTATCATATGTCTCAAAGAGTACACAGCAAATCTAAACGAGAAATTAATTAATATGGTCGACAGCCCAATTTGGCACTGTCTCTCCAGAATCTGATCAATAATGCTGATAGCAATGAATATGTAACCGTTTTGCTGTATATGTGGCTTACACGCGTTTCGAACACAGTACATTACGAAATAATAACGAATAAAGGAAGCAGTTGTCTTACGTCGTTAACATTCAGATATGTTAATTCGGAAAAGGGTATTTTAACTCTTTGAAAAAACTGAATAATTAATTGGAGATACTTCTTTTCTTACAACAGCAATTTACGTGATCTCAGGTTAACTTGCGCTAATTTCCTGGACATAATTTCCTGGACATGGGAAGGTACGAACTTTGAATAGACTGCAGTTACCATGAAAATTTACCGGATCAAATAAACAACTGTTGGCTTTGAACAGGGACACAACAGTATTGTTACAATAGCCACACATATGAAATATGCACAGCTAATTTATTGTGTTCTTTGATTGTCAGAATTACTTTAAGTTTAGTTACTTTACTTTGCCTTCGATCATGAAGCAAGAAACGCTTTGCCACTAAATATTTTTAACAAGATTATTAAGTTATTGAGGCTTTCTTCATTATTTATTTTCAGTTATCTTTTAGCAGACAAACAAAACTATCAATGATTGTCTCTTTATATTTTTCTTTTAACTATTTAAATAACTTCACTCGGGTATGGGGCCATAGGTAGATGCCCATGACTGAGGATAAACCTCCATTACTTTACATTCGTAATCCACATAATTTTCCCGCTCTATTGTGTCCATTGGCAATAGATTGTGGACTATTGCCCCATTTGGGTCTCTGGGAGTGGACTGCCAGGGTGGTAGTGACCACGAAAAAGACTGAATAATCACTGGAAGGATAACGTTCTAAGATGAGGGGAGGGGGGGGGATGGAATGCCAGAGATTTGAACGTGATAGGGAAGCTAGAAAATCTGAAAAAGGAAATACTAACATTCAGTCTATATATAGTGGGGTTCATGGAAGTGAAATGAAAAGAAGACCAGGATTTCTGTTCAAATGAGTATAGGATAACATCAACTGCAGCACAAAATGGTATAACGAGAGTAACATTCATTATGAATGTTAAGGCAGTGCACAGAATGATTTACTGTGAACATTTCAGTGGGAGGGTTGTTCTCATTAGAATCGGCAGCAAACCAACTCCGACAACGACAGTCCATGTGCATATGACTACGTCGCAAGCCGAAGATGAAGAGACGGAGATGACGATACTAAACGGGGAATTCAGTGCGCAAACGCAGATGAAAATCTAATATCCACGGGGGATTGGATAGTGGTTATAGAGGAAGTAGGAGAAGAAAGAGATATGGGAGAATATGGAATTGGTAATAGGAATGAGAGAGGGGAAAGATTAATTGAGTTCCAAAATAAATTTCATCTAGCAATAAGAAATACTCTGTCCACGAATCACAAGAGGAGGATGTACACTTGAAAAGGCCATGGGAAGATTCCAGGTACATTACTCCAAGGTCAAGCAGAGATCCCGTTATCAGATATTGGATTGTAAGGCATACCAAGGAAAAGGCACAGACTAAGGTAACAATTTAGTAGTGATGAAGAGTAGGCTGAACTTTAAGAGACTAGTCAGGAAGAATCAATGCACAAAGAAGTAGGATATGGAAGAACTAAGGAATGATGACATATGCATAAAGGGTACAAATACAGCAATAAGGAATAGCTCAGCAGGCAGTTTAGTTGAAAAGAAATGGACGTCTCTAAAAGGTGTAGGCAGAGAAGTTGGAAAGGAAAACATAGTTACAAAGAAGATAATTGCGAAGAAACAATGGATAACCGAAGAAATACTTCAGTTAATCAATGAAAGAAAGAAGTAAAAATTTTCAGAGAAATTCAAGAATAAAGGAACACATGTCACTTAGGAGTGAAATAGATAGGAAGTGCAGGGAGAGTAAGGCGAAATGGCTGCATGAAAAATGTGAAGAAATCGACAAAGAAATGACTGTCGTAAGAACTGTCTCAGCATATAGAAAAGTCAAAACAACTAACGGTGAAATTAACATAAAGGGGGACAACATTAAGAGTGCAATGGGAATTCCACTTTTAATTGCCGAGGAGAGAGCGGGTTGGTAGAAAGAGTACACTGAAGACCTCTATAAGGGAGAAAACGCATCTGACGACATAATAGAAGAAGAAACAGAATTCGATATAGAAGCTATAGGAGATTCAGTATTAGAATCGAAATTTAAAAGAGCTTTGGAGGACGTAATATCGAATTAGGCAGAAGGGATATATAACATTCCATCTAAATTTCTAAAATTATTGTGGAAAGAGGAAACAAAGTGACCATTCATTCTGGTGTGTGGAATGTATGAGACTGGCGACACACCATCAAACTTTCGGAGAAACATCATCCACACAATTCTGAAGATTGCAAGAGCCGGCAAATGCGAGAATTATGTCACATTTGAGTTTTGGAGAAACATCATCCACACAATTCCGAAGATTGGAAGAGCAGGCAAATGCGAGAATTGTCCCACATTTGAGTTAGTAACACTGTCATTCAACTTAATTCCCACAGTAAAGTTCCCCACTAGGGTAGCCACTTGCTCACAAACAGCCATTGATAATATCTTTATAGAAAAGTCCTATGAACAAAATTATGTTAGAAAACCAATAGTCAATGGCCTCTCAGACCATGACATGCAGTTCCTTCTGTTAAATGTTAATACTGAACAGGATATAAAATCTGTTAAATCTGATCTCAAGAGGGTAATCAATAAGTCAAAAATTGATTATTTTAGGACACTCCTCAGAGACATTCATTGGATTGATGTTTACAGTGCTCATGCCATGAATGAAAAATATAACATTTTTGCTAATAAAGTTCTTACCTTATTCAAACACAGTTTTCCCCCAAAACTTACCAAGGTTAGAGCAAAGTACACAAAAAAGCCATGGATTACTCAAGGAATAGGGGTAACTTGTAAAACAAAAAGAAAACTGTATCTGTCAATCCGAAACAGTTCTGATGTTGATGCTATAGCACATTACAAGAAATATTGCAGAATATTAAAGGCTGTAATACAGATGTCAAAGCAAATATATTACAAGGAAAAGTTAGTCATATCAGATAACAAAATAAAGACAATATGGGATATAGTGAAGTAGGATAGCGGTATAACCAGACATGAAGAGGGACAAATAGCATTAAGAGTAAATGATACATTGCTGACAGATGTGTATAGTGTTGCAGAACTTTTTAATAAACATTTTATAACTGTTACCAAAAAGATGGGGTTGTCAGGTTCGGTAGATGCTGCTATGGAATACCTCATACCAGAAATTTCAAGCAACTTTCATAATATGAATTTGACCATCACTACCCCAACAGAAATAATGTCCGTCATAAAATCTTTAAAATCAAAAACGTCTAGTGGGTATGATGAAATATCAACAAAGTTAATTAAAGAATGTGATTCTGAGCTAAGTAACATATTAAGCTATCTGTGTAACCAGTCATTTATCAGTGGAATATTTCCTGAATGGCTGAGTATGCTGAAGTTAAGCCACTGTTTAAGAAGGGAGATAAAGAAATAGCATCAAATTTCTGTCCAATTTCACTGTTGCCAGAATTCTCAAAAATTTTCGAAAAAGTAATGTACAGTCGGCTTTATAACCATCTTATCTCAAATAACATACTGTCAAAGTCACAGTTTGGATTTCTAAAAGGTTCTGATATTGAGAAGGCTATCTACACTTGCATTGGACAAAAAATTCCAGGCAACTGGTATATTTTGTGATCTGTCAAAGGCATTTGACTGTGTAAATCACAATATCCTTTTAAGTAAATTAGAGTATTATAGTGTAACAGGAAATGCTGCAAAACGGTTCAAATCTTATATATTTGGCAGGAAACAAAGGATGTTATTAGGAAAGAGACATGTATCAAGCTATCAGGCATCACCCAACTGGGAACTAATTACATGTGGGGTCCCACAAGGTTCCATTTTGGGGCCCTTACCTTTTCTTGTGTATATCAATGACCTTTCATCACTAACATTACCAGATGCAAAGTTCGTTTTGTTTGCCGATGATACAAACATTGCAATAAATAGCAAATCATGTGTAGACTTAGAAAGATCAGCTAATAAAATATTTGTGGACATTAATTACTGGTTCCTAGCCAATTCTTTGTCACTAAACTTTGAAAAAACACACTACATGCAGTTCAGAACTTGTAAGGGGTGTCCCACGAGTATATGTCTAACATACGATGACAAGAAGACAGAAGAAGTGGACACTTGGGATTACAGCTTGATAATAAATTCAACTGGGAGGAGCACACCACAGAACTGCTGATGTGTCTTAACAAATCTCTGTTTGCAATGCGAATTTTGTCAGACATACGGGATACAAAAATGAAAAAGCTCATGTACTATGCTTACTTTCATTCCATAATGTCATGTGGGATTATTTTTTGGGGTAATTCATCAAGTCAAGCTAAAGTTTTCCGGGCACAAAAACGTGCAGTAAGAGTTATATGTGGTGTGAACTCAAGAACATCCTGCAGACTCCTGTTTAGGGAACTAGGGATACTAACTACTGCTTCCCAATATATTTATTCCTTAATGAAATTTGTCATTAAAAATATATCACTTTTTCAAACTGAAACGTCCCCTTGGAAAAATTTATACACGACTGTGCTTAAACTGACACATAATATTTTTAGCGCAACGCAATCTGACTTTCAAAAATCCCTACGAAAGAATGGCTCTGACTAACATTAACCTATACGTTTCACAAATCACTTACCTCACAAAAATCTTCGTTACTCAAGCTACTGCAATACAGCGAGCGCCACTACTGCCAGCTACATAAAAGATTCAAACTACTGAAGGCACTAACTACTGATAGGCATAGTTAGCAAATGAAAGATTTTAATAGAGAACAAACAATGTATTTACCTCACTAGTCATAATATATATAGCAGTTCATGACACCAATTCTTACAAATTTCAAAACTCCGCCATCTCTCTCCCCACGTCCACCACTGCTGGCGGCTCACCTCCAACTGCCCAATGCTACGCGCTGTTAGCATCCAGCTGCCGCTGCCCAACACTACAATGGCGAGTATTACAACAATGCCAACCAGCCACAGACTGCACATGGCACAGCCAGTGATTTTCAAACAGAGCACTACGTGGCGGCGGCGTTACCAATAAGAAAACCTAAACAGCCTACTTACAAAACCAACAGCTCAGTTCATGGAATCAATACAAGAAATAAGAATAATCTTCACAAGGATTTAAATTCACTTACTCTTCTACAAAAAGTTGTGCATTATTGATGAACACACATTTTCAATAACTTGCCAGCAGCCATAAAAAGCTTAACAACCAATGAAATTCAGTTTAAGAGAAACCTAAAGGATTTATTGGTGGCCAACTTTTTCTACTCCATTGATGAATATCTCAGTAAAACCAACTTATACACATATAAGTACAATATAACTTCTGCACAATTTCAGTGCAGTAATATATTCATTGTAAATGTGTGTGTGTGTGTGTGTGTGTGTGTGTGAGTGTAAGTACAATCTAACTTCTGCTCCATTTCAGTGCAGTAATGTATTCATTGTAAAATTCAGTGCATTAGTATTTGTAATATGACTTTCATATAGTGTTCATTAAAAAATGACGATCATTCCACTTGGGACCTGTGGAATGGTACATTAGCTTATTTGCTCTAGTTGTGAATATTTGTCATGTAATGTTGTTTTTCTGACTTGTTCCACATCCTGGAGGACCTCCTCATTACAGGTCAATTGGAATGAAGGTAAATTTAATCTAATCTAATCTAATCAGTTAAAACAGCTCATGCATCCAAGTTGCTGACGAGAATATGGAAGAATGGAAAAGAAAACTGAGGATTGGTTAGATGAAGATCAGTTTGGCTTCAGGAATGGTAAAGACACCAGAGGGGCACTTCTGACGTTGCGGTTGGTAATGGAAGCAAAACTGAAGAGAAATCAATACATGTTCATAGGATCTGTCGACCATGTAAAATGGTGCAAAACGCTCTAGATCCTGAAAAAAACAGGGGTAAGTTATAGGGAAAGACGGATAATACACAATATATACAAGAAACAAGAGGGAGCAATAAGAGTGGAAGACCAAGAACAAAGTGCTCTAATTAAAAGGGGTGTGAGACAACGATTTAGTCTTTTGCCCCTGCTGTTCAATCCGCATATTGAAGAGGCAATGATGGAAATAAAAGAAATGTTCAAGAGTGGAATTTAAATTCAAGGTGAAATGATATCAATGACACGATTCGCTGAGGACATTGCTATCGTGAGTGGAAGTGAAGAAGAGTTACATGATCTATTGAATGGAATGAACATTCTAATGAGTAGAAAATATGGATTAAGAGTAAATGAAAGAAAGACAGAAGTAATGAGAAATAGCATAAATGAGAATAGCGAGAAACTTAACGTCAGGATTAATGGTCACAATTTAGAGTAAGTTAAAGAATTCTGCTACCTAGGCAGCAAAAGAAACCATGATGAACGAAGCAAGGAGGACAACAAAAGCAAACTAGCTATGACAAAAACGGAATTTCTGGCGAAGAGTATCAAACATAGGCCTTAATTTGAGGAAGAAATTTCGGAGAACGTACATTTGAATGACAGAATGGTATGATAGTGAAATAAGGACTGTGGGGAAATCGGAACAGAAGAGAATCGAAACATTTGAGATTTAGTGCTGCAGACGAATGGTGAAAATTAGGTGGAATGATGAGTTAAGGAATGAGGAGGTTTTGCGTGGAATTGGAAAGGAAAGGTATATGTGGAAAACACTGACATGGAGAAGTGTCAGGATTAGAGGAGATCTGTTGAGACATCAGGGAATGACTTCCATGATACTATAGGAAGCTGTAGAGCGTAAAAAGGTAGAGGAAGGCAAAGATTGGAATACATAAATCAGATAATTGAGGATGTAGGTTGCTAGGCCTACCCTTAGATGAAGAGGTTGACACAGCAGAGGAATTCGTGGCGGGCTGCATCAAACCAATCAGAATACAGATGACTCAACAAAAAGTTTTTCTGATTGAAATATTGAAAGAATATTTCCTTCACTTTCAGATTAAAAAATTTATTTTTTATATTCTAAAGTATTTTATGATTGAGAGCATGACCAGGTAGTATATCATATTAGTGTATCATATTTTAAATAATAAGATATAATAGTATATAAAACTGTCCTTGGAGCCGCATTAACCATTTATTTATAAATAATGACTTGTTCAGGACTTCAGTGAGCACTCTGCACTTTATCCTGATGAGCAGTAATGAAGTTCTCAGTGAAATCAATGTGGAGAACTTAAACTTGCTACTTGAAAAATTTTAAGCTTTCGTAATTTTAAAGAAAATTTTGCATCTTTTTGGCGAAACAGTAGATAAGAAAATATTGCAATTTGTTGTCCAACACTTTGAAAACAATATCTGTAGAGCCTTTCAGCATCATTTTATTTACTCTTCCAGACTTCTCATTATTCCATTAACACTAGCTGATTAATTCATCTGAACAAGAAGGCAGTCAGCTGAGGAGTTCTTGCCGAGCGGCATGGACCCGCGGTCTAAAGTGCCTTGCCACGGTCCACACGGCTCTCGCCGCCGGAGGTTCGAGTCCTCCCTCAGGTATGGATGTGTGTGTTGTCCTTAGCGTAAGTTAGTTTAAGTTAGATTAAGTAGTGTGTAAGCTTAGGGACCGATGACCTTAGTAGTTTGGTCTTATAGGATTTTACCACAAATTTCCAAAAATTTCAGGAATTCTTCAGAAATCTTTAGATTTCCACATTTCGAGAATTTGTACAATACGCAATGTTTTTTGATGTGTCACTTTACAAGCTGTCTGATTTTTCTTGGAATACTTCTGATAGTTTTGACTGTACTGGACAGTTGAAGTCAGAAGTTACCATGATAAGTGCAAATGCAAACATTTGCTGGAATTTCGAAAGAAAGAAATAGACATAGTCTAAAATATATAAAGAATGAGAAAGCAATTTTCATACCTGGATGTTCCGTTTCAAATAACTCTTACACTTAAGAAATTGTGATATAGGAATACTTCTTTTGTTGTTTCTCTTTTCAAAAAGCTCTTCTAGTTATTACTATATTTTCCACTAGGTGCCCAATGTGATGTATCATCATGTTTCTGAAACTTATCGCCATACATTTTGCAATTTCATCCAGTGGATTGCCACTCTTACTTTGTACCTTTTTTCATTATTATTATTATCTCAAACATTAGAGAAACATCAAGTACTATATCTGTAACAGCGTTTCTTGCAGCTATAATATTTTAAAATATTGTTTTATTTGGTACTCTATCAATAATAGCCAGTTAAGAGAGCATAATAATTTTTGTTTCATTAAATGAGAAATTAATAAGTGTAGGGCAAACTTGTCCCTTTGCTTGTTGTGGGTGTAGCAGTGAAAGTGTACCCTGAACTATTTTGTTCTTGTGTTTCTAAAATGTAAAATGTGATTTTAAATTGTATGGAGATATCTAAATTGTTTATTGAAAACAATGAAATAGCAATGTAATACAATCTCTATCAGAAGGCATTGATTTTTATCCACTTTGAATAAATTTTCGTCAGTTCTTTTTCAGTAAGGAAGTTATCTAGCACAATTGTGGTACGAGGTATATTTCCATAAATTATACTTTCTGACTTTTGAATTGATACATGAGAAGACAAAATCTATTGCATTTCACAGTCATTCATTTTGGTTTTATTTTTTGAGGAATTACCCTAAACTATGTTACTTAATAATTTTGTTAATGAAATAATGAATTTATAAGACAGAGTACTGAAGCTGGAAATAATATGCTCATATATCGGCGATATCCATTGTTGAAATTTCCCTTGACAGATGTTTTAACTGAATAAACCTGCAGTATTGTGTATAGTGGTTACTTAAAATCGCGACAGGTATGTATTTTGGAATCTGTGAAACTAAAAAGCAGAACAGAAAGCATTTAGACAAACCTAAGTATTTTGTGAAGGTAATATTGTATGTGAGAGAGAAAGGCTTTTCCTGTCATTAAGTATAAAATTTTCGTTTTAGTGAGCACTTAAATATGCCAAACCTGAAATAATTTTCATGCCATTCCAGTGGTACAATCTGAAAATCGTTCATTTTGTTGTATATACAATTCATCACTATAACTATTGACCAGTCAGTGTATCTTTGTACTACTTACCACTTTTATTCAAATTTCTGCTGCTTCACCTTCTGGCATTATTTTCTAATAAAAGTAATAGTTTTATTACTTCTGTGATTTCTAGTTAGCATTTCAGTTGTCATGCCAACTTCTTACAAATTCTTTGGCATTTGAATATTGTTTAATTGCGTTGGCTATAAATGGAGCTTCTGGCGACAGTGATTTAAGCTGAGAAATGTCAGATTCATACAAATATCTTGGTATTTTGGAGTAAACACTAAGTATTTAATTAACACTGTTTGTTTTTAATTTTTATTAACACCTGAATTCCTTCTGGTATGACCTAAATTTACCCAGAGCATTAGATATGGTAAACTTTTTTATTTTAAGAGTTGTATAAAGTTATTCTAAATGACACTGTAACCCCGCACCAGCATTTAAATTTAAATTTTACTCAGATAGGGCTAAGTTAGCATACTTTTTCACTTTTCGAACCTTTCAGTAACTAGAGTGGTGAAATGTTACAATGTCTGTTGGGCTCTGTAATTTATTTCATGTCCAGCATTTTCAGAAATTGGTAAAAAGTGGTACAAAAGTGCTCTGCTTGACGGTATATATAGTAAAATGATCGGAAGGATCTTTGTCTGTGAACTAATACAGCTAATAATCACAGTTTTGCTGCGATGTAGGTATGTTTAACAAATGAAATTTCGCATCAGCAGATTAAGTTATCAACTGTCTGACTATATACTCAGATGTAACTCTCTATTCAGTGGCTTTGACAGGACAAGTTTACAAGGGCTACACAGAGTTTTAAAGGAGAAATTCTTGTTTTGGGCATAAAAACATGGCGGTCTGCCACACCTCGTGGCTTCAGCCAATGCTTGTACACAATATAGGTAACGCCATCTCCCCTTATTTTAACCCTCTTGTCTCTGATGTCCCAGTCGCGTCCAGAGACAGAGCTCCTACACAAGTCTTTACCCCCTCCCAATGAGAGAGCTTTTCCTAACTGCCTTACTGGTATTTACACAGAATAAATACATCATAATGAAAAGTCCTGCAACAAGAAAACAGTTTCCTCTGTCTTTAAAGTAACTTAAAATGGCTGGGATCAAACATGTAAAAGTCATTTAACCCACTGAACTTAATAAAGTCACTGAATTAAGTAGATGTAATGTTATAATGAAAATTCTTGGAGTTATCCAGTAAAATATCAGTATCTGCCGAAAGTGAAGCAGTGGGTGAACTCTTTGAACATATATATAACTTTAGTAAGCTTGAAAAAATGATCTGCTGGTGTTGCTGTAAAAAAGAAACTCGAAATTCGGGTATTACAACAACTGAGCCATGTGAGAAAATTGCCACATTAATTTATGAGACATATGTTTTTGAATTTCGAAGTGATTTATTTCCATCTTGAAGTCATTCAGGTAACAAGAAAGTAATGGTAGAACACAGTTAAACTGGCACAGTGCATGCATAGAAGAGATATCACATACTTACACACCAGACTGGCACTGTGGCCACCTCAAAAGTTAGTGCAAAACTGGCAGGCTTACAATTTTGGTCCCACTTAGGTCTTATATACCTGTTACTACAATGTCGGTGTCAGTTAAAAACAGGAAATTAATGAAATACAGTGAAGTTTGACATATATATGAACAGAAAATGTCATAGTTTGAACTGTAAGTCTCATTACAGATCAGTTTCATTCACAATGTCAGATATGTAAATATAAAAATACACATTGCATTGTAGTGGAGTGCATGAAAAATATTGAATATAATTTCTTTCTAGCATGTTTCCTAGTTTCAATAAAAATGTACTCCATTTCACTAATAACAGTCTTCCAAAAAACCATCTGAAGGTTCCTCAAAGTAGTTCGTTTACAAATTATAATTATAATTAGCTTTCTTTTTTAATAACACATTAAGGAAAATTCTTCGCAATTACATAATAAAACACATGATTTAATTATGTATGGTTTACTAGTTACAAACAACATCGGATCTAAGATATGTGTAATTGTATTTGAGTGATTTTAAGAAAATAGTATGCTTTCAAACATTCCTACCAATTACAGTGTCTGCTTGAGGCATAAGGAATACATTGTAAAGGTTTATTTCATCACACATTTACAAACTGTATTATTATCTATATTGTTCACGATTACTGCTGTTATCTTATTAGGTGTTCAGTTAAAAAATATTATCGAGAATGTAGGGGAAATGTAAGAGGTACCAGCTGTTACATTTCACTAATACAAAGTAATCCATACTGTATATATCACATTTCTAATTAACACTTCGTTTCAAAGGATTTACCGAAGAAAAAAGTTCATCATATTTACAATAAATTCAATGGGCAAAATTTTATCTGATGCTTCAGTATTATAGTTTCACAATGTCACTCATTTCCAGAACACAATTGGTTATACAAAAATACCTGAATTGTGTACCCATCACTTCCTGCGTATAGCTTGAGAATTTCTCGTACGGATGTCTGTGATGAGTGCCTGACCACTGTAGCGTAGCGTTTGTGTTGCTCTGGATGATTACGCGAATGAAGTAAAATGGGTGATCCCTGGTGCCTACTGCTTTTTGAGAGTCAGCAGAGGGTGGGAGAGCTCAAGGTCGCCTTCCAGATCAGATGCTCTCAGGTCACGTGACATAAATCACAGATCTGACATTTAAGCCGGGTCACTCGAATGCTGACTGCTCATCTGGAATTGTATGGTGTCACACCTCCTCCCCTCGCCAGGCAAAACTTTGGTGGAACTTTTATCCACACACCACGTCAGAAACAGCCTCCCTGTGTATCATATGTTCGACTACACGAGAGCATACCGTGTGTGTGTGTGTGTGTGTGTGTGTGGCTGAAGCTGTAAACTCGTAATGACAGTTTTAGTGCCTCCCGCAGTAGACATTACCTCCTGCGGTGACTTGAAGCCATTATAAAGCGTCACTCTCTTGACATGTGCACTCTTAAGTGGACACCGTAAAACGAAAGAGTAATGACCGGTTGTGGCAGTGTGAACGCTATAAAGTAGAAGTGCCTGGCAACAGAGCTGTCACCTTCTGGCTTCAGAGCTATCACCATATCTATGCAGTTTTATTTTTGTAATATTTCATAAAGTCAGATTTTCACCAACACCTATGAGTGTAAGACTCTCACTTGCTCGTGTAAATACATTTTATTTTCAACTGTTTTACACCATGTTGATGTAACTTAGATATATCCTCTATTTCGCACAACGAGCTAAAGCCTACCTATGTTTGTAACAAGGAGCCACTTTAATTGCAATTTTCTTATTCTACCGAAAAACTAATTTCATTTTGCATCATTCGAATATCATTATTTATTATTTCATTTAGCAATTTAAGGAGAATGTAGGACCATTAGTTATCTTTATTCTTCTTCTTCTTTTTACCTTCTTAAAACTTCATCCGCTCACTACGTTTCTCGTTTTACAATGTCCATGGGCTTTTGAATTTCAGACACCTTTCTGTCAAGATTTTGAATTTAAATTTGTGAGTCAGTCTTTAGTTCGTTTGTACACTGAAGCCTCAAGCAAACTGTTATAGGCATGCGTATTCAAGTATAGCGATATGTAAACAGGTAGAATACCGCGCTGCGGTCGGCAACGCCTATATAAGACAACAGCTGTCTGGCGCAGTTGTTAGATCGGTTATTGCTGCTACTATGGCAGATTATAAAGATTTAAGTGAGTTTCAAAGTGGTGTTATAGTCGGCGCACGAGACATGGGACACAGCGATGAAGTGGGGATCTTCCGGTACGAATATCACACGAGTGTACTGTGAATGTCAGGAATCCGGTAAAACGTGAAATCTCCCAAATCGCTGCTGCGACCGGGGAAAGATCCTGCAAGAACGGAATCAACGACGACTGAAGAGAATCGACTAACGTGACAGAAGCGCAATTGTTATACAAATTGATGCAGATTTTAAGGTTGGACCATCAACAAGTGTCAGCGTGCGAACCATTCAACGAAACATCATCGATATGGTCTTTCGGAGGCGAAGGCCCACTCGTGTACCCTTGATGACTGCACGACACAAAGCTTTATGCCTCGCCTGGCCCTGTTAACACCGACATTGGGCTGTTGATGACTAGAAACATGTTGCATAGTCGAAAGAATCGCGTTTCAAATAGTATCGAGCGGATGGATATGTACGGGTATGGAAACAACCTCATGAATCGGTGGTCTCTGCGTTTCAGCACGGGACTGTCCAAGCTGGCGGATGCTCTGTGATTGTGTGGAGGGTGTGCAGTTGGAGTGATTGTGGACCCCTGAAACGTATAGATGCGACAGTGACAGGTGACACGTATGTAAGCATACTGTCTGAACACCTGCATCCATTCATGTCCATTGTGCATTATGAAAGACTTGGGCAATTCCGGCAGGACAATGCGACACCGCACACGTCCAGAATTGCTACAGAGTGGCTCCAGGAACACTCTTTTGAGTTTAAAAACTTCCGCTGGCCACCAAACGCCCTAGATATGACAATTATTGGGCATATATGGGATGCCTCGCAACGAGCTGTCCAGCAGAAATCTTTCCCTCTCGTACTCTTACGGATTTATGGACAGCCCTGCAGGATTCATGGTGTCAGTTCCCTCCAGCACTACTTTAGTCAAGTCCATGCCACGTCATGTTGCTGCACTTTTGCGTGCTCGCGGGGGCCCTATAAGATATTAAGCAGGAGTACCAGTTTCTTCAGTGTAGTTGCCAATGGGTTATCAAAAACTACCACGATATCCTTTTGGGTGTTTGCTGGCCATCGCGCTTTTGTTTTACAATGTGGGAAGATTTTCTTATTTAGTTGTGAGCCATCCATTCATACTACATTTCCGCAAAATTTCGGACTTGTTTTCTCTGCGATGTAACTAACTCGTCCCATCAAGGAATACATTTCTACTAAGTTTTTTTCACATCTGGGTAAAATGTGTAGAGAGTCTTGCAACTTGGAATCGAATATTTTCCTCAACATCTGTTGATTGTTTTTCTCGATGTCACTGAGAATACTGTTAATAACTGTATCTCAATCGCCTACAATGCTTCTTGGAGGAAGACTGGTAGTAGAAAAGAGAGAAAAGGCAACAAACTACCTAACTACACAGATATAGCAAGCAATAAATGTAAAGTACAAATAAGAAAGAAACATATGTACATTGATATATTGAAGCTAGGCGCAGTTGTAGTTCATGGACATTCTACCAATAACAGTCCGTCATTTCGCGTTCCGGAGCGTTGCAGTACAAAGGTACTGGGCCTCAGCCACGGAAAACATGCTTTCTCTCATTCTGGCACAGTGCTGACACTGTCTGGCACGTAAAGCATCGTCCACCGAATGCGACAGTCGTCCTCTTCTTGCCTGGCACTACACACCCTGGTGAGGTGCTGGTCTCACACATTGCAGAAGCTCTGGTCTTGGAATGCACCCCACGCCACAGCCGGTAGCACTCTTCAGGAGCTCTGTAGTCGATACTGCAGGTGCAGCCAGAGATAATGATGCTCTTCACACAAATGCTGATGTCAGTGAGACATTTATATATGTATCGTTTCATTCTTGAAATCTTCCCTTCCTGTTCGAAGATTCAAATGTTTAATGAAGAAACAGTCTTAGTTGCTGCATCCAAGACTATTTCTTAATCGTATGTTACTGGTTGCTGTACCACCTCCACTATGACACGGAAAAAGTTTTATGCAGATATTTTGGTATCTCTTTCCTACAGTTTTATTGTTATAGTCATCTGTGAGCTACACACATTGGAACCCGCTTGCTGCGTTCTATCTCCGGTTCTCTCTGCCCGTCCCCATTCCACTCCCAAGAAATTAATTATTTATTGGTGCCTGAGGCTGTGTTCTATCACCCTGTCCGTATCCATTATTTTAGTCGAGATGTGTCATAAAACTCCTTTCTCCCCAATTAGAGGGAGCACTTCCTCATTAGTTTGTCCATAAATGTCACTGTGTCTTACTTCTAGGACCTTGTTATTTTAATCATTATATGTGTAACTGGTTCAACTCTTGAAATGACTTGTTATAGTCTTCAGCCCAAGACTGGTTTAATGAAGTTCTACACGGTAGCCTATGCACTACAAAATGTCTGATCTCTGTACAACTGTTGCAGACTACCTGCATTGTACAAAGCTTACTGTCATCAATCCTTGGTGTCTATCTGCAGTTTTTAGATCCAGGCTCCTCAACGCCCGTACCACTAACGAATTACCAATTTCTTGATACATCAATACTTTTCCTGTATATATATCCCTTCATTCAGCCTGGTTGTGCCACAAAACTCTTTTCTCGCCAGTTCGTTTCACTGCCCCTTCACTCGTCAATCTGTCTAGTCGTTAGAATTGTAAGCATCCTTCTGTAGCACATCATGTCAATAGTGTCATAGACATCATACGTGTACTGGAGTGGCAATCATTAAAACGAAGGCGTTTTTCGTTGCGACGGGATTTTCTAATGAAATTTCAATCACCAGTTTTCTCCTCCGATAGCGAAAACATTCTGTTGGCACCCACCTACATAGGGAGAAATGATAATCACGATAAAATAAGAGAAATCAGAGCTCGCACAGAAAAATTTAAGTGCTCGTTTTTCCCGCGTGCAGTTCGAGAATGAAATGGTAGAGAGACGGCTTGAAGGGAAAGCAGGAAATAAAAATTTTGAGGTTTTCCGATGACATTGTAATTCTGTCAGAGACAGCAAAGCACCTGAAAGAGCAATTGAGCGGAATCGACAGTTAATAATGTTTTTCATAATGTGGGGCCACAGTCATAATATAATTCTTTAAAGTCAGTACCGCCATTAGACTGCTGTTTATTTACAGTGTTACATTTACACTTACACAATCATGATTTCAGCTTCAAAGTGCCTACACTATTTTAATACGACAGTATGCCACCTTAATCAATTGATAACACTTAAAACACTTGATAATGACACTTGGAAGCCGAAGTAATGATTGTGTAAGTGTAAATGTAACAGTGTAAACAAACAACAGTGTAATGGTGGTACTGACTTTAAAGGAATGGACAGTGTCTTGAAAGGAGGATATAAGACGAACACCAACAAAAGCAGAAACGAGGATAATGGAAAGTATTAAATCGGGTGATGCTGAGGGAATTAGATTACGAAATGAGACACTTAAAGTAGTAAATGAGTTTTTCTATTTGGGGAGCAAAATAACTGATGATGGTCGAAGTAGAGAGGATATAAACTGTAGACTGGAAATGGCAAGGGAAGCGTTTCTGAAGAAGAGATATTTGTTAACATTGAGCAGAGATTTAAGTATCAGGAAGTCTTTCTGAAAGCATTTGTATGGAGTGTAGCCATGTAGGGAAGTGAAACACTGACGAGAAATAGTTTAGACAAGAAGAGAATAGAAGCTTTCAAAATGTAGTGTTACAGAAGAATGCTGGACATTAGATGGTTAGATCACATAACCAATGAGGAAGTAATGAATAGAATTTGGTGGGAAGAGAAATTTGTGGCACAACTTGACTAGAGGAAGGGATCGGTTGGTAGGGCATGTTCTAAGGCATCAAGGGAACACCAATTTAGTATTGGAGGGCAGCGTGGAGGGTAAAAATCGTAGAGGGAGACCAAGAGATGAATAAACAGATTCCGAAGGATGTAGGTTGCAGTAGGTTCAAAAATGGCTCTGAGCACTATGGGACTTAACTTCTGAGGTCATGAGTCCCCTAGAACTTAGACCTACTTAAGCCTAACTAACCTCAGGACAGCACATACATCCATTCCCAAGGCAGGATTCGAACCTGCGACCATAGCGGTCGCGCGGATGCAGACTGTAGCTCCTAGAACCGCTCGGCCACTGCGGCCGGCTGCAGTAGGTACTGGGAGATGAAGATGCTTGCAGAGGACAGAGTACCATGGAGAACTGCATCAAGCCAGTCTCTGGACTGAAGACCACAACAACGACAACCGAACACTTCTGTCTTATTTGATCTTAAGTCTTCCAAAGATCTCTTAAATTCTGATTCTAATACTGGATCCCCAATCTCCCCTAAATCGACTCCTGTTTCTTCTTCTATCATATCAGACAAATCTTCTCCCTCATAGAGGCCATCAATGTACTCTTTCCACATATCCGCTCTCTCCTCTGCATTTATCAATAGAATTACGGTTGTACTCTTAAATTTATCACCCTTGCTTTTAATTTCACCGAAGGACGTTTTGACTTTCCTATACGCTGAAATACTTCTTCTGGCTGTAATTTCTTCATCGATTTCCTCACATTGTTCATGCAGAAATTTCGTCTTAGCTTCCCTGCACTTGATACTTATTTCATTCCTCAACGACTTGTATTTCTGTATTCCTGAATTTCCCTGAACATTTTTGTACTTTTGTAAGATGGCAAGAACTATGTCCCTTACATGAAATCATTAAAGATCACCTAACTCATGTTGAGCGAACAGGGGGCTGAACAAAATGACTGACAAGGCACAATGCATCTTGTAGAGGGTATAGTATGGATGTATTGGAATAATTAATGTCAGCTGATGTATTTAAAGTAATTCACACGACATGAAAACTTTGTGGAAACGAGTCGATTTACTGGACGCTAGTTTACCCTAGGGAAGTATTTAGAGTTGACCGTGGCCAGCTGAGTAACATTAAAGGGAAGCGACAATAGGCAGCTTAGGGTGGCTCAAGCTCTGAGAAAGCGGTAACGGGTGCAGCCTCCAGCTGCCTTAAGATGAGTGACAGTGAGTGGTGGTTGACCCCATGCTGGTGTACAGGGAAGCAGATGGAGAACTTGTATGCCTGTTGATAAATGTCCATCGTCCCATTTTCAGTGAAACATGCGAGAAAGCCGCACAAAGCTACCATGGAGTGGTCAACAGAGACCAAATTATGTGTGTTCCTGACTATAGCAACTTCACACTGAATTCACGGTCCACAGAGTCTGAAGTAAATCAGGTGAAGAACGACAAAATGAAATACGCCGGCCTCCAATGGGAACGTAGGACCAAGGAATTAGAAGTACCCTCCTGAGAGTCAGAATTCCGGAAAAATTAGTGTCTTTTGCAGACGCTAACCTTGATGGGCGGCCTTGGAGGAGCTAAACAGCAGAAGTTGAGAGGAAGGGAAATTTTGTGGGAATTTGTTCACTTCCCAGAGCAGACATTGGGCAGCACTGGAAGCGACGCATAATTAAAGTGACTTGCGCTGCAATTGGCGTAAGCTATTTTGCTGGAGGGGAAACTGAGGTGATGAGCGGACTGTGAGACGTCTCCATAGAGGTCTTCCATTCCCAGCTTGCGTAGAGTGCAGACGAGGCGTTCTTTGCTCAGCTTGCCTGAGAGAGGGTGAGCATCTCTGCAGTTTAGGACTTAGCAAATGTAACGATTGAGCTTGAAAGTTTGGTTCAGCTATGTACTGAGCAAGATAGCTAGACGAGTGCAGCCTTGCAGCACCATGAGGCCGACCGACATCCTCACAACAACAACGCCCTGCCACTCTGAATTTGGTGATATTCCACCCGCTCTGGCTGCAATTAGGCCACTGATTAATTTGTTGGATCACGTCGGCAAAGTTTCCACGAGGGTTTCATAGGCCGTGTATTGGGGAATTCTTCTCGCACTTTGCATTACGCCAGGGTCAGTCGATAGGAATTAATTTTGATTTATCGCGTTTTACTCCAAGTAAACGCAATTTGTTACCATTGAGCAGACGTTTTCAATTGGTGAGATATCTGGAGAATGTGCTGGCCAGGGCAGCAGTCGAACATTTTCTGTATCCAGAAAGGCCCATACAGGACCTGCAACATGCGGTCGTGCATTATCCTGCTCAAATGTAGGGTTTCACAGGTATCGAATGAAGGGTAGAGCCACGGGTCGTAACACATCTGAAATGTAGCGTCCACTGTTCAAAGTGCCGTCAATGCGAACAAGAGGTGACCGAGACGTGTAAGCAATGGCACCCCATACCATCACGCTGGGTGATACGCCAGTATGGCGATGACGAATACACGCTTCCAATGTGCGTTCACCGCGATGTCGCCAAACACGGATGCGATCATCATGATTCTGTAAACAGAACCGAAAAAATGACGTTTCGCCATTCGTGCACCCAGGTTCGTCGTTGAGTACACCATCACAGGCGCTCCTGTCTGTGATGCAGCGTGAAGGGTCACCGCAGCCATGGTGTCCGAGTTGATAGTCTATGCTGCTGCAAATGTCGTCGAACTGTTCGTGCAGGTGGTTATTGTCTTGCAAACGTCCCCATCTGTTGACTCAAGGATCGAGACGTGGCTGCACAATCCTTTACAGCCATGCGGATAAGATGCCTGTCATCTCGACTGCTAGTGATGCGAGGCCGTTGGGATCCAGCACGGCGTTCCGTATTACGCTCCTGAACGCAACGATTCCATATTCTGCTAACAGTCATTTGATCTCGCAAGGCGAGCAGCAATGTCACGTTACGATAAATCGCAATCGTGATAGGCTACAATCCGACCTTTACCAAAGTCGGAAACGTGATAGCACGCATTTCTCCTTACACGAGACATCACAACAACGTTTCACCAGGCAACGCCAGTCAACTGTTGTTTGTGTATGAGAAATCGATTGGAAACTTTCCTCATGCGAGCACGTTGTAGGTGTCGCCACCGGCGTCAACCTTGTGTGAATGCTCTGAAAAGCTAATCATTTGCATATCACAGCATCTTCTTCCTTTCGGTTAAATTGCACGTCTGTAGCACGTCATCTTCGTGGTGTAGCATTTCTAATGGGCAGTAGTGTATTCAGTCCTTTCCAGTCAGCGTTGTTTATTTGCTTTTAGAGGTAGCATTTTACCAGTCAGTATTCGGCTCCCCATTCTCGTAAGTCAACAGGGGCAAAGGACGCAGAGGCTGCGGAAGCCGGAAAGCGAGAGGTGCAGTCGCGGACCACCACCGCAGGCGGTGGAGTGCGTGCACGGCGGTCCCTCACGTAGCTCTCGTGCCGGACCAGCAGTTCTTGCGACGCAGTCCGGATCACCGAAGGACACGTGGACGAGGATGCCTTGCCGTGTCGGTATTCGCTGAGGGCTACGTCGCCGGTAATGGCTCTTGTTTTCTTCGTCATCCTCAAGTACGACTTATGTAGCTTGAGCTATGTTTGTGAACTTCCCTCCCCTCCCCCTCCACACAGCCCCCCACCCGCACATACACCTGCGGTGATGTTAGACGGTAAAAGACCACGCTAATACGGGTATGCGATGGTACATCTGCGCATATCCGCAGTAACTATTACCTTTTGGTTTATCAATTTGTATCACATATAATCGATAGTAATTATTGTAACTGTTTTAAGTCACTATTACTACTCATTCGGAAGATAGCACCACAATGTTGGCTGCAACAAGCTGTCTCCTGAAGAGGGTGAAAGGGATCTGTTTCAGTTCCCCTTTCATAGAAACATCATTCATTATACTTCCTTTGCTTAGGAATCACCCTAGTAGTTTAGGCTTCAGCTATCTCTGAGTTTACATTTATCCTGTGCTTGATAAGAGAATTTGTAGGGATGAATTAGTTTCACTTGTGTCTCAAAGTAGCAATATCTTTTCTTTTACTAATCCACATGACGAGTAGTCTTAGTAGGCTGACTATACGCCAGGGATTAGCCCGGTCATTCCTGGTTTTTTAGTGCTATGCAGGGTTTTGTGACTGGCGAGAATCCTTTTTTTTTTTTTTTTTTACTGTTAGACTTATATGTTCGATATCGCGTTTTTAAACATTATCTTAACGGATATCGCGTTTTTAAACATTCTCTTAACGGCCGTGTCTCTCTGAGCCGAGCACGGAGCAAGATGGGAAGGCGTGGCTGTCGGTTCACGTTTCACTTTACGTTAGTTGTTTGCCAACGTGACAGTTCAAAAATGGTTCAAATGGCTCTGAGCACTATGGGACTGAGGTTATTAGTCACCTAGAACTTAGAACTAGTTAAACCTAAGTAACCTAAAGGCATCACACACATCCATCCCCGAGGCAGGATTCGAATCTGCGATCGTTACGGTCTCGCGGTTTCAGACTGCAGCGCCTAGAACCGCACGGCCAACGTGACAGTGGCAACGCCGCTATTTTGTGTTTATGTGTGAAGTATCTCGTCTACACGTGTTTTATTCATTTGATCTCTATTCGTTTTAACACTAGACAAAAGAAAGTGTGTGTTTAATCTTAACCTGCAACAGCAATAAAAAAAATTGAAATTCTACAATGACAGTAACAATGAACTACGTATTGGAGAATTTTCTGTTGCATATGAAGGAAAGCGTGATATTAAATCCCACGTGAAATCAGCTAAGTATATTGCTTCGCCAAAAGAAAAAAAATTTTAAAGTCAAAGATGTGAATAACATTGATCTGTAATGTGACATATTTATGTCACTATGGTAGTAAGGTTATGTGAAATTGCTACCGAATACGACAGTGATTATATATTCAAATATACCTTACGACGATTGGAGTAACACTTGGAAGTGACACAGCGTCGAAATCAATTGATCATGTGATATAAATAACAGTTGTATAACAGCCAAGAAGGAAAATGCTCAAATAACGAAGCAGTTTTAAATGTGCTTGAGTCAATGACCAATCTAATGAAAACTGACACAGTTGCATTAATCCATACCGACAGCTGTATAAAATTGGAAAAAATTGGATTCTTTATGAAATCCGAGGACATATAACTTCTCGACTGAAGAAACCCGATCCAAAATCAGAAGATTCCATAACCATAATTGGCAGACAGATTTCGGATCGATAAAGCTCATACAGAGGTATGGGGCAATGACTTCGCTGATTATCCAGCTAAGAGAACAGGCCATTCACGGAAAACAGTAAGCTACGGCAAATTATCTATAAGTGTAATACAGAAAAAAAGGAAACACACAGACGGGGATATAGAAACAAATGGGATGCTGAGTGTCAACGAACTACAAGAGGGGGACACACAAACCCGTATTTTCCTGAGTTCAGTGGAATGGACCAAGCTGTTGACCACCTGCTTTTAGTGTGAGAGGGACATTCACAGGAAGCAAAACACTTAAAAAGGAGGACGACAACCCATGAATAAATTAGACTTACTTCCTATATTCACAACAGACTTTTGCAACTTTTGAAATTCGAAAAGATTCGCAGTAACTGTATGAAAACCTTGGTGTCAACTTATAACTTTATATACACCCTAAAAACCCTGCAAGACGGTTAACAATTTGTACTGGAAATTCATAGAGTCACTGACACATTTATGAAATAGTTTCATAAACAAAGAGCACATATCCATACTTCAGGGAGCAATTAAACTGTAGATAGCTAAAAAACTCAGATCTTTACATGTAGATACACACGTGATGTTTAAGTTAATCGATAAGTTTTGGCAGATTCTGATTTTGTATTTGGAGACCATGGCAGCTGATTTAACTACATGAGTTACATTATCTTTGTCGATCTAAAATGTATGGATAACATCTAGAGTTATCATTAAACACGTAATAATACATTGTATTGGAACAAGTTCAGTAAAGTAGACAGTGCAACGTTTATTACGTTGAGAAGTGTAGCACGATAATATGATTTAATACTGTAGTGAATTTACGTAGATCTGATAAACGAACTACATTAGGAACATGTGTCGCTATGTAATGACGACTTGTAACGACTTCATTTGACCTCCCAATGTCGCCGAACGTATTAAGAATAAGTCAAGTATGGATGCCACTGTCGCGCGCCCAAGACGAAGAGACAGAGTATATGAGGGCATTGAACGAGCAACTCAGTATATAAAGGCACATTTCAATCTAGTAGCCATGGACTATTCGAATGCTGTAGCAGAGGAAGGAACTGAAGATGGTATTATGGGTCAATAGGGCTTGATAGTAGGAATGAGAGAGCAGCAAAATTAACGGTCTGTTACGAACATCAGTAAGCAATAGCACTAGGGAGATGGCGGCATGAGGACAATTTTGTTATAAGGTTCATATCAAACTGATATGCAAATTAATATAAATTGATGAATTAATTGTTGTATCTTCTTTGCTGAACAAAATTATAAAACGGATGCGGAGGGCGTCACAGCATATGGAAATGGGACAAGACTGCATCATTGAGGAACGCTTCCAAGCAACTACCTGAAGTTAATGACCTCTACATTTAATCCCATGCCTAACAGTGACAAGTAGCAGGTATCCAGAGTTCCATCAAGGCTTCCTCGATCCCAACAAAGTGGTGTCACTCAATCATTATGTGGTAACCGACAGCGTACTAGTGGACGGACAGGATGAGAAAGACACCACTGATATGGGACGCTTTACTGTAATACACACCACAGTTGACAGCGCGATCAATTTTAGCAATCTTACCAGTTTCTCTGTAACTTCGACGCCAGCCACTGACACAGCACATTGCTTCCCAATTTCTGCATCAGCGCTGAATCACCCCTCCACTACCCTGTAGGTACCATACACTACATTGCGAATGCAGATAGATGACTACTCAGTACGTCCATTCGGCTACATACGCCAAAGAATACCATGGAGCTTCCTATACCGATGCAATTAGATTATCCACATATTTCCAGCACATCGATCATAGTGCAGAATTTACGATGACGACTGGCCATCTTTCCTTGTGTGGATGGGCTTCACGGAGAATTTTCACACTCGTAGGATAAAGTCGGGGACTGACAGATTCCTCCCACATTCTCATTGAACAATCCTCCCTGCAACATCAATCTTACCCACGGTACTCATACAGTTGCACAAGATCTCTCCAGATGCATGCATGTTGAGGAGGGTAGCACCTCTTATCAGTGTATAGTAGACATGAGAGTGTTTCAGAGATATAATAGACGGTTGATGTGTGGCTTATACATGATGGAGCTCCAGATGGATGGTGTATGAAGCATTTCAGTAAATCAACCATGCTATCACTTCTGAAGCATTTTCCACTGTCTGGAGTTAGTACCAGGAAGCTACCGACGTCGACTACACGGTTCTGCACCTAAAATTGCTATATTGTTAAAGCCATATGATGTTCGAACTATTAGTCGTGCGGAATGCAACGCCCTTAATACTCTGATGCAGGATATATTTGTCCAACATCAGACATGCAACCACCCAAAAAGACTCTGAAACGTCCCTTAGAAAAATTATACATGACTGGTCTATGTGAAACGTCCTCTTTGAACAATTATACACGACTGTGCTTAAACTGACACACAATATCTTTAGCGCATCGCAATCTGACTTCCAAAAATCCCTACGAAAGAATGGCCCTGACTAGCATTAACCTATACGTTTCACAAATCACTTACCTCACAAAAATCTTCGTTACTCAAGCTACTGCAATACAGCGAGCGCCACTACTGCCAGCTAAATAAAAGATTCAAACTACTGAAGGCACTAACTACTGATAGGCATAGTTAGCAAATGAAAGATATAATGGAGAACAAACAATGTATTTACCTCACTAGTCATAATATATATAGCAGTTCATGACACCAATTCTTACAAATTTCAAACCTCCGCCATCTCTCTCCCCACATCCACCACTGCTGGCGGCTCACCTCCAACTGCGCAACGCTACGCGCTGTTAGCATCCAGCTGCCGCTGCCCAACACTACAATGGCCGACAACAATGCAAACTAAACACAGACTGCGCACAGCACAGCCAGTGATTTTTCATACCGAGCGCTAATCGGCGTTACCAATAAGAAAACGTAAACAGGCTACTTACATAGCCCCCATGCTCCCCACAAAATAATTTACAGATTGTTTTGGGCAGTGGCCAACACAGATTTGAAATTTTTTTTCATAATTACAATAACCAAAATATCAAATGCACACACTTATTGATACAATGTTGGTCAGAAGCTAAAATTTTCACACAGTCCATAAAGACAGTCCTGATCGTTCATCACAGTAAAATTGCAGTGTTTTTCTCAGAGTCTGAGCAATAAAAGAAATTGCACTGGGAAGTAGTGGATTTCTAAGCTGTCTTGAAGAAGTAGTGTTGTCCTTCCAACGGAAAGACTGTGCTGACTCTTGACATGCAGACAGGTAATGGGCCACAACATAGCAAACCCACAGCAGAGTCAGTCGAAGTTGAAGATTATTGGTAGGTAGGTCATCACAGGGCAGACCCACTGCAGTCCTGGTAGAGATTACGGTATTGGTGGGCCACCAGAGGTGCAGACCCACTTGTAGAGATGGCCAACAGCCATCTGTTGCGAATGTGCAGTTGCACAATCACCCTCGAAGCTTCTTGCGGAGAATATAGCAAGTCCATAAGCCACCACTTGTCCAATCACAAAGAATTTGTTTGAAATGTCCTTAGAACCAGCAATGCTGTTATCCAGTCCCTTGCTGGATTATTAACACAAGTGCAAACACTATCAGTCCCTACTTCTCACATATTGTCCATATACTATGACCAACAGAAACGTGTGCAGTGAAATGTAATTTACAAGTTACTTAATTTGATGAACAGGTGTCAATTACAATTTTATAACATGAGAATACAATAACAAAGGTACAAAAAATATCATTAAAGATCATAATAGTACAGATAACATTTGCAGTAATACAGGCTTTACAAAAAAATCGAAATAACACATACATCAGTGTTACAGGAATTATGACAGGAGCACATACATAAAAAATCAGAATAAATTTCAAAACATCAACTTCACGCATGAGCATTAAAACAAAACAGAATAAATAATGTCTGAACATATTTACAAAGAAAATAACATAGTATTTGAAAAATTCTACAACATAAATCTTATTAGCTAAACACATAAAGGTAGGAAAAAGACAAATACACAAGGGTACATAAACACATAGAGGGATAACACAAAAGGAAAGGACAGGGTTTGTTTTAGTGCAGTATTTTGCAAACAAAACTTTCTTTACTTCTCAGAGATCTCCCTTCGTTCTTCATTATTTCCAAAATGTCCTATCTATACCTGCTTTCTGTACTTTTCTCATATAACCTCTCAGTACATTTCTTCAAATTCATCGCAACTCATTCTCTTATATAGGCTACCCCCTCTTAAGCTAACTTAAATCTACTGAGCTCAGGTGCTTAAGTAAGGGACGGGGCAATGCAGCGGCACAAAACAATTAGTACAAACAGCAATGACAAAAAAAATGCAAGTAAGCATAGCGAGCAGCAATAAATGTAATAATTTATATCTAAACATGACAAAGCTGAAGCAGAAAAAATATTACAGTAAATATGTTTAATACCTATGTCACATCTTAACACTAGAGTGATGCATCACAAGAACATACACTAGCAGATAAATTATCAAATCGTAAAAAAATTATTTATGCAGTTCATGTGAAGGGAAATGTCTATTTATGTTCCCTCGTTTTCTTAGAAGAAGATCATAATTTTTTTTTTACTGGATCTGTAGGCATAAAATAACTATATTAGTACATCTATTAAATTTTATTTTAACCAATGTTGCAGTGCAGCTAGAAACTAGATATTAAACAAAATAGGCAAAGCAAGGCGTGAAACGTCATTCGCTAGCCATAAGGCATTTCATAATGCAGTAAACAATCTTCCAACTAGCAAAACAATAGACATGAAACGTTGCTCATCATTTCATTTCAGTAAATTTCATAAATTAAGAACTCTACAGTGTAATCATGTTTTCAAGTTTGAGGGTGTCATATTTACAATGTCAATAGCGAGGATAATGGCTTCCCTTTTTTTTACCTGTGCCTCTGAAAGGCACACACTAATGGCTTTTCTCCCAGGCGACTGTCGCACAGCTGGGTGCCCACGACGCATTATGTGCAGGTGGTCACTTACCTTTCTTACTGAAAAATTTACGACATCAGTTTCCGCTACAGTCACATTCACATATAAAAATATTTTCACAGGTTGAGAATTTGCGTTACAAATCTGTAGAAACAAAATCCTTTAAATACAATAGTGTCCAAAAAATTTTCGCCAGGATTGTAATACATTCATGCATGTACATACATTTCATAACTCTTAAAGTACGATTCTTGGTTTCCAACATCCTTTTTCACAAATCAGAGTCCCTAACCACTACTCATTATTCCTTGCTTTATTACACATATGTATATTTGTCGACACTTCTTCAATATGTCATCATAACGGATACGTAGCATAACCAAATAACTCATATAGCATCAGCTTAAACATACTTCAGCAGCATAATTCACATCGTCATTGTAATAATAACATCATAAGACCTCAGTCAAATCTCAAAAACGTCATAGTTTTCTGCAATAATTTCAAAATCTAAAAAATTCTCTGCTGATGTCAAAAGTGTCATCTGCCTCAAACGTACCTTAAAAATCATGATCCCATACCAAATACATCATTCAAAGCTCTCATAGTATAACAATGGTTCTGAAAAAATATGAACAGTTCACAATGGACAGACAAATACAATTTCATAAGTGTGACGTTATCCAACGGTGTAATTACGTAAACATCTGTCACTGATGAAGTAAAATAAATGTTTGTCTCTCTCAGTTAAATGACCAGATAGCTGTGTAACTTATGTTTTAGAGAAATATGGTACCGATGTGTAAAATTGTATAAGTAAATACCATATTAGCTAGGGCTCCTTGTGCTTGCCAAACACATGGTACACAAAGTAGACGTGTACCCCCCTGAGGAATAATGTAATTATAACCTCAGGTGTTACAGATTACAGCAATGGAATGAAATGTATCACGGAAAACTTTCTTTGTAATTCAAATATGTTGAAAAATAAATAGTTTAATGCGTGTCCTGTAGCGCTAAATGTGCGTCTTGCTGTAATACAATCTCTGTGGAAGTGTCGTAGTTATTGTCCTCCGAAAGCTAAGTTCTGCAGAAGTCAATGTACTTACCTCATGATAAACGAAATTGAAATGCTTTGCGTATAGATATCTTAGTTATTACGCTTATTGCTGTGATGAAGTAAGTACTGTACTGTACGTATTGTTGTGCTACAGAAAAGGCTGTCTCATTGTAGCTATACCACAAACGTTACTACTAAAACTTGTTTTACTTTCCAGAAAAATTCAGAAAAACTGTGCAGATATAAAACAGATACAGTGCAAAAGCAACAATTTAAATTGTCACACATTAGTAGCGTCGTGATATAATCGTGCAGCTGTCAAAGAAACCAAATACTAAGTCATCTTTAATCTCACATAAAGTACTTTGAATCCAGAATGTGTTCTCAAGTAAACCAAAAATGTTGCATTAAAATCTCATTAGCAATACTGGTAAATGTTCTAAGTATGTGAGCCTTATAGTCTTTACGTAATCATGCAACTAACAAGCAAGAATGTACACACGAAATAACACAGTGATGTCTGTTCACTATAACAATGCACTCTAAATATGTTCCGTAGGTTCTAGACTGGATAGTGAACTTCAAAACATTGTTGCATGTTAACAGTTTCTAAGTGTGACAAAGCATACTAGAAATGTGAAGTGAAATGTTTTATGGCAAAGACAAAGTTAAAAAGCAGATTATCTTTCAATAAATGGTTTTACATGTGAAATGTGGTGCAATCTTTTACCCTTTATAGTGCGCATACTTTCAACTTCAAAGCAATTATCATGTGGTATACGTCGCTAAAGAATGCTAAAATTGTTCTCAAGGTTAGCGTCTATGTTATTTTTCTCTGAGCCAGCCGGCGCACGTGGCTGCCTGCTCGATTAGGAGACCTAACTTCTACAAATTCACCTTGCCGAGAGGGCCCTGCTCTGTTTGAATCCCGCCAGTTCTGATGCAATTCAGGTCTGTCGTTACGATCATATCGTCTGTCGTCATGTCGGTAATTTCTGTAATTAATTTCTTGTCGGTCACGTGGTGGAGAATTTCTCCCTGAATCGTAACTGCGCGCTGGAACGTTGCGTCTGAAGTTATTCCGTCTCCCTTGATAACAATTATTTTTGTTCCCATATTGTCTGTATCTATAGTTATCTCTGTCATATTCATTACTACGGAAATGTGATGTTTCTCTGTAACTATTATTACTCTGCCAGTGGTTGTCATACAGGTGGTGTCTGTTTTGGTCACGATTTGTGTTGTGAGAATAGCCTTGCCATGTCCAGTTAGTGTTGCTGTCGTCACGGAATTGTGACGGATGTGACCTGTAGTGATTGTTTTCCTGTTTTCGAATCCGGCTACGATCTGTGTCAATTTCTAATTCTTGTAAGAATCCCTGGAAAGCTTCAATGTCATCTTTGCAACGTCCTGCCAAAATAATATTTCTTAAATGTTCAGGCAGTTCTGAGGGGCTGTATGGGTTTGAAAGATACTGATTCTTATGTAACATGTCTTCAAAATATTTCACAAGACTGGAAAATTCAGATTGTTCGAAATGTTTCACTATAATGATGCTATGTTTTACTCGGTCTTGTGTAGCTTTAGACCAATATGCTGAGACGAAGGCATGATAAAATTCTCCTTCACTGTGGCAATCGTGAATGACCGATCGCATTCTTACAGCTGGTTCATTCTCCAAGTAGCCAAAAATGGCTCTGAGCACTATGCGACTTAACATCTGTGGTCATCAGTCGCCTAGAACTTAGAACTAATTAAACCTAACTAACCTAAGGACATCACACACATCCATGCCCGAGGCAGGATTCGAACCTGCGACCGTAGCAGTCGCACGGTTCCGGACTGAGCGGCTAGAACCGCGAGACCACCGCGGCCGGCACCAAGTAGCCACACATAAATTCTAATCTGTGCTCTAATGACCAGTTGGGAGGAAAACAAAGAGAGAATTGATGAAGACACGCTTGTGGATGAATGTCGTTGCCAGAATTCTTAAATGTTTTTAATTTATGTGTAGTAATGAACAGCTTATAGTCAAAATCATCGTCTCGCCGGGTAGCATATCGGTCATTGTTACGTCGTGTCGGCGGTTCCATCTCAGAATTCGGTGTACCTTGCCAGTTTCTTTCATAATTTCCGAAGTGCCCTGTGTTATTATTTTGTGGCTGTTCCGTATTTCTATGTCCCTCTTCCCGTATTGGAGCGCGAGTGTCCTCTCAAATACGTAATTGTTGTATTACCTGTGTCAGCTGATCTTGTACTTCCCGGATTTCTCTTTGGTGTTGCTTACTAATTTGATTCAGACTTTGTTTGAATTTCCTAATTTGTTCGCACTCTTCTGCGTCATTAAAGACTACCGGTTTTGTGTCATTCAAATTATCATCTACCTTCGTAGATATATTAGTGAACTGATCTGAAAGTTCGGCTACTTTCTCCGATAGTGAACACATTTCCTCAGTGTGTTTTTCTGAACCAAGTTTCAGAGTGTCTATTTGTGTTGAAATCGAATTTACTGTGTCCTTTAAGTTTTCCTGAGTTCTTGCAAGTTGCGTAACCGAATCGGTGGATGCAACTGAGTCCATTTTAGCTTTCAAGGTGTCGTGATTTTCACGAACAACAGTTTACAATTCTTTTATGGCTGCTTCGTGATTCTGTAATGAGTTTTCATGCCGCGAAAAAATAGGTTGAAAATGCTCACAAAATTGTGTTTTTACGTCATTACAGATTTTTTGACATTTCGATTCAATGTTATGTAACTCAGTAGTTAAATCTTCTCGTGTTTGTTCAAGTGTGGTGTCTAACTTCCGAAGATTATGTTCCATTGTGTCCAACTGTTGCTGTGTTTGTCTCTGATTTTGTTCCATTGTGTCTAACTTTTGAAGATTTTGTCCCATTTGTTTCTGATTTTGTTCAAGCGTTGTGTCTAACTTTTGTAGCCTTTGTCCCATTTGTTGCATTAACTGTAATAACAGTGCACTGGTGTCTGAAACATGTTCCTCAGTGCTTTTCGGCAGTGCATTTGAACCGGCAATATTCGCATTTTGAAAAGCAGAAAATGTGTCTTGATTTATTTGAGAAAACGGTGAGGACGCAAAAATCTGAATCTACAGTATTTGCAAGATTGTGTCCTGTCATTTCGGAATCCTGAGGCGAGCTGTTGCCGACCGATTGATCGATAATGCTTCCCTGTTCACTAATTGTTTCACTGCCTACACCATTATTTGCAGCCCGCTCCATTTCCCTATGCACTATTACCAAATTACTACTTTGAACATTAGTTAATTCATTACATGGTGGCGCTAACACACTGCTTTCGTCTTCACTCTCATTTCTCAGTTCACTTTGGAGCCTAGTATTACGTTTTTCACACGCCATTATTGTCACAATATTTCACACGATAACACAGAAAAGCACAATTTGAAGAGCAAAAATAAGAGAACACATTAACATAGCAAATAATATCTAGTTAATTGCAAGCGCAGCTGCGAAATACTTGGTGCAAACCTACATGCATGCCACAACTCTTTTACTGTACAACAATGAAAAACTACAATTACAAAGGAGATTCTCTCTATGATTACGCGCTAGCAATAAACAAAAGCTACACTAATTATATAAACTACAAGGAAAAAAATCAGAAGATTCGAGTGAGGTATCCTTGGCTAAGGGTCGACATATGGAACGTCCCCTTAGAAAAATTATACATGACTGGTCTATGTGAAACGTCCTCTTTGAACAATTATACACGACTGTGCTTAAACTGACACACAATTTTTTTAGCGCATCGTAATCTGACTTCCAAAAATCCCTACGAAAGAATGGCCCTGACTAGCATTAACCTATACGTTTCACAAATCACTTACCTCACAAAAATCTTCGTTACTCAAGCTACGGCAATACAGCGAGCGCCACTACTGCCAGCTAAATAAAAGATTCAAACTACTGAAGGCACTAACTACTGATAGGCATAGTTAGCAAATGAAAGATTTTAATAGAGAACAGACAATGTATTTACCTCACTAGTCATAATATATATAGCAGTTCATGACACCAATTCTTACAAATTTCAAAACTCCGCCATCTCTCTCCCCACGTCCACCACTGCTGGCGGCTCACCTCCAACTGCGCAACGCTACGCGCTGTTAGCATCCAGCTGCCGCTGCCCAACACTACAATGGCCGACAACAATGCAAACTAAACACAGACTGCGCACAGCACAGCCAGTGATTTTTCATACCGAGCGCTAATCGGCGTTACCAATAAGAAAACGTAAACAGGCTACTTACAACTCCTAAGCCCAATCATTATGGTGACAAATTTTAAAATGATAGTCCAAGGAAGGCACCGTCAGTGCATATCCGCCGCTCGAGCTGCTTATAAACCAACTACAACGAAGTCAGGAGACTGCTTTCTTGTCTCTTAGCAAACAAGTGGATTTTATACGTCTTTTTAAGTCGTAAACGTACATGACCTCAATCACATTTCCCGCGTCTGTCGTGCTTATCATTTGTAGTAATAGTATTGGTTTTGACAGATGCGGCTATGTCTCACTAGGAAATATAGCGAGAAAAAACCGAGATGAATATTTTCGATAGCTGATACACCGAGGCACCACCCACGCCCTGCTGCACGAAAATGCACACGAAGAAGCAGAAACTTCTTACGAGGGAATAAGCAACTCGATCAGCAGCCAAAGGAGATGTAACAGTGTCATTTCTGTTTACAATAGCACCACCACAGCTCTGGTAGCATTCCTCTTGCATAAAGAAGTCCTGGTCTGCTGTCAGGTACTTTTGCTCGTGTGAATGATAATACAGCAATTTAGTCCTAGCACCACGTCTCTCGAGTACACCCTCCAGATTCTGCTAAAGGTGATACTTGTGGCAGCTCTCCTACAGAACACTCTGGGAAATGACTTAAGTCTGATCATCCTTAATACTTAAGGAATAACATTTATGAGAACCAAGCATAATTCGGTAATATCTATATTCGACTGCACGTATGAGAAGACAGTTCTGGTTTCGGATACATAAGTTTTGCCTGCTTTAATACGGCGCCTCTAGGTAGCGAAGCTGATCTGGTAAGCAGAAAGGGCATATACTTATGGGAAAAAATATCAGAGCAGCAGCAGTTATCAACTCTGTCCACAAATGAGCTCCCTGTAGCGGAGTTTTACATGGTAGAGTTGAAGCGAAGCAGTGAATCATTACCCATTAATTGCGGTCACTGTATTGTCTTTGATTACATGTGCTGCAGGGTGATCGTCGAAAATACGTCTGTGGCGAGTTCTGACGTCAAACAGCGATATAGCCTCAGCTATACGCTTACAGGTAATATCCTTATTAAACTCGTCTCTGCACAACACCAGCATCTAGTCAGTTGAACATCATTCTCCCCCAAAAAAATAAAAGTAGTTATTCCCGCTATAGCCTTTTACCGACCAGGTTGCAGATGGCAGTTAGAGTTTCAGTGGGTCTGCCACTAATTTCGATTGGTATTGTGAAATTTTTTTCCCGGCAGGATAGCACCAGTTCAAGGGCATAGTCAATTTTTGATCTGTATTGCGATTTTAGGAACTCCTTGTGTAGCGCTATGCATATAGTTGTGTTATTAGGGCCGATCTTTATTATTAATTACGTGATCTTTACTTCAGTTACCCAACAAAAATAAATAAAGTACGCTAACCTAACCTACCTATCCTGCAATTGGACAGTTTCCATGTTTTGGGGAGTGCACTTGGGCTTTCTGTCCAGAAGGACCAGGATTCGAATCCCAGAAAGGGCATCACTATTTTTTATTTACCAGCAATCCCCGAGTGAGAGGGGGGGGGGGGGGAATGACGTCAGCGCCGGCCGCGGTGGTCTAGCGGTTCTAGGCGCACAGTGCGGAACCGCGAGACTGCTACGGTCGCAGGTTCGAATCCTGCCTCGAGCATGGATGTGTGTGATGTCCTTAGGTTAGTTAGGTTTAAGTAGTTCTAAGTTCTAGGGGACTGATGACCACAGATGTGCTCAGAGTTATTTGAACCTTTTTTTTTTTTTTTTTTTTTTTTTTTTGAGGACGTGATCACAGCCCTGAGATAAAGAAATTCCCGTCAAAATTCGAAACTTCAGCCAAAATTCGAATTTCCCGCCAGAACTGGATGGTGGAGGAGGCGTGAGGAGTGGGGCGGGGCGGAAACCCACGTGCACATTGAGAGAAACACATGACGTCATCTGTGGGTGGGAGTGTTGGTAGAGGTGGTCGTGGGTGGGGGTAATTTGTTGTTCAATTTATTAATTTCCATCTCAATTTGACGTCAAAATAGTCCTCATGTCTCCATATGACTAGTACTAGCAATGGGGAATTCTCTGTTCAAAACCCACAAGAGCTGGAGGTATAGTTCAGAAGTACCTGCGGACCTGGGGAGATACTAGGTGGATTCCACCATGGTGAGACAGAGATTTCTCCACAAGATACTGGAATGTAAGATGTACCCAGGAGCAGATTTAGTCTCAGATCATAATTTAATAATGATGAACGGTAGGCTGAAGTTTAAGAGAATTGTCTGGAAGTACTAACGTGAATAGAGGTTGGGTACTGAAGTAATGAAGAATGATGATGTGCGATTGAAGTTGTTTCAGGCTGCAGGTATTCCATAATGAATAACGGAACAAGTAGTTCATTTGGAGAGGACTGGATATCTCTAAAAGGGGCAATCACAAAAGTATAAAAAAGCACAGGAAAACAGCAGTGTAAGTGGTATAGGGGTACAGTCTTTGATTCATAATCAAAACGTTTTCGGTTCCGGGTTCGAATCCCGCTGTTGTTTAAATTTTGATTAGTAATAAGCATTGGCGGCCGAAGTCATCCTCATTCTGTCAATTATCTTGTCAAAGAAGGCGTAGGAGCCCGCAGAGGTTCAGGTCACTCTCTTGTCCTAGAGGTGGGAAACTACCTCTCAAGGCGGAAAAATCAACAAAGATCAACGGCATGAGGATTCAGAAGCCAATGGATACCACTGCATTGAAGATACGTAATGTGTATCCACAGCACATGTGGCCCGTAATTGAAATTGTCTCATGATGATATCTCCTTTAGCAAAAGATTCCGGAATAGTCCCCCATTCGGATCTCTGGGAGGAGACTGCCAAGGGGGAGGTTACCATGAGAAAAAGATTGAATACTCAACGGAATAATAACATTCTACGAGTCGGGGCGTGGAATGTCAGAAGCTTGAACGTGGTAGGGAAACTAGAAAATCTGAAAAGGGGAATGTAAAGCTCAATATAGATATGGTACTGATCAGTGAAGTGAAGTGTAAAGAAGACGAGGATTTCTGGTCAGATGAGTATAGTACAGCAGCAGAAAATGGTATAACGGGAGTAGGATTCGTTATGAATAGGAAAGTAGGGCAAAGAGTGTGTTACCATAAACAGTTCAGTCATAGGGCTATTCTTATCAGAATCGACAGCAAACCAACACCGACAACTATAGTTCAGGTATACACACAAGCTGGAGATGAAGAGGATAGAGAAAGTGTATGAGGATATTGAAAGGGTAATACAGTATGTAAAGGGAGATGAAAATCTAATAGTCATGGGGAATTGGAATGCAGTTGTAGGGGAAGGAGTAGAAGAAAAGGTTACAGGATAATATGGGCTTGGGACAAGGAATGAAAGAGGAGAAATATTTATTGATTTCTGTAATAAACTCCAACTACTAACAGGGAATATTCTGTTCAGGAGTCACAAGAGGAGGAGGTATACTTGGAAAAGGCCGGATGATATTGGAAGATTTCATTTAGATTGCATAATGGTCAGACAGACATTCCGAAATCAGATACTGGATTGTAAGGCGTACCCAGGAGCAGATATAGACTCAGATCACAACATGGTAGTGATGAAGAATAGGCTGAAGTTTAATATATTAGTCAGGAAGAATCAATACGCCAAGAAGTGAGATACGGAAGTACTAAGAAATGACGAGATACGCTTGAGGCTATGGATGCAGCAATAAGGAATAGCTCAGAAGGCAGTACAGTTGATGCGGAATGGACATCTCTAAAAAGGGCCATTGCAGAAGTTGGAAAAGAAAACATAGGTACAAAGAAGGTAACTTCGAAGAAACCATGGGTAAGAGAAGAAATACTTCAATAGATCGATGACAGGATGAAGTACAAAAATGCTTTTGGGGACTTAGGAATGCAGAAATACAAGTCGCTGAGGAACGATATAAATAAGAAATGCAGGGAATCTAAGACGAAGTGGCTGCATGAAAAATGTGAAGAAATCGAAAATGAAATGATTATCGGTAGGACTGACTCAGCATGCAGGAAAGTCAAAACAACCTCCGGTGACATTAAAAGCAAGAGTGATAACATTAAGAGTGCAACGGGAATTCCACAGTTAAATGCAGCCGAGAGAGCGGATAGGTGGAAAGAACACACTGAGAGCATCTATAAGGGGGAAGATTTGTCTGATAAGATAGAAGAAGAGACAGGAGTCAATTTAGAAGTTATAGGGGACTCGGTATTAGAATCAGAATTTAAAAGAGCTTTGGAGGACTTAAGATCAAATAAGGAGGAATGGATGGATAACACTCCGTCAGAATTTCTAAAATCGCTGGGGGAAGTGGCAAAAAACGACTATTCACGTTGGTGTGTAGGGTGTATGAGTCTGGCGACATACCATCTGACTTTCGGGCGTGACTGCTACGGTCGCAGTTTCCTGCATCGGGCATGGATGTGTGTGACGTCCTTAGGTTAGTTAGGTTTAAGTAGTTCTAAGTTCTAGGGGACTGATGACCTAATTTTTTTTTTTTTTTTTTTTTTTTTTTACTTTCGGGGGAACATGATCCACATAATTCCGAAGACGGCAAGAGCTGACAAGTGCAAGAATTATTGGACAATCAGCTTAACAGCTCATGCATCCAAGTTGCTGACAAGAATAATATACTGAAGAATGGAAAAGAAAATTGGTGATGCCCTAGATGACGATCAGATTGGCTTTAGAAAAGGTAAAGGCACGAGAGAGGCAATTCTGACATTGCGGTTGATAACGGAAGCAAGACTAAAGAAAAATCAAGACACGTTCAAAGGTTTGTCGACCTGGAAAAAGCGTTCGTCAATGTAAAATGGTGCAAGATGTTCGAAATTCTGAGAAAAATAGGGGTAAGCTATAGGGAGATACGGGTCATATAAAATATGTATAACAGCCAAGAGGGAATAATAATAGTGGACGATCGAGAACGAAGTGCTCCGATTAAAAAGGGTGTAAGACAAGGATGTAGTCTTTCGCCCCTATCGTTCAATCTGTACATCGGGGAAGCAATGATGGAAATAAAAGAAAGGTTCAGGAGTGGAATTAAAATTCAAGGTGAAAGGATATCAATGATACGACTCGCTGATGACATTGCTAATCCTAAGTGAAAGTGAAGAAGAATTACATGATCTGCTGAATGGAATGAACAGTCCAATGAGTGCAGAGTATGGATTGAGAGTAAATCGGAGAAAGACGAAGGTAATGAGAAGTAGTAGAAATGAGAGCTGCTAGAAACCTAATATCAATATCGATGGTCACGAAGTAGATGAAGTTAAGGAATTCTGCTACCTAGGCAGTAAAATAACGAGTGACGGACGAAGCAAAAAGGACATCAAACGCAGACTAACAATGGAAAAAAGGGCATTCCTGGCCAGGAGAAGTCTACTAATATGAAAAATCGGCCTTAATTGAAGGAAGAAATTTCTGAGAATGTGCGTCTGGAGTACAGCATTGTATGGTTGTGAAACATGGACTGTGGGAAAACCGGAACAGAATCAAATAGAAACATTTGCGATGTGGTGCTACAGACTCATGTTAAAAATTGGTGGACTGGTAAGGTAAGGAATGAGGAGGTTCTGCGCAGAATCGGGGAGGAAAGGAATATGTGGAAAACGCTGATAAGGAGAAGGGACAGGATGGTAGACATGAGGGAATGATTTCCATGGTACTAGAGGGAGCTGTAGAAGGAAAAAATTGTAGAGGAAGACAGAGATTGGAATACGTCCAGCAAGTAATAGAGGACGTAGGTTGCAAGTGCTACTCTGGCATGAAGAGGTTAGCACAGGAGAGGAATTCGTGGTGGACGGCATCAACCCAGTCAGAACACTGATGACCGAAAAAAGGCCCTTCGGAATGAAAGAAATAGGAAGTGCAGAGCAGTTAAGTGGCTGAGGGAATAAGATGAGGAAATCGAAAAACAAATGGTCGCTGGAGGAATATATTCAGCAGGTAGAAAGTCAGAACAACCTTCGATGAAATCAAAAGCAATGCTGTCACATAAAGAGTGCTAGAGGAGTTCCACTGTTCAACGTTGAGGAAAGAGGGAATAGGTGGAAAGAATACACTAATCATCTCTACGAGGGGGAGGATTTGGCTCATGACGTGGTAGAAAAAGAAATGAAAGTCATAGTTTGGCAGATCTTTGAAAGACTTGCGATCAAATAAGACAGAAAGGACAAGTAAGATTCTTTCAGAATTTCTGAATCTGTTGAGGAAAGTGACATTCAAACAACTATTCAATTTTGTGTGTGAGAATATGAGACTGTAGACAAACCATCACATTTCCGGAAAAATATCGTCCACCCAATCCCGAAGATATGTGCGAAAACTACAGGATACTCAGCCAATGCATCGAAAATTGCTAAAAAAATAATATACAGGAGAATGGAAAAGAAAACCGAAGATCTATTGGATAATGATCAGTTAACGATTAATTTGGAAGAGTAAGGGCATCAGAGACGCATTTGTGGGGTTGCGCCTTGCAATGAAAGTAAAGAAAATTCGATAAACGTACAGAGGATTTGTCGAAATAGAAAAAACGTTTGACAATCTGAAATGGTGATATTAAGCTATAGGGAAAGACAGTCAGTATACAATATGTATAATAACCAAGAAGGAAAATTAGGAGCCAGACCTAAGTGGTTTGAGAGATGTAGTTCCCCCCTCCCACCAACTTTTCGATCTGCATATCGAAACAGCAGTAACTGAAATAAAAAGATAGGCTCAGGAGCGGAATTAAAATTCACTGTGAAAGAATATCAATGATAAGTTTCGCTGATGACACTGCTATCCCTAATGAAAGTGAGGAAGAACTGGGAGATCTGTTGAATGTAACAAATAATCAAAAAGACGGTTCGAATGGCTCTGAGCGCTATGGGACTTAACTTCTGAGGTCATCAGTCCCCTAGAACTACTTAAACCTAACTAATCTAAGGACATCACACACATACATGCCGGAGGCAGGATTCGAACCTGCAAGCATAGCGGTCGCCCGGTTCCAGACTGTAGCTCCTAGAACTGCTCGGCCACCTCGGCCGGCGTAACAAACAAAAATTACGCGAAGCAAAATGTAGTGTGAGGAGGGCTATGCGAGAGGCGTTCAATGAATTCGAAAGTAAAGTTCTATGTACTCACTTGGCAGAAAATCCTAAGAAATTTTTGTCTTCTTTCAAAGCGGTAGGTGGATCAAAACAAAATGTCCAGACACTCTGTGACCAAAATGGTACTGAAACAGAGGATGACAGACTAAAGGCCGAAGTACTGAATGTCTTTTTCCAAAGCTGTTTCACAGAGAAGACTGCACTGCGGCTCCTTCTCTAGATTGTCGCACAGATGACAAAATGGTAGATATCGAAATAGGCGACAGAGGGATAGACAAACAATTAAAATCGTTCAAAAGAGGAAAAACCGCTGGACCTGATGGGATACCAGTTCGACTTTCCACAGCGTACGCTAAAGAACTTGCCCCCCTTCTTGCAGCGGTGTGTCGTAGGTCTCTAGAAGAGCGTAGAGTTCCAAAGGATTGGAAAAGGGCACAGGTCATCCTCGTTTTCAAGAAGGGACGTCGAACAGATGTGCAGAACTATAGACCTATATCTCTAACGTCGATCAGTCGAATTTTGGAACACGTATTACGTTCGAGTATAATGAGTTTTCTGGAGACTAGAAATCTACTCTGTAGGAATCAGCATGGGTTTCGAAAAAGACGGTCGTGTGAAACCCAGCTCCCGCTATTCGTCCACGAGACTCGAGGGCCATGGACACGGGTTCACAGGTAGATGCCGTGTTTCTTGACTTCCGTAAGGCGTTCGATACAGTTCCCCACAGTCGTTTAATGAACAAAGTAAGAGCATATGGACTATGAGACCAATTGTGTGATTGGATTGAAGAGTTCCTAGATAACAGAACGCAGCATGTCATTCTCAATGGAGAGAAGTCCTCCGAAGTAAGATGATTTCAGGTGTGCCGCAGGGGAGTGTCATAGGACCGTTGCTATTCACAATATACATAAATGACCTTGTGGATGACATCGGAAGTTCACTGAGGCTTTTTGCAGATGATGCTGTCGTATATCGAGAGGTTGTGACAACGGAAAATTGTACTGAAATGCAGGAGGATCTGCAGCGAATTGACGCATGGTGCAAGGAACGGCAATTGAATCTCAATGTAGACAAGTGTAATGTGCTGCGAATACATAGAAAGATAGATCCATTATCATTTAGCTACAAAATAGCAGGTCAGCAACTGGAAGTAGTTAATTCCATAAATTATCTGGGAATACGCATTAGGAGTGATTTAAAATGTAATGATCATATAAAGTTGATCGTCGGTAAAGCACATCCCAGACTGAGATTCATTGGAAGAATCCTAAGGAAATGCAGTCCGAAAACAAAGGAAGTAGGTTACAGGTTGTTCGCCCACTGCTTGAATGCTGCTCACCAGTGTGGGATCCGTACTAGATAGATTTGATAGAAGAGATGGAGAAGATCCAACGGAGAACAGCGCGCTTCGCTACACGATCACTCAGTAATCGCGAAAACGTTACGGAGATGATAGATAAACTCCGGTGGAAGTCTCTGCAGGAGAGACGCTCAGTAGCTCAGTACGGGCTTTTGTTAAAGTTTCGAGAACATACCTTCACCGAAGAGTCAAGCAGTATATTGCTCCCTCCTACGTATGTCTCGCGAAGAGACCATGAGGATAAAATCAGAGAGATTAGAGCCCACACAGAATCGTACCGACAATCCTTCTTTCCACGAACAATACGAGACTGGAGTAGAAGGGAGAACCGATAGAGGTACTCAAGGTACCCTCCGTCACCCACCGTCAGGTGGCTTGCGGAGTATGGATGTAGATGTAGATGTAGAATCTAATGAGTACAGAATATGAACTAGGAGTAAATCGAAGATATATGAAAGTAATGAGAAGAAGAGGAAATACTATTATTGAGACACGTGCCATCAAGACTGGGGACCGCGAAGTAGACGAAATGAAGGAATCCTGCTGGAAGAAAAACAACTAACAACGTACAAACCATATAAAACGAACATAAAAGATAGCCTAGCAAAGGCGGAATTCGTGGCCAAAATAATGCCATTGGTATCAACTTTAGCCTTAAAATTGAGGCAGAACTTTCTGAAAATGTGCGTCTGGAGCTCGGTATTGTGTGGAACTGAATCTTGGATTGTGGGAAAACCGAGATAGGAGAGGAACGAAGAAACCATCTTTGGATCTGCAAAGGATGGGACCGAAAATGATGTCACACATCAGCTAACATAATAGCACACGTAATTACTTCAAAAAATTTGCAATACATGGAATTGAAACATACTTATGTTTACATCATTACATAATCTTCACCCTCAATACAGTAAATGCTGCTGTATAATGAATGCTATAAGCACTTAAAAGATCTCTATGTATAGCTAGCGGTATCATATGTAGACTGATTTTAGTTCATCCAGGAATTCTTCAATATCTACAAGCAGAGATATGATGTGAACACCAAGAAAACATTCAAGATATGTCTACCAACAATGGAGCTATTTAATGTTAGTGCTTTTCTTGTCAAGTAGGATGTTTACAGGAGCTTATCCAAGAGAACACGTTACTCGAGGTCTAGGTCTAGGTGGAATCTCGTCACCTGACGCCGGTGTGTAATCTCATCACGTGATCTCTAGGTGAACTGTCTTCCAGAGTTTAATATGACCAACGTACAATTATTACACATTGTGGGACGGACATAATTATGTGCGTTGTATCCTAGGGTTTTCTATCCCATCTTTTGCAATTCCGAAAATAGCAACAGAGAATTGCCGAAAGAGGTTATCATTACGAATAAGCGATTTTAGTTATCTTGGCAGCTGAAAATTTTTTCAGTGTTCACAATACCACAAATCGCCCCAAGCTGACAATATCAGAAGTGTATTATGCTTTTTTTGTCTTATAATAGGGCAAAAATACTTTAGCAAGAACAGTTGCTTGTTTATCTTCGAATTCCATGTCCTCGTTACACCCAAATTTACATGTACATGTGTAAGATGCCTATAATTTCGCACTTTACAAGCACTCATCCACAAACCTTGCCGTGATCTACATCGTATATATGAATATATAAACGAGACATGCACCTTGTAAATAATTGTTAACGCTTATTGCATGAAAAGTGATGGAGTGTCTTTATTATCATACTAGTAGAGGTTGGATCGACAGTGGAAATGAAACGGCAGGCAGCACTCAAGCTCTGGGTGGAAGGCCCGCACAGGTGTTGGTCCTGCTTAAACACAGGAAGTAGCTAGACGGACGTCGTGGCACCTGAGCTCTAGAGCACAATAGGGTGATGGCCGGCTGTTTTTGTACCCGGACCGGAAGGATAACCGAATAATACTTCCGAACTTTGCAAATCTTCAATGCAGGTGAGAGGAACGAAGAAGCGGCACCTCGGAAACCACGCAGGCTGGGTTATTTCCAAGAATTTTTACTCAGAAGCGTACCATTGTACGACTATAGGTTTTTCCGCGTACAGGCCACATTACGACGTGTGGCGGCCGATACTTTCAATAGCACTGTGCCCTCCACGCTGTCCTGTATTGTTCTCGAATGGCGCACAGGGACAACCACTGTCAGAATCTCTTTCATTTTAATTTCGGTATCTTTTCGTGAGCTGCATGTACTTGTAAAGAATATGTTGGTTGAGTTTTCTAGAAACTGAAATGGTTCCCTCCTTGTGAACCGCCGGCCGGAGTGGCCGGGCGGTTCTAGGCGCTGCAGTCTGGAGCCGAGTGACCGCTACGGTCGCAGGTTCGAATCCTGTCTCGGGCGTGGATGTGTGTGATGTTAGTTAGGTTTAATTAGTTCTAAGTTCTAGGCGACTGATGACCTCAGAAGTTAAGTCGCATAGCGCTCAGAGTCATTTTTCCTTGCGGCGTGTTCACTTTCACTCATTGCTGTCGTTATCTGCATTTCGTTGTTGACTATTTGAAAACTCTGAAAAACCGCAGTTTCTGCTGCACTACAGAGTTGATTGTAGCAAACAACGTGTTGCAAGCGCTCTGTTCAAGTCTCCACCGCACAGTGCCAATGATTATGATAAGCAACGTTTTATAACTTTCCTTTAAATTTTGTATACTGTGGACAACAAGAACCGGAGAGCCTCAGCATTTTATGTTAGTGAATATGCCAAAAGACGACATTCGTTCAGATGAACACAGAAGGTAACAGCACCTGCCAATACAGAAAACTATTACATTAAGATGTATGTGTATTCATCTTAAATGCTCCTAGTTTTCCTGATGACGAAGACCTATTTAGAAACATATTGCAATATCAAATAATTTAAACAAGTTAACAACAAACTGTGACTGGTAGCTGTCTCTGGAAAACCTGTTTATAAATGTGTAGTAATCTATAGCACGCAAACCACGGCACTAATATCATGCATTGAGGGGGATTCTGCGTAAAAAAATAATAAGAAAACAGTGTAAGTGCGTATTTCAGAAAGTTCGTGGGATGATTCCTAACTCGATGTGCATATATGACGGCAAAATTTCCTCTCACTCTTAAAGAAAAAAGCGTTGTTTGTGACTTGTAGCTAATCAGTTGATCTTGCAGACCTTGCCGGCCGCGGGAAGCCTTATCTGACTCTACGTGTTTGCCTTATGCGGACGTCACGGATAACGCAGCAGTCACGCACCGGCGACATGACCTGGCGCAAGGCGCTGCGGCGCGCGTCCTGTGCTGGGAGTGGCTGGCTGGAAGCTTCTGGGCCGCCTCGGCAACCCCCGCCGTGTGGGCGTGTCTGCAGCGCCAGCGCAGATCCTCAGGGGACGTCCTTCGAGCTGCGCGCCGATGGAAACTTCCACCGACCCGCGGTGTCGCCGGCGGCCAGCTCGTGGAGCTAACGCCTGAGCGCAGCTCCGCTGTGTGTAAATCTCCCGCGTTTCATTCTGAGCGAATCTAAAAGTCTCTCATATTGCATTCTAGTTCGAGAATCGCGTCCTGGGAGTCCAAGTATATGTACGTGCACCGAGTTCAGCAAGTCCAGAGTTTAGTAAAAAGAATTTGGTCAATATTTCACCTGTTTACTTCTTGTTCACCCAGCAGATTATAAGCACTGTAACAGCACTTCAGATTCCCATGTCTTAACCAAAGCAGAAATTACATCTGTCTGAGGGCGTTACTGTTGAAACGTTCCCTTAGAAAAATTTATGAATGATTGTGCTGATAAACCCCTTACGTTATTTGATTTTCAAACAGCTGAGCAAAACTGAACGTACTCAGACATTTCTCTCTGTACTTATCCTGATCATTACTAAACGGACACACGATATTTTTAGCGCAACGTAATCTGACTTTCAATAATCCCTACAAAAGAATGGCCCTGACTAACAATAACCTATACCTTTCATGAATCACTTATATCACAAACATCTTAGTTATTCGAACTACCGCAATACAGCGAGCGCCAATACAGCCAGCTAAATTAAAGATTCTAACTACTGAAGTCACTAACTACTGATAGGCATAGATAGCAAATGAAAGATTTTGATAAAGAACAAACAATTTATTATATATATATATATATATATATATATATATATATATATATATATAAACTTCGCCCTCTCCCTCTCCCCACATCCACCACTGCCGGCGGCTCACCTCCAACTGCGCAACGCTACGCGCTGTTCACATCAAACTGCCCAACACTACAATAGCAAATTCCAACAATGCGTCCCAGCCACAGACTGCGCACAGCACAGTCAGTGATTTTCATACAGAGCGCAACGTGGCGTTACCAACATAAAAACCTAAACAGCCTACTTACACTGTGTTACTCTAAGATGAACACGCTATAGTCATCTCCCTGCCAATATAATTTCTTCAGTACTAGCAAACTGAATGCCCATTGTGAAAACAGAATAAAATTTTCACTCTGCAGCAGAGTGTGCGCTGATATGAAACTCCCTGGCACATTAAAACTGCGTGTCGGACCGAGACTCGAACTCAGCACCTTTGCCTTTCGTGGGCAATTTCTTGGGTAGCTCTAATGGTATAGCACTTGCCCGCGAAAGGCAAAGGTCCCGAGTCGCGGTCCGGTACAAAGCTTTAATCTACCAGGGAGTTTCGTATCAGCGCACACTCCGCTGCCGAGTGAAAGTTTAATGCTGGAAACATCCCCCACGCTATGGCAAAGCCATGTCTCTGCAATATCCTTTCTTCGAGGAGTGATAGTTCTGCAAGTTTCGCAGGAGAGCTTCAGTGAAGTTTGGAAGGTAGGAGACGAGATACTGGCAGAAGTAAGGCTGTGAGGATGGGTCGTGAGTCGTGCTTGGGTAGCTTGGATAATAGAGCGCTTGCCGGCGAAAGGCATAGGTCCCGAGTTCGAGCCGCGGTCCGGCACACAGTTTTAATCTGTTAGAAAGTTTGAGGCGTCTGCTTTGTCTGCTGTTTCACAGGCTGGTGGAAGGAGACTTATCGAGCAGTTGTACACGCATGCTGGATGCTGGTAAAGTTTCATGATAATAGGTATATATTGCACATTCATATCTAATAAAATGCGTGCGATGTGTGACTAAATGGAAATCACAATGGAAGCTGCTATATGGATACTACTTAAAAAATTCCACATTGACGCAAGCCAGCACCCAGTTTTGCGCTGTGAAATAGTTATGTAACCTCCTATGCACAATCCGAAGATCAGACCGAAAAGGTTAGAAAAGCAGTTTACTATATAAAAAAGTATTTAAAAAATGTGACTGGAGGCAATTTCCCGTATTTCTGTTGAATAAACAGTCACAAGTTCTTAAACATCCGCTATGGATACGCTAAATTAATGGTATTAGTGATTCTGCCAAAAACCGGTATGTGGACGTATGTCCTGTTCTTAACAGCTTCCGAGGAAACTAATGAAGACGGTGGGAAACAGAACAAATGTAGGCGATAGTAAATTATGTATTGTTTAATTGCGTACATTTCCTCACAGATGATGCTTAAAGCGTCCAGCGTCAACCGCAATGCTTTATGCACATCTTTTAGACAGCTGCTGTGTTGCTGACCTGATCCCAGTCGTATGGTGCTTTACTTGAGCACACGCAAGTAAAACACGAGCAACAAGTTCCTCCTTTGTGTCCGCTCTGCGCTTGTAGACTCTGCTCGTAAGCCAACCCCACAAACAGTAATCTAATGGAGTAAGACTGCGTGACCTCGGTGGCCAAGAAATGATTCCACGGCAACAAACTGAACAACCAGGATGCGTTTCAGTGAGGTACTGTATCACTGGCCGTACGGAATGGCCAGTAGCTTCGTCGTGCTGCAAGTACATGCGGTGTCGTATGTTGCCAAAGGAATATCCTCCAAGTATTCTGCCAACACATTTTGAAGGAAATCAAAATAACGTACTGACGCCAGTGATTTTCAAACAGATATTTGTTGTATATGTTTCGATTGAAGTGTTTTGTTCAGAATCACCTATACTATGACCCCTCAAAGCATGTACCTTTCCTCCGGGCTCACTCTGTATATTATGATGTATCGCCCACATTTGAACAATCTGGTTTAATGACACCGGAGCAAAAAATTCTACATATTAGGTCATTTAATACGTGAAATACATAAAGTACAGCATATAGATGTATCTCATTTAAATTTAAACGTAATGCACATGACTACATAACGAAGTACTACTTACGTTATTGTCAAGTAAATCATTTAACATTAATTCTTTTTTTCTTACGTTCACACCACAAAAGCGTGTCACGGTATTTATCAACAGTCAACTGTTAAGTCCAATTCCTACTTATAACTTGCAAGCACTGTATCAGACGCGCGTGTATCTACATGTTACTTTTCCAGTCTTATTATCGTGAACTAAAATCGAAGCTCTTTATTACGCCGCGACGACCTCACATGTAACAGCTACTTTCAGCTGAGCCATGATCATCCGAGACCGAATAAACACTTTCTGTCCGACGTTGCTGACACATGATGATGTTTGGTTTGTGGGGCACTCAACTACGCGGTCATCAGCGCCCGTGCAAAGCCCCAATTTTTAAACTGACGGATTTTTATACAATCCAATCGAGCCTCTGTCACGAATGACGATAATGAAATGATGAGGACAACACAAACACCCATCCATGGGCAGAGAAATTGCTGACACGTGCAGAGACTTTACACTCCGAGGCCTGAGGAGTATCAGTGAGAGTACCAAGGGTAGAAGGGATTTTATGGAATTAAGTTTCTCCTACAGAGAGCTCGTATTTAGAGTTTATTTTTTGTCGGTTGTACAAGTACGATGACTGGAAACTCCACTATCGTCTTCTGTTGATACAGAGACTAAAGACTAAACATTACTTCATTGATTGTGTGTTCGTTTAAAGTATTGTTTATGAAGCACATGTATTTATAAATCCCCATTCTGACAAGTTATCGCAACTTTCACACGTTTTGATGGAACAATGCAGAATTGGACGTAGCTTACCACGGATCAGCATCCACAAGGGTTAGACAGTTTGTTCGGTTCACAGGCGCTAGAACCCTGAAAAGCCTTTGTATCTATTCAGAATGTAATTGCTCGCTACGTGCGAAGCCAGAATAAGTGTGTTATCTCAGACGCTGTTGGTGCGTAATTTTTAGGTTTCCGAAGTTCTTGATCTGCGATGTGAAAAAAATCAAACACGCTGCTTCTGAATCCGACAGTAGGTCATGTAAGTGCCTCTGATAAATGGAATTGTTGTGAAGAGTCGCACTCGTCTAAATAAATTGTGATAATTAGTTTCAGTTAACCTTTTTCTTGTAGTTATAGATCCTGACATTACTGATCGTTAGTGATCATATTACGTGAAGTGATCATTTTTTTGTCGAACGGGTGATGTTGGCAGTTAGACTGTTGTGCGCATTAGAGCCTGCAACTTCAGAGCACTATTAATCACAACCTAATTGAATAAATAAATGATAGTGCTAACCGTTAGCTTGTTAGACAGTATCATGCATTGGACTTCGCATGCATCCTTCGCCAACTAGGCAGGAAAAGGTAGAAAAGGAAAACTTTTCAAACAAAAAAAATTAAAACCAAAATATAATACCGCTACATATAAAAACATTCCAAATAACATTACACTGCGAAGTATTGGAACCGGCTGTTGTTAGCAGCGGATGCAGGTAATGTGCGACATGACATACACGTGTTTAGGGTACGTAGTTGATGGCTGGTCTTTGTGCTTAGAGTGGTGCCACACACGGTCAACTGCTCTGGTGTGCTGGCCTGGAGTTATGGCCTTGCAGCGCGAGGATCTGTGACATCTCAGCCCTACGTGCAACCTACATAACCTGCCTCCAGGAGAAAGCGCATGGAAACTGCTCAGCAACGTTCTTGCACAGGTGTATCCTCACTAGAGTTGTAAAACTACTGTAGGTTGTCGCAGACTAGGATAAGTGAGCGTAAACTACTGTAGTTTTCCTAGTAGTTTTAGTTAGTTGAGGTCGTACCTGCATTACCTGTGCGTTGGAAGTGTTACATCTCAATCGGGACCTACCGCATAATGATCGCTTTCTGTATATATGCGACAGTATCTTAAGAGAATCCCTTAAAAACCGGAAGTGATGAACTATACAGAGACTGAGTTAGGGTATATACAGAGCCAGGTAACCTAGGGAACATTTTTGTTGGTTCAAATGGTTCAGATGGCTCTGAGCACTATGGGACTTAACTTCTGAGGTCATCAGTCCCCTAGAACGTAGACCTACTTAACCCTAACTAACCTAAGGACATCACACACATACATGTCCGAGGGGGGATTAGAACCCGCCACCGTAGCGGTCCCGCGGTTCCAGACTGTAGCGCTTAGAACCGCTCGGTCACAGATTTATCATATCACACAAAAAAGGTAAAATTTAAAAGAACGCAAAACATCACTTCAATAATTCGTCGAATTTATATAAGGCACGTTCCTGTTATTCATAAACAACTTCCATATTTATAAATAATAAAAGGAAACTCTTTCCTTTGATTGTGGTGAAGAACGTTCCATTGAATAAGCTGTACTTGCATCAGAATTAATTGCTTTTGTTACATAAAAGCGTAGAAGTTACGCGATCAACTAATTTTTATTACTTTTAAAATGTACTTTCTACTCTGTAACGATGGACTAACACTGAATGCTGTGCGGTAATTATATGGAAAAAATTAGAAAGAAGTCGTCGGTTCCCATTGCATCTCTTACACTTTCATTTGTGTTTCTTGGCCTACCAACACAACCGCTAATCCAGCCATTCACTACTTCATATATGCATCATACCAAAACTTCAGAATCGTAGTCTTGGTAGAGCGTAACTCCAAGCCTGACAACTCGGAAACCTCTTCCCACTTGTCAATGGCAGCAACATTGTGCTACAGAGGTGTAGTTACAGCAATCCCAATAGTTACATGATTATGTTTTTTTAAAAAAAGTCACATGTTTCACTTCTCCCTAGGACGGAGATTCCAGGCCACTTAGTGCTCAGTTGCTCTAAATTCAGTGTGGTCCGCAGATAGTGGTCTAGTGTTTGGCGTTTCTACATCCGGACCCTAGGTTCCCAGGTTCCTTTCCCAGCCCAGTCGGAGACGATGTTGTGTTATCATCATCATCGACACCCAAGTCGTCGAAGTGACATCAAAAAGAAATTCTTGTACTAGGTGGCTGAGCTACAGCAGGTGCGGCCTGCCAGCCAATAATGTCTCACAATTATTGCATTTTCATTTCAGGATAATTAGGCATCTTATTTCTGAAGAAGACTTAGGTCTATTAGAAATAACGAGACTTGTATCTCTGTGGCCACTAAGTCAACAGTGAGATAATTATCTACTCCACTACAGACCCATCCGCAACAAACTGGACATGCTGACTCTTCTTTTAGATTAGATTAGATTTACTTTCATTCCAATTGATCCGTAGTGAGGAGGTACTCCAGAATGTAGAACATGTCAGAAAAACAATAATATATAACAAATATTTACAACTCAAACAAATAAGCTAATGTAGCATTCCACAGGTCCCAAGTGGAATGATCGTCATTTTTTAAATGTACACTATACGAAAGAATCATTTTACAAACACTAATGCACTGAATTTCAAATATTTTTTATTAATAAGGTAATAAACTTGTAATAGAACTACTATAATACTTATTTACAATGAACACATTACTGCACTGAAATTGTGCAGAAGTTATATATACACTCACATACTCACACACACACACAAATCAGTTGGTTCTACTGAGAAATTTATCAGTGGAGTCGAAGGAGTTAACAACCAATAAATCCTTTAGGCTTCTCTTAAACTGAATTGCATTGGTTGTTAAGCTTTTTATGGCTGCTGGCAACTTATTAAAAATGGGTGTTCCTGAATAATGCACTCCTTTTTGTACAAGAGTAAGTGACTTTATATCCTTGTAAAGATTATTCTTATTTCTAGTACTGATTCAATTAATTGAGCTGTTGTTTTGAAAAAGTGATATACTTTTAACGACAAATTTCAGTAAGGAATAAATATATTGGGAAGCAATAGTTAGTATCCCTAGTTCCCTAAACAGACTTCTGCAGGATGTTCTTCAGTTCACACCACATATAACTCTTACTGCACGTTTTTGTGCATGGATAACTTTAGCTTGGCCTGATGAATTACCCCAAAGAATAATCCCATATGACATTATGGAATGAAAGTAAGCATAGTGTGCCAGCTTTTTCATTTCTATATCCCCTGTGTCTGACACAATTCGCATTGCAAAAGGCGCTTCAGCAGTCCTGTGGGGTGCTCCTACCAGTTGAATTTATTATCAAGCTATAATCCCAAGAATTTAACACTGTCCACTTCTTCTATCTGCTTGTCATTGTATGTTAGGCATATGCTCGTGGGACACCCCTTACAAGTTCTGAACTGCATTTTGTGTGTTTTTTCAATGTTTAGTGACAAACAATTGGCTAGGAACCAGAGATTAATGTCCACAAACATTTTATTAGCCGATCTTTCAAAGACTACGCTTGATTTTCTATTTATTGCAATGTTTGTTTCATCGGCAAACAAAACGAACTTTGCACCTGGTAATGTTACACAGGAGGTGTTTTCTGCAGAAAACATGCTGTAAGGAACACAGCACATCATACGATCGTCGGGACCGTTATCACTCGCGATGTAATTGTAGTAAAAGGCCAAGCGATAAACAGTTTTAAGCACCTCAGACTGGTTGCAAGGGATTCAATTGTGTTCTGAAAGATGACGTCGTAAGGTAACTGCTGAAAGAGGCTAATTTGTTTTTGTTGTATGGTAATGTATTGCTACATTTATTGGTACTTTGTCTGTGTGGTAATGTACAGTTGAACTCGTCATTAGAGAAACAGTTAAGCTCGTATTTAAGTTTTTAAGTAATCTCGTAATTCCTGGAAAGTGATCAGCAGTGCAAAAGTTAATCAGAAATGCAACATTAAACTGTGTACTGCAACGCTCTTGTCGAGTATAAAGTCTGTTCTGTTAATTTTAAGAAAACTGTACAGTTAGCAATAGTAAAAACGATCTGACTGTGATAAAAATATGAAATATAAATCACTACCAAAAACGGCATGTCTGAAAAGTATATCACTGTTAAAACGTTAATTGTATCACATGTAAATTATAAATGGCGTACCTGTCTGCACAATGAATAAAAGCTGTGCTGCCATCTCAAAACCATTTGCCTACTGCTGCTATGCTAGTTAAAAATTAAAAATACCCGGTCTGAAAAGTATGTCACTGTTGAAATGTTGAATGTATCACAAGTAAATTACAAATGGTCTACCTATTTGGCAATGAATAAATGCTGTGCTGCTGCCACCTCCAAACTTCTGTGGTACTGCTGCTATGCTAGATTAAAAATAAAAGTCCAAACTACTAGCAACTCAATGTACAATGCGTGCTTTAAGCTACAGAGACAGCCACAAAACTTCTATGCTAATAAATTTCATTACTGCAGTGATCATTGTCAAATAAAGTTCTGTTACTGAGAAATTCGGGAAAGCAAAATAATATATATGAATCTTGAAATAAAGAGACGAATGCTGATTGATGGAAAAACCATAAAGTAACTGTATAAATAAACCTTTATACACTAAGACAATTTTTAACACAAAATATTAAAAATTCATATTACATTAATAGCGAAAAATTCTGGACAAATTCTCTTTACTTTCTTCAAAACACCTATGGTATCCATCTTTGAAGAAAAATCAGTAAATCACAAATTGTTACATTATCATAAAAATCTCCACCTGTAAATCCCTGACCAAATTAATTACTATGCTTGGATGTCTCGGCAAATGCGCTGTTACAGTACCTTTTGAAGTCCTCTATATTAATTTACAAAATATTTCTTCAGAAATGAAAAATAATATAAGAAAATTACTTCTGTCACACAGCACACCCTAAACACATCTTACTCCGTCACAAGATACAACTCGATACCCCCCCCCCTCTCTCTCTCTCTCTCTCTCTCTCTCTCTCTCTCTCCAAGACTACACTCCATGAACAAGCTTAGGTTCTACTAACAGTCTCTCACTGCAACCTCTTTTGGAGAGATGTGCCCAACTATTATTCAGATGCTATTGAAGCTTTTCTTTTCCACATGACATACAAAACATTATCAGAATTACAATTTTCTGTATAAAAGAACTCTTACATTACACCTCGGCATCTCTGTCCAGAATTTTGCAGGATGATTTCTGTAGGTTTCGTAAATTAGACTGCTCTACTCATAAAATAGAAAAAAAATACAAGAACATATAATCACATTTACAAGGGAAAACTATAAAAGTAAAGTTACTGGTTTGTACCACATACACATTTGAAGATGTAATCCACTGATGCAGAAAGCTATTACGTAGTTACATATGAAGTGATTACTTAAAATCTTTGAGTTAACTAGTACTCAGTCCTTTGGTACCATATATTACTTCACTTATTCAATGTTTATAGAAGAAAAACCTTGGTAACAGTCCAGGTCAATCATCACTGTAGAATGTCGTTTGAAAATCGTTGAATACAAAAGCAAAAGTTCTTGATGACAAATTGTTGAATAATACATGAACTGCAGTATATTCTGATGAAATCAAATGCCATCAAATACTTCTATACAGGAAAACCTGCTTCCCATTGGCATTTGTTCATACGAAATAAATAATTGAAGATATTAAGAGCAGAGTCAGAGGAAGGAGCCTATTGTTTTGTCCATGTTATCACAACCTCAACTGACAACCATTCAATAACTTTTCACTGTAACGTTGGCAAGTAGTACCATCCAAATGTGTCATGCATGTCGTCACTCGAGGCGTACTTTATTCCAATCTCACAAAGCAAAAAAAGACATATAAGGCTCGATAAAAAAAGTCATTATCACATATATCACTTCCTATTCACTATATTCCTCAGCCATGGGAAGTTCAATAATGACACAAATATTAACTGCACTATTCACAATACCAGGAGTCCAAGTAATATCTGGATATCAGTGCCAAAATGAACATGTGAAATAAGCACTATGAGAAATCATCCACAGTTACATCGAGAAAAATTGTGCCATACAAAGTGGCACATACTGAGTTGGATTCAATGGTCATTGTCAGAAAAAAGGCAACAAATAAAACCTTGATTCTAGACAAATGTAAGAAACAAATGTTGTTTTAAGTGTTCGCCTATCGCTAAAATTTTTTTATAGTAACTCATGACAAATGATTTGGTAATATAACTTTGCAATAATCATCATACAACTACATGAGACATAGAAAATTTGTAGAAATATACAAAATATGGCTTGACACAAAAATACATAAACGTTTACTATAATAGAAGAAGTGAAATTACATACAAAAATAAGTAGTGGAGAATAAATATTGGCCAAATGAGGAAAAAAACTGAATTGCATTAGAGAAGGAAGGAAAGGTTTGCATTATTGTCGTGTTAATCTTCGAGTAAATGTGTGTGTTGTGTCACGTGTAAGAGTAAGGCCTTGCTGATGAGCATAATGCATAAAAAATCATGGGTCTCTGTCCATTCAAACTTTGAAAAATGTCATTCACGTGTTTCTTCATTTAGTTCACCTCAGCCTACCAAATTCTGTAATCCCTAATAGCATGAGCTGTCATATGAAAGTTCTTTCCACTCATAACTGTAGTCCATTAATCTCTGTAGTTTTTACTCTAATATATTCAGCATTGCATGTCTTATTTTATTTTTATTTTTCTTAAAACTACTATAAAGTAGTTGAGCTCATATGCCCTAACATAGTTCTAATTAATTTACCCCAAAGGAAAAGGAATAAGTAAAATTCATGTCATACAATGTGTGCATGGCAGAAAAAAAGGTACAGTATCTCAGCAAATGGTATATAGTCATAAGCAAGAAGAAAATACATCTCAGCAACCATTAAGGAAGAATTTGACACAAAGAAACTGGCAGTGGCAAATGCAGCATACATAAGGTAACATATAATGAAGTGTAGCAAAGTGCATCTTACCTAATGATCATCATTAATCAGTGCAGCATAGTTCCATAACAGCTCTTCCCTAAGAAAAAAATAAGTGTACGCAACATAACTAACATATGTAGGGCCTACATCATTAAGAAAGATACAGAAAATTATCATAAAAGAATGTCATCAGATAAAACACTACAGCATACAAAATTTTAAAAAACTGAATGTATTATTTGTAGAAAAATGAAAGAAACTTATCAGAGGAAGTAACATGTTAGACACACACACACACACACACACACACACACACACACACACACACACACAGATAAACATCAAAAAAAATATTCAGCTGCAACTGAAAAAAGCACATCATCAGGAAAAAAATCACTTAGACAACCATAAGTAACTCAATAAGATTGCAGTGGTGGAATCATATTTGCAACAAAGAAGGCTTAACTGAACCAAAACATATATCAAGTTTCAAAATCATCAGACACTTGTACTAAAAACAAAGAAAATTTATATATCACTCATAGATAAAGAAAAATCTCATTCTTCAAAACACTGTGCAAATAGCCTCCCCTTTCTCAAAAATCTACCTATGTTCTTTCTCTATCTCAGATTAAACCACTAAACCAAAATACCTCCACACACATCTTATAAGCAAAAGAATCACAAGTCCCTACAAAATCACTAACAGTTAACGTACTTACTCAAAAAGCCCCCAAAATAATCCATAAAATCCTCATAAACATCATGATTTCAACCCCACACTATAATCCAAACCCAATAATCATCTCAAAATATTCGTATCACCATCATTATGAGCGTCATCATCGTTATGGGCATCATCATCTCAAAAACCCCTATAATCATTCACTTATCTCTTATGTACTAAATACTCAAAGAAAAAGAGTTTTTGCGATCATCTCCAAATAATCGTAGATCGTCATCCTAGTTCAATTAATTATGTGAAAATAGACACTATTACATCATTTTCATTATATTCAACATAAAATGGACTAAACGCCATTGTACATCATCACCAGTGTAATGAGAAGCATGCCTGCCGTAAATCCTTTCTACCTTGTGGTGCACAAAGATGGTGCAAATTACTCATTTCCTTATATCTTTGTGTATGGCTCTTATCTGTTAATTCTGTATAGGAAATACTAAATCAATGGCTTATTATAAATGTATGATAATCTGCAACAGTACAGTTTTATCATGTGAGTGCAATAAATAGTATAATATATACACATTTGGCCTTATTGTTCAAAACATACTTAAAAATGACATATTGCGTTATAAACTAATATAAGTAATATATCAACATTGGCACATGAGAGAAAAAAATTGAAAAAGACGTAAGAAATTCGTTAATAAAAGTGTGTAACCTAGACAAGTGGTAAACCTTTTAAGCTAAATATCACAAGAAAGAGAGAAAAAAAAACACTCAATGAAATGCTTGATCTTTGTGATATGGTCTAACCCACGGGATTTCTTTGTGTGTACAGTTTCTGTTTCAACCACTCTAGAATGTGCGATACGTACCTATGGTTTTCATTGTCAGGTGGCTGCTTGTCTTTTAGTACATAGTGTGGTGAAAGTAACGTGGAATCATTCGGTAAGGAATTTGTGATGTTCTGAAAAATGTGGATATATCTGTCCCATTCAGTGTGTTTGCCGTGGCAATACAGTCTGTATAATTTCCTACTTCTTTCATGGTCCGTTCTTCCAGATTTGAAGCTGCATGATAGCTTGAGATAAACAATAGGTTTGACTTTTCTACTATGTAACATGCGAATCCAAAGGCCGGAGTGAAAGTGGGGACCGTTTTCCGAAATTGTTTGATGTCCTTAGGTTAGTTGGGTTTAAGTAGTTCTACGTTCTAGGGGACTGATGACCACAGCAGTTAAGTCCCATAGTGCTCAGAGCCATTTGAACTATTTGAACCAACATGCTAGCCACCAAAACAATAACAAACCGAAATGTAACCAGGTGAAATAATTAATGAATGTCCTTCTCCTCTTCTCTCTCTCTCTCTCTCCCTCTCCCTCTCTCCTCCTTCCCCCCCCCCCCCCGTCCCCCCCACACAGACGCATGAGCTCATATTTATAAATATAAAAAAACCATTCACACACAGCAAACTACACACACACATACACACATATATATATATATATATATATATATATATATATATATATAAACTAATATTTATTAAAAAATACATTTGCACACATCAAACTACACACGCACACACACATAAGCTCATATTTATTATAAAATCATAATAATAATATATTTGTACACAGCAAATTACACATATACACACACACGCGCGCGCGCGTGCGTAAATTCAAGATTATTTTTTAAAAAAAGCAAAACACACAAGCGCGCTTGTACAATCACACTCACACACACACACACACACACACACAACAAATGACAAACATCAGACACAACAGAAACAAAAGACAGATAAACACAAACAACAATTGGGAACACTACACACCGAAATCAGACATATGTTTATCACGAGAAGAAGTGAAAATGAACATGCGATGTGACACACGTATATAAACAACGTCGGAAATCGGCCAGCTGGAGTATGAAGACCGACAAATACATCTCCAGGAACATATAAATGTGTTAACAGCGCTTGAAATCGTAAGTAACACCGAACGATACATTCACAATACAGAACATGTGCTACAAAAGTCGCTTCTAACCTAAAAGCAAGAGAAAAACGCGACTAAATGTAATATGTCAATATGTTACATCTGTCACATAATACGTTTATTGTATGTATAAAAAGAAACATGAATTTCAGGCCACTGCTGATGTTTCCCAAATAAATGAAGCGAAACGCGTACGCCAACAAACAAACTGCCTTCATTTAGTTGCATAGACGGTACATACCTCCACGAACACTGAAGAGTTCTGTTTTAGATAACTTCAACTGAAGAATTCGTCAGGCATGAGATATATAGTGCTTCTGATACAAGACTGTCAGATCTCTTTATATTTGTCTTCTCTTGTTCTCAGCTGGCCTGGTGATCTCCTTTCAACTCGAAATGTTTGAACCGTAGACGAATAGCTTTTTCATCGGGTGCAATTTGTCCGGAGAGCAACACTGCTCACTAAACATTGATTTAAACTCTGTCTATCAAAGAATTCGCCGGCCGCGGTGGTCTCGCGGTTCTAGGCGCGCAGTCCGGAACCGTGCGACCGCTACGGTCGCAGGCTCGAATAGTGCCTCTGGCATGGAAGAGTGTGATATCCTTAGGTTAGTTAGGTTTAAGTAGTTCTAAGTTCTAGGGGACTGATGACCACAACTGTTAAGTCCCATAGTGCTCAGAGCCATTTGATTTTATCAAAGAATTCACTGTGCCTTCTAGTGCACAAACAGCAGTGTATTGGCAGAGTCAACGTGGTGGTACGCCTGTTTGCAACTGCTTTGTTGTTGTTGTCTTCAGTCCTGAGACTGGTTTGATGCAGCTCTCCATGCTACTCTATCCTGTGCAAGCTTCTTCGTCTCCCAGTACCTACTGCAACCTACATCCTTCTGAATCTGCTTAGTGTACTCATCTCTCGGTCTCCCTCTACGATTTTTACCCTCCACGCTGCCCTCCAATGCTAAATTTGTGATCCCTTGATGCCTCAAAACATGTCCTACCAACCGATCCCTTCTTCTAGTCAAGTTGTGCCACAAACTTCTCTTCTCCCCAATCCTATTCAATACCTCCTCATTAGTTACGTGATCTATCCACCTTATCTTCAGTATTCTTCTGTAGCACCACATTTCGAAAGCTTCTATTCTCTTCTTGTCCAAACTAGTTATCGTCCATGTTTCACTTCCATACATGGCTACACTCCAAACAAATACTTTCAGAAACGACTTCCTGATACATAAATCTATATTCGATGTTAACAAGTTTCTCTTCTTCAGAAACGCTTTCCTTGCCATTGCCAGTCTACATTTTATATCCTCTCTACTTCGACCATCATCAGTTATTTTACTTCCTAAATAGCAAAACTCCTTTACTACTTTAAGTGTCTCATTTCCTAATCTAATTCCCTCAGCATCACCCGATTTAATTTGACTACATTCCATTATCCTCGTTTTGCTTTTGTTAATGTTCATCTTATATCCTCCTTTCAAGACACTGTCCATTCCGTTCAACTGCTCTTCCAAGTCCTTTGCCGTCTCTGACAGAATTACAATGTCATCGGCGAACCTCAAAGTTTTTACTTCGTCTCCATGAATTTTAATACCTACTCCAAATTTTTCTTTTGTTTCCTTTACTGCTTGCTCAATATACAGATTGAATAACATCGGGGAGAGGCTACAACCCTGTCTCACTCCTTTCCCAACCACTGCTTCCCTTTCATGCCCCTCGACTCTTATTACTGCCATCTGGTTTCTGTACAAATTGCAAATAGCCTGTCGCTCCCTATATTTTACCCCTGCCACCTTCGGAATTTGAAAGGGAGTATTCCAGTCACCATTGTCAAAAGCTTTCTCTAAGTCTACAAATGCTAGAAACGTAGGTTTGCCTTTTCTTAATCTTTCTTCTAAGATAAGTCGTAAGGTCAGTATTGCCTCACGTGTTCCAACATTTCGACGGAATCCAAACTGATCCTCCCCGAGGTCTGCATCTACCAGTTTTTCCATTCGTCTGTAAAGAATTAGCGTTAGTATTTATCAGTTTAATAAGCCACGGCTGCAAAATGGCTGCAAAATACTAAAACTGCTTTGCGCATATCTAATTCAACGTTTGGCTCCATACGACGTGGTAATCAAAACTTATTTTATGATTTTCATCATCATTGACACGCAAGTCGCATCTTTCACAGAGCTTCCAGGAACACAGAGAAACGGAAAGTACACTGATAGATAAACGTCTTGGCAGATTAAAACTGTGTGTTGGACCGAGACTAGAACTCGGGACCTTTGCCTTTCGCGAGCAAGTGCTCTACCATCTGAGCTACCCAAGCACGACTCACACTCCGTCCTCACAGTATTACTTATGCCAGTACCTCGTCTCCTACCTTCGAAACTTAACAGAAGCTCTCCTGCGAACCGTGCAGAACTAGCACTTCTGAAAGAAAGGATATTGCGGAGACATGGCTTAGCCACAGCCTGGGGGATGTTTCCAGAATGAGATTTTCACTCTACAGGAGAGTGTGCGCTGATATGAAACTTCCTGGCAGATTAAACCCATGTGCTGCGGGCTGAGTGCTTGGGTAGCTCAGATGGTAGAGCACTTGCCTGCGAAAGGCAAAGGTCCCGAGTTCGAGTCTCGGTCCGGCACACTGTTTTAATCCGCCAGGAATTTTCATATCAGCGCACACTCCGCTGTGGAGTGAAAATCTCATTCTGGACACTGACAGAGTTTTTAACGAGAGATGAATGTTATCTATATAAAAATTCCCAAGTTTTTTATGCAAAACCAGCATTAGTACTGTGCTTGGGAAAGAAGGCACAAGTAGGACGTGATCGAGGTAACAAAGGGTCTAGTAGCTGTGATTTTCTAGCACGTGACTGGTCCTATCGACAGTCACGTATGGCAAATAAAAACGGTGATTTCCTCTAATTACGACGTTCTGCTTAAAGTAATGAAAAAGCAAACCATGACTAAGTTCGAGGTGGCACGGGCCAAGAGCAAAGTGCGTTCGCATGGCCGTCGTGTCGCGACAGTCGTTGGTTTGGATGCAAGCAGAGTGGCCTGGTGGCGGCTGAGCTCCGAGTTTTTGTGGCCACGAAGTCACTGCACTTCAGTGAGCTTCCAACGCCAAAAAATAGCGTCGCTTCCGACTACGTCGTGGAGCGGACTACCTGCTGCGGCGTCGGGAACTGCTCACCTCTCCATAGCAAGGCAGCGAAGGGAAAACCGACCGCTTAAAACCGACAGCGGTACTCTAAATCTGAATAAGCGATATTTTGGGAAACTTATTTGGTCTCCGTTGCAACAGGTGTTTTTATTTTTTTCCATATTTTTGGAGTCCATAAGAAAGACTTTCGTGGTCGTCGATTTGCTTCGGACGAAGAGACGCACCTCTAGGAACAAACACGGTTCCGTACGCAACAGAAGATATTTTTCTGTGACTGCATTGATCCTTTTGTCTCACTATGGCATAAATGTGTTAACTGTTATAGCGGACTAACTTTGAAATAATAAAACACAATTTAGTTACCTTTTTCCATCTGTCTGATTTTCATTTCCCTTTCCTTGTAATATGTATTACAATCAAAGTTGCTTTGCGCTGTAGTATCGCATGCGGTGAAGAAGACCACTTGGAATAGTAGCTGAAATGTTGGTTCAGCATTTTGTAAAACATGAACCAGCATTTCCGATTGAGGATTTGAGCCGGCGTCCTCCCGAATCAGTGCAGTGTGGTACCATTAAGCCACCTCTGTAGTGTTGCAATGGAATTTCCCCTTGTGGAAACCGTTTGATGGTGATTCTGAGACTGAAACAGTTCTGTTACGTTCTTCTGCGTATCTCATCATGTTTGTTGTTGTTGTTGTGGTCTTCAGTCCTGAGACTGGTCTGATGTAGCTCTCCATGCTACTCTATCCTGTGCAAGCTGCTTCATCCTTCTGAATCTGCTTAGTGTATTCATCTCTTGGTCTCCCTATACGATTTTTACCCTCCACGCTGCCCTCCAATAATAAATTGGTGATCCCTTGATGTCTCAGTGCATGTCCTACCAACCGATCCCTTCTTCTGGTCAAGTTGTGCCACAAACTTCTCTTCTCCCCAGTTCTATTCAATACCTCCTCATTAGTTATGTGATCTACCCATCTAATCTTCAGCATTCTTCTGTAGCACCACATTTCGAAAGCTTCTATTCTTTTCTTGTCTAAACTATTTATCGTCGACATTTCACTTTCATACATGGCTACACTCCATACAAATACTTTCAGAAACGACTTCCTGATACTTAAATCTATACTCGATGTTAACAAATTTCTCTTCTTCAGAAACACTTTCCTTGCCATTGCCAGTCAACGTTTGATATCCTCTCTACTTCGACCATCATCATTTATTTTGCTCCCCAAATAGCAAAACTCATTTATTAGTTTAAGTGTCTCATTTCCTAATCTAATTTCCGCAGCAACCTTTGAAAAAATAATACACAATTTAGTTACCTTTTTCCCTGTAATGTGTATTACAGTCAAAGTTGCTTTTCGCTGTAGTATCACATCCGGTGAAGAAGACCACTTGGAATAGTAGCCGAACTGTTGGTTCAGTATTTTGTAAAATATATTGAGGATTTGCGTCGGCGTCCTCCCGAATCAGTGCAGTGTGTTACCACTACCCCACCTCTGTGGTGTTGCAATGGAATTTCCCCTTGTGGAAACCGGATGGTGCTGATTCTGAGACTGAAACAATTCTGCGTATCTCATCAAAAAAAAAAAAAAAAAAAAAAAAAATGAAATGTGTCTTTTATGTAAGACCAATCAATGACGTAGGTGAAAATTTGTTCGACGCTTGTGTTTTTCTAACTGCGTGACATGAGAATATGAAAAAAGTAGCAGTCGTGTTGTAGTTTCTATTGCAGTTGGTTTATAATATCAGTACCAGCTCAGACCAACAAATTCACAGAATGTAGCTTCCAATGAGGAAACACTGCGGTAGAAGGACCTGTTACTCCCGTGATGGAATGTGGTAGAAAATGCTTTCAGTTTAAGGGATATGTGTTAAATAAGCAATTTTCTTCTTGACCTGAACGTTGAAATGAGAGAGAGAGCACGATGAGAGCTGAGATTTCTAGAAACACCTATTCATGTAGGTACATGTGATACGCCGCAAACTGCAGCACACTTTTTCGCACAAATATTGCAGATTGTGAGAGCGAATCATAGTTTATGAAGCACGACAGGAGTAATAGCTCCGCAAATCCGTAGCAGGCCCTGAGAGGCATCTCCGTCTTCTGTCATTAAACACTTTTAATGTGCTATCATGGTAGTGTAAGTTTATTACAATTCGTACTATTACCAGATACACTCTCTGAAGAAATATGCGATACAGAGTCATGTGTTCCACGCTCTGCATCCCACAGGATGCACCAATGCAAACTGGCGTCTAAGGTATCATCTGCGTGCTTCATAGAAACGACTTTATTCGTTACCCTCTCTTTTCATGTGTCCTTCTGGACTGTAGAAAGTTCACTGCCATTCATTTACCTTGGATCCTGCAGGTACAATAAACAGCACACTGAATCGTAAAAGCGACTACGTAGAGGGCGCAACAGCACTGCCAGTTAAATTAATCTTTTTTTTTCGTGGTTTACGGGCAGTTTCTGTTAGCGTCTAATTTCATGGAATGCTAAGACACGGAAGTTCTATTAAAGGAAATGTAGATCGTTTTTGCTTAAAAGTTATATGAGAAAGGAGTTTCCCCATCCAATCATTCTGTGGATTAACTCCTGACGGTACATTTACAGTCGGGGAAAAGCATCCACAAAGATTGAGTAATTAATTAAGCAAAGTGCTGCTTTCAAGATGTCGGTAGCACCACGGTACGGTCTCTAATGATGCATTACAAGGATGTAACGTCCTGGGAATGACTCGCGAAGAAGTTTTCTGCTGCTGGTAAACATTACGACCGGTAGTAATAACGCTTTAATTATCATCTCGAAAAATAAAGTTACGCAATTAATTTTCTTCTTTGTTTGCAGATGCGTCTCTGGAGTCCTGTTATACAGTGAAACCCTTGCGGTACAGTTCCGCTGCAAGTTGGTAAAACAGGTAAAAGAAAATGTTGCAGCCCACTGACAAAGCGGAGTTTCGTCCCGTAATTTTTTTTTCATTTTTAAGGGAAACAGCGCTGCAACGATCCATGCTGAATTGATGCAAGTATATGACAACAATGCAGCATCATATGACAAATTGAGTAGGTGGCATAGATGCTTCCAATGCTGTGGAACAAGTCTAAATGACAAAGAACAAAGTAGCAGGCCATCTCTCTGAGTAGAACCGGCAATCAGAAGAAAAGTGAAGACCCTAGATGTTCGAAGACTCGTGTATCGCAATCAGAACGATAGTGCAAAAAGTAAATGGCAGTTTTCAGGAACTGGCACAACATTTAAACACGACAAAGATCGCGTCAGGGTGGTTTCGCGACATTCAGAAAGCTTGAGAACGGAAGCAACTGCGGAATTGTTGCAGCTCTGTCACGCCAAACCAAATGACCTCTTTAGCCGACTAGTCACCATGGACGAGTGCTGGCCCCTATCACTGCGACCTCGACACCGAGGAACAAAGCAAGTACTGCCAATGTGTGGATTCACCACCGCCGAATCGTCAAAGACCCAACCATCATCGTGCCAAGTGATGCTGCGTCTCTTTTGGGACTGCAATCGCGTGATGCCAACAGATAGTGCTCGTAAGTGGTAAACCGTTACTAGGAAATACTGCCGACATTTTCTGGTGACAATGTCAAGGTGAAATGTCGCTGGATGGACAGGGAATACTTTTTTCCCACGACAGCGCTCAAATTCATTTTGCATCGCAGGCTGTTGCTTCTGCCTTTCTAAGGTTTTCTCCCATTTCTCTGTTTTCTCCTGATTTGACACACAGTGACTGCTTTTTCTTTGCTCGGATGAAGAAACCATTATTGAGCCAACCAGATATGCTCAGTAACGTTCATGTCTGGGGAGTTTGGTGGCCCGCCGAAGTGTTTAGAATCAGGAGAGTGTTCTTGGAGCCACTTTGTAGCAATTCTGGACGTGTGGGGTGTCGCATCGTCCTGCTGGAATTGCCCAAGTTCTTCGGAATGCACAATAGACATGAATGGATGGTGATGATCAGACAGGATGCTTACATACGTGTCACCTGTCAAGTCGTATCTAGACGTATCAGGGGTCCCACATCAACCCAACTGCAAACGCCCCACACAGAGCTCCACCGGCTTGAACAGTCCCATGCTGACATGTAGGGTCCATGGATTCATGAGGTTGTCTCGATACCCCCACACATCCGTCCGCTCGATACAATTTGAAACGAGAGTCGTCCGACGAGGCAAAATGTTTTCTGTCATCTACAGTCTAAGTCGAGATACATGAGTGGGCCTTAGGATCCGAAAGTCCATTTCAATGTGTTTCGCTGAATGGTTCGCACGTTGACACTTGCTGATGGCCCAGCATTGAAACCTGCAGCAATTTGCGGAAGGGTTCGCACTTCTGTCACGTTGAACGATTCTCTTCAGTCGTCGTTGGTCCCGTTCTTGCAGGTTCTTTTTCCCGCTGCAGCGATGTCGGAGATTTGATGTCTTGCCGGATTCCTAATATTCACGGTACGCTCGTGAAATGGTCGTACGGGAAAATCCCCACTTCATCGCTATTACGAAGATTCTGTGTCCCATCGTTCGTGCGCCGACTATAACACGACGTTCAAACGCACTTAAATCTTGATTATCTTACATTTAAGCAGCAGTAACCGATCTAACAACTGCAGCCGACACTTTTTGTCTTATACAGGCGTTGCCGATCGCAGTGCCTTATTTTGTTTACATGTCTCTGTATTTTAATATGCATTATTACACTAGTTTCTTTGGCGCTTTAGTGTATTTCCTTCATTCTTTCTTCAATGTACAGGTTGAGCACTTCGTTCTTGCTTGTCCTCTCTTATTATCCCCTCCTGGCTCTTGTACGTATTGTATATTACCCGTCTCTCATCAGACACTTTTTGTCTTATACAGGCGTTGCCGATCGCAGTGCCTTATTTTGTTTACATGTCTCTGTATTTTAATATGCATTATTACACTAGTTTCTTTGGCGCTTTAGTGTATTTCCTTCATTGTTTCTTCAATGTACAGGTTGAGCACTTCGTTCTTGCTTGTCCTCTCTTATTATCCCCTCCTGGCTCTTGTGCGTATTGTATATTACCCGTCTCTCCCTATAGCTTACCTTACGTTTGTCAGAACGTCCTCCCATGGGTACGGGTGGGTGTGTTGTCCTTGGTGTAAATTAGTTTAAATTAGATTAAGTGAAAGTGTTTGTTTCTGGATGTCACCTCCTGAAATATCTATCCATCTGTTTCCTTTCTGTACTATTGTTAACATCTCACTGCGATCAGTAGCGACTCAAGTTTATCACACATGTCGAGCAAGTAATCCATAATACTCCGTATTCATATAAAAAAATTCTTACACAGACCGAAGATTGCCATGTTTATTGTCCTGGACACATTGTCCAACATGTAACTTAAATAATTTCACTCATCTGCTCTGGGTTTCTGAAGTTCTCGGAAGTTTTCCCTTAATGGTAAGACAAATGCTGATATCCATATTAGCAATTACTCAGTCGTTCCACCAGCTTGTCTGATATTCTGGTAAAAATACTCCGATTTTCCTATCCGTCCAAACTAGAACAGTCCGCTCTACCTCCAGGGCTTTCGGCCTGCAAAATTACCGCGAAAACGGGAAGTTTTAGTAGACCTCACAAGTAGTAATATGTAGAATTTCCTGCGTACTCCTCGCTGTGCTGTGAGAAGCTGACCACTTAGCGGAGGCGGACTTGAATTTCTGGTAATAACGTAATATTTTAAAATGTTTAAGCACTTTTTCGTGGTGCACGTGAATAAAACGTACATCTTGGATCACTTTCCACAATCGAGAGACTCCTCTCCACGGGATCCATGGAATACGACTAATGTAGTAATGTAGCAAAAGTGAAAAATGCATTTCGAAATATCTCGACGAAGCATTTGCAACACTGGTACTTACGGTCACCGAAAGACCTACATGCCTTCTGCGCCCTTATTTCACACAGAACCGTCACGTCTGAATGCTTGTGTAGCGCTTTAGTAGCTGAGATCAGTGAAAAAGACTGACTAGCAGATCCTAGCGCGTGTATTATGGTGTCCTGGAGGTGTAGAATTTCAAGTGAGTGGAGGCGTACAAAGTTGCCAGACACGCTCAGCGTTCAACCTTCAGCAGTCTCTAGTCGCTGGAAGACATTTCTGTCGATGCGAAATACCTGTCGGTGCCGCTTTGTAGGTCAGCTGCTTCCGGCGTCTGTCACTGATGACTAGTGGAGTCTTGTGGCCTGTTACAGAGCCTCAAATCAGCTATGCGCAGACATTGCAGGCACTGTTAAGCACCGATCTGCAATCATATTTCACAACGTATTCAGTAATGTGGGCAGCAAATTGTACAAATTAACAATTGACTAATAGAACCAGTTGATGAGATTTAGAGCAGTTGAAGACAACGACTCGAGAGACATAAAGAATGAACAATGTTTTGAAAATCATCTAAATTTCTTTTCGTAAACTAAATAGAGTTCTCAAGACTAACCTACGTGTCTGAGGCGGATATTATACAGTCAATGTGCGTTACGTATTATATCGCACTGAAGCATGGACTTTGATGTCGAAAAACATTCAGAAGTTGAAGGTTGCTCAACGGAGGGCGTAGTAGAAATTACTAGTAGAAGCCGGAGAAGAAAAAAAAAAGCAGGAAAGACTCGACTTAAACGTAATTGTGGATGCTTCCATCTGGAGACATTGTAAGTAGGCTGTTAAGGTTTTTATGCTGGTAACGCCACGTAGCGCTCTATATGAAAATCAATGACTGTGCTGTGTGATGTCTGTGGCTGGTTTGCATTGTTGGAATATTTGCTGTTGTAGTGTTGGGCAATAGATGTGAACAGTGCGTAGCGTTGCGCAGTTGGAGGTGAGCCGCCAGCAGTGGTGGGTGTGGGGAGAGAGATGGTAGAATTTTAAGAGCGGTCGATCTGGACGTGTGTCCGCCATAAAGAGTAAATTTGTAATACTGGATATCATGAACTGATATATATTCCTGGAAATTGAAATAAGAACACCGTGAATTCATTGTCCCAGGAAGGGGAAACTTCATTGACACATTCCTGGGGTCAGATACATCACATGATCACACTGACAGAACCACAGGCACATAGACACAGGCAACAGAGCATGCACAATGTCGGCACTAGTACAGTGTATATCCACCTTTCGCAGCAATGCAGGCTGCTATTCTCCCATGGAGCCGATCGTAGAGATGCTGGATGTAGTCCTATGGAACGGCTTGCCATGCCATTTCCACCTGGCGCCTCAGTTGGACCAGCGTTCGTGCTGGACGTGCAGACCGCGTGAGACGACGCTTCATCCAGTCCCAAACATGCTCAATGGGGGACAGATCCGGAGATCTTGCTGGCCAGGGTAGTTGACTTACACTTTCTAGAGCACGTTGGGTGGCACGGGATACATGCGGACGTGCATTGTCCTGTTGGAACAGCAAATTCCCTTGCCGGTCTAGGAATGGTAGAACGATGGGTTCGATGACGGTTTGGATGTACCATGCACTATTCAGTGTCCCCTCGACGATCACCAGAGGTGTACGGCCAGTGTAGGAGATCGCTCCCCACACCATGATGCCGGGTGTTGGCCCTGTGTGCCTCGGTCGTATGCAGTCCTGATTGTGGCGCTCACCTGCACGGCGCCAAACACGCATACGACCATCATTGGCACCAAGGCAGAAGCGACTCACATCGCTGAAGACGACACGTCTCCATTCGTCGCTCCATTCACGCCTGTCGCGACACTACTGGAGGCGGGCTGCACGATGATGAGGCGTGAGCGGAAGATGGCCTAACGGTGTGCGGGACCGTAGCCCAGCTTCATGGAGACGGTTGCGAATGGTCCTCGCCGATACCCCAGGAGCAACAGTGTCTCTAATTTGCTGGGAAGTGGCGGTGCGGTCCCCTACGGCACTGCGTAGGATCCTACGGTCTTGGCGTGCATCCGTGCGTCGCTGCGGTCCGGTCCCAGGTCGACGGGCACGTGCACCTTCCACCGACCACTGGCGACAACATCGATGTACTGTGGAGACCTCACGCCCCACGTATTGAGCAATTCGGCGGTACGTCCACCCGGCCTCCCGCATGCCCACTATACGCCCTCGCTCAAAGTCCGTCAACTGCACATACGGTTCACGTCCACGCTGTCGCGGCATGCTACCAGTGTTAAAGACTGCGATGGAGCTCCGTATGCCACGGCAAACTATATATATATATATATATATATATATATATATATATATATATATATATATATATATATATATAATGACTTTTGAACACTATTAAGGTAAATACATTGTTTGTTCTCTATCAAAATCTTTCATTTGCTGTCTATGCCTATCAGTAGTTAGTGCCTTCAGTAGTTTGAATCTTTTATTTAGCTGGCAGCAGTGGCGCTCACTGTATTGCAGTAGTTGGAGTAACGAAGATTTTTGTAGGGTAAGTGATTCATGAAAGGTATACGTTATTTATTGTTAGTCAGGGGCAATCTTTTGTAGGGATTATTGAAAGTCAGATTGTGTTGCGCTAAAAATATTGTCTATCAGTTTAGTGATGATCAGAATAAGTGAAGAGAGAAATGACTGAGTACGTTCAGTCGTGCTCAGCGGTATGAAAATAAAATAACGTAAGAGGTTTATCAGCACTGTAATTCATAAATTTTTGTAAGGGGACATTTCAACATGTAATGTGTGAGAATTACGCATGAAGTAATCTTTACCCACCAGTGGTGTGAAATGGCTGACGAATTTTACCTACGGATTTTGGACACTATCTGATCAATAGTGCCTTGACACCCCAATGTAATGCGGAATTGACCACTACATGTTACGAGAGGCTGGCCCGCCGGTATGCTAGGAGGCGGTGAGTGTTGTGAAGACAATAGAGAAGCGGTAACAAATAAAGGGTCAATCTGGAGAGCTCAGTGATTTCGAATGTGGGCTAGCCGTTTGTTGCCACGTCAGTAACAAACCTACCAAGAACGTTCGACGTTTGTAAACCGGCCAAAGTCGGCTGTTGGTGATGTGATCGTGAAGCAGAGAAACTACGTCTAAACCACGACGAGGCGGAGTTCATTCACTGACGGACACGGCTGACGAGCACTGCAGAAGGTGGCTGCAAAAACTCGCATGGCATCAGCGGAAAGAAACATTCATGAGTTCCAAAAATGATTCAAATGGCTCTGAGCACTATGGGACTTAACATCTGAGGTCATCAGTCCCCTAGAACGTAGAACTACTTAAACTTAACTAACCTAAAGACATCACTCACATCCATGCCTGAGGCAGGATTCGAACCTGCTGCCGTAGCGGTCGATTCATGAGTTCCAAAAGTGCTACCAGCACTCCAGCTAGCACAATAACTGCCCGTACGCAGTTAAAAAGTATGAGGCAGAATTGCCGAACAGCTCCTCATAAGCCACACATTGCTGCAGTCATTGCCAAACGATGTCTGAGGTGATGTAAAGAGTGTCGCCATTGGACGGTGGATGACTGGAAAAGTGTTTGGGAGTGATGAATCACACAGTATCCTGTGGCAATCCGATGGAAAGGTTTGGGTTTGGCGAATGCCTCATGTGCAGTGCCGTCAGTGAATTCTACATCTACATCTACATCTACATCTACATCTACATCTACATTGCAGAAAAATGGTTTTGTGGTATGGTGGTGTTTCTCAGGTTACGGTGTTATTGCGGTAAAAAGCGCTAAGCGCAGAAGGATACGAACACATTTTACAGTATTGTCTAATGCGCTTAGAAGAAGAACAGTTCGGAGATGCTGATTGTCTGTATCAGCATGACAGTACACCCTGTCATAAAACACCATCTATCAGGTAATGCTTTGTGGACAATAACTTTCGTGAAATTCACTGGCTTGCCCAGTGTTACGGCCTGAAGCGATTGTAAGACCCCTTGGAAAGAGCTAGATCGTCGATTGTGCTTGAAACCTCATCTTCCAACGTTACTCTGGTTTTGGCTCTTGAGGAAGAATTCGCTGGAATTCCTCAACAGACATCCACACATCTCACTGAAACTGTCCTCAACAGAGTTCATCATAATGGCGTTGGGTACACACGTCCTACATTAATGTCCCAAGTAGTTATCTGAATAATTTTGATCGTATTATGACACCCTGGTTAGACTGCCATTCAGACACAGTGAAGAAAAAGTGGTATGTAAATAACTGTATTTCAGTGCTGGTGGAATCAGTTCACTAGAGTAGTCCTCTACAAAAGCTACTGTGTCAGTATGAACAATGTGTAATACTGTTTCTGAACAAAAGCTAGTGAAGTTGGGAGTGATCGTAAAACAGGTAGCTGCGAGTGTAATTAGGATTAATAAGCTGAAATCCATCTAAGTAGTTGTCGCTAAAGGTTTAGACAGAAAATGAATTAGAAGATTATAGTAAATTACCTCTTGTATTTGGAAACACAAGTTACGTCACAACGTGACTTACTTCTGACTGGCTGCAATTTTAGGTTTGGTGAATTATAAACATTGTACATACAATCGATCTGGGCGTTTGATGCTCACTGGATAAGGGCAGTTACATCATACATTCATTAAGTGTAGGAGAAAAAAAAACAGATTTTACTTCTATGTCGGATGAATTAGCGGAAACACCCATAAGAAATATTTGCTATGCTTCTGGCGTAATACTCTGCTGGACAATAAAACTGTAACACCAGAGAATAATGAAATTTTACTTACCTTTAGTATACAGTACGGTAGCTAAGATGAATGAATAAGTTTAAGGTGGTTTGGGTGTATACAGGGAATGAAAGTTACTATCCATACATAAAGAGATAAGTCGCCTCAAGCTGCTCCAGCTCTTCGTCGGAGCTCATCAAGCGTAGAAGCACGGCGAGTGAGTGAGCATTCTGAACAGCGTCGAGGGCAACATCTTTGTGTTACGGAAGGACCAGACAGGACGGGCATGAGGTGTGTGTTATCTTGTTGAAAAATGACTTCACGGAGATGAGGAAGATATTGCGCTGCCAATGGCGTTAAGTCGTGGCAAATGCAACACCTGATGTCCAAAGTACTGGCCGCGCCACTTGGCAACGTTCAGTGACTTCACACATAGATATTTACATTTTGACGCTGTACACAAAACCAGAATTCGTCTGAAAAAGACTGCGTAGCGTCACTGCTGTGTCCAGTTTTGTAGTTGGGTTAACTATTGGGGCATTCCTACCCGCTGCCTCGTTAAGAGCAAGCTCAACAATGTGACACTCCGTGACGCTCCAAACATTGTCAGATTGTCCTTGTACCCGCTTGTCTCGCAACAGGCATGCCCATTACCTGTCACAAATTTTGTGGAGGGAGGGGGGGGGGGGCAGGGACAATGCCAGGTCGAGCAGTGCTTCTGTCCTGGCAGGTACTGGTCCGTTGAGATTCTGGATGGCGTTGAATATGGCTCTCCTAAACCCGTCGATTTCACGTTCGCGTGACAGCCATGGGATCCCAACCAACGGGAGCAATAACATCGCGGAATGAAAAACCCCTACTTCGATCATGATCGTGCTCTTGTCGAGTTCCGACGCATGTTTGTAGACGTCTCTACTCCAGTATGAGAGAGGAGACGAGATACTGGCAGAAGTAAAGCTGTGAAGACCGGGGGCAAGTCGTGCTTCGGTAGCTCGCCCGCGAAAGGCAAAGGTCCCGAGTTCGAGTCTCGGTCGGGCACACAGTTTTAATCTGCCAGGAAGTTTCGACGTCTCTACTTCTTACAAAAGGCATAACACGATCTTCTCACGAACAAACAACAACAATTGGATTTCCGAATGATAAACCTTATGTGTAATTTTTCCTTGTATAAGGAATACAGATAACATTGTTTCTATCTGCATTGTTCAGCTCTGCATGTCAATTTGAATACTGTATTCATGCTGTTGTACTTTTAATGGGCAGCAATGTAGAGCCAAATTGCGTTTTCCATGTATCAGAAGTTAACCGAAAGGAGAGCCTGAAGATTAAAACACTCTGTTCATTTCCCGGGCGGAATTAGTCATATGGCTGGTGATAATGGGAAGAACAGCGAAGGACGTCCACAAACGTTTGGTTCGTCACACGATTAACAAAATGCAGTCCCCTGAGTAGGACAAGATCGTCTTTCAGTGGCGGGTCGGCTCCTTCCAGTAATAGACCAAGGTCACAGTTTCTGAAAGCGTTACAGATGAGAACAGAATGTATGGTTTTCAAAGCAGTTAGTAGACTGTCACATATTTGATGGGCAAACTCAGATCATACAAACTGACCGCGTTTCTGCACTAAGGCGACAAAATTCATGGGATAGTGGTATGCGCATATTCAGATGGCAGAGGTGTCGCAAAAAAACTTTGCGTTCTGCCTTACGGCAGGTCTTGTCATGGGGAAGCCTCGTCAGAGTGGTCTACCGCATGAGCGTCTAGGGAAGTTTCCCAGTGGTGGTTTCCCGTGTATCGCATACACAACGTATAAAAAGGCAGTGCATTGGCAGAGCTGTTATTTGTACTCAGGTGATTCGCGTGAAAAGCTTTCTGGCGTGATTATGCCACACAAATGGAACTAACAGACTTTGGACGCAGAGTGGTAGTTGGAACTAGAGGCATAGGACATTCCATTTCGGAAATCGTTAGGGAATTCAATGCTCCGTGATCCACAGTGTCAAGATTGTGTCGAGAATACCATATTTCACGCATTACCTCTCAGTACGGACGAGGCAATGGCTGACGGTCTTCACTTACCAAGTGGGAGCATCAGCGTTTGCGTAGAGTTGTCAGTGCTAAAAGACAAGCAACACTGCCTGAAATAATCGCACAAATCAGTGTGGGACATACAACGAACGTACCCGTTTGGGCTGTGCGGCGGCCGATGTGAGTGCATTTGCTAACAGCACGAGGTCGCCAGCAGCGCCTCTGCTGGGCTCGTGACCATGTCGGTTGGATTGGAAGACCGTTGCCTGCCCAGATGAACTCCACTTTCAGTTTGACAGAGCTGATGGCAGGGTTCGTGTGGGGTGCAAACCCCAAGAAGACATGAACTCAAGGCCCTGTGCAAGCTGATGGTAGCTCCATAATGATGTGGGCTCTGTTTATATAGAATTTAATACGTCCTCTAGTCCAAATTAACCGATCGTTAACTGGAAATGGTTGTGTTCGGCTACTGTGAGACCAGTTGCAGCCATTATGGATTTCATGTTCCCAATCACTGTACGACTTGTGCGTCGCAGACAACAGTTTCAGGTGTTCTCACATGTCCGTACTTCGTTATTGAGGTTTACACAGAGCACCGGTGCACAACCTTGTAAGAGGAACCAAACACTGCCATCAATTCTGGCCTTGTAAGACAAGTTTCGGTGACGTAAACTGTAAGCATGTGTAACTATTCGTTGCACACGAGGCAGGACAGTGCTTCTGAAAGCTTTCTCTCAAGAGGTCATTTACAGCTTTGCATCATAGTGAAAATGCATCTTTGTCATATTGCATTATCGTACGTCGTATGTGGCTACAGGCTTAAATATGATACGTTTTTGTGTGAGGAATAACTGAGATAGTTAGTGGCTAGTGGAGATATCTAACAACACGTTTTACTGCTAAGGCGGCGGAATGTGAGGTCGTAAGAACGCAGTTGTCGAGATTAAAAAGAAACTGAGAGTGCGTCAGAATTCTGCAGTCAGCCCTAGCACCTACGCACTCTGTCGATTACGATAAGAAAATATTGCTGTTGAGACCGGTAGACGTAAGAAATGGCAGGAGCCCAAAATTAGTGTCGCCGATTCATGAATATAGATTAAGTCCTTCGAATTTCAGTTGGCTGTGTTGTTAGATACAGCACCGATTTAGTTGACGGTCACACTCATTCTATAGTTATTTAAGAGAACAGGGTCCGAGAAACCTACTGAATTAGTGTCTTTACGGCAGAACTGGACCAGCCAATGCTACACATTATGGCCCTAAAATTCCCTCGAGCATTTTCAGAGAATCACCTGCGAATTTTTTTTCCGGTGTTTCTGTTCGACTGTTTCTTCTATCCTCAAGACCTGAGGTATAATTAGTTAAAGTGACCTAATCATAAAATGAATCACGAATCAGACGAAGTGGAAGACAACAGAAAAGAAATATAAGACGAAAATACAAGCCATAAACTTTTTCTCTTTTCGTGTGCTTGAGAGGGTTAAATTACACTCCTGGAAATGGAAAAAAGAACACATTGACACCGGTGTGTCAGACCCACCCTACTTGCTCCGGACACTGCGAGAGGGCTGTACAAGCAATGATCACACGCACGGCACAGCGGACACACCAGGAACCGCGGTGTTGGCCGTCGAATGGCGCTAGCTGCGCAGCATTTGTGCACCGCCGCCGTCAGTGTCAGCCAGTTTGCCGTGGCATACGGAGCTCCATCGCAGTCTTTAACACTGGTAGCATGCCGCGACAGCGTGGACGTGAACCGTATGTGCAGTTGACGGACTTTGAGCGAGGGCGTATAGTGGGCATGCGGGAGGCCGGGTGGACGTACCGCCGAATTGCTCAACACGTGGGGCGTGAGGTGTCCACAGTACATCGATGTTGTCGCCAGTGGTCGGCGGAAGGTGCACGTGCCCGTCGACGTGGGACACCACCGCAGCGACGCACGGATGCACGCCAAGACCGTAGGATCCTACGCAGTGCCGTAGGGGACCGCACCGCCACTTCCCAGCAAATTAGGGACACTGTTGCTCCTGGGGTACCGGTGAGGACCATTCGCAACCGTCTCCATGAAGCTGGGCTACGGTCCCGCACACCGTTAGGCCGTCTTCCGCTCACGCCCCAACATCGTGCAGCCCGCCTCCAGTGGTGTCGCGACAGGCGTGAATGGAGGGACGAATGGAGACGTGTCGTCTTCAGCGATGTGAGTCTCTTCTGCCTTGGTGCCAATGATGGTCGTATGCGTGTTTGGCGCCGCGCAGGTGAGCGCCACAATCAGGACTGCATACGACCGAGGCACACAGGGCCAACACCCGGCATCATGGTGTGGGGAGCGATCTCCTACACTGGCCGTACACCTCTGGTGATCGTCGAGGGGACACTGAATAGTTCACGGTACATCCAAACCGTCATCGAACCCATCGTTCTACCATTCCTAGACCGGCAAGGGAACTTGCTGTTCCAACAGGACAATGCACGTCCGCATGTATCCCGTGCCACCCAACGTGCTCTAGAAAGTGTACGTCAACTACCCTGGCCAGCAAGATCTCCGGATCTGTCCTCCATTGAGCATGTTTGGGACTGGATGAAGCGTCGTCTCACGCGGTCTGCACGTCCAGCACGAACGCTGGTCCAACTGAGGCGCCAGGTGGAAATGGCATGGCAAGCCGTTTCACAGGACTACATCCAGCATCTCTACGATCGTCTCCATGGGAGAATAGCAGCCTGCACTGCTGCGAAAGGGGGATATACACTGTACTAGTGCCGACATTGTGCATGCTCTGTTGCCTGTGTCTATGTGCCTGTGGTTCTGTCAGTATGATCATGTGATGTATCTGACCCCAGGAATGTGTCAATAAAGTTTCCCCTTCCTGGGACAATGAACTCACGGTGATCTTATTTCAATTTCCAGGAGTGTATTTTACAAGTATTCGTCCGTTAGTTTTAGGATACATCGCAATTTCAGTTTCGAGAATCAGAACTGCGGTAGTTTGCAAACCAGATATTCCAAATTTTCTAACGTCAAACAACATTTTTACGAAACAATTTCAAAAATTTCAACAAGAGGAATTTACGGACTCATGGAACAAAAGTATGAAGAGTCTTATACATGCTACATAATATACAAAAAATATCAGACATTCTAAGTTTGAATTCGGCTCCTCTTGAACACTCTTTCAGTAGTGAACTCCGTGTCCTCCTGCAGATAAACCAACAACAGGTTTCCAGTACTGACTTGTTACAAATGTTTTTTACATGCCGCTTACGTACTAGTGACTATAACCGCAATACTTGTTTAAATGATTCCGATAGCCAATGTTATACCAAACCCGAAATAAAATGTCATTTGTAACAGTTAACATGGCAATATTAAAACTGTGATGTCAGACACCATAAAACCCATTCCATGCAACTAAATTTATAAGTGCAACACAAAAAGTAGTGGGACTGACAGTACTCATACATATTACGATATAATTAAACGCGATTCATTTGTTCAGTTTGATTAAACCTTGTGCGTTATTTCAACTTCTTCATTTGCAAGATGTAATGGCGTTGGAAATGGAGAGAGGGTGAAATATTGTAATGTTTTACGAATAAAGAAATTTAAACCTATTCTAAAGGTTGTTACAAAAAGATACGGCCAAAGTTTCAGGAAACATTCCTCACACACAAAGAAAGAAAAATTGTTATGTAGACATGTGTCCGGAAACGCTTACTTTCCATGTTACAGCTCATTTAATTACTTCTCTTCAAATCACGTTAATCATGGAATGGAAACACACTGCAACAGAACGTACCAGCGTGACTTCAAACACTTTGTTACAGGAAATGTTCAAAATGTCCTCCGTTAGCGAGGATACATGCATCCACCCTCCGTCGCATGGAATCCCTCATGCACTGATGCAGCCCTGGAGAATGGCGTATTGTATCACAGCACGAGCACGAAGAGTCTACATTTGGTACCGGAGTTGTATAGACAAGAGCTTTCAAATGCTTTGTATAGACAAGAGCTTTCAAATGCCCCCAGAAATGAAAGTCAAGAGGGTTGAGGTTAGGAGAGCGTGGAGGCCATGGAATTGGTTCGCCTCTAACAATCCATCGGCCACCGAATCTGTTGTTGAGAAGCGTACGAACTCTTCGACTGAAATGTGCAGGTGCTCCATCGTGCATGAACCACATGTTTTGTCGTACTTGTAAAGGCACATGTTCTAGCAGCACAGGTAGAGTATCTCGTATGAAATCATGATAACGTGTTCCACTGAGCGTAGGTGGAAGAACATGGGGCCCAATCAAGACATCACCAACAATTCCTACCCAAACGTTCACAGAAATTCTGTGCTGATGACGTGATTGCACAATTGCGTGAGGATTCTCGTCAGCCCACACATGTTGATTGTGAAAATTTACAATTTGATCACGTTGGAATGAAGCCTCATCCGTAAAGAGAACATTTGCACTGAAATGAGGATTGACACATTGTTGGATGAACCATTCGCAGAAGTGTACCCGTGGAGGCCAATCAGCTGCTGATAGTGCCTGCACACGCCGTATATGGTACGGAAACAACTGGTTCTCCCGTAGCACTCTCCATACAGTGACGTGGTCAACGTTACCTTGTACAGCAGAAACTTGTCTGGCGCTGACATTAGGGTTATCGTCAACTGCACGAAGAATTGCCTCGTCCATTGCAGGTGTCGTCGTCGTTCTAGGTCTTCCCCAGACGCGAGTCATAGACTGGAATGTTCCGTGCTCCCTAAGACGCCGATCAATTGCTTCGAACGTCTTCCTGTCGGGAGACCGTTCTGGAAATCTGTCTCGATACAAACGTACCGCGTCACTGCTATTGCTCCGTGCTAATCCATACATGAAACGGGCATCTGCCAACTCCGCATTTGTAAACATTGCACTGACTGCAAAACCACGTTCGTGATGAACACTAACCTGTTGATGCTACGTACTGATGTGCTTGATGCTAGTACTGTAGAGCAATGAGTCGCATGTCAACACAAGCACCGAAGTCAACATTACCTTCCTTCAATTGGGCCAACTGGCGGTGAATCGAGGAAGTACAGTACGTACTGACGAAACTAAAATGAGCTCTAACATAGAAATTAAGCGTTTCCGGGCACATGTCCACATAACATATTTTCTTTATTTGTGTGTGAGGAATGTTTCCTGAAAGTTTGGCCGTACCTTTTTGTAACACCCTGTAGACTGTAGAACTGGATTTCCAGAAGAAAGGAAAGAAGGAGGGAAGGAGATGTGGAAAGAAAGGTTAGAGTTTAGCTTCCCGCAGATGACGACGTTGCTAGAGATGAAGCAGAAGTGTGGCATGTCAGTGATACCAGCTTCGCGGTACTGTTCGGAAAATCTTAGTTTTGTGAGGCCAAGTAGTCGTCTGTTCAAAAAGAGCGTTCTTCCCTGCGGAAACGAGCCTGCGAAATATTGTCACAGTCAGCAGTGGCAAACCAACATCATGAAATTCGAAGCCATTGCAAAAAGAACTTACAATACGAGCAACGTTGAAAAATAAACGAAGAAGCTTGCCTTTCCATCCATTCTGTGTCTTATTAGTATGTAAGATAAAGCAACTTTGAAACAGGCACAGCCTAATCCGTTTATAGATTACCGTGGAGAAACTGAGAATTCTTGTCTCGAAGGGATAAAGCCGGTAGAAAAATTATAGAAGTAGTCAAAAGGCAGCGGGAACAGACTGCGAGCTTCACAAAGTAACAGCAAAATAAAGGCGAAGAGATTCTTGAACTGCTTTTAAATTCAGATGTGACACAAAAAGCAGGAGAAATGGACATCGAATTACGTGTTTCACTGTAGTCACAGACGAAAACTTTTATTATTTGCTTTTCTTTTCTGAGGTCGCAGTGTCAAAGCGATAGTTCAAACTTACAGACGACGTGACGAAGAGCTGCAGTTAAGGAATGGAGTGGCGTCGATAACAGTAAAGGTGTTTAACAAGTCAGACGGGTAGGCGCCATCACGTCATGAACTACCGTTCGAACAGGGACGCCGGCACCAGCACACGACAGTCACACTGCTTGACAATGGCAAAGGCGAAACAGGTCGGAATCTTTCGGGCATTTCATCCGTTTATTTCCTGTAACTTCATTACCCTTTTAATGTTGTACAACATTTGTCGACGTGTAAGATACATATAGAAGATTTAAAAGTAAACATACAAAAATGTATAGCTACACAGTACGAGACGCTCTTCTTTTTAGAAGAAAAAATTAAGACGCGAACAAAGTAATAAATTCAACAACAGGTAATAATGATATGAGACTACACAAGAAAATATATGTACAAAGTATAAAGAATTTTAAACATGTTGAAGATACGGACATAATCTTCCATATGTAACCGGAGAAACATTTCCACGATAATAAAAAAATCTTAATCACAACCAAAATCGTCAAAGTGGAGCTTTGCAGCTCTCAAATGGTAATTTAGCTACTTGCATAATCTGAAATGAGTCAGTTTTACAATCACAGCGCTCTCTTTCAATGAATTATGGCAACGTGCTCACCGTTTACATGGTCGTCTTCTCTCTTTGCTTCTCTCTCTCTCTCTCTCTCTCTCTCTCTCTCTCTCTCTCTCTTTCTCAAACACACGCACATACTCATACACGCAGTGCAAGGAGTTGATTTCAGCGTTTCTCTTTGAAGTTAATTTTATTATCTATGAAATTCTTTATGTTACTGGGCAGGTAGATGAAGTCGTACATCACAAGTTTAGGCTCTTGACTAAATGCTGTGGCAAAGAGCCCTCAGGAAAAGTTGAGACACAATGTCATACCGCATACAAAATGGTTCAAATGGCTCTGAGCACTATGGGACTTAACATCTTAGGTCATCAGTTCCCTAGAACTTAGAACTACTCAAACCTAACTAACCTAAGGACATCACACACATCCATGCCCGAGGCAGGATTCGAACCTGCGACCGTCGCAGTCGCACGGTTCCGGACTGCGCGCCAAGAACCGCGAGACCACCGCGGCCGGCCATACCGCATACAGTACTTTCTAAATTCCAGGAAGACCTGTTGGTAATACCTGTACACCAAGTTATTTTCACACACACATTTTTTTTATTTGATATGAGATGCAGTTGTGCTTTGTCAAAACGTTTGCTAACACAATTCGCAATAAAAATTACATGAAGTCAGTCCGCACGGGAAAGCAGTAAGATTGAATTGGTGCCTAAGACGAGAATGTGTCCTTCCACACCGAGTAGGTTTTCGATATGAACTTCCTTAACAAACTGTGTCCTTGGGCTGAAATATATTTCTTATTAAATATTTTACAACTTCTCTCGTCTATCAGCGATGAACAATCAGCGCACTTGGTCACGGTGACATAATCGATCGTCGACATATTTCGCCCTTTAAAGACTAACAAACAGATAAATTTAAATATTCTTTTGTACGTAAAACAAGTGTTATGATTTTCATCTTTTGGGTGTTTCAACAACACGTGAGCAGTGTAATTCCTACATAATACTAATACGGTTGATAAAGAGCAGTTCTCCAGAAAGGGAATGTAAAACCGATAACAAGAAATATTCAAGAGTAAGTATTTCACAAATTTCCGTACAACTTCGAAATGGAGGAAAAAAAATAAGAAATTTTCTCCGATGAACAGCTTAAAGCATACCGCGCTGCGTCGCTTGTTTAGTAGTATTTCACAGTACGAATACAGATGCAAGGCGAATTCTAGCAACGTAGGAGAAGTAAAATGCACAAAGAAGAGATACTTGGATGTTGCTGACCGAATGTCCATCTAAAATAAGACTACCGTGTCAGGCCTACAAAGTCCGGAGAGCGTGGAGTCGTCACACGCGCCGGCAGTCACGTCAGCGCGCAAGCCGATACGGACGGACACGTCACAGCGGAGGCAGGAGGCAGGAGGCAGAAGGCAGAAGGTAGGTCGCGAAACATTCCACGGCCAGCTCTCTCCTCTCCTCTCTCCGGCCGCGACACGTGTCGGAGCGGCCACCACCTGAACCCCCCCTCCGCCACACACCTCGGCGGTCACTGCCCCCGCGGCTTGCGCCAGCCTATTCCGGCGCGGCCAATGGAAAAACTCTGCCCGTCGGGTCTGCTCTGTAGCCGCCAGGTGCACAGTTCACGAACAGCCCTGATAACAACACCCTCTCTCTCCCCTCTTTGGTTTTATCTCTTCTGGCAACACAGTTTTAAAACTAAAAAAGTGTCACAAGAGTAAAAAACCATAAATACTAACTTGACACATTGTAAAGATCTGTTCTAAAGTTTCGCGATTTTCACTACATCGCTTGAGTACATTATGGCGATTTTCACTACATCGCGTGGCCATTAAAATTGCTACACCAAGAAGAAACGCAGATGATAAACGGGTATTCATTGGACAAATATATTACACTAGAACTGACAAGTGATTACATTTTCACCCTATTTGGGCGCATAGATCCTGAGAATTCAGTACCCAGAACAAACTCTGGCCTTAATAACGGCCTTGATACGCCTGGGCATTGAGTCAAACAGAGCTTGGATGGTGTGTACAGGTACAGCTGCCCATGCAGCTTCAACATGATACCACAGTTCATCAAGAGTAGTGACTGACGTATTGTGACGGGCCAGTTGCTCGGCCACCATACATCAGACGTTTTCAATTCGTGAGAGATCTGGAGAATGTGCTGGCCAGGGCATCAGTCGAACATTTTCTGTATCCAGAAATGCCCGTACAGGACCTGCAACATGCGGTCGCGCATTGTCCTGCTGAAATGTAGGGTTTCGCAGGGATCCAATGAAGGGTAGAGCCACGGGTCGTAACACATCTGAAGTGTAACGTCCACTGTTGAAAGTGCCGTCAATGCGAACAAGAGGTGACCGAGACGTGTAACCAATTGCACCCCATACCAACACGCCGAGTGATACGCCAGTATGGCAATGACGAATACACGCTTCCAATGCGCGTTCACCGCGACGTCGCCAAACACGGATTCGACCGTCATGATGCTGTAAACAGAACCTGCATTCATCCGAAAAAATGACGTTTTGCCATTCGTGCACCCAGGTTCGTCTTTTAGCACACCATCGCAGGCGCTCCTGTCTGTGATGCAGCGTCATGGGTAACCGCAGCCGTGGTCTCCGAACTGATAGTCCATGCTGCTGCAAACGTCATCGAACTGTTCGTGCAGATGGTTGTTGTCTTGCAAACGTCCCCATCTGTTGACTTAGGGATCGAGACGACGCTGCACGATCTGTTACAGCCATGCGGATAAGATGCCTGTCATCAAGACTGCTAGTGATACGAGGCCGTTGGGGTCCAGAACGGCGTTCCGTATTACCCTCCTGAACCCACTGATTCCATATTCTGCTAACAGTCATTGGATGTCGACCAACGCGACCAGCAATGTCGCGGTACGATAAACCGCAATCGCGATAGGCTACATACAATCCGATCGTTATCAAAGTCGGAAACGTGATGGTACGCATTTCTCCTCCTTACACGAGGCATCACAACACGTTTCACTAGGCAACGCCGGTCAACTGCTGTTTGCGTATGAGAAATCGGTTGGAAACTTTTCTCATGTCTGCACGTTGTAGGTGTCGCCACCGGCGCCAACCTTGTGTGAATGCTCTAAAAAGCTAATCATTTGCATTTCACAGCATCTTCTTCCTGTCTGTTAGGTTTCGTGTCTGTAGCACGTCATCTTCATGATGTAGCAACTTTAATGGCCAATAATTTATAATCAGTGCATAATCGGAAAGATACCACGTGTAGAAGTATGGAAACAGAATTTCCCAGTAGATGGTGCTACCCGTCAATGTAGGGCATGTCACAGGTCTGCAGCACCATTTGCTCCTTGTAACCACTGACGACGAACGTCAACCCACAGTAACCCAAGTTCCATACATCGGAATGTTAAAACCTGTAAACATGTCGTGTTTTGTCCCTACGAACTACGATTTGTGGACAGCATCGGGTTTCTGTCATCATTTGAAGAAAACTGCTGCAGCATCGCATCGAACGCCTGTCAAAACTTTCGGCGCACATGTTCTTGGGAAAACACAGTTTTCGAGTGGTGATTTTGGCGTGAGGAAGGACGAGCTCGGGAAACAACCGAAAAAATTTGAAGATAGCGAATTGCAGGCCTTATTGGATGAAGATGATACTCAACAGGAACTCGCGGAACAATTGAATATGACGCATAAAGCGGTTTCTCGTATGTTAAAAGCTATGGCAAAGGTGCAGAAAGTGGGAAAATGGATCCCGCATGAACTGAATGAAAGACGGCAAACAACTCGAAAGACCACTTGTGAAATGCTGCTCGACAGATACAAAAGAATGTCGTTTCTCCATAGAATAGTGACAGGTGATGAAAAAGGATATATTTTGAGAATCCTAAGCGTTGTAAATCATAGATGAATCCAGGCAAACCATCGACATCCACTTCAAGACCAAATCGCTTTCGAAAGAGGACAATGCTCTGTATTTGGTGGGGTCGGAAGGCTGTCATCTATTATAAGCTGCTAAAACCTGGTGAAACTGTCAACTCTGATCGCTACCAACAGCAAAAGATCGATTTAAATCGAGCATTAGTGAAAACCGACCGGAATATGGAAAAAGTCAACACAAAGTAGTGTTGCTTCATGATAAAGCCCCACCATATACAGGAAAACGTGGCAGGGAAACGACCGAGGCGTCCAGTTGGGAAATACTAGGGCATGAGGCTTATTCTCCAGACTTGGTTCCTTCCGATTATCATCTATTTGCATCAGTGGGATAAGCTGTCGCTGATCAACGCTTCAGTTCGTATGAAAATGTACAAAAATGACTCACTGACTGGTTCGCTTCAAACGAAGAGCTGTTTCTTTGGCATGTCATTCATAGCCTACCGGAGAGGTTGGAAAAATGTGCAAATAGCAATGGAGATTATTTTGAATAAAATATTGTTTATCAGTTTCAAATAACAGACGTGTAATTATTGCAACCAGCTTCCGGTTTCGTTGCAAGCCAGTACTGACGAAAAGAAGCGAAAGCCGAAATGTTGAAGCAATGTATGGAACTGCTATATAAGCGAAATGAAGTAAATATTACAAAAAGAAAAGATCTAAGTCGAAACAAGGCCCCTGGAAGAAGTGGCTTCCCCTAACAATTACTGTCCGTTGGGAGAGCCAGCCATGACAAATTCTGGTGTGCAGTACACATGAAATGGCTAAATACCCTCAGACTTTCAGAACAAAATATTAATTCCTACTCAAAGGAGGCCGGTTCTGACACAAGCTGATATTACTGAACGATCAGTTTAACAAGTCATTGTAGGAAAATACTAACATGAATTCTTTAGAGGAAAATGGAACAACAGGTAGAAGCCAACTTAGCGGAAGATCAGTTTGGGATGAGAAGAAATGTAGGAACACACGACGAAATACTGACCCTACGACGTATATGAGAAGATAGCTTAAAGAAAGGCACAAACAAACTTATAGCATTAATGCATTTAGAAACAACTTTTTACAGCGTTCTCTGGAATTTTCACTTTTTGAAATTCTGGAGACAGCAGAGATAAAACATACAGAGAAATAGGATATTTACAACTTGTACAGAAACCATGGTGCACTAATAAGAGCCGAAGAACATTAAAGAGGACCTGTTGTTGAGAAGGTAGTCGCACAGGATTGTAGCCTACTTCGTATGTCATTCAACCTGTACATTGAGCAAGTAGGAAAGAGAACAAAGGAGGAATTTACAAAGGGGGATTAAAATTCAGGGAGACGAAATACAAATATGGATGTTCGCCGCTGTCACATTATAATTCTGTCAGAGACGGCAAAGAACTTGGAAGAGCAGTTTAACGGAATGGATACTGTATTAAAACAGGTTATAAGATCATCAACAAAAGTAAAATAAGGGTAGGAGAGTGTAGTCGAATTAAAGCAGATGATGCTGAAGAAATTAGACTCGGAAATGAGACACTAAAACAGTAGACGAGTTTTTCTATTTGGACACTAAAATAACAAGTGATGGCCGAAGTAGAGAGGACTGTAGTACTGAAAGCATTTCTGAAAAGAAGAAATCTGTTAATATACCAAATTAGTTTCTGTGTTAGGAAGTCTTTTTTGAAGAAATCTATATTGAATGTAGCCATATACGGAAACGAAACGTAGACGTGCTCCAAAAGAATACTGAAGATTAGATAGGTAGACCGAGCAACTAGTGAGGAGATATTGTATCAAACTAGGGCGGTTGACAGGACACATTCTGAAGCATGACGAAACCGTCAATTCAGTAATGGAGTGAAGTTCGGAGGGTAAAAATTATGGAGGAAGATAAGACATAAACACAGTAAACATGTTCAAATGAATGTAGGGTGCAGTAGTTATTCGTAGACGAAGAAGCTTGCTTAAGATAGGGTAACTTGGACAGCTGCAGCAAACAAGTCTTCGGACAGAAGATAACAGAACACACAACTATTACTGAAATGGAAAAAGACATAGACAACTTACATTTAGCAAGAAATAATTACCATGAAGCTCAAATTAGCACTTTCTGCCAAGGAGGAAAACTGTACAACAAATTGCTTACGGGTGTAAAGAGATTACTAAAATAAATGAATTTCAAATGGCAGCCAGAAAGTACTTGTTGAGCAATTTCTATAAAGGATTTTCTAGACGGCGCAGAGTAGAGGTTTGTTAAAAAGTGGAACACAAGTAAATAATAATAAAGCAGCTCTTGTCATTTCACAACACGCTTCCGCCTTAAGTTGTGGATTTTATTTTTTTCTTCTTTTTTATTTTAACCTTACACCAAGTCTCTGTCACAGATAATACTAACGTCTTATACTCTTTCTGAGTTCAATACCAACCTCATTATGTTGACTCAGTTTTTCAGGCTAGCAAATCGAAGTTGCGTTCAGTAAATGGAAATCAGAGATCGTCGTCATGGTCCTGGTTGGTTGGTTGATTCGGGGGAGGGGACCAAACAGTGAGGTTGTTGGTCCCACCTGATTAGGAAGGAAGTTGGTCGTGTCGTTCCACAGGAACCATCCCGGTATTTACCTGAAGCGATATAGGGAAATCACGGAAAACCTAAAGCAGGACAGCAGGACGCGGGTTTGAACTGTTGTCCTCCAGAATGCGAGTCCAATGTGTTAACCACTGCCCCACCTCGCTAGGTCATGGTCCTGATGTCCTCTGCTGCTCTGTTCTAGATTAAGGTGAAAGATAAAATGTGACACGCCCTGTTTCGTAAATAAAGCGTGCTCCTACAAGCCGACAACAGCATATTGGAAGGTTTAAGACTCTAAAGTGCAGTTGTATCTGAATAACATTGCAATGTACGCATATGTAACTAATGCTGTGAGTGTATATGCACAGTTGACTGATACTGAGTACAAACGCACATCTGACTAAGCGCGATTATTTAAGCTCATATGACTACTGGTGAATATACAAAGGCAACTGACTGATAATGAATGTACAAATGCAGCGGAATGATAAGGAATATACATCAGACTATAATCAATATTTAAAAGCAACGGAACAAATTTACTGTTATTTAAAAAAATATGCACACACAGATACCGTTTCTAACTGCATAATACCACCATACTATCTATTCCATTGTTCTGTATCTAACCAGTCTTGAAACCTTGTGGAAACCCTGTGGAATTCCTAATCAGCTGGCCCTTAATGTTTTCTTAATTGCAGTGCGTTTCATACTGGAACATAAAACTTAATGGAAGTGACGCTGTGCTATGCCTTGTAACTAGTAATCGTAGAACGGACTAAGTTTGTTTTGACCACGTGGTTCGCAAAACTTGGGCATTCTCTAGTGGGGCCAGCCGCGGTGGCCGTGCGGTTCTAGGCGCTTCAGTCCGGAACCGCGAGCCTGCTAAGGTCGCAGGTTCGAATCCTGCCTCGGGCATGGATGTGTGTGAGTCCTTAGGTTAGTGAGCTTTAAGTAGTTCTAAGTTCCATGGGACTGATGACCACAGATGTTAAGTCCCATAGTGCTCAGAGCCATTGGAATCATTTTTTTTTTCTCTAGTGGGAATCAGCTTGTACTAATTCTCTGGGCATAACAGCTAAATTTTCCCTCAAGAAGTCTGTTCTCATAAAAATAAATCGCAGTTGCGGACACAGATAGAATGTGAGGAACAAGTCCTAAAAAGGTCTTCGATACAGGCTCAAACACAAAATAAAAAAAGAAAAAAGGGGAGGCTAATACGACGCATAATTCGCAGGCATCAAAATTTACATATATTCGAATTATTTTAAATTAAATGCTCATCACATGTCGCCCAAGAGCAAAGGATTAGAGAAAAATGGAATCCCTAATAAAAACCTACAATGTCTATTTTTCACCTGTTTATGTATTAAAAAACCGAATTAGAAATAGAAATTACACGATGCATGCGTAAATAAAGCGACTCTTCAGTCACTGTCGCGTTCTACACTTTTCACACAGCCGGCCGGTGTGGCCTTGCGGCTCTAGGCGCTTCAGTCTGGAACCACGTGACAGCTACGGTCGCACGTTCGAATCCTGCCTCTGACATGGATGTGTGTAATGTCCTTAGGTTACTTAGGTTTAAGTAGTTCTAAGTTCTATGGGACTGATTACCACAAATGTTAAGTCCCATAGTGCTCAGAGCCATTTGAACCATTTGAACTTTTCACAAAGGCTTCGTTTTCCCTCAGTTAAAATAAAAATAAAAATCTCCGAAACTGACTCATAACTTCCGACACCATATGAGAGGGCATTCATAACTGGTAAAAGCCACATGATTTCTAGCCTCAATAATTCTACGTAATCAGACAAAGGACTCGGTGATCGCTAACCACCAAGAAACAGGCAAAATCTCGAATTTACCAAGATTTCCTTCTCCAAGAAGTTACGAGCACACCACACATATCAACGCAACAAATCCAAAACACTTACGAAATACACGACCAAGGAGCGACCACAGTAATAATGTTTGCGCTTACATAAAGCAACATGGCGAGAAACTCCCACCAACGTCTTGGCATGCTAATACAACATATTTAGAAATACATAAAACACTATAAGGCAAAGTAGTTATGAGATGAACGACCAAGGCAATATCAAAACCGACAAGAGGATAAGACCGCACAGTCTTTGAAGATATCACACACAGAATATTTTAATTATCAGTTTCATGAATTTATTATAGGATTGATTCCAGTAGTTAAAGTAAGAGGACACAAGCAACTACCAAAGTGATGTAAAGGTAATTCCCGCTCTCTCGCGCAACCAACATACACTGAAGGGCCAAAAAAACTAGTACAGGCATGCGTATTCAAATACAGAGATATGTAAACAGGCAGAATACGGCACTGCGGTCGGCAAAGCCTTTATAAGACAACAAGTGTCTGGTGCAGTTGTTAGGTGGACTAATGCTACTACAATAGCAGGTTATCAAGATTTAAGTGAGTTTGAACGCTGTGTTATAATCGGTGCACGAGCGATGGGGCCCAGCATCTCCGAGGTAGCGAGCGTGCCGTGAATATCAGGAATCTAGTAAAACAACAAATCTCCGACATCGCTGCGGCCGGAAGAAGATCCTGCAAGAACGGGGCCAACGACGACTGAAGAGGTGCTGGGCCATCAACAAGTGTCAGCGGGCGAACCATTCAACGAAACATCATCGATATGGGCTTCCGGAGCCGAAGGCCCACTCTTGTACCCTTGATGACTTCACGAAACAAAGATTATGCCTCATCTGAACCCGTCAACACCGACGTTGGACTGTTGATGACTGGAAACGTTGTCTGGTCGGACGAGTCTCGTTCCAAATTGTATCGAGCGGATGGACGTGTACGGATGTAGGGACAACCTCATGAATCTGTGGGCCCTGCATGTTGGCAGTGGACTGAACAGCTGATGGAGGCTCTGTAACGGTGTGGAGCTTGCGTAGTTGGATAATATGGGTTACCTGATACGTCTAGATACGACTCTGACAGGTGTCACATAAGTAAGAATATTGTCTGATCACCTGCAGTCATTCATGTCCGTTGTGCAATCCGACGGACTTGGGTACTTTCAGCCGGACAGTGCGACACCCCACACGTTCAGAACTGCTACAGTGTGGCTCAAGGAATACTCTTCTGAGTTGAAACACTTCCGCTGCCCACCAAACTCCCCAGACGCGAACATTTTTGAGCATATCTTGGATGCCTTGTAAGGTACTGTTCAGAACAGAGCCCCACCCACTCGTACTATTAAGGGTTTATGGGACAGCCATGCAGGATACATAGTATTAGTTCCGTCCAGCACTACTTCAGACATTAGTCGAGTCCATGCCATGTCGTGTTGCGGCACTCCTGCGTGGGTGCGGGAGCCCTACACGATATTAGACAGGTGTGCCAGTTTCTTTGGCCAGGTACTATGGCAGCGGTGGCGGGTAGATCTGTCACAGGCAGAGTCCAATACATATGCGTCTCCATGGGGGTCTGCATCAGATTGCATCGGTGGGTCTTTTTTCATCCGCTTCTAATAAGTGCTTTATCTGGTCCTAAGACACCGACCAGTGGTAATAGATTGAGCTCAGCTCGACTGTCATTCTGTTACTGAACGCACCTAATGTGGCATCTTTGACCAAGGCAGAGTACGTGCAGGAAATGAATGGCTGTTACGATACACAGAAAGCTCTCTTTCTCTCTCCCTGCTCGCGAGCGCCCAATATACACTATGTGAACAAAAGTATCCGGACACCCGCAAAACATATATTTTTCATATTAGGTGCATTGTGCTGCCACCTGCTGCCAGGTATTGCATATCAGCTACCTCAGTAGTCATTAGATATCGTGAGAGAGTAGAATGGGGCGCTCTGCGCAACTCACGGACTTTGGATGTGGTCAGGTGATTGGGAGTCACTTGTGTCATACGTCTGTACACGAGATTTCCACACTCCTAAGCATCATTAGATCCACTGTTTTAGATTTGATAATGAAGTGGAAACGTGAAGGGATACGTACAGCACAAAAACGTACAGGCCGACATCGTCTGTTGACTGACAGCGACCGCCGACAGTTGAAAAGGGTCGTCATGTTTAATAGACAGACCATCGCACAGGAACTCCAAACTGGATGAGGAGGCACTGCAAGTTCTATGAAATTTAGCCGGGAGGTGAGAAAACTTGGATTTCAAGGTCGAGCGCCTGCTCATAAGCCACGGATCACTCCGGTAAATGCCAACCGACGCCTCGTTTGGTGTAAGGAACATAAACATTTGACGATTGAACAGTGGAAAAATGTTGTATGGAGGGACGAATCACGGTACACAATACGGCGAGGGTGTGGGTATGGCGAATGCCCGGTGAACGTAAAATTTGGAGGCGGTGGTGTTATGGCATGGTCATGTTTTTCATGGAGGTGTCTTGCACCCCTTGTTGTTTTGCGTGACACTACCACAGCTCAGGCCTACCTTCTTCTTTCGCACTGTTGCAGAGCAATTCAGGAATGGTGACTGCATCTTTCAACACGATCGAGCACCTGTTCATAATACACGGCCGGTGGTGGAGTGGTTACACGACAGTAGGATCCCTGTAGTGGATTGGCCTGCACAGAGTCATGACCTGAATCCTACAGAACAACTTTGGGATGTTTTGGAACGCCAGCTTCGTGCCAGGGCTCACCGACCGACAGCGATACTCTCCTCGGAGCAGCACTCCGTGAAGAATGGGCTGCAATTCCTCAAGAAACCTTCCAGCACCTGCGAGAATGAAAACTGTCATCAAGGCTGAGGTTGGTCGAACACCATACTGAATTCCAGCATTACCGAGGAAGGGCGCCACGAACTCGTAAGTCGTTTTCAGCCAGACGTCCGGATACTTTTGATCACATAGTGTATATCCGATGTAAATGAAAAAAGATACCAGTATCGAAATATCGCATAAAAATAATTATTTGCTGTTACGTAGCCTCATATACGAGGGACCTTTCAATATAAATGGCATATAAACGCAGTTTCCGCATTTCAGAGTCCACTTAATAGTGTATTTCCTCTGTCGCCGGCTGGGTAAATCAATGTAAAATCAAGGGGGAAGACATCCAGCAGTTGATAACTGCTTTTTTAAAAGTCATCGAAGAGGACATTTTACGATATAACTGAACTGTTCCACGAAAATCGTAAACAGGATGGCTAGATGTAGATCTAAATCTCGTTTCTCTAGAGTGCTAACTCAAAGCCTCTGCCACTGTTCCATCGCACTCACCAATAGACGGTCATGTAGGCTGGATCGACATTTAAGGCAGTAGACTGCTACGATACAGAGCTGGAGTGGAAAAATCCGGAGTTGTTGGGTGGAGTGCTCGAAAGAAATAAACCGTTTATGATGGGTATATCTATAAAATCTTATCTACATACCATTTCAGGATATCGTCTCATTCTGTAGAACGCCTGCCGAGATGAAATGACCGATTTTTTGACGCTGTGCTGACCGCATTTGTAAGAAATGTAATTAGTTAATGTTTGTATGGCAATTCTGGATGTGTGGCCTTCTTCATGCTTCATATACTTTACAAATGATATATTTGACTAGCAAACACTTTTAAGCTGCGTATAAAATATTTCGTCTTCAGTTGGTGTTTGGGAACTGGCCCATAACCAGGAAGTTTACAACGGTGTTAAGCACAGCTAGTAGGCAATGAGTACTGTTTAATACTTTCAAATTCACGTTTGTCAAAAAGAACTTGAAAAATGACCATATGAATGATAATGACTACTTATACGGCACCTCCCGTAGATAACAGCGCCACCTCCTTTTGGCCGCGTGGTTCAAGGCGCTCTGTCACGGATTGCGCGGCCTCCTCCCACCGGAGGTTCGAGTTCTCCTTCAGACATGGGTGTGTGTGTTGTCCTTAGCATAAGTTAGTTTAAGTAGTGCGTAAGTCTATGGACCGATGACCTCAGCAGTTTGGTCCATTAGGAATTCACACACTTCTATCGCTTGCGCCTTTGTCCCGCATTTTGCGCAGGGTTGGCGTGTTTAAATCGGATTTGGCATGTTAACGTGAAGGGGTGGTCAGATGCCCTTCCTGCCGCCACCCCAGAACCCTCCCCCCCCTCCGTGGGGACGGAATCAGAGTATCCCATCTGTCTGCATCCAGTGTAAATCATGGGAAAGTGCGGATGTGTTTCAAATGGCTGTGAGCCGTGGAAGTGACGCGGGACGTGGGGACAAGCCCGGTATTCACCTAGGGGGATGTGGAAAACCGCCTAAAAACCACATCCAGGCTGGCCGGCACACCGGCTCTCGTCGTTAATCCGCCGGGCGGATTCGATCCGGGGCCGGCGCGCCTACCCGAGTCCAGGAAGCAGCGCGTTAGCGCTCTCGGCTAACCTGGCGGATATTAGGAATTTACATACATTTGAACATTCTTTGAGCTAACAGCGAAAACTGAAGCTCGCAAAATACACTATCTGATCAAAGGTGTACGGATACTTCTATGCAGTGCAGAAGTGATCACTGGATGTCACGAGAGGCGGAGTTGCCAGTAAAAAGAAGGTGAGGAGTCACCAAAGAAGCAGCGACAGCAGAATGACAGGGCGAAGGGAGCTCAGTGACTTGTAGTCATCGGAACTGTCTTGGGTAATAAATCCGTCCGGGACATCTGAGCTCTACGAAAGCTGGCCAAGTCCGCTGTTGATGATGTGACAGAGAGGTGGAAACGTGAAGCAACTACCTCAGCTGAAGCAAAACCAGGCAGACCTCATGAACTGACGGACAGGGGCTGTCGAGCACTGTGGAGGCTGGTTATGGAAAACCGCGTCGTATCAGCGGAAGGAATCACTCGTGTGTTCCGAAGTGCTGCCCGCAGTCCAGCTAGCACAGTGACTGAGCGTAGGGAGTAGAAAATAATGGAGTACCACGGCAGAGCAGCTCCTCATATGCCACAGGTTTCTGTAGTGAGTGGTAAGTGGCGCTCGAGGTGGTGTAAAGAGGGACTCCAGTGGACAGGGGATGTCTGGAAACGAGTTATTTGCAGTGGTGTATCTCGCTGTATCCTGAGACAATCCTGTGGAAGGATTTGGATTTGGCGAATGTCTGGAGAACGTTATCTACCATCTTGTATGCCAGTAATGTTCCTCTCAGAGTAAAAAATAACTCCATATTTAGCAATTATATACAATCACTCGCTCACAGGAAGATCCGTACCTAAAGACTGGAAAATTGCTCAAGTCACACCAATACCAAAAAAGGGAAGTAGGAGTAATTCGCTGAATTACAGGCCTATATCACTGACGTCGATTTGCAGTAGGGTTTTGGAACATATACTGTATTCGAACATTATGAAGTACCTCGAAGAAAACGATTTCTTGACACATAGTCAGCAGGTATACAGAAAATATCGTTCTTGTGAAACACAACTTGCTCTTTGTACTCATGAAGTAATAAATGCTATCGACAGGGGCTGTCAAATTGATTCGATATTTTTAGATTTCCAGAAGGCTTTCGACGCCGTTCCTCACAAGCGTCTTCTAAGCAAACTGCGTGCCTACGGAGTATCGCCTCAGTTGTGCAACTGGATTCGTGATTTCCTGTCAGAAAAGCACAGTTCGTAGTAATAGACGGAAAGTTATCGAGTAAAACAGAAGTAATATCCCCGTTCTATTGTTCCTGATCTATATTAACGACATAGGAGACAATCTGTGTAGCGGTCTTGGATTGTTAGCAGATGTTGCTGTCATTTACCGTCTTGTAAAGTCATCAGATGATCAAAACGACTTTCAAAATGATTTAGATAACATATCTGTATGGTGCGAAAAATGGCAATTGACCCTGAATTAGGAAAAGTGTGAAGTTATTCACATGAGTACTAAAAGAAATCAGCTTAACTTCGATTTCGCGTTAAGTCACACAAATCTGAAGGCTGTAAATTAAACTAAATACTTAGGGATTACAATAATAAATAACCTAAATTGGAACGATCATATAGATAGTATTGTGGGTCAGAACACATAGAAGGTGCAACAGGTCTACTAAAGAGACTTCTTACACCACGCTTGTCCGCCCTGTTCTGGAGTACTGCTGTGCGGTGTGGGATCCGCACCAGGTGGGCCTGACGGATGACATCTAAAAAGTACAAAGAAGGGCAGCTCCTTTTTTATTATCACGAAATATCCGACGTAGTGTCACAGACATGATACGTGAATTGAAGTGGCAATCATTAAAACAAAGGTGATTTTCGTTGCGACGATATCTTCTCATGAAATTTCAATCAGAAGTTTTCTCCTCCGATTGCGAAAAAATTCTGTTGGCACCCACCTACATATGGAGAAATGATCATCACGAAAGAATAAGAGAAATCAGGGCTCCAACAGAAAAATTTAAGTGCTCGTTTTTCCCACGTGCCGTTCGAGAGTGAAACTGTAGAGATACAGCTTGTAGGTGATTCATTGAACCCTCTGCCAGGCACTTAATTGTGAATAGCAGAGTGATCACGTAGATGTAGATGTTGTGCAGCGCCAACAGTGAGGCACGGAGTAGATAGTGTTACTTACAGCATTAGGGTATTTTTCGTGTTTGGGGCCCGCTCCCCTTACTACGCCTGAGAAAGTGCTAAATGCGGGAGGATACGAACACATTTTACATAACTGTGTGTAGAGAAGAAATGATGACTGTTTACATTAGTAAGAAAGTGCATTGTGACATAAAGTAGCATAGTCTGTGGACGGTAGCAGTCCTGAAATGGGCAGACCTGCCCGTAACAGAAGACCTTTCGAAGGAGTGAGAACGTCGACTTCATTCCAGGCCTAAGCGTCCAGCAACACTACGTTCTCTCGTTTCGGCTCATGTGACACAACGGGCTGCCATTCCTCAATAGACGTTCGGACACCTCACCGAATGTGTCCCCACCAGAGTTCAGAGTCGTCACAAAGGCGAAGGGTGTACACAACCCACATTGAAGTCCACTAATAGGTGTCCAGATACTTTAGACAAGATAGTTTATACAATAACAGAAACAAAATGTTCCATCAAATATGGGTCGCGAATGTTTGTTTACAAGCCGCCACCTGTTTCTTTATAAAATATTGTCCAAGTTAGTACACATGTACTTGAAATGTGAACTTTTGATCAAGTTGCCATCTAACTGCCTACCGTGACAAAAAATACCATCATCACCCTCTCATGTGGATGCACTACAACACTCGTCAATGCAGCGACTTTCGACTTGTTTCAAACACTCCCGATTAACGCGTAAGTATTAACAATAATGCAGTTCGCTGCTTCATTTCTTCACCATATCAACGTCAGTGCTCTTCAATTGACTTCTGCAGTGACCACGGAGAGAAAAATCCTGAGGATTGGTTTGTTAGACAGTGCACATCAGCAGCAAAATGTAGCGGTGTCCCTTTGCGCGTTTAACATATTCCCTAACACATGGGGCATGGATGAAACTTGAGCCCAGTTGTCTGCGGACATATTCTAAAAGTTTACGTTTGAAATATGTTCATACGTTAAGTTAGTGGCAGATCTTAAGAAGACGTTCGGACCCATTTACGCTAGAACGCTTTTTCTTCTGTTATCGCACACTTCCACTCGTATCAGTTTTCTATGTTAATTATGAGTCACTCTGTAGGTATAAATTCCTCCTTCTGTTACAAAATTTCTTTAGGTTAAATCACGCGTAGTTTCATCTTCGACGCCGTGGGACACGGCATCGTGTTGAGAGGTACAAGAAAATGCGTAAACGTAGCGGATGATTCTAAAAGAAGGAACTGATTTATTACTGCAGACAAACCACAAAAGAAACACATTGCGCTCGTCATTAGATAGAAGAAGGGTCAAAGTTTTCACACAGATGCGCTATTGTTTGTTTGAAGCAATATGGGGACTATACCATAAGAAAAATCAGTTTGTATGTCGGAATTTGCTCATTGTCAGTCTATTTGGAATTTGGGCAATGTCAGCCCATTGTTCAAGTGCAACGTCCATTCCACCGTCGATTCAACGAGAAGCTCCCTCTTCACAAGCAGATTTATGACTGACGTACAAAATTATTGGAAGTTGGTAGCATACACAAAGGGGAGAGCACTGGTCGGCCACGTACGTTATATGGAAATGACGAGCGTATACGTGATGCGTTCATATGGAGCCCTCGAAGTCACAAGACGGGCATGCAAGGAGCTTCAACTTTCTAAAATAGCCGTGTGCATATGAAGCCTTACAAGGTGCAGATACTGCAGCAATTGCGTCCCGGCGACCAAAACAGAAGCTACGAATTTTGCATTTCAGTTTTCCAGGATACAGCAGGCGTGACATTTTCCGAACGATTTATCTTTTCGGACGTTTCATCTGTCGGGTAAAGTAAACTGCCATAATTTACGAATTTGGGAGTCACAAAATCTTAACGTCGTCGTAAAAGATGAAAGAGTCGATACTGAATGTATCTTGTGCTGTTTCTGTTCACAAACCTTATGCACCACTCTTTTTTGCTGAAGAAATTGTGATACGCATGTCATAAAAGGACACGCTACGAAATTGGTTGTCTCATCAACTTTACAAAGATTCTAATGATTTAATTTTATGCATGACGATCTCATGCCTCACTTTCACCTTATCTTAACACCAAAATTCCACAAAATTTGAGTGGAACAGGCGAATAACAAAATATTGTTCATTGCTTTTGACCTCCCAGGTCACCAGACCTCACACCTTGAGATTTTTTTGTACGGGGATTCATAAAAGTCAGAGATTTGTCCCGCCTATGGCAGCTACTGTTCAAGAGATGAAAAATCGAGTTGTTAAAGCTGTCTATTCAGTGCCACGTTCAATGTGTGCCTGTCTTTCATAATTCGTCCGTAATAAACAACTGAAATCAGTTGCTTCTTTTTGAAGCACACTGTATTTTCGAGTCGACAGTACTTCGTGGTGAACCTGCAACGCAAAAAAGAATGTCAGTATACATGACTTTAGACCATGATATCCTGTGACTAAAGGCAATTTTTGTAGCCTATAGTTCAGGTTTTTGAATTGTTTGGCGATTTCCTAGTGGGAACTGCGTCGGTTTGTTAAATAGTCTAGCCAAAAAATGTTAAGTAACTTGTATCTGTTGGCGAGCGGTTCTAGGCCCTACAGTCTGGAACAGCGCGACCACTACGGTCGCAGGTTAGAATCCTGCCTTGGGCATGGATGTGTGTGATGTCCTTAGGTTAGTTAGATTTAAGTAGTTCTAAGTTCTAGGGGACTGATGAACTCAGATGTTAAGTCCCATAGTGCTCAGAGCCGTTAGAACCATTTTTTTGTAACTGTTTTATCTAAATCTGTATTTGATGTATGGAAGCAGGTGAAGACATGGTTCTTTCCTTAGGTAAGCCATCAATGTCATTGCGAAACGAAGCAAAGAAGAATGTGATACACTGTGCGACATGAATGCCACCAGAAATGTACATTCAGCCATCTTGTAGCATCTCATGTTAGGCCACAAAAGTTCGTTTGCACAGTGACGTATTCGAATTCAGCGACGGCGGCTTTACGAATCCTGCCCCGCAGCTGTCCGGGTTGAACACCTGTCTCTCGTCTGGCTGGCAGCGCTACAAAGAAAACATTGCCGACGGGCTCCGCCAGTGTCGGTCGGGCAGCGGCCGCCAGACGCTCAGCACCACCACCACTACCACCCCAGCTATTTTCGACAATCAGACACACCGAGTGGCAATGACCTGTCGCAGCCATTTTGTGCTTACTTCAAGACCGAAGGGTTTGGGATTGCTAGTTGGCACTTGTTTGCAGGCGGGTTGCGGGCATTTCTCTCACCAGTAGGAGGAATCCTAAGTTCAAATGGTTCAAACTGCTCCAAGCACTACGGGACGTAACATCTCAGGTCATCAGTTCCCTAGACTTAGAAGTACTTCAACCTAACTAACCTAAGGACATCTCACACATCCATGCTCGAGGCAGGGTTCGAACCTACGGCCGTAGCAGCATCGCGGTACCGGACTGAAGAGCCTAGAACCGCAAATCCTAAGTGAAGACCAGATGGGTGACAAACGTAACGTCATTCACATTCTGTTATCAACCACCATCATTTTATCATTCGAACCATCATTACACATTTCACTTCGACACATTCACCGAATTTCACGGTAGTAACCGAAGAAAGACAAAAATATTAAAGAGTAGTAAAATAATGTTAGCGAGAAAACCTCAAAAATGGAAACCATGTAATAGAACTGAAGGTACTTTACCACCTCAGAATCAAAATAACATACGACATACACGGCAATATCCCCTCATATCGTGATGGACGTCCTTTATTTGGGCGTAGTGCAGCAACTCAAAGTAGCGTGGACTCAACAATTCATTGGAAGTCCCCTGCAGAAATACTGGCCCACGCTCCCTCTATAGCCGTCCATAACAGCGGAAGTGTTGCCGGTGAAGTACTTTGTGCACCAACTGACCTCTCGATTATGTCCCATAAATGATGGGATTCTTGTCGGGCGATTGGGGTGCCCAAATGATTCGCTCGAATTGTCCAGAATGTTCTTCAAACCAATCGTGAATAGTTGTGGCCCAGTGACATGGCACATTGTCAACCCTCGAAATTCCATCGTTTTTTTTCCCATAAGCGGCTGCAAATGGTCTCCAAGTAGCCAAACATAACCATTTCCAGTCAGTGATCCGTTCAGTTGGACCAGAGGACCCAGTCTGTTCCATGTAAACATAGCCACCACCAGTTTGCACAGCGCCTTCTTGACGACGTGGGTCCATGGCTTCGTCGTGCCAGGGCTAACTCGCTTCCTCTATAGCCACCCATAATTTCGAATGTGTTGCCAGCGAAGGATTTTGTGCACGAGCTGACTCTCTATTATGTCCCACAAATGCTTCATGGGATTCATGTCGGGCGAACTGGGTGGCTGGATAGTTCGCTTGACTTGTGCAGAATATTGTTCACAACAATCACGTACAGTTATGCCCCCTGACATGGTGTGTTATCAACCACAAAAATTGCATCGTTGTTTGGGAACAGGAAGTCCATGTGAATGGTTATGGTTAGGTGGTTTCGTGGTTTCTTATTCTATGACTGAACACAACTGTGTGAGCTATAATGACATTGTTTAATATTGCAATATTGTCACGGAAATACACGCATTTACAGTGTCTACAATGTGACAATGTTACAACAGTTGTCACACGAACGCATCTCGTCCTCAGAAAGTGAAATAATCGTAAACATAACACTGATAAATTTTAACTAGAAGATCCAAAATTTTTCTTACGACTATGTCACGATGTTGGCCAGTACTACGATAAATCATACAATTCTGGTTCAAAGTTTGGTACTATTTAGGAAGACAATCAAGTCTACAGAGGATGGTTAGTTTTGTGACAGTTGAGCAAAAGATTACCCAGGGTCACTCGAGTTTACAGTGTCTCAAGCTGGTGAACCAACAAATTTATGTCTCTGCACGTGGTATTTACCTTAGCTGTGATGAGCTGTCGTCTGCATGGCTTCTCTCGCCCTTTGAAACTCCTATAAAATCTAATTAAGCCTTTGCTGATTTTATCTTCAGCAGAAATTCTCGTAATGCTAGAAAACATGCACTCATCCCTAGTCTTGAAATATGGCGATATGCAAGCCCATGGCTGGACCAGCGTGCATATTAAAATTCCCTCTCAGTCCTCGCAAGGGCAATTAACTAACTGGCTGGTTCGTTTCTCCACAGTGGGAGCTTAATGATGCTACGGCTAATATCTAGCTGAATATCAGCCGCAGTGAACGCAGGGTTCACTCAAATTTTTCCTCAGCAGCCGTACAGAACGTTATGTGCCCCATTCTGCACTTGACGCCAGTTCAGAGAATAGTCCCCAAGAACTTTGCTCTCATCTTCCTTGTAGCCAAACTCTCTCCCCACCTGGGTTCTTTCATTCTCCATGTCACGGCTTTTTTCGACTAATAGGAACGTTCCTCTTATTTTGTGCAAACTCTCTCTACAATCGCTAGGGCCATACCATTGAACTTCTTCGAAATCTCGGCACTTTACTCTTTCCTAGTTCGTTTCCACCAATCGGGCGTTTCGTGTCCGCTCAGATGCGTACCATTCGCTGTTCACTTGATCAACTGCGTCACTAGTTTTGTTTGTATCCATTTGGAATTCCGAAACGCAGTTCTCTAAAGCTTCTTTCTGTCCTACTTCTGATGGCCCATTAGTCACTCTGCAGTACGTGTCATCTGTCCGGTCACTGGCCCACTGCGGGATGCGCCCCCTTTACAGCTTTCTGTAGTGCCTCTAGGGGTGCGGCCTCTGCGTCTGCCCGCGCTGCCTTCCACACAAATCATTTCCTCTCGAAGCTTGTTTCACATTCTGCTCATTGACATGCATTATACAGGAGTGGTGTGTTAATACCGTCATTTGAGAGTCATTCATTTTGCATTACATACTTATAGGAGAATCTGCTCATTGCCGCTGAAGTAAGTTAGGTGTCATGTTCACAATGTATAAAACTCTTATGTAAGGTGCGAACTTGACCTTCATTTATTCTGCCACCTTACATATCCTCCTCCTTCCATGTTCAATTTTGCGCTGGACAATCAATGGTTGAGAAACTCATTGGAGTCAGTGCAAAACTGTTTGCAGCTGCTGACTGTAGCAATTGGCCTATTTAGTGACCAACTTCCTATTTTAATATTTTGTATACCTTAGACAGTGGTTTGATCTAGTCTCCTTATCGTTCTATTTCACATTGTACTTGATTTCATGTCTACAGATTTGAGCTCTTGAATTATGTACTTTTTTCTTTCAAAATTTAATATTCTTTCTAATTTTCTGTTTATTATATAGTTCTATTTAACTCATCTAAGCTCATTTACTTTCAATATAGTTGCTTACATTTTACTTCCAATTTAAATTCAAACAATCTTTAAATTTGTATCATCCTTAAAAATTTTAACTTTGAGACTGATCTGTTTTCTGATTACCTAATTTATGTTAAATGATGATAGATATGTATTGAAGTTGAGGAAACCGTCTCTTAACATTATCCTCCCCTTTTTCAGTATCTCCAGTTTTCATATCAATCATAATCTAAGAGAGTATCATTTCTTATAATAAAGCTTTATGATTCCCATGACTTTACACGCATAATCCTATTCATGAACATGTTTATATTCCCCAAACTCTTAAATCTATGCATTATAACTTTACAAAAATTTTCAAATTTGACTTTTAAAAACATATTAAATTTCTAATCCTGTTAATTACTTTACAAAACTTAAAAAGACATCATGGAATACCTAAACCTATTTATATTTACTTATACTCTCTTTTTGAAACCTATCACGTACTAGAATCTTAACCTCTCCAAATATGTTAACTTTAGGTTTTCTTAATAAAAACATGTTGAAAGATATGAAATACAAAGAAATGTTATCGTTGTGTCAAGATAACAATTATTAAACGCATCGCCAATAAGGATCCGTTGCTAACACATAAAAGTCTTCAAATGCAAATATTTTTAAGCACAATCGCAAAAATTTATCCTTTTTTTCGTTTGTTCGGATACTAGCCTGTCACAGACAGTTCTTTCTCCTACATCTTTAACATGGTTCATTGAAATCGTCACTTCGTTTTTCGTGTGTTCCCACATGCCTCCGTCGAACATGGGATGACGATCGGCCGTGTGCCTCGCCGCGCCTCCGCTGAGCATGGAATGGCGGTCGGCACAGAGAAAGGTTGCTGAAATTCTGAGCGTGTTGTGAATGTGTGGTTGCCTTTGTTCCATCTGGCATGTGTCTATGGAGACGTTGTATTGGAGGTCTATTCTTGAGAGCATGAACGTGTCTTCTTCACTTGACGAATCTTTATTTCGGTTCATCAATGGTCTATTCGTGTCCAGGTTTTCATTTGATTAGTCATCTCCTACCTCTCGGTATGATATTTGAAGGTGTTGTCATTTGCCATAAGGACTATCGGATATTCGTACTGCCAGAACAGTTAAATGCAATAATGGTCTTGTATGGGAAGCGATTCGAAAAAGTTTCTTGATCTCTTCTGGTCCATTTTCTTCTTTCTTCCAAATCTTCTGCGTTGCATCTTCTGTTTTTGGTGCATCTAGCTGTCTTTTCACTTGTGTCTTCGTTGTTCTCTGGGCCGCGAACTGGGATTGAAGACCTGCTGAGCCTCGTTTTCGTTTGATCCGTTGCTATGGCGTCTTCTTTGAAACTGTTGTGTATTCTTTTAATGTTTTCTCTTGTTTATCTAGATAGATTGGACAGCCTTCCATCGTATTCCTGCTTCGTCCCATAAGTATTCAGGGGTTGTTTCTCAGATGCTGCATCCCATATGGTCTGATAACCGTTTGAGCAATTCCGCACGTTGAGTTACAGAAAGGCGTCTCTTCTTCTTCCTGTGGTGAATTTAAACACCCGCTCTTCCTCGCTGTACTATGTCCGCTTCCTTTCCGGTTCGATGGACATCCTTCATATCTCCATGTGCTGGTTTGAACAGTTTGCTACAGAAGTGTCAAGTATCTAACACTTTCGCAAAACTGTTGGTATGACGCTTGTATGTGGCTTTCATATGAATAAAGCTTACTTCAGGGCACATGTTGATTGTATCCAGGATGCTTTGTAGCTCTCCAACGTTTTCCCCCCAGAGGTGCTATCCTCTTGGACCCTTGCTTCCACCAAGGCCTCTTCTTTCGTCATCCCGTAAGGTGACGTACCAGGTACTCACACTCAGTGTCCCTTCCTCTCACGCCTAACCGCTCTCCTCAGTCCTGCCGTCGGTCTGGCCGCAGTGATGGTGCACCTCGTCTCCTGACTTCATATCTAATACAATGTTTGTCCCTGCTTTGCGTATCTTACTCCTCTTACGTCCTCACATATTCTCTATTTTACATGATATAATTATCTATTTTATTCTGACCCTTACTCCCTTAAACTACGTTACAACTTTGAATACATAAAAATTTTCTTACTAAATTTTACACAAGTTATTATTTTCTATAAAAAATGCTTTTCTTATCACTGGCTTTATTATTCATCTTTCCTCCTAATAGTATTTGCTTTTCTTAATCTACTGTTCATGATTACCACAAGAGAGAAACTGATGGTAATGACGGTTAGTAAGTTAGTGAATTCCTGCCATCATTTTATTATTCTAACTACATATTTCATATTATATTTGGAAACTTCGCACCTTGACTCTGACTCCCGTGTCTTTTTCTCTACAATCTCTTCTTTTTAGCAGTAGCTGTAACAGAACTTCAAAATACAATAAATCTCTTCTCTTTTCTTTTTTCTTTCCAAAAATTTTCTCTATTGTCCTGTTGTATTGTTTTAAAGTTAAAAAAAATTCTTTCTCTGTTGTACTTATCCCTTTCTCCTTTTTTCTCGATAGCAAACTTTTATGTTCCTTCCTTTCCCCAATTTCCTTTCCTTATTGAAATCTTTTCTGGGTCAGTGTTACTTCCCACTGCTCCTTCCACAAAATAACGTGTTACTTGTTAGCTTAATAATTCAATTCTCTTTCCTAATTTTTACCTCCTAACAACTTCTTATATTTATTTCCCTCATTTTTTCCCTCATATCTTTATTTCAATATCAGTTTTTGGTACCGTCCACAAATCATCCATGCTTCACATATCCCCCCCCCCCCTCCTCAATTGTTTGTTCACCATCATCGACGGCACAAATTAAAAATGACTGTCTCCTTCTTACCTAATCATTTATATCCTTTCTACTTATTTACCTCCTTTCGCCAACAAAAATCAACTTCATCCTCCTTTACACTACCTCTTTAAGAGAGAATCTACTACTATTTCGTCAAACTATCCACATACCGATTTGTATCGTCCTTCTTGCCTTCTACACTTTCCCCAGAACACATTTCGTTTGCAGAAGATTTACTTTAGTTGTTATTTTCCTGTCTTTTCTTCATAATATCCTACTACCTTCCTACGCAATTTGTTTTATTTAGCTAACTGAGAAGAGTACAAGTTAAAAGTTTTATCTGCGTGCATTTTGTTATCTTTATTTAATTTCTGGACATTTAATACAACTAAATTCTCGTGTGGAGTTACTCTTTTTTCTTCTGTCTAGCCTTCATATAATTTTAAATGACTCACATGGTGCAAACCTATGGTACATTATCCTCTTGGCATACTATTTCTCTATCCATTTTGTATAACTGAGCTACATCTTTTACAATCTGGTCCTCATCAGTTTTTGTATTACTGTCTATATTCACCGTTAATAATTCCTGTTCCTCATCATCGGTCGACTCCTAGTCAATTGAATTCAAGTGCGCTGGTTTTGTATTCGATCTCTCTCTAAACCTGCTTCAGAAACTTGCTTATCAAAACTAAGTCTATTTACATGTTTAATTATACAATTAACTTCATTTTGTGATTGAATCACTTGTGACTGGTCTTCGTACCGTTCATCTCGGCAATTCTGTCTTTTACCTGGATTTGGTGCCCTCAACTCGATTTCCCGTACCGGTTCATTTCGATTAATCTTGATTTTCCCAACTTTTCTGCGTTCTGGCATTCCATTTCCACCTGAGTAACCTGTATTTTGTTATTGAAAACCTCTAAACCATCCTGCCTCGTTTGCACGGTGATTGTATCTCGGATCAGAATTGCTATCGTAGTTTCTAGGACCAAATCCACTATTGTAGTTCCTCGGCCCGCCAAAACCATAATTATTATTAGACCTCTGTGAGTTTCCAAAACCGTAGTTATTATTGATATCCCCTGGGCGATTACCATTCTTTCCAAAACGATTATCTCTTCCTACGTTATTATTGCCATTGTAACTATCATTAAAACCTATTCGGTTGTTATTATTCCCTCTATCATTCTTTTCTCTCACTTTACGTTGTTTCTTCACGTCTCTTCACTGAAGATGAATTCAAGTTCTCTTAATATCCCTTTAAATGCATATATATTATCTCCTGCTCTACCAAACACTGTGGCTACAAATAAAGTCAAGTTTATGTGTAAGTGACCAATGATCTGGTAAACCGATGTGGAATTGACATATAAACGTGCGTGGGTGTAAGCCGTTCCCGCTTTCTTTGTAATGTTTGAATTTTCTGTCAAAAAGTGATCATTATCAAATTTTTCTATTACACCATGCAGCGTTTGTGTTTTCTCAACATTATCCGTTCCCTTCAACTGTGTCATGTTTTCTCCTGTTCGTTCTACCATATTTGGGTCCTGAGACGACAGATTTGAGTACCATTTCGCACCGTATCTACGCAGTGGTGTTCAGTTATCTAAATCGTACCGTTCCTCGTGTATCGGAGTGAAACATTCGGTTACCTTACCGTTACTGGATCAGTGTTTTATCTTCCTATTTGATTCATATTGACTTGCGGTCTATAAACTGTTGTACTATCATTTGGAAACTGAGAAATTGGTACATGTGTCGTCGCACATTGCTCTGTTCTCGCGTCACTCGCGTATTTTCAGAGGGTCTGCTGCCGCTTCATTGGTATGCGCATGTTTACCGTTTCTCACTCCATTGTCTGTTGTGACCGCACATTACCTGCTTCGCTCACCTGTGTTAACTGTTCTCTTCCCATTTGCTTCTGTCTGCTTTCGGTAATCATTGGTGCAACCTCTTGTGGATGTACGGCTGGAATCTCATGCATCGGAATGTTGAATTCCCTATCCATTTTCGAAATGAAATGTCCATGCGTCTAGCTCCAGCTATCATTCCGCATTCAAAGTCTGTTAATTACCGTCGTGCGGCCATAATGACGTCGGAAACGTTTTCACATGAATTACCTGAGTACAACTGACAATTCCACCAATGCATTGGCCTTCTATACCTCGTGAACGTGATATCATCTGTCCATGTGCATGTTGTTGTTGTGGTCTTCAGTCCTGAGACTGGTTTCATGCAGCTCTCCATGCCACTCTATCCTATGCAAGCTTCTTCTTCTCCCAGTACCTACTGCAACCTACATCCTTCTTAGTGTATTCATCTCTTGGTCTCCCTCTACGATTTTTACCCTCCACGCTGCCCTCCAGTACTAAATTGGTGATCTCTTGATGCCTCAGAACATGTCCAAATGTCCTACCAACCGATCCCTTCTTCTCGTCAAGTTGTGCCACAAACTTCTCTTCTCCCCAATCCTATTCAATACCTCCTCGTTAGTTATGTGATCTACCCATCTAATTTTCAGCACTCTTCTGTAGCACCACATTTCGAAAGCTTCTATTCTCTTCTTGTCCGAACTATTTATTGTCCATATTTCACTTCCGTACATGGCTACACTCCATACAAATACTTTCAGAAATGGCTTCCTGACACTTAAATCTATACTCGATGTTAACAAATTTCTCTTCTTCAGAAATGCTTTCCTTGCCATTGCCAGTCTAAATTTGTATCCTCTCTACTTCGACCAACATCAGTTATTTTGCTCCCCAAACAGCAAAACTCCTTTACTACTTTATGTGTCTCATTTCCTAACTTAATTCCCTCAGCATCACCCGACTTAATTTGACTACATTCCATTATCCTCTTTTTGCTTTTGTTGATGTTCATCTTATACCCTCCTTTCAAGACACTGTCTATTCCTTTCAACTGCTCTTCCAAGTCCTTTGCTGTCTCTGACAGAATTACAATGTCATCGGCGAACCTCAGAGTTATTATTTCTTCTCCCTGGATTTTAATACCTACTCCGAATTTTGTAAATAGCCTTTCACTCCCTGTATTTTATCCCTGCCAACTTAAGAACTTGCAAGAGAGTATTCCAGTCAACATTGTCAAAAGCTTTCTCTAAGTCTACAAATGCTAGAAACGTAGGTTTGCCTTTCCTTAATCTTTCTTCTAAGATAAGTCGTAAGGTCAGTATTGCCTCACGTGTACCAGTATTTCTACGGAATCCAAACTGATCTTCCCCGAGGTCGGCTTCTACTAGCTTTTCCATTCGTCTGTAAAGAATTCGTGTTAGTATTTTGCAGCTGTGGCTTATTAGACTGATTGTTCGGTAATTTTCACATTTGTCAACACCTGATTTCTTTGGGATTGGAATTATTATGTTCTTCTTAAAGTCTGCATGTGCATATCGGTATCCAATGACTTATGTCACTCGTTGTAAGAAGCAAACTGATAGGTAAAGAGTGTATCCCTACGCAAAAGAAATCCGCTACTGTCAGACATAGAGTTTCATCAGATGAAGAAATTTCCGAGAAAGTACATGTAGAGAGGGCGCTGTATTGCAGCGAATAACGGAATGTGAGAAGTGTTTGAAATTGGATGTTTGAGAAGAACTCTGAAAATGAAATGGAATCACAAGAGAAAGTGTGAAAAACAGTGTCCAGAAGAATGAACTGAGTGATAGGACATGTATGAAGAGATCTGGTGCATTGTGTTACAGGAAGTTGTGGTAGGTAAACACTAAAGAGTGGGATAGAGACTGGAATATATCGAAAAAATAATTGACAACGTCGGAAGGAGATATTGGCAGAGAACAGGATAGCAAATCTTGGTCGGTCCTATTAAACCGGTTTTAAGGCTGGTGAACAAAAAACAAAAAAACAAAACAAAAATATATGAGGGGAATATCTCCTCTACAGAAACAAAACGGTTAATCATGGATGTGGTTACTTCTGTCTATGTTAAGTGCTTGGCATAAATATGGTATGCAACTTAAGCCAGTCCAACAGTTGCCGTGGCATTGAATAGGTGTAAAACAGCCGTGCAGAGGATGAAGGAATCCTTGGTAGCCAAACACTTCCTAGACATGCTGTGTAGCATTTAGATTTTGGGACACCACTGACAGTCCATGTGGTTTCTTTAATGTTTGAGGCATTCTGCATCCACGTAGATAATACATGTATCAACTGCACCTCAGAAGACACGCACATACAGTATTACTCCGATCAACACTATAAGGAATTAAAGAGCCCTTCTAATATACCACTACCGTTGAATGTTTATCTTCCCAACACGATCACTGCCCTTGCTGCCGCTACCTTCCAGGTGAACGTCAACGAGAATCATCCTGCAGTGTACACATTTATTCATGGTACAGTCTTGATGATGCTAATTCTACAATAAACGAGCGCTTCTTTCTGCACTATCCGTCTGGCGTATGCACTGCTTTGAGATTCTTATACAAGGTTTGTCGGGAAACTAGAACGCTTGCTGCACCTGCAAATCCCGTAAACTTATTTTTATATAAACGTCAGTGGACGTCTTCGTGCAATTAAGACCAGAAATCGGTCCTGTTTCCACTCTTTGTCGACTTTGTAAAAGCTTACACAGAATATCTGCCGTGTCTTAAACCCGTCATAAAAACCTTGATATGCTTCTGTGACATATAGTTTACTGGAACTGTAGTCTGGGTTTGTCGCGATAAATATGGCCGAGGATACTGGGCTGAAAATTAGCGTCTTTGTGGAATTTCATTATAAACTTCTCCAAGGACGATTACTCTCTGGTGGCAACGAAACTTTGAAGTCCACTGCGATATCACAGGTCCATGAACGTTTTCGTTGAACACTGATTATCCTTTTAAAAGTTTCCAGTTCGCTCAAGATTTATTGTTGCAACAGTGCATATGGATTACATATCAACAGCACAAGCGTTTCTTAGGCACTAGATATCGATCCACGCTGAAACGTCCGTCTTACTACGTGTTGTAGCCTCGAAGGGTGGTAACGGTGGTGCTGACTCTGACATCCAGTACACCGTACAGATGGCGCATACTGCCCTGGGATACGTTAAATCACGCCTGCTCGACCTGTTCATGTTTTTCTGTAAGAGTTGTTGCTTCGCGAGTTGCATGAGTCACTTCTCGTCCCATTAAATCCTACTTGTGCTCGATTGGAAACAAGTCCAAAGATCGTGCTGGCCATGGAAGTTGCCGCAAGTCTTGCACAGCACGTTGAATTTTATTGGCAGTGGGTGGGCGAGCGTTATCCTGTTGGAGCAACACATCACCTTCCTGTTGCAAGAACAACAAAAGAATCTGTCTAACAACATTTTGTACATACCAAGCTCCGGTTAATGGCCTCTCCAGAAACACCAAAGGTGAACGGGAGTTGTAGCTCATCACACCCCAAACCATAATCTCAGGGGTGGGGCCCGTGTGTCTTGGACGAATGCACTCTACGGGACAGTTCTCACCAGGTCTACGTCGTACGCGCAAACAGTTATCACTTCGAAGGAGGAAGACCACGGCGTGGCATTCCTGGCGCGCAGTTAGAAGCATCATGTCACTGACTGCGGGGCATTGGTGGGTGTGTTGTTCTTGGCATAGGTTAGTGTAAGTATTGTGTATGTCTAGGGACCAATGACCTCTGCAGTTTGGTTCCTTAAGAACTCACACACACACACACACACACACACACACACACACACACACACACACACACACTACGTGGCATCCCATCTTCCAAACGATACTCTGACGGCACCAGACGAGTCTTGCACGAGGATGCTGTGACTTGATTGGAGGACGGGATAGAGACATGCGTGCCTGCTAACGGCCAGCTCGCAACAGTTCGTGTAAAACTGTATCGAATACCTTCCGGAAGTCAAGGAAGACGGTATCATCCAGGGCGCTTTTGTCTACGGCGCTCTGGATGTGATGGACTAACAGAGTGAGCGTTGCCCTGCAGGAGCTCTGTTGACGGAAACCATGTTGGTTTTCATGCAGGAGATTTTCTTTCTCCAGAAACGTCTTAATGTGTAAGCCCAGAACATCTTCCGTAATTTTACAACAGAGCGACGCCAGTTATAGAGATCTACAATAATGTGCATAGGCCCGACGACTCTTCTTGAAAACGATAGCGCCTTGTATTTTTCTTTTTTTTTTTTCCACTCGAGAGGCTGCCACCGTTGTTCCAGCGACCTGTGACAAGCAACTGCTAGAAGGGGAGCAAGTTCTTCCGCATAATCTCTGTAAAGTCTCACTGGGGTCTCATCCGGTACTTTCCACTGTAGAGAGGTTTTAGTTGATTTTTCTATTTTGCGATCGCCATTTGTACGATGACTGAAAAGAGGAAGCGTATCACAGTCTTCTGCTGTGAAGCAATTTCGTAATACTGAGTTCAGTATTTTGACTTACCCGCTGTGATCTTCTGTTGCGGTGCCGTTATGATCACCAAGCGTCTAAGTAAATGATTTCGACCTGCTTACTGACTTATGTAGGATAGAAACTTCTTACCGTTTTCAATCAGATCGGTTGGCAAAATTTTATTTTCGAATTCATTGAGCGATTCTCGTATATTTCTTCTTGAGCTCATATTCGCTTCGCTAAGCTATTTTCTGTGAACAGCCCTTTGATTTCGCCTAAATCTACGAGGAAGTTGTCTTTATTTTGGTAGCAGCATTCTAAAGCAACTGTTGTACCACGACGGAACTTTACTATAGTTGACCAACTTTCTAGGCATTAACACTACTGGCCAATGAAATTGCTACACCACCAAGATGAAGCGCTAGAGACGTGAAATTTAACCGACAGGAAGAAGTGCTGTGATATGCAAATGATTAGCTTTTCAGAGCATTCACACAAGGTTGGCGCCGATGGCGACACCTACAACGTGCTGACATGAGGGAAGTTTCCAACCGATTTCTCATACACAAACAGCAGTTGACCGCCGTTGCCTGGTGAAACGTTGTTGTGATGCCTCGAATGAGGAGGAGAAATGAGTACCATAACGTTTCCGACTTTGATAAAGGTCGGATTGTAGCCCTTCGCGATGGCGGTTTATCGTATCGCAACATTGCTACTCGCGTTGGTCGAGATCCAATGACTGTTAGCAGAATATGGAATCGGTGGATTCAGGAGGGTAATACGGAACGCCGTGTTGGATCCGAACGGCCTCGTATCACCAGCAGTTGAGAAGACAGGCATCTTATCCGCACGGCTGTAACGGATCGTGCAGCCACGTCTCGATCCATGAATCAACAGACATTTGCAAGACAACAACCATCTGCACGTACAGTTCGATCACGTCTGCAGCAGCATGGACTATCAGGTCGGAGACTATGGCTGCGGTTACCCTTGACGCTGCATCACAGACACGAGCGGCTGCGATGGTGTACTCAACGACGAACCTGGGTTCACAAATGGCAAGACGTCATTTTTTCGGATGAATCCAGGTTCTGTTTACAGCACCATGATGGTCGCATCCGTGTTTGGCGATATCGCGGTGAACGCATGTTGGAAGCGCGTATTCGTCATCGCCATACTGACGTATCATCCAGCGTGATGGTATGGGGTGCCATTGGTTACACTTCTCGCTCACCTCTTGTTCACATCGACGGCACGTTGAACAGTGGACGTTACATTTCAGATGTGTTACGTCCCGTGGCTCTAGCCTTCATTCGATTCCTGCGAAACCTTACATTTAAGCAGGATAATGCACGACCGCATGTTGGAGGTCCTGTAAGGGCCTTCCTGGATATAGAAAATGTTCGACTGCTGCCCTGACCAGTACATTCTCCAGATCTCTCACCAATTGAAAACGTCTGGTCAACGGTGGGCGAGCAACTGGCTCGTCACAATACGCCAGTCACTACTCTTGATGAACTGTGGTATCATGTTGAAGCTGCATGGGCAGCTGTACCTGTACATGCCATCCAAGCTCTGTCTAAGTCAATGCCCAGGCGTATCAAGGCCGTTGTTACGGCCAGAGGTGGCTGTGTTGGGTACTGATTTCTCAGGATCTGTACACCCAAATTGCGTGAAAATGTAATCACGTTTTAGTTCTAGTATAATATATTTGTTCAATGAATACCCGTTTATCATCTGCATTTCTTCTTGGTGTAGCAATTTTAATGGCCAGTGGTGTATTACCCTTAAACGTTTTGCAAAATGCTTCTGAATATCGTTTATTTTTGCTCCACATCTTCCCCCTCAAAAATGAATATTTCATTTTGACTACTCAGGTACTATGTAATTGCTTTATTATCACTCTTGCTAAACAAAATGTTTACCCACTTTAACGTTTCTTGTAACAGCGATGCACTAACAGCATCATGATCACTGATATCCTCGTCTACATCAACTGATTGGCAAAGCTCATCAACTGATTCGAAAAGATCAGGTCTGTTAGCTACTAGGAGATGTAAGACACAATCCTCACGAGCCTATTCTGAATCTCCTCTAAGTAATTTTCACATACTACAATCACAACAAGCTGACACGAATCAGTGTCTCTGTCGCCAGTTTTAATTGTATGACACTCCCATTCTCTGGATAGCAAATTGAAGTCTCCCCATATTGCAATGGCATGATCGGAAAACGTACTCTCAATATTATCCAAGTCCTCTCTGAAGTGCTCTGGCACTGTAGCTCCTGATGCAGGTGGTCCACATAGGCATGCGATTACCATGTCTGATCCACATTTACCGAAATTATTTCACATTCTGATTCTGTTATAGCCGCACTAGATACTATCAAGTTCTTTACAGCAACAAACACGCCATCGCCGAATGGCAGGTGACACCCAGGCTGGTACCCCACCGCGTCCAGGGCGTCTCCAGACAAGCCTTCGGCCTAGAGTCTCGTTGACTGGAGTACAACTGTCTTCAGTGATGAGTCCCGCTTTGAAGTGAACCCTGATGCCACTGAAGACGTGTCTTGAGATGCCCCGGACAGCGCTGGGATACCAACCTCACTGACTCCGTCATATAGCCCGACAACTAGGAGTGATGGTCTGGTGTACCATTCCACTTCATAGCACGACCTCTTTGGCTGTCATCCGCAGCACCCTTGCAGCACACCAGTACGTCAACGACATTCTACGCCCTGTTTTGTGGTCTTTCATGGCAAGCCACCATGTGCTTACATTTCAGCACGATAATGCCCGCCCGCACACAAAGAGAGTTTCAACTGCTTGTCTTCGTGCTTGTCACACATTACCTTGGCCAGCAAGGTCTCCTGATCTGTCCACAATTGAGATCGTTTGGAGCGTCATGGGCAAGGTCCTCCAACCAGCTCGGGATTTTGACTGAATTTGACGCAATGCCCCTTAGCACAACATTCAACAACTTACTTAAACAATTCCAAGCCGAATAATTGCTCGCATAAGGGTCAGAGTTGGACCAACGCGTTATTAACTTGTTCAGTTTGTGAAGCTCTTTCTCTTGAGTAAACCATCCCATTTTTCTGTAATTTTAATAATTTATTTGTCTGACATGTACATCACGTCCACCGACTTCCGTCCCATTCGGATAACTCCTTCGTGATGCGTCTTTTTTTTTATATCTTACAATGTATATTCCAATTCGAATTTAGAATTTCGTTGTTATTCATTTCCCATTTCAGCTATTTTTCTGTCGCTAATGCCGTGTGCGTATTACTGCCTTTTATATGCGATACTAAAATGCGAGCTTAACATGGATACTGCTGCAAGAATGAAAATGTAATATGGTCAATTCAGTAGGCAACTCACCATTGCCCCAAAGAGGGTTACTTCTAACTTAAAAAAAAAAAAAGAAACCACATGCGCGCCACATGCACTCTTCTACCCGAGTAGTCGTTTCCTACACGTAGTAAAGTCTGATCGATTGAGAAGGGCCCTCCAATTTTACTGACAATAGCAGAGATTAGTCGAGTTTTCTCTTTGCATTATCCTCTCTTCCTGCTTATGCTTTATTACTGGATACAACGAGGAAGGAAGATTAAGTTTTAAAGTCCCGTCGACAACAGTGTCATTAGAGGCGGTGCACAAGTTCCGACTGTGGATAATAAGTGATGAAAAAAAGGCGTATTGTATTCAGTGGAACCATTCCGGCATTTGCTTCACACTTCTGAGCAAAACCGTGGGTAAACAGATCTGGAAGACTTACTGGGATTTGAAACGCAGACTTCTCAAATGCGAGGCCCGTGTCTCAGCCACTGGGCCACCTCTCTCAGTTTGAACACTACATTATTTCAAGGGATAAATTTCTTCTACGTCAGTCTGTGGTCACAAATTTTTATGTCATCATACTTCCGATTTCTGTCTATAATGACCGTCTTCAGATCTATTTTACAAAAACATCTCCTAGTATACTGGATCCATTGTGACATCGTCGAGTGCTAAACACAAAACCAGAGCCAGCATCGTCAAACATATATCAATGACGTTGATTTTGTATATAGCATTTGACGACGCCACTATGGCTACAGTATATTAGGACATGTTTTTATAAAACAGATCTGAAGCTAGTCATTATAGACCGAAACAGGTAGTTTCATGACATAAAAATTTGTGACCATAGACATGAAGTAAAAGAAATTTATTCTACTTCCGGGTCAATGTTCAATTCGCGACCATGTCGCAGTTTGTGTATTTAAATGATTTACAAAGTGAGTATTCCCATCGCTTGTAAAATGAGCATCAAGTTGATCGCCTTACAGCTAATGGAACAGAGCGGATTCAGTCATAAATCAGTATGAGCTCGATGAGAAGCATAAGTTCTATATCGGAAGTATTCAGCAGCACAGACAGATGTACGAACACACTTTTTTCCTTTTACTTTTACTGTGAAAACAGGTGCCAAATTCGTCAATTGCTTCCTGAGAGGGCTCAAAATATGGAATGTCAGTGCAGCTATCTAATTCTGGAGACTAAGAATTTGTCGGCCGGGGTTGCAGAGCGGTTCTAGGCGCTACAGTCTGGAACCGCGCGACCGCTACAGTCGCAGGTTAGAATCCTGCCTCGGGCATGGATGAGTGTGATGTCTTTAGGTTAGTTAGGTTTAAGTAGTTCTAAGTTCTTGGGGACTGATGACCTTAGAAGTTAAGTCCCATAGTGCTCAGAGCCATTTTTGACTAAGAATTTTTGCAAGAGTTGGTTTCACCAAGAAGGTTCACTTTAACGTTTACTAAAGTGTTTCAGCTAAATCGGTCAACTGTCAACAGCCAATTGAGAATGTGCGTTGCGCCTTAAAACTGAACATGCTTGCTAAAAATTGAAGTTACCAAAACTGCTGAAATCATCCTAAGTGCTGTGACGTAAGGAGTTAGTTTTCTTATAGTCGTAAAAGCACTTGCAAAACACACTTTTTTTTCTTAAACAGCTGTCGTGTTTAAAGATTTTTAAAATTTAATTTATTCACAAAGTAAATGAGTGTAGCATGAGCCTGCTCGTTTAGGTAATCAACAGCGTCGAAGTTAAACTGTTAAAGTAATCGCAGTTTCTGCATCTGCATCTACATCTGTGGTGTGCAAAATTACTGAATAACATACCTGACAGCGGATCTTATCATAGGGTGAGTTTGCTTGCGGTTTGTAACAAGAAAGGTGCTTCAATGCCACTTTGTCGTCTCTACAGGAACAATATACAGGGTGACCCAAATATCCGTTAACATTTGACAGTGCACTAATTCACGGAAGAGTGGAAGTAGTAGAGAGGTAAAAATGGAAATGACAGTATAGTATTGTTGGCCGGGAGGTCCCATTCGGGGGAGTTCGGCCGCCGTATTGCAAGTCCTTTTTAGGTGAAGCCACATCGGCGACTTGCGAGTCAATGACGATGAAAACACCGAGTCTCTTGCTGGGAATCAAACTCAGGCTCCTGCGTGGTAGGCGGTAACGCTACCGCTACGCTACGGAGGCAGACAGTAGAGGATACAGTTGGCACACATGCTTGAAATGACATGAGGTTTTATTGAAACCAAAAAAGCCAGTACAGGAACTGGGCTACAGGTGGTGCTGGACAGCAAAACATCAGTCACGTCGCATGAAACTCGTGTATAAAATGAGCTTTAGTTAAAGAGAGAGCCAGATCGTCCCTAACCTGACTGACAAACACCTGCTAGAAGGTACGACTTTTATGCAGGACGGCGCTCAGCCTCGTATTGGTGCAAGTATATAACGTCTCTTTCGCACATCGTTTGTTGAAGATCGCATGCTGAGCCGCCACGTCCATCGTGCTTGGAATTCCAGGCCCCCAGACCTTAATTGTGTGACTATTGGTTCATCTAAATCTGCATCTACATCTACATGGTTACTCTGCAATTCAGAGGGTTCATAGAACCATTTTCATACTACTTCTCTCCATTCCACTCTCGAATGGCGCGTGGGAAAAAGGAACACCTAAATCGCTCCTTCCGGGCTCTGATTTCTCTTATTTTATTATGATGATCATTTCTCCCTATGTAAATGGGTGTCAACAAAGTATTTTCCCATTCCGAAGAGAAAGCTGGTGATTGAAATTTCGTAAATAGAACTCGCCGCAAAGAAGACCGCATCTGTTTCAGTGACTGCCACCCCAACTCGCGTATCTCATCAGTGACAGTCTCACCCCTATTGCGGGATAACACGAAACGAGTTGCCCTTCTTTGCACTTTTTTTGATGTCCTCCGTCAATCCTACCTGGTAAGGATCCCACACCGCGCAGCAGTATTCCAGCACTGGACGGACAAGTGTAATGTAAGCTGTCTCTTTAGTGGGTTTGTCGCATCTTCTAAGTGTTCTGCCAACAAAGCGCAATCTTTATTTCACCTTCCCCACAATATAATCTATGTGGTCTTTCCAATTTAAGTTGCTCGTAATTGTAATTGCTAGGTATTTAGTCGAACTGACAGCCCTTAGATTTGTGCGATTTATCTTATTCCCAAAATTTATCGGATTTCTTTTAGTACCCATGTTGAGGACCTCGCACTTTTCTTTGTTTAAAGCCAATTGCCACTTTTCGCATCATACAGAAATTCTCTAGAGATGATTTTGTAAGTAGAATTGATCGTCTGCTTATTTTACTAGTCGGTAAATTACAGTGCCATCTGCAAACAATCTAAGGGGGCTGCTCAGATTATCACCTTGATCATTTATGTAAATCAGGAACAGCAGAGGGCTTATGACACTACCTGGCGGAACACCAGATATCACTTCTGTTCTACTCGATGATTTACCCTCTATCACTACGAACTGTGACCTCTCTGAGAGGAAATCACGAATCCAGTCACACAACTAAACTCGGAAGTCTGCCGCCATCGTCCGACCTCATTAGGGTTGCTAAAAGACAACACCCGACGGCAATTTCTGACCATACTTACCGATATTCTATACAGCGCTGTTCATGACATTTTCTCTCGACTACAGGTACTGTTGATGAATGATGGCCGTCATGTTGAGCATTTGTTATAAAGAGCATCACCTTTGCTAAATATCAGTTGTTAGGCTAATAATTGCATTTGTCTCTTATGACACGCCACTTGTTGGTCATTCTGGGCACTTTTATTGGTATTAATAAAACCCCGTGCCATTTCAAGAGCTCGTATTAATTTCCACCTCTCTTCCCCCGTTACTCCGTGAAGTATTCAATTTTCAAACGCTACTCTCTACAGGCGACTGATGAATGCTGGTGACGTTAACTCTGAAAATCTCATCTCGGAATTATTTTCGTAGGTTCCCGCAACGAATTTCTGATTTTGCAGTATCTGTCTTACACTCTTACACATATCATAAAAATCTATGAGAATTCACGCTGTCCTCCTTTGTGTATGCTTGATTTCCATTGTTAGTCCAGCGTGATTTGGTTCACGCAAACTTGTGCTGTTTACCACTATGGGCTGCGGTTTTTTGTTTCTTACACTAACTGTCGTTTCTCGATATTCTACAAAAATTAAATCACACGATTTGTAGAACTGGACCTATTCCATTTTACTGCTTCATATCCCGAGGTATTTACATGATATGATAAACACGAGCTATGAGCTACTAATAATGCAGTCGTTTCTCCATGTTAATAGCTGATTGATGTAATCACAAACGCTGGCCAAGAGGTTGTCCAATAGTTCCACATTGATTTGAGTGCCAGATAGTTAGTAATGAATGTACGTTGGTATGTTAAAAGAGATTGGAAGGTTATGCAGTCTCGTGTTGTTTTGAGAGCACCTCTCGCGAAGTTCAGTGCGCAAAACTTTTGCAGTGGTTCGCTTAGTGAAGACGCTGCATTGTTTCTGACAGTTCTTAGGACAGAAATGTAACAATTTCTGGAGGGTAAAGGAAATACTGACAGAACCGAGGTAGTGGTAGTCTTGGAAACGCGTGAGAAACTACAGACAGACAGCGCTGTGAAGTGGTTAGTTAGTTAGTGCGTGACGCGACGACGCCTTGTGAGTCACTCGGCCGATTACTGCCATTTCCTGTCCTTCATCCTCATCACTGTCGATGACGTGAACATAACTGTGTCCGCTAGCGACTTCGTAACGGTGCTGCAGCAACATCGAAGCGTGAACTTCAAAGCATTTGTTTGAGTCACGTCCTTAGGTATTCCAGACGGACTGATGACGCTGAAGAACTTTGAGTAGAAATGTCTCGACTGTTATTAGTGAAACTATTTGCAAAGGAAGCCGCTGGCACAAAACGCTGAGCTGTGAAAATAAGGAGTTGTTGTGTCGTACGCATTTCTCGGGTGTAACAAAAGAATGTGGAGCGCATTGTGAGAACTAGTGTAACTGGAGAATAGCCACCAAAGAGAGAGTTTCGTTAGGAAAATTAACTATCTCAAGCAGTTACTTTGTCGCGGAAATAGTAGGCAACCAGTAAACCCCCCTTACTTTAAAGAATCGAACTCTCAGCACACTCTAAGGAATTATCCGAATGTGACGCGAAAATCAGTACATGTGATGTACATGTACAGGCAAACAAATGGTTACAAAACTTCCTGGCAGATCATACCTGTGTGTTGGATCGAGACTCGAACTCGGGACCTTTGTCTTTCGCGGGCAAGTGCTCTACCAACCGAGATATCCAAGCACGACTAACGACCCGTTCTCACAGAAGTTTGGAAGGCAGAAGACGAGGTACTGGCGGAATTAGAGCTGTGAGGACGGGTCGTGTGTCGTGCTTGGGTAACTCAGTTGGTAGAGCACTTGCCCGCGGAAGGCAAAGGTCCCGAGTTCAAGTCTCGGTCCGACACACAGTTTTAATATGCAAGGAAGTTTCACATCAGCGCACACTCCGCTGCAGAGTGAAAATCTCATTACGGAAATAACTACAATTTCAGAAATACTGGATTATTTATTCAAGAGAAAGAGCTTCACAGACTAACCAACTCAATGACGCGTTGGTCCACGTATGACACTTACGCAATCTTTTATCCGGATTGGCTTTGACTGAAGAGTTGTTGGATATCCCCGTACCAAATTCTTTCCAATTAGTACGTTATATCGTCAAAATCCCGAGATGTTTGTAGGGCCGTGCCCATAATGCTCCAAACGTTCTCAGTCGGGGAGAGATTCAACGACCTTTCTAGCTAAGGTCGGATTTGGCAAGCACTAAGACAAGCTGTAGAAACTCTCGCAGGGTACGGTCGGCCATTATCTTGCTAAAGCGTAAACACAGGATAGTTTGCCACGAAGGGCAACAAAACGGAGCGCAGAATATCGTCGATATACTGTTGTGCTGTAAGGGTGCCACGGATGACAACCAAAGAGGTCCTGCTACGAAAAAAATGTCACCCCAGATTATGAACTGCTGGCTGTCTGGCCGTAACGCGGACGACGCCCAGGTTGGAATCCGAGCCCTGTCCCGAGCGCCGCCAGATATAATTTTGCAGGTACGTTCAGTGAAACATGTAAATACCACCCGAAAACTATGTTTGAAAATAGATTAAAGAAGTACACTACTGGCCATTAAAATTGCTACACGAGAAGAAATGCAGATGATAAACGGGTATTCATTGGACAAATATGTCATACTAGAACTGACATGTGATTACATTTTCTCGCAATTTGGGTGCACAGACCGTGAGAAATCAGTACCCAGAACATCCACCTCTGTCCGTAATAACGGCCTTGATACACCTGGGCACTGAGGCCAAACAGAGCTTGCATGGCGTGTACAGGTACAGCTTCCCATGCCGTTTCAACACGATACCACAGTTCATCAAGAGTAGTGGGTGGCGTGCTGTGACGAGCCAGTTCCTCGACCCCCATTGACCAGACGTTTTCAATTGGTGAGAGGTCCGGAGAATGTGCTGGCCAGGGCAGCAGTCGAACATTTTCTGTATCCAGAAAGGCCCGTACAGGACCTGCAACATGCGGTCGAGCATTATCCTGCTGAAATGTAGGGTTTCGCAGGGATCCAATGAAGGGTAGAGCCACGGGTCGTAACACATCTGAATTGTAACGTCCACTGTTCAAAGTGCCGTCAATGCGAACAAGAGGTGACCGAGACGTGTAACCAATTGCACCCCATACTATCACGCTTGGTGATATGTCATTATGGTGATGACGAATACACGCTTCCAATGTGCGTTCACCGCGATATCGCCAGACACGGATGCGACCATCATGATGCTGTAAACAGAACCTGCATTCATCCGGAAAAATTACGTTTTGCCATTCGTGCACCCAGGTTCGTCGTTGAGCACATCATCGCAGGCGCTCCTGTCTGTGATGCAGCGTCAAGGGTAACCGCAGCCGTGGTTTCCGAACTGATAGTCCATGCTGCTGCAAAAGTCATCGAACTGTTCGTGCAGACGTGTAAACGTCCCCATCTGTTGACTTAGGGATCGAGACGAGGCTGCACGATGTGTTACAGCGATGCAAATAAGATGCCTGTCATCTCGACTGCTAGTGGTACGAGGCCTTTGGGATCCAACACAGCGTTCCGTATTATCCTCCTGGACCCACCGATTCCATACTCTGCTAACAGTCATTGGATCTCGACCAACGCGACCAGCAATGTCGCGGTACGATAAACCGCAATCGCGATAGGCTACAATCCGACCTTTATCAACGTCGGAAACATGATGGTATGCATTTCTCCTCCTTATACGGGGCATCACAACAACGTTTCACCAGGCAACGCCGGTCAACTGCTGTTTGTGAATGAGGGCATGTTCGTGGTGTAGCAATTTTAATGGCCAGTAGTGTAGTAAATTAGAAGATCGGGTCTGATCCTGAAGCTTTACAGCACGAACGGTGAATATGTAGAAGCGATCAACATCATTTTGGGAGGGGGATGTTTCTCAAACACAGGATGAATGAAGTCGGGGTATTTGCACGCCATCAGTCACACTGCCTCAGTTAAACATACAGCTTCTAACCGTAATATCCGTCTTATTGTGTTAAACTTTCAACAAAAGCTTATACCTCTTAACGAGTAGATTATGAAAGTATTTTAAATTTTGAAATGTTGTAAATAATTACGCGAAATACTATCAATTTTTTTGCTCCTGGGAGCCGTTAGATAGATAATTTTTGAACTGGTATAAGGCTCCGGGTTCCGGAATAGTCGCTTTGTAATACAGATAGTTCTCAATCCCGCTGTGGACACTACGTGCATGTTACAGTTATAGAGTTACATGCTTTACACATATCTTACACAAATCGAGTTTTCATTTGTGTTGTACTCATCAGAGAATTTTTCACTGTTCGATCGTTCCTACAGTCTTTGTCCAAATTCAGTAAATCTCCCCAGCTGCTAGAATTCGAGATAATCCAAGATCACCTAGTGGCTTCTACAGCTTGTTTCTCTTCTTACGAGATAGAGTTAGCCTAGCAAGCTTCTCACACTATCTGTCACCGTCAGAAGTCGTTATCTGCTTTTGTCGGGATACTCTTGTCATCATTATTTTATTGTTAAAAGCCGGCCGGTGTGACCAAGCGGTTCTAGGCGCTTCTGTCTGGAACCTGGCGACCGCTACGGTCGCAGGTTCGGATCCTGCCTCGGGCATGGATGTGTGTGATGTCCTTAGCTTAGTTAGGTTTAAGTAGTTCTAAGTTCTAGGGGACTGATGACCTCAGATGTTAAGTCCCATAGTGCTCAAAGCCATTTGAACCATTTTATTATTAAAAACAGTGCTTCTGCAGAGCATATCCACACATTCTGGTTAAGGTGTGAGTTTTTCGACCATTTATAACGTATATGCTGCGATTAAGATACTGACGGAACGAGAGTTGCGCGACAGAAACGAAAGTTGGTACGCGTGTTTCTACTTCTAGACGCTGCCAGTCGCATGAGAGTGGCGGTTGTAGCGCCACTATGAGTATACAAATCAGGTTTGCTTTAAATACACGCTGTAACAGCCTTGAAAGTTAGTTACCTTTGAGACGGGACGTGGTGAGATGATATTAGTCAAGAACCCTTTTAAGGTGACAAAGACGCCATTATCAACACCTCACTGAGTTTTAACGAGGGCCTGTAATAGGGCTAAGAGAAGCTGGATGTTCCTTCTGTGATACTGCATAAAAACTTGCAAGCACGTAGCCACTATACGTAATTGCTGTCAGTGGTGGTCATGAGAATGTACAATCGCAAGAATACCGAGCTCCGGATGGCCATGTGACACTACGACGAGGGTCTGGTGCATTGCACTGGATCTGCAGCAGCAATATGAGCAGCAGTGACACGACGTACTGCTACAAATCGGTTTCTTCAAGGACAGCTCCGAGCTAGTCGCTCTGTAGCGTACTTTCCACTGACACCAAAACACGGATGTCTGTGACTTCACTGGTGTCAAGCGAGAAAGGGGAGAAGGGGTGAGGTCTCTTGTATTTTCCAATGAAAGTTGGTTTTATCTCGGTGCCAGAGACGTCCGTACGTCTGTTAGAAGGTTGGCAGTTGCGAGTCTGCAACCAACCTGTCTTCATGTTAGTCACACTGGACCTACACCTGGAATTATGGTCTGGGATGGATCTTAGTATGACAGTAGGAGCACTGTGGTGGTTACCCCACGCGCCCTGACTGCAAACCTGGCCGTTAATCTGGAGATTCGACATGTTGTGGTGCTACTCATGAACTTCAATCCAGGGGATATTTTCCAACAGGACAACAACGGTCGCCCACATGCCGCTGTTGTAACCCAGCTTCCTCCACAGAGTGTCGAAATGTTGCCTTAGCCTGCTCGACCACCAGATCTGTCTCCTATCGAGTACATACGAAACATCATAGGGCGACGACTGCAGTGTCATTCATGACCAGCATTATCCGTCCATGTACTGACTGACCAGGTGCAACAGGTATGGAACTCTGTCACGCAAACCGGCAAACGTCACCCGTACAACACAAAACATGGACATTTGCATACTTGCAAGCTACTTTCTGGCGGTTACACCTGTTACTAATGTACCAGCATTTCACATTTGCAATGGCTTTGGAATACTCTCTTTCAAATTCTAAAGGTGGCAGGGGTAAAATACAGGGAGCGTAAGGCTATTTACAATTTGTACCGAAACCAGATGGCAGCTATAAGAGTCGAGGGGCATGAAAGGGAAGCAGTGGTTCGGAAGGGAGTGAGACAGGGTTGTAGCCTCTCCCCGATGTTCTTCAATCTGTATATTGAGCAAGCAGTAAAGGAAACAAAAGAAAAGTTCGGAGTAGGTATTAAAATTCATGGGGAAGAAATAAAAACTTTGAGGTTCGCCGATGACATTGTAATTCTGTCAGAGGCAGTAAAGGACTTGGAAAAGCAGTTGAATGGAATGGACAGTGTCTTGAAGGGAGGATATAAGATGAACATCAACAAAAGCAAAACGAGGATAATGGAGTGTAGTCAAATGAAATCGGGTGATGCTGAGGGAATTAGATTAGGAAATGAGACACTAAAAGTAGTAAAGGAGTTTTGCTATTTAGGGAATAAAATAACTGGCATGGTCGAAGTAGAGAGGATATAAAATGTAGACTGGCAATGACAAGGAAAGCGTTTCTGAAGAAGAGAAATTTGTTAACATCGAGTATAGATTTAAGTGTCAGGAAGTCGTTTCTGAAAGTATTTGTATGGAGTCGAGCCATGTATGGAAGTGAAACATGGATGATAAATAGTTTGGACAAGAAGAGTATAGAAGCTTTCGAAATGTGGTGCTACAGAAGAATGCTGAAGATTAGATGGGTAGATCACATAACTAATGAGGAGATATTGAATAGAATTGGGGAGAAGAGGAGTTTGTGGCCCAACTTGACAAAAAGACGGGACCTGTTGGTAGGATACGTTTTGAGGCATCAAGGCATCACTAATTTAGCATTGGAGGGCAGCGTGGAGGGTAAAAATCGTAGAGGGAGACCAAGAGATGAATACACTAAGCAGATTCAGAAGGATGTAGGTTGCAGTAAGTACTGGGAGATGAAGAAGCTTGCACAGGATAGAGTAGTATGGAGAGCTGCATCGACCAGTCTCAGGACTGAAGACCACAACAACAACAACATCTCGCGCTTACATTAAACTGTGAATGTGCAATGTTAATCGCTTAAATATCTTACCTTGTCAAATGTATTCCCGAGATTTCATTACACTACATTAATTATTTTCTTATGTTGCAATTTTTTCCTGTCAGTGTATTTGTAACCAGTTTTAATTGTGTACCGGATTGGCCTCGGTTTGTATCCGCAACTTTCGCAGCCTGTGCGCTAATAAATTGCGCTCTCCAGGTATGTGTTTAGTTTTTCAGTGGTTTCTCTCAATATCTTCCAGACTGCTGCTATACTTCTACACTAGCACCTGCAGAACTTTGAGTTAGTCCGTGATGCGTGCAAAACCAAGGATTCGGACATGTGCCCTAGCTAAGCGCATAATTTTAAGAAGAGACAATTGTTCAGCTTCATTTAGATTTCCCGTAGTTTCCTTAGATGACTTTAAGCGAATGTCAGGATGATTTCTCAAACAAGGTCTTATCGGATTCGTTCCCTCATTCTTGTCCGGACTGAGTCCCTGTTCTGTTCTAATAGCGACTGGACGTTAATCTCTGATCTTCCTATCCTTCCTACAGGCCCATATCGTTAACGTCGATATGCAGTAGGATTTTCGAACATATATTGTGTTCGAACATTATGAATTACCTCGAAGAAAACTGTCTATTGATACACAGTCAACATGGGTTTAGAAAACATCGTTCCCCTGAAACACAACTAGCTCTTTAATCGCATGAAGTGTTGAGTGCTATTGACAAGGTACTTCTGATCGATTTCGTATTTCTGGGTTTCCGGAAGGCTTTTGACACTGTACCACACAAGCGGCTCGTAGTGAAATTGCGTGCTTATGGAATATCGTCTCAGTTATGTGACTGGATTTGTGATTTCCTGTCAGAGAGGTCACAGTTCGTAGTAATTGATGGAAGGTCATTGAGTAAAACAGAAGCGATTTCTGGCGTTCCCCAAGGCAGTGTTGTAGGCTCTTTACTATTCCTTATCTATATAAGTGATTTAGGAAACAATCTGAACAGCTGTCTTCGGTTGGTTACAAATGACGCTGTCGTTTATAGACTAATAAAGTCATCAGAAGATCAAAACAAACTACAAAATGATTTAGAAAAAATATCTAAATGGTGCGAGAAGTGGCGGTTGACCCTAAATAACGAAGACTATAATGGCTGAAAATGGTCTCCAAGTAGCCGAACTTAGCCATTTCCAGTCAATGATCCGTTCATTTGGGCCAGAAGACCCGAATCACTCATCGTAAACGCAGACCATACGATTATGGAGCCAACAACAGCTTGCACAGTCCCTTATTGACAACTCGGGTTCATGGTTCGTGGGTCTGCACCATACTCGAACCCTATGATCAGCTCTTACTGTCTGAAATCGGAACTCATCTGATCAGGCCACGGTTTTCCTGTAGTCTAGTGTGCAGTGGATATTGTTACAAGTCCAGGAGAGGCGCTGCAGGTAGTGTCTTGCTATTAGCAAAGGCAATCGCGTTGGTCGTCTATTGCCATAGCCTATTAGTGCCAAATTTCGCTGCACTGTACTGAAGGATACGTTCATCGTACGTCGCACATTGATTTCTGCTGTTATTTCACATAGTGTTGCTTTTCTGTTAGCACTGACAACGGTAGGTTAACGCTGCTGCTCTCGGTCGTTAAGTGAAGGCCGTCGAGCACTGCGTTGTCCCTGGTGAGAGATAACGCCTGAAATTTGGTATTCGTGCCGCCCTCTTGACAGTGTGAATCTCGGAATTAGTATAAATAGTATAAATGGCAGCTCCGGCAAAGCACTGCCCTTTTATGCCTTGTGTACGCCATACTACCACTATCTGTATAAGTGCATATCGCTATCAAATTCTTTTGGCATCTCATTGTATACTGTGAACTTATGATCGTTAGTACTCTCGTGTGGATAGTGGCACTATAGTTCATTGTCATCAGAATATTACAGTTATTGATGTCATTCGACCTATCGCCGCAAATAGCAGAATGGTGCTGCAACGATAATCGTGAAAACAGATCCGTATTTTTCGAGTCACACTGCTGAACTAGGCCTTTCTAGCAAAACTAATATAATAATCTCCAGACTTTGCTCATTAACAGGAAGGATACAAAAATCAAATTATAGGAATTGGGCACTAGTTTTTATCGCTGCTGAGTTACTTCTCGCAGAAAGAGGTGCAAGTTTCTGTCTTTTTGTGGACAAATAATGCATAATAAGACTCTGACCGTATACAGCGAAACGTGAAGGAGAATATCCGTCATAATGACCCTCTCTCCATCAACTTCTCGCGTAGGCGTTGCTCAACTCAGGGTCTGCGAATGAACTTTAATGAGAGCTGTGTAAGTATGTCCCAGTCACTTTCGCAGATATGTAGTATGAGAGCCTAAGAGTTATAGCTCGGCAACAGCAGAGAATCAATCATATTACGTTCATCCTGTTTCATGTTTCATGCTGTTCCCTTAAATAATTCGGAAGAATGTCACGTCGATTTCTTCAGCAAGCCCTCGTCTGATTTTCTTGTCGTATACTTTGCCAACTGAGCTACTATTTCGCACCGACATCAGTTCCCTCGAACTTGTCAATCTCGACTCTATGGAGTTGGCTGAAATACATAGACTGTTCGATATTCTGAAGTTGTCATGAACAAAATGAGGGGAGTGAAAGGCAATCTACTGCTCGAACAGAAACTAGACTGTAGATCTAAGATTCGAAGGACATGAAAGGGAAGCAATAACTGAGAAGGAAGCGAGACACTGTTGTATTCTATCCCCTATGTTATTCAGTCTGTACGCAGAGCAAGCAGTAAAGGATACCAAGGAGAAATATGGAAAGCTATTAAACTTCATGGAGAAACAAATAAAATGTTTGATGTTTTCCTATTTTTGTTAGACAGAAATTAACGGGATGAGCAATGTTTTTAAAAGAGGTTATAAGAGGCACACACGACAAAAGTAAAACAAGAGTAGTGGGATATATCGAACACAGGCGATAGTCAGATAGTTAGATTGGGAAATGAGGCACTGAAAATAGTAGATGAGTTTTGCTAGTCCAACAGCAAAATAACTGACGATGGGAGAAATAAAAAGGATGTAATATGCATACTGGCAATAAAAAGAAAAGCTTTCCCGAAAAAGAAAATAGGTGAAATATTTGTAGATATAATAACCGATGACCGGGTGCTGCCTACAACCAGGGGAAAAAAGATCTCGATTGCACAACTTAACTAAAAGAAATAAATTGTAAAGACGCATCCTGAGGCATCGAGAAGTAGGTGCTTTGATAATGGAAGGAGATGTGGACCCTAAAATTGTAGAGTGAGGCCAATGATTGACTATAGAAAAGACGTTCAGACCGTTGTTAGCTGTAGAAGTCACGCAGAGACTAAGATATGTGCAGAGAGCAGACTAGCTTGGAGGGTTGCACAAACCAGTCTTCGAATTAAGGACGGCAACCATAACAAGACTAAGAAAAACTGCAATAGAAAAAACTTTTTTGGAACTGCACTGTACAGTGTGGTCAGGCACAGTCTGGAAAGCTTTTAAGGGTGTTGCGGTGTAGGCTGTACTGAGAGAGAATTGTTAAGATAAAAAATCGATACGTTGTTTCGTTTCCGAGACAGTTAGCAACGAATTCAACTAATCAGGCCGTTGTGCGCGCAAATTCAAGCAACCCACCAGAGCCTGTCGCTAAGCGTGACCTCCCTACGGTTTCGTAAAACCTAATGAGAGAGCGATACAAAAATTGGGCATGGGACCGTATAAAGGATCGAATCGGAGCCAGAGTCTGAGCAGTTTCGTGCGCTATCATCTACAGTAAGAAAATAGCTGACACTTATTCTATCTGGTGGGCCGCTTGAGTTTGCGAGTGCAATAGCCTGATTGGCCAACTCAATGTTATTTAACTCGGAAACGGCGCAACGTATCGAAATTTTCTCTCAGCAATTTTTTCTCAGCATAACCTTCTCTGCAACACCCTTACAAGCTTTTCAGACTGCTTCTGACCAGGCTGTAGAACACACAGCTGTACTCTTTCCTTATTGTAACAACCGACTTCAGTCTATACTCGGTTCATCTTTGGATTACCTTTGCCGGATAAAACCTCTTGCATCAAATACTTACGACGTACAGTACACAGTGTCTAACAGGAACTACTCTAAATATGCAGGGTAGTTCCTGAAGAAGTTACTGTTGACATCGCTGAGAGTGTTGGACGCAATGTGCGATCTTCAAGCTGTTCACAGTTGTAAAAGTGCTGCGGAAAGTTGTGGAACAGTATATCTAGTGGTTATCTCACTGAGCAACATTAGTAACCTGGAACATAAACGTGGTACGCAATTAACAACTATTACCCTTTCATGTGGAAATTAAAACGTTGCTTTCAGTGGTTTATTCGTTATTTCTCTTCCGCATACCCTTACAAATATTTCCACAAAGTTTCATTGTCCTATCATCACTCCGTTTTCCATGGGGGCCCTCTCAGGTAGCGGAAGTTTTATTATAGCCTTCCTGTACTTACATAAGCAGCTATTGACGGTACATGCTATAAACACAGCCCTTCATCATGTTCTGTTGCAGCAAAGTCCATATAAAATGTAACCACTCAATACAGTTTATTTTATTTATTTACGTCCTGAATCTTTGTGGTACATATACCATACATTAGATGTTGGACAAAATGACATTACATTAATATACTGTTACTTTGATTGTATACGTTACATTTATAAATTGTTACATTTTTATATTTCTATATTGTTACATTACATTTTTATATTGTTACAACCAAAATTAATTTATTTTTCAAGATACTGTGTTACTGAGTAAAAACAGTTTTCCAAGAGATATGATGTTACAGATTTTTTAAAGCTACGGATTTTGTTTATGGCCTTTAGGTTACTTGGCAGCTTATTAAACAAATGTGAACCTGAGTGATATACACCTTTCTTGCACAGTGTGGTATAACAATGATGTCTGTGTATGTCACTAATTTGCCCTTGTATGGTGTTCATGTACAGATTTATTTTTAATAAATACATTTCCATTTTTAGCATGCTTAGGAACATTACAACTTCTAATATATAGATACATGGTAGGGGTAGAATCCCCAGTTCCTTAAAGAATGATTTGCATGATTTTCGGCTGTTAGCGTATTTCATTATCCTCACAATCTTTTTTGTTTTCGGAATGTGGTTATGCTATGAGGAGAATTTCCCCAGAATATGATGCCATATCTCAATAGGGAGTGTATGCGAGCGTAATACACAGCTCTAACTGTTGCAGGACTTGTGATGTTCCATATAATCCTCATCGCATAAGCCATTTTGGATAGTTTAGAATTTAATGAAGTGATGTGGGAATTCCATTTAAGATTGTCTTGTAAGTAGATGCCAAGAAATTTTGTTTCAGTGACCTGTTAATTCTTTGGTTTTCAATGGACATATTTGGTTTTAATGGTTTTTTATTTTATTGTGTATGGAAGTGTAAGACGAATGTTTTTTGAGGGTTTATCGGTAATTTATTCCTCATAAACCACTCTGTGACACTTACACTTGTGACTTTAGCATTTAAACTTAGAGCCATTTCATTTTCATCTTCAATTAATATGCTTGTATCATCTGCAAATAGCACTGGTTTGGAGTGTTGAACGTGTAGGGGGAAGTCGTTTATGAAAATTAGGAAGAGAAAGGGACCTAAAATTGAGCCTTGTGGTACACCTTGGGTCAATGTGGAAGGTTTCAATTGATGAGCTTGGAGTTCGTTTTTTCCCATGTGTTTTACCTCTGTTATCTGAGAGCGATTTTCTAGGTAGGATTTCAGCCACTCGTGTGGCAGGCCTCTTACACAATACCACTCTAACTTTCTTAGGAGAATGTCATGGTCTATTAGATGAAATGCCTTTTTTAAATCCAGGAAAATCCCCATAACATTTTTGTGATTATCCACTGAATTTAAAATACGATTTATGAGGCTAAAAGTGGCTGTTTCAGTACTGCACTGAGGCCTGAAGCCATGCTGACATCCTGAAATCATATTTTTTGTTTGTTAAAGAAATCAGTTAGTTGTAGCAGAACTAATTTTTCAATGATTTTTGAAAAACCTGGTAGGAGTGACACCGGCCTATAGTTGGCCATCAGCTGCCGATCGCCCTTTTTTTAAAGGGGCACAACTTTTGCAGCTTTTAACTGTTGTGGGAAAATACCACTTGATAGTGAAGAATTGCATATATCTAGCAGTGGTGCGAGTACCTGTTCAGCTGATACTTTTATAATATAGTCTGGCCCAAGACTAGAGGAGCTGAAACATATGATCCGATTGCTTATTAAAATAGTCCAAAGACGCTATGCTATAGACGACAGTCGTTTTCTTCTGCTACCACTGGCTCTCGCAACAGCTGTGGTGGTGACCAGTACAGCACCATTGGCTGCGCAGCGAAGATTGACCCGTCGGCGTACTGCTTCGCCCTTAACCTCAAAATGTGACAAAGGAAAACAAACATGCATGTAATGTATAACACTTTGAATGTTAATATATGTCGACGAGCACCAGAAATGTCAAATCGATCTAAACTTGCAAGTGAAACTTCCCATCGCACTCCCCTCAGATTTAGTGGCAAGATGGCCCAGCATAGCCAGTCAAAAACTCAGCACAGATCAACCATGAAAACAGGAAGAAGGTGTACTGAACTGTGGAAAAAAGCAAAATAGAAACAATGAACGGTCCAGAACAAGAAGTGCAATAAATTAACAGAACAAATCATCGGCCGGCCGGAGTGGCCGAGCGGTTCTAGGCGCTACACTCTGGAACCGCGTGACCTCTACGGTCGCAGGTTCGAATCCTGCCTCGGGCATGGATGTGTGTGATGTCCTTAGGTTAGTTAGGTTTAATTAGTTCTAAGTTCTAGGCGACTCATGACCTCAGAAGTTAAGTCGCATAGCGCTCAGAGCCATTTGAACCATTTTTTGAACAAATCGTCAACGGCGTCGTGCGTAAGTGTTTAAGGTGCTGGACGGTGTAGTGAGTGAGCCATGTTCAAAACTCCTAGTGAACTGTTCGTTTGTTCTCTTTCTTTAAACTTGGTAGTTGTCATACTACACACTTGTTGTAGAATATGAGTCATGTGGTAAGAATACGTTACCATCACAAGTAAATGTGTTGAAGAGCGAGAGCAGGCGAGACACCACATAGATGTCTTACAGAAATTCTATTTAATCCAATGACTAGGGGCCCCCGTCGGGCACACCGTGTCGATGAGGACGATAGGATGAAGATGAGGAGAGCACAACACCCAGTCCCTGGGCGGAGAAAATTCCCCGATCCAGCCGGGAATCGGACCCGGGGCCAGAGGACTGACAATCCGTCAAGCTGACAATTCGGCTACGGGCGAAAGATATCTCACAGAAATGAAAACAACAAATAAATGCGTTTGAACTATGTTACAACAAAGGAATTCAAGAGTAAGGACTTCCAGAACGGATCGCAAATTCAAAATATATAATAACATATGTTTTGACAGAGAACGTAAAAATAGTTTGCAGCTTACGTGACTAACTTATATTTTCATCATTTGCTTAGGAGTGATCACATTCACAGTGATATGAAAACCTATATCGGGCAAGAGACATATCTCTCTCACTGTTGTTGTTTTTGTGGTTTCGATAAGAGACTGGTTTGATGCAGTTCTCCATGCTACTCTATCCTGTGCAAGCTTCTTCATCTCCCAGTACCTACTGCAACCTACATCCTTCTGAATCTGCTTAGTGTAGTCATCTCTTGGTCTCCCTCTACGATTTTTACCCTCCACGCTGCCCTCCAATACTAAATTGGTGATCCCTTGATGCCTCAGAACATGTCCTACCAACCGATCCCTTCTTCTGGTCAAGTTGTGCCACAAACTTCTCTTCTCCCCAATCCTATTCAATACTTCCTCATTAGTTATGCGATCTACCCATCTAATCTTCAGCATTCTTCTCTAGCACCACATTTCGAAAGCTTCTATTCTATTCTTGTATAACTATTTATCGTCCATGTTTCACTTCCATACATGGCTACACTCCATACAAATACTCTCTCACTAAATAATCGTAAAAATTAGGAGCTTCGATAAGAGATTCCTATCGTATGATACATTTACTGTCACTAATGCCGTGTATGACACATCAGACGCGATTTCTGGTGCGGGGTTTGGCTGACTTGTCGCCTCGTCATCAAACGTTTGCGGTTTGATTCGAAAGCGAATACCTTTCCGGTGCTAGCAGAGTTATTGTGCAGAATTAACTGTCATTACAGGTCCCTATCTTACGGCTCGCTTTTAAACAGCACACACAGGCTCAAATCCGAATACAACGATCACCGAGAAAGAAAAAAATATGGGCATCATGGTGTTTTGAACACGTCTCGCTAGCTTGGCAGTCCAACCTCAGGACCACTTACCCACGACGCCGCTGATTTCTTTGCTCCTGCGGCACTCACTGTTTCTATTTTGCTTTTTTTCGCACTCACGTACACCTTCTTCCTGTTTTTATGCTTGATCTGCGTTCAGTTTTTGATGGGCTGTCCACTGGGTCCTCTTACCACGCGATGAGGAGTTTCCTCGTTAGTACTGGTCGAAATGTGTTGGCAGTGAAGCGTACAGAATGTCTTTTGCCTATGGCATGGTGTCTTTTGACACTTTTCATCAGTAGACGGGCCATATGGTTTAGTTCCATCCGTGTTTCAGTAGTGAAGGCTAGGTTGAATTTGTTTGCACATAGTCTTAAAAGAAAGTCAAACTTGACGTAAACGCTGCAGACAAGATGCAATAAAAAGTCTTGAACAGGTGAGCTACAGAATAACCTAACCAGATAACTATTGCAGAGGTACAGAACAGAATCTAAAGAGAGAAAACAAATTTATGGGGTCAGCGGAGGCGTCCGAACCCACCTGTGAGCTTTGACCCGTGACGTAAGGTTGTTGTGGTGTGTGACCTCATACGGTGCGCAGTTTAGTTTATGAGTGTGTTGTGTTTGTAGATGTCGTCTTTTTGTGGTTGGTGGTGTCCTCTGGTGGTGTGTGTATGGTCCGCCTGTTATGTGGTGTACTGGGTTCATTTGAGTGTCGGTGCTTGAAGTGTGCATTTATCGGTCGTGGCTGTTATAGAAGAACGGAAATTAGTTCCAGTGAGTCAAGAATTAAGTTTCCGTTATGTTCATGTTATTGCGCTGACGTTTGATGGTATGGGTTTGTGGCGCGCTAAGTCGTTTAATTCAATTCGTGGCCTCTTTCGTTAGGTATGGATATGATTTCTAAGTTTAATAGTGCTTGTCTGAGGACTGAAATGGGGGACGGCATGTTTTCCGTCATTATGTTTCTGCAACGTTTTGGGCTTGTGGTGGAGGTAGTGAAAGGTGACGTATGCAAGCAGAATATGCGAGGTGGGTTTGTGTGTGTGTGTGTGTGTGTGTGTGTGTGTGTGTGTGTGTGTGTGTGTGTGTGTCTGATTGCGGTGGCTGACCTGTTGTGTAGCGCCGGAACTTTCCTGTGCTAAGAAGTCGTTTTTTTGGCTCTATTGTTTGCGTGTTATGATGTTCGTTGGGGTTTTTATGTGCTTTTTGGTCGGTGTTATTTACTGCATGTGTTGGTGGTTGATGTTTTGGCATTTGTGTTTATGTATCTTAGGGCAAGTACTCGATTTCAATTTTTTTGGTACCGTCAGTTGTATTTTAGCTATCATAGGAAGTGATCGATACCAATTTTTTGTCGTAGCAATGTGTGTATTGGTATCGTGAGCTGTTGTTGATCTATATACGACAAGGGAGGTATCCGATTCCAATTTGTCGTCGTAGCTATGTGTGTTTTGGTATCGTGAGCTGCTGCTGACCGCTGCAGCACCAGATCCCGTGAAGGACTCGGTGCGGCGGCAGAAGCAGCGTGGTCTTGTACCAAAAGCTGCTGCTGGTGCTACCCAGTTGTCTCGCAGTCCAGCGGTGCTCCAGCATCGTGGTACTGCTACTCAACTGTTACGAAGTACCCAAATCGAATGACATCCTGTCCCCATATTCAGCCTTAATTATTCTCCGTTACTGCCCATTTGTTCGTATAAAAGCTGGTGTCTAGCCGAGTCGTCCACAACTAAGAGACTCGTTCGAGTGTGGTGACAACAACCCACTTACTATATCGTCCTTTGACGGATGTGGCAGTTTACAGCTGCACTCAGCTATCATCGCTTCACATCTCACTTGCCCATCTGTCATTGTGCCCTATGTATCGTCTTAGTGTGGCTGATAGTGGAGCCCTGATCTCCGAAAATGTTTTGGTCGAATCACCTTCTTTGGGCAAAGATGTTCTGTTTTGCCCCTAAATAGTTGTAGGATGCATATGCCCACCGGCCGATGTGGCCGAGCGGTTCTAGGCGCTACAGTCTGAAACCGCGAGACCACTACGGTCTCAGGTTCGAATCCTGCCTCGGGCATGGATGTGTGTGATGTCCTTAGGTTAGTTAAGTAGTTCTAAGTTATATGGGACTGATGACCTCTGAAGTTAAGTCCCACAGTGCTCAGAGCCATTTGAACCGTACGTCTCTACTCATTGTAACCACGCGAGTTGGGCATATGGTGACGACCTCTTTCTGATATTACTGGAGCTCACCTGCGCACACCTCCGCCTGTAGATCCCCGTCTTCTGCTAGTAGTAACACCCCTTCTTCCCTTACTTGCATAAATTTCCCAATTGACGCTAGCTTCACCAGATACAACTCCTTTATCAGGCCAGACATAAAGTTCGTCCACTGGTCGTTAGCTCCATCTGTGACACTCCGAACTTCAATGTCCACATGTTAACTAAAGTCTGACCGACTGTGATTGCCTGTTGTCCCGCATTGGCAGTATTTTGACGTAACGAGAAAAATGATCTGTTACGGTCAGCACAAAATGATTATCCTCCCTGGTGTTCGGTTGAATGGCCCTAGCACGTCCACCCCAATGAAATTACAAGGTTACGATGTTTTTGGCAATCTTTGTGACAATACCTGCTTCAGACTCAAATTGGCCCTCTGTGCGCAATCCACACAATTCTTTGCATATTGATTCACTTAATCGTTTCTTCCTTTTCACCAATGCTTCTCTGCCACCCTTATATTTGTCGCACTGCATCCACAATGGACTGACAAAATGTGATCATGCATTTCACTTAACACTTCCACTTTTAACTTGACCGGCATCACAGCTCATGGTCCTAATTTTTTCCGCCTGCACAATAGTCCGCCATACTTATACTGCCTACATTCCTCGTCTGTGTTCTGTGCTGCTCGCCATTCCGAAAGATTGTGGCCCAGAGCTTGTATTGCAGTTATCTTTCTGCTTAGCCTCTCCGCATTTCCGTGTTTCCTTCCCGGCTTGTGGATTACTTCGTGCTCTAGTGCACTGAGTTTCATACTCTAAAGCACTGAGTGACAATGAGCATCTCGTTAATCTACTAGATGGGCTAATAACTACTTTAAAGCTGCATGTTCCGTTACACCTTAAATCTCATCTCACACAATTAACATCGAAAGTACGTTACCCTCTGTTGTATAGCAATTTCTTTCTGCGGCGTTCAGTTGTCTTGAACGTCGACCTCCTGGCTCAAAACACACCCAAGGGCGTAGTTTCATGCACCACTTTCCGAACGTCTTGAAACACCAAAACTGGACTAGAAGTCAAAACCTTCTTTAACTTCTTAGTGACGATTACAATTCCTGCCCCCCCCCCCTTCTCCCCCCCCCCCCCATGTACTATTTCTTCTGTTGTTCCGTCAGCTAATTGAATTTTTCTAAAACTGGTTGCAACGACCGTGGTATTCTATATGGTTTTTGGTATACCGGTATTGCGTTTAATCTTAGAATCCTTCGTTGTGTTACTTGCATGCCAGGAAACAGCTCTCTCAGAAAGAAACTGATCCTGGATTTCTAACAACAGGTACTCCAGCTGTGCTCTTTCTGCTCCTTTCAGATGCTTCAGCTTCTCACGAAATGCAGTCCTAACAGCGTCCAGGTCGCCCGCTTATACGAGGGCTATCCACAAAGTAGATTACGTTTCGTAATTAAAAATAAATAAAGTATTGGAAATTTTTATTATTATTTACCGATTAAAGCCACACTTAAATACTGCTTTTCTGCATAGTTGCCATTTAAATTAAGGCACTTATCGTAGCGATGGACGAGCTTGGAAATTCCTTCGTCGTAAAATTCGGCCGCCTGCGCCTTCAACCACGTAATGAAAGTCTTTTGGGACAGAAAAGGTGTGATTTTTTTGGATTTCCTGGAAAGAGGCACTACAATAAACTCTCAAAGGTATTGCCAAACTCTGCACAACCTCAGAAGAGCAATACAAAACAAGCGCAGGGGAAAGTTGGGCTCAAAGATCTTGCTGATTCACGACAACGCTCGGGCCCACACGGCAAATGCCACTCGTGAAGTTCTCGAATCTTTTAAGTGGGAGTTGTTTCCTCATCCGCCGTACAGTCCTGACCTGGCACCGAGCGACTTCCACTTATTCCCAGCAATGAAGAAGTGGTTGGCTATGCAGCGTTTAGATGACGACGCACAGCTTCAAGAAGAGGTAACCACGTGGTTGAAGGCGCAGGCGGCCGAATTTTACGGCGAAGGAATTCCCAAGCTCGTCCATCGCTACGATAAGTGCCTTAATTTAAATAGCAACTATGTAGAAAAGTAGTATTTAAGTGTGGCTTTCATATGTATATAATAAAAAATTCCAATACTTTATTTATTTTTATTTCCAAAACGTAATGTACTTTGTGGATAGCCCTCGTAGCTCTCACCTACAGTATGGAAGTCTTCCTCGCCTGGAATCTCTAGTGTAGCTAATAGCGTTCCATTCAACAATTATACTTCTTAGGCGCCAAGATTATCCGCATTGATGGGTACCACTTTTCCTCTGTGCCTTTCCCATATGCGCACAACACTACGTTTCACCAAACACGCTGTGCCTAATACTTCACTACCCTCCAATGTAGGTTTGCTTACATATGCACCCATAATGATTTTCAGGTGTCTTTCGACACCCAATCATGCAAATGAAGCCCTAGTACTATTGCTCGCGATTTAAGTGGACTGTCTTGCATACCAGGCAGTCCTCGCGGCAGATTAACACTGACAACACTTTCCCCTAGTTGGAATGTGTTCCCACTAAGTTCCACTACATGTCGTCGAAGGTCAAGTGTGGCAGATGTTGATGTAGGATGATGCTGTACTCCTCGCTTACATGAGACACTACTTCCACACGTTGTCTAAACTTGGTTATCCCAAACGAAAAATTCACCACTACCAATTCCAATGGTCGTATATCTTTATCCCATACCCCAAATAAATCATGTCATGGTGAGTTCCACTGCCTGCAACCAATTACTTCTCTCAAAGCTACTGACACGCATGCTCCTATGTCCAAGAATATTTTATATTCTCTTCCATCCATAACACCCATTATGGCACATTCCGCCTCTGCATTCGTTTTGACTGAATCGATTCCTACCAGGAGCTGCTGTCGGCGACCCTGAGGCGTCCTTCTAAGTTTAACTTGAAACCTCTCCTTAGAAAAATTTATGAATGACTGTACTGATAAACCTCTTACGTTATTTGATTTTCAAACAGCTGAGCAAAACTGAATGTACTCAGACATTTCTCTCTTCACTTTATCATCACTAAACTGACACACAATCTGACTTTGAAAAATAGGCACTACAAAAGAATGGCCCAGACTAACAATAACCTATACCTTTCATGAATCACTTACCTCACAAAAATCTTCGTTACTCTGACTACTGCAATACAGCGAGCGCCAATACTGCCAGCTAAATAAAAGATTCTAACTACTGAAGGCACTAACTACTGATAGGCATAGTTGTCAAATGAAAGATTTTGATAGAGAACAAACAATGTATTTACCTTAATAGTGTTCAAAAGTCATACTATATATCAGTTCATGACATCCAGTCTTACAAATTTCTTTCTTCTGACGGACACACGTCCAGATCGTCCGCTCTCAAAACTCTGCCATCTCTCTTCCCACATCCACCACTGTTGACGGCTCACCTCCAACTGCACAACGCTACGTGCTGTTCACATTCAACTGCCCAACACTACAATAGCAAATATTCCAACAATGCAAACCAGCCACAGACTGCGCACAGCACAGTCAGTGATTTTCATACAGAGCGCTACGTGGCGTTACCAACATAAAAATCTAAACAGCCTACTTACAAACGGACCTTTCCTATTCCATGGACTACCTCTACAACGTTGCTGTTTACTAAAACCTCCTCTACTGCCATTTCCACCAAATTGTTGGCGACCCTTGTTACTCCAGTCGTGTTGTAGGTTCCATTATTGGTACCCCCCTGCGGGTTCGGGGGTACGAATAGGCCCGCGGTATTCCTGCCTGTCGTAAGAGGCGACTAAAAGGAGTCTTCAAAGTTTCGGCCTTATGTGATGGTCCCCACTTGGGTTTGACCTGCCATTTTCAAAATTTCCGTTGTTAGTGCGTGCCATTTGGGGAAGGACGCCTTACGTGGTGTTTTTCTATTGGTCCATCGTGCACCTCCATATTGCATGCTATCTATTGTCGTGTGGAGGGATTTACACCCCATGTCTTCTGGGTTGCCTCCTCGTCTTGTGCGCAATCCCCTTCTTAGCGCCCACGGCAACTGTGGACCCTTTCAACACCTAAAATCCAGCACGGTAGCCAGTCCGTTGTGGTGGGGTCGTCATGTACCCTCTTGGTGGTAGCCCCCTGACCACGCAGGGATCGCACTACAGATGCCAGAGCTGTTTCCTCCCCATGCATGCCAAGGAGTATGTGCCCATCTTGTCTGGGGCACGGGGACTCCGGGCAATGGGATATCGGCCAGGTACCCGTTGCTTTGGCTGGGTGGCGCCCTTGGGGAGAGCCCTCGTTCGGAGTAGGTGGCATCTGGGCGGATGTGGCGCAATGAAGCGCAATAAATCTCACCAAGCTGGTGGTCGCACTGCCACCAGCGTCTCTAAGCGAGGCAAAATTGAATTCGATGCTGCACAATATGATCCTCAGTCGTTCCCCTCGTTGGCTGCGCCATGGGAGGGACGCAGATCTAGTGCCAAGCAGGAGCCTTATGTACCACAATACCTTGTCTGCAGCAGGACTGATGGTGACTCCTTTCTTTCGACAAAGCCTATGTTTTTTGTGGAAAACCTGGAGGATAAGTTTGGGGAAGTGGCGGGTTTGTCTAAAATGAGGAATGGGTCCATCCTCCTCAAGACGGCCTCCCCAGCCCAGTCACGGGCGTTGCTCTTGTGTGATAAGCTGGGAGACGTCCCTGTTACCGTCACTCCCCACAGTAGCTTAAATATGGTCCAGGGGATTATTTACCATCGCGACCTCTTGTTACAGTCCGATGACGAGCTGAGAGCTGACTTGGAACGACGTGGTGTGCATTTTGTCCGTCGTGTGCACAGAGGACCCAAGACCAACACGGTGGCCACCGGTGCCTTTATCTTGGCCTTCGAGGGTGCTGTATTGCCTGAGAAGGTCAAGGTAATGGTTTACCATTGTGACGTCAAGCCATACGTCCCTCCCCCGATGCGGTGCTTCCAGTGCTGGAAGTTTGGGCATATGTCCTCCCGTTGCCCATCCAGTGCCACATGTCGAGATTGCGGACGCCCCTCTCATCCCGATTCTCCATGTGCGCCTCCGCCTGTCTGTGTCAACTGTGGGGAACACCACTCTCCATGCTCGCCGGACTGCCCCGTTCTTCATAAGGAGCGGAAGATTATGGAATTTAAGACCCTGGACCGGCTTACTTATTGCGAGGCAAAACTGAAATTTGAAAGGTTGCATCCTGTCCCTCTTCAAACTTCTTATGCTGCAGCTACGTTATCGTCGCCCTCGCGGGCGGCAGTTGTCGCCTCCTCTGTGCCGCCTTCAGTTGGCCCTCGAGGCCGTCCATCTGTCTGCCCCCCTTGTGTCTGGGGGCAAGCCTTCCTCTGTTGCCCCCTTAGCAGTTGGGGGCAAACCCCCTTCTGTCACTCCCCCCGCACATGCTTCAGGAGTGACATCTGCTCCAAAACCAGGGGGCTCGATCCCTCCCCCTCCCCCTCCCCCTTCTCTGCCGGCGTCGTCTCCGCCGGCGTCGTCTCTGCCGGCTCCTCTCTCGCGGAAGGGGTCCCTCGGGGCCCTCCCTTCTTCCGTTTCTTCTGCTACCCCGCCGGATGTCAGCCAGTGGCTGAAGGTTCATCCACCTGCTGGTCGTAGGGCTTCTGCGTCGTCGTCAGCCTCCGACGCTCCTTCAGAGAAACTCTCCCAGCCCTCTAAGCCAAAGGACAGACGCGAGAAGAAGGACCGGAACGTGTCCAAGAAGAAGGACGCTCCGGCAGTTTCAGTACCGCCTGCTGTCGATAGCTCTGGCTCTGGGGATGCGGTGGAGATCCTCGCCTCTGCCGCGGATCTCGCCCTCCCGGAACCCTCGGGGACCTCTCCTGTGGACACAGCTGACTCTCGCTCGGTGGCGGCCGTTGACTCTGCGGCGCCGTCTGCCTCTTAGTGGACTTAACGCCCTCCCAGTCCCTTCCTGCTTCCATTCTCCAGTGGAATTGCGGCGGTTATTTCCGCCACCTGCCTGAGCTCCGGATGCTTTTGAGTGTTTCCCCTGTTCTGTGCATTGCTCTTCAGGAAACTTGGTTTCCAGCAATGCGGACCCCTGCCCTTCGCGGTTATCGGGGATACTATAAGAACCGCGCTGACTGTCAACGAGCTTCAGGTGGAGTTTGCCTCTTTGTTCACCACTCTGTCTGTAGCTCACCAGTACCCCTTCTGACGCCTTTAGAGGCAGTCGCTGTCAGGATTGAGCTCTCGCCGGCTATTACTGTTTGCTCTGTTTACATTCCTCCGTATGGGCAACTCCCCCGACATGTCTTGGCTGTGCTGCTGGCTCAACTCCCGCCGCCATTGCTGCTTCTGGGCGATTTCAATGCCCACAACCCTCTATGGGGTGGGACTGTCTCCGATGACCGTGGTCGCGCTGTGGAGCATGTGTTGGCTCAGCTCGACCTTAGCCTCTTGAACACCGGTGCTCCCACACATTTCAGTGTGGCCCATGGCTCGTTCTCGGCCATCGATCTCTCTCTTTGCAGCCCCGGACTTGTCCCATCCCTTCACAGGAGAGTTCATCCTGATCTGTGTGGTAGTGACCATTTTCCCATCTATTTGTCACTGCCCCAGTGTCATTCTTCTGGGCGCCTGCCCCGCTGGGCTCTCAACAGGGCTGACTGGCCGGCTTTTACTTCCGCTGCCACCATTGCTTCTCTCCCACAGGGTGACATTGACGAGGTGGTCCGTGTCTTGACCTCGTCAATTATTTCTGCGGCCGAGACTGCCATCCCTCGCTCTTCTGGACTCCCTCGGAGGAAGTCTGTCCCCTGGTGGTCGCCGGAGATTGCTGAGGCTATTCGCGACCGTAGGCGGGCTCTCCAGCGTCATAAGCGGCACCCGTCTCTGGAGACCCTCATCACCTTTAAGAAGCTCCGTGCCTTGGCCCGTCGTCTTATTGCACGGCGTAAGCAGGAATGCTGGGAGAGGTACATTTCATCCTTGGGCTCCCGTGTCTCCCCGTCGCTCGTGTGGTCCCGCATCCGGCGGATTTATGGATACCAGACCCCTATGGGTGTCCCTGGAATCTCCCTGGACGGCGCTGTCTGCACGGACGCTGCCACCATTGCTGACCACCTTGCCACGCACTTTGCTACGAGCTCTGCGACTGCAACTTACCCTCCTGCCTTTCGCTCTCTAAAGGAGCGCGCCGAGCGGACGCCGTTATCGTTCCACACACGTCGTTCTGAAAAATACAATGCTCCTTTCAGCGAGAGGGAATTCCTCGCTGCCCTCGCCAATTGCCCTGATACAGCGCCAGGACCGGACTGCATCCACGCACAGATGCTGAAGCATCTCTCCAGGGACTGCCAGAGACACATCCTCACCATCTTTAACCGCATTTGGAGCGAGGGCGTGTTCCCGTCGCAATGGCGAGAGGGTGTTATCGTTCCCATCTTGAAGCCCGGTGCGGACCCTCTGGCGGTGGACGGCTATCGTCCCATTACACTAACCAACGTTTTGTGCAAATTGCTCGAACGTATGGTGGGGCGGCGTTTGTGTTGGGTCCTTGAGTCGTGCGGTCTCCTCGCTCCATCCCAGGGTGGCTTCCGTCAGGGCCTGTCTGCTGCGGACAATTTGGTGCGGCTGGAATCTGCTATCCGTACGGCCTTTTCCCGCCGTCAGCATCTCGTTGCTGTATTTTTTGATCTGCGGAAGGCATATGACACAACATGGAGGCATCACATCCTTGCTACGTTGCGCGGGTGGGGTCTTCGTGGTCAACTTCCAGCTTTTCTTCAAAACTTTTTATTGCGCCGCTCTTTCCGGGTGCAAGTCGGTGACGCCTCTAGTTCATCTTATATACAGGAAAATGGGGTCCCGCAGGGCTCGGTATTGAGCGTTTCCTTATTTCTAGTGGCCATTAATGGTCTGGCTGCAGCTGTGGGGTCGTCGGTGTCTCCTTCTTTGTATGCCGACGACTTCTGCATCTCATTTAGCTCAACGACTACGGGAGTCGCCGAACGCAGGCTGCAAGCAGCCGTTCGCATGGCGGCATCATGGGCTCTGACTCATGGATTTCAGTTCTCTGCGGCCAAGACTCGAGTTATGCACTTCTGCAGGCGTCGGACGGTCCACCCTCATCCGGAACTTTACCTCGACGGTCACCTACTTGAAGTGGTGGACACTAGCCGCTTCTTAGGACTCGTCTTTGATGCCCGGCTCACATGGGTTCCTCATATTACTCAGCTGAAGCAAAAGTGCTGGCAGCACCTCAACGCCCTCCGCTGCCTGAGCCATGCGTCTTGGGGTGCAGATCGCAGCACGCTGTTGCGATTGTACAGAGCCCTTGTGCAGTCCAGGCTTGATTATGGGAGCCTGGCCTATGGGTCTGCATCGCCCTCAGTGTTGACGTTGTTGGACCCCATACACCACTGCGGGGTTCGGCTTGCAACTGGTGCTTTCCGTACGAGCCCCGTGGATAGTCTGCTGGTGGAGGCCGGGGTTCCCCCGCTGCGGATTCGCCGCCACCGACTGCTCGCCGACTATGCTGTCCACGTGCATTGCTCACTGGGCCATCCCAATCATCGCCTGCTTTTCCCTGCCAGGGTCCTCCCTCTGCCCGACCGGCGACCTAGGTCTGGGCTTTCCATTGCTGTCCGTGTCCAGTCCCTGCTGTCTGAACTGGGGTCGTTCCCTCTTCTGCCGCCCTTCCGGGCCTGTGCACCCACGCCTCCCTGGTGTATGACCCGTCCGTCCGTCCGCCTGGACTTGGCACGGGAACCCAAGGACTCGGTTCCGCATGTGGCCCTCCGTCACCGTTTTCTTGCGCTCGTCGCCTCATTTTCAGGCTGTGAGCCTGTCTACACTGATGGTTCCCTGGTGGATGGTCGTCCTGCCTACGCTTTTGCTCACGCTGCCCATGTTGAACAGCGCTCCTTGCCGGCTGGCTGCAGTATTTTTACTGCAGAGCTGGTGGCCATATTGCGCGCTCTTGAGCATATGCGTTCCTGCTCAGGTACGTCCATCGTCATCTGCAGTGACTCCCTGAGCAGCCTCCAGGCTATCGACCGCTGCTATACCTCTTCTCCTCTGGTATCCTTTATTCAGGAGTCTGTTTTTGCCATTACCCGCTCTGGTCGTTCGGTGGTCTTTGTTTGGACGCCAGGTCACGTTGGCATCCCGGGGAATGAACGTGTCGACAGGCTGGCCAAAGGGGCGGTCGACGCCCCCACTTTGGCGATCGGCCTCCCGGCTCGTGATTTGCAGCTGGCGTTGCGCCGTAAGGTGCTTCAGATGTGGCGTGACGAGTGGCGTAGCCTGACTTCTCCGAATAAACTGCGGGCTGTCAAGGAGACGACCGATGTGTGGCAGTCCTCCCTGCGGGCTTCTCGCAGGGACTCTGTCATCCTGTGTCGGCTCCTGACGCACGGACATCTTTTGCGTCAGGAGGATCCCCCCCTGTGTCAGTGTGGGTCCCGGTTGACGGTCGCCCACATTTTGTTGGAGTGTCCCCGCCTGCGCATCCTCCGGCAGACTTTTAATCTCCCGGGCACGTTGCCTTTGGTTTTATGCGACGATGCCTCCGTGGCTGACGACGTTTTAAATTTTATCCGTGGTAGTCCTTTTTATGGTTCCATTTAGGGGGGACCTGTCCCTTTCCCTTTCTGTGTATCTTGTCCTCGAGTGTCTCATTGGTTGCAGATTTTAATGTGTGTATTCGGATGGTTGACTCTTTCCCAATTTTTGTACCCATGGTCAGTCAACCAGTCTCCGACCCTCTTATTTTCTTCCGTTTCTTTCTGTCCAGTGTTCGTCTGTACTCTTCTTGTCTCTAGTGTTCGCTGACACATTGGTGTTCTTTCAGTGACTGGGGGGAGGGGCGTCTCCTCCCCCCTTGAGGTTTTACCTGTTCCGTAAATTTTGTTTCGCCGGTTTTTTTGGAATGGGGGACTGATGACCTTAGCTGTTTAGCCCCCCTTAAACATCCCAACAACAACAACATTATTGGTAACGTTGTCTTTGTACATGTCTCGTTCAGCTGCAATTAAAACACTTAATATTCGATGTAAATACCTGTTTCTGCTCTCTTACCCCTGTCGACCTATCACTTTCTTCGTATTCCAAAGCTAACCCAACCCCTTCGTGAAGAACCCGAGGCACCCCGTGCAGACTCTCTTAGACATTTCCGGTGTCAAATCCCTTAAAATAGCATCGAGCGCTCATTGCTCGTCCTCTTGCAACACCACTTTATTTACCTCTTCCTTTTCTGAGAACTCCATTTTCCTAATTCTCTCCGCAAAGTCTTCTACTGCCTCATTATATCTCCTGGATACCACCCCTAATTGTTTGTGAAAAACGTGCACTATTATGCTTCCTGTATCGTTGTTCCAACCCCTGTCTCAACTGGTCAAAAGTTTCTACGTTTCGCAGTGCTTCTGGGCCCCTTACGAATAACTTTGTTTCTCCTGGCAAATGTAACCTTCCTATCTGTAAAGACTGTTGACCTGACCAACCACATATGTCAGCTGATGACTTAAGATCCTCTATAAATGCCAACACATCCACACGCGCTCTACCAGACAAAAGAGGAACAAGATTCGCCACAGGTGGCTTCAACACTTCTATATCGCGATTCTTTCCTGCTAGTTCATAAAACACAAAAGCATTATCCACTCTGAACTGAACCTCTTGATCCACTATTGACTGCACAGCTTCTCCACTGATGACACCCTGTGTCTCTGATTTGGTCTCTGCGTCCATTATACACGTTAAAAATTACACTACAACAGAACAACAGCACACAACAGCTAGTCCCGAAGCGTTCCAGCAAGTTAATTCTTCTCTTTAATCACAAGTCACCTGTACTCTCCACATTATATAGCCGTGTGCACGAATTGGTTGCAAGCGAAGCAGTTCTGCAACTGATTCAGCATAAGGCGCAGAATGCCCAAGTAAATTATACTGAGTGCAACGTACAGGTACTAACCATTGATCTTTACTATTACTCCAAAACTGTGACAGATCCACTGCTTACTCTGGTTTCGTAAATCTAACTTTCGTAAAATCACGTCCTCTAAATTTCGACCCCATGATTACCGCAACACAAGAAAAAAATAGTCACTCACCCCAATGACGACACTGTGGGCTGTACCTCGAGGATCGTGCTGCTGGCGTGGCACACCCTCCGCTGTTGATTGGTGCTACGCCGACCCTCCTGACATCATTCTGTATGGACCACTCTGTAATGGTTCCTCTGTTGCAGCTAGAACGTGTGTGGTGATGTCGTAGGTGGTGGGGAACCAGTGGAAACGCTGTTGACAATTTAACAATATAACTCTGTTATATCTTCAATTCTACATGAGGCAAGCACACCTCTCCTCGCGAGCTCTGGATGGTGCAGGTGGCGTCGGCTGCCAGGACGGCTTCCGGCGATGCTGCATCGGCACTCCGGCGAAGACAAGGCCACGCCCAGCTGCGACAGCGCCTCTTCCCAGAGGAGCGAACGCCAGTTGCCCTATTCTGTATCGTCCATACTGATCGGTGTAGTTGGTTCGTTTCGGTAGTGACGTCATTTTTGGTTCTTTATCGAAATATTCTGTTTAGTAAGCTTCTAAGACCTGTTACCGAACGGTCCTCCCACCGATTTTCCGACAATTGTACCGAGACGTTTTGGATTTCGGTTTGGCACTGTCGATCGGTGAGCTGTGGTTTATGTACACCTATAATTTGATATTTTAAACATAATTAGCGGTTTTAGTTTTGGATTTAGTGATTGTGTTACTAAAGAATCGCCAGAGGACGCATCCAGTTAGAAGGTAAGTTCACAATAGAATATTTTCCTTTGTTAGAAATATGGTTAAATGGTTCAAATGGCTCTGAGCACTATGGGACTTAACATCTATGGTCATCAGTCCCCTAGAACTTAGAACTACTTAAACCTAACTAACCTAAGGCCATCACACAACACCCAGTCATCACGAGGTAGAAAAAATCCCGGACGCGCCGGAAATCGAACCCGGGAACGCGGGCGTGGGAAGCGAGAACGCTACCGCACGACCACGAGCTGCGGTCGGTTAGGTTAGGTTGTTACTGTGAACGATTACGTAAAAAAAAGGTTTCGGACATATTCTCTCAATATACGTTTTATTTTCACGCATGAGTGTGAATTGACGTAACTAATGACTTTGTGTACTTTTTCCCCACAAATGGTTTAGCTAATAATTAACGAAACGTGTTTACAACTTTCAAGTGACAATGGAGAGCAATTATGTGAAGCGGCGTGATATTGGAAACCTTCCAAACTATCACGCATTTATGACTTACGCAGCACCGTTTGCCAACGAAGTCAGCGTACGTTTCTTTACAAAATAATAAAAAAATTGAGCGTTCTGTTTCCCTTGTTTAGCGTGGCCAAGTGTTTAGCGCGGGGGAATGCGATTCAAAAGTAAATGTGTTTGTGCATGGATGGGTGCGGAAAAAATTTTCCTCTCTTCATATATGCAACACATTCTGAGACATTGTTATTCGTGTAAGTTAAGATTTTTCTGCAGTATTCGGCTTTACTTACATGTAAGAGAGCGCTTCCTCAGTAATAATTTCGTGATTTCTGTGTGTTTAAAACACGAAATATGAAATTGCTGGAGATGAAATTACTGTGAGTGAAACCATCGCCAGTGACCTTTATATTTTTTATTGTCACAAATAATTCACCATTTTTTCCGAATATGTAGCGATTTCCGAGTATGCGGTTAGACAGAATCTAAGAGCACAACTTAAATTACTGGGAATGTAACTAACAACAGTCATCTCCGTAACTTGCTTGTCACAAGTATTTATCTGCGATCGAATCCTCAACCACAGAAGGCAGAGATGAAAGATCTCCACCGTAATATTTTTAGACTGTAGCACCATTAAGAAACATTTTAATTCATGAGATGCATGTTATAAACTTCGACGAACTGCAGGAGCTCTCGAAAATGCATTTTTTCAATTTGTTTTTAAGACCCAAATCGTTGACGTATCATGTAGGGAAATGGGCTACTTAATCATTTGGATCTCTAGGAGCGAGCTATAACCACATTCTGTTTATCTTCTTATTCTTTGAAACTCTCAGAATCAATTTTTCGGGTGTTTTTTATAGATGTATTAGTGCAATGTGGTGCTACACACTATTCCTAACTCGTTTTCCGAAACGTAAAATCCAAAACACAACGTCAGTGTGAATGAGAATAAGATGACAAATGCGGAATTTACGACAATCTGCAGAATACAGTCAAATACGCCATCGTTATTATGCATGCAGGGAAACTGTAAAAATTTCTATGCATTTCAGCTGAGAATCATGGAAATGGATATACTGCGCCTGATACTGTTAAGGAGGAGGCAAGAGCCATGAAGGCGGGCACATCAGTTCGATGGAATGCGGCGTCATGCGTTATGGCAACGTAAATGCAATTTTCGGTACTTCGAACAATAGCGCGCCTGTGTCTGTTAGCCGCTTTGTGTTCGAGGCGCTGTGCGCGCTGCAGTGCATATGCGAGGATCTGCGGCCGCTTGCTTTTGTTTGGCTTACGCGACGCGAACCGACAACAGCGCTTCGGTTCTCTAGACCCGAACGGCACAATGGCGTAAAGATGCAGAATAGGCACCCAGCCTGAGGCCCTACTCTTCTTCGCTCTGTGGTGACGGAGGCGGCGGTGTTCGGGTCCTCAACCCAAACCCCTCAGACAGGCAGAAGATGGCGGCTGGCGTTGTGACGCCGAGTCCGAACCCGTGCCCCAGCGCCGGTGGCAGCAGGCACGGACAGCAGGCCGGCGGAGCTGTGACACCGAGTCCCTTGAAGGACTCAGTGCGACGGTAGACGCAGCCTAGTTTCGAACTCGAAGCTGCTGCTGGTGCTTCCCAGTTGTCTGGCAATCCGGCGGTGCTCCAGCGCTACCCGAAGGCCGTTTACGGCAAAGCAGAATCCAGGACCTCAAGCAGTAAACGACCGCTAAGCTGTCCACTACAGCACCAGCAGGCAGAGGTAAGGAATAATTACTTGATTGTTAAGCGCGGTGGCGTGAGGCATATAGACAGTATAGTCTCGACTCGAGCGAAGAGTAGTACTGTTCTGGCTCAATCAACGTGCAGTACACGTGTGATTTAAGAGTCAATGTTGCAAGTAGTAATGCACAATTGGGAGTTTGCCGTCACACGTACGGTAGCGCGCGAACGATCTGTTGACAGTTACAGCTTATCAGGATTAACGGTTTTGAGTGAGATTCTTTACGTAGATGTGTATCTGGCGTTTAAGTGTCGAATCTGTATCTATTGAAGGTTAATGTGACACTAACTCGGAGTGTTTTAATTTCGTGATACTAAGCGAATCGCTCAGACATCAAGAAGAATATCATAATTCCAATCCCAAAGAAAGCAGGTGTTAACGGATGTGAAAATTACCGAACTATCAGTTTAATAAGCCACGGGTGCAAAATACTACCACGAATTCTTAACGGACGAATGGAAAAACTGGTAGAAGCCAACCCCGAGGAAGATCAGTTTGGATTCCGTAGAAATGTTGGAACACGTGAGGAAGTACTGACCCTACGACTTATCTTAGATAACAGAGCCGGCCGAGGTGGCCGAGCGGTTCTAGGCGCTCAGTCTGGTAGGTTCGAATCCTGCCTCGGGGATGTATGTGTGTGTGATGTCCTTAGGTTAGTTAGGTTTAAGTAGTTCTGAGTTCTAGGGGACTGATGACCTCAGAAGTTAAGTCCCATAGTGCTCAGAGCCATTTGAAACATTTTTTAGAAAATAATTTAAGGAACGGCAAACCTACGTATCTAGCGTTTTTAGACTTAGAGAAAGCTTTTGACAATGTTGACTGGAATACTCTTTCAAATTCGGAAGGTGGCAGGTGTAAAATACAGAGAGCGAAAGGCTATTTATAATTTGTACAGGAACCAGATGGCAGTTATGAGTCGAGGGACATGAAAGGGAAGCAGTGGTTGGGAAGGGAGTGAGACAGGGTTGTAGCCTATCCCCAAGGTTATACAATCTATATATTGACCAAGCAGTAAAAGAAACAAAAGAAAAGAAAAAGGACTTAAAATCCACGGAGAAGAAATAAAAACTTTGAGGTTCGCTGATGACAGTGTACTCCTGTCAGAGACAGCAAAGCACCTGGAAGAGCAGCTGAACGGAACGGACAGTGTCTTGAAAGGAGGATATAAGATGAACATCAACAAAAGCAAAACGAGGACAATGGAATGTAGTCGAATTAAATCGGGTGATGCTGCGGGAATTAGATTAGGAAATGGGACGCTTAAAGTAGTAAATGAGTTTCGAAGAAGAGAGGATATAAAAAGTAGAGAGGATATAAAATATACACTGGCAATGGCAAGGCAAGCGTTTCTGAAGAAGAGAAGTTTGTTAACATCGAGTACAGATTTGTCAGGAAGTCGTTTCTGGAAGTATTTGTATGGAGTGTGGCCACGTATGGAAGTGAAACGTGGACGATAAATAGTTTAGACAAGAAGAGAATAGAAGCTTTCGAAATGTGGTGCTACAGAAGAATGCTGAAGATTAGATGGGTAGATCACATAACTAATGAGGAGGTATTGAATAGAACTGGGTAGAAGAGAAATTTGTGGCACAACTTGACGAGAAGAAGGGATCGGTTGGTAGGACATGTTCTAAGGCATCAAGGGATCACCAGTTTAGTATTGGAGGGCAGCGTGAAGAGTAAAAATCGAAAAGGGAGACCAAGAGATGAAAACACTAAACAGATTCAGAAAGATGTAGGTTGCAGTAGGTTCCGGGAGATAAAGAACCTTGCACAGGATAGAGTAGCATGGAGAGGTGCATCAAACCAGTCTCTGGACTGAAGACTAAAACAACAACAAGCGTATCGCAACTCCTGTTGATCTTGCGTCTTACCCTGAGAAGAGATTGAGTTGGTTTGGTTGTTGATATTCGGCTCGTATCGGAGACCCGACCCTTCCACAGGTTAAAAAGGTAGTGCGTCCGTCTGGCTCGCTCAAGGTTAATTGAGTCGAAGCTTTTGTAAATTGTTGTCGATTTGGAGAAGTAGTAGCTCCAGTGCATGATTAGGATATTTTTGGGAGACACAACATACTAGTGGGCGTAACAGTTTGGTTCAAATGGTTCAAATGGCTGTGAGCACTATGGGACTTAACATATGTGGTCATCAGTCCCCTAGAATGTAGAGCTACTTAAACCTATCTAACCTAAGGACTTCACAAACATCCATGCCCGAGGCAGGATTCGAACCTGCGACCGTAGCAGTCGCGCGGTTCCGAACTGAGCGTCTAGAACCGCTAGACCATCGCGGCCCGCGTAACAGTTTCTGGTAACAGCAGATAGTAATTGATTTAAGTGTACGACTCAGATTACGAAGTTTAATTTTCGTCCACATTGGAGCTTAACCATTTACCACAAACCCATTTGACTGAGGAAGTACAACTGACTCACTCCTTTGAATAGAAAGTTGCGATGGCTTAAATTAGCGTCTTTAGTGCACACGATTGGCTCAACGCCTGAAGCATCTCTGTAGCGTATCATGTTAAATGTCAGAGTTTAAATGGTGGTGGCACTTAGCGGTTTATTGTTCATTTCTTTTATTAATATTCATTCCGTTCAGTAGGGAGTTGTCAGCCCTAGTAACATATTAACTTAAGACTGTAAAATAAAAGTAAAATAAAATATTGTTGTTCAAACTAAAAGGTGTCCTGTTTTGTTAATAAATGAAACTCCTTGTACTGTAAATTGAATATTTAAAGAAAATGATCAATTTGAAGAACAGAAATATTAAAGAAAGAAACCAGAGAAATTTTATGTAGGTAGAAACTTTAAAGCTTGTCGAAAAAGACAAAAGTATTCAGAATTTCTTATTCACGAAGAAAAAGGAAAGAGTTGCTAAAAAGAGACAAAACGGCAATAGGAAATGCGAGGCGTGTTTTTAAGTACCGTTTTTATATTAAAAAAAAGACGTGCTAAGATATCTCAATTTTATTTTTACATGAAATCCTGTACCTTAATCTACGCCATTACAGTCTGATTCTTCCTTGTTTAGGTTGTGTACTGAGTGTTTAAGGTGCCTCCGATAATCATGAGTTCCGCCGACTGTGAAGTAAGGACTATTATAAGATTTCATAGTGATAAAGGCCTAAAAGCGATAGATATTCATCGTTAGATCTTTGCAGTTTACGGAAAAAACATTATGAGTGATGGAGTGGTAAGAAAGTGGGTGAGAGCATTTGAGGATGGCCGCACAAACGTGCATGATGAACAACGGAGTGGGCGTCCTTCGGTCGTTAATGAAATGTCGTTTTAAAAGTTCTGAAAGTGTGGAATGGTTTGTTTCGTAGTTCCAACACCTGATATGTTCTTTTAAAATTCTTGCTTGTCGTGCCTATATAAAGTGTATCACAACTTTGTCATTCAAGTTTATATATTCCTGACGTGCTGGAATTTATCGCACGTGATAGTCGGTTGGGTTAGGTGTGATTGGAGGGTTTGCCGAGTCTTATATGCTATTTGGAAGCTCTGTCTCTTTAGGATGTTTGCAACTCTATATGTTAATTGTGTGTAAGTCACAGTGTACCATCTGGTTCATTTCTCAGTCATTGTGTACGTTTGATGAGTGTGTTTGTAGTTTGCAGCTTTTGAGTTATCTAGTATTCTGTAAGTGTTGTGTTCTTTTGTATTTGTGTTTTTATTTTTTGATTGAGTCTGTGTGTTACATGTGTAGCGTAACCATTGTACCTAGCTATTTTCATGATTGTACTCATTTCTTCTTCGTAGTTTCTCTTGTTGAGACGGATCCTGTTTAATCTATGTAACATATGTCTTAGTGCTACATTTCCCTTGTCTGCTCTTGTTATTAGTATGTTGTTGTTTATTAACTTTAGTACTGTTGTGAAATATTTCACCCATATGACACAAATTAGTAGATTTAACAACGTTCGTTTGATGCATTCAACAAGGGGGTATTTTTACATGGCATGTGATAGATTTTTTGTGTAAATTGAACACAAAAAGCGAAAACAGGACGTTATTTAGACTGCAAATGATGGGATTTCGATGAACTTACGAAATTAAGAGCTTATTCGCTCAGCTGCGGGCACCTTGGACACTAGAACGTAACTACACTGAATAACCAAAGAAACTGGTGCACCTGCCTAATGTCGTATAGGGCCCCCGTGAGCACGCAGAAGTGCCGCAACACGACGTGGCATGGACTCGACTAATGTCTGAAGTACTGCTGGAGGAAAGCGACACCATGAATCCAGCAGGGCTGTCCATATATCCGTAAGGGTACGACGGGGTGGCGATCCCTCCTGAACAGCACCTTGCAAGGCATCAAGACATGTTCAACAATGTTCATGTCTGGGGAGTTTGGTGGCCAGTGGAAGTCTTTAAACTTAGGAGAGTCTCCCTGGAGCCACTCTGTAGCACTTCTGGCCTTTTGGGGTATGTCACTGACCTGCTGGAATTACCCAAGTCGGTCGGAATGCACAATGAGCATTAATGGATGCAGGTGATCAGACAGGATGCTTAAGTACGTGTCACCTGTCAGAGTCGTATCTAGTCGTATCAGAGGTCCCATGTCACTCTAACTGCACACTCCCCAAACCATTACAGAGCGTCCACCAGCTTGAACAGTCACCTGCTGACATGCAGGGTCCATGGATTCCTAAGGTCGTTTCCATATCCGTACACGTCCGTCCACTCGATACAATTTGAGACGAGACTCGTCCGACAAGGCTACATGTTTCCAGTCACCAAGAGTCCAGTGTCGGTGCTGACGGGCCCAGACTAGGCGTAAAGCTTTGTTGTGTCGTGCAGTCGTCAAGGGTACACGAGTGGTCCTTCGGCTTCGAAATCACATATCGGTGATGTTGCTTTGAATGGTTTGCACGCTGACACTTGTTGATGGCCCAGCATTGACATCTGCAGCAGTTTGCGGAAGGGTGGCACTTCTGTCACGTCGAACGATTCTCTTCAGTCCTCGTTGGTGCAGTTCTTGCAGGATCTTTTTCCGGCCGGAGCGATGTCGGAGATTTGATGTTTTACCGGATTCCTGATATTCAAATGGCTCTGAGCTCTATGGGGCTTAACTTCTGAGGTCATCAGTCCCCTAGAACTTAGAACTACTTAAATCTAACTAACCTAAGGACATCACGCACATCCATGCCCGAGGCAGGATTCGAACCTGCGATCGTAGCGGTCGCGCGGTTCCTAATATTCACGGTACACTCGTGCAATGGTCGTACGGGATAAATCCCCGCTTCATCGCTATCTCGGGTATGCTGTGTCCCATCGCTCGTATGCCGACTATTAACATCATGTTGTAACCTCCCAACAGTTAACTTCCTTAACCTACCAATAATAACGTAAGACTAACCTCTCAATAAAATTGTGGCTCACTTATAACCTTTTAATAATTGACTGTGAATTTAAACTGGTAAATTTTGGACGTCAGCAGTGTTGCGTCATGGCCCTGAAAGATCATTCTGAATAAACTGAAAATTCTTACCTCAATAAGGTCGCCGGATAACGCATATATATATCTGCTCCTATATCAAATTTTTCTGGCACAGCCGAGTGCAATGCTGGCCGATAGATTTGTCATGTATAAAAGAAACAACTGATTTATCTTTACAATAATCGGGATGTCCATGAGTTGGAGAAATTAGTAAATTCTTTAAATTGAAGTGAATGATTGTCAAAAGTTACGTTTTATGAGAAAGATTATTACTGAGAGATTTTTTAAAACATTTACATGGGAGTTGATATACCAATACTACATATGCACGAGGTTGCTTTTACCTTATACTACAACGCTCAGGCTCCGCCATCGCTCCATACGACTGGCCCAGCCAACTCCATACACCAGACTGATCGCTACTACAACTGCTACACAGTTCCTACTGCTAACAACACAGCTCTCTGGTCTGACATTCTCTTATAGCTTACATATCGCAGGCAGCGCGTGAGCAATCCATCGAAATTACATCTGCTCGAGTGCGCTAGCAATATATTCCTTAGTCATGGACCTCTTACAACGTTCAAACTCACTTAAATCTTGGTAACCTGCCATTGTTCCAGCACTTGTTGTCTTATATAGGCGTACCCACTGCAGCACCGTATTCTGCCTTTTTACATGTCTCTGTAATTGAATACGCTTGCTTATACCAGATTCTTCGGCGTTGCAATATTTATGTATAAGCACACCTACAATTTCCAAACTCCGTTTTACAGAAAATGATCGAGAGTTTGGTTTTCCTGTTTTCATATGTTTAAGTCCTAGTCGTGCCCTACATCCCTGTCTAACTGAATCAAATCAGTGATGGGAAGTTCGTTCGGTCCCCCTGTGAGTACAGAACTGCATCAAACCGTTCCTCGTCTTGGACCACAACAACAACATGGACTTGGCTTACGTGACGATGGCCACGATTCAACGTAAAGAGCAGTTCTGAAGAGTTTCCGGTGTTACGGCTGGATCCCGTTTCGTTTGCCGGCGCCGCAGCGCCTCCCGCAAAGTGGGCCAGCTGTTAGCTGAGTGGCTACAGTAGCTGAGGTGGTGGCTAGGTGTGCGGTGCGGGCCGGACGGCAGCTAACGACCCCGGCACGTGGAGCCCGCGGCCTTCGCACCGCACCAGCCGTGACTCAGCCAGCTTCCGGCCCGGCCAGCGGCTCGCCGCTCATTTTTCTGCCCCTCTCCCTCCCTCTCTCTCTCTCTCACGGACGTTGCTCTCGCGTGTCTCTGCACCGCACAGCGCCAGCATCGCGCTGTGCCGCATTCCTTCGCGTTAGCCGCGGGCCTCGGCTCGCTTCCTGCCGCCGACTGACCTCGCGGAGACCGTCTTCTGCCGAGCGGCGGAGCTTTTTACGTGTCAGCGCGTCCCGCGAAGCTGGTATTCAGCTGTCCTCATTGTCGCAGTTGTTTCGTCAGCACCCAGCACCACTCACTTCCTGCTGCACTGTTCTCTCCGCCGTAAAACGCCCGCTACTCCTGCACAGGGTAATTCCCTGATGATGTTACAACCTTTCAGGGATGATGGTGAACAGTGGCGTACCGGTTATTTCTTTAGATGGGGGAGAACCACACCCATTTACTGATATCGTCTTTCAAGCGAAACCGTTAAGAATACGGGCATAAGCGATCAGTTCTTGTTGTTCCGCAGAGAGAAACAACTCATTAATACTAATATGGACCCAAATTCATAGATTGTCCGTTTGAAAAAAAATTCGCTGCTTTAACTTTTAAAAAGATATCATTTGTCTAGAAAGACATGGGTCCTACTTCGTTTTGATACCATTTACGAAAGGGAGTTCATATTTACTGTAAACTGCAAAATCAATCGGCCAGAGAGAAACCTTTTGTTGTTATTACTACTTTGTATTTTATGCTAACCGGGGGCCTAGACACGACGGAGATGCTCCGTTCCCGCTGCAGCCGCAGTGGTCCACAACCCCACGACGACTACCGCAGTCCACTTCACCCCTCCGCCGACCGACACCGAACAACTCTTTCAGGGTTATATCTACATCTACATTTCCCCCTGCGGGTTCGGGGGTACGAATAGGCCCGCGGTATTCCTGCCTGTCGTAAGAGGCGACTAAAAGGAGTCTTCAAAGTTTCGGCCTTATGTGATGGTCCCCACTTGGGTTTGACCTGCCATTTTCAAAATTTCCGTTGTTAGTGCGTGCCATTTGGGGAAGGACGCCTTACGTGGTGTTTTTCTATTGGTCCATCGTGCACCTCCATATTGCATGCTATCTATTGTCGTGTGGAGGGATTTACACCCCATGTCTTCTGGGTTGCCTCCTCGTCTTGTGCGCAATCCCCTTCTTAGCGCCCACGGCAATTGTGGACCCTTTCAACACCTAAAATCCAGCACGGTAGCCAGTCCGTTGTGGTGGGGTCGTCATGTACCCTCTTGGTGGTAGCCCCCTGACCACGCAGGGATCGCACTACAGATGCCAGAGCTGTTTCCTCCCCATGCATGCCAAGGAGTATGTGCCCATCTTGTCTGGGGCACGGGGACTCCGGGCAATGGGATATCGGCCAGGTACCCGTTGCTTTGGCTGGGTGGCGCCCTTGGGGAGAGCCCTCGTTCGGAGTAGGTGGCATCTGGGCGGATGTGGCGCAATGAAGCGCAATAAATCTCAGCAAGCTGGTGGTCGCACTGCCACCAGCGTCTCTAAGCGAGGCAAAATTGAATTCGATGCTGCACAATATGATCCTCAGTCGTTCCCCTCGTTGGCTGCGCCATGGGAGGGACGCAGATCTAGTGCCAAGCAGGAGCCTTATGTACCACAATACCTTGTCTGCAGCAGAAGTGATGGTGACTCCTTTCTTTCGACAAAGCCTATGTTTTTTGTGGAACACCTGGAGGATAAGTTTGGGGAAGTGGCGGGTTTGTCTAAAATGAGGAATGGGTCCATCCTCCTCAAGACGGCCTCCCCAGCCCAGTCACGGGCGTTGCTCTTGTGTGATAAGCTGGGAGACGTCCCTGTTACCGTCACTCCCAACAGTAGCTTAAATATGGTCCAGGGGATTATTTACCATCGCGACCTCTTGTTACAGTCTGATGACGAGCTGAGAGCTGACTTGGAACGACGTGGTGTGCATTTTGTCCGTCGTGTGCACAGAGGACCCAAGACCAACAGGGTGGCCACCGGTGCCTTTATCTTGGCCTTCGAGGGTGCTGTATTGCCTGAGAAGGTCAAGGTAATGGTTTACCGTTGTGACGTCAAGCCATACGTCCCTCCCCCGATGCGGTGCTTCCAGTGCTGGAAGTTTGGGCATATGTCCTCCCGTTGCCCATCCAGTGCCACATGTCGAGATTGCGGACGCCCCTCCCATCCCGATTCTCCATGTGCGCCTCCGCCTGTCTGTGTCAACTGTGGGGAACACCACTCTCCATGCTCGCCGGACTGCCCCGTTCTTCATAAGGAGCGGAAGATTATGGAATTTAAGACCCTGGACCGGCTTACTTATCGCGAGGCAAAACTGAAATTTGAAAGGTTGCATCCTGTCCCTCTTCAAACTTCTTATGCTGCAGCTACGTTATCGTCGCCCTCGCGGGCGGCAGTTGTCGCCTCCTCTGTGCCGCCTTCAGTTGGCCCTCGGGGCCGTCCATCTCTGTCTGCCCCCCTTGTGTCTGGGGGCAAGCCTTCCTCTGTTGCCCCCTTAGCAGTTGGGGGCAAACCCCCTTCTGTCACTCCCCCCGCACATGCTTCTGGAGTGACATCTGCTCCAAAACCAGGGGGCTCGATACCTCCCCCTCCCCCTTCTCTGCCGGCGTCGTCTCTGCCGGCTCCTCTCTCGCGGAAGGGGTCCCTCGGGGCCCTCCCTTCTTCCGGTTCTTCTGCTACCCCGCCGGATGTCAGCCAGTGGCTGAAGGTTCATCCACCTGCTGGTCGTAGGGCTTCTGCGTCGTCGTCAGCCTCCGACGCTCCTTCAGAGAAACTCTCCCAGCCCTCTAAGCCAAAGGACAGACGCGAGAAGAAGGACCGGAACGTGTCCAAGAAGAAGGACGCTCCGGCAGTTTCAGCACCGCCTGCTGTCAATAGCTCTGGCTCTGGGGATGCGGTGGAGATCCTCGCCTCTGCCGCGGATCTCGCCCTCACGGAACCCTCGGGGACCTCTCCTATGGACACAGCTGACTCTCGCTCGGTGGCGGCCGTTGACTCTGCGGCGCCGTCTGTCTCTTAGTGGACTTAACGCCCTCCCAGTCCCTTCCTGCTTCCATTCTCCAGTGGAATTGCGGCGGTTATTTCCGCCACCTGCCTGAGCTCCGGATGCTTTTGAGTGTTTCCCCTGTTCTGTGCATTGCTCTTCAGGAAACTTGGTTTCCAGCAATGCGGACCCCTGCCCTTCGCGGTTATCGGGGATACTATAAGAACCGCGCTGACTGTCAACGAGCTTCAGGTGGAGTTTGCCTCTTTGTTCACCACTCTGTCTGTAGCTCACCAGTACCCCTTCTGACGCCTTTAGAGGCAGTCGCTGTCAGGATTGAGCTCTCGCCGGCTATTACTGTTTGCTCTGTTTACATTCCTCCGTATGGGCAACTCCCCCGACATGTCTTGGCTGCGCTGCTGGCTCAACTCCCGCCGCCATTGCTGCTTCTGGGCGATTTCAATGCCCACAACCCTCTATGGGGTGGGACTGTCTCCGATGACCGTGGTCGCGCTGTGGAGCATGTGTTGGCTCAGCTCGACCTTAGCCTCTTGAACACCGGTGCTCCCACGCATTTCAGTGTGGCCCATGGCTCGTTCTCGGCCATCGATCTCTCTCTTTGCAGCCCCGGACTTCTCCCATCCCTTCACTGGAGAGTGCATCCTGACCTGTGTGGTAGTGACCATTTTCCCATCTATTTGTCACTGCCCCGGTGTCATTCTTCTGGGCACCTGCCCCGCTGGGCTCTCAACAGGGCTGACTGGCCGGCTTTTACTTCCGCTGCCACCATTGCTTCTTCCCCACAGGGTGACATTGACGAGGTGGTCCGTGTCTTGACCTCGTCAATTATTTCTGCGGCCGAGACTGCCATCCCTCGCTCTTCTGGACTCCCTCGGAGGAAGTCTGTCCCCTGGTGGTCGCCGGAGATTGCGGAGGCTATTCGCGACCGTAGGCGGGCTCTCCAGCGTCATAAGCGGCACCCGTCTCTGGAGACCCTCATCGCCTTTAAGAAGCTCCGTGCCTTGGCCCGTCGTCTTATTGCACGGCGTAAGCAGGAATGCTGGGAGAGGTACATTTCATCCTTGGGCTCCCGTGTCTCCCCGTCGCTCGTGTGGTCCCGCATCCGGCGGATTTATGGATAACAGACCCCTATGGGTGTCCCTGGAATCTCCCTGGACGGCGCTGTCTGCACGGACGCCGCCACCATTGCTGACCACCTTGCCACGCACTTTGCTACGAGCTCTGCGACTGCAACTTACCCTCCTGCCTTTCGCTCTCTAAAGGAGCGCGCCGAGCGGACGCCGTTATCGTTCCACACACGTCGTTCTGAAAAATACAATGCTCCTTTCAGCGAGAGGGAATTCCTCGCTGCCCTCGCCAATTGCCCTGATACAGCGCCAGGACCGGACTGCATCCACGCGCAGATGCTGAAGCATCTCTCCAGGGACTGCCAGAGACACATCCTCACCATCTTTAACCGCATTTGGAGCGAGGGCGTGTTCCCGTCGCAATGGCGAGAGGGTGTTATCGTTCCCATCTTGAAGCCCGGTGCGGACCCTCTGGCGGTGGACGGCTATCGCCCCATTACACTAACCAACGTTTTGTGCAAATTGCTCGAACGTATGGTGGGGCGGCGTTTGTGTTGGGTCCTTGAGTCGCGCGGTCTCCTCGCTCCATCCCAGGGTGGCTTCCGTCAGGGCCGGTCTGCTGCGGACAATTTGGTGCGGCTGGAATCTGCTATCCGTACGGCCTTTTCCCGCCGTCAGCATCTCGTTGCTGTATTTTTTGATCTGCGGAAGGCATATGACACAACATGGAGGCATCACATCCTTGCTACGTTGCGCGAGTGGGGTCTTCGTGGTCAGCTTCCAGCTTTTCTTCAAAACTTTTTATTGCGCCGCTCTTTCCGGGTGCAAGTCGGTGCCGCCTCTAGTTCATCTTATATACAGGAAAATGGGGTCCCGCAGGGCTCGGTATTGAGCGTTTCCTTATTTCTAGTGGCCATTAATGGTCTGGCTGCAGCTGTGGGGTCGTCGGTGTCTCCTTCTTTGTATGCCGACGACTTCTGCATCTCATTTAGCTCAACGACTACGGGAGTCGCCGAACGCAGGCTGCAAGCAGCCGTTCGCAAGGCGGCATCATGGGCTCTGACTCATGGATTTCAGTTCTCTGCGGCCAAGACTCGAGTTATGCACTTCTGCAGGCGTCGGACGGTCCACCCTCATCCGGAACTTTACCTCGACGGTCACCTACTTGAAGTGGTGGACACTAGCCGCTTCTTAGGACTCGTCTTTGATGCCCGGCTCACATGGGTTCCTCATATTACTCAGCTGAAGCAAAAGTGCTGGCAGCACCTCAACGCCCTCCGCTGCCTGAGCCATGCGTCTTGGGGTGCAGATCGCAGCACGCTGTTGCGATTGTACAGAGCCCTTGTGCAGTCCAGGCTTGATTATGGGAGCCTGGCCTATGGGTCTGCATCGCCCTCAGTGTTGACGTTGTTGGACCCCATACACCACTGTGGGGTTCGGCTTGCAACTGGTGCTTTCCGTACGAGCCCCGTGGATAGTCTGCTGGTGGAGGCCGGGGTTCCCCCGCTGCGGATTCGCCGCCACCGACTGCTCGCCGACTATGCTGTCCATGTGCATTGCTCACCGGGCCATCCCAATCATCGCCTGCTTTTCCCTGCCAGGGTCCTCCCTCTGCCCGACCGGCGACCTAGGTCTGGGCTTTCCATTGCTGTCCGTGTCCAGTCCCTGCTGTCGGAACTGGGGTCGTTCCCTCTTCTGCCGCCCTTCCGGGCCTGTGCACCCACGCCTCCCTGGTGTATGACCCGTCCGTCCGTCCGCCTGGACTTGGCACGGGAACCCAAGGACTCGGTTCCGCATGTGGCCCTCCGTCACCGTTTTCTTGCGCTCGTCGCCTCGTTTTCAGGCTGTGAGCCTGTCTACACTGATGGTTCCCTGGTGGATGGTCGTCCTGCCTACGCTTTTGCCCACGCTGCCCATGTTGAACAGCGCTCCTTGCCGGCTGGCTGCAGTATTTTTACTGCAGAGCTGGTGGCCATATTGCGCGCTCTTGAGCATATGCGTTCCTGCTCAGGTACGTCCATCGTCATCTGCAGTGACTCCCTGAGCAGCCTCCAGGCTATCGACCGCTGCTATACCTCTTGTCCTCTGGTATCCTTTATTCAGGAGTCTGTTTTTGCCATTACCCGCTCTGGTCGTTCGGTGGTCTTTGTTTGGACGCCAGGTCACGTTGGCATCCCGGGGAATGAACGTGTCGACAGGCTGGCCAAAGGGGCGGTCGACGCCCCCACTTTGGCGATCGGCCTCCCGGCTCGTGATTTGCAGCTGGCGTTGCGCCGTAAGGTGCTTCAGATGTGGCGTGACGAGTGGCGTAGCCTGACTTCTCCGAATAAACTGCGGGCTGTCAAGGAGACGACCGATGTGTGGCAGTCCTCCCTGCGGGCTTCTCGCAGGGACTCATGTCATCCTGTGTCGGCTCCGCATCGGCCATACCTACCTGACGCACGGACATCTTTTGCGTCAGGAGGATCCCCCCCTGTGTCAGTGTGGGTCCCGGTTGACGGTCGCCCACATTTTGTTGGAGTGTCCCCGCCTGCGCATCCTCCGGCAGACTTTTAATCTCCCGGGCACGTTGCCTTTGGTTTTATGCGACGATGCCTCCATGGCTGACGACGTTTTAAATTTTATCCGTGGTAGTCCTTTTTATGGTTCCATTTAGGGGGGACCTGTCCCTTTCCCTTTCTGTGTATCTTGTCCTCGAGTGTCTCATTGGTTGCAGATTTTAATGTGTGTATTCGGATGGTTGACTCTTTCCCAATTCTTGTACCCATGGTCAGTCAACCAGTCTCCGACCCTCTTATTTTCTTCCGTTTCTTTCTGTCCAGTGTTCGTCTGTACTCTTCTTGTCTCTAGTGTTCGCTGACACATTGTTCTTTCAGTGACTGGGGGGAGGGGCGTCTCCTCCCCCCCTTGGGGTTTTACCTGTTCCGTAAATTTTGTTTCGCCGGTTTTTTGGAATGGGGGACTGATGACCTTAGCTGTTTAGTCCCCCTTAAACATCCCAACAACAACAACAACATCTACATTTATACTCCGCAAGCCACCCAACGGTGTGTGGCGGAAGGCACTTTACGTGCCTCTATCATCACCTCCCTTTTCTGTTCCAGTCGCGTATGGTTCGCGGGAAGAACGACTGCCGGAAAGCCTCCGTGCGCGCTCGAGTCTCTCTAATTTTACATTCGTGATCTCCTCGGGAGGTATAAGTAGGGGGAAGCAGTATATTCGATACCTCATCCAGAAACGCACCCTCTCGAAACCTGGCGAGCAAGCTACACCGCGATGCAGAGCGCCTCTCTTGCAGAGACTGCCACTTGAGTTTGCTAAACATCTCCGTAACGCTGTCACGCTTACCAAATAACCTTGTGACGTAACGCGCCGCTCTTCTTTGGATCTTCTCTATCTGCTCTGTCAACCCGACCTGGTACGGATCCCACACTGATGAGCAATACTCAAGTATAGGCCGAACGAGTGTTTTGTAAGCCACCTACTTTGTTGATGGACTACATTTTCTAAGGACTCTCGACTCTCCCAATGAATTATTGTGCGGTTCGGCCGCCGGTGGAATTCAATTTCAAATGACAGTCTTAGAAGTATGTTTTTAATGGTAGTTGTTGGCGTTTGCGCTTTGGAGATCGGCGGACTGTTAAACCCAGATGAAATTATTTTATTTCGAGCGTCTCAGGGACAACACAACGTACACAGAGTGAACTGCTCCTGGCCGGCTACGCCAGTCGTTGAATCTGCCATAATTTCGTAAAATGCGGATTTTTTTTTATTTGCCGCAAAATTTCTGCTGGATCATGTGAGCCATAATTTCCGGTACTTCGTTTGGTATCGCTGGCGCCAACAAAGTGTCACCGCGTTCCAGTCATATCTTCAGTTCTGGCACATCATTCTTCCTCCCATCGAGAAGTCTCATGACGTTCCCAGACACCGTTTCATGACATCTCTGTTGGTTTACTGCTCCGCCGAGGAATCTGAGTGAACCGATAATTACTAGTAAAGCGGTTCCAGCCCTCTCCTGACGGTCAGATGATGTCGAACGACTATAGCAATCACAGATGTGCTATTTTCACGCTGCTGAATATTTGCGAGACACTCTCGATGAAAAAGTCTCTTCTCGTGTATCTTTTGTCCAGTTATAGAAATTTCTTTAAGAAAAGCCGTCTCCTGCCGTTCACTAAGTGGATGGACCGAATGCAGTCACAGCAGAAAATACTGACTTTGTTGTTGTTGTTGTTTTTATGTAGCCACGGGTAAGTCACAAACAATTCCGATTTACACGATCTTCCATTCCTTCGTGGAAACTTATGCTTCTCTGATACTTGAAATTTTGTTTCAAAGACAGGTATACTTGAAGTAGAGCCCACTGTGTTTTCATGTGAGAAGGGGATGTCTGCATGCTTTGATAGTCTTATGCCACAACTCTTATGCCCATTGCCTCTACCTGAAATCGTTAAGGATAAAAACGTCAACGTGATGTATCTCGCACAAATCACACTAACATAATAACAGCTTTCAACAAGCAAAGTATGTTAATTATGAGGACATAGTACAATAGCACAAACATAGGAAGAAACACTTATAGTTTACCAAAAAATGTTTACCTTACCAGTATCAATGCTTGTGCTTTCTTGTATCTTCTACTATATTACTACTATCAGACCGAAACTGGCCCTTGTCGTGGGTAACGCTTATAAAACTATCAAAGTTTTTTAGTGCTACTACCACCTCTAAAAAATTCCTTTATAGATTTTTGTGACATTGTGTAGTACCATACCTCAAATAATAAAATGGTAGTGATCGTACTTAAATATCTACCATGACCCTTGGATCGATGTACTTATAAAAAGGGAACGAAAAGTTAGATACTGAAATTTAAAAAGGGCGCTGTAACTCACTAACTGTATATGACGCAAGTAAGAGGAATAACTGTAAATATTACTGAACATAGTTACAAAAGAGGATGCAAATCAGACCTTAAAGCATTACTGCAGTGTAGATGGAAGAACATTACCATCAGACATAACAAATAAACTCGCACAGTTCATACCAAATCCATTACGACTGTTGATTTATTAGAAGAAACTCATATGGAAAATAAAATATTTTCTGCTCTTAAGATAATGTAAACTATCATGTGTGCTCAGTGATGAACTGACGTGTAAAGCGTTGTGTTTTTGTGTTTATTTAACATTCAACTTTCAGATGTTAACTCAGTTTAAGTAAATTGAACAATGTTTGCACCGTTACATGTAACATTTGTGATGAAACTGGTATGAAATACAGAGAACTCAAATCTCATTTTCTGTGTACGAATGCTTTTTTCAATGGCCGTCTAACAGGCTAGAGTGAAGCCGCACTCGCAGCATATTAAAACTTCTTTCCAGAAGCGACTGTATATTTTTACATGCTGCTGTTTTTGCGACAAGTTTTATTGTAAGCATTGACTTGAATTGCAGCACTGTACTTTTCCTTTCATAAGCTAACGAATGGCATTACTGTAGTTCCACGTCATCGTCATCATCATCATCATTTATTGCATTAACGGGCCTTTGAGGCCTACAGCAGAAGAACAATAGAAAAAAACATTACAAACACAAAAACCCCAATAAAAGGAATGACTGTCAATCACAGGAGAAGAGGTATTTGCTGCAGATGGAACTCCATCTTTTTCGGTCCCTAGCATCATCCTCCACGGCCTTCGGTTCCACCTCTTGAAGGATTGTCGTCACCCGATCCTTCCATCGCGGTCTTAGGCGCCCTCTCGGGCGTTTTCCCGTGGAATGAGAGTGAAGGACTCTCCCAGGAAGGGATCCTTCCGCTCCTAAGATGTGGTCAAACCATTTTAGTCGCCTCTGTCCCTATATTCGTCCAGTGTGTGGCTTTCCAAACCTCTGGTACAGATATTTTTTTTTCTTCTTTCCCATTTACCTTCCATGTTATTAGAGACGGGTCCATAGATCTTCCGAAGTACCTTCCTTTCAAACGCACTTATTGAATCGTCTGTCGTTGCTGATGTCGCCCAAGTTTCACAGCCGTATAAAAGTACTGGCATCGCCACTGTCGTGTACAGATGGACTTTGTTCTTCTGAGATATCAGACGAGAGTTAAAAAGATTGTTCAGACTAAAGAACACGGGATTAGCACTTGTTATGCGTTTATGTACTTCTTTCGTTTCTTTGTAAGTAAGCTGTTTAGGTTTTTATGTTGGTAACGCCACGTAGCACTCTGTATGAAAATCACTGGCTATGCTGTGTGCAGTCTGCAGCTGGTTGGCATTATTGGAATATTCGCTATTGTAGTGTTGGGCAGTAGGATGTGAATAGCGCGTACGTTGGGCAGTTAAGAGATCAGTCGCCAGCAGTGGTGGATGTGGGGAGAGAGATGGCGATGTTTTGGGAGCGGACAATCTGGACGTGTGTCCATCAGAAAGAGTAAATTTGTAAGACAGGATGTCATGAACTGATATATATATATATATATATATATATATATATATATATATATATATATATATATATATATATATATATATATATTATGACTTTTGAACACTATTAAGGTAAATACATTGTTTGTTCCCTATCAAAATCTTTCATTTGCTAACTATGCCTATCAGTAGTTAGTGCCTTCAGTAGTTAGAATCTTTTATTTAGCTGGCAGTATTGACGCTCGCTGTATTGAAGTAGTTTGAGTAACGAAGATTTTTGTGAGGTAATTGATTCATGAAAGGTATAAGTTATTGTTAGTCAGGGCGATTCTTTTGTAGGGTTTATTGAAAGTCAGATTGCGTTGCGCTGAAAATATTGTGTGTCACTTTAGTGTTGATCAGAATAAGTAAAGAGAGAAATGTCTGAGTACGTTCAGTTCTGCTCAGCTGTTTGAAAATCAAATAACGTAAGAGGTTTACCAGCACAGTAATTCATTAATTTTTCTAATAGGAGGTTTCACCTTCACTTTTGTTGGTTAATAGTGAGCCCAGGTACTTGAACTCTTCAACTCGTTCGAAGTTACGCCCGTTAACAACAATGGAAGGAGGAAGAACTCGACGACGTGATACTCCAAGATATTTAGTTTTGTTCTCGTTCACCTCCAACCCTATTTCATTTGCATTTTGGAGGAATCGTAAGTATCACCACACATTTGCTCTAGAGGGTCGCCAAGGATCACATCTTCAGCAAATGCCAGAATTGTGTCTGCTCCCACCATCTCCATTTCTCTGGTTCGACAAGTGTCACGGTTTACTTTGTCCAATGCCAAGGTGAATAATATTGGCGCCAGTGGATCTCCTTGTCTCAATCCATTTTGTATAGTGAAATGTGGTGATATCTGGTTGCCAAACCGTACTTTAGAAGTTGACTTGGAGTAGCAAGCTAAAATTAGACGGATGTATTTCGATGCGATGCCAAGTTCCTCTAACATTTCTCATAATATGACGCTGTCAGTGCTGTCGTAAGCTTGCCGAAAATCGATGAAGATGAAGTGTAGTTCCCGATTGTACCCAAAGAATTTATCTATCAGCTGCCTCAAAGTAAATATGTGGTTAATGGTAGACCGTCCGGGGATACAATTAAGACTGTCTCCGTTACTAGGTGTAGTTTCGGCGAACATCCGGCTGAGGGCATCCATCCTCAAGGATGTTTTCAGAGCCTCTCACATGTTTAACGTCAAACTGAAATGCCGAAATACAAACCACCCACCTGGCAATACGGCCAGTTTTACGCGGTCTAGCCAACACCCAGCACAAAGACTGATTTTCGGTTTCTAACTGGACAACCCGATGTTCAAGGTAGAAGCGGTACTTCTCTGATGCAAATAAAACGGCCAAAGTCTCGCACTCGGAGACAGAGTAGTCAAGTTCGGCATCAGTTAACCGACGAGACGCGTAGGCTAATGGTTGTATCTGCCCCTCAAACCCCTGGAGAAGAGCAGCTGAAATATCAGCATTAGAAGTGGCAGTTTGAACAACAAACCCTTTATTAAAATCGGGTACTCCAAGAACTGGAGGATTGGCTATTGCTGCCTTAATGTGCTCAAAGGCAGCCTCCTTTGCGGGTCCCCATTCAAAACGCGCGCCCTTCCGGCTTAACTGATTTAAGGGTGCCGCCAACTGAGCAAAACTGGGAACGAAACGCCTAAAGTAGTTCGCCATGCCTATGAATTTAGCAACTCCCCGCTTATCAGTAGGCGGAGGCAAAGCCCGTAAGTTCCCTCTTGGTCAATATGAATACTCTGACCCAACACTATATGACCTAAGGAAGATCTACATATACATCTACATGGATAGTCTGCAAATCACATTTAAGTGCCTGGCAGAGGGTTCATCGAACCACCTTCGCAATTAACTATTATTCCAATCTCGTATAGCGCGTGGAAAGAATGAACACCTATATATTTCCGTACGAGCTCTGATTTCCCTTACTTTATCTTGGTGATCGTTCCTCCCTATGTACGTCGGTGTCAACAAAATATTTTCGCATTCGGAAGAGATTGATTGGAATTGCGTGAGAAGATTCCGTCGCAACGAAAAACGCCTTTCTTTTAATGATGTCCATCCCAAATCCTGTATCTTTTCTGTGACACTCTCCATATTTCACGATAATACAAAACGTGCTGCCTTTCTTTGAACTTTTTCGACGTACTCCGTCAGTCCTAAGTACAATATGCGCTAACATGTTTACATTCTTCAGCCATGGGAGTCTAATAATTCAAATCAAGGACCGTAAACCAATTAGCACCGACAAACCAAGTAGAAGAATTACGCACATCAGGTAGGGGTACCGATTCAAGGAGTTTAAACGGTGGTAGTCAATCACAGGTCTGAAATCGGGCCCCTGATCTTTAGGTACAAAAAATATTGGGGAAGCATAAGCAGATGTAGTAGGCTTATTGGAGCAAAAATGGTTCAAATGGCTCTGAGCACTATGGGACTTAACATTATGAGCTCATCAGTCCCCTAGATGTTAGAACTAGTTAAACCTAGCTAACCTAAGGACATCACACACATCCATGTCCGAGGCAGAATTCTAACCTACGACCGTAGTCGCCGCGCGGTTCCAGGCTGAAGCTCCTAGAACCGCTCGGCCACACCGGCCGGCCTTGTTGGAGGATCTGAGATATTTTAACCTTGAGTATCCCTCACCTTAGGGGGTCAGAAGCGATATGGGAACTGCCTAACCGGAATATTGTCGGACAGATGGATATGATAATCGAGAACATTAGTAACACCCAAGTTGTCACTCAGGAGCTCGGGAACACTGTTCAACAAATCGCGTAACTGAGAAGCCTGATGGTTCAAAAGATGGGCCAGATCAAACTCGTAAGCTGCGGTCTCAGCGGCCAATGCGCCGACAGTTCGTTGCACAATAGGTTTAGCGCATTCACAAAGGCCAAACTTCTCCACAGGAGCGAACTTAAAGGAAAAGGTGTACCAGGAATAATCCAAGACCAACTCGGTTTTGCTGATGAAATCACACCCCGAAATTAGATCAACCAGCAGTTCCTTAACCAAGGCTAGATACATAGGCCAGGAAAAATCGCCGGCTGATATATTCCCCCAGACCCAATCATGCAGAGGCAACACTTTGCCATTGGTCACCCGACATCTCTGCACCAGTGAAGGGACCTACCGAAGTTTCCTAAGATATCCAAATTCCAAACACCACTCGAAGCTCATTAATGAAAAGGCACTATCAGAATCCAAATGAGCACAAATCGGCACGCCACCTACCCGAGAACAAAGTAGGGCCGGCCGGAGTGGCCGAGCGGTTCTAGGCGATTCAGTCTGGAACCGCGCGATCGCTACGGTCGCAGGATCGAATCCTGCCCTCGGGCATGGATGTGTGTGATGTCCTGAGGTTAATTAGGTTTAAGTAGTTCTAAGTTCTAGGGGACTGATGACCTCAGATGTTAAATCCCATAGTGCTCAGAGCCATTTGAACCCTTTGAACAAACGTAGGGCAAGGGCGGTGGTGAGGGAGCGACCACACGAGTACGCCAAGGTCTGAATGCTAGATCCCGAGTTCGCGGCCAAGTCCTGCGTCATCTATTGGCTCTGCGTGCACGAGGCTGAACAGAAGGGCGCACCAAATGAGCCGTAAACGCTGGGGTTCCCTTCTGATAGCTTCAGCGGATGTAGATACTCCGGAATCAGCGCCGACGATTTGCCCCTTAACCTCGTGACGTACATTGTTCTCAAGTGGCAATGCGGATGCTGCTACGACCACGTCACGGAGCTCTTCCCAGGTTGAAGGCTGCTTACGGAAGACAAAATGCGACTTATCCGCAGCGCGCATTTCCCTAAGAGACTAACTCTTGTTCAGGTAAACCAATTAACAAGGCCAAAGAGGCTGTCTGAACTCTATCTACATACTGATGTAACTGCTCCTCACCCCGCTGTACTTCCCACATGTAACGACACTCAAGCTGTTTACGAACTCCGGTGGTCAACCTTTGCCTAATTTCGAGCTCCCTTAATTACTGCAAGGTAAACCCTTCTGCCATGGCTTGCGTCAGGAAGTTCTGCAACTCGCCTCTAGCTAACTGGAACAAGAACGACAAAATTACTTGGTGCGGAACGCGAAAGGCAGCCTCATGTTGTTCTAAGCGAACAAATAACCATAATAATTTTTCCACCTGATCAAGTCGCTCCACAATCAAATCAGTATTATCTCGTAAGATGCATCAGCATCTAACTTAACAGAGGATGTAACAGTACCTCCCCCGGACTAGCTCTCACCCTCTCCCTGACAGCGCAAGTCCCGATCTTCAATCCTCCTCCCATCCAACTGCAAACGCGTAAGCTTAAACTGTAATGCGCTCACCAAAGTTCCCAACTCAACGGTTAATTTTCTGTGATGATCTTCCAAAGTTAACGTGCCTAAATCCGCTACCCGATTACTAAATGCATTAACTGTGCCCACACCCTATCCCGATGACTGTCACTGGGTTGGCTTCCCTCCAAAACACAAATAGTGTGCTCAAGGCCTCTAACAGCCTCAAACAAAAAATTCAGTTGCCTCTCCTGTCTCATCCACCACCGCCGACGTGACATCATCCGGATGAAGGATGGCAGCGCGCAAATGGGCTGCTAATTCCGGAACACTGCCCTCAATCGGCTAGCGCCTTATTGCCATCTCGTAAAGAAGGTGGTCCTTTCTGAACAGGCCGATCCCCGAACACAGTCTGACTGCTATTACGATAAGCACTTGAAACGAGTAACAGCCAAAACAGTATGGTGCCAGAAGACACAAAAAAATAACAAGAGTGAAACTGACAGCAACTGGGATGGCAATCACAAGTGTAACCACGCTTTGCTATCAGTGAGGTCCCCTGATATACCCACAGGGCAGGAGAGATAGTATAATTTGTGGAAAGGGGAAAGAATGAGTGGCTGTCAGTTGCACTCGAACATGCTACTTTATTCATTTGACAAACATTACAAGAGTAAAGAAAACATTAAAAACAGAGCAAGCCAAACATTAATTTTAGAACTTAATTCCTGGCAAAATGAGGCAAGGGCAAATCAACTTTAATTTAAAACCGGCTGAAGGCCAATAACTTAGACTCAAAAACAAGAATTTGAATTTAAACGGCTGAAGGCCTTATCTGAAAAACATTTCTCTAAATTAGGCTGAAGGCCCAAACAATCTCACGCCTTAAGGGCAAAACAAATTTAATTTAAAATCGGCTAGAAGCCATACATACATAAACAAACAACAAAGACAAATAAGAAAAGGCAGCACATCAAATAGCGTCGGCCTGGAATTCAAACTCTAACACTCGCTTAGGTGAAACAGGCAGGCAATCGGTCCTACAATTCTCAATCCGACGGCAACCCAACCGACAGACAGTCAGTGGACCAAGCGACAGGATAACTTCCGGTCCAGCCGACCAGCACGTAACAGGGAGTTCAATGGAACAATGCAGAAGGTATCGGTGCCCAGAACGAATTTCACATTCACCTGTCAACCTACACGCCGTGCTGGACAGCCATAGCACGACGAGGAAAATACACTGCCTGAAATTACGTCAACGACGAGGGCAGGTAACCGGAATGTTAACGGCCACAAGGCAGAAGATTCCGCTGTTGCGCTTCGATTCAAAAATAATCAAGTTAAAGTCCACAGGAGAGCGGCTAGAATTTCGCCAACTTGAAAACACACATTGTTGCTTGCGTTCATGTCCCAACAGCCCACAACGAAATTCAAACGAAGCAATGTGAACAGTTAGGGCTGGCTGGTAGATTAAGTAAAGACTCAGCTTTCATATCTGGGATTGGTGAGCCACGGACCTCGGAGCAATGGGAACAGCCTCTCACACTCCGACCGCGTCTGGACGACGCCAGCGGCCCCAGCCAGACACGCGCCACGCAGACTTCCTTGCTTCTCCACGCCAACCGACCAACTGCCCCCACACGGCACTGTCGGAAACTATAAGTGCGGGGCCAAAGATAGTACAAGGGTGCGAATATCGATACACGCTGCTGCTGCGATTCACAGAGTGAGAGGATAACAGCACAATCGCGATAACCGCGGGAGACTAATCACAGAATAGCAACCAAAATTTAATGTAAAGCATAAGACGAGCCAGCCACGTCTCATCAGTATTAGGGACAAATCGCAGGTTCATTGCATTGTTTGCGTCGCGAGCACGTCCCGTTTGATTTGGACACACGAGTGCCGAGCAGCTTTTTAAAAACTTAAAGATGCATTGCTCAGTGATCGATACTTGGTTCAGTTTGATCCGGACAAAGGACTTGCGTTGCAAGTTGACGCTTCTTACGGATTCGGTGCAGGTGTCCTACGTATTCGCAATAATGTTCTTGTCTAGGGAGACTGGTAGCCATAGGAAGTGTTTAAATGCAGAAGAGTGTTCCGGAGCCGTTCTGATGTGTGGGGCGTCGCCCAAGTCCGTCCGAATGTACAAAGGTCATGAATGGATGCAGGTACTCACACAGGATGCTTACGTACGTGTCACCTGTCAGAGTCGTATCTAGACATATCAGGAATCCCATATCGCTCCAACTGCACATTCCCCAAACCATTAAAGAGCCTCCACCGGGTAAAACAGTCCCCTGCTGACATGCAGGGTCCATGGATTCATAAGGTCGTCTCCATATCCGTACACGTCCGTCCACTCAATACAATTTGAAACGAGACTCGCCCGACCACGCAATTTGTTTCCAGTCATCAACGGTCCAATGTCGGTGTTAATGGGCCCAGATGAGGCGTAAAGCATTGCGTCGTGCAGTCATCAACGGTAAATTAGTGGGCCTTTGGCTCCGAAAGTCCATATCGATGATGATTCGTTAAAGGTTCGTACGCTGACACTTGTTGATGGCCCAGCATTGAAATCTGCAGCAGTTTGCGGAAGGGTTGCACTTCTGTCACGTTGAACGATTCTCTTCAGTCGTCGTTGGTCCTGTTCTTGCAGGATTTTTTTCCGGCCGCAGCGATGTCGGAGATTTGATGTTTTACCGGATTCCTGATATTCACAGTACACTCGTGAAATCGCCGTACGAGAAAATAGCCACTTCATCGCTACGTCGCAGATGCTGTATCTCATCGCTCGAGCTCAGACTATAGCACCACATTCAAACTCACTTAAATCTTGGTAACCTGGCATTGCAGCAGCAGTAACCGATCTAACAACTGTGCCAGACACTTTTGTCTTATATAGGCGTTGCCGACCGCATCTCCGTATTCTGCATGTTTGCGTACCTCTATATTTGAATACCCATACCTATACCTGTCTCTTTGGCGCTTCTGTGTAGAACGCTGGATTTCCTGGAACAATGTTTCAAAATATTTTTGTGATTATAGCATTCGACTGTTGTCCCTATTAGTTCCGAAGTACTAAATACTATACCGCTACCACGTTTAAAATTCGATCTCCACTAATGAGGACATGGTAAAAGAGGCTCCGCTGTACTGCATACTACGACTACACAGTCTCCGACTATTTCGAAAAGTCGCATCTGCAACAATATTGAACTAAATATGAGTTGATATAACCATCCTCTCAAAGGAGAAGACTGAAGTTTCTACAGCGTCTTCAGATGCTACCTGTGCGAGCCCCACAATGGCGGAGGGAGCTAACTGGATTTGTATTCGGAAGTAGCAGGGTTCAAACCTCGGTCTGCTCCTCTGCATTTGGCTTAGCTACTTGGTTGGTTCCTTTGAAAAGCAAATGTCAGATTTCTTTCCAAATCCTCGTCTTGAATGTATTACACTGATGGAACTGTTGAGTGTTACCCCCTGAAGCACCAGCCCGAAATTAATTAAATCTTGTGGAGATGTTCATTACACAATGGGTGTTAAACGATTAAAGTTTCATTTGGTTCGTAACTCATGCCATCAGCAACATGTGCTGTATTAGGTATAACACCACGGGTACGAATACTCTTACATTCCGTGATGTTGTAAGCACAGCACGCTCCACCGGGCAGCATCATAGGCGTCGACAGGTCGACAACCCACTCCAGAGACGGCGTATTAGCTCAGCGATTGCCGCACCAAGAACTCGCAGCGGTGGCGCAGCCAGAGAAGTGATACGCGCCGGTCCCACAGCACAGCAGGCAGTTCCAAGACAGTTCGACTGCCGAGAAGACCGCCCTATACGTGTGTGCTTCGCGCCGCACCGACTGCTTCTAGCGAGCCCGCACCAACCCGTCTTCAGTGAACATTCTAAAGGGGCGAGAACTATTGACTGGCCAACCATATCTTGTGGAATAGTAGCTGAACTTCAGGAACTGCCTGAGTCGATTTGTACGAAGTTGAGTATTTGTCAATAAATGTGTGTTTTCTTGTCACTAATCATTGTTTCAGTGTTCTCCTCTCTTACTGTTTCTCTCGGCGCTCTGTAAATAGTTGACTAGTGAATTCTCCTTCTGTGGTTGTATCAGAAGTACGATACAACACATCCATTGTAGCCAGAAGTAAACAAACGCCCAATGTCGTTCTCATCTTACAGTGCATGAAACACATGCTACGCCAATTCATCACCATTACTGGCTGGAGGTTGATACGAAATAGGCCTACTACAGCTTCCCACCGCATCCAAGACGTTCAGTGCGTAGCAGATCAGGGCACCAAGAGCCCAGTCAAGGATAGGTGAATTCCTCAAGACGCTTACTGAGTGAAGAGAAGTATTATCCTGCAGTTTAGTACCTTTGTCATGAAGTAAATTTTTCTTCTTTTTCTTGTATCTTTCTCCCGCATCGGTGCACGGTCGGATGGTTACTAACGGACTTGGCATGGTTAATTTAAAGAGGTGGCAAGATGCCTTTCCTGCCTCCACCGTGTTAGCCGCCGCGGCGGAATACCAGTATATGTACCCGACCTGCCTACATGTAGTGTTATTCATGTGAACCTGAGCGAATGTTTTCTAAACGTTTGTGAATCGTGTAACCGAGGTGGATCTTGGAAATAAGCCTGGTTTTCACCCAGTGGCATGTAGGAAACCGAAAAAAAACCGACCCTGGTTGTTTATTCTCCGCGACCGGAGTATCTCCCAGTCCACGACGCGCCACATTAACACCACGGCTAACTGAGCAAGTAGGTAAGGAAAGTATAGCACCAAAATTTATCGTACTTTCGACACTCGGACGAGGATTTAGCTCCCTTCAAGAACTACCACATCAGCTTCGTTGTCATATCCCATCCGTTCGCACATTATGTTTCCAGGAGTTGGTGAACTGTGGGTCTCGAAAATAGTCTTTCTGTGAGCTTTCACCGGCTCGTCTACGAGGCGTTGACCTGACCGCCAAAAGCAGAATCTAGACTCTTCGCTGAACACCAGAGAAAGGTATCCAGTGTCCCAGCTGACTATGACTTTACGCCATATAGGTCTCTCTTATCTGTAGTATACCGTCAGCGGCAAAGGATGCATGTCAACTCGAGATCTCAATTTATCCTCCAATTATCTATTCCAGACGGTTTGTAATATCACTCTGCTAGTGACCTCTTCCCGAAATTCGGCTATTGCCATCTGTCTATTCGTCAGAACCAGTCGAACAATGGTAAAATTTTCTCGTGTTGGAAGTCCTGGATGGACCCACACGTACAAGTACACACTGTTGTCCTGTATCCTGATCACCGCATGTTCCACATTCATTGCACTATAGCCAACTGTCTGTGCGGTTTATCGGAATCATCTCACATGTCCTTCGTGCCAATATTTCGGCCTTTCTCAGAGTCCATTAGCTGCAGGAGTACATCATTTGGGAATATTGTGTTTGCGATCTCTACATGAGAAGTCCCAGTGAGAGGCACCCACATGTCTTGCTCATACTGTGGCATCAAGCAGTCAGGCCTGCAAGGAGAACAAGACCAACAATCTTTTTCTTTTCACTATTTTTTTTATTCAGATAAATTCCATTATGATTCTCAGATAACCTAAACACACCATTACATTTTATACTACAATTACACATGAGAAACTCCGCCCAGTGGGTATGGCTTTACATTGGTGATTCTCTATCTTATGGTCTCGTAATTATCTAACGATACAGTGCACTTTCTGGATAGGATGGTGGATCTTTTGCTACATCTCACACGTCGACTCTCACACCCATCATCACGAAAATTTCCTCCAGACCGAGCAGTACAAAAAAGAACATGCATAACCCACTGCCTCTCAACCTATCTTGCTACTCTCCCATGCAAACCACACGTACTTAAATTACTTGAAGTATATCACACTGGCAACACAGAATACAACACAAACAATAGTCACAACGTTAGAATCACATCATCTTCAGCTTTCCCACTTCAATTAGTATTCATCCCAGTTTCACACGACACTGCCCCACTTCGTAACTTTTCTTTCCTACTGCGAACTCTGGAGGATATATGCACGCCTTCCTGTGCAATGCAAGCCAATTGGCGTTGCTTCATAGACGGATGACTCACCTTCCTTCACTCTGAGTATTAAAGTTTGAATCTAGCGTCACACGGAAACATAACACACAAAGGTAATATTGATATCATATTCATCTTTTCTACCTCGAACTCTGGAGGATATATGCACGTCTTCGTGTGCAATGCAAGCCAAGTGGCGTTGCTGGCTATACGGCTGACTCACCTTGCTTCTCTCTCAGAGATAAGAGTTTGATTCTAGCGTCACATGGAAACGTAACACGCAAAGTAATATTAAGAACATATTCGTCACACATGCGAGTCCTCAATTGATAGCATGGACGACTACTTCTCTTTATCCTTTGTCTCATACACAGATTGAGACTGACACACTACTCACCTCGTGGAAGTAATCGTCTCTAATTTCAAGTCCTGCACACGCCATTTCTTAAATATTTCCAACTTATAATACACATGCCAGTAATTCATCTTAACTTTAGCACTCGGAAGTATTTCAGCTTAGTGCTACACGTGGTTTCATTGTGACCGTTGGTCACTTCCGTAGATTACTACGATCCCCTTAATATTACCTGCCTGTCATTTAATTCTCCCCACAAAAGTTCCTGAATTGAGAAATAATTATTCCAAACTACTCTTATGTATTTCTCATGCTTGCCATTGCCTGCACTCTTTTGTCTTTACAGAGCACACCGAAGACAGGTCTTACCAACACAAGATCCAGCGCCAGAGTGCTGAAACATGGCCATTCTTCGGGTCAGCTCGCAACTCTGTCGAGGTGGGGGGAGCACCTTGCTACGGTATTGGTCAGTCACACAGGCGCTCAAAGCTCAGGTAAATTTCATCTCTTTGGTTCCACCAAAGGTGACCAAAGGACTGTCTCAAAGATGATCATACATTGCACATTCACTATCTGCAGTTAGCAGACGACCATACATTCATTCATTTCGCAGATCTCACCAAACTGGATGTAGGGATTTATTTTGTGGGAGTGCACATGTGATCAATTAAATAAATAAATTGTCATTCTTTCCTACACTGGCATCCGGCTTCGGTGTATTAAGTGAAATTGAGTTATTATTACAAAAAATGTTGTTCTGACAAGAATAACGAAGAATGTTGTACCTATTTTCAATGTCGGGCGGTACTGTACCCTTTTACCAATAACGTTACAAGCGCGTAATAGCCTTCTTGACCCATACCATTCTTCATCTGTGTAAATGGCTTATATCTGTAATGAAATTACACTTATCGAAAAAAATTCGCAACGCCAAGAAGGAGTCGTGCGGCATAAACCAAAGTTGGTAAGTGTTTCTATACCCGAAAGATATTGTCTATTCAGATTTCGCGCCAGTCGCATAAGAACAGCGTTAGTAGTGCCACTATGAGGCTGCAAATCAGGTTTTGCTTTAAACACACGCCGTAATGGCAGTGGTCCTTAGTTACCCTCGAGATTGGAGGTGATGGGTTGATTTTAGTAGGAATGACTTTAAGGCGACAAAGACGTCATTATCAATACGTCATTGAATTTGAATGAGGTCGTGTGATAGGGCTACGAGAAGTTGGACGTTCCTTCTTCTATATTTCATAAAAAATGGCTCTGAGCACTATGGGACTTAGCTTCTGAGTGAGGTCATCAGTCCCCTAGAACTTAGAACTAATTAAACCTAACTAACCTAAGGACATCATACACAGCCATGCCCGAGGCAGGATTCGAACCTGTTACTGTAGCGGTCGTGCGGTTCCAGACTGTAGCGCCTAGAACCGCTCGGCCATTCTGGCCGGCAAATACTGCATGAAAACTTGGCAATAACGTAGCCAATCTACGTGACTGCTGGCAGCGGAGGTCATGAGAACGTACAGTGGCAACAATACCGGGATCCGGACGGCCACGTGGCGCTACGAGGAGGAAAGACCATCGTGTTCGGCGCATGGCTCTGGCGCATCGTACTGCATCTGCAGCAGCAATCAGAGCAGCAGTCGGCATCACATGACGCAACGGTTACTTCCAGGACAGTTCCGAGACAGACGCCCTGTAGCGTGCATTCCATTGACCCCACACCACCGCCATTTGCGTGATGTCAAGCGAGTACTCATTGGAGGGCAGAGTGGATGTCTGATAATAGCTGGCTCTGCCTCTGTGCCAGTGATGGCCGGGTGTTGGTTAGGAGGAGGTCAGCTGAGGGCTTACAACCAACCTGTCAGCGTGCTGGACACATTGGCCCTAAACGTGGAGTTACAGTCTGGGGGCGATTCTGGATGACCGTAGGAGCACTCTCGTGGTTATTCCATTTACCCTGATTGCAAATTTCTACGTTAGTCTGGTGATTCGACTTGTTGTGTTTCCCACCAGCATAACTTCCGTCCTCATACCACTGTTGTAGCTCAACAGGGTGTCGACATGTTGGCTTTGGCTTGATCGATCACCACATATGTCTCCAATCGAGCACTTATTTGGACATCATTGGACGACAACTCCAAGATCATCCATAACGAGCAGTAACCGTCCCTGTATTGACCAACCAAATGCTACAGGCATGGAACTGCATTCCCACAAACTGATATCCAGCACCTGTATACAATAATTCATGCACGTTTGCACGCGTGCATTCAACATTCGAGTTAATAAAGCACACGCAATTCATATTTGTAAAGGCTTCTCTTGTGCTTACCTTAACCTGTGATCTTGCAGTGTTAATCGCTTACATATGTTCCCTATAGTCTGATCAAATTCACTTGATGATGACGATCATGTTTGGTTTGTGGGGTGCTCAACAGCAGTTCTGCAAGGTTCGCAGGAGAGCTTGGAAGGCAGGAGACGAGATACTGGCAGAATTGAAGCTGTGAGGACGGATCGTGAGTCGTGCTTGGGTAGCTCAGATGGTAGAGCACTTGCCAGCGAAAGGCAACGGTCCAGAGTTTGAGTCTCGGTCTGACAGACAGTTTAATCTAGCAGTAAGTTTCATATCAGCACACACTCCGCTGCAGAGTGAAAATCTCATTCTGAAAACGAAGTTCGAGGTTTCGACGTTCAAATTTGATTGTACGTGCCATTCACTGGAAAAAGGTATGCGTTTTTGTTGTTGAAGAACGTGGATGCCTTACAATCCTGGTATGTTTCCGAACATGAGAGGCTCTGTAGTAGGATTTAGACGGCTCTTCACGTCGTGGTACAAACAGTTTCACGAAAGAAGAAACTTCATCTAGGAGGCCACAAAAGTCAGTGGGGCGAGCTAGTTAACAGTTTTACTTGTCATCTCTAATAATGCAAACTAGTACTGGTAGAAAAGCAGCGACTCAAATGTTGCGCTAAAGAAACAGCACTCGTATCACAATTTTTTGTTCTTCACCCATCAAAAGGGATGAATTTTTGATAAAACGAAGGATTGTATGTTACGGATGGTCAGAAATAGTGATCCTAGAAAAAATACATCCCCACTGATGTTAAACATTAAAGCCAAAATTTCAACGAGTTTTGAACTCTGTTTCAACTTATTGTGGCGTAATGAATAGTCCATAAAATTTCGGTCATGCAGCATCGCTGATAAAATTCCTCCCCCCCCCCCCCCCCAAAAAAAATGGTTCAAATGGCTCTGAGCACGATGGGACTTAACATCTATGGTCATCAGTCTCCTAGAACTTAGAACTACTTAAACCTAACTAACCTAAGGACATCACACAACACCCAGCCATCACGACGCAGAGAAAATCCCTGAACCCGCCGGAAATCGAACCCGGGAACCCGGACGTGGGAAGCGAGAATGCTACCGCTCGACCACGAGATGCGGGAAAATTTCTCCCACTGATATTGTCTTGCGACTCACTCTGAGGATGGCCGGACGATACGCGGCCGATATATCAGTGGAAGAAGTTTTATTCGCGCGGCTGCATGCCCAAAATTTAATGGAGTTCTGAACTGTTTCTTAATGGCATTTCATTCGAATTCCTTTCCGGTGAGAAGCACGTAGTATTGAAATATTGGCAAACTTCACCACTGGTTGTCGAGGATGGGAATACAGAGGTTCGTTTCTCAATATGCCATGACGCTGGCAAGCTCAACTCCAACAAGAATCAAACTGGAGATTGCCAAATCGCAGTCCTCAACAAACACTGCTCACCGGCATCCTCTAGTGTTCCCCGGTTCTAGCGAGTTTGTGAGAACTATGAAGACATTAACTGAAAATATCACCTACTTGAGAGAGCTTACTGAGAGTGATACTAACATTTTGGGCCCAAAGGAAATAAGTTTAGACTGGGCTTTAACCCGCGAGCGGGCGCGTCAGTGTATAAAGTGCGCCAATCAAAAATAAAATGATTTTGTGCGGTTCCTTTTTCGTTTTACAACCGTAAACCTATACCTATTCCTTCATTATTACTTCAGGTAACACAGCGATAAATTGTGTTGTCGTACGTCCAAGTGAGCAACAGTAAGATAAAACACAAAACGACCTAGGCGAGAAAAAATTTACGATCAGTTAAAAAAAAATGACCCCACTTACGAACTAGCAACATAATCCTACCTTGAGGCAGTTGCCTACGAGATAATTAGTGATCCAATAAGCAGCTGACGAAGATCTGATGTAACACCTGTCCCTGGCGAAAGAGAGTTATAGTGAAAATGTATTTCATTGCTCCCAGAATGAGATTTTCACTCAGCAGCGGAGTGTGCGCTGATATGAAACTTCCTGGCAGATTAAAACTGTGTGCCCGACCGAGACTCGAAGTCGGGACCTTTGCCTTTCGCGGGAAAGTGCTCTACCATCTGAGCTACCGAAGCACGACTCGCGCCCGCTACTCTCAGCTTTACTTCTGCCAGTATCTCGTCTCCTACTTTCCAAACTTTACAGAAGCTCTCCTGCGAATCTTGCAGAACTAGCACTCCGGAAAGAAAGGATATTGCGGAGACATGGCTTAGCCACAGCCTGGGGGATGTTTCTAGAATGAGATTTTCACTCTGCAGCGGAGTGTGCGCTGATATGAAACTTCCTGGCAGATTAAAACTGTATGCTCGACCGATACTCGAACTCGGGACCTGTGTAGGAGACGAGATACTGGCACAAGTAAAGCTGTGAGTACCGGGCGTGAGTCGTGCTTCGCTAGCTCAGATGGTAGCTCAGCGTGTTCGGTCAGTGGGTTAGCAGCCCTCTGTAATAAAAAAACTGAGCTAATCGATCGACAACGAACTTAAAACGGATGTCTAACGACGTCCGCCCCGAGCAGATGCAACGAACAAAAGCGAACAAAATGAGATTAAAAAAATAAAGGATGGTAGAGCACTTGCCCGCGAAAGGCAAAGGTCCCGAGTTGGAGTCTCGGTCGGGCACACAGTTTTAATCTGCCAGGAAGTTTTATTTCATTGTTGTTTAATAAAACAGTACTTTAGCTCATTAGGTAAGTTTATTTTGTCCTTGTTTAAATAAACTAAGATTAAACTGTGTTTTTGATCACACTTGACTTACCCCGGTAACATAAGAAAACCTATTCTTTTCATGCGTACAAAGTGCGCAGCGTCTCCGCTCGTGTTGTGAAAAACGGCTATCCGGCTCGAGGGTTAACGATCCGTCGATGACGACTTTATTAGAGGCAGAGAACAGGCGAAGGGGAGGGAAATCGGTTGTGCCCTTCACAGAGGAACCTCTCCACCATAATCATTAAGAGAATGTGGGAAACCACGAGAAAACTTATGCTGGATGAGCGGACGGGGATTTGAGTCGCTGTCCTTCGGAATGCGAGTCTCGTGCCTTAGAACTGCAACGCCTGACTCTGTCGTAGTAAACTCGAAGTCATCCGGCAGCTGTGGCAGTAAAATGGAGTAGGCCTACTAGGTGGCCGCCAGTAACATGTGAACTCGTTGTGGACGACTGCGCAAATAAAAGTGAAAGTGAGGAGTATTCATTACTAGAGACATGTCACGTATCGTGTGAGAAGCCTAAGAATTTGGTTTTGTGGTCCCTTGACATGAGTCTGAAACAGTAGAAAGGAAGTAGGCGAGGTCAACTAATAAATCTGATGGACTAGTTAATAGACCCTTGCAACTAATATTCTCTCGCAGATTTTACTCCAACAGGCGTACTTTATAATGTAGCCGTTAATGCCGAAAGAGTTGACAAATGAGCGTAGAAGCACTCTCGTGGTAAACCCATTTATCCTGATTGTAAATCTCTATTACTGCACCCGTCCGCTGCACATCCATCATTGGAGGGTGGCACGGAACTGACGAAGCTCTACCGCCAAACCTTCACCAAGCGCTACGCTCGGCTGTTACTCAGCCGTAGCTTGGAGTCACCTCTCACTTGCCACCCGGGACAGTGGGACCGTTTTTGAACCAGCCACGCTGTCTGATAGTAGACTGCCACAAATTGAAATAAAACTGAGAGAGTAGTGTTTAGAAGTGTGCGATCTGTCGTCAGTTGCTGCTCACAAGAATAAAATTATTTTATTTTGTTATTAGTTTCGATCGCTAATAAATATCATCAGATCGCTTTTTGTTAATAAATAACATTAGAATTTTATTCAAGAGTGGCAGCGTAAGTAAATATAAAACGTGATGAAACTGAACAGCAAACAGCTTAAATGAGGCCAGTGTCCGCATACTTCAAAAATGTGATTAAATTAGTCTCATTAAAATGTACCATTTGCACTTGTGCAAACTTGCAACATAAATATTAAGGCGGCCGGAGTGGCCGAGCGGTTCTAGGCGCTACAGTCTGGAACCGCGCGACCGCTACGGTCGCAGGTTCGAATCCTGCCTCGGGCGTGGATGTGTGTGATGTCCTTAGATTAGTTAGGTTTAGGTAGTTCTAAGTTCTAGGGGACTGATGACCTCAGCAGTTGAGTCCCACAGTGCTCAGAGCCATTTGAACCATTTTTGAAATATTAAAATTCAGGTGAAACTTAAACTATCCACAGTAAACTTGCCACAGCAGATAGGCAGAAAACTACACTGAGGGGACGAATCTCATAGGATAGCGACCTGCACATACGCAGGTGACGGTATTATCCCGTACACAAGGTATAACATCGAAGTCATTGGCGAAGCTGTCATTTGTACTCAGGTTTCCGACGTGATTACGGCCGCATGGCGGGTAATAACAGATGGAATGATAGCTGGAGCTAGACACACGGGACATTCCACTTCGTACATCGTGGGGAATTCAATATTCCGCAAGACACTATGTCAAGAATGTGCTGAGAATACATTTCAGGCGTTATCTCTCGCCACGGACAACGCAGGGGCCGGCGGACTTCACTTAACGACCGACAGCAGCGGCGTTTGCATAGAGTTGTCAGTGCTAAAAGACAAAAAACGATGCGAGAAATAACCGCAGAAATCAATGTGGGACGTACGATGAACGTATCCGTTAGGACAATGCGGCGAAATCTGGTATTAATGGGCTATGGCAGCAGACGCTCGACGCGACTGCCTTTGCTAACCATGAAATCGCTCACGGCTCCTCTATTGGTCTCGTGACCCTATCGGTTGGACCCCAAGCGACAGGAAAACCGTGGCCTGGCCAGATCAGTCCCGATTTCAGGCGGTAAGAGCTGATGGTAGGGTTCGAGTGTGGCGGAGACCGCACGAAACCATGGATCCAAGTTGTTAACAAGGCACTGTGCAAGCTGGTGGTGGATCCGTAATGGTGTGGTCTATGCTTATATGGAATAGACCGGTCCTCTGGAAGTTCGGCCACTTGGAAACCATTCGTGGACGTCGTGTTCCCAAACAACGATGGAATTTTTCGTGATGACAGTGCACCATGTGACCAGGCCACAGTTGTTCACGACTGGTTCGAAGAACATTCTGGACAGTTCGAGTGAATGATCTGGCTACCCAGATCGCTCGACACGTATCCTATCGAACATTTATGAGACACAATAGAAAAGTCAATTTGTGCACAAAATCCTGCGCCGGCAACACTTCCGTAATTATGGACGGCCGTAGAGGCTGCGTAGCTCCATATTTTTGTAGGGACTTACAGTGGCTTGTTGAGTCCATGTGACGTTCATTTGTCGCACAACGCCGGGCAAAAGGAGGTCTGACGCTGTAACAGGAGGTATCCGATGACTTTTGTCATCTCAGTGTACCATGAGCAGCAAAAATGAAAGATACCATTACACGAGGATATTCCAGATAATCAAAAAGTTATTAAAGAGATGGAAAGACTATTGAACATCTGTGGAACTGCCCATGTTTCCATTTGGTGTATAGTGAAGATCATATATTCAAAGCTGATGACAGTGCAACGAGAAGTGGTCGGAGCTTGGAAAAGACTAGCTCACATTTGCTGTTATGTACGTGTGTTAAAAGAATAGTTATTCAGCTCATTTTATATGTCGCCCGAACGCGATCACTTACGTGTCTTCGTAATCATCATACTACAAGGTTATTACATTCATTATAGGTTTTTGATGCGCGTAATATCACAAAGACCACATAAATTTTGATAAGATTTTTAATGTTTTGTTTTATAATAAATGCAAAAAAAATTCAAATGTGTGTGAATTTCTAAGGGACCAAACTGCTGAGGTCACCGGTCCTAGACTTACAGACTACTTAAACTAACTTATGCTAAGAACACACACACCCATGCTCGAGGGAGGACTCGAACCTCTGGCGGGAGGGGCCGCGCAATCCGTGACGTGGCGCGGTTGAATAAATGCACACCACATTCGTTTAATGTGCTTATCATTCGAAGACCACACTCAGAAACGACTTTTTTCCTTGCCTGTTAGTTTGTTAAAGCTCTGACTGCCAACAGTCAGAGACATAACGAAGTTAGCACGTTTTCCGCTTCTTGTCATGCCTTACGAAGCATATTCTGCTGTCTATGGACGTTTTTTTAGTGTTACGATTGACCGTTTCCGTATCACAGTACAGTGATGGTGCACCTCATCTTTCTAGCGCGTCATAGAAAAAAATTATAAAATAAAAGTCACGCTGAAATTATCTACTGAATCTCCTTTGGGGCAGTTTCTTCTCTGGCCCCAACTTACTGGAAGTAGGATGATCATATTTGTTGAGGATACTGAGCGTTAGTCATTCTGTGGCTAAGAACAAGCTTCGGAAAAGATGTTCGTATGGCGTTCGAGCAAAGCGAAGAACTGCACTTAAGATGGCTTCGTAATGGGTTTTTAAGTAGAATTTTTCAGAGTGCCACTTGTACAAATTAAAATTCATGGGGCAGTTACTTCCTGTAACTCGCCATGTTATCGTTCCCTTCGCTAGGACGGAAGGGGACAACAAATTAATCTGAAACCACACGTGTCTTATGTCAGTTAATACGTGGCTTTCCCGCTAAATTCTCCTCGGATATTGTTTTCACAATCTCTTGTATCAGACTGCATTGCGTAGAAGGGCTTCCGGTACTTAAAATCGCAATGGATATTACCAACGCGGACTACCGACAAAATTATGCATCTGTGTGGAAACACCTAGTTCTTAAGCAATCCTACGTTATTCTCTATATTCTGTACGAATACAACAACGATATGCACAGTGTAAATTTTAAGTTGGCAAACAAGAATAACTAGAAAAATAAGCTTCACACGAAAATCGTGTAGAATCCAAAGTTGATTATTTTCAAAGAGGACATCTGCTGGTGCTAAAATTAGCCCGCCACCCCAGCCCCCTGGGGGTGGGGCGGGAGATAACTTTAAAATTTCAAATGGGAACCCCATTTTTATTGCAGAATCAGATTCTACATAAAAAACTAAGTACATTTTGTCTGATACCTTTGTTTTGATTCTTGGTAGTTGGCACTGTAATTCAAGAAAATCCATGTTCTCATTTTTGCGTGGAAAGTGGTTACGGATAAATAATAAATACTTATTTACTTCGTAAATTTTTATTCGGTATAACTAAGGCTCTCCCTCTCTCTCCATAGGATGGGGTTTGAGAGAGAGGAATTGGAGTTTTACAAATGTTGACCCACATATTAATTTTTTCCGCAGAGAGTTTGTTTTAGCGAATCAAAATTTATGAAGAAAATAAGTATTTCTTATTTATCCGTAGCCACTTTCCACGCAAAAATGAGAACATGGATTTTCTTGAATTACAGTGCCAACTAACAAGAATCGAAACAAATGTTTAAGACAAAATGTACGTAGTTTTTTATGTAGTATTTGATTCTGAAATAAAAAATGGAGTTCCGATTTGAAATTGTAAAGTTACCTCCCACCCCATCCCCAGTGGGCTGGGAATTCCAGCACCAGAAGGTGTCCCCGTCGAAAATAATCAACTTTGGACTCTACAAGTTTTTTCGTGTGAAGCTTATTTTTCTAGTTATTCTGGTTTGTCAACTTGAAATTTACACCATGTATATAGAAGCAGAAATTTACGTAAGAGTTATTAAACGGATTGAAGAGCAATGATCACAAAATCATGTCGCTTTTCTACAGTATATCACAGGCATCTCGTTAGCGGTATCTCGATGTCTACACTGTGCTATCATCAAACGATCCCTTTTGGTGATTCCACTTCTGCGTCTATACCGGTTCTTTGGTGGAGTAATTCCTTCCACACGCTGAAAAAAATGGGATCGAAGAAGTCGAATGTACAGCACAGAGCGATTTTCCTCTAATTTCGGTTTCTTAGGTGGATATTGGAACAGAGGGTAGTTACATCATACAAGTAAGAAAGTTCTTTGAATTGTGTGCAGTCTACAAATAATTGTTCTCCCGCAACTGCTGATATTTCGCAGTGAATGGATGTGAATGCTGCTGACGATTTAGAACGTCCACTCACTCATTCATGTGAACTCTGAAACAATATCGCCAGTGTAATCGAAGGCTTTTTCTCGGCAAAAAGTTGAATCCTCAACAGAAAAGGAGTAAGTTATAAAAAGATATTAGAAAGTACAATAAGTGCGAGTCAGAAATTGCGCCAGAGGTACACAGAACAGAACGCCTCAAACTCCTGGATGAAGCACAATCTGTCGAAGAGGAAATAGTGACAGCAAATAGCTAATAGTTAGCTCGAGGTGGATTTGCAAAACCTGTCAGGTAGGCTTTGTGCGTTTGAGAAAGGAAATTAATTAATTGAAGATTTCAGTTCTGAATACAAGTACACTGAGTACCATTCTATGTGAAACTGAGTTAATTTTACTTTATATATGTACAATAACGTTAAATATGTTTATTAGCTTCTTCTACTAGTATCGTGGGCACCGATATAAATCCTAAAAGAATTACTACATAATGATAAACAGAAATTTTTTCGTAAAAGTTAAGACCCTCTTGTTGTACTGTGGTCATAGGCAAAAATTACACTTTTTAGATGAAAAACTAAAATTATGAATACACACAAACAGCAATTTAAACTGGTGTTATAGCCGAAATATGAGGGAATTAAGAAATCCATTTCGCTTTGTAGATTTTGTACTTGAAAAGGATACTTGCTGTCGATTCTTTTTGATTTTTACGTTTTTTTTTATATAAGTGTGAAAATTAATGAATTACTGTGCTGATGAACCTCTACGTTATTTGATTTTCAAACAGCTGAGCAAAACTGAACGTGCACAGACATTTCTCTCTTTACTTATTCAGGCTGTCAATAAACTAACACGCAATATTTTTAGCACAACGCAATCTGACTTTCAATAATCGTTACAAAAGAATGGCTGTGACTAATAATAACCTATACCTTTCATGAATCACTTAACTCACAAAAATCTACGTTTCTCTAACTACTGCAATACAGCGAGCGCCAATACTGCCAGCTAAATAAAAGATTCAAACTACTGAAGTCACTAAGTACTGATAAGCATAGTTAGCAAATGAAAGATTTTGATAGAGAACAAACAATGTATTACCTTAATGGTGTTCAAAAGTCATAATATATATATGAGTTCATGACATCCAGTCTTACAAATTTACTAATTTCTCTGATGGACACACGTCCAGATCATCGGCTCTCAAAACTCCGCCATCTCTCTCCCCATATCCACCACTGCTGGCTGCTCACCTCCAACTGCCCAACGTTTCGCGCTGTTCACATCCAACTGCCCAACACTACAATAGCGAATATTACAACAATACCAACCAGCCACAGACCTCACACAGCACAGCCAGTGATTTTCATCTAAAGCGCTACGTGGCGTTACCAATATAAAAACCTAAACAGCCCACTTACAAGTGTGTTAAACATCCCCTAACAATGCGCACGTCAATAATCGTAAGTGACTACTATTCTTTATGGCATGTTATACTGCATCCAAACTAAAACGCGCGATATAACACCCGTACATGTCTCAGCACCTCCGTCTTCTGCTCTATGATAATTCACAATGGACGAGGAAATCTGCATACGTAAACCGTTATAGATCGCTGAGCCGGCTCAGCAACATTGTCGGTGAAACGCATTTCCAGTCGATGAACATGTATCCTAATTTGCCGCAGATACGCGGGTGAAATTTCAGAACCGTCGCATGAAGCTGTCTCCTCTTTCCTCTCTCCTCCTGTCCGTTTAACCCTCCCACAAATTGCTGGGAAGTCGGTAGAGCAGTCAACACAGATAACGCAGCAGAGGTAACCCAGTAACGGGAAGAAGACCTACATCTGTTCTTGAGATACCTGTCTTACATTACATAGCATCCGAAACAGAACCAACGAAGTTAAAGTGCAGAGACCGAAACATACGACTCGATAATTTCGGAAATTCATTGAAAAGGCAGAAACATTTTGCTCTTGCGTCGCTTCAAATGTGTCTCAGGTACGTGAGCTAAAGTGCAACTTCCTCCGACTCTTAGATAATTCACATGGTCATGGGCGTGGAAGTGAGTTTAGTTTTCGTCAGTGTTTGAATTTATAAATCAAGAAACGCAGATATCTGTAGATAGTTATGAATGTGATCGTGGTCTTGCGCCAAAAGCATCGCGAATCGATAGTAATACCTGTGAAAATAGGTAAATTCTAGCAGATCCCATCACTCCTAGACGACCTACTCTGGCTACACGGAAAATACTGTGGTTAGCAGTCACATTTGAGATGCAGCTGTACGCTCGGTAACAATGTAGTTCAAACGGCTCGCAAACGCACGTAACGGTAGTAACACTGCTCTGTCTAAATTATCCAAAAGTCGTATATATAACAGCCCCAATTCTGTGTTGCGACTAGCTATGATGGCTCTAAACGGGTAAGAATTTTTGAATAGTTGTCACTGCATATTTATTTCTATTTTTTTAAAATAGTTTACAGCCATATAAAAGTCCAGTTACGGCCAGTTCAATGTTTCGTATTGCGACAAAGAGAATGTTAAGCAACGAGGGCCATTCTTCGATTTCAAACAGATCGAAGCTTTGTATCCAAGCATTCTGTTGCGTACAGCATTACACGTAACATATTACCATATTTTCAAAAAAAAACGTCCTTGTCACCTTTAACAGTTAAACTTATTTATTTATTAAATTCTAAATTGCAGTTTCATCCTTTAGCTATTTTCAAGTGTCTAAGATTAGCTGGGTCATATGGTGATGACACGTATACATGTCTGGTATTTTTAAATCTTGACATGTGCTGAAGCACGAATTTTTTGTCGTGTACAACTTAAAAATGGTTAAAGCCCGAAATTTGACCGTGGATTTAATAAATAAGTTCTTTTAACATTCTAAGACAACAATGACATCTTTTAAAATTTTCTACCTGTCAGTGAACAACAATGATGAAAAATTAATCAAATTGATATCTGTGTTCAACTGACGATACTCAGAAAGCGTCAGAATCAGTCCCAAGAGCCCATGTTAAACATACTGGCATTTCACGTATCTGAAAATAACAGAATACGATCAGTGCTGTCATTTGTTTCTAACAATACAGCTGAATCGCTAGTTTCTATGTAACAGTCCATAGCTGTGCGTTATTGCGCAGTAGGGGTACATGTTGCTTCGTGTCTTCTGTAAAGAGTTAAAAGAATCTTGTGCGGGTTACGGCGTCAGTAACATGTTAAGGTAAGCTTGTGTATGATCTATAAACTATCTGCAGGGTTCCAGGTCTGATGCTTTACGTTGATACGCAAGCCGAGGTGCGGTGTGTGGCGGAGAGTGCATGCCCCCTACCCATAAATTACAAATCCCTTTACGCTGCGGTAAAACTGCGAGGTAATGTTTTTAACAGTACTGTATATACGCTGCAACAATTGTATTACTCTCTAAACTTAAATTACGAGTGTTACTCTGTTCAAATGTACTCAGATAATTTTCATTTGACCACAATAAGTGGCTGATTATCAATTGAATCGAAAACTCTCTAGATTACTTGAAAATAGCCTCCATAACCTTTCGAGATTGTGAAAACATGCAAAACCGTTTTAACGTCTCTTCAAATAACTCCCATGTAATTCCTTTATTTAAAAAAAAGGTTCGCAGAATGAGAACTATTTGAATCTGTTCTGTTATTTTGTGAGGGATTTCCATACTAGTTCCCTAGCACGAGGTTCTTATTCCGCTGTATACTAATAATGAACAATTATTTTACTTCACAGGGAACAGAGTTTTACCAATGATGATGATGGTGGTAAAATATACATATTGCGTGCCTGTGTATTATTCACAATCATACTGATGAGAAGGTTTTAGCAAACTCCAGAGTGCGCGACTTCCTTACTTTTTGGTGTTAGTGGTCAGTCAGACAAATTTCTCTGAAATGAAGTTCTGAGTAATATATTTTATTACTATGTTTTAATCGAGTATTATTTCACCGTGTAAACCACACTGTCGTTTTAACATTAAAAGAAAACTTTAGACGTTTTAAGCTTACTCTTCCAACAAGAAATTTGAACGCACAGTAATAATCTCGAAGTCGCGTGTCATAGGGTTATTGGGTTGTTTTTGGGGAAGGAAACCAGACAGCGAGGTCATCTGTCTCATCGGATTAGGGAAGGATGGGGAAGGAAGTCGACCGTGCCCTTTCAAAGAAACCATCCCGGCATTTGCCTGGAGCGATTTAGGGAAATCACGGAAAACCTAAATCAGGATGGCCGAACGCGGGATTGAACCGTCGTCCTCCCGAATGGGAGTCCAGTGTCTAACCACTGCGCCACCTCGCTCGGTCGCGTGTCATAAATCAACACTCAGTCGAATACAACTTCTAATATTACTGCCACATATTGCCAACTGATATTGCTTTACTTTCTGCCACTATTTCGTCGTTACTTTATTGGGAGCACTGGGCATGTGGGCTTGGCAAGGAGGCTTGGAATTTTTCGTGCTGAGAAGGTCTCCCCAGGGACACGGACAGTTATAGTGGAAGTGAGGCTGTAGACTGCTTCGTGATTTTAAGGCAGAGATAGCCCCTGGCCTAGGTGAGGGTAGGCGTCGCCGTGCTGCCACTGTGGTCCTCAGAGATTATTTGAGCATGACATTTATGCATTTTCTGCATGCACATCGTAGATCGAGAAGCCACGGCACTGCACCGTGTGTCGGAAAGTGAGAGAGAGTGTGAGAAAGACAGCTGCTTTCATTCCAAAATTTTGGTCATCGTCGGCCGGTGTGGCTGAGCGGTTCTAGGCGCTTCAGTCTCGAACCGCGCGACCGCTACGGTCGCAGGTTATAATTCTGCCTCGGGCATGAATGTGTGTGGTGTCCTTAGGTTAGTTAGGTTTAAGTAGATCTAAGCTCTAGGGACTGATGACCTCAGATGTTAAGTCCCATAGCGCTCAGAGCCATTTGAACCATTTCTTTGGTAATCCAATCAAATTGAGTCTCCCCACCACCGAGCGTGGCACGAAGACGCTGATTAATCGAGGAGACAATTTTGTAGCCCAGTACGTACCTTGTGTTTGTGAATATACATTTCGGGTGTCTACAGAGGGAAGAATCTGTTGGGCTCCGCAGTTTTTTTTTTTAATGAAATAAATGATATTCTTGTCCGTGACGTTGGCAATAACACCGAGTCGTCCGCTCCATGTACAGTTTCCAAATTTTTTTTCTTTTTTTAAGTTAAGAGTTTTGGCGGGAGAAGTAGGCTTTGTGCTTCGTGTTTTGGTCTCCCGGCCGGAGTGTGGTGAAGATGGGTGCACGCTTTACTAATTTTGGAGAAACGTAACTTTCGCTATCTGCGGTTACGTGATCCGTTCCCTGAGCATCTCGTTCTGGCCAGCAACTTGAATTGCCCATTTGATTATAATTTGTGGTTTTGTCTCATTAACGTTGAATTGGTTTGCTACCCGGATAAGTATAGGCTGTTGCGTTTTCTCCGTGTAGTCTTCATTATAATATGGCACCCCCCCTCCCCACCACCCCACCCCCTCGGTGCTAGCCTCATTTTTGTGTAAATTCAGTTCAGATATATTTTAAAACTTTGCTCTCTGTCAACTACTTGTGAACTGCGTCCAATAATTGGCGCAAATAAAAATGTGTTACACTCAGATCGTTTAAATTATTCCACAACCCTCTAATAATAAACATAGCCTGTTGCACACCTAAGATAGTTCTTCTCCTCGTGACGTTATTATTGCTGCCCACAGGGGGCCAAACTCAACGATCATGTACTTACTGTTTAGTGAAGGTAACTAGCACTGCACTCATTCGTCTTGCTTGATTGTAAATTTGTCTATTCACTAGGGAGAGCTGTGTCGATTTTCCCATAGGAATATAAGGTTGCTCCGTGTTGCTTAGTGACCATTTGGCTAACAACCTTGTAGTATTCGGACGTAAAAAGTACCAACATTTTATAGCAACGTCATAGCGTAACGCAGGTCAACTGTAACGGTCCACACAACAGAGTAAACTTTCAAACTATATGGTAATTCGCTGATGGCACTAGTGTAAAAACTCTAAATTTAATACGTATTAGCTCAATACAGGCATTGGCTGATTGAAGTTAGGACTCAGATCGTGTGATATTGTCAAATATGTCACCTCGAAGAAGCGTCCAGGTTTGAGTCACTAGTCAGTACACCGCTAAAATTTGTCAGGAAGTAAAATTTTCAGTAAAATTTAATTTTGCAAGCATTGTAACCGTCTCAGAAGTGTATTTACCTCAGTTTGTCAGCTCCGATTGAGCTTCTGTTACATTGTTAATTTATTTGAGAATGAATGTATTTAATTCTCGAGGAAGTGCGTGTATTTTGTCAAACTTGTTCCAGAAAATAAACAGCTGGCCAAAATTAGGAAAAGAGCCGCAGAGTCATTCCAGGCTCAGAGAGCAACGAAAATTTTGCGTTCGGTTGGTCTCAGCTCCGAAATGAACAGTTATCGACACTGGATTTCGTGTTCAAGATACTACAACAATTCGTTACATTATGTAGATAGTCTTGGATGCCCCTTAATCTAAAATTAATAATGGTATGCACTTACATAATAAGACCCGTTCTCCATCTAGCAACTGCGCCATGATTTGTGTAGAGCATCATTCGTGTAGAGCAGGGGAAGTCAACTTTTTTTACCTACCGCCCAGTTTTGTATGTCAGTTAGTAGTAAAATTTTCTAACAGCCCATCGGTTCCACTGTAATGTGGTTTATAAAGCAGGGAAATAAGTTTACATTGCATTATTTATCATGCGGAGTTACAGCAAGTTAAAACGTGTAACAATAAGTACTTACCAGATACTTTGTCAAAATTTTATGAAATCTCAATGAAAATGTTTTGAAAGTCCTTAGCTCCTACTGCCCACCACGGAGCTGGAACGCCCACTAGTGTATGGTAGAGACCAGCTTGACTACCATCAGTTGTGTGGTACCCTTCTCAGAGGTTTAGTGGATTCTGCCCTTGACTAGTCTTAGCCGAGCTATCAGATTTGTGTCCGAACAAAAACTGAGCCCTCTTAGATTCAACTCAATGTGCGGACCAGTTGTAAGGTGTCGTGGTCTCCTGACCTTCATTGCTTACATATTCCGCCCTCACAGTTATATTCCGCACCTCAAGACGCTTCATTTGAGCCCAAACTCAATAAGATAAAGTCAATGTTATGTGAATTCATGTAAACGATGTGCAATTAACAAGTAAGTGCACCGTGGTTGAAATACTCGAGGCTGGCAGACACACATACGTTCCAGACACGACGGTCACAGAAGCTTTTAGTTCGGGAGAGAAACCGCACAACGGGACGCCGGTCCCTTCAGAGGACGACCCACCCTATGTCGGCTGGTGACTGCCCCTGTAGCGGACAGCATGGGCCCGAGTGAAAGGGGGGAACGACCCAGTGTTCAGCTTAAAAGAAAATCCTCTACATTGTGTGGGAGCGGCCAGCCTACGCATTCTTCACACATAGCAGGCAGTTTCAGAGATTTTCACAGGGAGACAGCAAACGCCAATGCTACAGGTTTCCGGATTGGTCGCCTTAAACGAAACGTCATTCTCCCGTTTTAGAAGAGCAATGCTGATTGGCTGACAATATTTCTGACGCCTTGAGCTGAAGGAATAATGGAAGAGACCGAAATATATACCTCTTCACGTCTGGCGTGGAGAGGCGCCGTTCTGTTGTCGCTCTTGGAGCGAGGAACAAGTCTCTCCTCAGTACTTCACTGGGAGAGCACCTCTATCGAGAGTGAATCGAAGTGGTACTCTATTCTGAGTCCTTGCGATTAAGCGTTGTTCACTGTGTTGGCCGACACACTTATTGTGCGGTGTGAACGGACAGAGTTATAGTTAAACGTCTGCGAGCGAATTTTGAGTGGCATCGTGGTGGACTGGTTATCTGACCAGTGTACAACTCCAATAGTTAGACTAGGGGCGAATTGGAATCCTTGACTTCATCAAGACATGGGGAGAGTGTGATTGGCTAAGGTCAAACCGGATAGAACGAGAGTTATCTGATTTGTCAGCAGCGAGTGGCGCAGACAGCAGTCATCGCAGCTTACGGTATTGTGCGCTACAGCTATTGCGAGCCCCATATTTCCTCGTCAACAGTACACTTCACTGCATTTCACAAGCGACAGCCTCGACCGTACCTAGCAACATTCTAAAGGATAATTATTCAAGTTGAGTAGGCGCATCTCTGTCATTCTGCCAAGTCAACAACGATCTTAAACTCAGTCTAGAAATTTCATTAGCGAATCCTATCCTTGAGAGCTGACTTTACATTACGAAAAGAACCAGGATATAACTTGTTCAATTCATAACTAAAAGTGCCATTGTTATTTTTCAGAATTTTTTGCAAAATAAATAATAATAACTTTCGTTTGTTTCATGTTTTTCTTACACTAACTAGCACTACTCCTGTACCCAAGTATCCCACTAGTTTCGTAAGAAATTTTGTGAATTTTTGTGTCATTTCTTTACAGCAGACGACTCCAGAAGATATTTATTGCTGAACGTTTTTCAGGCGTTTCTCTTTAGAACGGTAGGAGCGTCTGTCTGACTTCTGTAGTAGTGTGGGGGTGGAAATTGCGTCTTGCAGGAGCCATAGGGTAAAGGGTACAGCTCAGATTAATCCGTTGCGCAGAATAACAGATCAACCCCACACCTCAGACAGTGTCCTGGAGTATATCGGTGTATCGTGACAGAATTCAATCACCTATTTGTTCATGATGAGAAACACCGAATCTGCACTCCTCTGCCCGCAGCCTGCTTAGCATAAAGCACAGTAACTTGTTTCGGAAATATTTAATAAATTCATTTTGTGCTCAGGGACTGCGGAACAATTCTATATTCTTGCGAAACACACCAATATATAACTTCACTTCCATTCACAGGCAGTTTATCTTTAATTGGGTGAGTTACCTGCTTTACCAGGAGTTGGCTTACATGGTGCATTTAACTTCATTCGTCATAAGTTGACTGCTGTAGAATTAGAAACAGCAATGTAAAGACCTCAATACTGAGTATCTGATATGTTTGGCGAGTTCATTCAACTCATTAGAAGAACTCTATAAGACAGAAAAATCCTGCGGAAGTTGCAGATCAGAGGTCTGAAGAAAATGCTATCCGACAGCGCGACCTCTGTGGTTCACTGAATGCTGAGCGCAGCCAGCGCGGATGGAGCTGCTCCCATGGTGAGTCATTCTAAGACTGGAGATAACAGATCAGTACGTTATATGTGTTTAGTACTCCGCAGTGTCTCCACAACACTGAAACTTGTTAGCATTTTTCCTGCACATCCTCTCTTCGTCAGTGGCGATTCCTTTCACGAACCACACAAGAAGACCAATTAATAAAGATACTAACTGTCTCAGAATAATTCCAGTGTTTTGAAAATAGTACTGATAATAATGGAGATCATACAGTCAATGGGTACATAACGAGCATACAGCACTCGACATAACCTGCTTTATAAAAGACTCTCGCAACAGAAGTGAAGCTCCCAGAAGGAGAGGACAAAACGAAGTGAAACTTCACGAGGTGAGAGGGTATGTGATGTTATTTCATTGATTATGACATCGAGTGAAATTTACAGAGAACTTGGCAGTTTGAGTTCATTTATCAGTATGATCTCTGGGCTCGAGATGCATGTACCGATTCAGTTGGGAAGGGTGTCCGTTATAATGCTGTTGTTTGCTCTCGTGAGGCAACCTGACCCGTAACTGTTGTAACTGGTTCTTGGTATCCTGGAGACTGGAACTGGTGTCACGTTGACGTCCGAGAACGGCCTAAGCATGCTCTATCGGAATAGATAGCCACAGCAGCATCTCAACATCATTCAGATAGTTCACAGAAACACGTGCCACGGGTAGAAGATGTAAGGGGTCAACCACCTCTTACGTATTGAGAACAATATGTCTTTGCCTCATGCAGGTCGCAGTAGATACTATCGATAGTCGATCTCCCGGTACGCCAGTCAGTGTGTGACTCCTGGTAAGTAAGTTGTTGGCTGCTAAGCGAGCAGGGCGGTCGACCGCATTTTCAATTGTTTAACGGCTGTGTGTGTCACCAAATGCCGTGACCTGACCTCCAGCAAATACGGAAATGGCATTAATTGAGAGATTTTTTGATGTGTTTAAGTGTTCATTTGTGCACCGCGATTACGCGACAACCGCGCCGGGCACCCACGATTTAGATTGCCGTGAGGATTGTGTATTCAGTGCTACATGAACAATATTGGCGTATGATGATATGATAATATTAATAGGCGACCTGTGACGAATTAACCATTATTACTTTGTCAGACGTAGGGAGTAACTGTCTCATTCGTGCGGTGTAGGCAATATATATAGAACTTAACAACAAAGTATGTGCCGATTATTGCAACCTGACATCCTTGCTAGCTTTGCTGGATTTGATACGAAACAGCTCCTGTGCAAATATTAACCGACCAGTCTTTATCAGTTGCGCACGTCGGAACCATTCTTAACTGTTAGGCTATAATCCGCTAGTCAATAACGGTGGTTTAATAAGGGAGTGTTTCAATGAGCACTGTCCTGTTGAAAGCGGACACAACAGTACTGTCGCCAGAGGTAACACGTGACAATACAGGATGTCCATAAAGTACAGTTGTGTCGTCACTAGTCGGGCCAAGGGGGTACGAGCACAATACATTCGGGGGCAAGCATACGTTCAGGGCCCAAACCTTTTGTTCTCTTTTGATTGACAGACCCTTAACCTATTGTTTTCCTAAGAGGATTATGACATCCTGGGTATAATCTTTCTTTTTGATTGACAGGCTCTTAACCTATTGTTCGTCCTTCCACACCCCTCCCCCACCTCCTTCCCCTCCCTGTCCTCCTCCCCCATTCCTCTGGGAAATTCCATCGCCAATAGAAGTACACTTTTGATATCAGTTTCATTGACTAATTAATTAAATCGATCAACCAATTAAACCCCTCCTCTCGAAAAAACCCACCCTTCCCCTTCCCTCTACTACCCGGAAATTGGAAGGAAAAGACGCAGTTGATTGGCCATTTGAAGGGAAATCGATTGCAGTGTACGGAATACTGTTTAAATGTGTGGAACATTGTTTATTTAAGCAATTTATGGGATAAAGGTCTGTGTAGGAAAATAATTTATTTACTTACTTACTTATTTATTCAAAGCATTTGGTGGGAAATCAATTGTAGTGTATGGAATATCGTTCAAACAATTTAGGCAATATGTGGAATATTGTTTGTTGAAACAATTTACAGGATAAAAGGTGATGTATGGGATATTAAAACAATTGTTATGCTTTTTCATTCCGATTGTGTAAGGAAACACGTATTTACAATGTCACAGACCAATTAAACATATTTGAAAATCTTCCTAGCATATCGCCATGTGGCAGACTGCCCAGAGTCAGGACGTGCCAGAAGGATTTTGGAAACACCAAGGACTCGCTTAACTGCTGTTGGCTGCCAGCTGCCGTCTCAAGTGGTTTGTATGTGTGAACCAACCTGTCAGATACCAGCACACGTGAGAGATGCATTCTTTCAAAAGCAAATACCTGATTGGGAATTGACCCTGGAATACTGCTGAAGTTAACAAATAAGTATATTCTGATCACATGATCGTGATGTAGGGAATACACATATTGACAATCTCACAAAAGTAGTAGCAGGCTGACTCGAAATACACTTTAAAAAAAGATCGTTGAATACAAAGAGAGACAGAGAGAGCTGTAGTTCGCTTTGCACATGACATAGGAACTACCATGGAATACTTCATTTCGCCATGGGCTCTAAACTGCTGCAGCCACTCTGGTGCACTTTGTTGTGGTGTGTTTCACTAATTGCTTCACGAATTATTAAATGTAGTGGAGAACGTCACAAACGTTGCTTCAGATGTGCCACTGGAAATATTAGCTACATTGTTAATAAATCATTTAAACAGTATTCTCCACACAGCTTAAAACTACTCAAAAAAAAAGATCGACACTGCACAGTAGTTTGCATGTAAGTAGGCTGTTTAGGTTTTTTTATTGGTAACGCCGCCGCCACGTAGCGCTCTGTATGAAAATCACTGGCTGTGCCGTGTGCAGTCTGTGGCTGGTTGGCATTGTTGTAATACTCGCCATTGTAGTGTTGGGCAGCGGCAGCTGGATGCTAACAGTGCGTAGCGTTGCGCAGTTGGAGGTGAGCCGCCAGCAGTGGTGGACGTGGGGAGAGAGATGGCGGAGTTTTGAAATTTGTAAGAATTGGTGTCATGAACTGATATATATATTATGACTATAAAGGTAAATACATTGTTTGTTCTCTATTAAAATCTTTCATTTGCTAACTGTGCCTATCAGTAGTTAGTGACTTCCGTAGTTTGAATCTTTTAGTTAGCTGGCAGTAGTGGCGCTCGCTGTATTGCAGTAGTTCGAGTAACGAAGATTTTTGTGAGGTAAGTGATTTGTGAAACATATAGGTTAATGTTAGTCAGGGCCATTCTCTTGTAGGGATTATTGAAAGTCAGATTGCGTTGCGCTAAGAATATTGTGTGTCAGCTTAAGCACAGTCGTGTATAAATTGTTCAAAGAGGACGTTTCACATAGACCAGTCTTATATAATTGTTCTAAGGGGACGTTTCATATGTCGACCCTTAGCCAAGGATACCTCACTGGAATCTTCGGATTTTTTCCTTGTAGTTTGTGTAATTAGTGTAGCTTTTGTTTATTGCTAGCGCGTAATTGTAGAGAGAATTTCCTTTGTAGTTGCAGTCTTTCATTATTGTACAGTAAAATAGTTGTGGCATGCATGTAGTTTTGCACGAAGTATTTCGCAGCTGCGCTTTGCAATTAACTAGATATTATTTTCAGTGCTATGTTAATGTGTTCTCTTATTTTGTTCTTCAAATTGTGTTTTTCTGTGTTGTCGTGTGAAAAATTGTGACAATAATGGCGTGTGAATAACGTAATACTAGGCTCCAAAGTAAACTGAGAAATGACAGTGAAGACGAAAGCAGTGTGTTAGCGCCACCATGTAATGAATTAACTAATGTTCAAAGTAGTAATTTGGTAATTGTGTATAGGGAAACTGAGCGGTTTGCAAATAATGGTGTAGGCAGTGAAACAATTAGTGAACAGGGAAGCGTTATCGATCGATCGGTCGGCAACAGCTCGCCTCAGGATTCCGAAATGACAGGACACAATCTTGCAAATACTGTAGATTCAGATTTTGCGAATCAAAATAATTATTACCAAGGGAGACGGAATAACTTTAGACGCAACGGTCCAGCGCGCAGTTACGATTCAGGGAGAAATTCACCACCACGTGACCGACAAGAAAGAAACTATGGAATCTACCGACATGACGACAGACGATATGATCGTAACGACAGACCTGAATTACAGCAGAACTGGCGGGATTCAAACAGAGCAGGGCCCTCTCGGCAAGGTGAATTTGTAGAAGTTAGGTCTCCTAATCCCAATAACGACGCGCGCCAACAAAGAGACAGACAATGACTCGCACTATAGGCAGCCGCGTTCGCGGGCAGGCTCTGCGAAAAATAACATAGACGCCAACCTTGAGAAAAAAAATCCAGTATTCTCTACCGTCATATGCCACATAATTGCGTTCAAGTTGAAACTCTTCGTACTAGAAAAGGTAAATGATTGCACCACATTTCACATATAAAACCATTTATTGAAAGATAATCTGCTTTTTAACTTTGTCTTTGCCATAAAGCTGTTCACATAACGTTACTAGTATACTTTGTCACACTAAGAATCTGTTAACATCCAACAATGTTTTGAAGTTAACTATCCAGTCTAGAACTTAGAGAACTTATTTAGACAGTATTTACGAGTGCATTGTTATAGTGAACAGACGTCACAGTGTTATTGTGTGTGTACATTCTTGCTTGTTAGTTTCACGATTACGTAACGACTATAAGGCTTACATACTTAGAACATTTACCAGTACTGCTAATGAGATTTTAATGCAACATTTTGGTTTACTTGAAAATACATTCTGGATTTAAAGTACTTTCTGTGAGATACCAGATGATACAGTGGTTAGTTTATGTGACAGCTACACGATTTTATCACGACGCTACTAATGAGTGACAATTTACAATGTTGCTTTTGCAGTTTATCTGTTTTATATCTGCACAGTTTTTCTGAATTTTTCTGGAAAGTAAAACATGTTTTAGTAGTAACGTTTGTGATATAGCTACAATGAGACAGCCTTTTCTGTAGCACAACAATACGTTACAGTACAGTACTTACTTCATCATGGCAATAAGCGTAGTAACTACGATATCTATACGCAAAGCATTTCACTTTTGTTTATCATGAGGTAAGTACATTGACTTCTGTAGAACTTAGCTTTCGGAGGACGATAACTACGACACTTCCACAGAGATTATCTCACAACAAGACGCACAGTTTAGCGCTACAGTACGCGTATTTGAGTGACTAATTTTGTACTTAAAACATTTATTTTTAAAGATATTTGAAATACTTTGATACAAAGGTTTTCCGTGATACATTTCATTCCATTGCTGTAATCTGTAACATCTGAGGATATAATTACATTAATCCTCAGAGGGGCACACGCCTACTTTGTGTACCATGTGTTTGGCAAGCACAAGGAGCCCTAGCTAATATGGTATTTGCTTATACACCTTTACACATCGGTACCATATTTCTCTAACACATAAATTACACAGCTATCTGGTTATTTAACTGAGAGAGACAAACATTTATTTTACTACATCAGTGACAGATGTTTACGTAATTGCACCGTTGGATAACTTCACACTTATGAAATTGTATTTTGTCTGTACTTTGTGAACAGTTCATATTTTTTCGGAACCATTGTGATATTATGAGAGCTTTGAATGATGTAGTTGGTATGGGATCATGATTTTTAAAGTACGTTTGAGGTAGATGACACTTTTTGCAAATTTTGGTGATAAGAATCTCAGTAAATTAGCTTACTATGCCTACTTTCATTCACTGCTTTCGTATGGCATCATATTCTGGGGTAATTCATCGTTGAGTAGAAAAGTATTCATTGCACAAAAACGTGTAATCAGAATAATTGCTGGAGCCCACCCACGGTCATCCTGCAGACATCTGTTTAAGGATCTAGGGATCCTCACAGTAACCTCACAGTATATATATTCCCTTATGAAATTTGTTGATAATAATCCAACCCAATTCAAAAGTAATAGCAGTGTGCATACCTATAACACCAGGAGAAAGGATGATCTTCACTATGCAGGGTTAAATCTGACTTTGGCACAGAAAAAAATTATGCTGCCACAAAAGTCTTTGGGCACCTACCAAACAGAATCAAAAGCCTGACAGATAGCCAACTAACATTTAAAAATAAATTAAAAGAATTTCTAGATGACAACTCCTTCTACTCATTGGCTGAATTTTTAGATATAAACTAAGTAAAAAAACTTAATCATTAGTGTCATGCAATATTTTGTGTAATGTAATTTCTTGTACAGACATCTTTTATTAACCTGACACGTTCCACATCATTACGAAGTGTCGTATTCATGATCTATGGAACAAGTATTAATCTAATCTAATCTAATCTAATCTTTGACATGAGCAGAGAATTTTTTTAGGTTTTGAAATTAGTGGAGGAAGCTACGACGATTTTGAGAATTTGACTAAGGTGTTATGATGTTGTTATTACGATGACTATGTGTATTATGCTGTTTCGGTATGTTTATGATCAATAAGCTGATGCTATATGAGTTATTTGATTATGCTACGTATCTGTTATGATGGAATATTGAAGAAGTGTCAACGAATAAGGTAAGAAATAATGAGTAGAGGTTAGGGACTCTGGTTTGTGAAAAAGGTTGTTGGCAACCAACAATCGTACTTTAAGAGTTATGAAATATATGTAAATGCGTGAATGTATCACAATGCCGACGAAATTTTTTTGGACACTGTTATATCAATAGGATTTTATTTCTACCGATGTGTATCGCAAATTCTTGACCTGTGAATTTTTTTTATATGAGACTGCCACTGTAGCGGAAACTGGTGTCGTAAATATTTCGATAAGACAGTTAAGTGACCACCTGCATGTAATGCGTCGTGGGCACCCAGCTGCACGACAACCACCTGACAAAAAGAAAGCCATTAGTGTGTGCCTTTCAGAGGCACAGGTTAAAAAAAAAAGGAAGCCTTTATCCTCGCTATTGACATTCCTTTGTAGAAAGCATCATAAATACGACACCCTCAAACTTGAAAACATGATTACACTGTAGAGTTCTTAATTTATGACATTTACTGAAATGAAATGATGAGAAACATTTTATATCTATTGTCTTTCTAGCTGAGAGATTGTTCATTTTGTTTAATATCCAGTTTCTATCTGCACTACAGCATTGGTTAAAATAAAATTTAATAGATGTATTAATATCACTATTTTCTGTCTACAGACCCAGTAAAGAATCATTTTATGATGTACTTTCTTGGAAAAGAGAGCACAAATAGACATTTCCCTTCACAGGAATTGCAAAAATATTTCTTTTACGATTTGGTAACTTATCTGTTAGCGTATGTTCTTGTGATGCATCACTCTAGTGTTAAGATGTGACATAGGTATTAAACATTTTTACTGTAATATTTTTTCTGCTTCAGCTTTGTCATGTTTAGGTAAAAGTTATTGCATTTGCTGCTGCTGTTTACCAGGCATAATGTTACTGAATTTGACTTTGTATTACTCTGTTAAGCCAGTTTTACTACAGATTTATTTTTTCTTGTTTGCTGCGCATTGCCTTATATTAGTTGTAATATTGCTGCCTTGTTTTTGCCAATTTCCATTTTTTTATCATTGCTGTTTGTGTTAATTGTTTTGTGCTGCTGCATTGCCTCGTCCCTTAGTTTAGCATCTGAGCTCAGTAGATTTAAGTTAGCTTAAGAGGGGGTAGCCTATATAAGAGAATGAGTTGCTATGGATTTGAAGAAATGCACTGAGAGGTTATATGAGAAAAGTACAGAAAGCAGGTATAGATAGGACTTTTTGGAAATAATGAAGAACGAAGGGAGATCTCCGAGAAGTAAAGAAAGTTTTGTTTGCAAAATACTGCAGTAAAACAAACCCTGTCCTTTCCTTGTGTTATCCCACTATGTGTTTGTGTACCCTTGTGTATTTATGTTCTTCCTGTCTTTATATGTTTATCTGATAAGACTTATGTTGCAGAATTTTTCTAATACTAAGCTACATTCACTATGATGAGGAATACTGTTATCCTCAAATATAATTTGCATTAATAACATGTTATTTACTTTGTAAAGATGTTTACACATTATTTATTCTGTTTTGTTCTAATGCTCATCTGTGAACTTGATGTTTCAAAAGTTATTCTGATCTTTTATGTATGTACTTATGTCGTAATTTTTGTAAAACTGATGTATTTGCTATTTCGATTTTTTTGTAAAGCCTGTACTACTACAAATGTTATCTGTATTGTTATGTTCTTTAAAGATGTATTTTGTACCTTTGTTATTGTATTCTTATGTTATAAAATTGTAATTGACACCAGTTCATCAAATTAAGTAATTTGTAAATTACATTTCACTGCACACATTCCTGTTGGTCATAGTATATGGACAATATGTGAGAAGTAGGGACTGATAGTGTTTGCACATGTGTTAATAACTCAGTAAGGCACTGGATAACAGCATTGCTGGTTCTAAGGACATTTCAAAAACAATTCTTCTGAGTGCACAAGTGGTGGTTATAGACTTGTTATATTATCCGCAAGACTCTTCAATGGTGATTGTGCGCCTGCACAGTCAAACAGATGGCTGCTGGCCATCTCTACAAGGACTACAGTGGGTCTCCACCTTTGATGACCCACCAATACCATTATTTCTATAAGGACTGCAATGGGTCTGCACCTCTGGTGGCCCACCAATACCGTAATCTCTACCATGACTACAGTGGGTCTGCTCTGTGATGACCTACCTACCGATAGCCTTCAACGTCGACTGACTTTGTTGTGGCCCATGTTAAGAGTCAGCACTGTCTTTCGTTGGAAGGACAACACTACTTCTTCAAGACTGCATGGAAATGCACAACTTCCGTGTGTATTTTCTTTTACTACTCAGACTTTGAGAAAAACACTGCAATTTTACTTTGGTGAATGATCATGACTGTCTTTATGGACTGTGAGAAAATTTTAGCTTTTGACCAACATTGTATCGATAAGTGTGTGCATTTCACTTCTTTGTTATTGTAATTATGAAAAAAATTTTCAAATCTGTATTGGCCACTGCCCAAAACAACTTTTAAATTTTTTTGTGGGGAGCATGGGGGCTATGTAAGTAGGCTGTTTAGGTTTTTTTATTGGTAACGCCGCCGCCACGTAGCGCTCTGTATGAAAATCACTGGCTGTGCCGTGTGCAGTCTGTGGCTGGTTGGCATTGTTGTAATACTCGCCATTGTAGTGTTGGGCAGCGGCAGCTGGATGCTAACAGTGCGTAGCGTTGCGCAGTTGGAGGTGAGCCGCCAGCAGTGGTGGACGTGGGGAGAGAGATGGCGGAGTTTTGAAATTTGTAAGAATTGGTGTCATGAACTGATATATATATTATGACTATAAAGGTAAATACATTGTTTGTTCTCTATTAAAATCTTTCATTTGCTAACTGTGCCTATCAGTAGTTAGTGACTTCCGTAGTTTGAATCTTTTAGTTAGCTGGCAGTAGTGGCGCTCGCTGTATTGCAGTAGTTCGAGTAACGAAGATTTTTGTGAGGTAAGTGATTTGTGAAACATATAGGTTAATGTTAGTCAGGGCCATTCTCTTGTAGGGATTATTGAAAGTCAGATTGCGTTGCGCTAAGAATATTGTGTGTCAGCTTAAGCACAGTCGTGTATAAATTGTTCTAAGGGGACGTTTCAGCATGCATAAACATCAGATCAGTGTTATGGATGCTAGTTACCGCGTACAAGAATTGTTCTGCATCAAGTAAAAGACATACAAGCACTCCCTTAATTTCCCCACACTTCGCAATATTTTCCCTCAAATTATTCATTTCTTTCGCCATTTTTCGTGATTTTATAGATTTCATGTCACTTCTGCCAAGCGATCATGACATCACTTCCCACTCAATATTCTAAAATTGCTTGTAAGTGTTGTACAGTTGCCAATACTTAGCGCAAATGCACTATTTTTCTGGTCAGAAGGCATAGTATAGCACTAATACTTGAATGCCTCCAGGCACCTCCGACAGTTGCAGTGCATTTGATCTGTTTTCTGCAAGTCTTTGTCTGTGTAAGTGTCGCGTACGGCTCCTATGAACTAGTGCTCCCACTGCTAGACCCTGTATCGGACACAGAACACATCTCCAGACGTAACACGTCATTGGTCCATCCTCGACCCGTATTCCGGATGTGACGTATTGTAGATCTGCTCCTGAACATCACTATTGATATAACATGTGGGGAATCCTCCTTCAAACACTAGCTAGATATAGCACGTGGCACATCCACCTTCGAGCCCCATCCGAGATGCGGCATATTGTGGATCCGCATCCCAACATCACTCTGCATATAATACATGGTGGGTCCACATCTGAACACTAACTTGAATCTAGTCTGTTTCATAGGAGCCATCTGCAACACATTTACAGACACAGACTTGGAGAAAACAAAGTAATTGCACTGTAACTGTCGAATATCTGTTTGGAGGTGACTCGAGGCATTGAAGTATTAGTGGTATACTATGCATTCTGACCAGAAAAATAGTGCATTTGCGCTAAGTATTGGCAACTGTACAACACTTACGAGCAATTTTAGAGTATGGAGCGGGAAGTGATGTCAAGATTGTGTGGAAAGATATGACATAAAATCTATAAAATGACGGAAAATAGTATAAATTGAGGGAACATACAATAAATACAGAGAAATTGAGGGAATACTTGCATGTCATGTGGTTGGTGCAGATCAATCCTTGGGAACGAGTATCCAACAGCAAGAGGAATGTGACAAAAGTTGACATGGAAGCACCAGGAACCAGGAAGCATTCACCTTGTTTTGGTCAGCAGCGATAAGACATTTTTAATACAATGTTTAACGTGGTTCACCACCAGATGTAGAGTAATAAATATGTATATGTCAGATTGCAAGCCCAGATGTGGCCCCAAAGGATGTTTTTTTAACCGAGTCATCAGTCTTCTGACTGGTTTGATGTGACTCACCACAAATTTATCTTCTGTGCCAACCACGTCATCTCAGAATAGCACTTGCAACATAAGTCCCCAATTATCTGCTGGATGTGTTCCAATCTCTGCCTGCCTCTGCAATTTTTGGCCTCTAACAGGTCCCTCTAGTACCATGGAAGTCAGTCCCTGATGTCGTAACAGATGTCCTGTCCCTACGCCTTGCCAGTGTTTTTCACATATTCAATTTCCTCTCTGATTCTGCGAAGAGCCTCTTCATTCCTTACCTTATCAGTCCACCTAATTTTCACCATTCGTCTGAAACACCACGTTTCAAATGCTTTGATTCTCGTCTGTTCCAGTTTCCCCACAGTCCGTGTTTCACTACCATACAACTCTTTGCTCCAAACATATATTCTCAGCAATTTCTTCCCCAAATTAATGCCTATTTTTGATACAAGTAGACTTCTCTTGGCCAGGAATGCCCTTTTTGCCAGTGCTAGTCTACTTTTGATGTCCTCCTTGTTCTGTCTGTGATTGGTTATCTTGCTGCCTAGGTCGCACAATTCCTTAATTTCATCTACTTCATGACCAACAATCATGATGTTAAGTTTCTCGCTGTTCTCTTTTCTGCTTATTCTCATTACTTTTGTGTTTCTTCGATTTACTCTCAGTTCATGTTCTGTATTCATTAGACTGTCCATCCCATTCAGCAGATCATGCAGTTCTTCTTCACTTTCACTCAGGATATCATTGTCATCAGCAAATCGTATCATTGATACCTTTTCACCTTGAATTATAATTGCACTCCTGAACCTTTCTTTTACTTCCATCATTGCTTCTTCAATGTACAGATTGAACAGTAGGGACGAGAGACTAAATCCCTGTCTTACATCCTTCTTAATCCGAGAATTTCGTTCTTGGTCATCCACGCTTCTTATTCCCTCTTGCTCTTGTACATATTGTATATTACCCGTCTCTCCCGATAGCCTACCCCTATTTTCCTCAGAATTTCGAACATCTTGCACCATTTTACATTTTCTACGATTTGTCTATGTCGACAACTCCTATGAATGTGTCTTGATTTTTCTTTAGTCTTGCTTCCATTATCACCCGCAACACCGAAAGTGCCTCTCTCGTGCCTTTGTGTTTCCTAAAGCCAAACTAATCGTCATCTAGCACTTTCTCATCTTATTTTGCATTCTTCTGTGTACTATTCCCGTCCACAACTTGGAAGCATGAGCTTTTAAGCTGATTGCTCGCTAATTCTCCCACTTGTCATCTCTTTCAGTCTTCGCAATTGTGTGGATAATATTTTTCCGAAAGTCAGACGATATTGCCAGACTCGTACATTCTACACACCAGCTTCATTGTCGTTTTGTTGCCACTTCCCCTAATGATTTTAGAAATTCTGATGGAATGTTATCATCCCTTCTGCCTTGTTTGATCTTAAGTCCTTCAAAGCTCACTTAAATTCTGATTTTAATAGTGCATCCCCCAACCGCGCGGGATTAGCCGAGCGGACTTGGCGCTGCTGTCATGGACTGTACGGCTGGTCCCGGCGGAGGTTCGAGTTCTCCCTCGCGCATGGGTGTGTGTGTTTGTCCTTAGGATAATTTAGGTTAAGTAGTGTGTAAGCTTAGGGACTGATGACCTTAGCAGTTAATTCCCATAAGATTTCACACACATTTGAACATTTTTGATCCCCTATCTCTTCTAAATTGACTCCTGTTTCTAATTCTATCATGTCAGGCAGATCAAATCTTCCCTCTCATAGAGGCCTTCACTGTACTCTTTCCACCAATCCGATCTGTCCTCTGCATTTAACTGTGGAATTACGATTGCACTCCTAATGCTACCACAATTGTTCTTAATTTCACCGAACGTTGTTTTGACTTTCCTGTATGCTGAGTCTGTCCTTCCGACTATCGTTTTTTTTTCGATTTCTTCACATTATTCATGCAGCCATTTCTTCTTGGCTTTCCTGCACTTCCTATTTATTTCATTCCGCAGTGACTTGTATTTCTGTATTCCTGAATTTCCCTGTACATTTTTCTTCTTCCTTCTCTCATCGATCAGCTGAAGTATTTCTTCTGTACCCGAGGTTTCTTTGAAGTTGCCTTTGTTGTACCTATGTTTTCCTTCCCATTTCTGTGATTGCCCTTTTCAGAGATATCCATTCCTCTTCTACTGTACTGCCTGCTGGACTATTCTTTATTGCTGTAGCTATAGACTTAGACAACTTCAAGCGCATTTCGTCATTCCTTAGTACTTCCATTTCCCATTTCTTCGCGTATTGATTCTTCCTGGCTAATCTCTTAAACTTCAGCCTGCTTTTCATCACTACTACATTGTGATGAGTCTATATCTGCTCCAGGGTATGCCTTACAATCCAGTATCTGATTTCAGAACCTCTGTCTGACCATGACGTAATATAACTGAAATCTTCCTATGTCACGCGGCCTTTTTCAAATATACCACCCCCTCTTGTAATTCTTGAACAGCGCAATCGCTGCTACTAGCTGAAATTTATTACAGAACTCACTTAGTCTTTCCCCCTCTTAATTCCTTGTCCCAAATGCATATTCTCCTGTAACCTTTCCTTCTACTCCTTTCTGTACAACTGCATTCCAGGCCCCAGCGACTATTAGGTTTTTATCTCCCTTTGCGTATTGTATTACCGTTTCAATATCCTCATATACTTTATCTTCATCCTCAGCTTGCAACGGTGGCCTATGAACCTGAGCTATCGTTGTCGGTGTTGGTTTGCTGTCGATTCTGGTAAGAATAACACTATCACTGAACTGTTCACAGTAACACACTCTCTGCCCTACCTTCCTATTCGTAACGAATCCTACACCCATTATGCCATTTTCTGCTGCTATTGGTATTATCCTACACTCATCTGACCAGGAATCCTTGTCTTCTTTCCATTTCAATTCATTGACCTGTAGTACGGTACATCTAGATTGAGCCTTTGCATTTCGCTTTTTCAGATTTTCTAGCTTCGCTACCACATTCAAGCTTGTGAAATACCATGCCCCAACTCGTAGAACGTTATCCTTTCCTTTATTATTCAGTCTTTTTCTCGCGGTCAGCTCCGCCTTGGCAGTCTTTTGCCAATGGAGAGATCGTCATGACACTTTTTCAAATACGGGACATATGTCCTGCGGATACAGATTGTGTGTCTTTAATGCAGTTGTTTCCATTGCCTTCTGCATCCTTACGCCATTGATCATCGCTGATTCTTCTCCTTTAAGGGCTGTTTCCCACCCCAACGGGAAGAGAGTGCCCTGAATCTCTGTCCACCTCACAGCCCCCTTTGAGAAGGCCCTTGGCAGAATGAGGGTGACTTCTTATGTCAGAAGTCTTCGGTTGCCGATGCTCATTATTAATAAAAATTTAAGTAGTGGTATTCTCGAGCCTGGTACGGAGGACATTTAGATTAGAAATTTTTAAAATGAGGAACCACAGCAGGAGCAGGGCGACGGGTAGGGCAGGCTCGACACTCGATGCGTGGCCATCCCACCGCTATACCCACTCATCGTGTTCCAGGATGAGGAAGAGAATTTAGCGAGTTTGTCCATGTTGCTTAATTTATTTATTTACTTTTATTTTTGTATTTATGGAATTAATTAAGTTTTATTAATAAAAAGATCCTACAGCTACCGTAGCCGAGCGTCCTAGTAGTCTTCTTGTCTGTTGGTAAGGGTTCTCGCCTACCCCGTCTCTAGATGATCAATATAGCCCAGGATTCTTCTTCAGTTTCAGCATCTCATACCCGGTACGCCCCAGTGAGCAGGACGGTCCGCAAATAATGAACCTAAATAATTAGCAAAGTGGGTCCTGTACATCGGGTGGCAGTTGAAGCCTGCATGTGTTGACATCAGTTTGGACCAAAAGTCGAGTGTGCCTTTGTGAAGATCACTAAACATGTGGTAAAGGGCCATACGTTTTAGCCAGTTAACTGCATTCGTCCTGGTCTGTGGAAAGTATACGCCGTCGGGGCTCAATATATCATCAGGGGAGATAGACACTGGCAATCGCTGCAAGAGTAATGCCAGAATGCGCTGCGTGAGTAGCCAGCAGCCTTTGGTCGCAGCACAAGTCAGGTGGTGTGCATCCGAGTCAATGACTGATCATGTCGGAAACAAGGGTCATCCGTTAGATGAATGGAATGTAGCCTCTGCCAGGTAACGAAATTCCCATTCACAACCAAGTACCACAATGAACGCGCCGTTGTACGTAGAAAAGGCGTGTGTACCGCTCGCCACACCGTATCCAGCCAACTTCGGGCTGCTGTTGATAAAGGCGATAATAGTCTTTCGTGCTGGGCATCCGTGTCATTGGAATGTCTGATCTTAGGTAGCTGAGAGCAATAAAGAATTCCCTGATGTGGGCAAGTGCCGGTGAAATGCGTCCTACAGAAACGGGGGGATGCAGAGAATGTGGTGCCACTTCAGCTATCTGGGTGCCCATCAAACTGGCGTGGGCAGAGGTCCACGTGCGACACATAATGTTCAGAATAACAATTGCACGTGGCTACAGACATGAATTAAACTGATACCTCCCACCCACTGCACCAGTGTCAGGGTGGCACATCGGACTTTAAAAACAAGACTGGCGCTCACGAAATGTCCATATGCTGCCTGAAATCTGTCGGCCATCATAACCGTCAACGGAAGAACATGCGCAAAATAGTTCAGTTTGGAGACAAGATAGGTGTTGACATAACATGTTTGTATGAGATTTGTTGTCCATTCGATGCAATTTGTTGTACTGTATCAGAGCATGTGTATGGTGTAATAGCCAGTGGTTTGTAGCTGCCGCTGTGCAGCGAACATTGCTATAGAACTGCACTCCTTAACATTTGAGTATGGGCACCTGGTCAAACAGCACCACCTTTGCGTGGGAAAGCCCACCTCAGACATCCATATATTTTGTCTTCTTCACGTTGATGATGCTCCCAGCGACCGCACCGTACTGCCTTAGCCACTGAAGCGCCATGTACATTTCATCCTCTGATCTGGCCAGGACCACATCATCGGCGAATGCACCACAACGAAAGGTCACGTCCCACATGCAAATGCCTACTAATCGCCTCCATAGACCATGCAAAGCTGCTTCAAGCACTGCTGCAAATTATAACCTAACAAAGGGCATCCTTGTCAAACTGATTGTCCAACAACAATGTGACTGGACAGGTAACAATTCACCATCAGGTGGGAATGCGCTCAGTGGCTCAGACGAGGGACTACCTGTGCAGACTATGGAGAGAGGTCCATGCATTCCAAAACTGTGCAGAGGAAGCTGTGGTCGACATGGTCGAATGCGTGGTCAAAATTGACGGCGACAAGGGCACCCCGTATTTTGCAGTCTGCTGTCAAAGCAATTACGTCGCGGTATGCTCCTAATGCTGTAAGAACGCTGCTGACACCACCTAAACATGCCTGATCGGTGTGGATGACTTTCCCGATAGCTGTGTGGAGATGCAAGCGGAGGATGCGGGCGAAGATCTTGTAGTCGTTGTTGAGGAGTGTGAGTGGGCGACAGTCATGCCACCTACAACCTCCATTGAGTTTCAGTACTAGGATCAAGATGCCGTCTGTGAATTCTGTGGTGACAGTGAAATCAGGGCAGACCAGTTCTTGAAACATTTGGAACCACTTGTCTCCCACAAGGTCATAAAAAGTGCGGTTGAATTCCAGGGGTAAACCATCCGGCCCTGGTGATTTGTTCGTTGTTCCACGTGCTATGGCCTTTGTCAGGTCGTCGGATGTGATGGGCAACTGCAGAGTGCCATCAGATGCCAAGTCCCTAGGTGTGGAAAAACCGTGCAGCAGCTCGTCATTAATATGTTTTGCAGGTCTTCCATGTACAAGGCCCCATAGTGTCAGGCGAAAGTGTGCACTATTTCCGTTTGCGTCACTGTGTGGCCCCCTGCCTCAGTGATTATCACCATAATAAGCTGATGTTTTCTCTCGCACACAAAGCAATAGACTGATGCCGTTTCGTTGGGGATGCAGTCTTGCACTTGCGCACAAATGCGGACACCTTCCAGCTGCTCTGCCCTGATGCAAAGTAGACGAGCTTTGTTGCATTGTACAGGCATCTGACGTTCGGGAGACGGCGGTTGCATCACCAGCTCACGTAATGCTGTATAGTAAAATCCGATATAGTCCTTTGCCATTTCTGTCATGCCTTTAGGCCATCGGGGTCTTTTGGAGTGCAGGTTTCACACATCCAAGCAACCACAGCAACTTGAAAGCTTACATGGGCAAGCACTTGAAACGACCATGCCACGTGGCAGTAACTGCTTGCCGACACGTTTCCTTGCGAAAGCGGGTGACGTTTAGCGTCCATGGGCCTCTGCTGCATCTGGTGAGTTGGTGGGGTAATGTCATAGTTCAGATATATGTGAGATGATCGATCTCCGTGAAAGCTATCAGCCAGAGTTCTGCATCACAGGTCACTATGAGAGGCCACACGAGAAACGCATCCAGTCCAGACGACTGGCAGAGTGGCCAGTAAAATGTGAATATTCATGCTGGTTCCCATGTTGTAAGAGCCTTGTGTCGTGGAGCACGAGGTCATGTACAAGTGCCTCTAGAGCTGGGCATGGGATATAACGTTGTTTCCGGTTCTCAGCCACAGAACTCTATTAAAATCGCCATCCACTATGTAATGGTCCATATTTCCTTGCAAAAGTGGGGCACCCTCCTCCAAATACAAGACATGCCTGTCACCGTGGTGTGTAGTACCAGAGGGACCATAGACATTAACGAGGTGGACTGCGCCAAGTGTGAGAGCAGTGCCTTGCATGTTCGACAAGTATGTTACGTCCGTCGCTTCTACGCCATCTTGTAGACAGATGGCCATTCTTCCTGCACCATCACCAGATGGTAGGCTGTAGGCGGTGTAGCCATATAGGTCTAAACACAGTTTGGGATGGACCTCCTGGAGAAGGGCAATGTCCAAGTCTGCCAGTCTGATTATGTCATGTAACATGTGGGTCTTGACAGTGGAATGGACACCAATGACGTTGACTGTTCCCACATGGTATGACTGAGACGTATCAAGTGGTGGAGGCAATGTAAGGGTGCAAGGCCATGGTGAGCTTGTACTCCATACAGCCATGCAGCCACATGATGTGCATTACTATACCATATGATCCTCTGACTGGCAGAGCCCTAGGCTCAATGTCAGCCATGGGCTCTAGAGGAGTTAACGATGTGTGCTGTGCACCATCTGCCTCCATGTCATCTGCCCAATCACCAAGAGAGGATTGGGAGGTCAGTGGTGACTGGCGACTTTCACAGGGGCCTATGTTTTGGGAGTCGATCCAATACGCCTCGTTTTCAGGCCCACTAGGTGTAGGAGAGTGCTCCTTATCGTCAGGCGCCTTTTGGTGAATGAGGCCGCTGGATTCAATTGCAGCAGCAGACACAGCAACGGAACGATGTTTTCCATCAGTCTCGCATCCCTGTCGCGTTCTTCAGCTGACAATAGTCTCTTCTTCTGTCACTTGGGTTATTTTTGCTTGCAGGTCTGACTCGAAATCCACTGGAAGGCGGAGCTCGACACGGTCTCGGTCATAAGGATTCCCTGTTTCCGATCCCGGCGGTGATGGTAGCTGGGTGCCCCCAATGCCACGATGGGCAGAGGCTGCAAGAATCTCTGCACCATTTGGCTACAGTCGCGTCGTCGTCAGTGCCGACTCTCCAACGGAGCTTGTGGTGGCTTGAGGTGGTATAAGGTTTTGATCACCTGTCACATCATGTTGTGCCACCTCCACATACGTTAGTGGGAGAGAGGTCATTGTGGATCGTTGGGGAAGTTCATTGCGAGGCACCTGAACGAGGTGGCGTTGCAGATGGCTCTGAGCACTATGGGACTTAACACCTGAGGTCATAAGTCCCCTAGAACTTAGAACTACTTAAACCTAATTAACCTAAGGACATCACACACATCCATGCCTGGGGCAAGATTCGAACCTGCGACCATAGCGGTAGTGCGGTTCCAGACTGAAGTGCCTAGAACCGTTTGACCACACTGGCCAACGGCGCTGCAGACACTCAGTTCTAACATGGTCCTCTTGGCCACAGCCTGAGCAGGTCCTTGGTTGGCCATCATATATAACAATTTTTCAGCAGCTGCCAAAGAAAACATATGATGGTACGTATTTCCTAAGATCTATATGCACTTGGCGCACCTTGTTAAGGACAAGATACGTTTCGAATGTATTCCATTTCTCCTCTGTGTGGCTCATAACTGTGCCATATGGCTGCAGCTCATCAACGACAAGGTTGATATGAACTTCAAATGGTAGTTCAAAGAAGCGCATGGTATGCACCCCCTGTCCAGCATGGTCAACTGCTACCATGCTCACATTACTGGCAGCATTGCAGAAGCGGATGCCATTTTTCGATCGTTCGAGGAGTCCGTCGCAGTCTGCTTCATCAAACAGTTTGAGGTACACTGTGCTGAATACAATAGGCAAATGGATGCCTTTCAGTTCTTGTGGTTCTATGTGTATGACTTCTCGAAGAAAGTGTTCTATTTTATGGAACCTCAGTCTCGTGAACGATGTGTAGAACGTTAGTTTTATTGTGGTTTATTGGTACGATAATGCCATGGTGGGTCAGTACCGGTACTAGAAGTCAATATAACGATGTACGACTGCGTGCTAGCGAGTAAACAACAACGCCTGCAGAGTGCTGCTCGGTGTGCAGAGCCCATCCGCAAGGTATCACAACTGAAAGCTGACTGCCCCTAGACCATGTGTCACTTGCTATTGGCAATCCCCTTATACATTTTTATAAAGTCTCCTTAGCTAAAGAGCATTGTGTTATGAGCTGGGGTGACTGCAGTATGCAGCTACAGACTGGATCACATGTTTGACACTGTGCAGGAATTTTTATTAAACCCTAACAAACAGTATTTAAACTAGGCTTCTCTGTACTCTCAACCAATCACAAACTTGCAGTGTTAGCTAACAAACAGTTGCTGTATGGTTTTTCCTCTGCATGTATCCATGCCTCTGAATGCAGGCAACCCACACTATCAAATTGTGCTTGTACTTCATTTGCCCTATTACTGTCATGACAGTTCCATCAACCACTAATAGCCGTAACCTGATGGCTCCCCACACCATTACACCAACAGTAACACTGCTGTGTCACCACAGAATATTGGAAAATATAACTTCTCCCAGGCAGCTGCCAATGATGCTCAACTGGGATAGAGTAGAAACAGGATTACTCGCTGTACACTGTGTGACGCCATTCATAAGCAGTCTATATTTTCTAGTCACAGGACCAGTCTAAATGCAGCCAATTTTGGTGTGGTGTTAACGGCAGCCTATGCACAGGATGATAATTTCCTAGTCTGGCTGCTGCTACTGACAGTCTGTGACCAATGCTCTAAGATGACACACAATCGTGCAGGTAGTCCTTTACTTATTCTTTGATAGCAGGCACAGATAGGATGGGGTTACGATATGCTTGGTGCATAAAACAATGATTGTCGATTATGGTGGTAGCTCGAGGTTACCGAGAAAGTTGACAAGTAAGTCTGCTCTTACGCTCCCATACTATCAAGATCGGATCTCGGTCTCTGAATTCTCAACAAATCTGGATATCAAACGATTCAACCAGCTGGGGCGACAGAGACCTACAATGAGGCTCCTTTCGTTGCCAGCAGTTAATAACACTGTAATACACAGGTGTGTGTATGTGTCATCTCTATTATCTTCACAGTGATCACACTTCATCTGACACTGTTCATGCCCCTTATATACCAGCCAGGTCTGGCAACTATACTAATACACACTGGTTGTCGTTCTACCTGTCTCAGAGAATTGCAGTCCTAAGAATTTATGTAGCAGCCGATGGTGTGTTCATGTACAAATTTACATTAACATCTGGTGATGTCTTCAGAATGCTTCATTTTTTTGTCAGGCGGCGTTAACATTCTCTCTTTCAGGGGCTTGTATAAATGTTTGCATTAGTCACACACTATCGTCATATCCAGTTTGTGAAGTTCCAACTTGTCCTAAAATATACACAAGGTTTGGAACTTTAATAGTGGCAACTATTTATTTACAGCTTGTACAAAATAGATACTTGTATCATAGTTTTACTGACCTTCAGAGTAGTCACCAGCATTGTGTATAACCTGTTGTCAGTGATGTGGATGTCGTAGGATACTCTTAGCAGTGTCAGCTGTGTTGACAGTTTGAGCATCTTGGTGTATAACCTGATGAATTTGTAGCAGTTCTGATGCGCATGCCATTAAGTGTTTCCTTCAGTTTAGAAATCGAGTTAAACTTATGAGGGCTTAAGTCAGGGGAGTACAGTATGTGTTATAGCACTTAGCAGCCCCATCATTCAAACAAATCAGTAACAGCTTGCACTGTATGTGCTTGAGCATTGTCTTGCAAATTGAAGGTCAGGTCCTGCAGAAAGTGTCATCACTTCTGTCTCTATGCTGTTGATTTTTGGAACACAACCTATGCCCAGCCTGTCAATGAAAAGGAAGTATCCTTTTAGCAGAAAAGTTGTTTAAGTACCTGTCAATCAAAGGAGAACAATTGGTTAATTACCTGTCAACCAATGGAGAAGAATAACTCTGCCACTGAATGCGTACCTGCCCCTGATGTAGGCAACCTGCACTAACAAAATGATCTGGTGCTGCCGTTGTTCCACTACTGTCATGGTATTCCATGGGCCCCATGGTTACACTGCAAGATCGCATTACTGCCAATTATCATGTGACCGGTAGAATGTTTGTTCCTCAATAGTGGGGATGTGATCTAGACCCTGGGATCCCATTTATGCAGCTTGCATCATCCAGAACTGGTCTTGTGAGTACGAGGATGAATTGTCGCATCTCCTCTAGCCAGCATAGTCACCAGATCTCAATATCGTTGAGCCTTTGTGGTCTAGTTTGGAGAGAAGAGTGCTTGATCCTAGGCAAACCCATTATCGTTACCTGAACGAGCCACCATGTTGCAGGAAGAATGATATAAGATTCCCTTTAAAACAGTATGGGACCTATTTGTATCTACTCCCAAACGAATGAAAGCTGTTTTGAATGCCACCGAGGTTCCTACACCGTATTAGGCGTCTTAATGTGTCGTGTTTCGTCCGCTCCCTGCAGGTCAGAATGACCCATACTCTAAAGGTATTTGTTTCCAGACAAACGCTTGGAGAACATTTCAGAACTGTGTTCTGGAAGAATATAGGACAGCTTTCTTTTTTAAACTTAATGTATATTCTTGTTAGTTTGAATTTGGTTGCGATGAATATCCCATGCACATCGTTTTAGAATTCATAATATTACACAACTTAACCTGTATATGTCAAATAACTGAAATAAGTCAGTACACAAATGAACAGGATGGATTTGTCGTTCTATTCGTACGCTCTCTAAAGACAGGAGTAGATTTCAAACACTTTTCGTTTTCTCCGCATTTATAACTCCTCTGAATCTCACTGTAGTACGAAAATTTATATTCTAATGAGAGACAAGGACGAGGGTTGCATGCAACTCTCCATATCTCAGCTTTCCAATATAACTAGCAACCGTAGCACCATCCGCGCGTTTGGCGTCAGCACCGGTACCTGAGCGTCACTTGAATAAGGAAAACTGATCGTCACCCCTTTCCAAAATTTTCCTAGTCTATATCTGCCAGAAAGACTGATGCAAAAGTAAGGAGTCACTTCGACCCACTTACGATTAAGTTCCTGTGCTCCCAGTTCAACTTTCGGAAGTCGGAAATTCAGACTGAAAAGGCAACAAACCTTTATCTCCACAAAAAACACTCCGTAACGATCACCTTGATTTTCTGTCTAAGCGCAGCTAATAGCTCTAACACGAGACTGCAACTGGGGCTTTATGGAACACTCCATATTCCAACTTTCCAGCATTTCACTGTCTCCATTATAACCAGCAACTACAGCAAATTATGCATCATTGATTTCAGCACCGGCACAGGAGCGTCATCTGAATAGTGAACCATCTGATCGTCAGCATCTTCTAAAATTTTTCTAGTCCACTTCTGCTTCTGTGACACTGCTTACGTATTCTTGTCGCGTGGTAGTCTGGCTGATAGAGCATCAGATTCCAGCGCTGAAAGTTTCTGGTTCAATCGCGGATAGGGTGTTGGTACTTCTCGTTCCAGGACTGCCCTAGGGCCACTGAGCCTGTTATCAGATGAGTCCCGGGGATCTTTGCCGCGGGTAAGAGGTGTCCGGAAGATGGGCCCGCCACCCTCCCCCTCCTAGTGCCGAAGGCTACACTCTGCTTGCAGGCAGGCCAACAGCCTGGTCACGGTCTTGTGTCACATATTTCATCTTTTTTTGCAGTCTCGACTTATGCGAGTAAGAACTACTTTATTAATTTTTTTCCCGGTTAAGAACGCAATTCAGCTAAGCACGTTTCGCTTTATTTCAAACCACCATTAGTCACCATTTGGTTAACTGAGGAAAAACAGTTCTTATGTCTATATTTGAGTTTTCTGTACCTACTGTTTAAGACCTCCTGACACCGGTTAACTGTACTCCTCTAGATACCCGGCATTGCCCAGGTGCTTATTTACAGCTTTGCATCCACGGCTGTACCATGCTGCGTCTAGCCTTTTGCTTAATGCATATGACGTCATATCTCCTGAACTATGGGTCGTACACTGATGCAATTTCGTAGGTACATTCATAGGCATATTTGGATGTTGTCTGCGAAGTGTATTGCGGATAGAGTACGTAGCAACGAAGTAATAAATTTAAACGTCAAGAATGATGTTGCGGTTTTTCACGAATCTCCATGTTTATGACGTCATATCTCTAGGACTATGGGTTGTACAATGATATAATGTTGCACTTACATTCAGTGGTATATGTGCATACTGTCTGAAAAATTTGTCGCGAATGCCGCTAGCAGTAAAGACGTAATAAATTATAACGTCATGCCTCACGCGGTACTTTTACTGCATGAACAGCGGAAAAACGGCAAACAGTTTTTCGCTTCATCATTTTGTAGGGTTTGCCAGCGACACAAAATTTCGTAGAAGTCTGAAGGTACATGTAAACTTTGTTGCAAGTCGCTAAGTGTTCTCATTCTCAAATACGGGACCAATAAAATCTGGGAATTCACGCGTCGCGGGGTACACTTCTTCCCCCCCCCCCCCTTCCCGTCTCCCCCGTCTCCTACGATAGGCATGTGGTTCTTATCATCACAGCCATTATCGCGCGACAATAAAGTACATGTGTACCGAGTTTGGTTGAAATCGGTGATGTGATTTAAGAGGAGATGTGGAGCACATACACACACATTTTTATAATAGTGTGGACTGTGAATGCAATTACTCTAAACGTGAGGAACATTCGAACACTACACAGAGCTGATGGCAGTATGTTAGTGGAGGAAGTGTTATTTGTTTACCTGAACATAGAGAAAATTTGTTGATCAGTTTCCCGAACACGCGTTCCAACAATTTACTCTTCGAGTCCCTTAGTGGCATATTGTACTGCAGACTCTTCAATTGTTCCAGTTCAAAAGCACCTATATAGTCAAGTGCGTAGTCCTTATGAAATATATTATTATTATTATTATTATTATTATTATTTTCGATTATTCCCTTTTAAGAGAGCGATTGAACTTGTGCAGTCATGATTTCGTCTTCATTCTTCGTTCTTCCCAAATTCTCTTCATAAGTTCACTGTGTTCTCTCTTGCATTCTTCCGATCATCTTTTTTCCATTCTGTTCTCCATGTGTTCTTGTTTAAGTGTGTGTTTCTTTATGATGTTTCTGAAGTGTCATCTTTTGTCTATGTTGTCTTGTGTGATCCTCAATTCTTTAATGTCTTGTTCTGTTTCAGTGATCCATGATCCACTTTGTCTTGTTTTTGCTTTTGTTTACTATCTCAAAGATTTTACCTGTGAGCCTGATTTTATTCATCCTGCTTATATATATTCAATCCACCCCCTTCGCGTGTACTTCCTTTATGCAGTTGGTCTAAATTATTGACAATAACCTCGTGGCAGATAAAGTCGTCTCTGCTTTTCTCAGTGCAGGGCCGCCAGCTTTTAACCACTGTTACGATAGTGATTAGGTTCGGGTATAAAGTGGCGCTCACACATCTCATCCGCAGTAACTAACTACCACCCACAATTACTGGGATTTTATAGTCTTCCAAAGGAAGTGGTTTTCTTATTTTCTGTTGACAATCGTTAAGGAATGCGATGCTGTACATCTACGTCTGTGCTCACAAGCTGCGACATAGTCGCGGATACAAACAGTGATCCAGGTACTATCAAATGTTTTTTATTCCAGTCTTTGGTCACAATATAAAGTCCTTCTACTATGAGCAGTTTAAGTCAGTAATGCCCATCTTCAGATCTACAATATAAACAATATACAACTAGTGAGCAGTCTATCTTCCTAAACAATACAGTATTTCCTATCGCAATGTACTCTGATACAAACTGGGAATGTTCAGATAAAATAAGGTATAGTGTACCTGTTCTACACAATATCCTAATGTGATAAAGCCGTGATGGCATCGTCGAAACATATAAATACACCCAGAAAAGCATCGTCACGTAGAACTAAAGTATGGTGTAAAATAAGCCACATCGTCCACACAATCATTTTGCAACTGGTGTTACTGTACAAAACATACTGAAGTACAGTAGCTACCAGAAATACGAGGTGCGACAATAAAGTAATGAGACTGATTTTCTTTGCAAGATGTGGCAACCCTGCAGGCTTGCGTAGTCAGAATATCTTTGACCTTGGTCTACAAGCTGCTTCTAGTCCAAGTGGCACATCCATGCAACTGCTAAGTCGTGAGTTGTGATGTAACAAGTTAACACATGTTTATTTCTCTCGTCATGGAAATGGAACCGCATAATATTGCGCAACGATATGCCATTCCTTTTTGCATTAAATTGGGTGAAAAGGGGCGACAACTTATGGTAAGCTTCAGAAGGCTTGGAGAGGAGGTTATGTCAAGAGCCCAAGTTTTTCGTTGGCATAAAATGTTTAGTGAAGGCAGAACGAATATTGAAGATGAAGACCGCAGTGGACGACCATCAACCTCACGGAGAGATGTCAACTTGGCCAGGGTGCGTGAACTCGTACGAACTGATCGAAGATTATCCGTGAAAATGTTTGCAGAAGAACTGAACATCAATCGAGAAACGGTTTGTCTAATAATAACTGAAGATCTTGGTATGAGAAAGATTTGTGCAAAAATGGTCCCCAAAAGTCGCACACCACAACAGCGAGAAACACGGGAAAATGTGGCAGCCGATCGGTAAGAGCAAATGGAAATCAATCAAGAATTGTTGAGCCGTGTTATTACTGGTGATGAAAGTTGCTTTTTCAGTGCGATCCAGAGACAAAACGCAAAAGTTCGCAATGGTGCTCAAAGGGATCACCCAGACCAAAAATCTCGCATGACAAAGTCAAAAGTGAAATGCATGCTTGTGTGCTTCTTTGATTTCAAGGGAATTGTTCATAAAGAGTGGGTGCCTCCTGGACAAACAGTTAACCAATATTACTACAAAGAAATTTTAGAAATACTTTGTAAAAGAGTTCTTCGTGTCCGTTGCAACATTGCTAATAACTGGATTCTGCATCATGATAAAGTGCCATCCCATAATGCTCTGTCATTAGAGCAATTTTCAACCTCAAAACAAATTTCAGTACTACCACAGCCACCTTATTGACCAGATATCGCTCCGAGCGAAAAACGAACATCTATACTTTTCCATGCGAGCTCCGATTTTCCTTCTTTTATTTTGATGATCGTTCCTCACTATGTAGGTAGGTGACAACAAAATATTTTCGCATTCGAAAGAGAAAACTGGTGACTGTAATTTCGTGAGAAGACCCTGTCGGAACAGAAACGCCTCTGTTTTACTTGTATCCACCCCAAATCCTGTATCATGTCCGGACATTGTCTTCTCTATTTCTCGATAATATGAGAGGTTCTGCCCTTCTTTGTTCTCAATGTACTCCGTTAATCCTATCTAATAAGGATCCCAGACCGCGCAGCACTACTCCAAAATGAGGGCGGACAACCGTAGCGTAGGTAGTCCATTTAGGAGGTCTGTTCCATCTTCTAAGTGTTCTGCCATTTAAACACTGTTTTTGGTTCGCCTTCCTCACGACATTTTCTATCTGTTATTTCCAGGTTATGTTGTCGTAATTGTAATTTCTAGGCGTTAGTTTAGTTTACAGCCATTATACACACATCAAAAAAAGTTTTGCATCACCTCGGTTCCGAGAGTTCCGGAACCTGTCCAGAAAATGGGAATAGAAATCAACATAAACATCATTTCCGCCCTTTTTATTGCTCATGAAAAGCACACATTGCATGTTGTACCACCATATAGCGAGACCTTCAGAGGTGGTGGTCCAGATTGCTGTACACTCCGGTACCTCAAATACCCAGTATCACGTCCTCTTGCACTGATGCTTGCCTGTATTGGTCGTGGCATACTATCCACAAGTTCGTCAAAGCACTGCTGGTCCAGATTGTCCCACTCCTCAACGGCGATTCAGCGTAGATCCCTCACAGTGGGTGGTGGGCCACTTCGTCCATAACCAGCCAATTTCAGTATATCCTAGGCATGTTCGATAGGGTTCATGTCTGGAGAACATGCTGGCCACTCTAGTCGAGCGATTTCGTTATCCTGAAGGAAGTCATTCCAAGATGTACACGATGGGGTGCGAATTGTCGCCCATGAAGAGGAATGCCTCGCCACTATGTTGCCGGTATGGTTGCACTATCGGTGGGAGGATGGCATTCACGTATCGTACAGCCGTTACGACCAGCGGCGTGTATCGGCACCACGTAATGCCAACCCAAAACAACAGGGAACCTCCACCTTGCTGTACTCGCTGGAAAGTGTGTCTAAGGCATACAGTCTGATCGGTTTGACTCCAAACACGTCTCCAACGATAGTCTGGTTGAAGGCATATGCGACACTCATCGGTGAAGAGAACGTGATGCTCATCCTGAGCGGTCCACCCGGCTTGTTGCTGGGCCCACCTGCACCGCTCTGCATGGTGTCGTGGTTGCAAAGATGGACCTCGCCATTCACAACGGGAGTGAAGCTGCGCATCATACAGCCGACTGCAAACACTTTGACGCATAACACGATGGCCTGTGGCTGCACGAAAAGCGTTATTCAACATGGTGGCGTTGCTGTTAGGGTTCTTTCGAGGCATAAGCTGTAGGTTGCGGTAGTAGCCCTTGGGCAGCCTGAGCGAGGCATGGCGTCGACAGTTCATAACATCGCTTGGGTTCACTCCGAGACGCCTGGACACCTCCCTTGTTGAGAGCCATTCCCTGCACAAAGCAACAATGCGCACGCGATCGAACCGTGGTATTGACCGTCTAAGGTAGTTGAACTACAGACAACACGAGCCGTGTACCTCCTTCCTGGTGGAATGACTGGAACTGATCGGCTGTCACACCCCCTCCGTCTAATAGGCGCTGATCTTGCATGGTTGTTTACATCTTTCGGCGGGTTTAGTGAAATCTCTGAACAGTGAAAGAGACTGTGTCTGTGATACAATATCCACAGTCAACGTCTGTCTTCAGGGGTTCTCGGAACCATGGTGATGCACAACTTTTTTGATGTGTGTATTTGATTGATTTATCTTGTAACCGAAGTTTAACGGATTCCTTTATAACGCTCATGTGGGTGAGCCTTCTCTTTTTATTATATAGGGTCAACTGCCAATTTTCGCACCATACAGATACCTTATCCAAATCGTTTTGCAATTGGTTTTGATCTTCTATTGACCTTGCTAGACAATAAACGACAACATCATCTGCAAATATCCTAAGACGGCTGCTCAGATTTTCTCTAGGTCTTTTATAAAGATAAGAAACAACACTACCTTGGAGAACGCCAGATATCACTTCTGTTTTACTCGATGACTTTCCGTCAATTACTACGAACTGTGACCTCTCCGACAAGAAATCACGAATCCATTCGCATAAATGAGGCGATATTCCATAAGAAAGCAATTTTATTACAAGCACTTGTGAGGTACAGTGTCAACGAAGTTCTGGAAATCTAGAAATGCGGAATCAACTTGAAATCCTTTTTCGATAGCACTCTCCACTTCGTGTGAGCAAAGAGCTAGTTGCATTTCTCAAGAACGATGTTTTCTAAATCCGTGTTGACTATGTGTCAATAGATCGTTCTCTTCGAGATAATACATAATGATGTTCCAAACTCCTACAGCATACCTACGTTAATGATATGGTCCTATAATTTAGTGGCTTAGTCCTGTTGCCTTTCTTGAACATTGGTGTGACCTGCACAACTTTCCAGTCTCTGGGTACGGATCTTCCGTCGAACGAGCGGTTGTACTTGATTGTTAAGCAATGAGCTATTGCATCAGCATACTGTGAAAGGAACCTAATTGGTGTGCAATCTGGACCGAAAGACTTGGTTTTATTAAGTGATTTAAGTTGCCTCATTGCTCTGAGAATATCTACTTCTAAGTTACTCGTGTTGGCAGCTGTTCCTGATTCGAATTCTGGAATATTTGCTTCGTCGTCTTTGGTGAAGGAATTTCGGAAGGTTGTGTTTAGTAATCTGCTTTAGCAGCACTGTCATCGACAGCATTACCATTGCTGTCGCGCAGAGGAAGAATTAATTGTGTCTTGCCGCTAACATACTTTACGTACGGCCAGAATCTCTTTGGATTTTCTGCTAGATTTCAAGACAAAGTTGATGGATTTGGGAGTTAAGATATTTTTTCTCGCTAAGACAACCTTGTGTTCACTAATTCCTGAATCCGTTTTTTTATGCTCGTTATTAGCTCAGAATCACTTGTTGCTATGAGTGAAGTGAGTTTTCACAACCGTTTACTATTCGAGTCGACCCATGCACTAATTGCTCGAAATAACTTTCATAGAATGAGTTTAGCACAATTTCGTGTTATGTTTTATGCGTTCCTCCGGATTTAAACATATATTTTCGCCAACACATAGAGGGTAAAATGAAGTCACCACGAACTATAATTATATGAGTCGGGTACGTGTTTGAAATTAGACTCAGGTTTCCTTTGAACCTATCAGCAGTTACATCACCTGAGTCTGGAGGCAGGTAAAAGGATCCAATTATCGTTTTATTCCGGTTGCCAGGAATGGCCTCCGCCCTTTCTAACTCGCAGGAACTATCTACTTCAATTTCTCTACAAGATGAACTACTTCTAACAGCAACAAACACACCCTCGTCAACTGTATTTAGAGTATCTTTTCTGAATACCGTTAGGTCCTTTGCAAAAATTTCAGCTGAACTTATCTCCAGCTTTAGCCAGTTTTCAGTGCCTATAATGATCTGGGTATCAGTGCGCTCTATTAGCGCTTGGAGCTCTGATACCATCCCAACACAGCTCCGACAATTTACAACCGTCGTACGAATGGTTCCTAGACCTTTCTTCCTGTGCTCGATCTGCACGCTTTGAGACTGAAGTGTTTCCCTGAGGCCCTCTAACATCAAAAACCGCACAGTCCACGCCACACAGCCCCCGCTACCCGTGTAGCCACAACATGCGGAGAGTTTTTTCATACTTAGGCCTAACTCTTCTTGTAAAATCTGCTTTACACTTCCTAAAGACGTGCCCATTGTGTTAGCTATTAAAGGTTGGCTTTAACCACTGATCGATCACTTCGTCGTTGTATTCACTGTCGGTGTTTGCAGTTTACGGGCATTCTCTATGTGGATAATCTACAAGGCAGTTGCGCCAAGTTCGAATTCGTTCACCAGTTTCGTAACTGTTGAAGTTCACCAGCTATAGACGAATTTTCGTTGATGATAGACTGTTCAGAAGAAATAATTTTGTGGCGGTACGATATTCCATCTGAACAAAATACGCACAGTATGGGGTATCTTACCACGAGAGCGTATCTTACAGCGACAGACGTTGGCATTTTCGACGAGGAATCTCAGAAGGCCTGTGCCTTTCTGTCAAGGATTACTGGCAACGCGCAACGGCGAGCGTTCCAGATTCCTGAGGTAGTACACCGAGGCCTTGGAGTGCCCATGTGCGGTCAACGGCAAAGCGTTGCATTGTGGTCGCTGCGCCCCCCTTCTCTAGCAAGTAGAGTAGCCGCGCCGGCCTGAGGTACGGTCTGATTGTTTGGAAATGAGCCGCGGTCTCGGGACGCGTCTGTCATACCGGCACGAAGACGTACCTCGCAATACCGCGACACACGCGGCATCTTTCTGCGGAAACGCGCGGCTTCCAGTTGCAGGGAGAAGCAGCGCGGTAAAATGCAGATCAGCCTCCAGCCCTAAGAGCTAGGCAAGAGTGAATTCACCTAAAATGGCGCCTAGACGTTAACCAAGACGTTTCCAGGACACAGTGATTGTGGAATTACTATCATAAATCAAATATATTCACACATGACACCCGTCAAGATTGTCCGAGCGAATCGTATGCATGATAATAAGGCCAGCTCTACCCCGTATAGCCGGCCGGTTTGGCCGAGCGGTTCTATGCACTTCAGTCCCTAACCGCGCTGCTGCTACGGTCGCAGGCTCGATTCCTGCCTCGGGCATAGCTGTGTGTGATGTCCTTAGGTTTGTTAGGTTTAGGTAGTTCTCAGTCCAGGGGACTGATGGCCTCAGATGTTACACTGCTGACCATTAAAATTGCTACACCAAGAAGAAATGCAGATCATAAACCAGTATTCCTTGGACAAATATATTATACTAGAATTGACATGTCATTACATTTTCACGCAATTTGGGTGCATAGACCGTGAGAAATCAGTACCCAGAACAACCACCTCTGGTCGTAATAAAGGCCTTGATACACCTGGGCATTGAGTCAAACAGAGCTTGGATGGCGTGTACAGGTACAGCTGCCCATGCAACTTCAACACGATACTACAGTTCATCAAGAGTAGTGACTGGCGTATTGTGACGAGCCAGTTGCTCGGCCACCATTGACCAGACGTTTTCAATTGTTGAGAGATCTGAAGAATGTGCTGGTCAGGGCAGCAGTCGAACATTTTCTGTATCCAAAAAGACCCGTGCACGACCTGCAACATGCGGTCGTGCGTTACACTTCTGAAATGTAAGGTTTCGCAGGGATCGAATGAAGGGTAGAGCCACGGGTCGTAACACATCTGAAATGTAACGTCCACTGTTCAAAGTGCCGGCAATGCGAACAAGAGGTGACCGAAATGCGTAACCAATGGCACCCCATACCACCACGTCGGGTGAGACGCCAGTATGGCGATGACGAATACACGCTTCCAATGTGCGTTCACCGCGATGTGGCCAAACACGGATGCGACAATCGTGATACTGCAAACAGAACCTGGATTCATCCTAAAAGATGACGTTCTGCCATTCGTGCACGCAGGTTCGTCGTGCAGTACACCATCGCAGGCGCTTCTGTCTGTGATGCAGCGTCAAGGGTAACCGCAGCCATGGTCTCCGAGCTGATAGTCCATACTACTGCAAACGTCGTCGAACTGTTCGTGTAGATGGTTGTTGTCTTGCAAACGTCCCCATCTGTTGACTCAGGGATCGAGACGTGGCTGCACGTTCCGTTACAGCCATGCGAATAAGATGCCTGTCATCTCGACTCCTAGTGGTACGAGGCCGTTGGGATCCAACACGGCGTTCCGTATTACCTTTCTGAAGCCACCGATTCCATATTCTGCTGACAGTCATTGGATCTCGACCAACGCGAGCAGCAATGTCGCGATACGATAAACCGCAATCGCCATAGGCTACAATCCGACCTTTATCAAAGTCGGAAACGTGATGGTACGCATTTCTCCTCCTTACACGAGGCATGACAACAACGTTTCACCAGGCAACGCCGGCCAACTGCTGTTTGTGTATGAGAAATGGGTTGGAAACTTTCCTCATGTCAGCACGTTGTAGGTGTCGCCAGAGGCGCCAACCTTGTGTGAATGCTCTGAGAAGCTAATCATTTGCATATCCCAGCATCATCTTCCTGTCTGTTAAATTTCGCGTCTGTAGCACGTCATCTTCGTGGTCGAGCAATTTTAATGGCCATTAGTGTAAGTCCCATAGTGCTTAGAGCCAATTGAACCATTTTTTTCTACGCCGTATAGCGCTTCAGATGGGAAAGCGTGAAGCTTTTTGTATGCCGCGGGTAAACTACAGGAAAACAGCAACCAAAATGGTTGCAGAGTGTATTTTCTTCCTGGAGCACGAATACAGAAGTATAGGGAACATAGACTGTGGTGATACAAGTCATGGGATATCGTGTCGGACCTTCCTTTTCCGGTCGTAGTGCAGCAGTTCGACGTGGCATGAAGTCAAAAAGTTTGGTGAGAGTCCCCCGTAGAAACATTGAGCCATGCTGCCTCTATAGCCGTCCATAATTGCGAAAGTGTTGCCGGTGCAGGATTTTGTGCACGAACTGATCTCTCGATTACGCCTGATAAATGTTCGATGGGATTCATGTGGGGCATCCGGGTGACCAAACCATTCCCCCGAACTCTCCAGAATGTACTTCAAACCAATCGCCAACAATTCTGGCTCGATGACATTCCGTATTGTCATCTATAAAAATCCCGCCGTTTTAGGAAACATAAAGTCCATGAATGGCTGTGAACGATCTCTAGGTAGCCGAAAATAGCCATTTCGAGTCACTGATCAGCTCAGTTAGACCACAATACCCAGTCCATTCCAAGTAAACACACCCTACACCGTTATGGAGCCACCACCAGCTTGCGCGGTTCCTTTGTGCAGCTTGAGTCCATGCTTTCGTGCCGTCTGCGCCACGCTCGAACCCTTCCATCAGCTCTTACCAACTGTAACTGGGACTCATTTTACCAGACCACCGTTTACCAGTGGTCTAGCGTCCAACCGATATGGGTACAAGCATAGGAGAGGCACTATAGGCGACGTCTTGCTGTAAGCAGAGGCACTCGCGTCGGTCAACTGCACTGCACTCTCCTAAGGGATACATCCGTCGTAAGTTCCACATTGATTTTAGCGGTTATTTCAAGCTGTGTCTGTTAGCTCTGAGAACTCTACGCAACTGTCGCTGCTCTCGGTCGTTAGGTAAAGGCCGTCGGCGTCTGCGTTGTCCGTGGTGAGACTTAAGTCTGGTATTCTCGTCACATTATTGACACTTTGGATCTTGGGATGTGGAATTGGCTGGCCGCTGTGGCCGAGGGGTTCTAGGCGCTTCAGTCCGGAACCGCGCTGCTGCTAGGGTCGCAGGTTCGAATCCTGCCTCGGGCATGGATGTGTGTGATGTCCTTACGTTTGTTAGGTTTAAGTAGTTCTAAGTCTAGGGGACTGATGACCTCAGATGTTAAGTCCCATTGTGCTTAGAGCCATTTGAACCATTTGAAAATGGAATTCCGTAACGATTTCCGAAGATGAATTTCCCATGCGTCTGGATCCAACTACTATTCCACGTTCAAAGTTTCTTAATTCCCGTGGTGCGTCCATAACTATCTCTGAAACTTTTCACGTGTATCACCTGAGTAAAAATGACAGCTCCGTCACTGTAATGCCCTTTTATGCCCTGTGTACGCGATACTACCGCCATTTGCTGGGTTAGTGAACAGTCTCAAGCTTGTGTGTACTGTATTACTTTCACTGGAGTTCATTCAGTATTCCCTTGTTCTTACAAGTTTGTGACAGTCGCATTGAGGGATACTTTTATGGAGAGGGAATGTGTTCACATTTGTACTGAGCCCTTGACACCGTAGATAGTGGACAGGTGTTCCAGAAGTAGGGTACACCAGCCTGTCCGCCGTCACCTGCGACTTACTCTGGCGAAGGCCAAAGTCCATTTCGTACATAACGTTCCCTGTCCCCACACTAACTCGTAGCGTGTGTGGCTTTCACGCAGAGTTCAATACTGCAGCTGCCTCCTGACTGCCAAGTAGTGCTCCGTGTTCCGTGTTTTAATGCTGAAATAACGGTGTTCACCGAGACCTCCTTTACTGATTTACAAGGGGCATCTGTATATAATAGACTACACAAAGAAACAAGAAGTGACTTACTGGCGACCGAGCGAAGTGGAGCAGTGTTTAGTACACTTGATTCGCAGTCGGGAGGACGAAGGTTTCTTACTTAGCTGCCATCCATTCTTTGCATAATAAAAAAATTAAGAGATATTCAGTTTCATTGTAAGTTCTCATTATGTTGAATATCATTGTCAGCTCTCGTTAATACAACAGTCTTAAAAATAAATTTTGCACGAAATGCGTTAATGAACCAACCTGAAACGATACAAGGCTGCTCAGTGGTGTGGTGTGAGTGCGAGGCAGCTCGCACCAACAGCTGTGCTGCACTGCTAGATTTCTGAGTGTGGCTGTACCTGTTAAAGACCGGTTACCTCGGCAAGAGGCCCAGGCTTCGTTCAAGTGCCACCCCATGCAAGTGTTCCAACCCATTCTTACTACAACGGCAGTCACATTGGGTACGAACTTATTTTCATTGTGTTTCAATAACAATCTGTTTACGTAGATGTAAAATTGCCGATGAGCTGCGCTACCTTCAGAGAGGACGGCCATCGAAATTTCCCATGGAAGAAGTTTTATGTAATTTTTTTAATGCAGCTTTCATTTGTGTCGAGTGTGTTTGTAACTAGCATAAATGCAGGTAACAACCATTTCAACATCGTGTATTCTGTGAGAATCCAAGTCCTCACTTTCTCACACTGAAATAGCTGAGTTGTGGCGAAAACAAAAACAAAAAATCTTGTACGACATTACGTGTACTAATCAGGGTTGCATCAAGTCATTCTCAGCAGAAGTGTCCTCCGAGCCCCTTAGTATATTGCAAGCATTACAGCACATAAAATAAGTAGCGATTCTGGGAAATGATCTACCAGACTATCATCTTACTGTTGAGCCTAAACGCCAAGGAATTGTGCGAGAAGGAGTGGCAAGGCATTAGAGCCATTTTTTAATTTATTCTTGACAATTATATCTCATTATCTGGTAAGCTAACACAGGTCATACACCCAGTTTTCTGCATGGTGAATTTTTATGCTAGTTAGGTGTTCTTGGTGTATAGCGTACCTCATACCGGTCACTCCGACGGGATGACCTCAGTGTGACCAGCCTCGAAACAGGAACCGTCCATTAAACATGAATGCCTTCGTAGTCTACAGGGAAGACCACCCACTCAGTACTGCATGTAGTACACGACTGACCAAAAGCCACATTTTTAATATAGTGTATCTTATATTTGGACCAGGGGGAGCATCTGTTGTAAGTTAGCTTATAACTTCTGTTTTACTAAAGAAGAAACGAGAATTAAAAGGTTTAAATGTCTGTTTTTTGTCGAGACTCCAGCCTAAGGTCTTTATTAATTTTGTAATCGTACTTGTCTAATCCATGGCACGTGCCTTTTAGACCTGTTTGCGAACCATCAAGATTTCGTCAGTTTACTTATCTTTGGTGTGAATTGCACATTATGTTGACAAGATCACTCAGCAATATTAATACCTTGGCACACCTACTGCAAAAGCTAGAACTCAGTATTTCTTTAGAACGCAAGTGTATTTTCTTACATCAAAATTGTTACATGTGCGTATAAATTTAGTTTTATGAACAAAATAATTACGCAAGATACTTTTATAGTTAACTTAAAATATGGATACCATACTATCTGTTACAACCAAAAGATGATCTAAAGTCAGCACAAGTGATCAAAATTTTGAATCACCAATTCTTGGATGGCTTGATGATGAAACACTTTCTGGTCAGGAAGATGACAGTGATTCAGACACTGATCGTCCGTAAGATAATGAATTAACGCATTCCAGCGTTTCAGGCGAAGACGAACTACAGAAGAGTTGGGTTCCTTATTAGTCGTGATGGAATTCAGTCAAGTAAATTACAGTCACCAAGCAATAGAACTCGAGTACACAAAATATTGAAAATTTCACCTGTACCAGTATCTGTACACTTCCGGGCTGAGACGCCGTGCTCCATACATAAAATTGTCCTCGGAGGATGCCTTCCACAGTCGAAGGCGAAACGTCAGAGGAGAATTTTATGTACGGACCACAGCATCTCAGCCCGGAAGTGTTAAGTGATGACAACACCTCTCGTGAAAGCCTTCATTCTATGATCAGTTAGCGTACCTGTCACTAATAACGCATGAGACTATTTTATTTCACAAATTATCTTAGAGAAGATCGTTCATTGATTAATTCAGAAGGTAGGCGTATTGCTAGTATCGAGAAAAAAATCGGCAGAATATTTTGTCTGAGGGAATCGATGCCTTTTTGTTACTTGGTCGCCCAAAACAAGCAAGCGTTGCTTCTAATACAGTGAGGACACTAACGAAGATATTTGGAAGAAGCTCAAGAAATATCAGGATAGATACCTTTTTCACATGTTTTCCGTCATTTGAACAATTACAGTGGAAAGGGATTACAGCAGTGAGAAACTCGAGACGAAACGACGAGGAAGTTCCACCGGAAATGAAGGCTTGCAAGTCCAGAGAAGCCTTATTCTCACCATATGATTTTTGAAACGATTTGGCAACTGTAGGTTATGTGCTCATAAAGAAAGAAGTGTCACACTGTTCAATTCCGTACACCACAGTGTCACAGTAGGTAGAGGAGGTAAAAAGAAGCCAGAGACAGTTTTATTCAATAACGAAGCTAAATCAGGAGTTGATACTCTTGGACAGCATTAGACAGTCAGGAAGATCGACTTTGACTTAAAGACAAATGTAATTGATGTAGAACCCATGAATACTACGTGTATGTTTTCACAGCATCATCCCAACTACCAGGAAGGCAAATATGATAGAAGAAGAAATTTTGGTGGTATTGTCAGATGTCATAAGAAATAGCTCCAGCCAAGGTGGTCCACCAATCACCGCTGTGACTCACTATCGTGGCTCCGTCGGTGGGGCACACTGTGGCACCCAGCCAAAACAGGGATAATGGCATTGCTTCACTAGACACCTGATGCCCGTTAATTAGCACCGCAGTCCAATTCAGGGCAAATTGCTTCCTTCGCCATATTCGTCTGTCATGACGACTGCGAATAGATCTGACGAATGGGTGTCACCGCCGCTGTAAAACAAAGACACAGATGGGCTGTTGGGCAACTTTCGCAGTGGGCATTCGGCACCCGTTCCACTTTTGATCCCATGTGGCTTTATCAAGAAGGAGGTAACAAATGTATGGATAATGATTCAGATGAGTAACTGATGGAGACCACCCCACCGCAGGTGGTGTTACGTCACGGCACACGACAGCGGAGAACACCAGGTACTTGGGAGCCTTCGTCGGCCGTGGCGATTCTTTAATGGGATGTTGCACGACCCGCTCACTACATCCCTCGCGCGGATACGTGAGAATTTCTACTGACTGCTGGACTGCTTGGAAAACGACAACTCCTGCATTGGAACAGTTCCTGGAAATTGAAATAAGAACACCATGAATTCATTGTCCCAGGAAGGGGAAACTTTATTGACACATTCCTGGGGTCAGATACATCACATGATCACACTGACAGAACCACAGGCACATAGACACAGGCAACAGAGCATGCACAATGTTGGCACTAGTACAGTGTATATCCACCTTTCGCAGCAATGCAGGCTGCTATTCTCCCATGGAGACGATCGTAGAGATGCTGGATGTAGTCCTGTGGAACGGCTTGCATTGCCATTTCCACCTGGCGCCTCAGTTGAACCAGCGTTCGTGCTGGACGTGCAGACCGCGTGAGATGACGCTGCATCGAGTCCCAAACATGCTCAATGGGGGACAGATCCGGAGATCTTGCTGGCCAGGGTAGTTGACTTACACCTTCTAGAGCACGTTGGGTGGCACGGGATGCATGTGGACGTGCATTGTCCTGTTGGAACAGCAAGTTCCCTTGCCGGTCTAGGAATGGTAGAACGATGGGTTCGATGACGGTTTGGATGTACCGTGCACTATTCAGTGTCCCCTCGACGATCACCAGAGGTGTACGGCCAGTGTAGGAGATCGCTCCCCACACCATGATACCGGGTGTTGGCCCTGTGTGCCTTGGTCGTATGCAGTCCTGATTGTGGCGCTCACCTGCACGGCGCCAAACACGCATACGACCATCATTGGCACCAAGGCAGAAGCGACTCTCATCGCTGAAGGTGACACATCTCCATTCGTCCCTCCATTCACGCCTGTCGCGACACCACTGGAGGCGGGCTGCACGATGTTGGGGCGTGAGCGGAAGACGGCCTAATTGTGTGCGGGACCGTAGCCCAGCTTCATGGAGACGGTTGCGAATGGTCCTCGCCGATACCCCAGGAGCAACAGTGTCCCTAGTTTGCTGGGAAGTGGCGGTGCGGTCCCCTACGGCACTGCGTAGGATCCTACGGTCTTGGCGTGCATCCGTGCGTCGCTGCGGTCCGGTCCCAGGTCGACGGGCACGTGCACCTTCCACCGACCACTGGCGACAACATCGATGTACTGTGGAGACCTCACGCCCCACGTGTTGAGCAATTCGGCGGTACGTCCACCCAGCCTCCCGCATGCCCACTATACGCCCTCGCTCAAAGTCCGTCAACTGCACATACGGTTCACGTCCACGCTGTCGCGGCATGCTACCAGTGTTAAAGACTGCGATGGAGCTCCGTAGGCCACGGCTAACTGGCTGACACTGACGGCGGCGGTGCACAAATGCTGCGCAGCTAGCGCCATTCGACGGCCAACACCGCGGTTCCTGGTGTGTCCGCTGTGCCGTGCGTGTGATCATTGCTTGTACAGCCCTCTCGCAGTGTCCGGAGCAAGTATGGTGGGTCTGACACACCGGTGTCAATGTGTTCTTTTTTCCATTTCCAGGAGTGTATTTAGTGCAACAGCAATCTCAATCTGCAGTGTACTTATTTTTCTTTCGCTTCAACGAACATCCGTTCTCACAGTGATAGGAAGCATGCGCTCTGAATCCTACGCTTTAGGAAGCACAGCTGTCCTCCCACATACACACTTCAGTTTGTCGGAAAGGCATATGCTCACTTTCATGTTCAAATCACATGCACTAGTCAATCACAACATTATGATCAGCTTTCTTCTTAAAAGAATACCTCCCTTAGATCACTTGGGAGAAAAATGATGGAGAGCAAAAGGCAAAGGAAAGATATAGGAAAGGAAGAACAATTATTCAGTCGACACCGTGAGCAGAGATTCGGGCAAATTGTTTAAGATAAGGTGATAGGCTGAAATTTTACAAAAAATCTATTTTTAGTTTTTTGTGTAATTAGATACTATGTTCTTTTCTGAATGTCTGTATGTATTATTTACCACTGTCCACTAGTTAGTTATAACTGCATTATTATTTTTTAAATTATTATTACGTATGTCCTCGGATATAACTTTCTATCTCTTTTCGCACAATCTTATATCTCTGGTTCATTCACAGTTAGTGTTAGTTTTTTGTGGTTTGTAGACAAATGCACAGTTCATGTGGTGGTTATCCTGCTACAGGGCATTTCGACAGTCGAATGTGTGCAGACGCACTCCTAAACAAAAGCTGTTTTGTTTGATAACTGTGTCTTATCGGTTACAATTGTTCGTGAATACAAGGTTTCTTGGTGGTTTTGGTGTGGTGTATAGTAATTTGTGTTTCTATCATGAATAAAGCAAAAAGTGTTTTGAAGGAACGTAAATTCCAAAGAAATCAACACCGGAAAACTGTAGAAAATGAAGATCAAAATCAGTGCAACAGCAGCATGCCAATTGTACGTGAAACATCGCAAAGTCCTTCGTGCAAGAAGATAACAGTTGGTAAGCCTACAGAAGTAATGGAAGTTGTCGAAGTATTAATATAATAACAGATCTAAAATTATTGGTATGCTGAGTGAGGTGGTGGCCTCCGAGTTGCGTAGTGGTCAAGTTAGTTTGTGTGAAGATACAAGTGCCACACTAGGTTTAGTATGTGGAACTGAAAATAGTTTGCAGTGTCTGCAAGAGTGAAAAACTGTTTTATACATCTAAACAGTGTTATAACATAGATTTACATGACACTAATGTCAGGTTAATGTATGGGCTCCGATGAACAGGGAAGGGTCTCATAGATCAGAAAGTGCTATGTGCAGTAATAAATTAGCCAAAAGCCCCTACAAAATGTCACAGGTACACTAATTACATATTGCATAGTACCAAAACAGTAGCAGAATATTCAGTGAAATCTGCAGCTAAATAAGCAGCAGAAATTAATGACAAGGGAAATGACATTCCTGCTGCTTTTGGTGGAAGCTGGCAAGCGACGGGGGACACACTTCAAAGAATGGCTGTTCTGCAGCAACAAGTATTGGTACAGGTGAAGTTGTCGACTTTCAGATACATACTAAATATTGCCAAGATGCTCAGTAACAAGCACAGATCGAAACAGAAAGGCCCTTTAAAAACCTAGCCGCATGAAAAAACTATGGAGGCTCAAGTCAGGCGGAATGGAAGTTTCTGTAGCTGTAGTTTTCTTCAATAGATGAGTCTGGGAGAGGTATACGGTATACTGAATACCTAGGTGACAGAGATAGCAAACCATTCAGTGCTGTCTGCTAGAGTACATCTTATAATGTTCCAGTAATGAAACTGGAATGCGTAGGGGGCATTAAAAAGAGGATGGGTACCCACCCGCCTCAATACACCCAAGAGCAAACTCGGTAGAACAAAGCGTTTTAATGGCAAGTCTATGAAGTATAGGTTGACGGATAAAATTATTAACGAGTTGCAGGGGTATTGTGGGAATACCAGCAGAGAGAATTCTGGAGATCTGAAGGTAATGAAGAAAGCAGTGCGGGCCACTTTCTTCCACCGTACATCCATTGAGGAGAAGCCAAAACATTTTCATGTCCGCCACCCCCTGATACAAGGTGCAAGTTTAGGAAGCCACAGGCAGCTGTCATCCTCAACTCATTCACACACAAGCACTCCATCACTGATTCAATTATGGGCCAAATTAAATCAATCCGCAGATACCTTTGCGACCCTGAGCTACTGAGGAACTGCTTGCACGGCAAGACTCAAAACGTAAATGATGCCTTCAAGAACATCCGATGGACCAGCATCCCTAAAAAGAATGTCAGATTCTGTGATAAGGTGGAGCAATGAAAATATTGCCAGACTAAAAGTCTTAGAACAGTTAGGTATATCATCCGGACAGAACACTTTAACTGTTCTCAGAGAACTTGACAGCTTGCGTATTGCCAAGTCAGATTTTGCTGCCCGCCAAATGTCTAAAGAGTCAAGAGGCAGGAGAAGGAAACGGAGAAATTAACTCAGAGATGAGGACCTTGATTATGGCGCAGGCTGTTTCCAGCCACTTCTAGGGAATAGATCTGTAAGTCTTTCCTAGTATATATATGTTGTAAAACTTAATACCTTATTTTCTCAAAGCTGTTAATTCTGAAACATTTGTCCCGTTTTCTCAGAAACTATAAGAGGAACTTTAACGAAAATTTCACAGTCTGTAAAAACCACTCTATTACAGTTGTGGATCCTCAGTCATTTTGACTGGACCAGTATTTGTGCTGCAATAAAAATATTTATTACTTTTTTACCAAAAATTGGAATGCATAGAAATTAAATTTATAAGTATATTCTCAATTACAAACTAAAGTAATTTGGTATCAGCGCGTTGCACAAAGATCATTTAACAGTCAAAATTTCAGACGAATATGTCCAGTAGTGTGTTCAATAGTGTCTGAGAAAACGGGGCATGAAATTGCTTAATTTAACATTGTCGGCATAGAGCATACCATCTCAGCTCAGTATGAAGTTTTTTGATAAAGTGCGGAATGATGTAGCTTGGCGCTTGAAAATATTACCAGTTAAAACAGAGTTTAACATCCCGACGACATCTACTTCATTAGAGACGAAATACACAGACGAAAACCGGAAGTGTTACACCATGAAGTACCTAATTTGTGGAGGTGTTCATCACACGACACGACGTAAATGATTTTCTTCTAACGCCGTATATAGTTGTACTGTCAATAACTTTGCTGTTCCTACCCTTACAAGGGCTAAAATGTGAGGATGGCTTTAACATGAGACGAAACCACTCATAATAAACAAATGTTATTGCTGTCTTGACTGTTGTTTCAACCAAAATATAGCACCAGCTCGCTCCACCGACAATGTTGTCTAAATTTTTTGCAGTCCATAAATAATCGGAGAAATATTGTCTATATTTTGGGTTATGGATGATCTTGCAATGTCGTTCCTCCAAATACACTCCTGGAAATTGAAATAAGAACACCATGAATTCATTGTCCCAGGAAGGGGAAACTTTATTGACACATTCCTGGGGTCAGATACATCACATGATCACACTGACAGAACCACAGGCACATAGACACAGGCAACAGAGCATGCACAATGTCGGCACTAGTACAGTGTATATCCACCTTTTGCAGCAATGCAGGCTGCTATTCTCCCATGGAGACGATCGTAGAGATGCTGGATGTAGTCCTGTGGAACGGCTTGCCATGCCATTTCCACCTGGCGCCTCAGTTGGACCAGCGTTCGTGCTGGACGTGCAGACCGCGTCAGACGACGCTTCATCCAGTCCCAAACATGCTCAATGGGGGACAGATCCGGAGATCTTGCTGGCCAGGGTAGTTGACTTATACCTTCTAGAGCACGTTGGGTGGCACGGGATACATGCGGACGTGCATTGTCCTGTTGGAACAGCAAGTTCCCTTGCCGGTCTAGGAATGGTAGAACGATGGGTTCGATGACGGTTTGGATGTACGGTGAACTATTCAGTATCCCCTCGACGGTCACCTGAGGTGTACGGCCAGTGTAGGAGATCGCTCCCCACACCATGATACCGGGTGTTGGTCCTGTGTGCCTCGGTCGTATGCAGTCCTGATGTGGCGCTCACCTGCACGGCGCCAAACACGCATACGACCATCATTGGCACCAAGGCAGAAGCGACTCTCATCGCTGAAGACGACACGTCTCCATTCGTCCCTCCATTCACGCCTGTCGCGACACCACTGGAGGCGGGCTGCACGATGTAGGGGCGTGAGCGGAAGACGGCCTAACGATGTGCGGGACCGTAGCCCAGCTTCATGGAGACGGTTGCGAATGGTCCTCGCCGATACCCCAGGAGCAACAGTGTCCCTAATTTGCTGGGAAGTGGCGGTGCGGTCCCCTACGGCACTGCGTAGGATCCTACGGTCTTGGCGTGCATCCGTGCGTCGCTGCGGTCCGGTCCCAGGTCGACGGGCACGTGCACCTTCCACCGACCACTGGCGACAACATCGATGTACTGTGGAGACCTCACGCCCCACGTGTTGAGCAATTCGGCGGTACGTCCACCCGGCCTCCCGCATGCCCACTATACGCCCTCGCTCAAAGTCCGTCAATTGCACATACGGTTCACGTCCACGCTGTCGCGGCATGCTACCAGTGTTAAAGACTGCGATGGAGCTCCGTATGCCACGGCTAACTGGCTGACACTGACGGCGGCGGTGCACAAATGCTGCGCAGCTAGCGCCATTCGACGGCCAACACCGCGGTTCCTGGTGTGTCCGCTGTACCGTGCGTGTGATCATTGCTTGTACAGCCCTCTCGCAGTGTCCGGAGCAAGTATGGTGGGTCTGACACACCGGTGTCAATGTGTTCTTTTTTCGATTTCCAGGAGTATAGTTCCAGAAGTCCAAAGTGCACTTACGGCCGTCATTGCGTGTCCATGAAGCAACGTCACAGCATTAGTTTTGGTGCGCGAAGTGTGGAGTCTTGGGTTCAACATGATTTGCTGTCACTAGAAGAAAGTACGCCAACATTTGCTTCACCAAGCGCCACACTGCCGCCGATTCGACCCAGCTAAGACTGTGTTCACCGTTGTCTTTGACACCACAGCCGGCGCACACAATGGTGAATGCGCCACATGGAACGCGTGGAGCCTCGATCTGTTGACCTGCTTGCCGCTTACCGAAATAATCCACATCGCAGTGGGGGCGGTGTCTAGCTTAACGAAGCGAATCATCCGCCACACTACGTTCCAACAAACTTTCGGGTACTGCCTCTCCACCGCGGTATTTAGTCGTCTGCTCTGCATGATGCGATACACTGATCGCGCCGTAGTCATTTGAATCGCTGGTAGAGCGAGTCGGACGTGACTGAGGTCTAGATAAAGGACTCCGATGTGTAAGAGGGACAGGGGTGGGGGGGCTTGTATCGTCACAGGCAGAATGACGGATGGCGGCACCAGTTCCTCTAGTAACAAACCCGCCAAACTGTCAGGACAGCGATGCCATAATTTGACTAACGTGCTTACAAATAGAGCGATCACCTTTCCATAAACATGTACAAACCCAAGCCCTCCCCGACCCGGTGAGAGTGCCATATTTGATCTTTAAAAGCATACCTGAACTCACAAAAAACCCAAAAGTCGCTAGTATACGGCGACCTAACATCTTTGGTACAGGTAGTATCTGGGTGACGTGCGGGTGCGTGAGGCCAAAAGTGTGTTTGGCATACTGAGTCGTTTGGTGGATATCCAGTGCCCATAGTTGATTGCAGGCAATCGCTGTTCGAACGTTTTCTAAAAGTCGTAGGTAGTTGTGAGCAGTGCATCGTATATCGTCAGTGAAATCAATGCCGAGGCATTTCGTGGCATCTCTAAACCACAGGGTGATGACACTGTCAACAGGCAGCCCGACCTCGAGATTCATCACCACTGATTTGGTACCGTTGATACCACTACATAATGCCGTGACATGTGTAGCGATACAACCCAGTTCGTTGCTGGTGTCTTCCCGTCCCAAATCACAATCACCAAGTCGTCAGCATGTGCTTTACATCCAAAGGATTGGAAAAGGGCACAGGTCATCCCCGTTTTCAAGAAGGGACGTCGAACAGATGTGCGGAACTATAGACCTATATCTCTAACGTCGATAAGTTGTAGAATTTTGGAACACGTATTACGTTCGAGTATAATGTCTTTTCTGCAGACTAGAAATCTACTCTGTAGGAATCAGCATGGGTTTCGAAAAAGACGGTCGTGTGAAACCCAGCTCGCGCTATTCGTCCACGAGACTCAGAGGGCCTTAGACACGGGTTCACAGGTAGATGCCGTGTTTCTTGACTTCCGCAGGGCGTTTGACACAGTTCCCCACAGTCGTTTAATGAACAAAGTAAGAGCATACGGACTATCAGATCAATTGTGTGATTGGATTGAGGAGTTCCTAGATAACAGAACGCAGCATGTCATTCTCAATGGAGAGAAGTCTTCCGAAGTAATAGTGATTTCAGGTGTGCCGCAGGGGAGTGTCATAGGACCGTTGCTATTCACAATATACATAAATGACCTGGTGCATGACATCGGAAGTTCACTGAGGCTTTTTGCACATGATGCTGTGGTGTATCGAGAGGATGTAACAATAGAAAATTGTACTGAAATGCAGGAGGATCTGCAGTGAATTGACGCATGGTGCACGGAATGGCAATTGAATCTCAATGTAGACAAGTGTAATGTGATGCGAATACATAGAAAGATAGGTCCCTTATCATTTAGCTACAAAATAGCAGGCCAGCAACTGGAAGCAGTTAATTCCATAAATTATCTGAGAGTACGCATTAGGAGTGATTTAAAATGGAATGATCATATAAAGCTCATCGTCGGTAAAGCAGATGCCAGACTGAGATTCATTGGAAGAATCCTAAGGAAATGCAATCCGACAACAAAGGAAGTAGGTTACAGTACGCTTGTTCGCCCACTGCCTGAATACTGCTCAGCAGTGTGGGATCCGCACCAGATAGGGTTGACAGAAGAGATAGAGAAGATCCAACGGAGAGCAGCGCGCTTCGTTACAGGATCATTTAGTAATCGCGAAAGCGTTACGGAGATGATAGATAAACTCCAGTGGAAGACTCTGCAGGAGAGACGCTCAGTAGCTCGGTACGGGCTTTTGTTAAAGTTTCGAGAACATACCTTCACCGAAGAGTCAAGCAGTATATTGCTCCCTCCTACGTATATCTCGCGAAGAGACCATGAGAATAAAATCAGAGAGATTAGAGCCCACACAGAAGCATACCGACAATCCTTCTTTCCACGTACAATACGAGACTGGAATAGAAGGGACAACCGATAGAGGTACTCAGGATACCCTCCGCCACACACCGTCAGGTGGCTTGCGGAGTATGGATGTAGATGTAGATGTAGAATGTGTGACATCGTAACGTACCCTTTAGTCATTGGCGCAGGCAGCATAATAGTGGTTCGACACCCACAGCATCGCGTGTGGACGTTGATCTGAGGGATCACAGTGAGTCGCCCTTTCTCGCGCTGGAGATGGGGCCGTAGTATCACAGTTCCGCAGTATCTTGAAGCAGAAAGCAAGTGTATGACTGCGCCAAGCCGGGTGGTCTCGAACGTGGTTAATCAGTGTTCTTCATAGGGCCAGTCACCAGTGGATCGTCGTAGGATAGACGCGGAGACGTATTTCACACGTGTGCCAGGCATCCTCAATGGCTTGGCGGCAGTCTGGGTAAGCCAGGTGAAAAATGCTTAACTTCCGCGGACAGCGGCTTCTCCACACTCGTTGTTGACGAAGGGTGATGGCACATATGTAAGCCGAGTGGTCCGAGATGGCAGCAGGCCATAATTCCGTATCCTGTCCATCAACACCGAGAGTTCCTGACACATAAATCCGGTCATCGAGACGGTGAGAATGAGTCGTGGAGCTTGTGAACCCAGGTCGATGGCTGTAAATATTTTCCCAAGTGTCAGCCACATGCAGGTTCCGGAGTAGCGTCCTGAACTCCGGGCATGGATTATGTCAAGGCAGCTGGTCTTTATGTGTCGGGACGTAACTGAAGACATCGCCGAGCATTAAATCGTCGTGCCGGCCTTGGAAGAGCGGCGCAATTTCTCCCGCAAAGAAAAGTGAACGATTGCGACGTCTGTCCGTGCCAGAATGGACGTAGATATTGATAAGCCTTAAACTCAGCACTGTAAACGCCATTCATCGAGCCCTGGAGAGACAGTAAATGTCATCCGTCACTATTCCTTCCTATAGAAGTATAGTGACACCATTGCATACTGGAGGGCCGTACGACATGCATATGTCATAGCCGTATATGCCCAAGAAATTGTCGACTTACACTTCCTGGAGAAGGGCTACATCGATGGCAGCAGCGTTCAGCACGTCCCGAAGTAAAGATAACTTACTGCGCGTCTGTATAGTGTTAATCTTAATAGTCGCAACGCAGTAAGTTTGTAGTCTGTTCACCGCACATATGTTGGCCATCAGCACCTCTGTAAATGGTATGGTTGCGTTACGCCAAGTTGTCTCATCGCGATCATCGACACTAGCAAGGGATCAAAATTGATGGTATGGAATCCTTCGCGTGGTGTCAGACATTACGTGTGGTGAGTTTTATTCACGATCATCTGCTCAGTCTCCATGAGATATCGTCGACCGTTGGAAGGATGTCTCAGCTGCGGCTCTTAGTGCAGACTCCGCCATCACTACAAGTTGGGAATCTGCGGAGGATATCTCCATGCTATCCAGCCTTACAGAGGGCTCGAAACGACTGAAGCCGACGCCAATGCAATCTAAGGGTGTGGTGCTACTGAAACCTCTGTGTCACCCTCACCACCGTCAAACTGTCCACAATCCTTTTCAGACGCTCGCAGGAGGGAACGCTGTTCGTGGACGTGTTTTTCAGTATCTGAAAGGGGATGGACCTCTTTAACTTGTGTGTTGTTGGGAAGGAAGGCTGCAGCGGTATCACCCATTCATCGACGTCCATCATCTCATCCATACCCTCCTGTAAGGGCGGCTATTGACTTTCTTTTGAATGGGGCACTGTCGTAGTGGTTGGGTCTAGTTTTCCTGACTCCACCATATTCGTCCTGTTACGAATGTCTGTTTGACGAGTGCGGTGACTTCGGATGGGGCGGCTGTCTGTGTAGCCCCTGCGTAATTGTGGGGATGGGCCGTGATCGTACGAGCCACAATTTCATCCCTCGGGATTTGAGCAAGTTGCCGTTGTAGACAAGACGACCTGACGGGTCGTTCTTGGCCGCAACGGGAACAAATAACTGGCTGTCCATGGTACATAATAATCGCACTACAGCCACCAGTGACGAGGTAGGACAGCACGTGTTTCGTCAACTCAATTTTAATCTGTCATACCCCACTGAGGACCGAGTATCTTGTAAAAGTGGTCCATCCTTCGGCCACGTTATTGATTACTTTACCATAGCGTTGGAAAGCCGCTGTGACAACGTCCGTTGATACTTCGAACAGGAGATCGAAAAATGGTAGCGTACGGAGGCCGAGTCCAGTATTATCGATAGACTGCTTCAGTATGATTATTGGAGTGTCGAATTTCAGATTGTTCACATGTTCACACACGATTCTCTTTTTTGCTCGTATTAAAGAGGTGGATACCAGTTGTGTCTTGTGGATTAATTTTAATGTCGTCACTTCAGACCTCAAGAGCTCGCGGGTTGAAAACAGAAGTTTATAGTGGTTTGTCTGTATGGGTATGCCATGTTATGTCGATTGTGATCGACTCTGAAATAGCGGCGACGAAGTAGTACACAACTACGCGCACACGCGACTCTGCTGACGGGGGCGTAAACAGCACGTCTGCAGCGCTCCACCACCGGAAGCTGACCGACATTGGGATAAGTAATGTGGTACATAAGTGCTCAGCCGCCGAACTACACAGACGAAACGTTAATTCTAAATGAAACTGAAAGCTTGTCACATGTGAACGATACAGGGACGTGCTGAAAGTCTGTATGCACCAGTGCCCTCTTACAGCAGTTTACTTCACCTCTGACAGATATCATTGCTGGCAATCCTTAACATGCGAAGAGGATCTCGACATATCGAGTGAGGTGGCACTCCATCTGTCTGTCCTGATTTGGGAATTCTGCTGCTTCCATAATCTATATCATTTGAATATTAGGATGCCATCAGCTAATTCTTTCCCCATCCTTAGGATATGAAATGCAGGGTGGTTATAACTAAAGTGCATCTACCCATGGTGGTCCAGTGTGGGCTATGACTATCGAATGGCAGTGAAACTTGGTACATGTGCTAATGGATTAAGGCGGAACCAATTTATGATGGCTGCACTACCAGGTTCTATACTGGCAGAAGCCACAACACTATAATGTGCAGCTTGTCGTAATCTTTTGATCTTCGAGAAAGGTCGAATCATTTGTGTGAGGGATATGGGTGCATAATACAGACCGATCGCACAGAAAGTTGGCCGCATTACAATTATCGCAAAACGAGTGGTGACGTCATGGACTCGGGGCAATAGTGTGGCAGGAAGAGTAGGCACGGATCCTTCCAGAACGAAGAAGACCTCTGATACCTTACCACACACAACAGAGATTTCCACCGTTTAGAGGCAGAGTTCACTGGCACGTTGAGGTGCATTTGGTAGCTTCATCAATGCGTTTCATTTATGTTTGAGGTGGTTTGTAGACAATCTGCTGAATAGTGCTATTGGTTAAGAAATTTGTAATTGTTGAATGGAGCCTGAATACTTTCCAGTATGTGAACCATGTTGTCATACCCTTCATTACCATAGTAGAAAATGGGATATTCCAATAAGATAATCCAGAACCCCACATAGCTGATCACGCCTCGAGCTCCTTTAGGAATGCACAGATCCTTGATTGGTTTGCCCAGTGCCCTGATTTCTCACCCATATAACATTTCTGGAATGCGATGGGAAAACGTATACTTTCAAACCAGCCTTCATTCTGCAGTCTTCATCAACTGACACAGAATAGTCTTCAGGCATGACGAGATAGTACTCAAGATGGTATTTGGAGGCTGTTCACCACAACGAATAGAAGAATGCACTCGTACGAGTACCTGTGAACTCACAACTCATACTGATGTCGATGACAGACATCACATCCGAATCGAACGAAAGTTATTAACAGTACAACTATAGAAAATAGAAAATGCTATAGCGTTTACCTCTATGGCTGGTGTTGGAGGCTCCTCGGTTTTCCACGTGATACCAAAAATATATATCCATTGTTTAAAAGTCCATAACTGGCGAACTAATTGACTGAGTTGTTTCATCTTTGGTACTGCAATAGTTTGTAGTCCCGGCAATCGCCACACAAGCGTTGTATCGCGATGTTTTGTTTTGTCAGATGACAGTCGCCAGATAGTCAGTGTTTTGTTCTTAGTTGCACCTAGTTACTCGAGTAACCATGGCTGGCGCAAGGCTTACATTCGATGAAAGGAAGTCAGTTTTGAAGTGGTATTTTAAGTAAGAAAACATTAATAAGGTTCAACGACAATGGCGAAATGAGTATCAGACAGAGAAGTGCTACATCCCGCGATTGCTACATGCAATGAACGAGGAAGACCCAGATAGTAGAATGGTTTATTAACATGGTACGCAACGATGAAGAGTTTGCAGAGATGATTGTGTGGTCTGATGAGGCACAGTTAAAACTCAATGGTGCAGTAAATCGCCACAATTGCATCTATTGGGCCGCTGAAAATCCGAACGTCCATGTAGACAAAGCTATGAATTTGCCATGAGTAAATGTGTGGTGTGGGTTGTCTTACCGGGGCTTGATTGGGCCATTCTTCTTTGACGGCACACTGAGGTGTACCTTCAGAAGCTTCAGACATCCATTTTACCTGCCATCCGAGACTTGTATGGAGACGGAAGAGTTTACTTTCAACAAGATGGTGCCCCTGTCCACTACCAAAATCGTGTTAGAGCGTATCTCGACGAAAATCTTCCAGGAAGGTGGATAGGCTGTAGAGGTGCTGGGGAGTATCCACCACGTTCCCCAGACCTAACTCCTCTGGGCCTTTACCTGTGGGGAACGCTAAAGGACGTCGTTTATCGAAAAAAGCCAGGCACATTGGATGAACTTCGAGAGTCCATCGTACATTCATGTGCGAATATCCAACTGAACTCATTGCAGTCAGTGGTTCGTGCTGCAGTTCGGCGGCACCGTTTGTGTGCGGATGTTAATGGTGACCATTTCTAACACCTACAGTGACATCTTTAAGTTGAACTTTAAGCTACACTTTCACTTTTAGACAGTGGATTCATTTTTTGGACCCCTCTATGTACTGTGGTTGATTGCTCAGGAGCCACGCGTTAAACAGTGTGCAGTTCCCGCGCGTCCCATGGATTACATCAACAACAGCCAATGGCAGATGCTTCACAAGAACTGAAATGTCGTTGCTGTATGAAATTTGCAAAGTAAGTTCTCGTAGACCAGTTACGAGTACATAAGAAGTTAAAATACTATAAGCCATCAGGCATGTGGTCATTTATGTTAAAATAAAATAAACAGATTTGGAGAACGCAAGAAGAAGCAGAGTCATCTAGTGACGCTGGTGTGAATAACAAACAGATCGCTAAGAAGTCTTTCGCGACGTATTTCTTGAATAAAAGTCTCTCCGTGTACATGCTGCGTCAATTCAGGATAAAAGTCCAAGCTTTCGACCACTAACTCCAGGGTCGCACAGGAAGCCAACGCACACAGACTTATATCTGCATAGCCACAGCTTCCATCATCCGTCTCAGAAGAGAGCTATGCTGAATACTTTAGTACACAGAGCCAGGACTATTTCCGACAAGGACCACCCCGGTCCCGGGAGTAACCATTTGACGACTGTTTTCAAGAGGAATGGTTATTCAGCCGGTGAAATTAAATCAGTTTTGTCCAAGAAAGTAAGACACGATGCCATCATAAACAAGAAAAGGACCAACACATAGCTTCAATTTTGCGGTGCTACAACAAGCAGGATAGGCAGCGTCCTAAAGGGGCAAGAAATAAAACCAGTTTTCCGACCATCTAGGAAAGTTAAGGAAATGTTGAGACCAGTGAAAGATAGTCTCGTCTTAAGGGTGCCGGGAATTTATAGTACTCCTTGCGAATGCAGCAAGAATAACGTGGGCCAGTCAGTAAGAACCGTTGACCAACCGCTGCATGGAGCACCAGCGCCACCTGAAATACAGGTATTTGGAAAAATCAGCGGTGGCTGAACACAGCCTGGTCAACAAGCATAAGATTTTATTTGAAGAAACCAGAGTAATAGCCCATGCATCGAATTATTGGGACTCTGTGAACCGGGAAGCAGTCGAAATTAGACTTAGCGATAATAACTGTAACAGAGACAACAGTTATGCACTTAGCAACACCTGGAGGAGTGCACTGGATAAAGAAAAATCGCAGAGGGAAACTTCCCGCACTTTACCTCCAGATTCAAGGGATGGCGTTGCAAGCAATGCGGGATAGAAACTACGTCTATGGAAGTAGGGGGCGTCGTATCGCTGTTGCTATGACGTATTCCAGCAAATCAGAAGCCGTCCTTTGCGTATAAAAGTGGGAGCGTCGCCAGTTCGCGACAGCACCCCTCTTCCACTCTCCACACCTACGAATCCTTAATCCGTCCCATCCTCTGTTATGCCAGTTCCGCCTGGATATATGCCCCCCCCCCCCCCTAATTCTATAAGCAATTCTATTTGTAAGTATGTTTCTGATAGACAAAGATAATGTTGTGCCAGTATTTTTAAACAACCTGTTTACCCTTTCAGCAGCAGTTCTCATGTAGACCATTTGCCAGAAATAGTTTTTTGTAATTGCCTGCGGTTGTAGTAGCTGTATGTTCTGAAAAAGAATGTCAACCATTTTAGTGTCATAACTATTAGCTGCAGCAATTTGTTTGAGAACAGAAATTTCTCTTTGTTTTTGATCTGGCGAGACTGATAGCTTATTCATTCTATTGAACACTGTCTTTTTAGTCGTCAACATCTTTTAAGTGGCGATCCTCCCCCGCTTTGTCCCCACTGCTCTCAACTGTGGACGGTGAGACACCGTGTACTTGAGTGCCCCTATTTTACTCCGTTACGCGCCTGTCAACAGCTGTCGCCTGATATATCTTCCGTTTTCGCAGATTACACGCGCTCAGCCGATCGCGTCTTCGAGTTTATTAGTGTCAGTGAGATGTCGTCGGTCAATTGAAGTTTTTTTGGGAAACACAACCCCCCCTTTATAGTGGTTTTCTAAGCTTTCCTTGTGCTTTTTAGTTTCCTCACTTTTTGAGTTTCGCTCCCATTGTTTATGATTTCCTTTTTTTTTTATACCTAAGCCACAGACCGGGCGCAAATGACCGTAGTAGTTTTGCTCCCTAAAAGCATAACAAAAAAAACTGAATAGAAAAAAGCCCTTTCATATACGTTTGGTTGACATGACTTAGCATGTATAATTGCTTTAGTCGATGTATGCTTTCTATGTATAGGAAAAGTATGTTGCCTTCACTATTGGCAACTGTTAAATCGAGAAAATTAATGGATTTTCGTTGTTCATGTTCAATGGTAAAAACAAGGTTTGGACGCATTTTATTTAACGTATCAGTGGGATTATTAAGTTCTTAAGAGCCGTCAAATAAAAGAAGAGTATCATCTACGTGACGCTTATAGTAGATGACTTTTTCAGAAATATGTGGATTGTCTTTGTTTTTTTAAAGTTTCAATGTGATTGACAAAGATGTTGGCGATGATATCAACCAGGGAGTACCCCATAGCTAGGCCACCATTTTGTGAAAGTATAAAACAATTAAATATAATTAAAATCCAATGATGTCTCCAAAATCAATGATCTCAGAGATTTCATCAGGATTGAGCAGTTTGTGATTTAGAAAATTTTCTGTGATATTAATAGTGCCAGCTACCTGAATATTTGTATTCAGGTTTCTTATATCAAGCGAAGCAAAGCATGCACCTGGAGGGATTGTAACGTTACAAACACTTGCTGCCATTCATAGCTGTTTTCGGTGGAGATATTCTTTTCGAAAATATAGAAATATTTTAAAACTTCATTCAGCTTTCTACTGAGATTGTATGGAGGACAACCAATGTTGTTCACTATTGGATTAAATGGTCACTCTTATTTATGAAGCTTTATCTGGGCCCTAAGTTTTGGCAGCTGTGGATTCAAAATTTTAAGTAGTTGCTTTTCTTTTGGTGAAAATAAATTTTCATTTACCAATTACTTACCTAATATTTGCTTGGAATTTTGGAAGTGAATCTTTATTTATTTCACTTATATTATTTTCTTGGAAACCTGTAGGTATCATGTTTATTGAGTTTAGTTCTTTTTGATGCAACTCTTATATGAGCAACAATGCGTTTATCATTTGTATCACTTAGTGCAGAGTGGTGACTTCCTTTGTTGAGAAGGGACATTTCGGAGGCGGATTTTAACACAAATGATTACTTGCCTGGTGGTTTAAAATTTTTTTAACTTTTTATGTACTTGTATTTGGTTGGTGAAAACTTACTTTGCAAATTTCATACAGCAACGACATTTCAATTCTTGTGAAGCGTTTGCAATTCGCTGTTGCTGACGTAATCTGTAGTCGGCGCGGGAATTGCATACTGTTTAACTTTTGGCTCGACAGCCATCAGTCGCAATGTACTATCGTGGCATCACGCGAGAAACCGAGGAGCCTGTAGCACCAGCCATAGGGGTAAACGCTAGATGTCTCCGTTTTCCTTTAACGCCGTATGTAGTAGTACTATTCGTAACTTTGCTGCTCCTATACATTCAGGGGGAAAAAAAAGAGGATGGCTTTGAAATGAGCTGAAACTGCTCGTAATAATCAAATGTTATTGCGATCTCGAATGTTGTTTTAACCAAATTTATGGACTGCAGTTCAGGACCATCCGCGCAACTGCATCACCACGGTTAGGAGCAGCTACAATTAAAATGCGATGACAGTACGATCCACTATTCAATGTGGGATATAACTTGGTCAGTAAGAGAAGACCTACCTAGATGATGAAGTTATGGGACAGTTTTGTAAAGACCCTTTGCACTGTACTGTGGTATGTGCCTCCTTCATATTTCTCTCTTAACTGAGGAAGGAAACTCGGCTGTTTTTATTTTCTGTCCAGAGCAGAATGCAGTACGGGTGACAGCTGTATGGATTCCACCGTTCGATTTTATTTCATAGCCTCCTTGCCTACGCACTTCACTCCTTTTTATTTTGTTACGACACTAGCAATATATTACGTTCTGCTTGTCCCATCCATACACTTAGCCCCAATTTGTTGCTACAATTGCACTATTCAGTTTCAGTCTTTTCTGATAGAACAAACACACACAAAAAGACTAAATTGCAGAAGAAGAGGCATATTTTTCATTTGATGCAGACTACATAACTTTTTTCTTTTATTTTTAGTAAATGCTATATTTAAAGCAAGGCTGTTTAGGTTCTTATGTTGGTAACGCCATGTAGCGCTATATATGAAAATCACTGACTGCGCTGTGTGTAGTCTGTGGCTGGTGTGCATTGTTGGAATTTGCTATTGTAGTGTTGGGCAGTTAGCTGTTAACAGCGCGTAGCTTTGCTCAGTTGGAGGTGAGCCGCCAGCAGTGGTGGATGTGGAGAGAGAAATGGCAGAATTTTGAGAGCGGACGATCTGGACGTGTGTCCATCGGAAAGAGTAAATTTGGATGACTTTGGAACATTATTAAGGTAAATACATTGTTTGTTTTCTATCAAAATCTTTCATTTGCTAACTATGCCTATCAGTAGTTAGTGCCTTCAGGAGTTAGAATCTTTTATTTAGCTGGTAATATTGGCGCTCGTGTATTGCAGTAGTTCGAGTAACGAAGATTTTTGTGAGGTAAGTGATTCATGAAAGGTATCGGTTATTGTTAGTCAGGGCCATTCTTTTGTAGAGACTATTGAAAGTCAGATAGCGTTGCGCTAAAAATATTGTATGTCAGATTAGTGTTGATCAGAGTAGGTAAAGAGTGAAATGTCTGAGTACGTTCAGTTCTACTCAGCTGTTTGAAAACCAAATAACGTTAAGAGGTTTATCAGCACAGTCAATTCAATAATTTTTCCAAGGGGACGTTTCAGTATTACAGGTAGCCGTACAGCGCAAAAATACCAGACCGAAAATTACGCTAAACAGCGAAATATCAAAATTTGAAAAAAAAAACACAGGAACTATGACGATATATTCACATTAAAAATACGTTTACTTGAATAGATGGAAACTATGATAGTTTTACGTGTCTTGCATCGTCTGATAGAAAATTTGATACAAAAGTATAAGTTTAGAATTATGAGATATATGAAAATGATAATTTAGGTAATGACATTAGAGCCATGCTTCACTTTCAAGAAATCGCTGAATTTGCAAAGTATCACCTCACTTACCCCTGAGCAGCAGAAACAGTACAGCATTCATAACACTAACACAACGAGAAATAAACCACCCTGCACTGCACATGAAAAAAAAAATCGATCATGGGTAAAGGGTCCTATTGGTTTTCAGCACTTAATTACTTGGTCACTGGGAGGCGAGGAATGTTTCCTAAGGTAGGAAAATATTGTGCTTTGATCCCGAAAATTACACGATACTTTGTTTTATTCCATTGTGCTGCATAACAGATAACTAAATTGTGAAGATTTCAACATACATCACGTGTAGTGGTTCCTTGTGAGCAACAGCTGTCTCTTTGTTTGTTAGATACGGCATTCCTTGAACTCCTGGCTCAGTATTCTTCTTCAAGTCCTTGTCTTTCTTTTCCATTATGAAGCACTGGACACAAAAGATACACATCGAAAATGACTGAAATTAGGTAAAGCGCGTTATTGCTGTTTCCAAATCGAGCAAGAAACAGGCTGTAATCTGTTAGCTGTCGCGGACATAGCATTCCTCATGCCCCGAATAAAGCAACTTACATACTACTGAATATAGCGGAAGCGTAAGGGAGGCGTTTCTCGTACTTCCAGCCTGTATAGAGTTATTGACCACGGCACATCCTCAAGTTAATGGAAAAGTAAACAACTATGTCCAGTTGTGTAGCCTTCGGCGGTTCCCATTCCGAGCATTCAATTGTAGCCCATGCCAGAGCGGCATACATCCAGCAAGTAACTGAGGACTAAGTGCTAGCTTGCGTTGCAGAGGTTGGCACAGGAGGGGTAAGTCGTGACCCAACCACGTTAAATCACGCAGAAGAGTGATGTCACAAAAGCAGAAGTTGTTACGGTCCAGGCAGTAGCCTTTCAGTGCGGAACCGTTCTCTCTAGATGCCTGAATCTGGAGTGGGTAGTCTTTTGTGCGTTAACAAGCGATATTGTCCTTTCCCTGTGCTATAAAACCGCGGATAGACATCACGGCTGCCTCCGCTACAATGGTAGTGGTGACTGTTGTGTGTGTGTGTGCGCGCGAGCAGCGGGAGAGCTCACGAGCGGCAGCGCCCTCACCCCGGGCCGTCGTGCTGGTCTCCGGTGTGTCGTGACGCACGCGTCACGCCCCGGCAGCCGGCAGCCACCACTGCAGCTCGGGCGGCCGTGCTCCCGCTGGGCCCCGCCTGGCTCTGCACACGACATGCCCTGGACGCTCCCACGCTACCTGCTGTCGCCGTCTCCCGCGACTCTCTGGCAGCAACGACGAGGCGCTTCTCGTCCACCTGCTCGGTCAGTCACCGTCTGCTGTACACTCGCTTCCCGTTATAGACCAGGCTAAAACGTGAATTAAAAGTACTCTGATTACGGTGGGACAATATACAGACCCCACAACAGCTCGGGATAAGAAATTTCCTGGCAGATTACAACTGTGTGCCGCACTGAGACTCGATCTCGGGGGCAAGTGCTCTATCAACTGAGCTACCCAAGCACGACTCAGGCTCCGTCCTCACAGCTTTACTTCTGCCAGTACCTCATCTCCTACCTTCCCAACTTTACAGAAGCTCTCCTGCTAACTTTGCAGAACTAGCACACCTGGTTATTGCGGAGACGAGGTACTGGCAGAAGTGAGGCTGTGAGGACGGGGCGTGAGTCGTGCTTAGGTAGCTCAGATGGTAGAGCACTTGCCCGCGAAAGGCAAAGGTCCCGAGTTCGAGTCTCGGTCCGGCACACAGTTTTAATCTGCCAGGAAGTTTCATATCAGCGCACACTCCGCTGCAGAGTGAAAATCCCATTCTACCTCTGGATAAATTGCTAAAAACTAACCCAAGTCATTGTCTAACTTGCTGGTTGCCTGTCTAATACTTTCTAGGGTCTGCTAAATTTGGTTTTCAATATTTCATACAATTATTGGTGGAGTTTAAAAATTTAATACACCGACGGAAAAAACTGGAACATAAAGAAATAATAAATGTATTTGTAAGGCTGTAGAGGATTATCTCACTAGGGGTAAGATAGATACTGTCTACAGGAAAATTAAAGAGACCTTTGGAGAAAAGAGAACCACTTGTATGAATATCAAGAGCTTTGGTGGAAACCCAGTTCTAAGCAAAGAAGGGAAAGCAGAAAGGTGGAAGGAGTATATAGAGGTTCTATACAAGGGAGATGTACTTGAAGGCAATATTATGGAAATTGAAGAGGATGTAGATGAAGATGAAATGGGAGATATGATACCTGCGTGAAGAGCTTGACAGAGCACTGAAAGACCTACGTCGAAATAAGGCCCCAGGAGTAGACAACATTCCATTAGAACTACTGACAGCCTTGGGAGAACCAGTCCTGACAAAACTCTACCGTCTGGTGAGCAAGATGTATGAGACAGGCGAAATATCCTCAGACTTCAAGAAGAATATAATAATTCCAACCCCAAAGAAAGCAGCTGTTGACAGTTGTGAAAATTACCAAACTATCAGTTTAATAAGTCACGGCTGCAAAATACTAACGCTAATTCTTTACAGACGAATGGAAAAACTGGTAGAAGCCGACCTCGGGGAAGATCAGTTTGGATTCCGCAGAAATGTTGGAACACGTGAGGCAATACTGACCCTACGACTTATCTTAGAAGCTAGATTAAGAAAAGGCAAACCTACGTTTCTAGAATTTGTAGACTTGGAGAAAGCTTTTGACAGTGTTGATTGGAATACTCTCTTTCAAATTCTAAAGGTGGCAGGGGTAAAATACAGAGAGCGAAAGGCTATTTACAATTTCTACAGAAACCAGACGGCAGTTATAAGAGTCGAGGGACATGAAAGGGAAGCAGTGGTTGGGAAGGGAGTGAGACAGGGTTGTAGCCTCTCCCAGATGTTGTTGGCTCAAATGGCTCTGAGCACTTTGGGACTTAACATCTATGGTCATCAGTTCCCTAGAACTAAGAACTGCTTAAACCTAACTAACCTAAGGACATCACACAACACCCAGTCATCACGAGGCAGAGATAATCCCTGACCCCTCCGGGAATCGTACCAGGGCGCGGGAAGCGAGAACGTTACCGCACGACCACGAGCTGCGGACCCGATGTTATTCAATCTGTATATTTGGTCAAGCAATAAAGGAAACAAAAGAAAAATTCGGAGTAGGTATTAAAATCCACGGAGAAGAAATAAAAACTCTAAGGTTCGCCAGTGACATTGTAATTCTGTTAGAGGCAGCAAAGGACCTTAAAGAGCAGCTGAACGGAATGGACAGTGTCTTGAAACGAGGATATAAGATGAACACCAACAAAAGCAAAACGAGGATATTGGAATGTAGTCGATTTAACTCGGGTGATGCCTGAGGGAATTCGATTAGGAAATGAGACACTTAAAGTAGTTGAGGAGTTTTGCTATTTAGGGAGCAAAATAACTGATGATGGTCAAAGGAGAGAGGATATCAAATGTAGACTGGCAATGGCAAGGAAAGCGTTTCTGAAGGAGAGAAATTTGTTAACATCGAGTATAGATTTAAGTGTCAGGAAGACGTTTCTGAAAGTATTTCTATGGAGTGGAGTGGAGTGAAACATGGACAATAAATGGTATAGACAAGAAAAGAATAGAAGCTTTCGAAATGTGGTGCTACAGAAGAATTCTGAAGATTAGATAGGCAGATCACGTAACTAATGAGGAGGTATTGAATAGAAACGGTGATAAAAGAAATTTGTGGTACAACTTGACTAGAAGAAGGGATCGGTTGGTAGGGCATATTCTGAGGCATCAAGGGATCACCAATTTAGTGGGCAGTGTGGAGGGTAAAAATCGTAGAAGGAGACCAAGAGATGAATACACTAAACAGAATCAGAAGGATGTAGTTTTCAGTAGGTTCTGGGAGATAAAGAACCTTGCACAGGATCTCTCTGGACTGGAGACCGCAACAACAACAACAACAACAATACACCGACGGAAATAATTCGAACATAAAGAAATAATCTGTAAGGTGTCAGGCAAATCCAACACCTTCCATGAAAACCCTGACATGATAAGCAAATCCAGCAGTATGTCACATAGCTCCGAATATATCGCGACATTAAATTAACCAAAGTAATACGTGTAACGAGTGAGCAAATGGAATACCACAGACTAACACAAGAATGCCTAAATGCATGTCGTACCTTCCCACCGTGAGACCGACGCAGTTCCGGACGGAGAAACGAGAACAGAGGCCCAGAGCAGAACCGTGTTAAGCTAGAAGGCCCTACGATAAGGGACGGACTGGACACCCACGTCGCCAGCCTACCTCTAAGTCTACCACCCGCACATTTTAGCGTGAGACTTTTTCGTGTCTCAGGTACGTCGAGGACCACCCCCCAGCGTATGTTAAAAGCTAGAGCCCTCCAGAAGAACAGTATAGATCTTACGATAACGCTGAAAGGACCACACCAGCTGCAGGTTTTAGCGTGAGACTTTTTAGCGTCTGTGTTACGTTACAAACTTTAAAAACATTGCCCCACCACGAAAAGTTTAACGTTTCTCATTGGATAGACAGAATTTTTGTAGGCGGAGCTTAAGGTTAACATTGAGACCCTAATAGGTCAGATGAAAACACAGCCAGATAGCTTTTTTTAAATCTACTTCGTTAATTTGTAGTAAGGAGAAGTTAGCAGAGTTAGTTCCGAGACGGCGAGCTGGATGGCTGCTGGGCCGGCCGCTGTCGCCCTGACGATGCCTAAACAACGAAAAGTTAATGAACGCACACGATGCTGCATTTTTGAGCGCATAAGGTTTCACTCAGAACTGCAGAACTCTCATCTGTTACACCCCCTTTTTTGCGTAATACTAGTGTCGATCGTTAATTAAAACTCATGGTGTCACATTTGCCACTTGAAGAACAGATCTGAAACGCGATGATTTTTCTTTTATATAGTTATTGAGAAGCCACATCAGTCACTGTAATTTACGACAAGTTAGATAAGTAATTAAAGATAATTGAGGGTCACTGTAGACAATTTTGATATTTTTCTCTTTTGTGAAACTTAAATTAAACCTAGATTATAGATGTGATATGGCATAGGTCATCCGTAGATCCATTGTAGAACTTGGAAACCCATTCAGGGAATATTCGTTCACATTTTTGTTGAACGCAGTTGGTTTTTACCATCCTGTATTAAAACATTTCCTTTTATCAATAGTGCAATTTATAAACGATGTTTTGTGAGTAGAATAAAATTTCCAATTGTAAACTTAACTGCTTTTTCGACGTTATTTTACCTGCTAACTAAAAATAGGAAAGCCTTGAACCCTTTCCACTAAATTTATTTAGCATTAAGATTCTTTTACAGGGAGTGCAGTGGAGTTGACGCTGAGATCATTTAGTATTTGGTTATATCATCGCTAGTCTCACTGAACTCTTCTGAATTCTACATGTCATGTGTGGTCTGACGTCTCCTTACCAGCAACAGGTCCAAGGTTCAAAACTAGTCAATTCCCTAAAAAACACGCTCAGAGCGTCGTTGCGCGAAAGTGGTAGGGAGACACGATATACACTCCTGGAAATGGGAAAAAAGAACACATTGACACCAGTGTGTCAGACCCACCATACTTTCTCCGGACACTGCGAGAGGGCTGTACAAGCAATGATCACACGCACGGTACAGCGGACACACCAGGAACCGCGGTGTTGGCCGTCGAATGGCGCTAGCTGCGCAGTATTTGTGCACCGCCGCCGTCAGTGTCAGCCAGTTTGCCGTGGCATACGGAGCTCCATCGCAGTCTTTAACACTGGTAGCATGCCGTGACAGCGTGGACGTGAACCGTATGTGCAGGTGACGGACTTTGAGCGAGGGCGTATAGTGGGCATGCGGGAGGCCGGATGGACGTACCGCCGAATTGCTCAACGCGTGGGGCGTGAGGTCTCCACAGTACATCGATGTTGTCGCCAGTGGTCGGTGGAAGGTGCACGTGCCCGTCGACCTGGGACCGGACCGCAGCGAAGCACGGATGCCCGCCAAAACCGTAGGACCCTACGCAGTGCCGTAGGGGACCGCACCGCCACTTCCCAGCAAACTAGGGACACTGTTGCTCCTGGGGTATCGGCGAGGACCATTCGCAACCGTCTCCATGAAGCTGGGCTACGGTCCCGCACACCGTTAGGCCCCAACATCGTGCAGCCCGCCTCCAGTGGTGTCGCGACAGGCGTGAATGGAGGGACGAATGGAGACGTATCGTCTTCAGCGATGAGAGTCGCTTCTGCCTTGGTGCCAATGATGGTCGTATGCGCGTTTGGCGCCGGGCAGGTGAGCGCCACAATCAGGACTGCTTACGACCGAGGCACACAGGGCAAACACCCGGCATCATGGTGTGGGGAGCGATCTCCTACACTGGTCGTACACCTCTGGTGATCGTCGACGGGACACTGAATAGTGCACGGTACATGCAAACCGTCATCGAACCCATCGTTCTACCATTCCTAGACCGGCAAGGGAACTTGCTGTTCCAACAGGACAATGCACGTCCGCATGTATCCCGTGCCACCCAACGTGCTCTAGAAGGTGTAAGTCAACTACCCTGGCCAGCAAGATCTCCGGATCTGTCCCCCATTGAGCATGTTTGGGACTGGATGAAGCGTCGTCTCACGCGGTCTGCACGTCCCTCACGAACGCTGGTCCAACTGAGGCGCCAGGTGGAAATGGCATGGCAAACCGTTCCACAGGACTACATCCAGCATCTCTACGATCGTCTTCATGGGAGAATAGCAGCCTGCATTGCTGCGAAAGGTGGATATACACTGTACTAGTGCCGACATTGTGCATGCTCTGTTGGCCGTGTCTATGTGCCTGTGGTTCTGTCAGTGTGATCATGTGATGTATCTGACCCCAGGAATGTGTCAATAAAGTTTCCCCTTCCTGGGACAATGAATTCACGGTGTTCTTATTTCAATTTCCAGGAGTGTAGAACAAACAGACACCACCATGAATGTATAGAAATCAGTGTAGAGTTATGACATTTCGTGAATACATTTGTCTACGTACCATACTTAAGTGATCCAAGGGGGTGGGGGGCGGGGGGGGGGGTGGGAGGGGTTTAATGGATTTTGGTCTAAAAATCGATGTTTCATAAATATTTTTTTTTCATGATCTACACAGTTTAATCTGTGTTGTGTGTGAATTTTATCGTCATAACAGCTTTAGAAATGGTTTTATATTGTTAAACTGTTTAATTCTGCACTGGCGGCCACTCCCACCTTTTCCGACATTTTGGAAACTGCTTGCTTTAGCGGAATTTTTGTCTGTGTGAAGGCTATTTTCTTTCGCTATATTTGGCTGACATCAATGTCTCTGGCTGACATCTATATCTTTGCCTGAAAACTTTCTTGCACTTGGGTTATTTTCGTTTTGACGATACTAACACATATTACCCCCATGAACCATGGACCTTGTCGTTGGTGGGGAGGCTTGCGTGCCTCAGCGATACCGTATCTGTTGAGAGGCCAAAAACGTGTGTTTCCTGAAGAGAGGCAGCAGCCTTTTCAGTAGTTTCAGGGGCAACAGTCTGGATGATTGACTGATCTGGCCTTGTAACACTAACCAAAACGGTCTTGCTGTTGTGGTACTGCGAACAGCTGAAAGCAAGGGCAAACTACAGCCGTAATTTTTCCCGAGGGCATACAGCTTTACTGTATGGTTAAATGATGATGGCGTCCTCTTGGGTAAAATATTCCGGAGGTAAAATAGTCCCCCATTCGGATCTTTGGGCGGGACTACTCAGGAGGACGTCGTTATCAAAAGAAAGAAAACTGGCATTCTACGGATCGGAGCTTGGAATGTCAGATCCCTTAATTGGGCAGGTAGGTTAAAAAATTTAAAAAGAGAAATGGATAGGTTAAAGTTTGACATAGTGGGTATGAGTGAAGTTCGGTGGCAGGAGGAACAAGACTTTTGGTCAGGTGAATACAGGGTTATAAATACAAAATCAAATAGGGGTAATGCAGGAGTAGATTTAATAATAAATAAAAAAGTAGGAGAAGAGAATAGAAGCTTTCGAAATGTGGTGCTGCAGATGAATGTTGAAGATTAGGTGGGTAGATCACGTAACTAATGAGGAGGTATTGTATAGGATTGGGGAGAAGAGAAGTTTGTGGCACAACTTGACTAGAAGAAGGGATCGGTTGGTAGGACATGTCCTGAGGCATCAAGGGATCACAAATTTAGCATTGGAGGGCAGTGTGGAGGGTAAAAATCGTAGAGGGAGACCAAGAGATGAATGCACTAAGCAGATTCAGAAGGATGTAGGTTTCAGTACAGGATAGATTAGCTTGCACAGGGTAGATTAGCATGTAGAGCTGCATCAAACCTGTCTCAGGACTGGAGACAACAACAACAACACATATTAATAGTGGAAGGTTGAATTCGCTGTCAAGATTTATGCATGATGGGTGGTGGAAAAACTGTGTTTAGGAAACGAAGGTTTCATGGAAATCGGTTTGCCAACAAAAAAGAGGAAGCAACTCGAAATGAAGAACATAAGATCTAAGCTTCAGCATCGAAACTTGGGACAGGAGAATTTTACAGGTGCGTGAAAGATGTTGATATGGATTCCAATGGATTCTGGGTTATTGATGTAGAACTTTTCTGCCAGGCTATATAGTTTTCATGTTCGTGTGTTAGCTGTAAAAATATGGAATGCATGATTATTATTGAAGAAAGAAGTGTGGGAATATCTTGTGATTTTAAATTAAGTTGTAATTCGTGTAGCTATGAATTTTCATTTCCCCCCTCCAAAACAACTGACACTGGTATCTAGGAAAGCTACTTTAGGTTAGCATATGCTCTGAGATGCCCCTTGGACAGATCAGAAGAGGGGGTAATTTATTGTGTGGTTTTGTGAATATGTCTTAACCTTGTCAAGGTTTAAAAAAATTAATAAAGAAATTTATAATACTGTATGAGATACTGCCGAAGTTCCTATGAAGAGAGCAGTGGAGGAATTGGTGGAAATAAACCAAAAAGAAATAAATCCTGGGGTAGATATTCATGACAGTGATCTCCCACAAATGTTATTCAACTGTATGTGTCTGTAGAGAGGGCCTGGATGAAGGAGTTACACATCTCTGTATGGAGCTACATCTGTTTTTGATATTAGGTAATGATTTAGGTGTAAAAAATATGTCTACATACTGCCCGGTGGCAACAAGGAAAATGTCCAACAATGAAGACAGTGAGAAACTGTGGCAAGAAAAGCATGCTCTAAAAATTATAGTGATTCAAGTGGGGGCATTTAGGCTGCTGCAGTTTTGAGGATGTTCTCCAGATCTAAGGACCAGTATGGTGTTCGATATTCTAAATACCTTGGTGATGGGGACTCATCTTCTTTCAAAGCTGTAACAGATAAAACTCCGTACAATACAACAGTAGAAAAGTTGGTATGTGCTGGCCACATCCAAAAGAGGCTTGGTGGTAGACTTCGTCGCTTGCTGAAAGAGAAGAAAGGTGACGTAATTAAGGATGGAAAACCACTAGGAAGAACAAGTAGACTTACTCGTAAAGAAACTGATTCTCATCAGTTATTTTGTGGGAGAGATATCAGGAAAAAAAACCACATAATTTAGAGGCAATGAGGCGTGCTATGTGGGCAGTCTTTTTCCACAAACTATCCATTGTTCAACAGAAATGAGACATATTCACATAAACACTCATTACCAGAACCCGTTAAGAATGCATTTAAGCCAACATTCAGGTTTCTTGCAAATCCTTATTTGAGGAAATGTCTCCACGAAAAGACACAACATGCAAACGAAAGCCTCAGTAACTTAATTTGTATTAGATGCCCAAAAAGGATATTCTGTGGAATTGAAGTACTCAAAATAGGTGTCTATGATGCAGTTTTATGTTAGAATAACAGAAGATCTAGGTGTGTTTACAATAAAAGCGTTTTACACCATCGACAAGAGCGAGATCAAGAAAGCTAACAGGTCAGTTTCTTACCTGCAAATAAAGGCCAGGCAGATTCGAACAGGAGAGAAGAGAAACTTGGAGGATGAGGAGTATAAGTATGGAGGATTTTAAAACTGAGGTAAGCTTATTACATGTAGAAGTATTAGAAGAAAATCTTTTAACCTCATTTTCTCTGCTTTACATTTTTTCGTTATTAGAAGCCTTTACTCAAAAAGTGTATGCAATTTAAAGGAGATCTTCGCAACGTGCTGCTGTCTCCCTTGAACTAAAAAATGCGGGATCCAGCATTTACATTGTAATTTTTAGATGGTTGTATGTAGAAAACAAAATTAATTTTGGATGTGCAAAATTAAAAATTCTGTTAGTGATACAATTTGTACAATAAATTAATAAAATAATGGTTCAAATGGCTCTGAGCACTATGGGACTTAACTTCTGAGGTCATCAGTCCCCTATAATTTAGAACTACCTAAACCTAACTAACCTAAGGACATCACACACATCCATGCCCGAGGCAGGATTGGAACCTGCGACCGTAGCGGTAGCGCGGTTCCAGACTGTAGCGCCTAGAACCGCTCGGCCACCCAGGCCGGCTTAAATTAATAATTGTAGCAAAGTGATGTTCTAACCTTTTCAGCTACAATAAAATATACAGATTAATTGCATGATTGGAATTTGAGTTATGGCTTTTTATAAAAAAGAGACAATAAAAAATTAAAAATCCAAATCTCTGGCAAAATATTAATCCTACATATTTTATTATATTTTTCCGTTAAAAACAGCTCATTTTTACAAATGCAAACTTTTAGATTTTTACATTAATAAATATGGCTGTAATGATTTTGTTAAATAAATGTTTACATTTTACGTTAGCGCTGTAAATCACTGCAAATCCGAAATGCTGATACATTAACAACCGGTGGAGCCGCCACAACGTTGGCGGGTATGCATTGTGTTGTATGAATTCCGGACGCCATTTTGTGGAAGTTCAATGCGTGTTGTACTTGGTCAATCAAATCAGACTTGTCGTCCGATAATGTCCCATATGTGCTCGCTTACAGACAGATACGATGGTCGAGCAGGCCAAGGCAACATGTCAAAACTCTCTACGGTACGTCAGATTACAACAGCGGTTCGTCGAGGAGCGTTATGCTGTTGGAAAACAGCTTCTGGAATACTGTTCATGAATGGCGGCTCAGCAGGTTGAATCACCACATTGACGTACAAATTTTGCGTGGGATGACTCAGAGAGTGGTCCTGCTGTCACACGAAATCGGACCCCAGAACATAACTCCAAGAGGTAGGTCCAGTGTCTGTAGCGCACAGACAGGTTGGTCTCCATCTAACGAGCACATAACCATCATTGCCACCGAGGCAGAACTAGCTTTCATCAGAAAACACTACACGCCTCCATCCTGGCCTCCAATGAGCTCTCGCTTGGCACCACTGAAGTCGCAAATGGCGGTGGCTTGCGCGCTACACAGGGTCTGGGTTGGAACTGACCTTACCTTCAAGTAACCTATGAAACTGTTCTTTGTGTCACTATGGTGCCAATACTGCTCAAATTGCTGTTCAGATGCAGTACGATGCGCCAGAGCCATACGCCGAACACGATTATCTTTCCTCTTGGTAGTGCCACGTGGCCGCCTGGAACTCCATATTCTTGCTACCGTACATTATCATGACCACCGCTATCAGCAATCACATACAGTGGCTAAGTTCTTGTCAAGATTTTTTGGAGTATCGCAGAAGCAACATCTAGCTTCTCGTAGCCCTATGGCACGAACTCGTTCAAACTCAGTTAGGTGTTGATAATGGCGTCTTTGTCGCCTTAAAGTCATTCTTGACTAACATCAATACACCACGTCCAATCTCATAGGTATCTTATGCTCGCGGCGTTACAGCGTGCATTTGACGCAGACTAGATTTGCATCCTTATAGCTGTGCCACTAACGCCACTCTTACGCGACTGGCGCCAAATTGGAATATACATCATATTTCAGATGTATAAACAGTCGTACCAACTTTTCCACATCAAATGAACTCGCAGTTGCGAATAAGGACTACTATCAGCTATAGAATGGAATGACGGCAGTGAAAATTGGTAGCCGACCGCGACTCGAATCGGGATAGCCAAATAGTAAAGCGACCGCTCGCGATAAGCGAGAAATCCGGGTGGTAGTCGTTATTTGCAATTGCGGCTTCATTTGATGTGTCTTGTAACGGCTGTGGTCGCATCGTAATAATAACAACATAGACACTGCAAATGACGTATGTACCAACTTTCGTTCATATCCAAGAACTCTTTCTTGATGCTACGATTTTTTTCTTTCATGTATGATATAATCAACGCATTGAGAGGTCTAATGTTTCGTCAGAAGTTTAAGACGGTAAGACTGGTATTACAGTTACAAATGATTTACACATAATTTCAAACCCTTACGAAATTTGTTTCTGCTAACGCCTCGCCACCCCCTGTACCCCATGTGACGCTGCATGCATAGGTCCGTTATATTCCACAATGAAGAGACAAAGAAACTGGCACACCTACCGTATTATATCGCGTAGGGCCCCCGCGAGCACACAGAAGTGGCGTAACACGATGTGGCGTGGACTCTACTAATGTCTGAAGTAGCGCTGGAGGGAACTGACACCATAAATACTGCACGGCTGTCCATAGTAGTACGGCAGGGTGGAGACCTCTTCTGAACAACACATTGCAAGGCATCCCAGATATGCTCACTAATGTTCATTTCTGGGGAGTTTGGTGGCCAGCGGAAGTGTTTAAACTCAGAAGAGTGTTCCTGGAGCCACTCTAGCGATTCTGAACTCTTGGGGTGTCGCCTTGTACTGCTGGAATTACGTAAGTCCGTCGAAATGCACAATGGACATGAATGGATGCAGGTGATCAGACAGTACTTGTGAGCTGTCAAAATCGCATCTAGACGCATCAGGGGTCCCATATAACTCCAACTGCGCACTCCCCACACCATTACAGAGCCTCCACGAGCTTGAACAGTCCCCTGCTGACATGCAGGGTCCATGGGTTCACGAGGTTGTCCCCATACCCGTGCACGTCCATCCGCTCGATGCAATTTGAGACGAGACTCTTCCGACCAGGCAACAAGTTTCCGGTCATCAGTGTCGGTGTTAACGGGCCCAGGTGAGGCGCGAAGCTTTGAGTCGTGCAGTCATCAAGGTTACACGAGTGGGTCTTCGCCTCCGTAGCACATATTGATAATGCTTCGTTGAATGGTTCGCACGCTAACGCTGGTAGATGGCCTACACGGGAATTAACAGACTATGAACGCGGAATGGTAGTTGCAGCCAGACGCAGGCGGCATTACATTCAGAAAATCGTTAGGGAATTGGATATTCTGAGATCCACAGTGTCAAGAGTGTCCCAAGAATATCTCTCCCCACCGACAACACAGTGGCCGACGACCTCACTTAAAGAACGAGAGCAGCGGCGATTCCGTATAGTTGTCAGTGCTAACACACGAGCAACATTGCGTGAAATAAAAGGAGAAATCAGTGTGGAACGTACGGCGATCGTATAATTTAGGATAGTGTGAAGAAATTTGGCAATGGGTTATGGCAGTAGACGACCGACACGGGTGCGTTTGCTCACAGCACGACCTCGCCTGCAGCGGCTCTCCTGGGCTCGTGATCGTATCGGTTGGACCTAGACGACTGGAAAAACGTGGCCTGGTCAGATGAGACTCGGTTTCAGTTGGTAAGAGCTGACAGTAAGGTTCGAGTGTGACGAAGACCCCAGGAAGCCATGGGCTTGACAACTCAAGTTGTCAACAAGGCACTGTGCAAGCTCGTCATCGCTCAATTATGGTGTGGCCTAGTCCAACTGAACCGATCGTTGACTGGAACCATTTACAGTTTTTCATGGACTTCATGTCCCCAAACAACAATGGAACTTTTATGGATGACAATGCACCATATCATAACATTCTGGACAATTCAAGCGAATGATTTGGCTAATCAGATGGCCTGACATGAACCCCATCTAACATTTGTGGGACGTAATCGGAAGGTCAGTTCGTGTATAAAATCCTGCACCGCTAACACTTGCGCAGTTGTGGACGGTTATAGAGATGTAAATGTAGAGACAGCATGGCTCAGTATTTCTGCAGGGGACTTCCAACGACTTGAGTCTATACCACATCGAGGTGCTGCACTCCGCCGTGCAAAAGGAGGTCTGACACGATATTAGGGGGTTTCCCACGTATTTTGTCACCTAAGTGTAGAATTCAAAGATTCTGGATGCAGCTGAAAAGAGAAATGGACATAGGTTCCTAATGATCCCATACAACACAAGGTCAAGCTTAACGATCGCAGAACGAAATTAACAATAGTTAAATTTTATTACTTTTAACGATTCAGTGACTGTCTCTATGTTTACACAATGCTTATGTTCATGGTGACAGAGTTATCTAGGTGGTCTCAAGACGCTACCAGCAATGGCAGTGTCCAAATGATAGTGCAGCGTTCTGGAATGTCTGACTTCTTGGTGAAGCTGGAGGCGCCAGCACTGGCAATGAAGTCAGTACTTCTACTTCCCAAGTCTCTTTCCGCAGTTCATTATTCTATGATCAAGTTATTACTACAAAGGCAGTTTAATATAATGAAGGCTTAAATTAACTGTCTTCGTGCAATCGCTATTTGAATGCGGGGATGTATCTTTCCTTCCTACTAACACATGATCACAGGGTTGGGGCTTCAGGAAAATACCGAGCTTTTACCTTCTCTTCCTCCAAACCATACGATTTCAGGGATGAGGTCACACGGCCTTGTAAGCAAACACTTGTTGCGAAAGTGATACGTCCGCAGGGAAAAGCGCGCTCGGTTGCTGCTTGAGAACAATGGTATCCATAGAGTGTAAACTCACCGCAGTCACCGGGCTTTGTTTGAAATTATTGCACAACTACGTGAAACTGTGAGCTACATTACCAGTAGCTACACACTGCATACAGTTACATCACTCGGGGACCAAATAGAGTAATGGCTCAGATTGTTCCTGTCACCTGCTACTGGTGGACGGTGCACTGACGACCACGTGTATACAGGTATACAGAACGAAGGCTATAATTGTCATCAGAATGGCTTTGAGCATTTTTTCCATTCGCAATCACATATTAAACGCACTGACGTGTACTTTGCTGAAATTGTTGTCTTGTGCTGTCTGTCGTACAAAATATTTTACAGACGGCGACAGCCACTAAATAAACTATAGACTACACGAAGAATATAATAATTCCAATTCCAAAGAAAGCAGGTGCTGACAGACGTGAAAATTACCAGACTATCAGTTTAATAAGCCACAGCTGCAAAATACTAACACGAATTCTTTACAGACGAATGGAAAAACTAGTAGAAGCCGACCTCGGGGAAGATCAGTTTGGATTCCGTAGAAATACTAGAACACGTGAGGCAATACTGACCTTACGACTTATCTTAGAAAAAAGATTAAGGAAAGGCAAACCTACGTTTCTAGCATTTGTAGACTTAGAGAAAGCTTTTGACAATGTTGACTGGAATACTCTCTTTCAGATTCTAAGGGTGGCAGGGGTAAAATACAGGGAGCGAAAGGCTATTTACAATTTGTACAGAAACCAGATGGCAGTTATAAGGGTCGAGGGACATGAGAGGGAAGCAGTGGTTGGGAAGGGAGTAAGACAGGGTTGTAGCCTGTCTTCGATGTTATTCAATCTGTATATTGAGCAAGCAGTAAAGGACACAAAAGAAAAATTCGGAGTAGGTATTAAAATCCATGGAGAAGAAATAAAAACTTTGAGGTTCGCCGATGACATTGCAATTCTGTCAGAGACAGCAAAGGACTTGGAAGAGCAGTTGAATGGAATAGACAGTGTCTTGAGGGGAGTATATAAAGAGGAACATCAACAAAAGCAAAACGAAGATAATGGAATGTAGTGGAATTAAGTCGGGTGATGCTGAGGGAATTAAATTAGGAAATGAGACACTTAAAGTAGTGAAGGAGTTTTGCTATTTGCGGAGCAAAATAACTGATGATGGTCGAAGTAGAGAGAATATTAAATGTAGACTGGTAATGGCAAGGGAAGCGTTTCTGAAGAAGAGAAATTTGTTAACATCGAGTGTAGATTTAAGTGTCAGGAAGTCTTTTCTGAAAGTATTGGTATGGAGTGTAGCCATGTATGGAAGTGAAACATGGACGATACATAGTTTGCACAAGAAGAGAATAGAAGCTTTCGAAATGTGGTGCTACAGAAGAATGCTGAAGATTAGATGGGTAGATCACATAACTAATGAGGAAGTACTGAATAGGAGTAAAACTGAAGTGATATCAGGTGTTCCCCAGGGAAGCGTCCTGGTACCTCTGCTGTTCCTGATCTATATAAATGACCTGGGTGACAATCTGAGCAGTTCTCTTAGGTTGTTCGCAGATGATGCTGTAATTTACCGTCTAGTAAGGTCATCCGAAGACCAGTATCAGTTGCAAAGCGATTTAGAAAAGATTGCTGTTTGGTGTGGCAGGTGGCAGTTGACGCTAAATAACGAAAAGTGTGAGGTGATCCACATGAGTTCCAAAAGAAATCCGTTGGAATTCGATTACTCGATAAATAGTACAATTCTCAAGGCTGTTAATTCATCTAAGTACCTGGGTGTTAAAATTACGAACAACTTCAGTTGGAAAGACCACATAGATAATATTGTGGGGAAGGCGAGCCAAAGGTTGCGTTTCATTGGCAGGACACTTAGAAGATGCAACAAGTCCACTAAAGAGACAGCTTACACTACACTCGTTCGTCCTCTGTTAGAATATTGCTGCGCGGTGTGGGATCCTTACCAGGTGGGATTGACGGAGGACATCGAAAGGGTGCAAAAAAGGGCAGCTCGTTTTGTATTATCACGTAATAGGGGAGAGAGTGTGGCAGACTCGATACGCGAATTGCGATGGAAGTCATTACAGCAAAGACGTTTTTCGTCGCGGCGAGATCTTTTTACGAAATTTCAGTCACCAACTTTCTCTTCCGAATGCGAAAATATTATGTTGAGCCCAACCTACATAGGTAGGAATGATCATCAAAATAAAATACGATAAATCAGAGCTCGAACAGAAAGGTTTAGGTGTTCGTTTTTCCCGCGCGCTGTTAGGGAGTGGAATGGTAGAGAGATACTATGATTGTAGTTCGATGAACCCTCTGCCAAGCACTTAAATGTGAATTGGAGAGTAGTCATGTAGATGTATATGTAGATTGGGGAGAAGAGAAGTTTGTGGCACAACTTGACCAGAAGAAGGGATGGGTTGGTAGGACATGTTCTGAGGCATCAAGGGATCACCAATTTAGTATTGGAGGGCAGCGTGGAGGGTAAAAATCGTAAAGGGACACCAAGAGATGAATACACTAAGCAGATACAGAAGGATGTAGGTTGCAGTAGGTACTGGGAGATGAAGAAGCTTGCACAGGATAGAGTAGCATGGAGAGCTGAATGAAACCTGTCTCAGGACTGAAGACCACAACAACAACAACAACGTCGGGTTGCGTTCCTCAAAAACCTGTAGCCGTCGTTGACATAGTGAATACGTTCATCAGAGAGCACCATAGATTTGCCCAAGTCTTTCATTCACTCACTCATCGTGTTCAGTAGATCTCCAGAAGGAGAAGAACCTTCTGGAATGTAGAACGAGCCAACGAATACATTAATAAAATACAAATAAATAATAGAAGCTATAGCGTCCCCAGTGCTATATTACGAAAAGACTTAAAAAACAGTATTTATAAAGAAGACACTTAAAAATTGAATAATATATTTTTATCATGCAGCCGTAAAATAATAATTTCTCTATGTAAGTTTCGATTGCAAAGAAATAATTTATGACAAAATGATCCAAACAGGTGACAAGATACGCTCTTTTGTCAATTTTTAGTCGTCTTCACTTCTTCTCTTGTCTTGATTGTGTATAGACGGACATCTTGCGAGTGCTGCCAAATGTAAGCATATTTGTGTGAGTTAAGCAAATTGTAATATATTCGTTTACTATTATTGCGCACTTTAATTTGTAAGAGGTGATCCCGATTTCATGTCCGCCTTCCTTGAATTAACCTGCATTCAAGTAATTTACAGTTCAACAGTCTTTGTGGCCGATGCATCCAACGACGCCATTACGTGGCGATATTAACTTATGAAAAATTAGCGGAAGCGAACTACTCGCCCGCTGTTAACATAATATTAATTTTTCTCCACAGCCGCACGAAGTTGCAGAAATACCTAGCTTTAAGATTCCTATTTTCAGTACCATAGCCGAGAGGCAGAGCCAGGACTCCGACTACGTGGCAATGGTTAACGGAGGTAAGAGAAAAAGTACTCTCGCGCGTGTGTGGGCCGCCATTGTATTTAATAACTAAAGATCTTTTGCTTTAAAGTGAGCTGACTAGCCGAGGAAATTAATATGAAAAGTTTATTACGTTGTTCAGCTTATATACTCATGTTTTAAGATTCAGCGAGTCTATCATTCATTAACGTAACAAATAATTTGAGATTAATATTGTTAAAAAGGAGAACTTCAGGAAAGCATTTAATCGTAAATAAAAATGAAATGAAATATCATTTTTATTAAGGCCCACCACGTAAGTCGGTAACAATCAAAAAATAATAATAACAATAATAATATATTAAATTACGACGGCCGACGGACGCGAGAAAGCTCAATCTGTATACTGAGTGAGCAGCATTCTGCTTGTTGCTATTCACGCTTCTTGTTGTTCTTGTTGTTGCTGTGATCTTCAGTCTGAATGCAGCTCTCCACGCTAGTCCAGTATGTTCGAGTCTCTACATCTCTGCACAACTACTGCAATATAAGTCCATTTCAGCCTAATTATTGCACTCAGGCCTTGGTCTCCCTCTACAATTTTTAGCGCCCCACACTTCCGTCCAGTTCAAACTGACTATTGTTTATGTCTCAGGACGTGGCCAATCAGCTGCTCACTTTTCTCAGTCAAGTAGTGTCATAAATTTCATTTTATTACGTTCAATTGCCTCATCATTAGTCACTGAATCTACCCACCAACGTTTAACATTCTGTTTTAGTAACACTTTTATAAAGCTTCTACTCTCTTCTTGTCTGAAGCGATTATCATCCACGTTTCACTCCCGTACAATGTTGCGCATCATACATATACCCTGAGAAACTTACTAACATTGAAATTTATATTCAATTCTAACATATTCTCGTTTATCAGAAAAGCTTTTCGTCCTATTAACAGCCTGCATTTTTATACCCTCTCCACTGCAGCCATCATCACTTAATTTGCCTTCTGCATTTCTATATCCTCTGTACTTCAGCTGTCGTCAGTGATTTTGCTGTCACGACTGCCTTCAGGGTCTCTTCAGGGTCTCATTTCCTAAACTACTTCTATTTTAATTCCACTAAGTCAGATTACATTGGTTTCCTTTTGTTGGCCTGCTTTTTATAGCTTCTTTTCCATTCTACTGAACTGTTGCCCTAACTCTTCTGCCGTCTGTGACAGAATTACAATGTCATCAGCAGAATTCAAAGTTTCTATTTCTTCTGTCTGTAGTTTAATTCCTTTCCAAATTTCTCCCCAGTTTCATTTACTGCCTGCTCAATTACAGGTTGAATAACACTGGGGATAGGCTACAATCCTGTCTTACTCCCTTCTCAATCATCTGTATTTTATCCCTACTAACCTCAGAATTTCAGATATTGTATTCCAGTCAATCTTGCAAAAAGCTTTCTCTGATTCTCAAAGACAGATAGGTATGTTTCCTTTTCTTCAGTCTATCTTCTTATATGAGTCATGAGGTTAGTATGGCCCTGCGTGATCCTAAATTTCTCCAGAAATGAAATAGATCTTCTCCGAGGTCGACTTCTACCACTTTTTCCATTCTTATTGATGGTTCGGTAATGTTCACACATGTCCGCACCTACCTTTTTTGGAACTGAAATCGTTACACTCAATGTTGTACTAGCTAAATTTCGCTACATAATTTAGAAATCAAACAGCTACTTGTAAATAAGCTATCGTTTCCTCATTTACATTAAGTAACTGTCGTTTATATCACATTGGTAGTTTAATATTTCCTTGATTATGTTAGTATTTTTCACAGAAAACAGTAACCCATATTTATAAATACGAAGTTCTGTTTACAGTACATTACTACTCTGCAGTCTTACGGTGGACAATCGGTGACAAATAAAGACAAATAACTACACGTTGGTCTACAAGCACTGATGTCACCAGATAGCTACCACAACAAGCTACCAGCAACATTCTGCCAAACTAATAATGACTATATCTTAACAAATTGGTATATGAGGTCTTACACACAACGAATAAGGCCTTGTTAAATGGAAATTACAAGGGAGTGTCCATATAGAGCATTAAAATGCAGCTACCACATCTCACATAGATATTATTAATGAAGGATCTCACCTAACTACAAAAGGAAATCAGAATCACTAGAACAATTTGATTTATGACCATAAGGCATAAAACAAATTATTCACCCACTGAATCAAACATGTAAACATACAATAAATAGACAAAAGGTTGTAATTATGAACTATATAAGCCTTTGTGCAGGTTGGTGGTGGCATGAAGCATGTTATGAAATTATATCCGGATACGACCAATGACTGCGTAAATTGTTAGTGATTTAAAGAAAGAGCCCTAGAAAAGCAAGTAAGAACACTAACAGGTCCGACAAAGCACATGATGAATGAGTTAGCTCGTTGTGAATGATAAAATTGCGCATTTATACCCTTATACAAATTCACTGCTTTTGACAATGCTGAATGCAAACTGTCTTTGAAATTTTGAAGATAGCAGGGATAAAATATAGGGAGTGAAAGGCTGTTTACAACTTGTACAGAAAGCATACGGCAGTCGAGGGGCATTGAAAGGAAGCAGTGATTGAGTGAGACACAGTTGCAGCTTATCCCTGAAGTTATTTCAGTCTGTGATTTCAGCAAGCATTAAAGGAAACCAAAGAAAAATTTTGAGAGAAAATTCAGGGAGAACAAATAAATACTTTGAGATCTGACTTAATTCTGTCAGAGACATCAAAGGAAATCTAAGAGCAGTTGAATGGAACGGACAGTGTCCCGAAAGGAGGATATACGCAACGTGAACATCGATAAAAGAAATACAAGGATAATGGAATGTACTCGAATTCAATCAGGTGATGCTGAGGGAATCGGATTAAGAAACGAGACATTTACAATAGTAGGTGATTTTTTCCATTTGGGCAGCAAAAATAACAGATGATAGCTGAAGTAGAGAGGACATAAAATGTACATTGACAATGGCCAGGAAAACCTTTCTGAAGGAGAAAAATTTGTCCAAATCGAATGTTGATTTAAGTGTTGGAAGTCTTTTTTGGAAGCATTTGTATGGAGTGCAGCCACCTATGGCAGTGAAACTTGGATGATAAATAATTTAGACAAGAAGAGAATAGAAGATTTTGGAATATGATGCTACAGAAGAATGCTGAAGATTAAATGGGTAAATCACACAACTAATGAAGGGATACTGAACAGAGTTGAGGAGGAAAGAACTCTGTGGACAACCTGACTGTAAGAAGGGATGAATTGGTAGTATTGAGGGAAGTGTGGGGAGTAAAAATCGTAGAGGGAGACCAAGAGATGAATTCCTCATGAATAAGCAGATTAAGAAGAATGTAGGTTTCAGTTGTTATTCGGAGATAAAAAGCCTTGAACAGGACAGAGGAGCATGGAGAGCTGCATCACATCAGTCTTCGAACTGAAGATCACAACAACAAGATAAACTAGTTAATTTCGCGTTCCTCTCGGTTTGGTTGTTGTATCGCCGGCTCATGTTTACCTCTCTTAAGGGTGCGAGTGTGGAACAAGGCTTCACGCTCTGAAACTTGGCCGGTTAGGGGCTTTTGCCCTTGCAGAAATCTCGCAGGCCAATTGCAGCAGACTATGCGAGTTTCGACCAAAATAATTTTATAAACAAGTTTAACAAACTCCTTCTCTCGTGGGTTTTGCCACGGTTAGAGAGTAATGGCATGCGCGGGAAGGAACACAGAAAATCTGTCCCACTTCATGACAAGTTCCCAACCCCAGCCAATCAAGATCCAGGCATGTAGACACGCACTGGGAACCATGCGTTCTACTAAAATAATTATTGTGGCCCAATCACACTCTCACTCGGATTCGAGCAGACATTCCTGAGTGGTGTGGTCCTGACAAACGGCCAATCCCACGGTCTCAAGCTCTAAGCTCTTCACTTGGCTTGCAGGATCCTTCTAGCATCTCATACAATGTAGTTTCTATGGAACACAACCCGCCCATCTACGCACATGTTGTGGGGAGACAGAACTCTACTACTTCCCCGTTCTATACCTGCTCGGAGGCAGCTGTCAGTGCCGAAACAGTTTATAACACTCCAGTTTTTCCAACTTAAATAAGGTACACATGCTATGCTGGGGTGTGATCGGTACGGCTGGCAACGAAGAACTCACATTTATTGTTTCAAGATGATCAGTTTCAATCGTCTCGTGGCGCCATCATCTGGTCTTATGGAACTTGTTACAAAATGCTCCATTACATGAAGTCAAAGCATAAAAGGCACTCCCCACCTATACTTATCTCGATAAAAAGCCAGTGGTTAAAACGCACACAGTTGATGAAATTCTGGTATCATCCACGAATAACAGCGGTGAGAGTCATGTTTGCCGCCAATACATTTAATCAGCCTCCTAGCGTAGAGTTTAATAAATTGAAGAGCTCACCCCACAGCACACACGCATACCTTGTGTACGATCAATAAACAACCACAACAAATCATACGTCAGACATAGGCTTCCAAGCAAGAATGTTCTTTGCTACTGAACACACCCAGTGGACGACTTGTATCAACCACAAAACAACCAGGGTGCAACCGTCAGCTACTAAAGCACTCAGTTAATGCTCCTATTGACATACAGAAGCCCTTTCTCCGCCTCCATTCGGTGGGGAAAAGACTCCAACCGCTCCACTAGACTGGTGTATCCACAGACTGACCACACCCAAAGCTGACCTTAGTCAGGCCGGCTGACCGAATAGCTGCGCACCAGCTTCTCGAGACACTCGCTTCTGGCTCTGCCTAGAACTCATTCGTTCGTGTCCGTGTAGCAGCTGTCTCGGCTCCTCCAGACGCTGCCCACGCGCCTGCCGGTGTGGCCGAGCGGTTCTAGGCGCTTCAGTCTGGAAACGGGCAACCGCTACGATCGCAGGTTCGAATTCTGCCTCGGGCATGGATGTGTGTGATGTCCTTATGTTAGTTAGGTTTAAGTAGTTCTAAGTTCTGGGGGACTGATGACCTCAGATGTTAAGTCCCATAGTGCTCAAAGCCATTTGAACTATAATACTGTGTAGGAAATCTTTTCTCATTCAAAACAGCTTCCAGTTGTCTCGGAATGGATAAATACGGGTCCTGTGTGGTTTTCAGGGGCGTCTTACGCCGTTCTTCCTGTAACACAGTGGCATGTTCAGGTAACGATGATGGAAGCGGATAGCAATCAGCACAATTCTCTCCAAAGTAGACTGGCAAAGGCTCAATAATATTGAGATTTAGCGTCTGTGGTGGCCAGTGGAGATACGACAATTCATCCTAGAGCTTACAAAACCAATACTGGCAGGTGCGTGTTGTGAGAATAGGGGCCCTGTCGTCTTGGAACATACCATCACCATTTAGGATCAAATATTGTGCCAATGGATGGAGCTGATCGCCCGAAATGATCACATAATCCTTGGCAGTAATGCAGCCTTGCAGATTGACTATAAAGCCCATGGATTACCACGCTATGGCTGCCCAATTCATCATCGAACTCTTGGGTCTACACTCGGCCAGAACTAGAAAGTATTGTGCAACAAGACTCAGCCGGGCAAATTACTTTCTTCCGTTACTTCATAGTCCAGATATTATGCCTTCGGTACCACATTTTCCTCTAAAGGACAATTGCATCACTGATGTATGGCTTTCGAATTCCAGCTCGCTCTGCAATACCCAGCTTCTGGGGCTTCCCTCTTGTCATTTTGGTGCTGACAGGGTTCGCGAGGGCGACATTCAATTCTGCAGTGACTTTTTCAGCTGTCGTCCTCTTATATTTCGTCACAGTCATTTGCAGTCATCGCCTACCACGATCACTCAAAGCACTTTCGTTCGCGATGTGACACAGCCGATGATTTTTTTTCCTCTTTCCCTGTACGTGTTATAAAACTTCGGTACGATACATCTTGAAACACCGAACACTTCAGCTCCCTTGGTTACATAAGCACACACCATATGAGCACCAACAATGCTGCCTATGTTCGGGTTCACTTGGCACCGACATAATGCTCTCACAACTATACGGAACACAGTCCTGAACACAACTGATACTTGCAACGTATTGAGAACATTAAAGACCGATGTGGCCGAGCGGTTCTAGGCGCTTCAGTCTGGAACCGCACGACCACTACGGTTGCAGGTTCGAATCCTGCCTCGGGCATGGATGTGTGTGATGTCCTTAGGTTAGTTAGGTTTAAGTACTTCTAAATTCTAGGGGACTGATGACTACAGATGTTAAGTCCATAGTGCTCAGAGCCATTTGAACCATTTTTTATTCAGGTCATTTCGCAAGTGCCGTTCTTGGTCAAATACAACAGCACAACCTAGAGACGTGGTGGTATTTATGTTCAGGCATGCACTTGTCACGGTGTATCGTATTTTCGTCCGACCCCAGTACCCCCCACAGGTTCTATATCGGCGACAACTGCTTGGCTTGGCGGAATGCTGCTGGTGTTCCCTAAAGAGGAGATTATATCTAACTGTCGTATCTACTAGTTTTAGTAATTGCTGTAGACTTAAATATCATGTCCAGTAAGCTAGCTGCAATGTAATTGATGACAACTTTGTTTGCTGATTCACAAGCTGAGTACCACGTATTATTTCAGTCTTATGCAGTCGATCTGCTCCTCCCTCCTCTCTCTGCCCACCTCTTCCACCCCCACACTCTGTCCATCCCCCCCCCCCCCCTGCTCCTCTCTCTGTGAATGTGCTTCTCCACACTCTCTCTGTCCATCTGTTCGTATCCCCCCCTCTTGACCATTCACTCCTTCTCCCTCTCCTCATTCCCTATCAATGTTTTCTCACCCATTTAACCCCCATCTCCCGCTCCCTCTCCCTTCTTCCACCTTTATCTATCCATTTCCCTATCCTCTCACCTCCCTTTCTCTGTGCATCTTCTCTCCTCCCTCAGTCCAGCTCCTCCTCCCAGATGTCTGGTTCGTGGGGCGCTCAACTGCGCGGTCATCAGTGCCAGTACAAAGTCCCAGTTTTTACACAGTCAATTTTTTTCCATAGTCCAATCGGCTCACTGTCAGGAATGATGATGATGATGATGATAATGAAATGATAAGGACCCTACAAACACTCAGTCCACAGACAGAGAAAATCCCCAACCCAGCTTTGAATCGAACCCAGGATCTTGTAATCCAGAGGCAGTCCTCCACCCTCCTCTCCCTGCCCATGTCCTCTTTTCTTTCTCTGTCCATCTCCCGCTGTTTCTCCTCTCTGTCCAACTCCTCCTCTTCTCTTTCTGTCCGTTTTCCTCACCCCCCTTTTTCTTTCTATGACCTCCTCCCCCTCTGTATCTCCACCACCTCCTTTCTGCTCTCTATCTGTCCATCTCCTATTCCCTCTTCTCTCTCCACATTATCACCTCCACTCCAATAGGAGGTTGCTCGTTCTTAGCCCCACTATATTTCTTTGCAGACAGTAAATTATACCTGTTCCATGCTTGGTTGAAATGGATCCAGCGGTTTAGGAGGAGCTTTGCTCATGTACGCACATGTCACATATATTTAACACATTTCAGCAATTTTTGTTCTCGTGTTTCACCCGTATCTCTAGCTTTCGCCCTGCAATTTCATTTTCAGGCATCTCACTGTTTATGACACCATACAATTAAAACGTCATGTACGATGCGTCAGATTTCACACATCTCAGTGTTTATGACGTCATATCTCCTGAACTATTTGTCGTAAAATGATATAATTTTGTAAATACATTCAGCGGAGTATGTGAATACTCTCAAATGTTTTGAGATTAGAGTTAGTAAAAAAGAAGTAATAAATTAAAACATCATTCATGATGCGGCAGTTTCCCACGCATCTCAGCGTTTGTGATGTTGTATCTGGTCAAACGTGTCTCGTATAGTGTTATAATTATGTAGAAATATCCAGTGGTATATGTGACTCTTGTCTGCGGAAAGTGTTGCGATTAGACGTAGTAACAAAGAAGTAAAAAATTAAAATGTCATGTATGACGCGGCAGTTTCTCACATATCTGAGTGTTTATAACGTTATACCTCCTGAATTATGTGCTGTAGAATGATGTATTTTTGCAGGTGGATTCAGTAATATATATGTGAATACTGCCTGCAAAAAGTGTTGGCAATAGAGTTAGTAGTAAGGAAACAATAAATTAAAATGTGACATCCAGTTCAAACACAAATATAAATCGTCATTGACATCTAGTATAAAGATATATAATCATGAATAATTTTCAGTCTCCAAGTCGGATACTTCCAGATCGTTAGCCTACGCTGACACTTCAGACCTCTACCCTACATCAATGCTAACTTCTCACATTTAACATCCATCACTGGTGGCTGTTCACTTCTGCCCAACAGTACTTTCATCACTGATGGCGACTAACTTCCAACTGCCCAACACTACTACTGGCGATTAACTTCCGAACAACGAGTCCAACCAGCCACAGAGTCTCTTACAAAGAAAGCGCAGTCAGAGATCCAATGCAAAGTGTTAACAGAGCAGTCAACACAGAAGCAGCCAACTTACACAGTTAGTTGGAAGTCACTAAGTGATCTCACTCTCAGATATTGGATGGCTACAGTTTGGCTATTCGCGCGTCATGAGCTACGCCTCTTTTTCGCACCCACCCCGCCCCACCCCTTTGAGAGGCAGATGTTTCTCACCCACACGCTAGTTCTTTCCAGACAGTACGTCACAGGTGTACCAAGTTTGGTTGAAACTGATTCACTGTTTTAGGAGGAGATGTGGAACATAAATACATAGAAACGTATATGCATACATTTTTATAACAGCTATACAGGGTGTCACAAAAAGGTATTGCCAAACTTTCAACAAACATTCCTCACACACAAAGAAAGAAAATATGTTATGTCGACATGTGTCCGGAAACGCTTACTTTCCATGTTAGAGCTCATTTAATCACTTCTCTTCAAATCACATTAATCATGGAATGGAAACACACAGCAACAGAACTTACCATGGAATCCCTGATGCGTTGATGCAGCCCTGGAGAATGGCATATTGTATCACAGCCGTCCGCAATAAGAGCACGAAGAGTCTCTACATTTGGTACCGGGGTCGTAGACGAGAGCTTTCAAATGCCTCCATAAATGAAAGTCAAGAGGGTTGAGGTTAGGAGAGCGTGGAGGCCATGGAATTGGTCCGCCTCTATCAATCCATCGGTCACCGAATCTGTTGTTGAGAAGCGTTCGAACACTTCGACTGAAATGTGCAGGAGCTCCATCGTGCATGAACCACATGTTGTGTCGTACTTGTAAAGGTACATGTTCTAGCAGCACAGGTAGAGTATCCCGTATAAAATCATGATAACGTGCTCCATTGAGCGTAGGTGGAAGAACATGGGGACCAATCAAGACATCACCAACATTGCCTGCCCAAACGTTCACAGAAAATCTGTGTTGATGACGTGATTGCACAACTGCGTTCGGATTCTCGTCAGCCCACACATGTTGATTGTGAAAATTTACAATTTGATCACGTTGGAATGAAGCCTCATCCGTAAAGAGAACATTTGCACTGAAATGAGGATTGACACATTGTTGGATGAACCATTCGCGAAAGTGTACCCGTGGAGGCCAATCAGCTGTTGATAGTGCCTGCACACGCTGTACATGGTACGGAAACAACTGGTTCTCCCGTAGCACTCTCCATACAGTGACGTGGTCAACGTTACCTTGTACAGCAGCAACTTCTCTGACGCTGACATTATGGTTATCGTCAACTGCACCAAGAATTGCCTCGTCCATTGCAGGTGTCCTCGTCGTTCTAGGTCTTCCCCAGTCGCGAGTCATAGGCTGGAATGTTCCGTGCTCCCTAAGACGCCGATCAATTGCTTCGAACGTCTTCCCGTCGGGACACCTTCGTTCTGGAAATCTGTCTCGATACAAACGTACCGCGCCACGGCTATTGCCCCGTTCTAATCCATACATCAAATGGGCATCTGCCAACTCCGCATTTGTAAACATTGCACTGACTGCAAAACCACGTTCGTGATGAACACTAACCTGTTGATGGTACGTACTGATGTGCTTGATGCTAGTACTGTAGAGCAATGAGTCGCATGTCAACACAAGCACCGAAGTCAACATTACCTTCCTTCAATTGGGCCAACTGGTAGTGAATCGAGGAAGTTCAGTATGTACTGACGAAACTAAAATGAGATCTAACATGGAAATTAAGCGCTTCCGGACACATGTCCACATAACATCTTTTCTTTATTTGTGTGTGAGGAATGTTTCCTTAAAGTTTGGCCGTACCTTTTTGTAACACCCTGTAGATTATAGAAAAAGATCCAACCCGGCGGATCGTTGTGTAGATAAATTTTAATGGTACCCAGAGTCAAATAAATCTTTGAATTGCAGGCTACAGTGGTTATTAGTTTTATTAATAGTGCTTCTAGAGAGTGAACGTAATGGAGAAATGAGTTTTCTAATTTCTGAAATGAGAGGGATAAAGTTAAACCCTATCCTTTTTTATAATTCCCTTACATAATAGCCACAACTAAAAATGTTGCCAAACCTTTACAGCTGTAGCTCGTGGCTCCATAATTCTCACGATACTAAAGCAGTTAATTATACTACCCCATATTGGAACATGATACTAATACATACGATTGTTTGGAATCACAACTCAAAACACCGAGTTTTGCTAAAGAAATAAGCTTACTTATTAACATTGTCCAGTTGACATAAAGTTAGTCACCAAACACAAAAATCGATGGCTCGTGTTTTGCACTGATAAACTGTTTCTTGCTAGCAAACCCTTCCAAAAGAATTCCCGCGAATGAGCTCGCAGCTGCCTGTCCTCATAAGAACAATTTCGTTTCGATGCTAGTGCAAGCTTCTTGATCTCCCAGTACCTACTGCAACCTACATCCTTCTGAATCTGCTTAGTGTATTCATCTCTTGGTCTCCCTCTACAATTATTCATTATTGTGGTTTGATTTTCCGCAAGATATATCTTCGATAAACCGAGCGAACGCCATACAGCAACAATAGCAGTGTGACCATTACAGACGTAAGCATACGACACGAAGGATACTGAAGTATGTAATCCACCATAGTCAACAGATTTTACCCTATAAAGAAAGAAAGGTTCGTACGTAAGAAAGAAGGTGACCTTTTCGTTTTTGCTGTGTTGGCACGTTGGCTACTATAGTGTGTTTAGCAAACGCCATTTTTTATTTGTGATTCTAGTATTATTCCTGTGGTGACACACTGATTGTTGCATATATAAAGTTTAGGAAATGGTACGTCAAACGAAAAAAGTCTACGATTTGTGACATTTTGCTCGCTTTTCATATTAAATGAAGGAGGGAGTTGGCGGTGGATGTAGCTCCAAACATTCGTGCCGTTTCAAATACGATCCTTTTTATGCGACTCATTCCCCATAATCCATGCGCAAGGTTCAGAAGTCAGGAAAAAATAAGGTTTGAAGTCCCATTGACAATGACGTCACTAGAGATGGACCAGGAGTGATGGGGACGGGAATTGGTCGTATCCTTGCGAAGGAACCATTCCTGTATTTGCCTTAAGCAGTTAGAGAAATTCCGATAAATCTAATGATGATGATGAGAAGGTCATTTGATCCAACTTTTCCTTGAACAAGGATGGAGAGGAATTGCATGTTGCTATTCAAAGCAACAAAAATCAGTTGATGGCCAGATACGTGTATCTGAGTGAACGTTATCACCCGCCCCAGCTATTACACCTATCGAATATATTTACTAATGATGGGGTACATTGCCTTTATTTCAACTGCATTAAAGAAAATTATTGGTTGAACATTAATTTGAATAAAATCTCAAGCAGATGCTTGCTTAAGTACACAACCATTATATTAGGCATCACGTGGCACAAGGAAGGTGTCGTGAACTACGAACACCTTCTACAGGTATGTCCACGGCAGTTAGCATTTGTTGTCAACTAGTGAGACACCTTGTGGCCGCAGTATTCGAGGAAAGACCTAGAATACTGCAGCAAGTGTTGTTACAACAGAGTAACATCCGCCTGTTCTCCGGCGATTTCACACAAGAAGCTCTGCAGCATCTCGTTTAGGAAGCCATCCCTCAACTGCTCTCATTATACTGATTCTGCACCGTCAGATTTTTATCTCTTACTCTTTTTTATCCAACAGCCTTCAAGAAAATGCGTTTCAAACTTGATTTGGCGACATCTTTAACCATAATGTGTGAAACCCAAAACTTATCTGAGCATTGTTAGGCTGTTTTAGATGAAGCGGGACAATATTTTGTTGATGATCAATTTCTCTCTCCTTTTTACCTATTTTCTTCAATAAACTAACGAAAAAATGGTATAAAGTACCAACACAAATGGATTTAACTTATGATGATAACATTTCAGTAAAAACTATTTTTATAAAATAAAGTATCCACTAGGCAAGAGTGCTCAAATGGTCCCGAATCAGTAAGGTGTTATGCACTTTTGGCTTCGAAATGGGATGTGTCACATGCAGTCCGCAGTCATATTCAAGAAGAAATATGGAACTATAATGAAAGCATGGAAATGCTACTCTGGGCGTAGACGCATAATGAAACCCAATTACCAAATTATTTAGTACCACAATTTCGTTAGTAAATTTGTGAGTTCATAAATGACTAAAACGTGTTTTGTCAGAAGCGTAAAAATGTAGGCAACAAATGAGGAAATCTGCAAGTTTTTCACGTTAGGATCTACAGGGTACTGAATCAAGCTAGCGAGAGATTATGAGGAAGAAGTTTTAAGATTTCCTTACTGGCTGTCGGTCTGGCACATTGTAGTTCAGTCAGTGAAAAGGTAAAAAAATATCCGTAGACTATTTCTGAAATGTAAAATTCACATCTAGGCTAGACTACAAATCCATTGACAGAATCCGACGCCTTTTCGTATAGAGTGCCATCATTTCACGCCTTCAGCAAAAACCATGCCTTTTGATATTGATGTCACACCTGGAAAAAGGATTTTGTTATTCTGTTACGCATGTTTAACGCTTTTGAGTCAGCTGTCACAACGGAAAAGCGGAACATGAGTACTCTCCTCTTATAATGTCACAACAAATTCCGCATCGGCATGGTATGATTGTTGTTGAAACTGACGTAGTATAATTACCTATGAACATTAATTTACTTGACGATGGATGCAAAAGCCTAGACACTTCACAATAGCTGTTTTAATTCTCAGATAACAAAGAGACTAGTCTTAGCATGTCCATGTGGGGAGTGGCCTCGACGATACTGTAAGCTTCCTTCTGCATTAACTTCACTACGTTACTGTGAACAAGCTTCAGTAAAACCGTGAATTTCTAAAAGCTGAGGTAAGGGCCTTACATTGAGCATTTTGATATGAAGAGCTTGTGTCTGCGAGGCTACCAAAAAGAGATATGGTCATAAAGCTTAAGGTGACGCTGATGTGTCTCCTGTCGTCCAAAAAGTAGCTCTTTCGTCGCTGTATGCTATAATAACACATCCGTATGTTGACAATGAGAAGTTCAACTGTCATGAAATACTGTAGAGTCAATTTTATTAAATATTTCTTGTAAGAACCGTCAATAACGAACTAAGCGCTGAGCGCATGGACAAAGATCACGATGTTAGCGCAACTGACAGAGAAACATTATCAACTACGACAAAGAAGCTATCTGTAATGTGGAGTATTCTGAGACGTTATTCAGACGAGGAGAAGAGGTGTAACGGAGGTTATAATTTTTGTCCTCGGGTGATGGCAAGATTAGGCGTTGAGGAGTAAGCGGAATTTTTCCTGATGTTGAAGAGTGATGTTTTTTAAAGACATACGTTTGCTTAAGCGCTAACGCGAAAAAAGTCAACTCAGTTGTAACTAAATATTATTAAAGGCTCCAAGAAGATTAAATAAATAAAAATTTGTGAGAAGATGAGCTATTTTTCATTCGCAACGAACTTCATTGAAATGTGTAATTGTTCACAAGTACGCGCATTGATGAATGAGTGCCGGTTCGAGCCAGCACACGGTCCAGTTCCATTGGAATTGGTCTCCTTTTGTCGGAACTGTTTTAATTTTATGAGTAACTTGTCCCCCATCTGACGCCAGCATTCAAGAATCATCGGAGTGTACCAATGCACGTTCCGCGTACTCACGTCTGTCTGTAGCAAACGAACGGAGTCTCGCACCATCAGCATCGTGAAGCAGAAGAGAGCTGCAACTTTCCTGCACAATTGCCTTTTACATTACGACGACTGTGAAAATTCAAGTAATGTAGAAATACTTTTAGAACTTGCTATTTGAACTCTGTCCTCCTAATGGATATTTTGGCATCGAAGAGGCTACACAGACTTTTTAGTATTAGATATTCCATACAACAGAAATATTTAAAACTATATTAATTTACGAGTAATAAGTAAATATACAACCATTAAAATGCGCCGCTGTACGTGCGTGTTAAAAATGTTCCATGCTTCTCTAGAAAATAATGCTAGGTGTGCCTCGACCATAGTATTCTGGATTTTCCCCATCCCACAGTTGATATTTTGCACCGTGGGGGGAATAGTGACAATGGTTCCTGCAACAATGGACATGCGTATTTACCGACTAGGTGATGTTAACGCGTGATGGAATTCGGAATAAGATGGGCAGTTCCTTAGCGATTCGGTGTTAACAGCTGCTCTTTAAGCACTTGCCACTCACTGCTGACAGAAGCGTTCATTACACGTACTGCAAGTGTGGTGTAGGCTTTGATATGTTCCAGCACTTCGTCTTCGACGGCTTGTGTTAGGGCTAGATGTGTGTTTTCGTGGTATCAACGAACCATTTTCCCGCTCGCAACAAATGGGGGAAGTAAACACCCGTTGTAGTGGATGATGCCCGGCACTCGATACTTTTCCACACATAAGACTGGCGCCTGTCAGCAATGTGACTCTGAACTGGTACTGGGTCATAGTACCCTGTCGGTGAAAAAGATGAACTGCATCGCCCCTTTTGTCACACTATCGTCGTGCAATGCTGTACGAACGGCTGCGACATTTGGACGATAATACATCTTGTGCCGCTTGCAAGACTTTGCCTGAAATTGCCTTTTCTGGCTCGGAGACAACATGTTCTCTGAATGACATTTTCACAGTGCAGCGAAGTGTGCGCTGATGTGAAACTTCCTGGCAGATTAAAACTGTGTGTCGGACCGAGACTCGAACTCGGGACCTATGCCTTTCACGGGCAAGTGCTGTACCATATGAGCAACCCATGTTCGACTCACGACCCGTCCTCACAGCTTTACTTCCGCCGGTATCTCGTCTCCTACCTTCCAAACTTCACAGAAGCTGTTATAACACTATCGTCCGCTACTGTTATACTATAACCTTAAAGCTGTCGGCAGTTCGTATAATGATATTATTTTTAATCAAGCAATTATAGTATAAAGAAGCAGAGCAGTGTTACCCTCTGAAAGGAATTTTGTTATATTGACCGTGTTGTACCTAACGGAGGTGGCTTATCGGAAGTCAGAGTCAAAATTACGTAAATATTTAAACAGTAACGAACAATATTTTACCTATCTACACCGTTCAAAGAATAAAGAAAACGATCGCTAGCCTAATTAGGCAAGAGAATGATTGACATTCTAGTTCAACAAAATAAGTATGAGTAACTTTAACGAACAAACACAACCTATACTTTGCCACACAAGAGCGCTATGAACTCTGGCACCTGCATATGTTCACGTTAAAGAAAGTGCTACCAGTTATAAGAGAAAAATGGCTATTTGCATAATGGTAAGAGAAAATGACATATACTTTTGCCTTCAAGGCTTGGTCAAACTGAATGGTCTCAATAATATTACTATCATCATTCACTGTAGGATCATAACACAGGCATAGGTTCAATATTACTTTTCAAACGTTTTCCTATCTGACAAAAAATTATAAATGTAGTTCACTGCAAAATTATGAACTGGTCATAGGTTAAGTCTCTCTCAGCTAAATACTTTTCTATATAGAATGAAAGTTAAATGTATTTCACTAACAAACAATTTCTCACTGAGTTTGGAATAAAAGAAGTTACTGTTTTCATAGATAGTGGTCTTTCTATTAATTGTTATTTATCGTGAGCTTAAAGGATAAACGGTGGATCCTGTTACATTATTAATATGCACTTTTAATACACAAGAGGAACCCAATATTGCACAGAATTTCACTTGAATAGCAAGAGTAATTAAAACTTTCTATAATTGAGTAACTTAGTGCATTTGAACTACTTTCGATGGAGGGAGGCCCTTAATCTTGACCACTGTAGAAGATCAAACTAAACACACTTTCAATACACTAAAGAAACAAACCATTAACAAACATGAACATGTAACTTTCAGCAGTAATAGTTCTAAACTTTTACCGCAGTAGAACACAACTTGATGTGGTTATAAGACAATAGCTCACCTTTGGGTGATTTTCAACAGACTGCACTGTGACCATTTAATTTGCAAAACTCTGTGAGCCACAGTTTTGAGAACATACACTTTAGAAGTCGGCAACAAATTATTAATAAGCAGTTTTAATAGAAAAAATATTTTCAGCAAGCATCATTTACTATATTACTCAGTTCAGCTAAAACACTGAGCTTTAACGTTCTTTCAATAAGGACACTCGGTAATCACTTTAGTATGGGAAGGGCCCTAAGTGGTTGTGTGACTAGGGATTAAAAAATCAAGGTAGGTATAAGAGTTAGAGTATAAGATACCTTATATTTGCACACACTAAAACATCCAATGAGCTGCTCCTTCACCACACATTTCTACTATTCCTTGGTTCCTTTTCAGTGAATGCGCAACGTGGTGGTGATTGCATGTTGGTAGGTGGATTCGCACGTAGAATTGCTGGACTCCGTCAATTCTTGGTGGCGATGATAGATATAAATTCTAGAATAGTTCCAGCTCTTTATCCATCTATCTGAGACATTGGAAAGCGGTACGGAAAGCTTCTCTCGGCACCAGCACAACATACATATTTTACATGAGTAGTTGATGGTTTGGTAGCTCGTCCCCGACTGACTCTTTGTTCCACCTTTCTATCCATGCCAACCACAATTTGGGCGCGGTGCATGCTTCCGTTCCCGAGGGGAACCACAACACCTTTTATATACAAAATAACTAAGAACCCTAAGTGATGGTCAGCAGTTTACATAACAGCAACCAAACACATTAAATAAAACAGAACATTTGCACATATTGACATTTCTAAAAAACATTATTTAAACAAAATTATTCAACCTCAAAGGTAACCAAAGAGATTATATGAAAAATATAAAACATCATTTGCTCATATTGTGCATATTACTTCATTATAGTATCCAATTAATCGTACAATAATTACTGAAGTTCAGCGATGGGATGTTGAACAAAATAGAAAGCTAAATGAACCAACAAAAGGTATTCAGTGTCTAAGCTATGGTGTTACACTCTCCTGCGAAACTTGCAGAACTAGCATTCCTGGAAGAAAGGATATTACGGAGCCATGGCTTAGCCACAGCCTGGGGTATGTTTCCAGAATGAAGTTTTCACTCGACAGCTGAGTGAACACTGATATGAAACTTCCTGGCTGCTACAAAGTTTAACATGTTCTCTACATGCAAATAGTCAGTGCAGCGGCCTCTCTTATCACTGTACATTTTCAAGCTTCTACTAGAAAAATCAGTACCAGCGCCTTGTTGAATCTCCTTCTTTGAGTTGTGATGTGATATGGTTCTTTAGTCACACGTAAGAGTTAGAAACCAAGTGATAAATATCTTTATGGAAAGAAGTATCAGAAAAGATTAAAACTGTGTGCCGAACCGAAACTCGAACTCGGAACATTCGCCTTTCACGGGAAAGTGCTCTACCAACTGAGCTACCCAAGCACGACTCACGCCCCGTCGTCACAGCTTTACTTCTGCCAGTACCACGTCTCCTGCCTTCCAAACTTTACAAAAGGTCTCCTACGAAACTTGCACAACTAGCACTCCTGAAAGAAAGGATATTGCGGAGACATGGCTTAGCCACAGCGTGGGGAATGTTTCTAGAATGAGATTTTCACTCTGGAGCGGGGTGTGCGCTGATATGAAACTTCCTGGCAGATTAAAACTGTGTGCCAGACCAAGACTCGAACTCGGGACCTTTGCCTTTGGCGGGAAAGTGCTCTACCAACTGGGCTGTGAGGAGAAGGCGTGAGTCGTGCTTGGGTAGCCCAGTTGGTAGCGCAATTGCCCGCGAAAGGCAAATGTCCCGAGTTCGAGTCTCGATCCGGCACACAGTTTTAATCTGCCAGGAAATTTCATATCAGAGCACACTCCGCTGCAGAGTGAAAATCTCATTCTGGAAGTATCAGAAAAGTCATGATACAATGAGTATATCACATGGGGTTTAGAATGATTTCCGTCACGTTAGTCTCGCTTCGAGAATGCTAGAGTGATTCACACCATTGTGATTACCGTCGGCTGACCTTACCGAAATGCGAATTGCCGTATTGCGTATGAAAATTTATTCCTAGCGCACTGGCTTCCGCGCACTCATCACTGAAGCGCTTGCGGACTCTGGGGATTCAGTGGAGGGAGCAGGCGCCAGGATGCAACAGTTGCGTGTTGGGACCGCGTCATCGCTTTGGAGAAAGCCGCGAGTAAGCACTTCTGCGAAGGAAACATTCGCCAGGTGTAGAACTGAAGATGTAACGTCATCGCCGGAAGTCTGGCCGGCACATTTGCTGCGCGCAGCACACGTCACTTCCGGCCGACGGCAGCGGCGCCAGATGAAACTCGCGATTCTCGCGCCAGCAACGTGCGTGGTGCGTGGGCAGATCCGCCCACGCCGCCACTACACTGTCTGGGCCTTCCCTACCCGGCGCTGGGCACTCTGCCAGCGCCACTAAAAGCGCGGGAATCCACCTCGTCAGGCGGCGCTGCAGCAAAATGCTGGATCTGGGACGACATTGGCGTGACTTCTAATCACAAACCAACGAAAGAAGGAGGGTTAACATTAACTTCTCGTTGATGACGAGGTTATTAGATACGACTCGACAAGTACGAGGAAGAAAAACTGGCCATTTTCGTTGGTTCTCTGCGTTGTTTCTGCTCGCGTAACAACTAATATATGAGATAAAATACGTTGCTATGAAAAGAGCCCTGAAATACCTTTTAGGGATGCTGTGCTGTGACTTTCTTTGGATCATAAATTTTCAACAAAACGAAATATATTATGTTCTTATTATTCTGGATCTGGAACATTGTTTCGTTACTGTAACTCGCTATAAAGTTCAACATATCATCCTTACTTTACAGTTATTGAAAAGGTTACTGAAAATTATTTCGTTATCAATACTGATGTTACAGTACGCAATGTTTGTTCAACATCAAAATTTTGCAGTGGATTTTTGTTAGCAGTAAAACACCAATAAGTACCACGACTAACACGCGAACATGAGACTATTATCAGAGAAAAAGATGTTTCTTCTATAATGTTTGCCAGACCGGAACTACGCACAGCAAGATTTCTTTTATGTTATGAAGGTAAATTATCTTTTTGCACTGTTAATAATGTATCATCCGCAGACCGCGTCCATCTGTAAAACACATAATAAAATCTGCTGCTCTGCCCTACAATTCCGAAAGCTGAAAGAAATAATTTTAGTTCGCCATTACCTGTTCGCTTCTTTGCGGTATGATTGGTTTCATTTAATGGAGCTTGAATGCGCCGCGGCAGCGGCTCGTTCGTTCATAGCGCAGCTCTGCACCACGAATAATATTTAAATATCTGAAAATGTCTTAAAATGATGGGATAAAATACTAGGCAAGCTTATTACAAATCATAATGCAAGTTTTCACTAAGTAACTATTCAAAACATTTAGACAGATTAAATTATTACACACCTTTACAAATCAGTACCTAATGGCGTCCATCTTCTCACTCTTGACAAAATAATACTACGCCAAGCATACAATATTACGTCACAGGCTCTTCCTACTCACGTAACTCCAAGAAGATGACAGAGAAATTAATGCTCGGTCACTACTATTTATACCAGTTGTGACATATTCTCATCTTTGATTGATATTTAATAAGTATCGTCTGTGGCGGTTTCAGTACTCGCCGACACAGATATTATCTTTAAAAAGATCATTACATAATTCTATACAAGAACAAACCATGACACATAATGATTTCTCTTTATTACATAAAGTTCACACAATCGTTGTCCACGCAATTACAATCATCCAGTTCAGTTCTTCTTTTCTCCTTTTTTACCACATATAATATATGTTTTGCTAGGAGACGTTACACCATGTTGCTTCTAAAGTGACGACCCCAGTATTCGCCACAATCGCATTGAAACTAAATGTAATGAATATATTGTGAAAACCGAAAATTTTTATGTGATCAGGACTCTGGTCCAGATTTGTTGCTTTTCGTGTGCCGTTACCGTAAGCATTGCGCTATGTCAGAAGTACTCCAGAATTGACTCAAGCTTTCGTTATCAGAAGCTTCCACCTACGATTTCTGAACACTGTCAGTAGTTCTTTTCACATAGAGTATGCGGGTATAATTCGAGTGTAATCATTTTCCTGTGTAGAATATTTTCATTTTGAATCATTGTTTAGCTATTAGCTGACTTCGCCCCGTTGAGCATTTTTAAGGCACCTGGGAAGAAAAACAATACCAAAAGTTACAGCAACTCAGGAAGAAACAGGAAATAAAATAAAAATACATGTATACAAAGAAAATTAAACATCTCTGTTACCTGCATCATGGTAAAAAGTTGCAGTTTGCAGAAAGTGTCTTACATTCCTTACATCTCTGGAGGAAGCAACGTCTGATGGCATCCTTAGAAACAATTTCTTATAACCGTAGCAGTTACAGCCACAACTGTCTTGGAGGTTCTAACAATACCACCACTTGCAAAGTAGGTTAGAAATCAGATTAATAATGTTGCTCACGCAGCATATGTTCGCTTTATTGGGCAACAACAAAGTTATTGACTGTGGATGGTATCATAAGAATGGGAATAATGCAGTCACTGTGAAAAAGTCATTAATTTTGGCACTTACCTTGAATGGATTCCCACGTTGATTTCGTCGAAGTTGTTATGGCTCATCTTGTTGATTCTAGGGTGATTCCACTTTGACTGCTAGTAGGTCCAGATCTGTATTTTAGCAATATCTGAAGACTTAACAAATGCATTTTTCAGGAAATTCTTAATTATCAAACAATCCCAGATCAGAACAATGGTATGGCAGAAATAATTTTTGACTTGGTGTTCACGATCCACATTTTTATTAAACTTCTTGTAAATTCACATATACTTCTTCTTAATTGTCACATCATCAAGAAAACAGTTTTTTTATCAATCGTCATATATTTAATTTCCACTTTAACCAAACACAAGACTTGAATGTTTTTTTTTACAAAGCGAAATAACAACTTAACTTCTGAAAAGTGAAACAAAGACTGCACTGTGCGCATTCGCGCCAAAACGGTTAAAGTCAAAGATTATGACAGTCGCACAGAAATGAATACACACAAGATCCATATCACTGTAATATATCGATACATCGGAGTACCTATACATTAATAAAACCAAATGTGAATATTGTCACAAAAATATGTCTGTTACACTACAGAAAAGTAGTACGATATTAGTGGTATTGAGAACTGGGGTTGGGGTGCCGTAATGGTCAAGTAAAGAAACAACCATTACCAGGTGAAGTCCGTTTATAAAAAGAGAAAAATGCCACACTTTCGCGGTTCTCGTCACTCTGCAACGTACGACGCATTAAAACGCGTTAGTGTAACATTCAAAATGAAACTACACATAGCGTGATAAACATCATAAAGAAAAAAATGTTATTTAATTGTACGAGAGTTTGTCTTAATGCTTTGACCCGTGAATATATCAAAAGATTTAAGAGCACTGTGATGAAACATGTGGATGGATGAGAACGAAATAATTAAAACACTCTGTTTCCTTTGTTCTAAAGTAATAGGAGGAAATATCCTTGACAATGAGAAGTGAGTGAATCGTAGAAGTGTGCGCAGATAGCCACTGGATAAGCTGACAGCTTGCGAAAACCGCGAGACCATGTTTCGCACAAATTTTCAGTCGTCATTGCATATTCATTACATTGCAACTCCAGACTTTTCTGAACGGTTTGCGCTGACCTTGTGTCAAGTCATTGCATCTTCGCTGATGCCATCCCTATCGATCCATTCACTCATTTCAGGAATTAAAATTCGTTTAAAAACTAAATATGGATGACTGGACGAGGGCTTTGACAGCGCTGAACCTGAAAGTGAGTCCACTGCCTAAACCACGGTGTTACCTCTGTCGGCCCAGCCACACAACAGACCTCCAATAAACAACGCCTGTTGATAGCTTTTATTAGACAAAACCTCATCATCTTTCGTCCCGTAAAAATCGAGTTAGACGGTCATCGTTCATATCTCTTCAACTAAAATGACTTAAGTTCTTAACATCATCGGAATTTTTTTTTCGCCTCACACCCGCTCTCAAACAGATCTGAAACTTATTTCCCAAGAGTAATAACTGCTACTCAACCGTGTTTTGGATTTTCACACATGTTGTGCAACGATTGCCTACTCGGGCTTACCTGGAGCACTAGCCCTGCCTACCACGCCATGAAGCCTCATAATACGTCGCGACTTCGTGTGTGCATCGGGAACGAAGTTATCGACTAATTACTATCAGTGTTAAAGAGACTCTCCTAGATTTTAGCTTATGGTATGATATAAATGAGAAGGGAAAAAGACACAAATCTTTCCACTATTATTTTACCAATAATAGGATACACATCAAATCTCATTCACAGTAACAGTTCCTTTACTTCAGTTCCCCCACGATCCTAACGAGGTTGGTATACTGACGCTATACCAATGATGTGCTGAATTTATATTCACGTGGGCAAAAGGGTGTACCTTTCTCACCTCCAGACTTCATTCTGCTTCTTGCGTATAATACCACGCATAAATAAATGCCAAAACAAATTCCTTAAAGATCAAACAGGTGCTCCCAACCTAATACCTGCGACTGCTCAAGGTTCTTGGCGTAGATATTTACTGAACCCAATAAAAAATCAATACAGTCAACATAAATGAAATGTTTACAAATCACGCAGCAGTAGATTCTGGTATATCACTGTTGTTTCACTTCGACATTGTCCCAGTTTTTCATTTGATGCACAAGTGTTATTCACTTCTGTGTTTGTGTAAGCAGAGAAGAGAAGGAGAAGGAAGAGGAAACGGTGGATTCATTCAAGAAAATTAGATGCAATGGATGAAAGTAGACAATAGAGAATGGTCACTCTATAGAAGCTAAATAACGAGCTAAGAAAGTTAACTAGTCAGATTAGAGAGGCACAGATACAATGTCACAGCATGCACATGAAGAACTACAACAATAAGATAAATCGGAGGTAACGTACAATACACTAAAGTAGCTAACACGCGAAGTTCCAATAAGAGCCAGCAAATATGGTACATCATCATCATCATCAGTTATCTGCTATATTAGCAGGTCCTTTACCTCTCCATTTTCTGCGATCCATTGCTTCCTTCTTAAGGCTGCTGTATGTTGTACCGTCCATCATGTCATCCAGTATCTGGAATCTCTTCCTTCCTCGCTTCATTTTCCCTTCGACATAACCTCCTAAAACTGTTTTTATCAGTCCGTGATTGTTCCTTAATATATGCCCAATCCAATTTCTTTTTCTTCTCTTTATTACATCTAGTAACTGTCTTTTTTCTCCCACTCTTCTCAGTACCTCTTCATTTTTTACTCTGTCCATCCTCCGCCATGTCCAGATCTCAAAAGCCTCCAGCCTGTCTCTGTCTTTTTTCCTCATAGCCCACGTTTCAGCGCCATATAAAAGAACACTCCATACAAGACATTTTATGAGTCTCTTTCTGAGTTCTCTGTCCCGACCGCTGCAGAAAATTCCTTTTCTTATAAAACGCATCTTAGGCCATTGCTACCCTTTTTTTAATTTCTGTGGTGCACTTCCAGTCGGTGTCTATCCTGCTTCCAAGATACTTAAAATTTTGCACCTCTTCTAGTATTTCTCCATTCAGCATAATTTTTATTTCCTTATTTCCTGCTAGTGCCAATACTTTTGCTTTATTTGTGTAGTGCGAATACTTGTGTTTTATTTGTGTTAGTTTTCATTCCATATTTTTTCTGTAAGTTGCAATGGTGTCCACCAAATTCTGTAATTCTTTTTCCCCTGTGGCTAAAAGGACCATGTCACCAGCAAACCTCAAACACCCTACTCTTCTTCCTCCAATTTCTACTCCTTTGTCATCTAATGAGCATTGGTCAATCATATTTTCCAAGTAGAGGTTGAAAAGAGTAGGTGATAGACAGCATCATTATCTTACTCCTTTTCCTAGCCTGATCCAGGTTTTACTTTCTCCTCTCACTTTAACTGAAACTTTTTGATTAAGATATAATGAGTTTATAAGTCTTCTGGTTTTCCAGTCCACTCTCTTTTCCCTCATTATAGTCGCCAGCTTGTCCCAAACCACATAGTCAAATGCCTTTTCTAGATCGATGAAGCTCATATATACGTTCTTCCTTTTTCAATAAACTTTCTCCCAAGATTCGTAGGAGCCCTACTGCATCTCTGGAGCCCGTATTCCGTCTAAAGCCAAACTGTTCCTCGCCAAGATTCTCTTCCATTACTTTTTCAAGTCTTTTATTAATTATTCTTAACATCACTTTGGCTGCATGTGAAATAAGGTTGATTGTCCTGAGCTCGCAGCATTTCTTGGTTCCTTGTTTTTCGGTAATGGAAGCAGTACTGTTGTCAGAAAGTCCTCAGGCCATTCACCACTGTCATATATTTTAATACATAACCTCAATATTTCTCTTATTCCATCTTGGTTCAAAAATTTTAGTATTTCTCCCGGTATTGTATCTGTATCTATCGCTTTGCCATTTTTCACTGCAGCTATGTCAGACTTTACTTCTTCCATTATGATGGTTGGTCCTTTCTCGTGCATAAAATGGAGACTACATTATGCAGGGAAGATAATCTGCAGTTGTGTTCCGTTGCCTTCCGCAGTTCTGGAGGTCGCCCCTAACATAGGATACAGACACCTTTTGCAGCCGCCCGCTCCGGGTCAGACGCTGCATGAGAAGCACAGGTTGGAAAATGAAAGACCCCTAGCCCTCGAAACCTAATAGCGTCAGGGTCAGAAGAACAAGAGCTGGCCGAGGGTGGCCGGGTAAAATATGACGCACTAAATGAAAATGGAAAGATGACAGGATGTGTTGAAGATAACAACCATGACGTGCACGGACATCCCTAGCACGCCTCTCGTTAAACCCAAATTCGCAATTTAACCACACACTACTAATGTAGTGCACATTGCCCATTATCCTCATTAATCGCGGCATTTCGCCGATTCCCATGAGACTTCGAGCCTAGTGTGTATATGCACTGAAGAGATCAGCCGGCCGGTGTGGCCGTGCGGTTCTAGGAGCTTCAGTCTGGAACCGCGCGACCGCTACAGTCGTAGGTTCGAATCCTGCCTCGGGCATGGATGTATGTGATGTCGTTAGGTTAGTTAGGTTTAAGTAGTTCTAAGTACTAGGGGACTGATGACCTCAGATGATTAGTCCCATAGTGCTCAGAGCCATTTGAACCAATTTAGTATTGTTTGCCAATTGATCATGGAATAATACTGGGTAGTTCTGAAATGTGGTTGTGCATAAAAACGCTAAAAGTGAACTGTACTGACAGAGTAATAAATGAGCATGTAGTAGTAAAACTAGTAAGAACTGTAGAAGTTGCAGTAGCACTAGTAATAGCTTTACTCATCCGTGGAACACTTTTGCAAGAATGAAGCCCATGTCTTGATATCACACTTTAAGAACCAAACAAATATATATACAGAAGTATTTACATATTTACAGATCTAGTTCGTCAGGAATGAGAGAGATATCCGACCATGGCATATACACTGAAGCGCCAAAAACGCTGATATAGTGAAGCGTATTCAAACACAGAGATAAGTAAACAGACAGAAAACGGTGATGGAGTCGGCGACGCCTAAATAATACAACAAGTGTCTGGCTGCGGAAGGAGGTTCGCGACGGCGAGAGGAAGCTGTCAGCAGAGTTGGAGGCAGCCATACACCACACAACGCGCGAAGGGAAGAAGACCCAAAATCACAAATCACACCGCTAGCATGCCTGCATGCTAGCAGCCAGGATTAACCAACGAACACGTCAGGACTGATCCCAAAGTCAGGAAACAGCTTAACCCTTCCGGCAAGGAATAGGAGGGAAGGCTATCACAAGCTACACCCCCCCCCCCCCCTCGGGCCAAGGACAAGGCCCATCACTAAAGCGTCAGCGTCACTGGCGCAGTTATTAGATCTTTTACTGTTGCTACAATGGCAGATTACCAAGATTTAAGTGAATTTGAACGTGGTGTTATAGTTGCCATCTAAACATTCATGGTGGTGTCTGATTGTTCTATATCGTGTCTCCCTACCACTTTCGCGCAACGACGCTCTGAGCGTGTTTTTTAGGGAATTAACTAGTTTGAACCTGGGACCTGTTGCTGGTAAGGAGACGCCAGACCACACATGACATGTAGAATTCAGAAGAGTTCAGTGAGACTAGCGATGATATAACCAAATACTTAATGATCTCAGCGTCAGCTGCACTGCACTCCCCGTAAGAGAATCTTAGTACTAACTAAATTTAGTGGGAGGGTTCAAGGCTTTCCTATTTTTAGTTAGCTGGTAAAATAACGTCGAAAAAGCAGTTAAGTTTACCATTGGAAATTTTATTCTACTCACAAGACATTGTTTATAAATTGCACTATTGATAAAAGGAGATCTTTTAATACAGGATGGTAAAAACCAACTGCGTCCAACAAAAATGTGAACGAATATTCCCTGAATGGGTTTCCAAGTTCTACAATAGATCGAAGGATGACCTATGCCATATCACATCTATAATCTAGGTTTAATTTAAGTTTCACAAAAGAGAAAACTATCAAAATGGTCTACAGTGACCCTCAATTATCTTTAATTACTTATCTAACTTGTCGTAAATTACAGTGGCTGATGTGGCTTCTCAATAACTATATAAAAGAAAAATCATCGCGTTTCAGATCTGTTCTTCAAGTGGCAAATGTGAACACCATGAGTTTTAATTAACGATCGACACTAGTATTACGCAAAAAGGGGGTGTAACAAATGAGACTTCTGCAGTTCTGAATGAAGCTTTATGCGCTCAAAAATGCGGCATCGCGTGCGTTCATTACCTTGTCGGTGTTTAGGCAGCGTCAGGGCGACAGCGGCCGGCCCAGCAGCCATCCAGCTCGCCGTCTCGGAACTAACTCTCCTAACTTCTCCTTACTACAAATTACCGAAGTAGATTTAAAAAAGCTATCTGGCAGTGTTTTCATCTGACCAATCAGGGTCTCAATGTTAACCTTAAGCTCCGCCTACAAAAATTCTGTCTATCCAATGAGAAACGTTATACTTTTCGTGGTGGGGCAATGTTTTTAAAGTTTGCAACGTAAGAGAGACGCTAAAAAGTCTCACGCTAAAACCTGCAGCTAGTGTGGTCCTTTTAGCGTTATCGTAAGATCTATACTGTTCTTCTGGAGGGTTCTATCTTTTAACATGGGCTGGGGGTGGTCCTTGACGTACCTGAGACGTGAAAAAGTCTCCCGCTAAAACTTACTGGTGGTAATGGCCCTTTTTGTGTTATCGTAAGATCTATACTGTTTTTCTGGAGGGCTCTAGCTTTTAACATGGGGTGGGGGTGGTCCTTGACGTAACAGGGACGCAAAAAAGTCTCACGCTAAAACGTGCGGGTGGTAGACTTAGAGGAAGGCTGGCGACGTGGGTGTCCAGTCCGACTCTTATCGTAGGGCCTTCTAGCTTAACACGGTTCTGCTCTCTCATGGTGTCAGTGCCCTCCAGCACTACTTCAGACATTAGCTGGGTCCATGCCAAGTCGTACTGCGGCATTTCCGCGTGCTCGCTTCGGCCCTACATGATATTATGCTCTACACGATATTGGCTATTCAGTGTATTAGGAGCTATCCTGGCATTTTCCTGAAGTAACTTAGGTAAACCACGGGAAACCTAGACTAGGGTGGAGCATGCAGATGGAAATCTAGGCTGTTTAAAACAGCGCAGTCTCATTCAGTTTACTACTAGTACACACTGCTATTTTGCAAAGAAGTTGTTTAACAAGACAACAAGCTCGTATTACACTGTTCATTTATTTCTCAGTACCAATGAACACTCACACTATACACACATCATTTGATATTGTATCACTACACGCACTACAAGCTAACGTCATTACTATGAGAACCACGTTTGGTTTCCATTTTGTATACTGAAAGTTGTCATTTGCTTGCCTAGTAGAGGAAAGGAAACTAGTGAAAACTATAAGAATGTGCAAAACATGCTTGATAGGTCATACAGTAGGCATATATTGCGAACGAGGTGCCTGCAGTGAATAGTCATCGAAGAAAATAGTGCAGAGAATAGAGGGAAAGGGAAGAAGAAGACGTGCAATACTGGATGAAATTAAAGATGGGCATAGTAACAACAGATTCTGGAGCATGCGCGGGTGGAGGAAACTGGACAGTGTCCTGTCGTAAGACACGTATGCTAAAGAAAGAAAAAGTCTAAACGAGTGATTTCTTTTACTATAAAGAAAACGCACCAACCAATCACAGTTTGTCTTTTCCGTTTAATTTGTCTGAATAGTGTCATTGTCGTTTTCGAACTATACGAGTTCACTTCACTTTACTTCTCGTCATCCTCAAGAAACATCACTGCTCAATTTCTTTACATGCCATTCTGCGATATAAACACACTCACAGCAATTCAATTCTAACCAACATAGAAACGTGTTTGACTCTTACGTGTTTTTTACTGAATTGCTGCAGACGAATGTTGGCACCGTTGTTGATTCCAACCCTTTGTAGGTTTTAAGAATTTATTCGTTCCTATTAAACGCGCATTCAAGGAACTGGGGAAGGAAGCACAGCACCGTTGCAATAGTCACCTGGAGAGGGCTCTAAACGGGGTGTGCTGGATACCGGCCCTAAAGCCTGAGTCACTGGGACCGTGAGGCACATTTCCTGCGAGGGAAAGCTGGACTCACGTCCACTCATATTTCCAGGAGCACGCCACACCATGCGGACGCTTTCCATCCAGTAATGAGACAAAGTCGAGATTACCAGAAACGGTGAGAAAAGCTAAGGAAGAAAGTATGTTGAAATCAGAAATAACAAAAGAAGAAATAATTTATGCAACGCGTTCAAAGTAAACTACTTTATTTCGGTTTATTGCTTGACATGAAAATTTTCTGAATTCGTATTTCAGCAAGTTACGTATTGAAAAACGTATAGTATACTACACATTAATGAGGATTAATGAAGAAATGTGTGTCGAAAGAAAGTGCTTCAATAATTGTTATTAACGTATTACATCCCTCTTTCGATACATAACTCGCTGAAAGAAGAATTTATAAAAATTGTATCGTAAATAGAATAAAATAACAATGGAGTCATAGAATAAATTGATTTTTTCAGCATTTCATACCTCTGACTACATGGACAGAGGGAGAAATAAAGAAAAGAGTATAATTTTACTTAAGTGCTTTTGGAAAACTAAAAAGCGTCTTCAAATGTAAACTTACAATGTGCTTGAAAACTGAAGTTTACTACAGACAGTGTTGATTACAAATTTTCACTTACAGACATGAGAAAAGTGCGCGTAATGCAAAAATCATTCAAAAACAGAGTGTTTCTCAGCGAGCAAGGCAAGACGTACAGTGACAGTTGCTGAAACAATTTAAAAAAAAGGTAAACGAACGGATGTATCAGGGAACAGACAGGAATGTGGAATGGAGACGTGGTTACAACTTTAATGAGACCGTTTCGAGGTGGGTGGGAAATGTAGCCAGACGATATGACTTTAAATGGACCAGATAGTTTCTTTGTTGGATTCCGTCTAAGAAACAAAGACAGCTAGCTGACGGAAGGCGTGTATATGGCATTAGAAGACATTGTGGAAAAGTCTACAGGTGGACTTTCTCCCGCAGTGGATATCAGATTTATAAGGGTGATGACGATGATGATGATCATGACAATTAACAAGGCAATGTGATACATGTACAGTATGAACATCATAGCTAATGATCTGAGCTGTTTATAAATAGAAGTCCATCTTATATTAAGAGTATTTTAATATCAATTAGTAATGATTTCCAATGATCCGCTGCTTATTACCACAAAAAAACGTATATTGTGAACAAACAACATTGCTAGCTGAACAAATGGCACCGAGAGTTTGTGCGATCATAAAAACAGCTGAAACATAGAAGCGTACTATTATTCTCGGGTACATGTCAATGAAGAGAATGTCTCCTGTTGGGAAATAGTCTGAAACGAGTTTCTTGATGCTGGAAAAGTACACTGTCTGTCGAAGATCATCTGCCTTCTGAACATGTTGCTCCAGATCTGGCGTAAGAAAACATTGATAATGTGAGAAAATGTTGCAGGCTTCTCGAATATGACACGTATGGAGATTCCAAATTGTATTACTACTGCGAATCAAACTGCTTTAACTGTCAGGTCTCGGTACGCGACGTGATCTGTTGAATGCCACACGAGAAGCCAGACGAATGGACTGGTTTCAGTTCGAGTTAGGATACACTGTCTGATAAAAAACGTCCGGACACCCCTAAGTAAAGCGGAATTAACCACTAGATGTCACTAGAGGCGGACCAGCCAATGTAAAAGAAGGTGACGAGCATTGCATTGCCAGTAGGGAAGCAGTAACAGCTAAATGGGTCACCCAGGTGACCTCAGCGACTTGAAGCGTCGACTAGTCATTGCATATCACAGAAACATAAGAATCGTGCAATAATTACTGCCAGACATTTTTTTCTCAGCCAGTTATGGTTGAAAAAGTGCGGAAATTGTTGCGGGGCATCGCGAGATACTCCAGCTTCAGCTCCTATAGTTTTACGAAGTTCCGATAGATGGCAGCGCTATAACTACTTTTAAAAATTGCGTCTGTAACGAAGGTGCGTTCCAAGCAGAGAGCTGTCATTGAGCTTCTGTTGGTGGAAAACCAGAACATCTCTGGTATTCATAGGCGCTTGCAGAATGTCTACGGAAACGTGGCAGCGAACAAAAGCACAGTGAGTCGTTGGGCTTGGCCTGTATCACCATCGCAGCAAGGTCATGCGAACTTGTCCGATCTCTCCCGTGACGGTCGACCGCACACAGTTGTCACATCTGCAGTATTGGAACGTGCGGACACTCTTATTCGAGGTGTTGCAGACGAACTTCTCCATGACAACGCAAGGTCACTCACGATTCTGTGCACCCAAGAGGAGATCACAAAACATATTGATCTGTTGTTCCACATCCACTCCACAGCCCAGATCTCGCTCCTTCCGGTTTCCATCTGTTTCGCCCAGTGGAGGATGTACTTCGCAGGAAACAGTACTTGGATGATTGGGATTTTATTGATACATCGAGACAAAACCTCCGACGTGGGCCATTATTGAGGTACCATGCGGGAATACAGGTAATCCCAGTAAGGTTGTGTTATACCGGCGTACCGAATGTAGATTTTGTTGCAAAAGAGTGGGGAACAACATTGAGTACTGGAACCCTGAAAAATAATTTGCTTTCAGAAAAAAATATGTAGCATTACTTATTGAACGCTCCTCGTAAATCCAACAGACACATTTATATCCTTCTAAAGCTGCTCAAGCCGACTGTTTGTGACGTGATTGGAAGTGGAAATGCGAAGGAACAACCACAGCTACACAAAGACCAGCCAAGTGCGACTGACTGGGACCGTGGAGCATTGCAGAGGGTTTCGTAAAACATCGCATGAAATCAGCCGAAGGAATCACTCGTGAGTTCCAAATTGCTGCCAGCAGTCAGGCTAACACAATGCTTGTGCGTTAGCAATTAAAAAGAATGGGCGCTTTCCCCAGTATTGCAGTTTGCTGTTGACGCAGTAGCCAGTAAAAAGCTAGATGGCTTCAAGATGTCAGAGATGGACTATCTCACGCCCCGGCACCCACCATCTGGCCGCCATCAAATGTACTGATATGGAGCTTCCTGCCCACACTGCACTCGCTCGTTCTCCTGCCACGTTTCACCAAGGGCTCTGACAACATCTCAGTCAAGTATTACACTGAGCTGTTACCATTCACTATTGTAACAGGGCCACTCCTTTTCCAACAGCAGACAGCTCTGACTCCATGAGTGTATAACGTCTCATTGAGAATCAAAGACCACCATGTGAGACTTACACAAATGACTATTTGCTTCCTTCAGTATCTGATCAAAAGTACCCAGACAGCTATTAGTGCACAGTAATAAGAGATGTGTCCGCCCTTCGGCTTTACGACGGCTTGAACTCTGCTGGACACACTGCCAACGAAGAGTCAGTGTCCATGGAGGAATGGCCATTCTTCCTCAAGAGCCGAAACCAGAGGAGGTGGTGATTCTGTACGTTCTAACTCATGCCAAAGGTTCTCTACTTGGTTCAGTTTGGCATCTGGGCAGACCAGTGCATTGCAGGAATGTTATTGTACACAAACCATCGGCTCACAGATGATGCTTTATCACAGGATGCGTTGTCCTGCTGATACAAACAATTACAGAAATGTTTCTCTACTGTACGCCGTACACACTTCCGTAAAATGTGTACACGTTCTCTCTCCATTCCACCCCCTAACACCCAGCTTTTCAAGTGAAAACTTTCAGCCTGTCGTACTTCTGTGATCTTTTGTTCCCATTCCACCTTTCTCCAAGAGGTTAAATTTAAAACAATAGAATGGAAGATAGACCGTACATTTATCCACAGTGCTCCTGTTTCCCCTACAAGTTTTATGTAGCATTACGGACATGTGACACTGTTCAGGGTGTCTCCAGACACGTCTTCGCGAAGTGGGACTGATCACTGAAGAGAATTTTACTCCAGTCAATGAGATTTCAGACCAATGACGTGTCTGGAGACGCCCTGGACAGTTGTGGGGATACCAACCTGAATGTCGGCCGCCATGCGGCTATACAACCAGGCGTTATGGTGTAGGGTGTCATTTCTTTTCATAGCCAGGCGTCTTTGTTTGTCATCCGCGGCACTTTTAAAGCTCAGCGGTAAGTCGACGACACTCTACGCCTCATTTTGTTGTCCTTCATGGGAAGTCATACTGGAGTTACATTTCAGCAAGATAATGAGCGCACACAGACGGCGAGAGTTTCTACTGTATATCACATCTACCGATTTCCTTCCCATCCGGATAATTCCTCAGTCGAAGGCCTTTTCTTTTGTCTTGGTGTGTAGTTGCGCGATGAAATTCGTAGTACATAAGTCACCACAGTCTGAGAAGAATAGCGATGTGCATTCATACAACAACAGAAGAAAGTAATGACGTTTATTGCCCATTATTAAAGCTGTCAGTAGCTCTAAGACGAGGTCAATATGCATCAACAAAAATGAATCATCACTTGTTAAATAACCTAAAGCATGTAACAGGTATAAAGCAAGTTTTAAATCTACACTTAAATCATTTACTGGACAACTTCTATTCCATAGATGAATTTCACCCTAAAGACTGAAAAATACTAATGTTAAATTTACGACAGTGTGCAACAGAAGAACTGAGAGTCAGTATGTAGCCATTAACTCAAGCAAATCGTGTATACAGATTACGTAAACTTACGCATTCCACAGCATTTAGATAAAAAAGATAGTTGAAATGATCTGTGGAACATGAAATTAACTACCATAGGACACAGTTAAATAGCTCGAACATGCAAGATTAACAAGACTTTTACCCGCTGCTGGCTTTGAGAAAGCGTGATGTGAAGACCAGTATCCCACTAAATAAACCCACCGGAACGGCAGTCGCCACCGGTCGAATGGACAGCAGCAGGCAGCGACGTACAGGAGGTACGCAGCACGTGTCCAACAAATCATCGACTTTATATACTAATAATCAGACACATGTACACGTACATTAGGTTTTCAAACTCTTAGCAGGTCACTTAGTCTGAGGACTAAATTAAAAATACGTCTGTCTTCAAGACTTTTAGGAGGTTTCTGGACGTTTTCATCGATTATGATGTAAACGCCGTAATATGAAACCCCATATGGCATCGTTGGCTAGGACACCACACCCGGATAAGTTCGACCGCCAAGTGCAAGTCTTGTTTCAGTCGACGCCACATTGGCCGACTTGCGCACCGGTGATGAAGATGAAACGATGATGAGGGAAACACAACGCCTAGCTCCCAAGTGGAGAAAATCTCCAACCCCGCCGGGAATCAAAACCGGGCCTACTTGCATGGGAGGCGAGCACGTTACCGCCCAGCTAAGCAGGCGGACGAAACGGAAGAAGATCTTCTACTGTGGAACACGTGATATTTACCAATGAACAGAGTTTCTTTTATGTCTTAACAATTTTCCCTACCTTGAAATTGGAAATATGTGTTCGTTGCCAACTGCTTCTATTTCAAAAGGTTTGTAGCTTGTAACTGGTTTTTGATAATACTTCTTAATTTGATTTCACTTTCTGATTACTGGTGTGTAGTAGGTGAAGCACACATGCCGCGCGGCGTAGCCGGGCGGACTAGGGCGTCTCGTCGCGCGTCGCGCGTCGCGCGGCTTCCCCCGTCAGAGGTTCGAGTCCTCCCTTGGGCATGAGAGTCTGTGTTGTTCTTAGCGTAAGTTAGTTTAAGTTAGATTAAGCAGTGGTTAAGCTTAGGGACCAATGACCTCCGCAGTTTGGTCCCATAAAGTCTTACCAGACATTTCCAAAACTGAAGCACACAGATTATTGAATAGAGTACTGAAAAGATTTTCTGGGCTGCAACACTTTTAAATGTAAATAGAATATTTACTATTAGGCTCATAAGCATGTTGCACCTGGGAGTAGTTTGTCACATTTCGAAAATTTTTATTTTAGCGGAGTATTTTTTGTAATTTCACAAAAATACTGTAGCACTTGTAAACTGAATGCTATCATATCAAAGTGGCATAGGTAAATATATACTGATGGAAAAAAAATTGCAGCATCAAGAATGATTTATGCGACGTAAACGAAAGTTGGTAGGCATGTTTCTATACCTGAAAAATGATGTCTGTCCAAACATCCCTCCAGTAGCATCAAAGTGGCGCTAGTGGCGCCAGTATAGCGGTGCGAATCAGTTTTGCTTTAAGTATACGCTGAAACGATTGTGGGCGTTAGTTGTTTTTCAGATTGGACATGGTGAGTCGATGGTAGTCAAGAATGGCTTTAAAGAGACAAAGACACCATTATCAATACCTCACTGAGTTTGAACGAGGTCGCGTAATAGGGCTACAAGAAGGTGAATGTTGCTTCGGTGATACTGCAAAAAGACTTCACAGGAATTAGGCACTGTACATCATTGCCAGGAGCGGTGGTCACGAGAACGCACAGTCGCAAGGACACTGGGCCCCGGGCGGTTACGTGGCACTACCGAGAGTGAACATCATCGTGTTCGATGTAATGGCTCTGGTGCATCGTACTGCAGCTGCGGCAGCAATATGAACGGCAGTCGGCACCACAGTACTTCAAGGCCAGCTCCGACCCAGATCCACGTAACGTCTATTCCACTCACTCCAAACCACCGCCATTTGCGATTTCCGTAGAGTCAAGAGAGAGCTCATTGGAGGGCAGGATGGAAGTCTGTTGTGTTTTATGACGAAAGCTGGTTCTGCCTCGGTGCCAGTGATGACCACGTGTTGGTTAGTAGGAGACCAGTTGAAGGTCTGCGACCAACCTGTCTGCTTGCTGGACACACTGGACATACACCTGGAGTTATTGTCTGGGGTGCGATTTACTATGACAGCAGGAGTACTTTCGTGGTTATCCCATGCACCCTGACTGCAACTCTATACGTCAGCCTGGTGATTCGGCCTATTATGCTGCCATTCATGAACAGCATTTCCAGGGGGTGTTTTCCAACAGGTTAACGCTAGATACTAAAATGCAGACTTTCACGGCCGGAAATATCATGTCCATTATAATTATCCGGGCTGTTATGCCGTGGTTGGTTGATGAATTCTGTGTCAATTCCAAACGTTTCGTCTCCAACTGCGGGGGACGTCTTCAAGGGGGTCCGTAGCTCGATGGAAGGTCCAACACACCCACTGGCTCGCACGTTCCTCCAATGTTAATCACTTAAATGTGTTGCCTAGACAAATGTATTCCCGGAATTTCATTACTCTACATTAATTATTTTTTGGTGTTACGATTTTTTTCCGCCATCTTTTTTTAACACATATTAAAGGTGTAAGTAGGGTGTTTAGGTTTTTATGTTGGTAACGCAACGTAGCGCTCTGTATGAAAATCACTGGCTGTGCTGTGTGCAGTCTGTGGCTGGTTTGCATTGTTGGAATGCTTGCTATTGTAGCGTTGCGCCGTTGGAGGTGAGCCGCCAGCAGTGATGGAAATGGGGAGAGAGATGGTAGCGGACGATCTGGACGTGTGTCCGTCAGAAAAAGGAAATTTGTAAGACTGGATGTCATGAACTGATATAAATATTATGACTTTTGAACACTGTTAAGGTAACTACATTGTTTGTTCTCTATCAAAATCTTACATTTGCTAACTAAGCCTATCAGTAGTTAGTGACTTCAGTAGTTAGAATCTTTTATTTAGCTGGCAGTATTGGTGCTCGCTATATTTCAGTAGTTCGAGTAATGAAGATTTTTGTGAGGTAAGTGATTCATGAAAGGTACAGGTTATTGTTAGTCAGGGCCATTCTTTTGTAGGGATTATTGAAAGTCAGATTGCGTTGCGCTAAAAAAATATTGTGTATTAGTTTACTGTTCATCAGAATAAGTAAAGAGAGAAATGACTAAGTACATGCAGTTTTGCTCAGCTGTTTGAAAATCAAATAGCGTAAAGGTTTTCCAGCACTGTCATTTATAAATCTTTCCAAGGGGATGTTTCACAGAGATTGCTAGAAGCAAAAGTCTATGAAGTGTTCTATGGCCCTGTAAAAAAAATGCTGTGCAGAATCCTAGAATCTACAAAAGCTTCAGCCGATGACAGATACTAAATGTGCAATAGAGATTTTTAGGATAGATAACAAACATGCGATGGACAGAAGTTTCGCAAGGAACAAAGATATACTCGTGTCAGATATGTAATTTATTGGCACTGAATGAACATAACGAAACACCAAAAATTTTTGCTTCCGAATTATCGAAACAGACGTTGTAGGACGGATAACAGAAGATAGGATATTGCAGGGCCTGTGTTGTTCAGAAGTAAGATGCAATGTTCCGTTCAGGAAAAGCGGTGAATACAGCCGTTACAAGAAAAGTATTCGCAGCTGCGAACATGGACGATCTTCAGCCATATAAGGGTGTTGTTGTTGTTGTTGTTGTGGTCTTCAGTCCTGAGACAGGTTTCATTCAGCTCTCCATGCTACTCTATCCCGTGCAAGCTTCTTCATCTCCCAGTACCTACTGCAGCCTACATCCTTCTGAATCTGCTTAGTGTATTCATCTCTTGGTCTCCCTCTACGATTTTTACCCTTCACGCTGCCCTCCAGTACTAAATTGGTGATCCCTTGATGCCTCAGAACATGTCCTACCAACCCATCCCTTCTTCTAGTCAAGTTGTGCCACAAACTCCTCTTCTCCCCAATTCCATCAGTACCTCCTCATTAGTTATGTGATCTACCCATCTAATCTTCAGCATTCTTCTGTAGCACCACATTTCGAAAGCTTCTATTCTCTTTTTGTCCAAAGTATTTATTGTCCATGTTTCACTTCCATACATGGTTACACTCCATACAAATACTTTCAGAAACGACTTCCTGACACTTAAATCAATACCTGATGTTAACAAATTTCTCTTCTTCAGAAACGCTTTCCTTGCCAATGCTAGTCTACATTTTATGTCCTCTCTACTTCGACCATCATCAGTTATTTTGCTCCCCAAATAGCAAAACTCCTCAACTACTTTAAGTGTCTCATTTCCTAATCGAATTCCCTCAGCATCACCAGAGTTAAATCGACTACATTCCATTATCCTCGTTTTGATTTTGTTGATGTTCATCTTATATCCTCCTTTCAAGACACTGTCCATTCCGTTCAACAGCCCTTCCAAGTCCTTTGCTGTCTCTGACAGAATTACAATGTCATCGGCGAACCGCAAATTTTTATTTCTTCTCCATGGATTTAAAATCCTACTCCGAACTTTTCTTTTGTTTCTTTTACTGCTTGCTCAATATACGCATTGAATACCATCGGAGAGAGGCTAGACCCCTGTCTCACTCCCTTCCCAACCACTGCTTCCCTTACATGTCCCTCGACTCTTGGAACTGCCATCTGGTTTCTGTGCAAATTGTAAATAGCCTTTCGCTCCGTGTATTTTACCCCTGCCACCTTCAGAATTTGAAAGAGAGTATTCCAGTCAACATTGTCGAAAGCTTTCTCTAAGTCTAAAAATGCTAGAAACGTAGGTTTGCCTTTCCTTAATCTTTCTTCTAAGATAAGCCGTAGGGTCAGTATTGCCTTACGTGTTCCAACATTTCTATGGAATCCAAACCGATCTTCCCCGAGGTCGGCTTCTACCAGTTTTTCCGTTCGCCTGTAAAGAATTCGCGTTAGTATTTTGCAGCTGTGACTTATTAAACTGATAGTTCGGTAACTTTCACATCTGTAAACACGTGCTTTCTTTGGGACTGGAATTATTATATTCTTGAATGGAATGATGACAATTAGGGTATGTGCCGGCCCGGGACGCGAAACCGTATTTCCCGCTTACCGCGAAATGACAGGCACAAATCGTCATTTTCGTCAGTCCATTACGCAACTGATGGTTGTCCTTATTCGCAATTACGAATATATTTAGTGGGTAGCAGACGAGTTTCTTTTTTTTAATTCACATCTTCCACTGGCACTGATTAATGACACCTATGCGTCCGTTAGTAAACATAGTTTACGAAATGTGCTATTAAAATGCAGTTTCGATGCGGAAGTCACGGCAGGCGCCTGAGAAAAATCTCGCTGCAGTAATTAATCATAATTCCGTACGCGGCGGGTGAGATGAGAATAGCAGCCGGTGTTTATTAATAAACCGGTGGGCATGGCAGTCGATCCGCACATTAAGATCGCGTAGATAGCGGGGCAAAAAAGAGAAAAACAGAACGCCTCGCCCGGAAAGTCGCCGAAACGAGGCCACACAGCGGAGAACGGCAGCACACGGCTGGCGCTCCGTACTGCACGGCGGCCAGAGGTGGCCGGTAATTAACGGCTCGGCGAAACACTGGCGTTTCCTGGAACGCGGCGAGCGGTCTTTTTGCGCCGCTGGCCGCTGAGCGGTCGATATGGTGTGCGGGGCGGCCGTGCGTCGCGGCCGCCATATACGGCGCGGGCGCTGCCGCGCGGCGTTCTGTACGTGTGCCAGGGGTCCCAGCGGACAGCGGCACGCCCTGCGTCTAACAGCAGCCACGGACACGTCTTCTACTGACCGACTTACTGCGCTCCTAGTCCAGTCGTTTGGTAGTTTTACGCGGAAAGTTAGACGGGAGTTTTGAATATTTTTTTTTTTACTTTTATAGATTTTCGTGTGCCCTTTTCGAATTTTTACTTTACCACCTCGTATCTTCACCGCTCGCGCATCTTTGCCGCTCGCGCCGCCATATTGGAAAAATGGCATCCCACAACCAGATTTTTGACAATATCTGCCTTACGACAAATTTTACGATGAAAATAGTTATTTAATAAATTAGACTAGAGAAAATTTTCTGCAATGTCGAAAACTTTTTTTTTTCTTTTTTGTAAGCTCAGTAGTTTTCGTGTACTGGCGCCGCAAAATCTATTCCAACACGCGTTTTGGCCACAAAACTCTTTTTCACATCACGAGTGAGGTAAAGCAAGTGGCGCCTTTTTTTCAATAAGCCTAATGGCATTTAATGTATTACGAAATGTTGAGTATTCTTCTTCGCTTCCTTTTTTTCTTTTTTTTTTGCTTCTTTTCTTTCGTTGTTTGTTTTCTTTTTTTTGTGGTATCATCAGGAGGCCTAATCGACTGTTACGACATTTGGCGCAATCGCCTTCGCTTCCGTTTTGGCCAAAAAATTCATTAGCGTGCCCCACTGAGAACATTTTCGGTCTTGTTATGCTTCCCTTTAGCAGACTCGTCATTGCTTTTGTTTCTGTTAAATATTCACCGTCCATTATAGCGTCCTGGATTCTGTCAGTCAAATATTTGCTGACCCAGTCTGCGAATAGGATGCTTTTTCAGAAATGTACGGAACCGGAATCTAACTGTTCGGTTTGGAAGATATCATGTGTGCAGCGTTTCATAAGAGCGGAACTTTCTGAATCCCTACTGATTTCGCGGCTGAATGTTTTTACCCTCCATGGAGAAGTATGGAATATCAGTGTTTAAGGTCCGGTCGACATCGCTGAATAACAAATGTGCAAAAACGTATTAATTTTCATTACCACAAAAAATACTTTTTCGCAACCGCAGAGGATAAATGTTCAGTATTGGTAAATCAAGTTCCTGTACGTTTTGTAGCTCCGTGTTTGTCCTATTCCATCCTGCACACATAATTACTGCTGCTTGTAGATGGCGCTAGATCGAAGATTGTGTCTTGACTGTATGGCCACAAGCGAAAGATGCTGTATATGAGCTACACAAGACAGATGGTTGGCTGCATGCTGTATTCGGTGGTGTGCTCGGCATCTCGATGTACAGTCGGTGTGAGAATTTGCGTGAGCCCTCGCCTCACAGTTATGCTGAACTGCAACGCTTCACTGACTGTTAACACAGCAAGGAGACGCGCTACCAACATATTGTCTACAAGTGTACAGTCGAAAACCTATCTGAACATAATCATAGAATTACAGCTTATGATGATAACGTTAAAAGAGTGTTTTAAATAAAACAAGATTCCCAAACTGTCACGAATTAGCAGGACAATACGCACTTTCGGCTTCAAAACGGTCTCTCTCTACGCTCAGTCCACAGTCAGTCACAATGTAGTAAAGTTACGTGGCTACCACAGAAATATGCAAACGTAGCAGTAGGGGTGGGCACACAACAAAATCCAGTTAACAGGTCACTCAACGCAACAATTACGTCGCTAAGCCCCTATACAACAATCCGTTTTTGTCCCAATGATGGCCAAGATACAGAATTCGAAAAATTAATGACGAAGTAAACTGCAGCTTCTGTTGGAACGAGCTTCGTGTAATCAAAATCATAAATTTGCTAGCCTGAGTCATCCCTTAAGTGAGAATAATTCAGAATATTTAATCTAAACGACAATAAAATATCGGATGAATTTACTAGGATAACTCTGAACCAAACTAGAAAGTAAATCGACGGTCACATAGCTGTCAAACGGTTTTACGATATTACTGCTCAGCTAACGTGAATCTTGAGCTAGCTGGAAGCAGGGAAGATTGCCTTTCGGAGACGCGGTGCCATCGCATTTACTGAGAGCAGCACAAGCCAATGAGTTTTATTAGCATTTCTGCAACTATGATTTAGGTTTAAGGTGCAATTACGAATAATGTACAGATCCAGCGAATGCAACTCAAACACTTTAAATAAAGAGCAACGAGAATTATTTCACGGTTCTCCTCTTTTGGAGGTGTCTTGGATATTTTTATTTTTCTGCCTTAAGCAAACATAAAAATAAAAAACACATTCACTAGAAGCGATTTGCAGGTGCTATTAACGTATGCCGGCCGAAGTGGCCGAGCGGTTCTAGGCGCTACAGTCTGGAACCGCGCGACTGCTACGGTCGCAGGCTCGAGTCCTACCTCGGGCATGGATGTGTGTGACGTCCTTAGGTTAGTTAGGTTTAAGTAGTTCGAAGTTCTAGGGGACTGCCGACCTCAGAAGTTAAGTCCCATAGTCATTTTTTATTAACGTATACCTGGAGACAGTTTTCCTTGTGAATTTTTGCTTTGGCCCCACCTCTAATGCATAATAAAACAAACGGAAAACCTATCTGGCACTGACTGTGGATGTTCGCGTTTTGTAATCAAATTTCATGTGCTGCGATTAACATATACTCGTAGTTTCAAATCACAAAAGTGAACCGCGCAAGGGAAATTTTTGCAGTGATCGAAAAACGGGATTCAAAAGCTGCGAAGATAATGAAACAAGTGAATCACTGCTGTGAAAGTTGGATTCCATATTCTGGTAACATGGAATGAGGAGCAGCCGTGATGATATTGTGAAACAAGGAACGAAAAATGCCGACAGTTATGTCTCAAACACATCATTCTTAAGCAAAACTGCCATTCATTCGAAAAGACAAAAGAAACGTCTGACAGTAACAATTAGAACGTAACAGCTGATGATGATTCCTCAATAACAACGAAATCGCCTGATGAATTACCTTTTCAATTTTCAGACAGATCAAGACAGAAAGTAACCAAAGTAACGAGAAGACGTTACCCTAGGTGAGTGAGAGACGGAAGTTCTATGCAGTACCTAACAGTTGCCAATTTTTCACTTATAGTTTATTTCTCAGTTGTTTCACACTAACGAACAACCCCCAGGCTATCCCATCATTCATATGTGAACTATCAAGAAGTAATTGTTAAAACAAGACAGCTATTTTACATACTACGGAACTTGTGGCCGGATCTGACTCAGTGGACAACGCTAATTGTAACTTCATTTCATCTTGGAAACTGTTGGAAAATTTTAATAACGCTTTCGAGAGACTCCTGCTCACATCAACGAGTCTCCTGAGGCAATTGCTCATCGGCTTTTGCTTACTTAACGGTTGAAGACCACATAAATAGCGTAAAACCAGAAGGACACATATGCATGGAGGCTAGACACCTCACTCTTTATATCACTAGGGAATAACCTATAAAAGTTAAGCATTGGTAAGGCAACGAAACTACATGAAATGATGTTGATGAAATAAATTAAACATTTCGAGATGAAACCTAAGTCATTCTTTCCGTAAGTGTTTCCTTTTTGAAATCACGCTTCACAGCTAAGAAACGGCAAATACTTGTAGCTGAAGATCTCTTCGAGCCGATTTCAATACTCCGGTAGCTCGAGGTCACAGTTTCCCACGCTATACAGTCGTTATACAAGTCCCGCTGCGATGCAATTCCCAACTAGCACCATACAGTTTCATCGAAAACCTCAGCAGAATTATAGTTTCAGGAAGGAAATCAGAAACAGATAATAAAAAAGTCCACGAATTGCAGGAAATGAAACGTGGCAGCTTCGATGGAATCAATAATGTTTAATCTTAATAAGCATAATTACGTCACAGCTGCCACACTGGATTACAGGGTGAGGTGAAGATCGGCATAAAGGGTCCATAGGGATTGAAACGTCCCCTTAGAAAAATTATACAATACTGTGCTTAAACTGACACACAATATTTTTAGCGCAACGCAATCTGAATCCCTGCAGAAAATGGCCCTGACTAACATTAACCTATACGTTTCACAAATCGCTTACCTCACAAAAATCTTCGTTACTCAAGCTACTGCAATACAGCGAGCGCCACTACTGCCATCTAAATAAAAGATTCAAACTATGGAAGGCATAGTTAGCGAATGAAAGATTTTAATAGAGAACAAACAATGTATTTACCTCAATAGTCATAATATATATAGCAGTTCATGACATCCAGTCTTACAAATTTCAAAACTCCGCCATCTCTCTCCCCACGTCCACCGCTGCTGGCGGCTCACCTCCAACTGCCCAACGCTACGCGCTGTTAGCATCCAGCTGCCGCTGTCCAACACTGCAATGGCGAGTATTACAACAATGCCAACCAGCCACAGACTGCACACGGCACAGCCAGTGGTTTTCATACAGAGCGCTACGTGACGGCGTCGCTACCAATAAAAAAACCTCAGCAGCCTACTTCCAGGACTAGCCGAGCTATGTTTCAGGTGCAGAAATACTGATAAAACTTCGTGTTCCATCTGCCGGAGTGGATTTACACCAGCAGTATCCTGAACGTATATGTTAAAAGGAGGAGCTGGAGTAACTCGCTCTTTGACACAATCGAGACACCGTTTGGTGAATGAAGGGCGAAAATAAATGGATAGTTGTTCAAGTGTGTTTGTATTCCTAAGGGACCAAACTGCTAAGCTCATCGGTCCCTAGACTAACTTAAGCTAAGAACAACGCACACACCCATGCCCGAGTGAGGACTGGAACCTCCGACGGGAGGGCCGTGCAATCAGTGACATGGCGCCTCTAACCGCTCTGCCACTCCGCGCGGCGACAGTTATTTTGTCTTAGGTGTAACACTCGATAGTTTCCAAGAAAGTGACAGTCAAAGTTTTGACGCTACTTCTTAACATTCATGGTGGTGTCTGTTTGTTCTATATCGTGTCTCCCTACCACTTTCGCGCAACGACACTCTGAGCGTGTTTTTTAGGGAATTGACTAGTTTGAACCTGGGACCTGTTGCTGGTAAAGAGACGCCGGACCACATATGGCATGTAGAATTCAGAAGAGTTTAGTGAGATTAGCGATGATATAACCAAATACTAAATGATCTCAGCGTCAGCTCCACTGTACTCCCTGTAAAAGAATCTTAATACTAACTAAATTTAGTGGAAGGGGTTCAAGGCTTTAATATTTTTAGTTAGCTGGTAACGTCGAAAAAGCAGTTAAGTTTACCATTGGAAATTTTATTCTACTCACAAACCATTGTTTATAAATTTGCACTATTGATAAAAGGAAGTGTTTTAATACAGGATGGTAAAAACCAACAGCGTCCAACCAAAATGTGAACGAATATTCCTTGAATGGGTTTCCAAGTTCTACAATCGATCGAAGATTGACCTATGCCATATCACATCTATAATCTAGGTTTAAATTAAGTTTTACAAAAGAGAAAACTATCAAAATGGTCTACAGTGAGCCTCAATTATCTTTAATAACTTATCTAACTTGTCGTAAATTACAGTGGCTGATGTGACTTCTCAGTAACTATATAAAAGAAAAATCATGGCGTTTCAGATCTGTTCTTCAAGTGGCAAATGTGAACACCATGAGTCTTAATTAACGATCGACACTAGTATTACGCAAAAAGGGGGTGTAACAAATGAGACTTCTGCAGTTCTGAATGCAGCTTTATGCGCTCAAAAATGTGGCATCGCGTGCGTTCATTACCTTGTCGGTGTTTAGACAGCGTCAGGGCAGCGGCGGGCAGCACAGCTCCGCTCACGTCGCCATCTCGTAAGCAACTCTCCTAACTTCTCCTTACTACCATTTACCGAAGTTGGTTTAAAAAAAAACTGTCTGGCTGTGTTTTCATCTGACCAATCAGGGTCTCAATGTTAACCTTAAGCTCCGCCTACAAAGATTCTGTCTATCCAATGAGAAACCTTATACTTTCCATGGTGGGGCAATGTTTTTAAAGTTTGCAACGTAACAGAGACGCTAAAAAGTCTCACGCTAAAACCTGCAGGTGGTGTGGTACTTTTAGAGTTATCATAAGATTTATACTGTTCTTCTGGAGGGCTGTATCTTTTAACATGGGCTGGGGGGTGGTCCTAGACGTACCTGAGACGCGAAAAAGTCTCACACAAAAACGTGCGGGTGGTGAGCCCTAGTGGTTAGCTGGCGACGTGGGTGTCCAGTCCGTCCCTTATCGTAGGGCCTTCTAGCTTAACACGGTTCTGCTCTCGGCTTCTGTTCTCGTTTCTCCCCTTCGAACTGCGTCGGTCTTACGGTGGGAAGGTACGACATGCATTTACGCATTCTTGTGTCAGTCTGTGGTATTCCATTTGCTCACCCGTTACTCGTATTACTTTGATTAATTTAATGTCACGATTTATTCGGAGCTATATGACATACTACTGGATTTGCTTATCATGTCAGGGTTTTCATGGAAGGTATTGGATTTGCCTGACACCTTACATACTGTATCATTTCGTACACATGGTGTTAAAGCAAGCGAGTTGGCAACATAGTGGCTAACAGCACAGGTTAGAATTTTTGTGCTCCTATTTTTGTGACATCAAGAAATACAATGAAATTATGTACAAAATAAATTTTAAAATTAGATTTTATCATCGTAAATGTTGTATAGCCTAAAGCATCTCACAGGAATTAAAAAATTAAAACACATAACTTCTGTTACATCAATTTTTCCTCTTTATTTTTTATTTTAACTTTTATACCATTGCACTCCCAAGGTTCACATCTATCATAAAAACATTCAAAGCATAAAAAAATCGAAGCATAATCAGCAGTGTGCAAAGGCACATTAACAGTCACATTCTTTAATGTGATTATGATTTGGAAAAAGCCGTTAACGTTCTAAATACCTCGTGATCTGCCGATAATTCCACGGCAAATATCAAAATATTTTCTCGACACCTGGAGTCTGCAGTTGTTTACGGATCCAGATGTATTATATTTTGGTAGTGTCATCGCTTCTACTTCTAGTCTGCTGCGCCATGAGAATTCTGCTTTGGCCAAAGGTAATACTTCAACTGTCAGTAAACGATACGTCATTGGATTGACAGAACAACACACACTTTGGCGGTCTTACTTTTAATGAACTGTCGATATTCCGATTTCATCGACAAACAGGCCTTTATATAAGAAGGGATAAGCTTTGCCCATCCCAAGAGTTCAGTGCACAGAAATGCATTTATGTAAGGTCACTAAACTTTCTCCAAAAATTGGTGATAGGTATCTTAAATGTGCTTTTCATGTTTTGTAGTTGTCGTGTACACTTTATAATGCCGTTTCATTGGCTGGTTTACATCTTCTTGGACTCGTGAACCAGATATATCACATCTTCTTGGACTCGTGAACCAGATATACCTGTACCACTGAATGATTGGAGACCAAAAAAACTGTTAATAACAGTTTCGGAAAGTGTACATTGATACTAGGCTGTAGATAAGTGCACAAGCTCACAAGTACAAGTCAGCTATCACGATGAAGGATCAACTGACAAGCAGAGGATCAATACGGGATAAATATAAATGATTTATTTGTGCTTAGTCGAACGTTTTATTGGGATCAGATATAGTGTACATGTGCTTACTGCAAAAGCACTGTGGCAGTGGACAATGGTTGCAACATCCTCTTTGCTATGCTATCAGAAAGCTATGAATTCACACTCTCAAACACCTGCTGCGATTCATTCAAAAGGAAGCACACAATTCGGTAAAGCTCGGCCAATCCCTAGGGGCTCCATATGTCGGTCTTCAGAAACTAAAATACTATCGAAATTGATCAGCACATCCTGCACCCCTTTTGACAACTATGATGTAACTAAGCTTTGCAGGGTAAGAATAAGTAATATTGATTCCCTGGAAATTGGCATGTTTCATTTCCTGCAGTTTGTGGATTTTTTATTATCTCTTTTTGAATTTCTTCCTGAAACTGTAAACTTGCTGAACGTTTCGGTGAAACTGTAGGATGTTAGTTGGGGACTGCATGGCAGCGGGAATGGCATGACGACAGTATCGTATGGCAAACATTGCCCGCTGTGACCTCGAGTTACCAAAATGTTTAAAACTATTCGAAGAGATCTTCAGCTACAAAGATTTAGCGATTGTTAACTGCGTAGATGCGGAAATACTTACGGAAGAAATGATTTAGATTTCATCTCGAAATGTTTAATTTATTTCATAAATCTCAGTTCGTCTAAATACGTCGCCTTAACAATGCTTGACGTTTTCAGGTTATTCCATACTGATAGAAAGAGTAAGGCGTCTAGTCTCCACGCATATGTGTTCTTCTGGTTTCATCCCCTTTATGTGATCCACAGCTTTTAGTTGAGCAAGAGCTGATCAGCAATTGTCTCACGAGACAAGTCGATGTGCGCAGCGAGTATCCTGAAAGCGTTATTATAATTTTGCAACAGTCCACAAGATGAAATGAAGTTACAATTAGCGTTGTCCACCGAGTCATATCCAGCCACCAGTGCAATAATATGTAAAATTTCAGCCTGTTTTAACAACTACAAGTCAATAATTCGCGTAGGAATGTTGTGATATCCTAGAGGGTTCGGTAGTGTGAAACAACAGAGAAATAAAAATGTACCAACTGTTAGATTCTTTGGTTCCTCTCTGTCTTAAACTGTCTGAAAACTGAAAAGCTCATTCTTCAGGCGATTTCGTTGATACGCTCAGACGTGTCGTTGGTTTTGTCAAAATCAATGACAGTTTTGCTTAAGAATGACATATCCCACACAACTACCGTCGGCAATATTTGTTCCCTTTTCACATTCTCACCACAACTGCTTCTCATTACATGTTACCCGAATATGGAACCCAACTTGCACTACAATGACTCACTAGTTTAATTATCCTCGAGGCTTTTTCGGTCATTGCGAAAAATCCCCCCTTGCACGGTTCACTTTTGTGATCTGAAACGCTTTGCAGAAACACTGAGCCATGCCGCAGAGGCAGCGAAGGTATTGCCAGTGCAGAATTATGTACACGAACTGACCTCTCGATTACGTCCCTTAAATTATCGATGGGATTCATGCCGGGCGATCTGGATGGCGAAACCATTCGCTCGAATTGTCTAAATTATTCTTCAAACCAATCGCGAACAATTCTGACGCAAACTCCGCTGCTCTCGATTGTTAAGTAATGACCGTAGACAACTGCGTTGTTCGCAGCGAGAGGTAATGCCTGCAATTTGCCATTCTCGGCACACGCTTCACACTGTGGATCTCGGAATAGTTTGTTCCCTGTCGATTTCCGAAATGGAATGTCCAATGCTGACAAACAAAAATTACGCGAAGCGAAATGTAGTGTGAGAAGGGCTATGCGAGTGGCGTTCAATGAATTCGAAAATAAAGTTCTATGTACTGGCTTGGCAGAAAATCCTAAGAAATTTTGGTCTTATGTCAAAGCGGTAGGTGGATCAAAACAAAATGTCCAGACACTCTGTGACCAAAATGGTATTGACACAGAGGATGACAGACTAAAGGCCGAAATACTAAATGTCTTTTTCCAAAGCTGTTTCACAGAGGAACACCACACTGTAGTTCCTTCTCTAGACTGCCGCACAGATGACAAAATGGTAGATATCTAAATAGACGACAGAGGGATAAAGAAACAATTAAAATCGCTCAAAAGAGGAAAGGTCGCTGGATCTGATGGGATATCAGTTCGAATTTACACAGAGTACGCGAAGGAACTTGCCCCCCTCCTTGCAGCGGTGTACCTTACGTTTCTAGAAGAACGTGGCGTTCAAAAGGATTGGAAAAGGGCACAGGTCATACCCGTTTTCAAGAAGGGACGTCGAACAGATGTGCAGAACTATAGATCTATGTCTCTAACGTCGATCAGTTATAGAATTTTGGTACACGTATTATGTTCGAGTATAATGAATATTCTAAAGATTAGAAATCTACTACGTAGGAATCAGCATGTGTTTCGAAAAAGACGATCGTGTGAAACCCAGCTCGCGCTAATAACCTTGTGGATAACATCGGAAGTTCACTGAGCTTTTTGCGGATGATGCTGTGGTATATCGAGAGGTTGTAACAATGGAAAATTGTACTGAAATGCAGGAGGATCTGCAGCGAATCGACGCATGGTGCACGGAATGGCAGTTGCATCTCAATGTAGACAAGTGTAATGTGCTGCGAATACGTAGTAAGAAAGATCCCTTATCATTTAGCTACAATATAGCAGGTCAGCAACTGGAAGCAGTTAATTCCATAAATTATCTGCGAGTACGCATTAGGAGTGATTTAAAATGGGATGATCATATAAAGTTGATCGTCGGTAGAGCAGGTGCCAGACTGAAATTCATTGGAAGAATCCTAAGGAAATGCAATCCGAAAACAAAAGAAGTAGGTTACAGTACACTTGTTCGCCCACTGCTTGAATACCGCTCACCAGTATGGGATCCGTACCTGATACGGTTGATAGAAGAGTTAGAGAAGATCCAACGGAGAGCAGCGCGCTTCGTTACAGGATCATTTAGTAATCGCGAAAGCGTTACGGAGATGATAGATAAACTCCAATGGAAGACTCTGCAAGAGAGACGCTCAGTAGCTCGGTACTGGCTTTTGTTGAAGTTTCGAGAACATGCCTTCACCTAGGACTCAAGCAGTATATTACTTCATCGCACGTATATCTCGCGAAAATCAGAGAGATTAGAGCCCACACAGAGGCATACCGACAATCTTTCTTTCCACAAACAATACGAGACTGGAATAGAAGGGTGAACCGATAGAGGTACTCAAGGTACCCTCCGCCACACAGCGTCCGGTGGCTTTCGGAGTATGGATGTAAATGTAGATGTAGATGCTTCTAGCTCCAGCTACCATTCCGCGTTCAAAGTACTGCTTGTCTGTTAGCTTTGACAACTCTACGTAAATGTCGCTGCTCTCGGTCGTTAAAAGAAATCCGTCGGCCACTGCGTTGTCCATGGTGGGAGGTAATGCCTGAAATTTAGTATTCTCGGCAGACTCTTGGCACTATGGATATCGGAATACTGAATTCCCTAACGAGCTCCGAAATGGAATGTGCCATGCGTCTAGCTCCAACTACCATTCCACTTTCAAAGTCTGTTAATCTCGTCGTGCGGCCATGATCAGGTCGTAAGCCGTTTCACACGAATAACCTGAGAGCAAATGACAGCTCCATCAAGGCACTGACCTTTTTATACATTGTGTAAGCGATAATACTACCGCCGTCTGTATAAGTGTATACCGCTGTCCCACTACTTTTGTCACCTCACTATGTCTGACCTCAATAAAACATTCGACTAAACACGAATCAATCATTTATATACACTCGCATTCATCCTCTACTTGTCAGTTGGATCCTTCATCGTGATAGCTGACTTGTACTTGTGAGCTGGTGCACTTACACTCCCGGAAATTGAAATAAGAACACCGTGAATTCACTGTCCCAGGAAGGGGAAACTTTATTGACGCATTCCTGAGGTCAGATACATCACATGATCACACTGACAGAACCACAGGCACATAGACACTGGCAACAGAGCATGCACAATGTCGGCACTAGTACAGTGTATATCCACCTTTCGCAGCAATGCAGGCTGCTATTCTCGCATGGAGACGATCGTAGAGATGCTGGATGTAGTCCTGTGGAACGGCTTGCCATGCCATTTCCACCTGGCGCCTCAGTTGGACCAGCGTTCGTGCTGGACGTGCAGACCGCGTGAGACGACGCTTCATCCAGTCCCAAACATGCTCAATGGGGGACAGATCCGGAGATCTTGCTGGCCAGGGTAGTTGACTTACACCTTCTAGAGCACGTTGGGTGGCACGGGATACATGCGGACGTGCAAGTTCCCTTGCCGGTCTAGGAATGGTAGAACGATGGGTTCGATGACGGTTTGGATGTACCGTGCACTATTCAGTGTTCCCTCGACGATCACCAGAGGTGTACGGCCAGTGTAGGAGATCGCTCCCCACACCATGATGCCGGGTGTTGGCCCTGTGTGCCTCGGTCGTATGCAGTCCTGATTGTGGCGCTCACCTGCACGGCGCCAAACACGCATACGACCATCATTGGCACCAAGGCAGAAGCGACTCTCATCGCTGAAGACGACACGTCTCCATTCGTCCCTCCATTCACGCCTGAGCGGAAGACGGCCTAACGGTGTGCGGGACCGTAGTCCAGCTTCATGGAGACGGTTGCGAATGGTCCTCGCCGATACCCCAGGAGCAACCGTGTCCCTAATTTGCTGGGAAGTGGCGGTGCGGTCCCCTACGGCACTGCGTAGGATCCTACGGTCTTGGCGTGCATCCGTACGTCGCTGCGGTCCGTTCCCAGGTCGACGGGCACATGCACCTTCAGCCGACCACTGGCGACAACATCGATGTACTGTGGAGACCTCACGCCCCACGTGTTGAGCAATTCGGCGGTACGTCCACCCGGCCTCCCGCATGCCCACTATACGCCCTCGCTCAAAGTCCGTCAACGGCACATACGGTTCACGTCCACGCTGTCGCGGCATGCTACCAGTGTTAAAGACTGCGATGGAGCTTCGTATGCCACGGCAAACTGGCTGACACTGACGGCGGCGGTGCACAAATGCTGCGGAGCTAGCGCCTTTCGACGGCCAACACCGCGGTTCCTGGTGTGTCCGCTGTGCCGTGCGTGTGATCATTGCTTGTACAGCCCTCTCGCAGTGTCCGGAGCGAGTATGGTGGGTCTGACACACCGGTGTCAATGTGGTTTTTTTTCTATTTCCAGGAGTGTATATACAGCCCAGTATCAATGTACACTTTTCGAAACTGTTACTAACAGTTTCTTTTCGTCTCGAAACATTCAGTGGTATATCTGGTTCACGAGTCCAAGAAGAAGTAAACCAGCCAATGGAATGGCATTATAAAGTGTACACGACAGCTACAAAACATGGAAAGCTCACTAATGATACCTAACATCAATTTTTGGACATAGTTTTGTGGCCTTACATAAATGCATTTCTGAGCCTTATGGACTCGTGGGATGGGCAAAGCTTATCCCTTCTTATATGAAATCGGAATATCGACATGTTCATTAAAATGAATTCCGCTAAAGTGTGTGTCGTTCTATCAACCCTGTGACGTATACATTTACTGACACTTCAAGTATTACCTTTGCCCACTGCAAAAGTGCGCTGTTCTCGTGGCGCAGCAAACTATAAAATCAGAAGTAGAAGCGATGAGACTACTAAAATATACATCTGGATCAGTAATCAGCTGCAGGCTCCAGGTGTCAAGAAAATACTTTGATATTTGCCATGGCATTATCGGTCAGATCGCGAGGTATTTAGAACGTTAACGGCTTTTTCCTAATCATAACAGCATTTAAGAATGTGACTGGTAATGTGCCTTATAACACTGCTGTTGATGCTTCGATTTTTTTATGCTGCAAAAGACCAATGATGTTGACGCCCCAAATATTGTCTACCATGCAACCAGAATGCTGGTAGCCAATAGCAACAGGAGGGCGGAACTGGAGGTATCCATTGGTGAGCACAGCAAGAGGATACGGAGCGTAGTTGAAATGCTTAGACGGCGAGTAACTCGCGACGATGCTGCTGTGCTGGTGGAATTCATATAAAGGAGAACAATGGCAACGATAAACGAATATTGCATTATATGTACGAGAACAGTTACCGAAACTGACTTTTCATCGGAATTTCGTAGATGGAGAAAGAAGTAGCATATGAAATAATAGCGTTTCTGCAAGATGAGTCAGTGAATGTGTTGTGTCACACCACTCGACTGTGCAGGCCATGTACATCAGGAATACAACGGTGACGACACGTCCGTAACAAGTGAAAGTGAAATTGAAACATATGTCGTGCCATGCAGTTCATCATCCTTGTCGGGGAGGGAGGTACAAGTCCCGTCTCCAGTGAAACGCAGTAAAGAACAGTCGTCCAAGGAGCGGTTACTGAATGTACTTACGTACATGGAAGGTCATCCGCATAAAAAAAGAAACTATTATGAACAAATTTCGAATCATTCAGCTGCAACACGAACCGTGTAGTGCATGAGAAAAACTATGGATATTCGAGGGAGAGAAAGGCGCATTTGTTAGAAACACTGGTATTTGCACATTTCAAGGATGCTCGATACAATTTACAGGATGTGTCTGACAGTGCCCTACTAGGTTCGGCACATCAAATTGCGCGCGACGTCGATTACAGTGGTTTCAAGGGAAACAGTGGATATTTGCATAACTTCAGACGGTGTTGCAGAACTGGAAGACGTAAGATAACGGAATTCGAAACAAAGCGTCAACTTGATGATGCACAGCAAACTGTGGAAACGGTCAGAAAATTTGTAGATGAGATAAACCTACCCCATCGTTCAGTAAGGAATTTGTTTTCAACTATGACTAATCGAGATTTGAAGAGGAAAAGAACACGAAACGAACCCTGGAAATTAGAGGTACCAGAGATTTGCATCATGATCAACTAACTTCGAAGCATTCGTATACAATCATGCCGATTGTTAATCTGGATGGTAAATTGTATGGAAAGTTATTCATTGCTCTGCGAGAAGCTGGAGGTGCTCTGATTCCTATGATTCTTTCTCGTGTGTGATCTTGCAAGGGCAGAAGGGAATATTTACGTCAGAGCAAGCGGGAGTGAGGAAATGGGTCTAAGAGAACTACAACTGTGATACGAGCACTGCTTTTGGCCAATAGCTAAACTTAGAACTACTTAAACCTAACTAACCCAAGGACATCACATACATCCATGTACGAGGCAGGATTCGAACCTGCAATGTCAGCAGCAGCGCTGTTCCGGACTGAAGCGCCTAGAACCGCTCAGCCACAGCGGCCGGCACATTTGCTTGATTCCTAGTCTGTATATAAGAGTCATACTCCTTTAGAGTAAACTATCCCGTCTGAAAAGTGTGTGACATCGCAATTCAAATCATCCGGAACTACTGGACAAATTCAGCCTCTGAATATTTTTTCCATGGGTATAAAATGTATAATCATAATATCTGCAGTTACTTGTTAAAGGACAGCCAGTTTCACTGTAAGGCCCTAGATATACTGTTTCGCATTCGGTTGCAAGCCATCACATTCCATCAGTTATCACCACCCAGGAACTCCAATATGTTGCTATACGCGTTCTTTAACAGTGAATACCTAGCTGAACATTGTGCACTGTTGTAACTGACAAGGTGTTCGCCTTCGATCCTGATGGTGCGAACCTTTAATAGTGATCACTGCGACGCGCCATTTTTCATTTGGTGTTCACGGTGCAAGTTAATGGTTAGTTTTGAACATTTCTTGAATCTCGACAGTGTCCACTTTGTGAAGTGTAACGCATGCATACCTAGACAGTAATTTTCTGTCGACCTCCTGATACATATGGTGAGTCATTAGGAGCTAATATTTTTCCTGTCATAGTGGCGGAGTGGCCGCGGAGTAGCCGCGCGGTTTAAGGCGCCATGTCACGGGTAGCGCGGCCCCTCCTGCCGGAGGTTCGAGTCCTCCGTCGGGCACGGGTGTGTTTGTGTTGTTCTTAGCATAAGTTAGTTTAAGTAATGTGTAAGTCTAGGAACCGGTGACCTTAGCAGTTTGGTCCCTTAGGAATTCACACACGTTTGAACATTTTTTGAACATAGTTGTGAACACAACACTTTCAAATGACTTACTAAACATTGAACTTGCAACCTAACACTCAAGGTGTTCCTTGTCCGTGTATTTTCAGTAGTGATTTCTAATAATTTGTGGCAAAGGTATGTGTCATTTTAGGATGGTTAAAATAACAAGTTTTGGCACAAAGCTGGGCTGTGTTGTGGAAATGCAATCCGCCGGTCGACACGAGGTCGTTAGAGACGGAATACGAGCTCGGATTGTTTTGAGGAAGAGGAATAAAATCGGTCGTGCCCTCCAAAGAAACCATCTCACTATTCGCCTGGATCGGTTTAAGAAAATCACGGAAAATCTTAATGTCGTTGGGCGGTTCGGATTTGAACCGTTGTCCTAGCGAACGTGAGACCACTGTACACCAGAGAACCCCCTCGCTCGCTTTTCCCTTCAGGAGCTTCACAATGTTCGATCTTAAGACAAGCTCATTTTGTGACTATTTTCTACAAACATTTCGTCTCAATATGATTACCGAGTTCAAAGACAGAGCGGCAGAATCAACCAAAAGCTGTTACTGAAATAACATTGTTACGAGGTTAATGGGACAGAAACTAGCAAATAAACTACGCGGTTGGTGCGTTAGCTGTCGTAATAAACATGGTGTCCTTTTCACTTAATGGGAAATAAGACACATATAAATTTCCGTGGGACAGCGCCAGTAAGGTAGCCGTGCAGCGGACGGAGCTCCTCGGCGTTTGGTTATGACGCAGGCGTGTCGCCTTAACGGGAGAGCCGCGGTGATTAGTGACTACCCCTAAGCACCCTCATTAGCTGCACCGGGTGCGAAATCGGGTTAACAGCGCCACATGTCTCCACCACTGGCCACTCAGCTCCGCTAAGGTAAACAGCCGGGTTCTACCGCACAGATGCCCTTTTTCGCCAGAACAACTACGGTGCATCTGTGACTCGTTGTGCTGCCCAGGACGCCATGATGCACTGGCTTTCCATAGATGAATCAATAATAATTGATAATAATAATAATAATAATAATAATAATGAATCAGTAATAATTGTTGAAATTGTGGTGATATTCAATCCAAAGGCCGATTTGATGCAATTCGAATACTGCATCGGGCGTGGATGTGGTAATGTCCTTAGGTTAGTTAGGTTTAAATAGTTCTAAGTCTAGGGGACTGATTACCTCAGATGTTAAGTACCATAGTGTTTAGAGCCATTTGAACCATTTTGTAATTTTATTACAGATCTGAAGATGGTAACTTAGTTTTACCGAAACCGGATATCTACAAAAAAGTTTTTTAGATCGATCTCGGCTAAAATGTTTTTTCTTCTCCTAACTAAGCATTTGCCTGTACACATCTCCGCAGCCGTCAGTCACCCGTGTCATTTGTGGCTTGTGGTGCACCAAAGCTGCCTCGGCACCGGTTCTAGATCGTTCCATTTTGCCATGTACGGTGTACTTACCCTAAGCAGCCCGCGGACAATGTACAAACTTCGCCGATTCAGAAATGTTTCTTACTTTGGCCCGAAAGCTAATGATCATGCTCTTTTGGACGTCAGATAAATCACTCTGTTTCCGCATTACGACAGCGACTACACTGTATCCCTGAGTCCCCCCGACATACCCTCCTCTGCCAGAGCTGCCACCAGCCGTCTGTAAGTGGTTATTCCACGTCGACGTCGAACATGTGCGGTGGCCACATTAATGAGAGTGGAGCGTGTATGTCTACATCTTCTACAATACGAGTCCCTCAGTATCGATGTCGTCTATTATTGGCGCGACGATTCCCTACTTGTGCGACTTCTTATGTCTGTAATAACACATTATAAACTGCCTTTAGTATTTATATTCCCCGGTCAACAATTTTGGAAGACGACTATTTTAGCCTGAACACCGTTCACGCAGCATATTCGTGCGCACTATGACAGTCAATTGTCTGTTTCAAAGCTCGGCAGTCACCTGTGTGTCTCTTAGCGCGGTGCACCTCTAGGTGGAAACTGTAAGGTACATCTTGACGAGGCTAGAGAGCTTTGAATGACTCCGGCCAACCAGAATGCTTGGCATCATGTTTTGGTCTGGCAAGCCTCGAAGCCACAGCGCCGACCGGGGTGTCCGAGCGGTTCTAGGCGCTACAGTCTGGAACTGCGCGATCGCTACGGTCGCAGGTTCGAATCCTGCCTCGGGCATGGATGTGTGTGATGTCCTTAGGTTAATTAGGTTTAAGTAGTTCTAAGTTCTAGGGGACTGGTGACCTCAGAAGTTAAGTTCCATAGTCCTCAGAGCCCATTGAACCATTTTTGAAGCCACAGCACAGACGGACTTCCTGTCCTGACCCTGCTGCTGTGCCTACTGCCCTTGCCGAAGATACTCGTATGAACGCTTTGCCTTGGGATCTAAAAATGGGCGCATTCAGCCGGTTTCGTTCTGAATGACGGTGCGATTGTTGCTGGCTTCGCAAATCTCCGCTGCATTTAGATGACTGCAAATCACGTGGCCTTTCTGATCATGGATACTGAAGGTAAATATTGCAAGGTGCCGGGGCTAGCAGTGTATTTAAGACTAAATTCTTCTAGAATCTTCATATGTAAATGATGCTCTAAGCCCCCCCCCCCCCCCCTTTACCAATTCCGACTTTTGCTGTTGCACATGGATTAAGAAGAAACGCAAACTGACTGTAATCCACCCTGCAAGTGGAGTAGAAAAGAGTTTGGTACCTGCAATAATTTAATTTGATAGAAATTAATCTGATAAAGGAAAGTTTCATTAACGTAGTGAGAAATGAAAGGGTTGCTCTACCGATCTACAGAATGAAAATTCTGTCCAAAATAACAATTTGATTTATTATGACTAAACTCAAAATAATAAACAAAACACATGAAACATTTACAGTACATCAAATTGGATACTCAAATAAATGCTGTGAAGGTGAAGTTGTCCATAAACTAGCTTGTAATATTTATAACTAAGTGGTATGTGGAGCCGGTTCCATGCAACTCAAATCTTAAGAGAAACATCCAGCCAACCCAACATTAATTGCTGCTACAGTAGTGAGAACTCAGACAATGATCACCCAAGACAGAACCACGTTAGAAAAGACGGGAACAGGCGCGCTCTGCTAAGCTCTGATTGTCACATAGCTAAATTCCCTAATCTGCCGGTGCTGCGGGCATACATTACCAAGCTGTCTTCTTAACTGCGAGGACACGATCTGGCGTACCGGAGACGATGGCTGGTTGCTTCGACGTCCTGTTGTGGTGATGATAATGTAGCGAGTATAGCCCGAAACAAATTATCCCGGACTGGTTGTTCCAGACTAAACACTTCCTAGTAATACAAATGCGCCTCTGAATGAGACGTAAAAGACTCGCCACACAATCTCTGACGGTACAGTGATTGATTTTAACAAGCGAAGTCACACAGTAACTCCGATACAGTCAACTTTAGCCAAAAGTGCTCAAGACGGACAACACAGACCGCTTGTACGCAAAACGCTCAATTGCCAACCGTACTCGAAAAGTTACGTTGAAGTCGAAACTTCAGCAACTTCGTCAAAAAGTTACAATTAAATGAAAGTTTATTAGACAGCCAACGAAAAGCAGGTTGTCCAGAGCAGCGAGAGCTGTCTTGTAAGCTACTCCGACCGAAAGGCGAGAGCCGACTCTATCAAGAGCATCCGTACAAGCTAAACACAGACCATTGCCGCCTCCACGACAGTGGCCGTGGTTAAACGTGCCAATCAGCAACTCGAAAACCGGCGGAAAAGTCCACTATATTGCCGAAGCACTACTATTCCACCAATGGAGATACTTGGCGCCAGTTTCTGCGCCGATTTTGCTACGTCACGGAGCTATCCCCTCAGCAAGCCAATCAGAGTTGTGATTTTGCAGAAAACGCGAGAATTTGCCTGCCAAGACTGCCTGGGAACACAGGTCATTCCCACCCCTCGCTGGTAGCCCGTCAGAAAGGGTTTTTACTAAGTTTCTGCGAAGTAACAGAATCTCTAACCCCAGCCGCTACTTGAGGCCCCTGTGGGCGTGTTGCCCCGCTCTTATGACAATGTTGGCGCCTGGACAGCATCCACTCGGCTCCCTCACACCCGTCGGCATAACCCTTTCAAGATCAGCAGAGCCTGGCTGTCACCATACCACCCGTGTGACGAGAGACATTGCGTGGTTAGTCCATGTGTGAAGGAATAGCAACTTTTCACTGCATGCAGTTAGAGAGGAAAACATTCGTATCTTCTGAGTTCTCAATACTAGTCTTGTAATGACAATACTCGGCTATACTTCCAAAATCAAACTACTCAGAGTAATATATAAATATGACAGGGGGCAAGTCACTGTGTGCATCGTAAAGGCATGCCACCTCTCAATATCAGTCTGGACATGTATGTGCAAAGTAAGTGGACTACGGATGGAAAAGATTTATTTGAAGCATTTTAAGCTATGTTTTGAAGGACGGACTTTGAGAAAACAAGTAAAGAAAAAAATATAAATAACACAGATGTGGATATGGAGAGGAGCCAGGGAAACATCCTGCACTCTAGCAAATCTAATGAACAAATACAAAAAATGTTTACATAAAAAGCACTGGTTAATATCAAATCTAAATAATTTGGACAACTAATTCGACATAACAGCTTCATAAAAAAACATCTTAAAGGAAAATGCACAGAAAACAACTAAGTTTCAGGTTCAGAATAATATTACAAACGCTTATCAGTGGAATGAGCTGCAGCATCAAATGGTGAAAATCGCGAAGGACAGAAAAAGATGGTTACGTCAACAAAGCATTTAGTATTCGATAGCGGTGATGAAATCCACTTTGTGGTCAGACAGAGCCTCAGCTGGAGCAGCGCTCCAGCCCTGTGCGCACTGTGTGTGGCAGTCCAGTGTCTGTCACCGCTTTGCAGGCCAGGTTTTTCTCGTACCATCCTAGGTTCACAATTTGTGGCCGCTGATGGGTTACGTAAGATCCATTTATGTAGAGCCCGTGTCTTTGACACGCGCCTCACCCTCGTAAACTGTAACTTTATGACCAATAGATCGCGTCAAAACAGACGTCTGAAAGCTGATACGGGGAAAGAAACAGCAAGTTTCGTAAGACAATCGCAGTCCCAATGCTTGTTTACGAAAGTGATGGTTCAAATGGTTCTAAGCACTATGGGACTTCACATCTGAGGTCATCAGTCCCCTAGACTTAGAACTACTTAAACCGAACGACATTGCACACATTCATGCCCGGGGCAGATTCGAACCTGCGACCCTAGCATCAGCGCGCTTACAGACGGAAGTGCCTAGAACCGTTGGGTCAAAACGACCGGCTTTCGGAAGTGAATCGTGGGTTATAAATGGCCTCCAAGAAAATAGTATGCACGCGAAGAGATGAGACTTCGAAGAGCAGTAAAGGTATGCGCAAGATCTGACAGATTTCAAAATTCGGAAGTTAAGGAAGAACTGAATACACAGGTTGTTTATAAATTAGTTACACAAAAGTAAACTTTGGCTGTGAAAAAGATAAATAACTTACAGAAAAGTTTGATACAGCAACGAATGCAGTATATCTTCAACGTTTATTTGCAAATGTTCAATGAGGCTATCCTTTGTAATACGACAACTGTTCCATCTGTAATCAGTATCCTGCCAAATCCTACGACGCAAGCCTTAATGTACAGTGGCAGCCGCTGCTGTTATCTTTTGTCGCGACTCCTCGACGTTTCCCGGAATCGGAGGAACAAACACTCTCTCTTTAACGCAACCCATTACACAGAAATTATATCAGGTGAGCGTGGTGGCCACAACATTGTCCAATTCCAGACTGCTTGTCCACCCTGAACCGACGTCCTAAGTGATACACAGCCAATTTCGGAGAAATAAATTTCACTCTGAGGTGATGCCTTCTGATATTTAGTCCTGAATTGTCTCTGAGCTGTAGCACCGAATCTGGATTCGTGAAACCATGCGCACGCTCTGCACCTTTATACCACCCGATGACGACTGTTGGTATAACTCATTTGCCACGCGGATTGGCCGTGCGGTCTTGGGCGCCATGTCACGGACTGCGCGGCCCCTCGTTCCGGACGGTCGAGTCCTCTCTGGGGCGTGGGTGTGTGTGTTGTTCTTATGTTAGTTGAAGTAGTGTGTAAGTCTAGGGACCGATCACCTCAGCAGTTTGGTCCCTTAGGAATTCACAAACACAATAACTCATTCACGCATGCCACATAGAGGGAACGTCGGTTGTGCTGAGAAATTAACGTTGCGCTATTTCCGATTTAATCAGTGTTGACGTTAGCCAATCAGATCGCTGCGCAACTTCAAGAACTTCCACGAGGTAAACTGCTGCAATACACAGATATATGTCGGTCCGTGATCACCACTTGTTCACATACTCATTACCAGTTGAAATTCGCCTCTTTCGGAAGTGATAAATTTAAGCTAGGTGAGAAAATACCAATAAATTCGAAAACGGCGCAACTTATCGAATGTTTTTCTTAACAATGATTGTTCATCACAATCCACCCCGAAACACCCTTACAAACCTTTCAGACTTTCTCCGACCCCCTTATATTTGATATCCTCAATAAAATATGAGGGCTCTTCGGAAAGTAGGGTCCAATCGGTCGCGAAATGAAAACCACAGTGAAAATCAAATTTTGTTTATTCGCAACTGTTAGCCACACCTTCCAGCTACCTCTCTAAATAGTCGCCGCCCCGACTTGGATATTTGTCGTGGAATGTACAAAGTTTCCCGTACCTCGTCACAGAAAGCAGCCGCCTTGCTTTCCGCGAATTCTCTACGCTGGTCTGCCTTTCGTTGTTTGTGCCAAAATGTTGTCACCGTAGCCAGCGGTTCATGTGAGCAGAGATGAACAACCGAGGGAGCCAATTAAGGACTGTATTGTTGGTGATAAAACACTTCCCATCGGAAACGCTGCAGGAGCGTCTACATTGCCCCTACAGAATGGGGCTGAAAATTGTCTTGAAGACAGAAACGCATGACATCTATGTTATGTGGGCTGCATAGCTTCAGGCGAAATGTCTCACCAGATCCATATACACTCCTGGAAATGGAAAAAAGAACACATTGACACCGGTGTGTCAGACCCACCATACTTGCTCCGGACACTGCGAGAGGGCTGTACAAGCAATGATCACACGCACGGCACAGCGGACACACCAGGAACCGCGGTGTTGGCCGTCGAATGGCGCTAGCTGCGCAGCATTTGTGCACCGCCGCCGTCAGTGTCAGCCAGTTTGCCGTGGCATACGGAGCTCCATCGCAGTCTTTAACACTGGTAGCATGCCGCGACAGCGTGGACGTGAACCGTATGTGCAGTTGACGGACTTTGAGCGAGGGCATATAGTGGGCATGCGGGAGGCCGGGTGGACATACCGCCGAATTGCTCAACACGTGGGGCGTGAGGTCTCCACAGTACATCGATGTTGTCGCCAGTGGTCGGCGGAAGGTGCACGTGCCCGTCGACCTGGGACCGGACCGCAGCGACGCACATATACACGCCAAGACCGTAGGATCCTACGCAGTGCCAGAGGGGACCGCACCGCCACTTCCCAGCAAATTAGGGACACTGTTGCTCCTGGGGTATCGGCGAGGACCATTCGCAAGCGTCTCCATGAAGCTGGGCTACGGTCCCGCACACCGTTAGGCCGTCTTCCGCTCACGCCCCAACATCGTGCAACCCGCCTCCAGTGGTGTCGCGACAGGCGTGAATGGAGGGACGAATGGAGACGTGTCGTCTTCAGCGATGAGAGTCGCTTCTGCCTTGGTGCCAATGATGGTCGTATGCGTGTTTGGCGCCATGCAGGTGAGCGCCACAATCAGGACTGCATACGACCGAGGCACACAGGGTCAACACCCGGCATCATGGTGTGGGGAGCGATCTCCTACACTGGCCGTACGCCTCTGGTGATCGTCGAGGGGACACTGAATAGTGCACGGTACATCCAAACCGTCGTCGAACCCATCGTTCTACCATTCCTAGACCGGCAAGGGAACTTGCTGTTCCAACAGGACAATGCACGTCCGCATGTATCCCGTGCCACCCAACGTGCTCTAGAAGGTGTAAGTCAACTACCCTGGCCAGCAAGATCTCCGGATCTGTCCCCCATTAAGCATGTTTGGGACTGGATGAAGCGTCGTCTCACGCGGTCTGCACGTCCAGCACGAACGCTGGTCCAAGTGAGGCGCCAGGTGGAAATGGCATGGCAAGCCGTTCCACAGGACTACATCCAGCATCTCTACGATCGTCTCCATGGGAGAATAGCAGCCTGCACTGCTGCGAAAGGGGGATATACACTGTACTAGTGCCGACATTGTGCATGCTCTGTTGCCTGTGTCTATGTGCCTGTGGTTCTGTCAGTGTGATCATGTGATGTATCTGACCCCAGGAATGTGTCAATAAAGTTTCCCCTTCCTGGGACAATGAATTCTCGGTGTTCTTATTTCAATTTCCAGGAGTGTACTTGGCGAGAGTCACTGTTGTTTAAGGGGTTTCTACGAGGTCACTTTGCACTCTGAACTGAGAAAAGCGACGTGAAGCAATCGACAGGCTCACAAAAGACACTGCCCAGCACATCTGTGCAATGTTCCTTTTGGATTTTCACAGCGGTTTCCATTTCTCGCCTAATCTGACCTTACTTTACGCATGCGCCTCATACAAGAAAGTGGGAGAAACTGGAACACACATCTCAAATGAATGAGTGTAGAAGGGTTGCGTATATAAATAAAAAGATTTAACTGAGGTACGAGAAGGAGTCCAGGAAGACCGAGAAGGCTACGAGTACCGTAACAGACAAAACAAAAACGGTCACCTCTTGCTGCGATAGCTGTTACGTGGTTCTGATCGTTTACACGTCACATCCGTGATGAATATCGATGTGGACGTATCCCACGTAGTGTTGCACCCGCACCAACTGCGACGTCTCGTTAACGTTTTCGTGGGCGTCACGTTAGCAACAAATGTGAAGGAGCAGGGAGCTCGGCTGGAAAGCAGCGGCCCTCACCCGCCGGCGCGGCGGTTCGTATGGGAGCGGCGGATGCAGGAAGAGCGTGCGTGATGCGCGGAGCGCGCTGCGTGGGCGGAAGTGGGCGTTCCAGGGCACGCACGCTGCGCCGGGACGCTGCAGCCTGCAGCAGCGCAGCACAGCTCGCTGGCTCCTCACAAAGCGTCTGCCACACTCAGCAGATCTTCAAAGCACGGTAGGACTGGCGACGTTACACACGACAAAAACGCCTCTTTTATTTGCTCACGTGGCATAAAAATCTACATCTGGCTCCTTACTATGCAAAGCACTCAATCGCATGGTGCAGAGTACTACCCTATGGATCACATAATATGGTTTCTTCTCTTTTCACATGCATAGGCGAAATACCCTCAGACTTCAAGAAAAATATAATAATTCCAATCCCAAAGAAAGCAGGCGTTCACAATCTGAAAATTACCGAACTATCAGTTTAATAAGTCAGAGCTGGGAAATATTAATGCGAATTCTTTACAGACGAATGGAAAAACTGGTAGAAGCCGACCTCGGGGAAGATCGGTTTGGATTCCGTAGAAATATTCGAACACGTGAGGCAATACTGACCTAACGACATATCTTAGAAGAAAGATTAAGGAAAGGCAAACCTACGTTTATAGCATTTGTAGACTTAGAAAAAGCTTTAGGCAATGTTGACTGGAATACCTCTTTCAAATTCTAAAGATCTCAGGGGTAAAATACCGGGAGCGAAAGGCTATTTACAATTTGTACAGAAACCACATGGCAGTTACAAGAGTCGAGGGACATGAAAGGGTAGCAATGGTTGGGAAGGGAGTGAGACAGGGTTGTAGCCTGTCCCCGATATTATTCAATCCGTATATTGAGCAAGCAGTAAAGGAAACAAAAGAAAAATTCGGAGTAGGTATTAAAATCCATGGAGAAGAAATACATTCGTCGTAAGCGGTCTGCAGTGTATAAAACGATCGAGAACATCGAGTTTGCTACTACATCTGGTGATAAGAAGAACCGCATACCAATTAAATCTGTTGCCGCTACTGCTCTTGTGGATGGACCTTGTGTATTTGTTGGATGTAGAGTTAATTTTAGCGTTGATATTAACGACACTTTCGGTCATGGTAATGGTTGGCTTACAGTAGCTATTGTACGAGGTGGGTCTGGTACTCCATCTGTACCAGGACTAGAACGTTTTGTCGACAGAGACATAATTGCCTATCGTACGTATCATATGGCTGAACTTGCTAATAAAGACTTTGGTAAATCCCCATATATGTCGCCCTCTGCACTTGTGTTGTATACTCGTGTTGTATACGCCGATGACATTATAATTCTGTCAGAGACAGCAAAGGACTTGGAAGGGCTGTTGAACGGAATGGACAGTGTCTTGAAAGGAGGATATAAGATGAATATCAACAAAAGCAAAACGAGGATCATGGAATGTAGTCGAATTAAGTCGGGTGATGATGAGGGAATTAGATTAGGAAATGAGACACTTAAAGTAGTAAAGGAGTTTTGCTATTTGGGGAGCAAAATTACTGATGATGGTCGAAGTAGAGAGGATATAGCATGTAGACGGTCAATGGCAAGGAAAGCGTTTCTGAATAAGAGAAATTTGTTAACATCGAGTAAACATTTAAGTGTCAGGAAGTCGTTTCTGAACGTATTTGTATGGAGTGTCGCCATATATGGAAGTGAAACTTGCACGATAAGTAGTTTAGACAAGAAGAGAGTAGAAGCTATCGAAATGTGGTGCTACAGAAGAATGCTGAAGATTAGACGGGTAGATCACGTAACTAATGAGGAGGTATTGAATAGAATTGGGGAGAAGAGGAGTTTGTGGTACAACTTGTTTAGAAGAAGGGATCGGTTGGCAGGACATGTTCTGAGGCATCAAGGGATCACTAATTTAGTATTGGAGGGCAGCGTGGAGGGTAAAAATCATAGAGGCAGACCAAGAAATGAACACACTAAGCAGACTCAGAAGGATGTAGTTTGCAGTAGGTACTGGAAGATGAAGAAGCTTGCACAGGATAGAGTAGCATGGAGAGATGCATCAAACCAGTCTCAGGACTGAAGACCACAACAACAACAACATGATACGCCAGAAGATTGATTGTTTACAGAACGCTATTCGGCGTGAATTATTCTTTCCTTCACGGTCCCTACGAAGCTGGTACACTCTGAGGTGACCAATGTCATGGGCTACCTCTTAATATTGTGTCGGACCTTCTTTTTCCCGGCCTAGTATAGCAGCTCGACGTAGAATGGACTAAGCAAGTCGTTGAGGTTCCCTGCAGAAATAGTGAGTCATACTGCCTCTATAGCCGTCCATAACTGTGAAAGTGTTGCCGGTGCATGATTTCGTGCACGAGCGAATCTCTCGATTATGCTCCACGAATGATCGATGGGATTCATGGTGGCGATCTGGGTGGCCAAATCACTCGCTCGAATTGTCCACAATGTTTTCGAAATCAGTCGCGAACAACTGTGGCTCGGTGACATGACATCGTTGTTTGGGAATTTGAAGCCCATGAATCTGACCAGACTAAAATTTTTCAGTCGTCTAGGTGCCAACAGATATAATCTGGAGCCCATGAGAGGCGCTGCACCCGATGTCGCGCTCTTAGCAGAGGCACTCGCGTCGGTCATTTGCTGCGAAAGCCCATTAACGCCAAATTCCGCCGAACTGTCGTAGCAGATACTTTCGTCGTACGTCCAGCATTGATTTCTGCGGTTATTTGACAGAGTGGTGCGTAAATACCGTTGCTCTCTGTCGTTAAGTGAAAGGTGTCGGCCACTGCGTTGTCCTTGGTGGGAGGTAATATCTGAAATTTAGTATTCTCTGCAGAATCTTGCCAGTATGGATTTCGGAATATTGAACGAGCTACGAAATGGAATGTCCCATGCGTCTAACTCCAACTACCATTCCGCTATCAAAGTTTCTTATTTCCCGTCGTACGTCCATAATGACGTCGGAAGCCCATTCACAAGAATCATCTGAGTATAAATGACAGCTAGGCCTATGCTTTGCCCTTTCATACTTGTTTATGCGGTACCACCGCCATTTGTATACCTGCATATCGCTAACCCATGACTTTTTGTCGCCTTATTGTATACGGTGTTCTATACGGTCCAGTCACATTAATGTGACTACCGGTTGTGTTCGACATCAATATGCAATAACCACTCATAGACGAAAAAATGGCTCTAAGTACTATGGAACTTGCCATCTGAGGTCATCAGTCCCCCTAGAATGTAGAACTACTTAAAGCTAACTAACCTAAGGTCATCACACACGTCCATGCCCGAGGCAGGATTCCAACCTGCGAGCATAGCAGCAGCGCGGTTCCGGACTGAAATGCCTAGAACCGCTCAGTTATAACGGCCGGCACACTCATAGACGACAGATGACAGCACTAGCAGTGGCGGATACATAAAGCGTTTCGGAGGGACTCGGAAAAACAAAGCATTCGTTGTAATGCAACGGAGCGGTTTCAAAAAAAAAAAAAAAAAAAAAAAAAAAAACTGTCAAATGGCTCTGAGTACTATGGGACTTAACATCTGAGGTTATCAGTTCCCTAGACCTTAGAACTACTTAAACCTAACTAACCTAAGGACGTCACACACATCCATGCCCGAGGCAGGATTCGAACCTGCGACCGTAGCAGCAGCGCGGCTCCAGACTGAAGCGCCTAGAACCGCTCATCCACAGCGGCCGGCACTGAGCGGTTTTCCTAACGTCCAAAATAGCATGATCATTGGCTTTCGGGCGGAGGATGGAAGCATTTCAGAAACGGCTAAGTCCGTAAACAGTTCGCGTGCCGCCGTGGATAAACTATACCGTGCATGACACTATCCAAAACAGGCTCCGAGGGAAATACAGCGCAGCACGGGCCGTCGATGACAGGGATGTACGACGGCTGTTGAGATGCGACAGGGCGAATATACGTGCAACTGTTAGGCAACTGGCGGCCCAAATAAATCAAGGGCTACCAACAGTGTCGCTCAATGACCGTTCACCGAACATTGCTTCGTATGGGACTACGCAGCACGCGCAGGGATCGTGCACTTATGCGTGAAGAAGGCTAGAATCTGCACGCCAGTGCCACAACTGAACGTCCACTGAGTGGCGACCGGTGGCCTTTTCAGATGTATCATGTTTTATGTTACATCGGTGCGAAAAGAAACACGGTGTAACAATCGTCGAAAGGTTCCATGACGGAGGAGGGAGCGTCTTTGTGGCATTCCTTGGATGATCTCGTCATTCTGGAAGGATCAATGGATCAACGCAAGTATCCACCTATCCTCGGGAACCACACTCACCCGTACATGCAGTTTGTTTCTCGATAATACTATGGCATCTACCAGCAGGACAATGCAAAATGTCACACAGCTCATAGTGTACGTGAATATCTTGGAGAGCACCAGGATGCGTTTACCGTATTCTCCTGGCCACCAAACTGCCACGGTTTAAACCCAATCGAGGACCTGTGGGCCGGCCTCTGTGATCGAGCGGTTCTAGGCGCTTCAGTCTGGAACCACGCGACCTCTGCGGTCGCAGGTTCGAATCCTGCCTTGGGCATGGATGTGTGTGATGTCCTTAGGTTAATTAGGTTTAAGTAGTTCTAAGTCTAGGGGACTGATGACCTCAGATGTTAAGTCCCATAGTGCTCAGAGCCATGTGAACCATCTGAGGATCTGTGGGACCATCTCGAGCGGGCTATTTGCGCAACCTAGCGCAGCTGGTTCCGGCACTGGACTCGGCGTGGCTCCACATACCTGTCGGTGTCTCCCAAAACTTCACAGGCTCTCTTCCTGAAAGCCTCGCATCCACCAAATGTGGCTATTCAGGCTTTTGAAACATTGTCAAATTAATATGACTGAACAATGTAGTATAATCGTAGACCCTTCATTTTATTCTTATTCTTAAAACTATTGAAGTAGGTTTTCGGGCGATAGTTGGCGTCTGTTATCAAGAGGGCGCCAATTCAGGCTTTTCTGTCACTCAAATAAACATGTGACCATTCTTTCAGACCTTCTTCGATAAGCACAGTATTCCATGTTACTCCTATTTGGTATGAGCCCCACATAGTTCAGCAGTGTTCTGGGATGGCTCCCAAGAGAGTTGTGAAAACAGGCTCCTTTCCAGACTGACTTACTTTTCCCGGCATCCCACCCACGAATCAAAGTCTGCCATCTGCGTTACCTACGACCGGGACTATGCTATTGTTTTTTCCACACCATACAACAACAAACTGTTGCACACAGGAATTCGTATGAGATGACTGATTAATACTGTGACTCACTGATATTTTAGTCATACACTATGTGAACAAAAGTATCTGTACACCCCTAAAAACGTATGTTTTTCATATTAGGTGCATTGTGCTGCCACCTTCTGCCAGGTACTCCATATCAGTGATCTCAGTAGTCATTAGACATCGTGAGAGATCAGAACAAGGCGCTCCGCCGAACTCACTGTCAGGTGATGGGGTGTCACTTGTGTCAATACGTCTGTATGCGATATTTCCACATTCCTAAACATCCCTAGGTCCACTGTTTCCGATGTGACAGTGAAGTGGAAACGTGAAGGGACACATACAGCACCAAAGCGCACAGGCCGACCTCGTCTGTTGGCTGACAGAGATCGCCAACAGTTGAATAGGATCTTAATGTGTAATAGGCAAACATCTATCCAGACCATCACACAGGAATCCCAAACATCATCTGGATCCACTGTAAGACTATGACAGTTAGGCGGGAGGTAAGAAAACTTGGATTTCATGGTTGACCGGTTGCTCGTAAGCCACACGTCACGCCAGTAAATGAAAACCACGCCTCGCTTGGTGTACGCAGCGTAAACATTGGACGATTGAACTGTGGGAAAACATTGTGTGGAGTGACGAATCACGGAAGACAATGTGGCGATCTGATGTCAGGGTGTGGGTATGGTGAATGCCCGGTGAACGTCATCTGCCAGCATGTGTAGTGCCAACAGTAAAATTCGGGGGCGGTGGTGTTACGGTGTGGTCGCGTTTTTCATGGAGGGCGCTTACACCCCTTATTGTTTTGCGTGGCGCTATCACAGCACTGGCCTATATTGATGTTTTAAGCACCTTCTTGCTTTCCACTGCTGAAGACCAATTCGGGGATGACGACTGCATCTTTCAACACGATCTAGCACCTGTTCATAATACACGGCCTGTGGCCGAGTGGTTACACGACAATAACATGCCTGTAGTGGACTGGCGTGCACAGAATCTTGACCTGAATCATACAGAACACCTCTGGGATGTTTTGCAACGCCGACAACGTGCCAGGCCTCACTGACCTACATCGATACCTCTCCTCAGTGCAGCACTCCGTGAAGAATGGGCTGCCATTCCCCAAGAAACCTTCCAGCACTTGATACAACTTATACCTTCGAGAGTGGACGCTGTCATCAAGGCTAACAGTGGGCCACCACCATACTGAATTCCAGAATTTATAGCCAGGTGTCCAGATACTTTTGATCACATAGTGTAGGATACTACTTTTCTGCTTTTAATGAAGTTCACGGTGTCTCAACTGTTATAGCGAATTGTCTATCTTCGCACTCCTTTGAAACCTTTTCAGGACATGACATGATATTTCTGCAGTTTTCTTAGGTAGTAGTTCATTACAGATAACTGCATTTTCTGCAAGAAATCCAGAGATTAAAAAGGTCAGAGAAATCGTCAAACAAACTTCAGCCAGAAGCCAGCACGCAATATGTTAACAAGCAACCATGGACACCTCAACAGTTATGTGCTATCGCTCTACAGCATCTGAAACAAAACCAGAAATGTGTAATGAATCGTTACTACATGAATGATGAACGATTCGCGCAACACATTAAAAGTAATGAAAAGATTACATCTTGTTATTATCTCATATCTAAAATTCCTGTCACTTTTTTTTTTAAACTACGCAATACTAAAAGCTGAAAATAATGACACCGGCGCTAGATAAAGTCACGTGAATAATTTTGGCATGAAATATTGCAACAACCAATCCGAAATTAGCATGAGTATTCTAAGGCGGCTTGGTCTCCTGATCTTCATATTCCGACCTCACCATCGTATTCTGCATATCAAGACGTTTCATTTGAGCCCAAACTCGATAGGGTAGAGTCAATTTTACATATTTCCATTTAATCGATATTCAGTCTAATAAATAAATCGCAAGTGCGCACTGAGATTAAAAAGTCGAGGGTGGTATACATGAACATTCAAGACACGATGGCCACAGGAGTTTTTGTTCAGCAGAGGCAACCAGCCCGCTGGAAAGTCCATAGGACGGTGAGTTAGCATGCAGCTGCGCCGGGCGGCCGACCACCCAGGGACCAAAACAGTTTTTTGCCAAAAAAAAATGGATAATGGCCTGCGTGTTTACCTTCAAAGCAAAACCCGCTGTATTGTTTGGGAGAGCCCCATCATACGCATTTTTGAGGGACCTAGTGCGCAGTTTCAGATTTCTCACAGGTGGACAGTAAACGCCTAATGCAGATGCTATATGTTTCCGGATTGGTCGGCTTAAACTGAGAGCCATTCTTCCACTTGTAAGAGTAACGCTGACTGGCGGACTATTTTTACGCAATGAGCAGGAGGGGCGAGGGAAAGATTGCGGATGATATACCCTATCGCTTTTTGCATGGAGAGGGATCTTTCCAGTGACACTCTTGAAGCAGGAACAAGTAGCGGGAGCGAGTGGGCTCGTGGGTGTACGCAGAGACCGAGGACCAAAGTTTCTATTTAATATTGCACTGAGAGAGCACCTCTGACGCTAGCGAATCAGAGTGATACTCTATATTGAGTCGCTCGTGATTAAGCGTTTGTTCACTGTGTTGGCTGCTACACGTAATGTGCGGTGTGAACACAGACAGAGTATTGGTGAGTGCCTGCAAGTGAACACTGAGTGACATCGTGGTGGACTGGTTATCTGACCGGTGTACCATGCCAATAGTTAGACTAGGGGCAGATAGGAGTCGTTGACTTCATCAAGGTGTAGTGAGAGTTCGATTGGCGGAGGTCAATTCAGATAGAAAGAGATAGTTTTGTTATTTTTCAGCGACGAACGACGCAGGCAGCAGTCGTCGCAGCTCACGGTATTGTGCACTACAGCATAGGCGAGCCCCATCTTTCCTCCATTAGAAATAACATACTTCATTCACGTCACTCCATTACATTTCTCATTCGACAGCCTCGGCCGTACGTAGAAAAATTCAGTCTGGTAATTATTCAAGTTGTGTAGGCGCGACTCTCAGCCATTCCGCTGAGTAAATAACATTCTTAAAGAAAAGGGATAAAAGAGCTTCCCCGGACATTGTATATAAATTTCATTAACAGGATTCCTAACCATAAGAGGTAACCTCTTATTCCAATAAGAACACAGAAATATGTCTATTAGTTTATAAATAAAAGTTTCACTTGATTTTCTCAGATTTTGCAATAAATAATATTTCCGTTCATTTATTGTTTTTCTTACACTAACTAGCAACACTCCAGTCCCCAAGTATCCCACTAGTTACGTAAGAAAATAGAATGATTTTGTGTCTTTTCCTTACAGCAGATGACTCCAGAAGATATTTATTGCTCAAAGTTTTTCAGGCATTTATTTTTGGTATGTTAGGAATATATGTCTGACTTTTGTAGTAGTGTGGGGTGTAAATTGCTTCTTGCAGGAGCCAAAGAGTACTTGTCAGATCAATCCGTTGAGCAAACTCAGCAACACAGCCCCCACATACTGACATGATTGGCTGAAATACGCAGAAGAGGTGAGAAACAATGCATGCCCAACGAAATCTATCAACTCTTCAATTCTGTTCGAAAGTTGACAAACTTCAGGTTTTTTTGGCCGAAAATACATTTTCTACTAGATAGTATAGTAGTTTATGAAGAAAACGCTGTAAAAAATTTGCGGCTGGTTAGAAATAGGGGTCCTTTCTGACAATTATTTTTGTAGCAGTTTTGGGATTAGTTAATTTTCTGCGTGATCATCGATAAAGCTTTAAATGCCCGATCAAACAGTATATCATTTTGTACAGGGCTGGGCGTATTTATGGTTTGGTACAGGCACTGTTTAGCACGTCCAAAGATTGTAATACTGTATTTAAAATGAAATGCACGTCTACGAAACACTGTTTCATGTTTAAACTCGTAAGCCCCTGGTGGTGAAACATTTTTGCAAACGCTTCTCATAAATACAGTGAAAATGTATTTTTATTATCATACGTATCACTTTAAACCGTCTCGGCACGTGCGATTTGCATAAAACCGGATATTACCTGCATTTGATGTGTACCTTTAGGCCACTATATCGTGACAACGGTAAAGCTTTCACAAAACAACAGGACAAGCATTAATTAGATGTATTTTTGTACCTTCTTACGTAACTTGAACCAATTCGCACAAGTTTAAAACACAGAAGTGGCGCGCGTAAAAATCTCACAAATACGTGTTTTTTTGCGTAAAATAAGAAAGAAGCTAGATTTGAGAAAGCAAGGTTCCAAATTTATCGTAAGAACGATCTTTTTGTTCATTTGATTCACTTCAAACCGTTTCCTAGCACTCAGTTCACGTAGGAACGAATTTTACATGCTACATATAAAAATGGTTCAAATGGCTCTGAGTACTATAGGACTTAACTGCTGTGGTCATCAGTCCCCTAGAATTTAGAACTACTAAAAGCTAACTAACTTAAGGACATCACACACATCCATGCCCGAGGTAGGATTCGAACCTACGACCGAAGCGGTCACGTGGTTCCAGACTGTAGCGCCTAGAACCGCTCGGCCACTCCGGCCGGCTGCTACATATAGCTCGACTTTAAACCACCTAATGTGTCAATGCATAAAGGTTGTTGGATTTACCTACCTCCGTGCAATGTATGAACCGATTCGTACAGATGGAAAGTATAGAGGCTGTGGGTTTTGGAAACCTCCCAGAAAAATGTGTATTCTGCACGTAAAATCCAAACAAAATAAGATAATTTCAAGAGGTTAAAACTTATCTTACACCAAGGTCTGACGCACCGATGGACCAAATTTGAACGGTCAGTTTTGCTCCAGTCCGAAGTTATTTAAGGCTGACTATTTTTGCACATAAAATCCAAACGGTAAACACGCAAAAAGCACCATTAACTCAGCATAAATTGCAGCCCAAAGAAGGTGTTCTGCGAAAGGAGTTGATCGATTCTCTCAATTCGCCTGGCACCAGCACCTGTTCATCGATCAAATCTTGCTTAATATACTGTAACGCAACTACTGTAAGAGAAATGTTCATGTGGCTATACAAATTGCCGCTGCACAGGTAACCCAAAACCTATTTACACCATGTTCCTAGATCAATATAAAAAGAGCATCGAGACACCCAATACGTCATTCTGCTGCGGCCTTTTCAGGCATACAGTATTTGCTACAGCGCTGCAGCGATTTGCAGGAACTCCCCGGGCTAAACGGATTCAGGATTCCAGTGCTACAGCGAACGACAGCTGCAGGGTGCAAGGGCAGAATCACAGAGGTAATGAAGTTGGTGCGGCGGATACATACACCAGTCTGCTAAATTTAAGGACGAAAGTAACTTACACGTGATACGTAGCTGCCAAGTAATATTTCTCCATGAAATTTGGACCATACATACACTACTGGCCATTAAAATTGCTATACCACGAAGATGACGTGCTACAGACGCGACATTTATCCGACAGGAAGAAGATGCTGTGATATGCGAATGATTAGCTTTTCAGAGCATTCACACAAGGTTGGCGCCGGTGGCGACACCTACAACGTGCGGAGTTGCCTGGTGAAATGTTGTTGTGATGCCTCGTGTAAGGAGGAGAAATGCCTACCATCACGTTTCCGACTTTGATAAAGGTCGGATTGTAGCCTATCATTATTGCGGTTTATCGTATCGCGACATTGCTGCTCGCGTTGGTCGAGATCGAATGACTGTTAGCAGAATATGGAATCGGTGGGTTGAGGAGGGTAATACCGAACGCCGTGCTGGATCCCAACGGCCTCGTATCACTGGCAGTCGAGATGACAGACATCTTATCCGCATGGCTGTAACGGATCGTGCAGCCACGTCTCGATACCTGAGTCAACAGATGGGGACGTTTGCAAGACAACAACCATATGCACGAACAGTAGGACGACGTTTGCAGCAGCATGGACTATCAGCTCGGAGACCACGGCTGCGGTTACCCGTGACCCTGCATCACAGGAACGCCTGTGATGGTGTACTCAACGACGAACCTGGGTGTACAAATGGTAAAAAGTCATTTTTTCGGATGAATCCAGGTTCTGTTTACAGCATCATGATGGTCGCATCCATGTTTGGCGACATCGCGGTGAACGTGCATTGGAAGCGTGTAATCGTCATCGCCATACTGGCATATCACCTGGCGTGATGGTATGGAGTGCCATTGGTTACACGTCTCGGTCACCTCTTGTTCGCATTGACGGCACTTTGAACAGTGGATGCTACATTTCAGATGTGTTACGACACGTGGCTCTATCCTTTATTCGATCCCTGCGAAACTCTACATTTCAGCACGATAATGCACGACCGCCTGTTGCAGGTCCTGTACGGGCCTTTCTGGATGCAGAAAATGTTCGACTGCTGCCCTGGCCAGCACATTCTCAGAAATTGAAAACGTCTGGTCAACGGTGGCGGAGCAACTGGCACGTCATAATACGTCAGTCACTACTCTTGATGAACTGTGGTATCGTGTTGAAGCTGCATGGGCAGCTGTACCTGTACACGCCATCCAAGCTCAGTTTGACTCAATGCCCAGGCGTATCAAGGCCGACATTATGGCCAGAGGTGGTTGTTCTGAGTACTGATTTCTCAGGATCAACCCACCGAAATTGCGTGAAACTGTAATCACATGTCAGTTCTAGTATAATATATTTGTCCAATGAATACTCGTTTATCATCTGCATTTCTTCTTAGTGTTGCAATTTTAATGGCCAGTAGTGTAGGAAGATTTGCTACACAGTGGGGCAGAAGGCGACTGAAAAAATATACGCAATGTGACGAACAGAATTGACATTTTTTCTTTCAGAGACAGTAATTACACTGAAGTCACCGCGATTTATGATGGTCCCCTAAGTTACAGAATGAGGGTCATGGTTCTTAATTGGGTGGCTTATCAACGCTGACGGCAGCGCACGCCCTGCAACGTGCTCCCTAGCTGGCTGCTGTGGCCGAGCTGCTCTAGGCGCTTCAGTCGAATGCTGCCTCGGGCATGTATGTGTATGACGTCGTTAGGTTAGTTAGGTTTAAGTATTTCTAAGTCTAGGGGACTGCTGACCTCAGATGTTAAGTCCCATAGTCCCTAGTGGCATTTGAACCATTTGAGGTCTTGTAATACGGCGTCCCATTCCTCCACCAGCGCGACTGCTGGATGTTCGTTGGTGCATGTGGACATGTTGCAATACCTCTCTCCAACGCGTACCGCCGCAGGTTCAAGATGGGAATCAAGTCAGGGGAACGGGGAATACAATGCATTTGCCGAAGACCATGAAGTCTGGACCGAATGCACTCCTAAAAAAGACGCAAATGGTGAAGTAGCACAATGTCATAATAACGTTGACCAGTGGGTGTACAGTGTTCAAAGATTTGGAGTCGAGCAATATTATGCCTCCGCACACCATAACACTTAGGTCACCAAGACGATAATGTTCGACAATGTTCCTGGTTGCGTTACGTGGTCACAGCTCTTGCCACATGAGGGTATGTCCATAATGTCTACCGAGACTGAATCTGGCCTCATCCGAGATCACACGACCTCACTCCGAGATGGGCGAGTCCCTGTGCACGATCGCAAAATGTGCCACCAATCTGCAGGGGGTAACGGAAACCGCCGTACTGGTCGTCAGGCAAAGAGACAACCCCCCATGCAGTCGCTGTGCCACTGTGAACGCGAGCCTGCGTGCTTTGGAGCTCTGTTAAGTGTGGTTGCAGTTGCACAGGCTGTTTGACGTTGGTGACTTGTTGCCTTGTGCACAACGTTGCGGTCATGTGCTGCTGCAGTGGAGACCGTGGCCGATCACTTCCTCGCCTCCTGGCTGCAGTGCCTGTGGTTTGGAGCACTCCCCATGCACTTGAATCAATGCTGTTGGTAATAACAAACTTCTGGGCTACAATCGTCACACTTCGCCTTTTTTCCAGTTTTCCGGTGCTTCCCCCACGAGGGAGGTCATCCAAGTGTTGTCTCAGTACCATGTTGTAATGAAGAACACCACCGTAGTGCACAGTAACTGCTCGTTGATTGACACACAGTCTTCACCCGTTCCTTCAGCTGCCTCGTGTTGCGGGTCCAGTTTGGCGCTATAGCCGCGCTGACTGTATGACGTCCACCTTTCTGTAAATGACTGGGAGATTTCTGGCAACATGCACCCGTACGTTAATTCGTTCCTGCCTAGTAGTTAGCAAGTTATGTTCCTTTATTTATCTCGTCCTTAAGTTTACAGGCAATGTGATATCTCCACCCGCCAGCTCGGCTCCAACCTGCCACCAGTGGTGGGGGCTGAACCTTCGACAATGCCAGCCACTCGTGCTGGTGAACCGTCAGAAAAATCGTCAAACGTCGGCAAAAGAACCCGAGACAAGCAAACAGGCAGTTTGTCACTATTAACACTGGCCATTAATACACGACACGAACAGGGGGGATTCAAGTACAATTCCCTGGAGTACGACTGAATTTGTAGAATGAAGGCTTTCACGACCGGGTGACATGGCTGTTGATATACTTTCCGGGATGTGAGGTCGTGGGCCAAGAACTTTTCTGCTCCTTACGTTTCGTCCAGGACTGCGCTGGACTTCCTCAGAGGCGCTGTCCTGGACGAAACGTAAGGAGCAGAAAAGTTCTTGGCCCACGACCTCACATCCCCCTCGGCAAGACTCATCGGAGCAGCGCCTCTGAGGAAGTCCAGCGTAGTCCTGGACGAAACGTAAGGAGCAGAAAAGTTCTTGGCCCACGACCTCACATCCCGGAAAGTATATCAACAGCCACGACTGAATTTACTCTTACATCCGTCTATTGTCCTGCGTTACGGTCGTGGTCTTTGCGGCAAGACAGCAGTTAATTTGAGTTGGTCCAAGAGAAGTTCACTAGTCTTCCATATTTTTGTTGTTAGATTGTCTTCGTCCAAGCACTGGTTGTCCTCATGATACCGTCTTCGCACCACCAACGTGCTGGAAGCAATTGGAAACCAACAATTTGTCAGGATTCCCAGGTTACTTAGGCTACTTTTTACAAAGAGTGTGTCGGATGGCCCTTAACGTTTCTCCTTCTGATTCATTATAAAACTCTTACTATACACAACGACAACAAGTTTGTACACATCATTTGATTCAAATAGAAAGGAAGCTGCCATCATTGGATAAGAACCAGGCGTGCGTGCGAGGCTCAGGGAACTTAAGGGAACACAGTCACTGCCAAAGCCTGTTGGGTAAAAGTAGAGAAGCAGTAGGATAGTACGACTCTAACAGCTCTATTACTTTCATCAAAGGACACGCTTAGGCATGATAAGAATAAGGTGGGAGAGATTATGTTGCCAACCGAGTCTTATAGTCACTTCGCCCTGAATACGTGAATAGTGCAGGACAGAAACTCCCTAGTAATGATTCGCTGTACCGTACACTGTACACTCGCTTCTGATCTGCACATGTAGCTACATTTTTAGGAATTTCGTCCAATGTTTCGTTATAATGAAGGTCTTCATCATTACGACAGGAAAAATTTGATAATTTTGCTTTAATTCGAGAACTACAGGAGTAATATGATGCCTGTTACAAAACACATTCGTTTTTTAAATTTTCCTCGTTTGATGATACTGATCTTCTGAAGATGAAGTTATGAGCCATGACACACTTCACTGCTCTCGTCAAACTATTAACATAGGCGCGTGTGGTTAAACATATCTACGGCGTAATGGCGTTCTGCTTTGTATTATTTACTGCCATTCCGCTACTTCGCAAATTACTTTCGTTGTCGGTGTTTTGTTTCAACCGTTCCTTTTATTCCCATACACGAAAGGCGTTTTCTCCTCGACGTAGGTGAGGCATTTTTCGAGTGACGCACTGAATGGTAATAAAAGCTCGTGTATAAAAAAAAAAGAACACGAGAACAGATTAGAAGTTCCATCTGGATAAATCACAAAGAAATGGAAATGCGTCACGCATCATCTGGTTGGGCTGTTCCGCATCTATTCCCCGAAAGTAAGCAGAAGGTATTTCCGGCAGTAGAAATAGCTGCTGCCATTTCCGTAAACCGGAGCTGTCGTCCGTGGGAGGCAGTGTGTGTCAGGCACGCACCGGGTGGGTCGCGTGGAGGCGTTAGTCGGCACAATACTATTGTACCTGGCGGCGAGGGCGCTTCGCTCTGCATATCACTAAGTGAGGGCGCAATCGGGGCTGGTAGTTCACAAAAATCTCGTTATACGCGATAGTTACCTTCCGCGGAATCGGAGCGCTTACCGAATTCCCGTAAATCGAGAGTAATTCTGTATGTAAAATATGGAGCTAAGTTCTCGTTTACTCACACAGTAAGTTTAAAATATTAAGGTTTCTTAGTATTTTTGACTAATATAACTACTATTACTTTAGTGAAACGCATTTGAATGCGAAATTTATAAGAACAAAAAATTTACACTGAAACGCAAAATAATTCACTGAAGTTATTATTCCATCTGCAACGAACTCCCAGACTGCTCTTGTCACAACCCTTTAGTGCCCGAGGACTCTGAGAGTGGTAGGTAATTAGGAGTTTTAATTTGGAGTCCGCTGCAGCATTTCCTCCGAACAGAAGGGTGCTTTGGTCCTTGTCAGCCTTAATCAAAGTGCTGTTTTTGCTTCAACTGAAATGAACATGCCACTAAGCAATCGCTTCCAAAATAAGCTCGTTTCACAACGGTTGAAAACTTGCTTCGCAGCTTAGCCTCTTTCTGTCACAGTTCCTTTATAGCTCCTTTTAAATTCCTCGGCTCCGACTTCGTCTGCCTTAGCTGCCTCTCCTGTCATTTTAATGTTGTGAAAGCTAAAATGATTCTAGGCGCTTCAGTTTGGAACCGCGCGACTGCTACGGTCGCTGGTTCGAATCCTGCCTGGGGCGTGGATGTGTGTGATGTCCTTAGGTTGGTTAGGTTTAAGTAGTTCTAAGTTCTAGGGGACTGATGACCTCAGATGTTAAGTCCCATAGTGCTCAGAGCCATTTGAACCATTTCAACCAAAATGATGTTTGAAGCCGGCCGAGAAAGGTGCTGGATCGTCCTTTTCTTTCGTTAAAACTGCAGACAATCTCTTGGAATTAGCCTGAATAGCAGCTCCAGAGAGAGGAGTTTGTTGTTGGTTATGGTGTTCAGTTCAGTGGCCTAGGGTTTCTTGCCATTGTTCGTATCGCTTCACTCTAGTCATATTTAACTTAGTTGAAGAGTGAACGGTTTTACGAAACGTCTACTTGTATATGCACAACTGACTTGTCGCGAACAGTTCTCACACTGGATTCACTAAGTCCCAAAGCGTGATGAATTTCAACAATACGCTCACCTTTCTCATAGAGATCGTAAGTTCTCTCTCTTCTAGTCAAGCTGAACCACAAATTCTTCATCTCCCCAATTCTAATCAGTACCTCCTCATTAGTTACGTGATTTGCCCATCCAGTCTTCAGCATTCTTTTGTAGCACCAGATTTCGAAACCTTCTATTCTCTTCTTGTCTAAACCATTTATCAGTTCTACTGACCTGAATTGACGATTCACGTATCTACAGACACGACAAAACATGGGCGTTGAGATGCACTAAGGTAGAATTGCTTCCGCGCGCTGTTGACTGATGATGGCAACGGTGGACTTAAAACTAAAATCGCGTATATGCGAAAACGCAGATAACGAATCCGCTTATAACTGCGTCCTCCTGTATATGCACAACTGACTTCAAAATGTTAATAGTGACGATGGTCGAAGCAGGGACGACACAAAATGTAGACTGCCTATGGCAAGAAAAGCGTTTCTGAAGAAGACAAATTTGTTAACATCGAGTACAGATTTAGGTGTCAGGGAGTCTTTCCTGCAAGTATTTGTATGGACAGTCAAAAGCGAGACAGTATGACACATAGCTGAAGCATCTACAGACACAAATCCAGTGCACTGCCCGCTATAGTGCTCGTCCCTTCTACCTTTAACTACCGGCAAGTTATCTCAGGGGACACGGATAACCGTGCCGGCATGACACAGGGTATACACTATGCATCACAATGGTCCTTGAAGTGTGACTGCACCAAAGTGCAGACAAGAGAACTCCACACAGCTCCGTCTCAACGTGGTGCTGCATGGTCAACAGTGCCAGTGACCTCAATTGCGTAGCACAGTTTTGCTGCGCGGTGGTGGACAAGAGCAATGGCTAAAAGGTCTGTGTGGAGCACTACGGCCTGCACAAAGTAATAAGATGACACGCCCTAGCAGTCATGAAAAAATCTAGCTTGTGCACTTATGTGAAACTTGCCCGTCATTTAAAACTACACTCCTGGAAATTGAAATAAGAACACCGTGAATTCATTGTCCCAGGAAGGGGAAACTTTATTGACACATTCCTGGGATCAGATACATCACATGATCACACTGACAGAACCACTGGCACATAGACACAGGCAACAGAGCATGTACAATGTCGGCACTAGTACAGTGTATATCCACCTTTCGCAGCAATGCAGGCTGCTATTCTCGCATGGAGACGATCGTAGAGATGCTGGATGTAGTCCTGTGGAACGGCTTGCCATGCCATTTCCACCTGGCGCCTCACTTGGACCAGCGTTCGTGCTGGACGTGCAGACCGCGTGAGACGACGCTTCATCCAGTCCCAAACATGCTCAATGGGGGATAGATCCGGAGATCTTGCTGGCCAGGGTAGTTGACTTACACCTTCTAGAGCACGTTGGGTGGCACGGGATACATGCGGATGTGCATTGTCCTGTTGGAACAGCAAGTTCCCTTGCCGGTCTAGGAATGGTAGAACGATGGGTTCGATGACGGCTTGGATGTACCATGCACTATTCAGTGTCACCTCGACGATCACCAGAGGTGTACGGCCAGTGTAGGAGATTGCTCCCCACACCATGATGCCGGGTGTTGGCCCTGTGTGCCTCGGTCGTATGCAGTCCTGATTGTGGCGCTCACCTGCACGGCGCCAAACACGCATACGACCATCATTGGCACCAAGGCAGAAGCGACTCTCATCGCTGAAGACGACACGTCTCCATTCGTCCCTCCATTCACACCTGTCGCAACACCACTGGAGGCGAGCTGCACGATGTTGGGGCGTGAGCGGAAGACGGCCTAACGGTGTGCGGGACCGTAGCCCAGCTTCATGGAGACGGTTGCGAATGGACCTCGCCGATACCCCAGGAGCAACAGTGTCCCTAATTTGCTGGGAAGTGGCGGTACGGTCCCCTACGGCACTGCGTAGGATCCTACGGTCTTGGCGTGCATCCGTGCGTCGCTGCGGTCCGGTCCCAGGTCGACGGGCACGTGCACCTTCCGCCTACCACTGGCGACAACATCGATGTACTGTGGAGACCTCACGCCCCACGTGTTGAGCAATTCGGCGGTACGTCCACCCGGCCTCCCGCATGCCCACTATACGCCCTCGCTCAAAGTCCGTCAACTGCACATACGGTTCACGTCCATGCTGTCGCGGCATGCTACCAGTGTTAAAGACTGCGATGGAGCTCCGTATGCCACGGCAAACTGGGTGACACTGACGGCGGCGGTGCACAAATGCTGCGGAGCTAGCGCCATTCGACGGCCAACACCGCGGTTCCTGGTGTGTCCGCCGTGCCGTGCGTGTGATCATTGCTTGTACAGCCCTCTCGCAGTTTCCGGAGCAAGTATGGTGGGTCTGACACACCGGTGTCAATGTGTTCTTTTTTCCATTTCCAGGAGTGTATAAGTCGGTCGAAACTCGAATCAGTAGCCTTGCAGTTCGAAGGCAATGCTGTTACCGACTGCACTATCTAGGCACAACTCTCGACCCGCCTTCACAGATCTATCTCCGCCAGTTCCTCTCTCCTACCATTCAAACTTTTCAGACAGTAGACGGCCATCGCGAGCCACATAGAGTGTGGATATCAAAATTAAAGCAAAGCTGCATACGCAGTAGTTAGTGAGCGCTACGTCTGTAGGTAAAGTGAGCCGAAATCGGTGTTGTTGTTGTTGTCTTCAGTCCAGAGACTGGTTTGATGCAATCTCCATGCTACTCTATCCTGTGCAAGCTTCTTTATCTCCTAGCACCTACTGCAACCTACATTCTTTTAACTCTGCTTAGTGATTTTCATCTTTTGGTCTCCCTCTACGATTTTTACCCTTCACGCTGCCCTCCAATACTAAATTGGTGATCCCTTGATGCCTCAGAACACGTCCTACCAACAGATTCCTTCTTGTTGTCAAGTTGTGCCACAAGCTCATCTTCTCCCCAATCCTATTCAATACTTCCTCATTAGTTATGTGATCTACCCATCTAATCTTCAGCATTCTTGTGTAGCACCACATTTAGCAAGCTTCTATTCTCTTCTTGTCCAAACTATTTATTGTCCATGTTTCACTTCCATACATGGCTACACTCCATACAAATACTTTCAGAAACGACTTCCTGACACTTAAATCTATTCTTGATATTAACAAATTTCTCTTCTTCAGAAACGCTTTCCTTGCCATTGCCAGTCTACATTTTATATCCTGTCTACTTGACCATTATCAGTTATTTTTCTCCCCAAATAGCAAAACTCCTTTACTACTTTAAGTATCTCATTTCCTAATCTAATTCCCTCATCATCACTCGACTTAATTCGTTTACATTCCATTACCCTCGTTTTGCTTTTGTTGATGTTCATCTGATATCCTCCTTTCAAGACACTATCCATTCCGTTCAACTGCTCTTCTAAGTCATTTGTCGTCTCTGACAGAATTACAGTGTCATCAGCGAACTTCAAAGTTTTTATTTCTTCTCCATGGATTTTAATACCTACTCCGAATTTTTCTTTTGTTTCCTTGACTGCTTGCTATACAGATTGAATAACATTAGGGAGCGGCTACAACCCTGTCTCACTCCCTTCCCAACCACTGCTTGCCTTTCATGCCCCTCGTCTCTTATAATTGCAATCTGGTTTCTGTACCAATTGTAAATAGCCTTACGCTCCCTGTATTTTACCCCTGCCACCTTCAGAATTTGAAAGAGAGTATTCCAGTCAACATTGTCAAAAGCTTTCTCTAAATCTACAAATGCTAGAAACGTAGGTTTGCCTTTCCTTAATGTAGCTTCTAAGTCATAGGGTCAGTATTGCCTCATGTGTTCCAATATTTCTGCGGAATCCAAACTGATCTTCCCCGAGATCGGCTTCTACCAGTTTTTCCATTCGTCTGTAAAGAATTCACCTTAGTATTTTGCATCTGTGACTCATTAAACTGATTGTTCAGTAATTTTCAATCTACAGCATTGTAATTATGTTATTCGCACATGTAGTGCTGCATGTGAGCATCCCAACCAAATAGATTCAATCCCTGAAAATTGAATTCTATAAATAAACAGCATATCCTTTGCCATGTAATTGAATTGACTGTCATGAGATTCTTCTCCAGCACAGACTGAGTCCTTTTCCCTCCCAGAATCCCCCCAAATCTACTAATTTGATGTCAAAGATATACTTTTATCAGCAAGAGGAGTTGCAGAGAGGTGGTTGAAGTAGACAGGGGATAGTGAGGGTTGGGGGTTTCTCAGGAGGAGGGAGTATCCCCAGTGGGCCATAAATCAACCCTCAGGGAGTCATAAACCACTTTGCTCTACAATAGGTTCAACTCATAAATCAGTCAAGTTTACCCCTGAATGTATGCAACCCAAACTAACAAAATGCAGCAGATCTTGCTTTGTCCCCCTACTGACATCTCCACAGCTGTCATTCACCCAAGTCATCTGTGGCTTGTGGTGGACCACAGTTTCCTCGTTACCAGTTTTGGATAGTGCTATTTGGCTACACACGAGATGCTTTAATCACAGCAGTGTGCAAATAGTTTACAGACTTAGCCATTTCGAAAATGCTTCCACCCTTGGTCCAAAAGCCAGTGACCATACCCTTTTGGACGTCAGATAGATTGTTCCATTTCTGCATTACTACAAAGAATACATTGTTTTTCTGCGTCTTCCCAAAATGCGTTATATACCCTCCACTGCTAGTATTGCCACCTGTTGCCTGTGAGTGAGTACTGCATGATGACGTTGAACATAGGCTGTGGTTACAGTGATGTGACTGGAACTTGTATAAGGGGCAATCAAATGAAAACTAGACAGATGGAAAAGACGTAGCTGAACTGTTTATTATCTCAAACATAATCGCCATAACTGGTAATACACGTATCCCACAGTAAGACCAGACGGTCAATGTCTTCATGTAAAAACGTTTGCAGTTGCTTACGGAATCATGATTATACCCAGGTGTGCTCCTCTTAGTCCGTAGCAAATAGATCCCACGAATGTCTTTTTTTTTTCAGGGATCCAAATATACAGAAATTGCCTAGGGAGAAATGGGGACTGTATGGAGAATGACTAAGGGCTTCCCAGTGAAACTTCTGGGTGGGCTCACGTGCTCCCGACATTTTTTGACTTCGCTACAGAAGTTTCATTGGGAACACCGCCACACCCTCTCCATATAGCCCCGATTTCTCCCCACGCAATTTCCACACTTCTGGAGACCTGAGCAAAGACAATGTGGCCACCGATTTGTTTCGGATGAAGAGGTGTATGCCTGGATACAATCACGGTTGCGTAGCCAACCGAATGATTCTTTCATCAAGGCACTGACCGTCTTTTCACACAACCATATAAATATATCAAAAGTTACAACGTTTATTTTTGAAATAATAGACGAGTTACTTACTTTTATTTCATATGTCTTGTTTTCATTTCACTGCTTTTCGACCTCGTAAAGCACGCACCCATTGTGTGGTACATTGACCAATTTTCGTTCTTAATTGCAGCTTGGCTTCATTATTTTTAATTTCATTGAACATGTTAGGCACTGTCTTCTGGTGTTAAGATTTTCCACAAGATATCTGTTACATACACGCCATTTTCTTCTTAATTTTTGATTCTTAGCGAGGAAATCTTAGTACTGTATGTATCTCAAATAAAAGTAAGCTTGAGTGTAAGCAGTAGGTGATGCGATTATGCGTGTTACCTCATGTTGTGTAATCAATTCTTGGTGAATCATGCTTAGTTTTTGTGTTATTTGTTTTGTCTGTGTTTTGTCGTCATGGTAGATAATAATGGTCATCTGTTTGGTTGGTGCATAAGTTCTTAGCGTTTTTGTTTTGTATGGTCGTCTTCCGGATGCCATGGGTTTACTTACCAATATTCGTTTTTTTTATTTGCACTTCATTGTTGTTATTTGTGTTTAGATACCGTCATTTTTTCATTTGGCGGAAGCGAATGGACCTGCGGAAACTAGAAAATGGGCTGCCGAGCGGAGAAATCGGAGCATTTCCGACACATTATTCTGTTTGAGTTCAGTAGACGGGGTGACGGCAACGGAAGCAACCAGAAACATTTGAGCCGTGTCTGTGCATAACGCCACTGGACATGGCACGGCAAGAAATGGTTTTCTCGTATTGAGGAGGACTGTTTTAACATTAGAGATTCTCTACATGACAAGCAGTAAAGGAAACAAAAGAAAAATCGGAGTAGGTATTAAAATCCATGGAGAAGAAATAAAAACCTTGAGGTTCGCTATTTTATTTTTAGTTTTATCTACCTGTTTTGATGTGCTGTGTCCAACCTTGAAATTTGAACATTTACAACTCTCGCAAAGATCGGCTGTGAATTGATCCTTGTTTAACGGATCTTGGCTGCACTCGTCAACATTTCTTTTGGGAACGGACGCTGATAAACTCGTTGTTGTGCGCCCTAATACACTGATGATGATCATCATCATCATCATTGAGGTTCGCCGATGACATTGTAATTCTATCAGAAACAGCAAAGGACTTGGAAGAGCAGTTGAACGGAATGGACAGTGTCTTGAAAGGAGGATATAAGATGAACATCAACAAAAGCAAAACGAGGGTAATGGAATGTAGTCGAATTAAGTTGGGAGATGCTGAGGGAATTAGATTTGCTAATTGGGGAGTAAAATAACTGATGGTGGTCGAAGTAGAGAGGATATAAAATGTAGACTGGCAATGACAAGGAAAGCGTTACTGAAGAAGAGAAATTTGTTAACATCGAGTATTGGTTTAAGTGTCAGGAAGTCGTTTCTGAAAGTATTTGTATGGAGTGTAGCCATGTATGGAAGTGAAAGATGGACGATAACTAGTTTGGACAATAAGAGAATAGAAGATTTCGAAATGTGGTGCTGCAGAAGAATGGTGAAGGATAGATGGATAGATCACATAACTAATGAGGAGGTTTGCGACATTTGCAAACAATGGGGAACGTCCAAAAATCGGGTGTATGGGCACGGTATGCTTTCAAAGCCAGAATCACAAAAATCAGCTTCATCAACTGGCTCGTGAACAGCGCTGACCATTCCTATCTTGCATCGTTACGTGTGACGAATTGAGTCTTTATACTAACGTAAGGAAAAGAAAAGAATGGTTGAACCCAAACAAAGCAGCCACTCTCCGTACAAAGACGTGCGCGCATCCACAAAAGGTGATTTTATGCAGCCGGTGGAACAACGTTAGTGTGGTGTAGTACGAATTGCTTCACTGATGTCTAGCCATCACTGCTGACATTTGTTGTCAACAACTAAGAAGTCTTGCAGACGCAGTACAGGAACAGCTACGGGAAGACTGGGTGAAGTGGTGCTAATCCACGATATCGCCTGCCCACATTCTGCTAGACTGACAAAAAATACTGTACAGAAGCTGGATTGGTAATCCGCACCCATCTTTTTCTCTGTGTCGTGTGTCCTCTGGTTTTCACCTTTCCCGCTCTCTACTGAATAACTTACAATGAACGTCCTTTCTGGATGAAAATGTGCTCCGAAGATGGCTCAATGAGTTCTTTGCATCAAAACCACATGATTTCTACAGTCGCGGAATAGAAAAGTTACCCCAGCGTTGGCAGACTGTTGTAAACAGTGAAGTATAATATGCTATTGTTGGCTAGTCTCTGTAAACTTATGGAAAAGCGCCACCAACGTATGTACCAACCTAATATTTATCTTCTTTAACATTTTTCCGAACTAGCCTGAAAATAAAGTCGTCTCTAACTCACTGATTGGTATGTCCACTGTTGTCCCTGAAAGTGAGATGCTCATTGCTATATAGTCTACTGAAAATACCGAGCGAGGTGGCGCAGTGGCTAGCACACTGGACTCGCATTCGAGAGGACGACGGTTCAATCCCGCGTCTGGCCATCCTGATTTAGGTTTCCCGTGATTTCCCTAAATCACTTCAGCCAAATGCCGGGATGGTTCCTTTGAAAGGGGACGGCCGATTTCCTTCCCCATCCTTCCCTAATCCGAGCTTGTGGTCCGTCTCTACTGACATCGTTGTCGACGGGACGTCAAACAGTAATCTCCTCCTCCTCCTCTACTTAAAATAACATTTACTACTGAGCATAAATAGTTGCACAGTAAAGTACATGTAAAACCATTCGTAATTTCGACCATTTTTTATGAAGGCAACTTTTAAAATGTTCAAATGTGTGTGATATCTTATGGGACTTAACTGCTAAGGTCATCAGTCCCTAAGCTCACACACTACTTAACCTAAATTATCCTAAGGACAAACATACACACTCATGCCTGAGGGAGGACTCGAACCTCCGCCGAGACCAGCCGCACAGTCCATGACTGCAGCACCCCCAGACCGCTCGGCTCCTCTTTAGGTTTGAATGAGTAGAACACATTTTCTTTTCCTGTCACGTACGTTACATCTGAGCCACTCCTTCCAGAAGCAGTATTACTCCAAAAGACGCTGAAAAGCTCTAACTTCTTCTCCCTTATGTCTTCTGCACTTTCAAAGCGTGAAGCCCAGAGCAGACTTCTGAGGGGAAGGGTCGCAGCGCGAGAGCGTCAGGCGAAGAAAGGGATCTAGGACCAGTCATCAGGCATACACGTCACAATTTATGAACCTCCACAAAATTAATCATCATAGATTACAAAAAAATGGTTTTTATATTTTGGACTTTCAGACGCTGATAGAAAACTTTTAATTACTTCCCGCGGAACAAGATGATGTAGTTTCCATGATTCAGGATTTCTTTTCGGCACCTAAGGAATTCAGATTAAAGGTCTCGATTATGAATCATTTCTCTCATGACAGATCAGTTTGCACTGCGAATGATTCCATTCGCATGAACTATAAGAAATATGAAATGCTAACAAATGATATTTTTCTACCTAACTGCAGTTAAGTATGTTTTGGAACATTCACTATTAGTAAGTTTGTTGCTTCAACTTTTTCATTGTTTTTCTCCTGTTTACTAGTCATCCTGTTCCTAATAAAATGTTACAAATATTAACTAAGGCAGTCGTCTCGATGTTCCAAGGCTGGCGGTGCCTTTATACCTGCTCACTGGTGGCAGAAAGCCAGCTACGCAGCCTCTGTTAGACAGAGAGCGGTGTGGGGGTCGTACTGAATTAATAAGGCTTGCGGGAAGACATTTCGAGTGAATGTACAACAAGCAGAACAAGCAGTAGGTTTCTGTCTACAGAGAGCCACATATTAATGAACAAGAAACATCTAATCATCACGAAAACAGCATTTCATTGAGATGATAACATTACTTATTCGTGGCTGCGACCGGCGTTTGTTATCAAATTGAGATAAGTAAGCCTGAAGCACACTACGCCGTCTATTTGTACCGTCCGAACAAATTAACTGCACGCACCTGACAAAAAGGCTACATCGTTATAATTTCCCGCGGGGATAAACGGATGGAAACCTACTACTCGCAGCAAGTGTGTCGAAAAAATTATTCTTTATTAAAAATGAGCATCTAGGCTGATTAAGAAGAAACACGATTCGATCCAAGGCTAATACCATGCAGAAATCATTTCTCTGATCAGGCTCACCAAATGTGTCACAAAGAGCCTATAGCCTATTGTGATACCTATGACAGGAGAAGTCAATTATTATCCTGAAAAACTTGTTTCTACAGTCCCATTTCTACATCAGTTGCACAAACAGATACGTTTCCTGGACGCTGATAACCAACAGGAATGAACGAGCACGACCAAAATGGATTCTCAGAAGTGTAGGATGGACTTAACTACAAAATGTGTTTCTACTATTCACTCCATCATTTTTTCAGCGAAAGGTCCCGCTTTCAGATCGAGTTTGTCAGAAGCTGCTTTTTGCCTCAGACTGTATACATGCTACCGTTAAATAGGACGGTGAAAGGCTATGAGGAATGTCAACGGAAAGTCATTAGAGTCCGAACTAAAGTTCTGAATGAGAGAAGGAACTATGCGAGATTACTTGTTATGTGATCTACGAAACTACCGAAAACCAATACGTGGATGCTTGAGCGGCATTTAAACCCTATTCATGCCGGAGAGTCAAATTTGTCAACCACACGTGTAATCTCACGTGGTAGGACATGACGATGTGGGAAGCAGTTTAATGTTATTCTCCAAGAGTGAAATACAGTCAAAAATTATGAGGACCAGACTGCTGACCAAGTTCATTGATAAGTCTACATAAATAGAGAAATTAGAAGAAGTCCTTTCCCCAGATGACAGTGATTCAGACCACATTGTTAATTCTGTTCCTTGTAGAATAGCGTACCATCAGCTTAACTTCAAGGGAAATCTGCATCCTTGTCAATCAGAACACGTAAATGTTGAAAATGGTGGAGTATTTTCGATCTGTTTTAGAACAAGAATGTTTTTGAAGATTCTGTTACCAATTGTCAGTGTCAGAATTGACTGTTGTATCACACGGCGAATCGAGCCGCAGCTACAGCCAAGTACCGAATCTGCGACATTAGCAACTGGCGACAGTCTTTGATCTGCCAACGCAGTATCGAGCAGCAGCGAGACGATTAAACGGAATTCTTCCATAGGACCCAGTGGTCATCCATTTTTACTTCTTATGAACAAGGTCATTATAGTGGCACACCAGACCAACCTTCCGATCAGCCGTCATCATCACTCGAACCACTACCCTATATATCACTCACACATTAATTTACGTTCCCGGTCTATCATTTGGAATGTCGGGCGATGGGTAAAAACTATTAATATTAATATGCCGTCTTACTCCCGCGAGCCAGGCAACTAATGTAGTGGTTCGCCAGAAAGCGAAGAAAAACATACTGACCTTAGTATCCAGTCTGCACGGCCACATTCCGGTCCAGCCCACTGAAAGAAAATTTTCTATCCTCCGATTTCTTTCCGGGATCAGGACGATGATTTTAAATAAAAGTATAAAGTTCCAGTCAACATTTATATTACGTAAAATTTCTCACATACAACACTTGGAAATTCAGTATTGTGAATTGAAGCAAGTCTTTGTATTCTAATACCATATTTAGCAGTTCAGAGGCGACCTCTACGGTACGTTTCTATCAGATTGTCTTTCTCCCTGACTAAAATTACTCAAATGAAAGTTCGCAATAAATGTTCAAAATTAATGCTCGCCATATTGGTGGGAATAAAGTCACCACTTGCCACGCGAAATTGTGATTCGCACGGACGGCACGCTAATAGTTACTTTGGCGAATTCTAAGCGATCCAGGACGGTGTACAGTCCTCGCGAGTTCACTATTCGTTTTTACCGCAGTATACGCGCTTTGACACAGTTCGGCTCTGACGTCATCCGAGGTAGAGCGCGATCCGATGTTTGACAGACGTGGATCTTACAGTGGCTGAGTGCGCGAAATGAACCTTACTATTGTACAAGCCTGAAAAAAGTAGTCTCTCAGTGATTGATATGTCCACTATTGTCCCTGAAAGTCAGCTGCTCATTACTAGATAGTCTACTGAAAGTAACATTTAGTACTCAACATAAATAATTGCACTGTAACGTACGTGTGAAACCATTCGTAATTTCGACCATTTCTATGAAGGCAAGTTTTAAAAAGAATATCTTCTCTTTAGGTTTGAGTTAGTGGAACACATTTTCATTTCGGGGTACGTACGTTACCTCTGGGCCACTCCTTCCAGAGGCAGTATTACTCCGACAGAGAGCAACATTGCCAAATAAAGGGTGAAACTGAAATGGTGCACAATGTTAATGAGAATAATTTCCGACAGGTATATGTGATGGTACATCACCAATAAGCCATTGCAATATGATGGAATGACTATGGGCCACTGCTACATTAATCGTGTTGGTGTAGGTGTTTCTCTTATTGAGAAACTATTTGTACATACTGATTAGTATGCCGTACCGGAAATCGAATAGAAGGACCCGTTTGCCTCCACACTAGTCAGGCAGACCGTCGCTCACACACCGACTAAAAATTGCCACCGACTTCTCTCCGTTTACAAGAACGTGCATATTTGGCCAAGTTTACAGGGCTTTCAGACCTAGTTACACTTCAGAAGCTGTAATTATTGCAAACTCCCCACCATGTCTATTCTGCTGGTACTGCTCTCACAGCAGTATACAGGAGCTCCTGTGGAAACGGCAAGGTGTGGAAAGAAACGGTGGCATTTTAAACAGTTGAAATAGTCCTCGAAAGTTGTTCATACACTAACAGGAAACGGTGCTGGCCACAAAAATCTGGAAATACGTCTTATAACTTCCATGTTGAAGAAAGACAATGGGGAATCTGATTACCAGAATTTACTGATGTCAAATTTAAATTTCTTCAACTTCAGTCCCCTAATAACGATGCAGGTATCTGTCTAAACCCGCTAAGACATCAACTACTAGACCAATGTGTAAACTTCCAAACTTGTCGGAACCCTAGGACATAGTTACCAACTATAATGACACTGATCTGGATCGACGAAAGTATTACCTATTACTAAAAGAGAAGCGTTAATAAGTGATAAAAAGCAGTGGATAGCAGAGTCTCAACCAAAAATAATTTCCCTCTTTATGCTAATATGAATATATGTTGGGTATGAAAACATGGCAACTGCACCAGATAGTAGTACCTTTTTGGCTGCCGTGCATGGATTATAGTAAGTTAAGATTACAGCAGCATTTTTTTGGTAAATTACATGCCATCATACAGCATAGACATATCCAGTAATGAGCAGACTTACATTTTTGAATCCATGTAGTAATGTATTTGCACAGTAATGTAAATTTTGAATATGTATTGTAGCATTAATGTTTTGTCATTATGTTAGCCATTATTCTACATTGTGTTACGGAACACCTAGTTTCGGTTCAAATGGCTCTGAGCACTATGGGACTTAACATCTGAGGTCATCAGAACCCTAGAACTTAGAAATACTTAAACCTAACTAACCTAAGGACATCACACACATCCATGCTCGAGGCAGGATTCGAACCTGCGACCGTAGCGGTCGCGCGGTTCCACACTGAAGCGCCTAGAACCGCTCGGCAACAACGGCCGGCACACCTAGTTTTAAAACCGATAAATGCACTTTATGTTATACTAGTAACTTTAATTTCAGTTAAGTGATTCAGAAAACATTTCTATGATTCGGTCTTTCAGTTAATCTGACTGGAAGTCGCCCCAAATAATCGGAATTAGTGAGGTCTCGCTGTAAGTACTCGCATTTACTTTTCTCCACGAAGTTGTGTCGCATGAGTTTGACTACAGGTGCATTACGCAGTTAAGCTTGAATCCCCATTGCAAATAGTCCGCCAAAGGGTAAAATTATTCCGTTTTCGTTCTCATACATAACAAGGCTCTTACTGTACGATATATTGTTGACAGTACCTGACACAGAATGAGATTTTCACTCTGCAGCGGAGTGTGCACTGATATGAAACTTCCTGGAATATTAAAACTGTGTGCCCGACCGGGACTCGAACTCGGGACCTTTGCCTTTCGCGGGCAAGTGCCCTACCATCTGAGCTACCCAAGCACGACTCACGGCCGGTACCCACAGCTTTACTTCTGCCAGCATCTCGTCTCCTTCCCTCCAAACTTTACAGAAGCTCTCCTGCGAAACTTGGAGAACTAGCACTCCTGAAAGAAAGGATACTGCGGAGACAAAGGTCCCGAGTTCTAGTCTTGGTCAGGCACACAGTTTTAATCTGCCAGGAAGTTTCATATCAGCGCACACTCCGCTGCAGAGTGAAAATTTCATTCTGTGAAACATCCCCCAGGCTGTGGCTAAGCCATGTCTCCGCAGTATCCTTTCTTTCAGGAGTGCTAGTTCTGCTAGTTTCGCAGGAGAGCTTCTGTAAAGTGTGGAAAGTAGGAGACGAGATACTGACAGAAATAAAGCTGTGGGTACCGGCCGTGAGTCGTGCTTCGGTAGCTCAGATGGTAGAGCACTTGCCCGCGAAAGGCAAAGGTCCCGAGTTCGAGTCTCGGTCAGGCACACAGTTTTAATCTGCCAGGAAGTTTCAGTACCTGACACATTCATCATATGTCGCTCTACATTCACGGGTTCGGAGCAGGAAAAAAAACAGTCTACACGCTTTCGCACTTGTCCTATTTTCTCTAGTCTCATCATTTGCTCGATATTTATGAAAAGAAAGTGATACTACGTTCATAGCTAAACAGCGTGGTTCGGCACTCGTTTTCGAACGTGAGTGACGCAGATATTGGTTGTTGGCTAGGAAAGGCAAGCGTTTTGCGTGTAATGGGTGAAAAGTCTTCGAAAAGATACGTAGACTCGAAACATTCATGTGTGGAGTATCTACGGATAAAATTCAAGAGTGTTGCTCTACCTTGAGCAAGGTATTGAGTGAAGTGCGGAAGACTTGTCAGGATTCAGTAGTGGTGTCGAAAGGTTTCTACTGAGGCAAAGAGAAGCTCTCCCCTGGAGTTTCCGTATAAAAGAACTCAGAGCCTTTCATAAACTATTGTAGTTATTCTTGCAGTGTCAGAATACAATAAGAATAATAATTCGAGTTTTCAGAGATATCCCCGACACGTTGATCAGAAACGACTGACTGTCCTCAAGCTGCCAAAAACGATGTCGGTGCCTACGACGCTAGTGGCATCCGTGGGACTATAAATAACTCGGTGGATTTCTCTGTAATCTCTCAGCCTGGATAGCCCGTATCATACACCACTAGGATTGTTGCCGCTGCCATAATTAGAGTTTTCGTTGCGCGTTCTGATCTCTGAACCTTCTTTGATGGAAGTCCTAATAGGTTGATACAAGGAACAATATTTTATTTCATCAAATATTGCTTTATATTTATTCGGGAGGATGATCTCAGTAGCAGCTAATTTGTCAAAAATACTATTTTTAATTTGCTGTTGCTGTTATGCTTAAATTTCAGAAACTGTACGGAATGACTGACCAACAAAGCTGCCTCTTCACCTTCCCCACACCTGAGGACAAACAAAGCATCTCTTTGTTTTCTCGGTCGGTCGAAAACTAGGTCTTTTGGTATGTTCTGGATGGAGGGCAAACAAGCGATCTACTGAGCAGGAAGTCAAGTACGAGGGGGCTTAACTACTGCAGTAGAATGGGGAGGATGACGGAATACAGTGATCCAATTATGCAGTGAGCAAGTGGGTGTCGAGTAGTGTGTTCTTCTTTTACACTAAGCTTGGTAATGCTCCTTTGGGCTCGTCTCTCGTTTAATACACTCCTGGAAATTGAAATAAGAACACCGTGAATTCATTGTCCCAGGAAGGGGAAACATTATTGACACATTCCTGGGGTCAGATACATCACATGATCACACTGACAGAACCACAGGCACATAGACACAGGCAACAGAGCATGCACAATGTCGGCACTAGTACAGTGTATATCCACCTTTCGCAGCAATGCAGGCTGCTATTCTCCCATGGAGACGATCGTAGAGATGCTGGATGTAGTCCTGTGGAACGGCTTGCCATGCCATTTCCACCTGGCGCCTCACTTGGACCAGCGTTCGTGCTGGACGTGCAGACCGCGTGAGACGACGCTTCATCCAGTCCCAAACATGCTCAATGGGGGACACATCCGGAGATCTTGCTGGTCAGGGTAGTTAACTTACACCTTCTAGAGCACGTTGGGTGGCACGGGATACATGCGGACGTGCATTGTCCTGTTGGAACAGCAAGTTCCCTTGCCGGTCTAGGAATGGTAGAACGATGGGTTCGATGACGGTTTGGATGTACCGTGCACTATTCAGTCTCCCCTCGACGATCACCAGAGGTGTACGGCCATTGTAGGAGATCGCTCCCAACACCATGATGCCGGGTATTGGCCCTGTGTGCCTCGGTCGTATGCAGTCCTGATTGTGGCGCTCACCTGCACGGCGCCAAACACGCATACGACCATCATTGGCACCAAGGCAGAAGCGACTCTCATCGCTGAAGACGACACGTCTCCATTCGTCCCTCCATTCACGCCTGTCGCGACACCACTGGAGGCGGGCTGCACGATGTTGGGGCGTGAGCGGAAGACGGCCTAACGGTGTGCGGAACCGTAGCCCAGCTTCATGGAGACGGTTGCGAATGGTCCTCGCCGATACCCCAGGAGCAACAGTATCCCTAATTTGCTGGGAAGTGGCGGTGCTGTCCCCTACGGCACTGCGTAGGATCCTACGGTCTTGGCGTGCATCCGTTCGTCGCTGCGGTCCGGTCCCAGGTCGACGGGCACGTGCACCTACCGCCGACCACTGGCGACAACATCGATGTACTGTGGAGACCTCACGCCCAACGTGTTGAGCAATTCGGCGGTACGTCCACCCGGCCTCCCGCATGCCCACTATACGCCCTCGCTCAAAGTCCGTCAACTGCACATACGGTTCACGTCCACGCTGTCGCGGCATGCTACCAGTGTTAAAGACTGCGATGGAGCTCCGTATGCCACGGCAAACTGGCTGACACTGACGGCGGCGGTGCACAAATGCTGCGCAGCTAGCGCCATTCGACGGCCAACACCGCGGTTCCTGGTGTGTCCGCTGTGCCGTGCGTGTGATCATTGCTTGTACAGCCCTCTCGCAGTGTCCGGAGCAAGTGTGGTGGGTCTGACACACCGGTGTGAATGTGTTCTTTTTTCCATTTCCAGGAGGATAATTACTCGCATGCAGTGCTGAGTAACGTTTGTGATTTGATGACGAGCGAGAAAACAGAGGGCGAAATCTGTTGGCTGCACATACGCTACTACTCCCGAGTAGCACGGAGCAGTCCACGTAGATACCTTAATGGCTCCACACACGACTTGTAATTAACCCTTTATTTGTCAGACACAAAAAAATTGCGTAGAGAAATTGCGTAGTTACTTGAAGTAGATGTATATGGTTCTGTTAAGAATTTCACATACATTGTTTCAAGATGCAGTACGTTATCTGTAAGTTTATTGCCCACTAAATACGCATGGTTTCTACAATAAGAGTACTTCAAAGCTGTACCTAAGACTGATAAAATGGCTGCATTTGGCACTATTGCCTGTGAAATGTCTTAAAAATAAGTCCTTTTTGCTACAAAGCACAGAAAAATTTCACTTTTTCTTCATTTTACTGTCTACTGTCCCTGAGGGCAAAGTGTTGATCTTCACATATTGCTCACTGCCGCAGGAGCTCCTGTGTACTTCTTCTAGTCTTGCTATCCATCCAATACTCAAAGCAAGGTTTCGTCTTCCCAGAAAAGGTAAGTGCATTTGCAATGTCCCAGGCACGAATTCGTTATCACATTTGTATAATAACTCACTTCAGGACTTCATCCTAGCGTTTATAAGCAGTTTCGTTGCACGATAAAAGCATCGTCACAAAATCGAATCAAATTCCTACACCGGTAACTGATACAAACATAACCTTGCAAGATGTCTGCTGAAGAAGGACGCTATTCAGAAACTTTTCACCAGTGTCAACAGAATATCGCTGCATAGAGAACTTAAAAATGTGATTCTTGAAGTTTTCCCGGCAAACTGAATGTTCGATGAGGTTTCGGGATTGCAGCCGGATCGCGTTGACTTCTTGCCATGATATTTCGGCTGGCAATCGTCCAGCCATCTTCAGGTGAGTGTCCATCACTGGCGACTGCAAGTTCCCGGCTCTGGCTTTATAGGAAACATTGGCGCGGAAACGCATGCGCATTGGCGAAGGTCACAGGAGCGCCCTCAAGCGAATCCGCGCCCTCTGGAAAAACGAGTACTGTTCTGTATGAGGCGCTCAGGCGCATGCGTAAAAGTGAAAACCAAATGTCCGTCCTCTGTCGGAATGCGCGCTCGCGTCGCTAAAAACAAAAAGTCAGATGTCACCAGACGTGTCATTATGAATAAACTGTCTTCTCTCAGAAGAAATTAGAGAGATCATCGTGTCCCAAGCCTTGTCCAGTTGAAAACCGCTGTCACGGTTTATAAAATTTTGTGCTATGCGTATTTCCGCAGATTCTTTAAACATTGAATCCCAAAAAGTTCTCGCTGGGGCCAAGATTTTCGTGGCCGAAAAATCCATAGCATGTCCTGTTGTAATACAATACTCAGCCATGGCCGACTTACTGGGCTGCGAAAGTCGAGTGTAGCGCTCATGTTCAACGCACATTTCATGTACTGTGCTTGTTGTCTGAACGATGTAAGGTTCGCCACACTAGCAAGGAATTTTGTAGGTCCTTGCCTTCGGCAGACCCAGATCGTCTTTTACAGAATCGAGAAGGACACTAATTTTCACCGGTGGCGTAAGGACGAAACTTGGAACATGTGGAATTTCGTAAATAAAATTAGGTACATTGTTTATTTTACATTTAATGATTTACACAGTCTGGGATGACATCATCGCAAGAAAAGGGGAAGCAGTAATTTTCTTGGCATCTTACATACGCTATAAACGCAGCCTTTTTGCAATTACATAATTGTTTGAAAGTTTCTATATAAAAACAAATCTGGTTTACATTCACAAAAGGTGCCTGCCTGATCCCACAGTTTGGCAGCGAACTACTCAAATCGTAGCATGTCGCTAAATATCGGCAGCGATAGCTGCTTATGTACAATGGATTGTATTTTACTCAAGTCTTCTCCAAGATCAAAATAAAACTAACTGAATGCATAGCCCTGATTACAAACCATTCTTGAAATGTTACCTGCAGAGCACTGGTAGACGCTGTGAATATAATCTTCTATTGTAAATTTATTTACAATCCAGAATTTTCCTTTGTCTTCCCCTGTCATGCCTTTGCGAAAAGAAAAAATTAATAATCACAACGTATTGAGCAGTATTTCGGTTTGTATGCAGTGTAAGTAGCGTAAAAACTGGAAATAGAAAAAGATCCACAATTAGACTAAATCCCACGACCCTTCGATTAGCGTTCTGTAATTTCTCCGCTGCGCCAACCATTAGCTGGGAATTCTACCAATATAAATAAATCATGTCTCACCCGATCAGCACCGAAAACGCTGAAGGCTTGGTCAACTGGAGTTCACACTTCTCTCATTTTCATTTCTGGCCAAGTCCGGCATACACCGTAAATTTGGACGAAATCGACGAAGACAGGCAGCTGTAGTCCCTTGTCAATCGTGCTGAAAACAGAGAAATGGTGCTTCAAAAGGAGATCAAAGGGATGTAGTGCGTTTCCTGGCAGCAGAAGGAGTGCGGGGAACGGAAGTTCATCAGAGAATGGCACAAGGCCCACTTTGGCATCACCTAGAATTGCTCGAGTTTTTCGATCACTTTCTCCATTTGTTTATTCAACGGACTGCTGCGAAGAAATGTGTTAGATGGTAACTGGCAATGATTTTTTACTAACGATTAAGGACGCCCAAGACTCTTTTTGAAAGCCACCCCAGACAATTAGCGAAACGAATAAAATCATTCACACTTAATCGTGGCGGCTTATTTCACACTAGTAATTGACAAATTATCAGAAAGTTATAAAGTATTGTTATAAAAAACTCAAGTACTTCTATGTATACCAGTTCTCTGTGGACAACACAACATGTGCGCCCAGTGTATTATGACCGCCAAATACGGTGTGTTTTGTTTTTCGTCCCCTTAGAAAAGTCTTCTGCGCTTTCTTATTTAGGCAATGAGAAATGAGAAAAAACTGCGTTTTCTCGTCAAGTAATGCAGTGTGTCTGTTTGTATGATCTCAAATTACTTTTGTCCATTAATGAGAGACAAAGAAAAACGTGTCTCACCATGATGCAAGCGCGTGACTGAGTCATTTTTCTTTTTTCACAAACCACTGCCCACAATACCGCATCTTCGGAATTCCACACACTGACAGAGATATTGGATTCACTGATTTAAGAGGTCACAAGCATCGTGGAACTTAATACCGAACTTAGCCAGGTGACAGAGAATGTAGGAGTCTTGTACAAAGACTTTGATGCAGAGGATAAGGTATTTGTTTTAGAAGGAGCAGGAAACGTCCTGGCTAACAACTTACAATATAGTATTAAACGTGACCTGGAGTAAATACGAGCAGCAACAGTGCACACTCATGCTGGGTTTCCAGAGATTTTGCAGCGCGATTACCAGCCCTGAGATAATGGTGCTGTTATCCGTGTTAACAAAGAGCTAAACAGATTGCTTTTTACTGAAACAAAGTCTCATATCTGTGCTGTGCCTGCTGCCGCAATTGGGAAATGGCTGTACGCAAATCATGGTCTGCACCTAAATAGGAAGACGAAGGAAAGATGATCTTAGCATCTTGTATGAAGTATAAGGGGGCCCACAAGTACGCAAGACAAAATTCCTATAGCTACTGGAGTCAAAGGGGCAAGTTTTTTTTAGCTTGGAGTGGGGTTAAGACAGACAGCGTTGAAAGAAATTAGAGCAGAACAGGGACATGATATGTTTAACAATTTCCAGAAACATAAAATTAATTCGTTTCATAGGAACATTAGAGGGTTGAAAAATAAGATAGATGATCTTATTGTATGCCTAAAAGATATGCAAAATTCTGAAGTGATAGATGTTCTGTGCCTTTCTATACACCACTAAACAAAGGGATCGAGAAGTTAAATGTCATGGACTGTAGACTATCATCATTTTCGTATAGAGCAAATATGAAAAAAGGAGGAGTTGCAACATATGTTAATGTTGGATACAAAGTCAAAAATGTTGAAACAAATAGATCAGAAACTAGAAGCATGTGCTTGTGATTTGTTACTGCTGCATACTTCTCTGATAATTGTACAATTTACAGGTCCCCTTTAGGAAACTTTCAGCTATTTATGAGCAATTTGTATACATAATTGGGCTGTAGCCAAACAGGAACTGTCAACAGCTCAGCTTGTGGAGATGACAATGTCTCTTTCTTAAAAGATACAGATAGGGAAAATGAGCTAGAATCATTATTTGGGTGTTCAATCTAATTTCAGTAATCGATTTCCCAACTCGTTTGCAGCAAAATAGTAGATCACTGATTGATAACATTTTTGTAGACAGTGCTGAGGCTGAAATAATTATTGTGTACTCTGTTGTTAATAGATTACCTGATAATTATGCACATTGCCTTTCGCGGGCAAGTGCTCTACCATTTTTTTTTTTTTTGTAATCTCATTTTGTTCGTTATTGTTCGTCTCAATTGTTCGTGGCGGACGTCACCTGACGCCCATTGAAGTTCGTTACTGATCCATTCACTCAGTTTTTTTTATTACAGAGGGCAGCTAACCCTTTCACCGAACACGCTGAGCTACCGTGCCGGCATACCATCTGAGCTACCCAAGCACGACTCACGCCCAGTCCTCACAGCTTTACTTCTGCCAGTACCTCGTCTCCGACCTTCCAGACTTTACAGAAGCTCTCCTGCGAACCTTGCAGAACTAGCACTCCTGAAAGAAAGGATCCTGCGGATACATGGCTAAGCCACAGCCTAGGGGATGTTTCCAGAATGAGATTTTCACTCTGCAGCGGAGTGTGCGCTGATTTGAAACTTCCTGGCAGATTTTTTAATGGAGATGGTGTTATCCTAACGCATTACGTTCCTCCACGGCAGACCGTCAGTGCACAGTATTATTGTTCGTTTTTGGAGCATCACCTGCGACAAGTTTTGCGAAAGAAGCGGCGACACTTTCTGGGCAACCCACCCACCATTTTGCACGACAATGCGCTGGAGCGTACAGCGGAAGCTGTGGCTGCTCTTTACGGTCGATGGGACTGGGAAGTACAATACCATCCACCATCCTCCCCGGACTTAAGTCCTTGTGACTTTGATTTGACTCCGAAGATGAAGAAACCACTTCGTGGTATTCGCTTCAGAACTGTTCCAGAGATTCGACGGGCAGTAGACTGCTCCATTCGCACCATCAACAGAGCAGGCTTCCATATCGCTGGCACGGGTTGTACACAACGCTAGTGACTTCTCTGAAGGACAGTAACAGGTGCAAACATGTAACTCTTTTGTATCGGTTGTGAATAAATAGTTGCCACTATTTAAGTTCCAACCCTCGTATATGAATAGGTCAGAAAAGACAGATGCAAATGAATCACCTACCGAAGTGCATTCAGGTGGTAGTCTGATGGGACGCATAACACTAGTTTAGTAATTAACTAGAGAAGCATTCGACGAACACTGCAACTGCTCATTTGTTCGCTACAGAATCCTGAATAATTTAATGAAGAAATACATAGCAGAATTACCTATAGATCCTCTACAATAGTGTATCTTACCCTTTTCAATTTTATTAATAATTTCCAGCATTGTGGAAAGTGAAATCCGAGGACTACATGAACAGTATATTTTTTGCGTACATAATATGTAAGAGATTCACCAAATCGTTAGAGGATTTCTTGTTCATCCTTAACAAATTCCAGTAGTCTGACTTTGCTGTAAGTTCTCTTAGCATGTGCTGAACGCACACCCATCAGCGCTTCCGTTTGTTTTTCTTTTTGCAGCACGTCGCGATTGCAGTCGCAACACGCAAGAGTCCCACGTCATCAAGCGCCGACATGTTTGTTATGAAGGCAGAGTCCCAACTGATGCCTCCCAGGGATGAATACTGCGCAGAAATATTGTGTCGTTCTTGGCCTCGCACCGGCGCACTTCCGCGCAATACATTGACGCAATATTATTCCCTGATAAATAATGACGACATGAGGCTCCGTAAGCCTCATTGCATTCTGAGCTGGCGCTTCAGTACAATGGTGACTGTTTAATCTCCCTCCCACTATATTTCACTGGCTTTTAACTGAAACAGTTCTCTCTGTGAGGATGAGAATTTTTAAGGGAAGGTTACCAGAGAGAACACAAAACGTACGAAATCTGATCATGTTGCCTAAAACGAAAACGTTTCTGTTTATACTATAGCCGACATTTTCGCCAAGAAAGAATTCAGCCCCGGTGGAGGTTCGAGTCCTCCTTCGGGCATCGGTGTGTCTGTTGTCCTTAGTGTAAGTTAGATTCAATAGTGTGTAAGCCTAGGGACCGATGACCTCAGCTGTTTGGGCCCGTAGAAACTTACAACAAATTTCCAAAATTTCCGAAGAACTCAACAACAGTGTCGATATAAAAATTTATATTTCGTTTATTTTTCAGTCTCAGTAGCACTATTTTTTACGTCGTGACTAGTTTCAAGCTTCCTGGATAATCGTCATCTCTATGCAGCTGCGTCAGCAGCCCGTCGTGTGTGTATAGCAACCACACATCAGAGTCAGTATTCCAATGCGTAGTTCCGATACAGGCACGATGGGTTGCCGACGCAACTACACAGATCTCAAGATGATCCAAGGAGCTCGAAATAGTATACAACTGCAACTGAAAAATAAATGATTCATAAAAAATTATAAATGTCTCTTCATTTTCATGTAAAGACATTAACAATTCATAACATTTACTTCGTTTGTTCAGTTCGTAAGCAATGCACTTCCTAACAATGGCTGGACACAGGACACAAAGGAATGCCAGTTGGCATTGATTTAAATCAGTGGGGAAAGCTGAAAATTTGTGCCGGACTGACACAACGGCCATCATAACTGCACAGACGCATCCCATCAGACTCAGATTTTCAACTTATACGCACACTCGCGGTCTAGGGGTAGTGTCTTAAATTTTGGTTAACAATCTACTTTGGCGGCCGAAGACTTCCGGCATAAGAAGTCACCCTCATTCTGCCAACGGCCTTCACAAAGAGGGTGGAGGAGTGGACAGAGAATCAGGGCACTCTCTTGCCCTTGGGGTGGGAAACTGTCCCTAAGGCGGAAGAATCAGGAGCGATCAATGGCATGAGGATGCAGTCGGCAATAGAAAACACTGCATTAACGACACATAACGTGTGTCCACAGGACATGTGGCCTGTAGTTGAAAATGTAATGATCTCTCCATTGGAAAAAGATTTCGGAATAGTCCACAGTCCGGATCTTCAGGAGGGGACTGCCAAGGGGGAGGTGACCATGAGAATGAATGAATAACCCAACGAGTCGGGTCGTGGAATGTCAGACGCTTGAACGTGATGTAAGTAGGCTGTTTAAGTTTTTTATTGGTAACGCCGCCGCCACGTAGCGCTCTGTATGAAAATCACTGGCTGTGCCGTGTGCAGTCTGTGGCTGGTTTGCATTGTTGTCTGCCATTGTAGTGTTGGGCAGCGGCAGCTGGATGCTAACAGCGCGTAGCGTTGCGCAGTTGGTGGTGAGCCGCCAGCAGTGGTGGACGTGGGGAGGGAGACGGCGGAGTTTTGTAATCTGTAAGACTGGATGTCATGAACTGCTATATATATTATGACTATTAAGGTAAATACATTGTTTGTTCTGTATTAAAATCTTTCATTTGCTAACTATGCCTATCAGTAGTTAGTGCCTTCAGTAGTTTGAATCTTTTATTTAGCTGGCAGTAGTGGCGTTCGCTGTATTGCAGTAGTTCGAGTAACGAAGATTTTTAGTGAGGTAAGTGATTTGTGAAAGGTGTAGGTTAATGTTAGTCAGGGCCATTCTTTTGTAGGGATTATTGAAACTCAGATTGCGTTGCGCTAAAAATATTGTGTGCCAGTTTAAGCACAGTCGTGTATAATTTTTCTAAGGGGACGTTACAGTGATAGGAAAGCTAGAAAATCTGAAATGGGAAGTACTGAGGCTGAGTCTAGTCGTAGTAGGGATCAATGAAATGAAATGAAAAGAGGACAAGGATTTCTTGTCAGATAAGTATAGAGTATATCAACAGTAGCAAAAAATGGTATAACTGTAGTAGGATTCGTTAGGAATAGGAAGGCAGGGCAGGCGTGAGTTACTGTGAACAGTTCGGTGATAGGGTTGTCCTCATCAGAATCGACGGAAGACCACCACCGGTAACGATGGTACAGGTATACATGCCGACATCGCAAGCTGCAACTGAAGAGGTAGAGAAAGTATATGAGGATACTGAAAGGGTAATACAGTACGTAATCTAATTGTCGTGGGGGACTGGAACGCAGCTGTAGGTGAAGGGTTAGAGGAAACGGTTGCAGGAGAATATGGCCTTGGCCAAGGAATGACGGAGGAGAAAGACCAGTTGAGTTCTGTAATAAATATCAGCTAGTAATAGCGAATACTTTGTTCAAGAATCACAAAAGGAGGAGCTTTTTCAGTCTTGATTGGCGGGAAGGTGTACCTCTGCACAGTCAACTTTCATGTGTCCTTATTACCACACTGGTAAATAAACGGCAGAACAAGATCTTTAGAGGGGCATACTCCTAAATAAATGGCAGAACAAGATCTTTAACGGGGAATGGTTTAGGTGGACTCGATACATTGTTTGCTTTAGGTATTATCTGCCTCAATACAGAATTCCAGTGCATGATATATAACATTAACTGGGTCCTCAAAGGAGAAAAAATATGTTTCCCTCAGCTTTAACAGTTCACTTATATCATCTGTGTTGGGATCTACACGAGGGAGGTCGGCATCCTTTTTAGTGGAATATCCTACAATATGTTATGTACAGCTGTCAGTTTGCTTTTCTTAGTAGAGTATTGCTGATTGATAAAGCATTCTACTGCAGCAGAGCAATGGAATCAGATGCATAACATAGTTTTCCATAGAGAGATACTCCGAAATACACCTGTCAGTCCTCTTTTTTTGTAGAATATCTCTGAGTGGTAGCGTCTACCACCGTTACCAAAAATGTTACATTAAAATAATACGGTTTTCTACTGCGTGTGCCCTTGCTGCAGATTTTGGAATGCAGTTTGCGTGTGAAGAATATCTAGTGGTACAGCATGCAACCAGATACGCAGCATAGATTTTCACATAGTTTACATACAAACAACTACAAACATTGCTCATAACCTTTCTTCGGTCACGATTGTCTGGACTTTCATGTGTTCTCATTACTGCAGAACAACATTAATATATATATTTTGCACCATGCTAATTGTTGAACAGTAAACTGTGGTACATGGACAACCTCTTACTGGCCGTTCGCCCGCTCGCCAAAGTCACTCATTTCAGAGCGATGTTCTCTGAGGTAGTTTGAACTACCACAGTGATATGATATGGCTGCTAATCGCCGTACCGCATCTCCGGTAGTCTCTGATGAACTGTCAATGTGTATTTCTGTGCAGAATATCCATTGTGTCTGAAGCATCATGTAAATTAATACCAAAAAAATGGCTAAAATTAAGATAAATTACTTAAAATTAGGTAAATGTCAAACAGTAGTGTTAATTGTTAATCTATGTCATGGCGATGAATGTAGACAAAATGTGTGCATTCATTACAGTCCAGCTAGATGGGGGATGGTAATCTATTTTTGGTATGAATTAACTTGAATCTATTACCATCAGCTGTGGTAATGTAATGGAGGTGACGTATTTTTTGCTTTATAACCTAGCACTGTACTAGCTAAGCTATAATTTTCGCACATCTTATAACTCTTATGGATGTGTTTTATTTGTTCACAGCAGCTTAAGGGGAAAGAGACCACAATGTGGTTATCAGCATCAAGGTTCGTTTTTCACTTGTCAACCATATTTTTTCGTGTTTTTTCAACATTTGCCATATTTTTGTATATTCTTACATATTTTAACGTATTCATTGTGTAACTGTACCCGAATGTTCGTGCTCTTATTGCTTACTGTACCAAGTTTCTTTGGCATCCAACAGTGGTTTGGATTCCCCTACCAGCCCAAAGATAATCTACAAAAGTGTCTGCAAGATCACTTGTTCCGCTTCTTTTTCCACATTTCATCAGAGAATAAAACTTCTATCTACACAGAATGCTAACTGCCAGAACCAACCCTTATATACGCTAAAACACATAGAGTATGATGGAGGTGGAGTAATGACTTTAATATCTTAAATACAGCTTTATGCCTACTAATTCTTAGAAAATATCACAACATAACCACCTGCCAGGGATGACTAACATTTGCGTTTTCTCGTATGTTTGTAACACAGAATATTAACCAACAACAGCTGGCAAAGCATTTTTCATAATCTAAAACTACAAGAGGTATGTAACAAGTGGATATGATGTTCGGAATACTCATCAACTGCAGCTATCATGCTTATGTGGATATATGTACGTAACAAAGGGAAATAATAATGTTCAAGACGTCGACATTTTCATATTGCAAGCATACACAGCTTTATTTCACTGTTCTTGTGTACGCATATGTCAGTTTCTTGCAGGGCCTCCCACTGTTCAGGATAGGTCCGGAATAGGGTTCGTAAGTGAATCCACCCACCTTATGTCAGTGGTAGGGCACTATTGTTTTACAAGTATTTTCCATAGATCATGCGGCAAAATTCCTTCCAGTGTGTCCTTTGCGCGCGCTGTCACACGAACCATATTTAATTTTGTATACTCCACGTGCTTTTTATTTTTATTTATCTGTCAGTGCCTTCGGTTCACATTTAAAAAATGAAGGCCATCTTCTGTCTTATATTAATGACAACATCCAATATTGCGCTCTGCGCCTAAAGAGAGGATTTCGACATTCTTCAGGAGCTTGAAATTTATATTTTTGTTTCTAGTAATCCTTCAAGAGTGGCTAATGAACGAAGTCGGTCAGGTCGCCAATAGTTTTTTATGTCTTTGATGGCCTGTTCCTCACACAGAAAATTTCTAGGTTGCACTACATATCATGTTTACTATTTTTCTTGCATAGGTTCATTCCTCAATATGTGGTGCTTCTGCCTCTTTCAGTCTTGCCCCTCTTTTACATTCGGTTTTCCATCTTTGTCGTCCCTCCTCTTGCTCTTTTTTCTAAAAAAAAAAAAATTTCACCCATCCCCATCCCCCTCCTCCTTATCTTTACTTCTAACTGAGATACCTAGCATTCATAAATAATATATGTATGACTATGTAAACATAATCTAGATTACCTTTTCTATCATCATTTTGTTAATGTCTACGCGGTTTTCATTGTTATAGACTCATCAGCACTTCGTCAACATTTTCCCTTCACTCAGATTTTGGCAAAAACAAAAAAAAAAATGCAAATGGTTTCTCTTTTTAAGTCTCGAAATGTAGTTACATATGTGTTGTTGTGGTCTTCAGTCCTGAGACTGGTTTGATGCAGTTCTCCATGCTACTCTATCCTGTGCAAGGTTCTTCATCTCCCAGTACCTACTGCAACCTACATCCTTCTGAATCTGCTTATTGTATTCATCTCTTGGTCTCCCTCTTCGATTTTTACCCTCCACGCTGCCCTCCAATACTAAATTGGTGATCCCTCGATGTCTCAGAACATGTCCTACCAACCGATCCCTTATTCTAGTCAAGTTGTGCCACAAGCTCATCTTCTCCCCAATTCTATTCAATACCTCCTCATAAGTTACGTGATCTACCCATCTAATCTTCAGCATTCTCTGTAGCACCACATTTCGAAAGCTTCTATTCTGTTCTTGTCTAAACTATTTATTGTCCACGTTTCACTTCCATACATGGCTACACGCCATAAAAATACTTTCATAAACGGCTTCCTGACACTTAAATTTATACTCGATGTAAACAAATTTCTCTTCTTCAGAAACGCTTTCCTTACCATTGCCAGTCTTCATTTTATATCCTCTCTAGTTCGACCATCATCAGTTACTTTGCTCCCAAAATAGCAAAACTCCTTTACTACTTTGAGTATCTCATTTTCTAACCTAATTCCCTCAGCGCCACCCGACTTAATTCGACTACATTCCATTATCCTCGTTTTGCTTTTGCGGATGTTCAGCTTATACCTTCCTTTCAAGACACTGTCCGTTCCGTTCAACTGCTCTTAAGTCCTTTGCTATCTCTGACACATTTAAAATGTCAACGGCAGACCACAAGGTTTTTATTTCTTCTCCCTGTATTTTAATTCCTACTCCGAATTTTTCTTTTGTTTCCTTTACTTCTTGCTCAATATACAGACTGAATAACATCGGGGATAGGCTACAACTCAGTCTCACTCTCTTCTCAAACACTACTACCCTTTCGTTCTCCTCAACTCTTATAACTGCCATCTGGTTTCTGTGCAAATTGTAAATAGCCTTCCGCTCCCCTGCCACCTTCAGAATCTGAAAGAGATTATTCCAATCAGCATTGTCAAAAGGTTTCTCTATGTCTACAAATGCTGAAAATGTAGGTCTGCCTTTCCTTAACCTATCTTCTACGAGAAGTCGTAAGGTCAGTACCGTCTCGCGTGTTCCACCATTGTCTGCGGAATCCAATCTCAATATTTCCATTCGTCTGTAAGGAATTCGTGTTAGTATTTTACAACCGTGACTTATTAAACTAGTAGTTCGATAATTTTTATACACCTGTCAGCAACTGCTTTCTTTGGAATTGGTATTATTATATTTTTCTGGAAGTCTGGAGGTATTTTTCCAGTGTCAAACATCTTGCTCAACAGTTGGAAGAGTTTTGTCATGGCTGGGTTTTCCAAGGCTATCAGTAGTTCTAACGGAATGTTGTCTACTCCCGCGGCCTTGTTTCGACTTAGGTCTTCCAGTGCTCTGACAAATTCTTCACTCAGTATGTCTCATCTCATCTTCATCTACGTCCTCTTCCATTTCCATAATATTGTTCTCAAGTACACCCTCTCGTATAGACCCTCTATATACTACTTCCACCTTTCTGGTTTCCCTTCTTTGCTTAAGACTGGTCTTTAGCTGAGCTCTTGATATTCATATAAGTGGTTCTCTTTACTCCAAAGCTCCCTTTAACTTTCCTGTAGGTGGCATCCATTTTACCCCTGGTGATATATGCTTCTAAGCCTTACATTTGTTCTCTAGCCATTCCTGCTTAGCCATTTTGCAGTTCCTATCGATCTCATTTAGTCGTTTGTATTCCCTTTCAGAAGCTTCATTTACTGCATTTTTATATTTCCTCCTTTCATCAATTAAATTCAATATCTCTTCTGCTACCCAAGAATTTCTACTAGCCCTCGTCTTTTTACCTACTTGATCGTCTGCTGCTCTCACTATTTCATCTCTTCTTCTTCTGTATTACTTTTCCCCGTTCATGTCAATCGTTCCCTAATGCTCCGTCTGAGACTCTCTACAACCTCTGGTTTCTTCAGTTTATACTGGTCCCATCTTCTCAAATTTCTACCTTTTTGCTGTTTCTTCAGTTTTATTCTACAGCTCATAACCAATAAAATGTAGTTGGAGTCTATATTTGTCCCTGGAAATGTTTTACAATTTAAAATGTGGCTCCGAAGTCTCTGTCTTACCATTATATAATCTGTTGAAACCTTCCGGTGTCTCTAGGCCTTTTCCATGTGTACAGCCTTCTTTTATGATTCTTAAACTAAGTGTTAGCTATTATTAAGTTATGCCATGTCTAAAATTGTACAATGTGGCTTCCTCTTTCATTTCTTACTCCATTCATATGAATCTTTTTCCTTGTCTTCCTTATCTTACTAACGATTTTCAGTCCCACATGGCTATTAAATTTTCGTCTCCCTTAACTTTTATCGCATCACGCATTTCTTCAGTCTCTTCATCACCTGCTAACCCATATAACCTTCTACTACTGTGGCAGGCGTAGGCTTCGTGTCTCTCTTGGCTACAATAATGCGTTCACTGTGATGTTCATAGTAGCTTATCCGAGTTCCTATTTTTTTTACTCATTGTTAAACCTACTCCTGCATTACCCACATTTGATTTTGTATTTATAGCCCTGTATTCACCTCACCAGAAGTTCAGTTCCTCCTCAAACCGAGCCGGCCGTTGTGGCCGAGCGGTTCTAAGTGCTATAATATGGAACCGCGCGACAGCTACGGTCGCAGGTTCGAATCCTGCCTCGAACATGTATGTGTGTGATGTTCTTAGGTTAGTTAAGTTTAAGTAGTTCTAAGTTCTAGGGGACTGGTGACCTCAGAAGTTAAGTCCCATAGTGCTCAGAGCCATTTTGAACCTCCTGTCACCGAACTTCACTAATTCCCTCTATATCTAACTTTAAACTACCCATTTCCCTTTTTAAATTTTCTCACCTACCTGAACGATTAACGGGTCTGACATTCCACACTCCGATCCGTAGCGTGCCAGTTTTATTTCCCTGATACCGATGCCCAGCTGAGTAGTCCCCGCCCAGAGATGGGGGACTATTTCACCTCCAAAATGTTTTAGTCAAGAGGACGCTATCACTGTTTAATCATACAGTAAACCTGCATGCCCTCGGAAAAATTACAGCTGTAGTTTCCCCTTGCTTTGAGCCGTTGAAAATAAAATCTGAAAACTGTGTCAATTGTACTTAGTGTGTTTCTTAATAAAAAGTTGATTTGATTTATGTTTTAGACAATGCCCAAACGTAAAAGAGGAGGTGACCTTGCCAGTTCTGAAGCAAAACGGTGATAAGAAACAGAAGAAACGAAAAAGGCGAAGAGCGCGAAGGACGTGTAAGTTCCCAACGAACCACCATGAGAAGGAGCACCATGAGAAGCAGAGAAACCGAAGAACAACGAAATGAACAGACTGGAGAATCAATAAAAGATTGTGAACTAAAGCCAGCCATGCAAGTATTAACCTACGAGAAGAGCGGACAACCTAACAGATGAAGCATTCCACAACGACCCGACGAAATAACATAACAAACGCAAACACGTCGTAACCGAAAAAATGGATAACATCTGCCAGTTTTACAACGCAAAAAAATCAGTAGAGGAACACCAGGATTCTGTTGCATGAATGGAAAAATGCGATCACCACCACTGGCAGCACCTCTTCAGGAATTTTTAGTTACATGGTCAGGGAAACTCAAGAACTGAAACACCTTCTGCAATATATAAAAGCGTACAATGCCTGCTTCCAAATGACTTCTTTCGGTGTCATGTCCATCAACACTAACAGGCATCAAATTCTAAACATTCATGGTGGTGTCTGTTTGTACTATATCGTGTCTCCCTACCACTTTCGCGCAACGACGCTCTGAGCGTGTTTTTTAGGGAATTAACTAGTTTGAACCTGGGTCCTGTTGCTAGTAACGAGACGCCAGACCTAACATGACATGTAGAATTCAGAAGAGTTCAGTGAGACTAGCGATGATATAACCAAATACTTAATGATCTCAGCGTCAGCTCCACTGCACTCCCTGTAAAAGAATCTTAATACTAACTAAATTTAGTGGAAAGGGTTCAAGGCTTTCCTATTTTTAGTTAGCTGGTAAAATAACGACGAAAAATCAGTTAAGTTTACCATTGGAAATTTTATTCTACTCACAAAACAATGATTATAAATTGCACTATTGATAAAAGGAAATGTTTTAATACAGGATGGTAAAAACCAACTGCGTTCAACAAAAATGTGAACGAATATTCCCTAAATGGGTTTCCAAGTTCTACAATCGATCGAAGGATGACCTATGCCATATCACATCTATAATCTAGGTTTAATTTAAGTTTCACAAAAGAGAAAACTATCAAAATGGAATACAGTGACCCTCAATAATCTTTAATAACGTATCTAACTTGTCGTAAATTACAGTGGCTGATGTGGCTTCTCAACAACTATATAAAAGAAAAATCATCGCGTGTCAGATCTATTCTTCAAGTGGCAAATGTGAACACCATGAGTTTTAATTAACGATCGACACTAGTATTACGCAAAAAGGGGGTATAACAGATGAGACTTCTGCAGTTCTGAGTGAAGCCTTATGCGCTCAAAAATGCGGCATCGCGTGCGTTCATTACCTTGTCGGTGTTTAAGCAGCGTCAGGGCGGCAGCGGCCGGCGCAGCAGCCATCGAGCTCGCCGTCTCGGAACCAACTCTACTCTAACTTCTCCTTACTACAATTTACCGAAGTTAGTTAAAAAAAACTATCTGGCTATGTTTTCATCTGACCAATCAGGGTCTCAATGTTAATCTTAAGCTCCGCCTACATAAATTCTGTCAATCCAATGAGAAACGTTATACTTCTCGCGGTGGGGCAATGTTTTTAAAGTTTGCAACGTAACAGAGACGCTAAAAAGTCTCACGCTAAAACCTGCAGCTGGTGTGGTCCTTTTAGCATTATCGTGAGATCTATACTGCTCTTCTGGAGGGCTCTATCTTTTAACATGGGCTGGGGGGTGGTCCTTGACATACCTGAGACGCAAAAAAGTCTCAAGCTAAAACTTGCGGGTGGTAGTGGCCCTTTTTGTGTTATCGTAAGATCTATACTGCTTTTCTGGAGGGCTCTAGCTTTTAACATGGTTCTGCTCTCGGCTTCTGTCCTCGTTTCTCCCCTCGGAACTGCGTCTGCCTCACGGTGGGAAGGTACGACATGCATTTAGGCATTCTTGTGTTAGTCTGTGGTATTCCATTTGCTCACTCGTTACTTATATTACTTTGGTTAATTTAATGTCACGATTTATTCGGAGCTATGTGACATACTACTAGATTTGCTTATCATGTCAGGGTTTTCATGTAAGGTGTTGGATTTGCCTGACACCTTACAAAATCTATTTTGTTTTTTCCCATCCAAGGACAAATCTATCACAATTTGGGATCCACTGAACGAAGACCATAAATTTCTGCAAGTATTTTTCATTGAAAATGAAAAAACGGAAATTTATCAATGCACAAATATCTGTGGACAGACAAGTAGTAATCCAAGACGTACAGATGATCTTACACAAATACTATCAATTGATTCACATAGTCAAAGTACCACTAGAACGAATGATTTCTGAGTACTATAAATTTATAATTCAGGCCGACGAAAGACCACCTGGAGAACACGAGCGTCGATTTCGTGCAGCTCCGGTAGACGATGTCGCTATCGTAACTGCGGATAATGAAAAAACAAGCCTTGATATAGCTGCACAAGGAGGAAGAGAAGGACTACAACGCACTGTCTTCTAATATCCATTATTATTTCTGCACAGATATGCCGGATATCATTGTAATGTGAAACAAACCCAAACTGAAATCGGATTAGAAACAATCAAAACAAGGCACTTGTAAGGGGTTCTATGCTTATCACTTTATGATCATAGACAATGAAAAATACAGTCACATCCTCAACACTCGCCGTTTATGCCAACAATTCCTGGCAGATATGTATGCATGCCTGAAGCGGAGCGGATGTCTTACGTAAGACTGAATCAGAAGAAACTACGGACGGAAGAACACATCCACCTTCGACACTCAGATATAAACGATGGAAACATTGGACAACAGTAATCTTATCCTCATCATACATGTGAAGTCCGAGACACATACACGAATACGCTCAACGTGCCGTTACCTGCATAAGAAAATATGGATGACCAGACCTCTACGTAACATTCACACGCCACTCTCGTGGCCAGAAATCAAAGAACCACTAAGATACGTTCAAGCTCGGATGCATAGACATGAAATAATAGCCCGAGTTTTCCGACAAAAGCAAATGAGGTTTATTGAAGCCATCACAAAACAACAAATCTTTGGAATCGTTAGAAGCTGGATGCACACAACTGAATGACAGAAATGAACACTGCCTCACTCACAGTCTCATATGTCTACACGACAGAATTCATCCCATGGATATCGACAAAATCATCCAAGCTAAGTTTCCTAATCCACAAGAAGATCTGGAACTATAAGACACAGTAGTGAAAAACATCGATTCACGGATCATGCAGGCCATTCATTAAATGCAAATTCGCCTTGTACGAGTGATGGAAAATGTACCAAAAAAGACCCAAAACCATACCTGGATGATACACAAACCGGAGTTGCTGACTATCCCATACAGAGAAGACGATCATCCAAAAACGGTGGCTTCACAGCAAAAATACGGATACGAGGCGGCGACGTACTGTAAACAGATAAATCAGTAGGTAGTAGGTAGTACACTACTTTCCAAAATGTTCCAAGCGCACATACACGTAGAACACAGCAATTCAGAGAAATCCATCAAATATATCTGTAAGTATGTAAACAAGGGCAGTGACATGGCAGTATTTCAAATAGCCAAAGACAGCGAGCAGCAAAACAGAAACTACGAGATCCTCATGTACCAAAAGGGAAGATACATTAACAGCAAAGAAACAGCGTGGCGGATTTTTGGTTTTCCCATACACGAACACAAACCAGCTGTGCAACATCTAGCAGTACATTTGAAGATTGTACAGATAGTTTAGTTCACAAAAGTCACCATCAGAAAAATTGAAAGCTAACCATCTCAAAATACAACACTAACAGCTGTTCATCAACTCTGCCAAATGGAGCCTTCCTTGAAAAATTACTATATGCCCACAGCACTACGTGGAACACAATAAGAAAAATATTTCAACGATGAAAATAAGGAATTCCAGTAGAATATCATCCATGAATCATGAAAACTGGCGACTGGGCTGAGTATTGGTCGCCTTAAGCGAAACGGCATTCCCCCGTTTTAGAAGAGCAATGCTGATTGGAAGATGATATTCCTGACGCCTTGAGCTGAAGGAGTATTGGAAGAGACCGAAAGATATACCCCTTCAAGTCTGTCGTTGAGAGGGGCCGTTCCGTTGTCGCTCTTGGAGCGAGATCACGTAACGAGAGCGTGTGCACTCGTACGTGTACTCAAAGAGCGAGGAACAAGTCTATCCTCAGTACTTCACTGGGAGAGCACCTCTGTCGAGAGCAAATCGGAGTGCGACTCTATATTGAGTCCTTGCGATTAAGCATTGTTCACTGTGTTGGCTGCCACACTTATTGTGCAGTGTGAACGGACAAGAGTTATAGTTATACGCCTGCGAGCGAATTTTTGAATGGCATTGCAGTGGACTGATTATCTGACCAGTGTACCACGCCAACAGTTAGACTAGGGGCGAATAGAAGTCCTTGACTTCATCAAGGCGTAGGGAGAGTTTGATTGGCGGCGCAGACAGCAGTCATCGCAGCTTACGGTATTGTGCGCTACAGCTCTTGCGGGCCCCGTATTTCCTCCACAACAGTAAACTTCACTGCATTCACACGCGACAGCCTCGACCGTACCTAGCAACATTCTAACGGATAATTATTCAAGTTGAGTAGGCGCGGCTCTCAGCCATTCTGCCAAGTCAATAACAATCTTAAACTTTGCATAGAAATTTCATTAGCGAATCCTATCCTTAAGAGGTAACTTCACATTCCGAAAAGAACCCGGAAATAACTAGTTCAGTTCATAACTAAAAGTTCCATTGTGATTTCTCAGAATTTTTGCAAAGTAAATAATAATTCTCGATAGTTCCATGTTTTTCTTACACTAACTAGCACAACCCCAGTACTCAAGTATCCCACTAGTTACGTAAGAAATTTTGTGAATTTTCTGTCATTTCCTTACAGCGGACGACTCCAGAAGATATTTATTGCTGAAAGTTTTTCAGGCATTTCTCTTTAGAACGTTAGGAGCGTCTGTCTGACTTCTGTAGTAGTGTGGGGGTGGAAATTGCGTCTTGCAGGAGCCACAGGGTAAAGGATACATATCAGATTAATCCGTTGCGCAGAATGACAGAATAAGAACCCACACGATCACACCAAATATTTGTATCTCCGGATCTTGCTACACAGCCGGCCGCAGTGGCCGAGCGGGTTCTAGGGGCTTCAGTCTGGAACCGCGCGACCGCTGCGGTCGCAGGTTCGAATCCTGCCTTAGGCATGGATGTGTGTGATGTCCTTAGGATAGTTAGGTTTAAGTACATCGAAGTTATAGGGGAATGATGACCTCCGATGTTAAGTCCCATAGTGCTCAGAGCCATTTGAACCATTTGAATTTTGTTGCTACACGAAATACGGGACCAACAAGTTTCACAGGTCTCAAGACCATTGACGTTTACCTGTGGCAGACGTACAGAAAAGCATGCCAACGCTAAGGACTACAGAAAAACGACAACCACTGGGAATTTGCACTTCAAGAAGCCTCACTCACGCCCTCAGCTGAACAAATGAAAGGCTTCTTCGCCAAAATTCTAACAACATGTAACCCATCGAATCCAAAACAGCTACGGGGCTTCTTCAAAGAAAGTACGAGTGCTGACATATTGCACCAAGTCCGACAAGCTCATCCTGAACTGATATTCGAATTTAACAGCGACATCTGCAATGAAACACTCATTCACCTACCAGATAAATGTTTAGCAATAAACAACCAGATCGTAGAACAACTTGGGATGCGAGTACCACGAAAAGACGCTATCAATGTGCTAAACTTTCAATTTACAAAGAAAAAAGGCACAACATCAACGAACTACTTAAGTACTTCTATACATTGCTCACAACCGACCACTCCTCAACGATAATGAAAGGGAATTTACAACATTATTGTGGACCGGATCGAGAACAACACAGGCGAAATTATATACTTGGACGCGCCAGGCGGCACAGGAAAAACGTTTCTAATAGATCTACTGTTGGCGGAAACACACCGCAGTTGCACTGGCATCATCCGACACTGCAACGACACTTATGGAAGGACGATCTGCCCATTCCGCCCTACAACTACCGTTGAATATAGCTGAAGAACAATTCCTGCAATGTAAAATCACAAGAGCGTCTGGAAGGGGTAACATCTAACGCAAGCTAAAATTATCTTCTGAGACGAATGCACAATTGTACATAAATATTCACTCAAAGCCATGAACAGAATTTCACCAGACATGGGAGTAAACTCTGAAGTGTTGGGAGGAGCTCTGCTCATACTCTCAGGAGATTTTCGACAAACACTTTCAGTTTCCCCAAGTCAGCACCAGCAGCCGAGATCAATGCATGCTAAAAAAAAAATCACAACTTAGACCACACTTACAAATACTACGACTAACAAAAAATATGAGAGTTAACTATCGAAAGACGAAACAACAGCTCATTTTTCTCAACAACTTTTACATGCAGGCGAAGACACACATCCTACTGACCAGACTACCGGCATCATTAAACTCAACAGTGATTTCTGCAACGTAGCCATTGCTGAAAACAAACTCATTGACCAAATTTATCCAAACATTCATCACAACAACACCAGTCACAACTGGCTATTTGAATGGACGATTTTTTCAGCTAAAGTAATATTGTCGACGATATCAACTTTAATATTCAAAATAAAGAGAATATACAAATAGATCGACACGATGGCAATCGTTGGCAAGTGTGAACTTCCCTACAGAATTTCTAAGCTCGTTGCAATTAACAGGAATGCCATTACACTAACTTCGACTTAAAACTGGATCTACGATCGTGCTACTCAGAAATCTCAACTCATCAAAACTATGTAATGAAACAAGGATGATCGTCAAATTGCTATCAAATAACATCGTCGAATCGGAACTTATGACTGGAAGGTACAAAGAACACACACTATTTATTCCCAAAATACCTCTGATCTGTCGGCCGCTGTGACCGAGCGGTTCTAGGCGCTTCAGTCCGGAACCGCACTGTTGCTATGGTCACAGGTTCGAATCCTGCCTCGAGCATGGATGTGTGTGTTGTCCTTAGGTTAGTTAGGTTTAAGTAGTTTTAAGTATAGGGGACTGATGATCTCAGATGTTAAGTGCCTTAGTGCTTAGAGCGATTTGAACCACTTTTTCTGAAACACTGATCTCTATTGAAACAGCCATTCCAGTTTAACAGACAGCAATTTCCAATCAATTTAACCTACAGTTTTACAATTAACAAAGCGCAGGGACAAACTTCACAATATAGCGGCATCAACATCAAAGACTCCTGCTTCTCTCGTAGCTTGCCCTCAAGTAGGAAATTCGAAAAATTCGTCATAAACACCCCGGATAATAAAATGAAAAATGTTGTTTATAAACAAGTATTGTAAATAGTTGGAATGTGTTTTGAGTAACGTTTGTTTACCTCTTGTAGTTTAAAGTTTATCCTTTTATTCCAATTGCTACACAATCTCATATCAGCTCCAGGAGTGTAGCTGAGTACCCAAACTAGTAATAAAATAAGAGAAATCAGAGCTCGCACAGAAAGATATAAGCGTACGTTCTTCCCGCGAGTTGTTCCGGAGTGGGACGGCAGAGAAGTCTCTTGGAGGTGGTTCAGGCACTTAATTATGAATTGCAGAGTAATCATGTAGAGAGTGTAACGTCCCACCTATTAGTGAGTAGTCCATTAACCATGGACCTTGCCGTTGGTGGGGAGGCTTGCGTGCCTCAGCGATACAGATAGCCGTACCGTAGGTGCAACCACAACGGAGGGTATCTGTTGAGAGGCCAGACAAACGTGTGGTTCCTGAAGAGGGACAGCAGCCTTTTCAGTAGTTGCAGGGGCAACAGTCTGGATGTTTGACTGATCTGGCCTTGTAACAATAATCAAAACGGCCTTGCTGTGCTGGTACTGCGAACGGCTGAAAGCAAGGGGAAACTACAGCCGTAATTTTTCCCGAGGGCATGCAGCTTTACTATATGATTAAATGATGGTGGCATCCTCTTGGGTAAAATATTCCGGAGGTAAAATAGTCCCCCATTCGGATCTCCGGGCGGGGACTACTCAGGAGGATGTCGTTATCAGGAGAAAGAAAACTGGCGTTCTACGGATCGGAGCGTGGAATGTCAGATCACTTAATCGGGCAGGTAGGTTAGAAAATTTAAAAAGGGAAATGGATAAATTAAGGTTAGATATCGTGGGAATCAGTGAAGTTCGGTGGCAGGAGGAACAAGACTTCTGGCCAGGTGACTAAAGGGTTATAAACACAAAATCAAATCGGGGTAATGCTGGAGTAGGTGTAATAATGAATAGAAAAATAGGAATGCGGGTAAGCTACTACAAACAGCATAGTGAACGCATTATTGTGGCCAAGATAGATACGAAGCCCACACCTACTACAGTAGTACAAGTTTATATGCCAACTAGCTCTGCAGATGACGAAGAAATTGAAGAAATGTGTGATGAAATAAAAGAAATTATTCAGATAGTAAAGGGTGATGATAATTTAATAGTCATGGGTGACTGGAATTCGATAGTAGGAAAAGGCAGAGAAGGAAACGTAGTAGGTGAATATGGATTGGGGAAAATAAATGAAAGAGGAAGCCGCCTAGTAGAATTTTGCACTGAACACAACTTAATCATAGCTAACACTTGCTTCAAGAACCATAAAAGAAGGCAGTAAACATGGATGAAGCCTGGAGATACTGACAGGTTTCAGATAGATTGTATAATGGTTAGACAGAGATTTAGGAACCAGGTTTTAAATTGTAAGACATTTCCAGGGGGACTCTGACCACAATCTATTGGTTATGATCTGTAGATTAAAACTCAAGAAACTGCAAAAAGGTGGGAATTTAAGGAGATGGGCAGCAGAGGATCTAGTAGGTAAAAAGACGAGGGCTAGTAGAAATTCTTGGGTAACAGAAGAAATATTGAATTTAATTGATGAAAGGAGAAAATATAAAAGTGCAGTAAATGAAGCAGGCAAAAAGGAATACAAACGTCTCAAAAACGAGATCGACAGGAAGTGCAAAATGGCTAAGCAGGGATGGCTACAGGACAAATGTAAGGATGTGGAGGCTTATCGCACTAGGGGTAAGATAGATACTGCCTACAGGAAATTAAAGAGACCTTTGGAGATAAGAGAACCACTTGTATGAACATCAAGAGCTCAGATGGAAACCCAGTTCTAAGTAAAGAAGGGAAAGCAGTAATGTGGAAGGAGTATATAGAGGGTCTATACAAGGGCAATGTACTTGAGGACAAATTATGGAAATGGAAGAGGACGTAGGTGAAGATGAAATGGGAGATATGATACTGCGTGAAGAGTTTGACAGAGCACTGAAAGACCTGAGTCGAAACAAGGCCCCGGGAGTAGACAACATTTCATTGGAACTACTGACAGCCTTGGGAGAGCCAATCCTGACAAAACTCTACCATCTGGTGAGCAAGATGTATGAGACAGACGAAATTCCCTGACTTCAAGAAGAATATAATAATTCCAATCCCAAAGAAAACAGGTGTTGACAGATGTGAGAATTACCGAACTATCAGTTTAATAAGTCACAGCTGCAAAATACCAACACAAATTCTTTACAGACGAATGGAAAAACTAGTAGAAGCCGACCTCGGGGAAGATCAGTTTGGATTCCGTAGAAATGTTGGAACACGTGAGACAATACTAACCCTACGACTTATCTTAGAAGCTAGATTAAGGAAGGGCAAACCTACGTTTCTAGCATTTGTAGACTTAGATAAAGCTTTTGAAAACGATGACTGGTATGCTCTCTTTCAAATTCTAAAGGTGGCAGGGGTAAAATACAGAGAGCGAAAGGCTATTTACAATTTGTACAGAAATCAGATGGCAGTTCCAAGAGTCGAGGGACATGAAAGGGAAGCAGTGGTTGGGAAGGGAGTGAGACAGGGTTCTAGCCTCTCTCCGATGGTATTCAATCTGTATATTGAGCAAGCAGTTTAGGAAACAAAAGAAAAATTCGGAGTAGGTATTAAAATCCATGGAGAAGAAATAAAAACTTTGAGGTTTGCCGATGACATCGTAATTCTGTCAGAGACAGCAAAGGGTTTGCAAGAGTAGTTGAACGGAATGGACAGTGTCTTGAAATGAGGGTATAAGATGAACATCAACAAAAGCAAAACGAGGATAATGGAATGTAGTCGAGGTAACTCAGGTGATGCTGAGGGAATTAGATTAGGAAATGAGACACTTAAAGTAGTAAAGGAGTTTTGCTATTTGGGAGGCAAAGTAACTGATGATGGTCGAAGTAGAGAGGATATAAAATGTAGACTGGCAATGGCAAGGAAAGCGTTTCTGAAGAAGAAAAATTTGTTAACATCGAGCATAGATTTAGTGTCAGGAAGTCGTTTCTGAAAGTATTTGTATGGAGTGTAACCATTTATGGAAGTGAAACATGGACGATAAATAGTTTGGACAAGAAGAGTATAGAAGCTTTCGAAATGTAGTGATACAGAAGAATGCTGAAGATTAGATGGGTGGATCACATAACTAATGAGGAAGTATTGAATAGGATTGGGGAGAAGAGAAGTTTGTGGCACAACTTGACCAGAAGAAGGGATCGGTTGGTAGGACATGTTCTGAGGCATCAAGGGATCACCAATTTTGCATTGGAGGGCAGCGTGGAGGGTAAAAATCGTAGAGGAAGACCAAGAGATGAATACACTAAGCAGATTCAGAAGGATTTAGGTTGCAGTAGGTACTGGGAGATGAAGAAGCTTGCACAGGATAGAGTAGCGTGGAGAGCTGCATCAAACCAGTCTCAGGACTGAAGACCACAACAACAACAACCTGTGACTATCTTGCCTTCGACGACTGCATACATGATCTAGAATATGCTTGTTCAATACATAGAGGTTACCATAACGGATTTCACTACAATGATGTAGGCCACAACTGAAGTAAAGTAAGTACGATGATTTATTCACTTCAAAATCTGTATTTTATGAACTCATGATCAATCTTCGGTGTAATAAGCCTCTTTGTTACTGCTACATCTAACCGATGGTAGCACATACTACACTGGCGATATTAAATATTTCAGATACAGTAATTTGATAGAAATGCATGTGTGAGGTCCATTGCATTGTTCAACACTAATACTCAACAAAATACAAGTATAAAGTCACATATCATTCTGCCTTTTGCGATGTTAAATCAAACTGTTTAACACTCCGAAATAATCCGTCAGTGCACTGTGCTAATATGCTGTTTCAGACAACTGTAAATCCAAACCCGAATCATGCACCAAGAACTCATCTCAGCTGTATGCACAGATCTGTCCTCCAGTGTGTCCAACACTCATCTGTCCTAACAATACTCGAAGACGAGTATTTACAGTCTTCCTACAATGTACTACTGGTTATAATAATGCATTATCAAACACTTTATAATATTCTGTACTTTGCTAGAACAAATTTAAGACATTTTCAAAACACATAAAATCACATTAATATTAAAATTGCAGAAATTTGCACTCTAACAATGCAAAACGGTCAGTTACCTATATTTTGTTAATTAGGCTCGAGATTTAATTCCTACAATCGTACAGATATATTATTCTTTTATCTATACATTTTCCATAAATTAATTTCCTAAATCTGATTTTGATTGTTTATGGCACAAAGAGTATTGTAACTACTATTGTTTGGTATTGCTATTATTCTTCTAAAAGCTTTTTACCTATTTTCAATAAGTAATTGAAGAATATTGATCTTGTAATACATAATGCAATGGGTGGTAACCAAAAGCCTGGAATGTTACAAGAGGACGTAGGTCCTGTGTGTTTCTTTGTCGGAAGTTTTTCTTAATACTTTTTTCACCACAGGAAAATGTCTGGAAGACTCCACAGGGTAGGTTCAGCGACTAAGCGCAAATAATTTTCTTTGTTCACTCACACGGGCTCATTTTGGGCGCAGTGGATGCGTGTTGTGTCTTACATTTTTCTGTTGAGTATAAGGCAGTGTAATAGATTTGTGTGCAGTGTGATGTCATGTTTGTACTGTACAGTGATGAGAGAACGGAGAAGGTAAGGCCCGGCACATAGCCTTCTTCACCCTAGGAGCGCCAAGAGAACCGTTCAGGTGAAGGTCCTCATCAGACGGACAGATCACCATCGACAATGTCTCATGCCCTCACAACGTTTCACACAATGAACTTGCTGCCGTTCCTGGAAAAGAACTTGAAGCCCAGACCTTCGCTTTTAGCTGGTTAAACTCTGCTACTCAGTGGAGTCTTCAGTGATCGAAATTTTCCAGAGGGGGCCCGAAAATACCTGCCATGTTACCAGTCTGTTATACTGGCTACGCTACTTTTTAGATGGATTTTGTGTTCCCTCTGTCGTGTGAATACTGTGTTTTCACTTCGAATAAACAACTCATAGGTATATAATATGTTATTTAAACTCAATGAGAAACGGAAGGGAAGGAGCTATTGATGTCAGCTTCATCGGGAATTTATATGGAATCAGGAGCGACGGCTGAAAATGTGTGCCGGACGGGATTCGAAGCTGCGATTGCCTGCTTTCTAGGCAGTTGCGTTGATCATTGCGCCATCCGGACACAGTGTTTATCGCACTTGCGTCTTTTGGCTGACCCTCATTCCCACCTAACGCCACCTATCTGCAGTCCCTCCATGCTCGCTATTTTCAGGTTCCCACAGAAGGTCGAACATAGTTGTGCATCCGCACTGAAGGTGGTGGATCCATTGTCCATCGAGGGAAATCAGATATACGCTGAAGCGCTAAGAAACTGGTATAGGCGGCGCACGAGCGATGGGACACAGCGTCTCCGAGGTAGCGACGAAGTGGGGATTTTCCCGTCCGACTATTTCACGAGTGCGCAGTGAATATCAGGAACCCGGTAAAACATCAAATCTCCGACATCGCTGCGGCCGGAAAAAGATCCTAAAACAACGGGACCAGCGACGACTGAAGAGAATCGTTCAACGTGACAAATGTGCAACCCTTTAGCAAATAGCTGCAGATTTCAATGCCAGGCCATCAACAGGTGTCAGCGCGCGAACCATTCAATGACATATCATCGATATGGGCTTTCGGAGCCAAAGGCCCACTCCTCTACCCTTGATGACTGCACAACACAAGGCTTTACGTCTCGCCTGGATCCGTCATCACCAACTTTGGACTGTTCATGACTGGGAACATGTTAACTGGTCGGACGAGTCTCGTTTCAAATTGTATCGAGCGGATAGACGTGTATGGGTATGGAGACAATCTCATGAATCCATAGAACCTGCTTGTCAGCAGTGCAGGCACTGTAATTAAGGGGCGTGTGCTGTTGGAGTGGTATTGGACCGCTGATACATGTAGGTACGACTCTGACAGGTGACATGTACGTAAGTACCCTGTCTGATCACCTGCATCTATTCATGTCAATTTTGCATTCCGAAGGATTTGGGCAATACTAGGATGACAATGAGACACCCCACACGTCCAGAATTTCTACAGAGAGGTTCCAGGAACTCTCTTCTGAGATTAAACACTTCCACTGACCACCAAACTCCCCAGAGATGAACATTGTTGAACATATCTGGCATGCCTTGCAACGTGCTGCTCAGGAGAGATCTCCTACCCCTAGTACTCTATCGAATTTATGGACAGCTCTGCTGGATTCGTGGTGCTAATTCTCTCCAGCACTATTTCAGACATTAGTCGATCCATGTTGGAGGGATCAGATAGTGGTACCAAAAGCACCGAAAGTACACACCATTAGATAGGTTGCGGAGTATGATGTAGGTGTAGATGTAGGTGTCACATCGTGTTGCGGTACTTCTGCATGCTCGCGGGGCCCTGCACGATATTAGACAGCTGTATTATTTTCTTTGGCTCTTTAGTCTATGAATGTGTAATATGTGTACTTTTCACATAAACAAGGAACGTTGTGCGCAAACAAATGGTTCTTGTGCCCTACCTCACTTCCACATCAATCAGAGCCAACCTTTTCCTCACAAATCCAAATTACAAGGTTTTTCTAAGCTGTTCGTACAGTGAGACTGAACGAGGGGGAGCAATTATTAAAGTACACGACCACATTCGGAGGGAATGAGGTTCAGAAGCCCTTCTGATCATTTCGTACAAGGTTTACTGCAGTGTGTGAATACAAACAACACGACTGCATCACGAAGCAACTTTAATTGTTATTCTGGTTTACTGTGCAAGTGTATGTGTTCGCAGGCCGCTACTGGTAGCGCCAGCATGAGCTATAAATAGGCTGCAACGATATCTTCAGCTCAAGCTGCGAGGAGCCTCCGGTAGGTGTGTGTGGGTGTGGGTGTGTGGTGGCACTTCATGTAATATTCGGCGTACTTGCACCTGACACACAAATAATATGTGTACCCACTATGAAACGTCCCCTTAGAAAAATTTTACACGACTGTGCTTAAACTGACACACAATAGTTTTTAGCGCAACGCAATCTGACTTTCAAAAATCCCTACGAAAGAATGGCCCTGGCTAACATTAACCTATACGTTTCACAAATCACTTACCTCACAAAAATCTTCGTTACTCAAGCTACTGCAATACAGCGAGCACCACTACTGCCAGCTAAATAAAATATTCAAACTACTGAAGGCACTAACTACTGACAGGCATAGTTAGCAAATGAAAGATTTTAATACAGAACAGACAATGTATTTACCTTAATAGTTATAATATATAAATCAGTTCGTGACACCAATTCTTACAAATTTCAAAACTCCGCCATCTCTCTCCCCACGTCCACCACTGCTGGCGGCTCACCTCCAACTGCGCAACGCTACGCGCTGTTAGCATCCAGCTGCCGCTGCCCAACACTACAATGGCAGACAACAATGCAAACCAGCCACAGACTGCACACAGCACAGCCAGTGATTTTCTTACAGAGCGCTACGTGGCGTTACCAATAAGAAAACGTAAACAGCCTACTTACACCACAAATAAGAAAGAGCGCAGCTATGTACTTGTTGAAGACGAATGACAACCTCCAATTTTACAATCTCACAGGAATGCAGGCCTCAGACTGAATAAGGGAAACAAACTTGATCTTCTTGTCAGGAATGCTAAGATGGCCCAGATAATGGAGCGTAAAACTACGACATCTTCCCAAACATCAAGCAAAGACTCAGATTTCAACACCTGGACCCCTGGAGATGGGTGAGCCACTTTCTGGCGGAATCTGTCTATTTGCCACCTACTTGCACATTATAAGAAGGAAACAAACAAACGAATGTGACCGCAGAGAAAAAGGCGCTCAGAGTACTCTATCCGCGAATGCGCTCTGTGCGCAGGCATGGCTAGTGGCAGCAACTGGGTCACGTCAGTGCGGAATACGAAATGTGAATTGGATCCTTGGGTCAACCTGGCAGATCCGCGACAACACTGCCGGCGCAGTGTCTAAAAGAGCGTGGGAACCACATCGTTACCGTGAACCAACACACTCCCCGTCTGCGACTGGAACAACTGCGACGCTGAAGTACAGGTATGGGCAACCAGGGAATCGGAGAGTCTGGGCTGAAGCGGGTCGGGATGCAGCAAAACTCAACACTGAGCATGGCAACGCGCCCTAGAACCAGACGATTTCCCTCTGCATCCAGAGAATAGGAGAAAAGTGTGCAGACAAACGCTACATTCTAAACTGAAATGGACGAAGTTACCAGATTTCTTCACGACGTCCTTGGTAACGCCCACGAAGCAAGCAGAGGACCTACAGACTGAGGTGCGGTGGACTGACTTACCAATTTTATTCCTTTTTTGCTCCTTGTTGTAGCCAATACGGTATCGTTTCAAATAGTGTCACGTCGGTTGAGCGAAAGAGCAGCAGTAATTCACTCTGGCTATTACTACACATCTAACAGATTGACTAATGGAGTATCACTCGCCACTCCTAACGGACAAACTGTACGTACTGCGCTAATGTAACACACAGCGTATCTTACTCCGATGAGGAATAACATGCTGTTTCACTACTATATGAGTGACTGATACAGACGACTGTAACCAAATCGGATAGTTGATTACAAATGTAGTCATTACCACTCACGTTTACACTGAAACTAGAAAAGACCAAACTTTTCCGGAGATGAGCTTCTATACAATATTATGTCTGTTCTCTGTCCACTTACAAGCCTTACGATTATGTTGTATTTATAACGAATTCTACATTACACGGCCTTGATTTCTGTATTCATTTCGCAATACATAGTTGAAAAGTTTGAAATTTTTTTTACTTGTTACTTAAGGTTTCAAACAACGTTTAAACTGAGTTTGTTCTTGTATGTTATTGCATAGTGGTTACTAACACCTAACACCGAAATTCAGTACCCTTTGGTCGCCGCATCTAGAAAGTTAAAATAACAAATACGAGGAAAGCCTGAAAAATAATGCTTCTAGAGCGTAACCCAATTGACATTGAGCAACGCGCCATGTGGCATATGGAAGGTAACTTCCCCCTCTATACATCTGCGCAATTTGAATACGTAGTGTTAATAAAGTGCATTTCGAATAGCCTAAGTATGGAGACGTGTTCTAGTGCTGCGTCACGCAAGTTAAACAGCGTGCAAGTATAGAATTTTTAACTGCTGAAAAAAATGGCTCCTAATGAGTTTCATCGTCGTTTATAGGCTGTTTATGGTGACTGTAAATAGACGGGTAGTAAAATTTCGTTTTTGCGAGCCTGTAAAAGCCATAACCGTTGATGAAAAACACAGCGGACGTCCGATCACTGCCACAGACGATAAACATCGCAAACTCGTCGACAATTTGATCCAAAATGATTAGCGATTCATTCAAAGCCAAATTGTAAAACATATTAGAATATCGAAAGAACGTGTCTGCTTCATTACTGAACAATTGGATTACCGTAAAATCTGTGCATGATGGTTACCACGCCGTCCCACTAACGAAAACAAACAGCGTCCATTGGAATGCTGCGAGCAATTCTTGCAGTGCTACCGTGACGAGGAAGACAACTTTCTTTTGATTATTGTGACGCGGGACGAGTCGTGAGCCATCATTATGACCCATAAGAGAAAGGGCGGAGCGCAGAACATCGACATCTCTCTTCTCTTCAGGCAAAGAAGTTCAGAACACTACCATCCGCAAAATAGTTCTTTTCGCTGACTTTTGGAATGCTCACCGAGCTTATGTGAGCGATTATCCGGTACGATGAACAATGGTAAATTCTTCTCAGTATGCACACAATCTGAAATATATCCGACGTCAAGTTTGTTGTGTTGGAGGAGGTCGGACAGCAATAATCATGCAACATGAGAGCGTTAGTCCACATACCTCGCAACAGAAGAAGTTCTGCGAAACCTCAAGTTTGAACTGTTTCGACACCCTCTGTAATAAAAAAACTGAGTAGAGAAATCAACCATCAAATTGCACGGATATCTTGTGACGTCCGCCCAGACCAAACGCAACTAACAATACCGAGGAAACAAAGCCCCGGCACGGTAGCTCAGTGTGTTCGGTCAGAGAGCTCGTTGGCCTCTGTAATAAAAAACTGAATGAAAGGATCAACAGCGAACTTGAACGGATATCATGTGACGTCCACAACGACCAAACACAACGATCAACAACGAACAAAAAGAAAAAAAAATAGGTCAGCATAACGGACTGCCATCTTAAGGAGACCGGTTTCGATTCCCGGCTGGGTCGGTGATTTTCTCCGCTCCGGGACCGGGTGTAGTGTTGTCTTCATCATCATTTCACATTTCATCCCCATCCGGCGCGCAGGTCGCCCAATGTGGCGTCGAATGTAGTAAGACCTGCACCAAGGCGGCCGGACCTGCCCTGTAAGGGACCTCCCGGCCAATGACGCCAAACGTTCATTTCATTTCACTTTAAGATTTTTATTTTTTCCTCTACTCAAGAGAGACCTTAAGTGTACTCATTACAGCTCGGCAGCTGTCAAGAGAAGTCGGAACAGCGTTTCACTGACAGCATGAAACTTGTAACCCGTTGGGAGAAATACTTTGGTCTTCAGAGTGACTGCGTTGAAAAATAAACAAGTGATTTTGAAACTTAAGAAATCTAAAGTACTTTTCGCTCTATCTACCTAATTGTTTTTGTTCGTGTTCTACAAGCATGTGTGCATTACTTTTCAGCCTACCCTATCTAACTGTATTCCAGAATTCGAAAGTAATACGTTTCAAAAGTCTCTCAACGATAATACCAGAACTGCTGAAGCATGCACATGCAGCATATGCCTGAGTCTGCTTGCCGAGAGCTCCAGAGTGGATACATGACAACATTTTTCAGTATCATTCCTCAAAAGTAGGAACCTTTAGAGATGTTGCGACGCAGAATCATAAAGCGTAGGAAATTAGAAACTTATTACAACCCGTTCACATTGCCGCAGGCAATATCAAGGTAAGCCAGAAACTGAAACTGAAGCACAAAGCAGTACGTTGCAGGCAGATGAGGCCAGTGAGAAAAACAGATTCAGCAGTAAGAAGTCTGCTACAGAAAATCAAGGAGAGGGCGACATGCTTATTTGTTAGCTCGTAAGACATGGTGCAAGAAGTTTTATATTTTACACAGGAACACAAAGTAAGGACCTGATACGGCAGTTAACAGCCTGTTAAGTGAATACAGCAGCATAAGGAGGATACATGCGGTCTTAACAAACCGAGGTTCACATCACAGGGTCAGTCTAGCTCCCTTTAAATACTACCGTTTCCATCTATCGTCAGTTGATCATTGGGCATTCACAGTAATAGCACTTGATTCTGTGATTATGATACTGCACTGAACCTATGTTCTAGATGCTCATTCTATGGTTCAAATGGCTCCAAACATTATGGGACTTAACATCTGAGGTCAACAGTCCCCTAGACTTAGAACTACTTAAACCTAACTAACCTAAGAACATCACACACATCCATGCCCGAGGCAGGATTCGAACCTCCGACCGTAGCAGCAGCGGGGTTCCAGACTGAAGCACCTAGAACCGCTCGACTACAGCGGCCGGCAGCACATTCTATGAATTAGCCGAAGATATAGTGGAGATGATGGTCTTCACCTTACGAACTTCACACTGCTCGCCGCCTAACATCTACTGATGGAGAAATTGACTGTCTTCCGAGAACACCACATCGCAGAGCGCTGCCAGTATGGAACTTCAACGTGGAAGCCAACAGTGGTGCTTCTTGGGGTCCACGTTCCTGGTCAATATCCAGGCATCCCCAGGTGCTGAAGCCTACCATGACGTTAGGGGAGGAGGTAATCAGCCGGCACCTGATTGAATGATGACGGCTCATCAAGAGTCATCGTAGAAATCAGAGTAAAACCGGGGACATTAAAAAAACCAGCACAAGGCCAAAATTTAGTGCCGGCCACGGCTTCAGTCTAAACAGGTGTCAGCTAGACTCCAACACACATCTGAATGAAGCATCAGCCGATGCTGCTACAGGGGAGCAACGAATTGTAAACACAGTGAGTAAATGAACGAACTTTAATAATGCTGTACTAACGCCGAAGACGCTTCACAGGATCCCAGCAGCCATCCTGATCTCAAACAGGCGTTTCTGCTCTCGGGCGCCTTGCAGAGGTAAAACGCAAATGTTGAAGCTCAAACTCTTGATGAACATGTATTGCACTGGCATGAATATCTTAGGCGCACTTACTTATATTATGGTTGTTGTTTTTCACTAAATTCAATGGAAAAGCACAAACGTTTTCTGTGACAGGCAGAACAGCCAGCAGAGTGGATTATACATCACAAAGTTCTAGTGGTGCCATGAAGGGAAGCACGGACTAAGGCAGCGATCTTGAGAGACATCCCATTCCTCCAGCGTTCTGGAGAGGCACAGCTGTGTTGCTTCTTGGGTCATGGTGTAGGGAGCGATGAGTTATTACTTCAGATCTTGGCTGGTAGTGATTGAAGGAATTCTAATGGCACAACAATACGTCACAGTCATCCTACATCCTCATGGGCTACCTTTCATGTGAGAGTATTCTGGTGCATATTTCAACAGGACAATGCTCGTCCACACTTGGCACATTTCTCTATGAACTATCTGTGTGGTGTTGAAGTACTCCAATGCTAAGCAAGATCCCCAGGTCTTACCCTAACAGAACATGGGACCAGCTCGAATGTTAACTTCGTCCTATTGCCAGGATCCCGGATATCAAGGATCTTTTACAATAGTTGGGGGCAGCTTGGCTCAAGAGAGATTGCAATGGCTTTATGACCCTCTTCTGACCTGAAATAATGCATGCATCCATGGCAGACGGGTGGCACTTCATGCTGATAAGCGGGCTCATACTGCCAGGTTCTTTGTCAGACTGACTCAATATTGTAATAATTGACAAAACATCACATACCCTCACAGCTTGCGAAGTTTCTCTTCGTACCCTCCTCCCTTTTTTTTTTTTTTTTTTTATCAGGCAGTGTATTTCCCGACCGTACCCGTGTGCTCGTTCTCTTCACTACAGTGTATGCCGAGGTTTCCGGTATCCAGGGACAGCGGTTTTTGTCCAGGCTGGAGATGATGGATCTGGGCCTACTACACTGTTCATAGGCGAGCGATTATCCCGTGACAGCCTCTGCTTTCTGGCATCTGTTGGAAATAAACTTCAGGAAGTTCCGGAAGGAAGTAACTGTTTGCTAGAGAGCACTGGAGCAGTATGTGGCCCATGGAAACGTCTGAACCCTGCTCCTGAGGCTCATTGCCTGAAAGGGATAAATGTTAAAAATGATTTAGGAGCTACTTTGAGTTCGTAGGATGGGGTATCAGCCAATAGACATCGAGGCTGTTAAAATCAAGCCCTGGGCTTTGAGAGGCAGAAGTGGCATTCAGAGTACGAGGCTGAGAGAGAATCAGCCTCAGTAATCAACAAAGTTGATTTAGCAGCACAGAAAGCTTTGAAAGAGCTCGCAAGTGAGTGCTGTGGTTTTCTGACAGTGCGCGTTTTGTCTAGGCAGAAGTCTTACATCACATCATGGAGCCAGTAGCTAGCTGGGAGGTGCTGTAGAGAAAAGTGACAAACTTGGTCATGTTCAATCGACGCAAATAAATTCAGTTTGTTTCTGTTTTGTGGGTCTTTCGAACGCCTGACTTCCAACGGCAGTTCTGTTTTGATATTGTGGAGATTACTGTCGAAAGTTAATAGGAGACAGCTGGGGGCAGTGTGTGAACTGTTAGCTGTTGCATTTTCCATTCTAGTGATGTTATCTCAGAATATTTATCCAAAAAGTAGCAACTGGTTGACAAACATTTGGAAACACCAAAAACACAAAGCATTACCATACCTAATAACGTGTAGGAAACCAGTTGGCATTCAGAACAGCTACCAGCCGTCTCGGAATGCATAAATGCAAAGGAATCTTGCATCACTCTTTCTACGAAATAGAGGTAAGTTCATGTAAGGCTGATGGAAGTGGATAGCCATCAAGCGGCCTTACCTGCAAAGCAGACCACAAAGGCTCAATAATACTAAGATCTGGTGACTATGGTGGTCAGGGGAGATGCCGCCATTCATCGACGTCCTCACAAGACCAGCCCTGGACGGCGGGAGCTGTGAGCACCGCGGTCCTGTCATCGCGGAACGCAGCGTCGCCATTGTGGAAGAGACACTGTGCCATGGGATGGATCTGATCAGCCAAAATGGTCACATACTGCTGGACAGTAATGCGACCAGACAGAGTAACCACGGGGATCACGGAAAACCACGATATTACAGCCCAAATCATCACCAGACTCCCACCGTGTTTCACTCTTGGGATGTAAACGTGGCCGGAAATTGGAAAGCGTGTCCAAATGAACTCATCCGATCAAATGATTTTCTTTCCGTGCTCCATAATCTATGTTTTATGGATCTGGCCTCACGTTTTCGCGTTAAGGGCAGTTGCATCACTAGATGGAATTCCAGCTAGCTCGGCAATTCCCTGCTTCTGGAGCTCCCTTCCTGTTGGTTTTGTTGTTGACAGGGTTCACAAGTGCGACATTGAGTTCTGCAATGACTTTTGCAGCTGGCGACCTCTTATTTTTCGTCTCTTCGATGATCGTCTGTAACGATCACTGAACACACTCTTTCGTCCGCGTTGTGACGTAGCGGATAATGTTTCTGCGCTTCCCTGTATACGGTATATCTCTACGACGTGGTGCCTCTTGAAACGAAATACCAAACACTTCGGCTACCTTGGTTATGGAAGCATCCGCCATACGAGTACCAACCATTTGCCCACGTTTGAATAACGCACCGGAAACTGCACAGAACACCATTCTGACCACGACTGACGCTTGCAACGTATTGAGAAGATTGCACGGGTGTCGTTCGTCGTCAACACAACACTGCAACTTGCAGGCTTGGCTACCATGTGCATTTTTGTTCAAGCATGCATTTTTAGCGGGCTTTCCACATTTTTGTCCAAACCCTGAACTTGAAAACATGTAACACTTTCATGGAAATCTACGCACTGTGTGTTTTTATACGTAAAATGCAGACTTAAATCGTACAAATTTCATAAATTGTAGCCCCATACGTAAAAAAATTTTCGTAATTTCTGGCACATGAGAATCCTTAATTCAGTAATCCTTACCTCACGATATTTTGACTGTGAAAGTGCGCTTCAGTCACTTTAATCGAAGCTGAAAAAGTGAAAATGTATCGAAGATTTTTGAAATATGTAGCTATTCGGAATTTTATTTGCGTATGACTACTATTTCACTAAGCATGCTTCATATTTAAGTAAAAAGCATATAAATTAGCGAAAACACGATGTCGTGGCTCAGTGCAAATTTACAGGGTGTTCTCAATGTTTCGGACACAGTTCTTTTTATGGTCGGTCAGTTACTTCATCTCTTAGTAAAAGTGTTTGGTAAAATGTTTGGACAACAAAACTGTATGCAAATTATAAAAGGATGCCTATTTTTACAGTGAAACCAAGAAAAAAGATTGCTGCATCTTCTGTGGGTTGCTACCTTCGCAAATATGCTTCCTGATATGCCTGTAGTCAAAATAAAATTTTCCCTTCCTTCAAAATTTTCTGCAGTATTAACTAGAGAAACATTTCATATGCCACTACGCCGTCTGCTGGATATGTCAATCCCCTCATTCCTTTACCATTATCAAATTGTCACCTTGCTTTGATATGTTGCGAGGTGCCGGGGCTAGCAGTGTATTTAACACTAAATTCTTCTAGAATCTTCATATGGAAATGATGCTCTAAGCCCCCCCCCCTTTTCTAACTCCGACTTTTGCTGTTGTACATGGATTAAGAAGAAACGAAAACTAACTGTAATCGACCCTGCAAGTGGAGTAGATAAAAGTCTGGCACCTGCAATAATTTAATTTGATAGAAATTAATTAGATAAAGGAAAGTTTCATTAACGTAGTGAGAAATGAAAGGGTTGCTCTACTGATTAACAGAATGAAAGTTCTGTCCAAAATAACAATTTGATTTTTTATGACTAAACTCAAAATAGTGAACAAAACACATGAAACATTTACAATACATCAAAATTGGATACTCAAATAAATGCTGTGAAGGTGACGTTGTCCATAAACTAGATTGTGACATGTATGACCAAGTGGTATGTGGAGCCAATTCCCTGCAACTCAAATCTTAAGAGAAACACCCAGCCAACCCAACATTAATTGCTGCTACAGTAGTGAGAACTCAGGCAATGAATATCCAAGACAGAACCACGTAAGAAAAGACGGGAACAGGCACGCTCTGCTGAGCTCTGATTATCACAGAGCAAATTCCCTAATCTGCCGGTGCTGCGGACATATATTACCAAGCTGTCTTCTTAACTGCAAGGACACGATCTGGCGTACCGGAAGCGATGGCTGGTTGCTTCGACGTCCTGTCGTGGTGATGATAATGTCGCGAGTATAGCCCAAAACAAATTGTCTTGGTCTGGTTGTTCCAGACTAAAGACTTCCTATCAATACAAATGCGCCTCTGAGGGAGACGAAGAGGCTAGCCACACAATCACTGACGGTACAGTGATTGATTTTAACAAGCGAAGCCACACAGTAACTCCGATACAGTCAACTTCAGCCAAAACTGCTCAAGACAGACAACATAGGTCGCCTGTACGCAGAACGCTGAATTGCCAACTGTACACGGAAAGTTACGTTGAAGTCGAAACTTCAGCAACTCTGTCAAACAGTTACAAATAAATAAAAGTATATTAGACAGCCGACTCCCCAAGAGCACCCGTACAAATAGAATACAGAACATTCCCGCCCCCACGACAGTGGCCGTGGCTAAACATTCCAATCAGCAACTCGAAAACCGGCAGAAAATTCCACTCTATTGCCGAAGCACTACCATTCCACCATTGGAGATTCTTGGCGCCAATTTCTGCGCCGACTTTGCTACGTCACGGAGCTATGCCCTGAGCAAGCCAATCACAGTTACGATTTTGCAGAAAACGCGGTAATTTTCCGCCATGACTGCCTGAGAACACAGGTCATTCCCACGCCTCGCTGGTAGCCCGCCAGAAAGTGTTTTCACTACGTTTCTGCGAAGTAACGGAATCTCTAGCCCAGCCGCTCCTTCAGGCCCCTGTGGCGTGTCGCTCTCACTCTTAAGACAATGTCGGCGTCTGGAAAGCATCCACTCGACTCCCTCACACCCGTCGGCTTAACCCTTTCAAGTTCAGCAGAACCCGCCTGTCACCGGACCACCCGGGTGATGAGAGACGCTGCGTGGGAAGTCCACGTGTGAAGGAATAGCAACGTTTCACCGCATGCAATTAGAGAGGAAACTCGAATTACTCAGAGTAAGATAGAAATATGAGAGGGGGCTCATGCCACCTCTCAATATCTGTAGCGAGGAATTCCTTTCAACATTCTGATTTTTTTTAATAACTTGGTATGAGCAGTAGCCTGTTATGTATTGCAAAAACGCCCAAGTATTTTCATCTGTTCCATCAATACTATATAGTTTTCTTCTACTGCATTTAAGAGTTCCGGTAGTGCTGTCACTTTTAAGCCCTGAATTACAGAAGGAGTAGCAAAAACATCAGTATTCTTAATAATAATATCACCAACTACTTTTGACTGCAGCGCAAAGGAAAACATAATCTGTGCCCTTAGTTTTTGTTCAGTTTCAAAAACCTGTCTTAGAGAAATGTGGCAACTACACCCACTTAGTTGACAGTATTTGCCGAACCTAAGTACTATAAAGTTTGTCTCTACTTTTCCAAAGAGCGTATATGATCTGTTTTTCTCAGCAACCAGTACCTTCTGAGGTCAATCAAAGCAGCAATAGTGTGATTCGCAGCTGAATAGGTTTCTCCAGTAAGTTTCCTTACATCACTCAGGTTATGACACGAACATTATCTTGACACGAGGCTCTGTATAAAACGTGTTGTATATCATGAGAATTTCGCCCCCCCCCCCCCCTCCCCCATCAACCATGGACTTTCTCGCTGGTGGAGAGACGTGCGTTCCTCAGCGATACAGATAGCAGTACCGTAGGTGCAACCACAACGGAGGGGTATCTGTTGAGAGACCAGACAAACGTGTGGTTCTTGAAGAGGGGCAGCAGCCATTTCAGTAGTTGCCGGGGCAACAGTCTAGACCAGGGCTTCCCAACGTGTGGTCCGCGGACCCCTTAGGGGTCAGCCGGCTCTTTCTTGGGGGTCCGCGGCCACCCTTCATCAAATCGTGTAAAATGATGAGTAAAATTATTGAATAAAAATATGAAAATCAAATTCATTACTATTTTATTTCGCGTGAAAAACATGTGTACTTTTATTTCAGGTCGTATTCCCATGCAGCCTTTGTGGTTCCTAAGTGAGAACGCATACACAGTTTAGTGCCGGAGAACGCGGCTTCTCTGATCGACTGCTTTGCAACAATACAGGGGTCGTTTGTTATCCTGCTCACGGCGGTAGATGTGCTGAAACCTTTTACGCATGCGCGGAGCGAGCTTTGTCGACCAATCACAGTGCTCGCTGGCACGTATGCGGCCCCAGGCATCATTAAATGTTAAACTTGCTTTGTCAGAGCACTACCTACTTCATCAGTTGATTTTTTACCTTCAAGTAGTTTTCATTCATCTCTAAACCAAAGACTATTGATAATTCGGGGGGGGGAGGGGAGGGGAGAGGGGAGGGGGTCAGGGGAGGGGGGGAGAGGAGAGGAGGGAGGGATGGAGGGGGGAGTCATTGGGAACATGGAACTTGCATTAAGAAGCTATCAATTCCCATGGGTTTCACTCTGAAATTTAAAGTTACTGCGCTCTTGACTGACTAGGGATCCACCACGGATTTTCAACTGAAGAAGGTGTCCATGAGCTGAAAAGGTTGGGAAGCCCTGGTCTACATGATTGACTCATCTGGCCTTGTAACACTAACCAAAACGGTCTTGCTGTGCCAGTACTGCGAACGGCTGAAAGCAATCGGAAACTACAGCCGTAATATTTCCCGAGGGCATGTAGCTTTACTGTATGGTTAAATGATGATGGCATCCTCTTGGGTAAAATATTCCGGAGGTAAAATAATCACTCATTCAGATCTCCGGGTGGGGACTACTCAGGAGGACGTTGTTATCAGGAGAAAGAAACCTGGTGTTTACGGATCGGAGTATGGAATGTCAGATCCCTTGAACGGGCAGGTAGGTTAGAAAATTTAAAAGGGAAATGAATAGGTTAAAGTTAGATATAGTGGGAATTAGTGAAGTTCGGTGGCAGAAGGAAGAAGACTTCTGGTCAGGTGAATACAGGGTTATAAATACAAAATCAAATTGGGGTAATGCAGGAGTAGGTTTAATAATGAATAGATAAAATAGGAATGCGCGTAAGCAACTACAAACAGCATAGTGAACGCATTATTATGGCCAAGACAGATATGAAGCCCACGCCTACCACAGTAGTACAAGTTGATATGCCAACTACCTCCACAGATGACGAAGAGATTGATGAAATGTATGATGAGATAAAAGAAATTATTCAGATAGTGAAGGGAGACGAAAATTAAATAGTCATAGGTGACTGGAACTCGATAGTAGGAAAAGAAAGAGAAGCAAACGTAGTAGGTGAATAAGGAATGGGAGTAAGGAATGAAAGAGGAAGCCGCGTGGTAGAATTTTGCACAAAGCATAACGAAATCATAGATAACACTTCGTTCAAGAATCATAAAAGAAGGTTATACACATGGAAGAATCCTGGAGATAGTAGAAGGTATCAGATAGATTATATAATGGTAAGACAGAGATTCAGGAACCGGGTTTAAAATTGTAAGACATTTCCAGGAGCAGATGTGGTCTATGACCACAATCTATTGGTTATGAACTGTAGATTAAAACTGAAGAAACTGCAAAAAGGTGGGAATTTGAGGAGATGGGACCTGGTTAAACTGAAAAAATCAGAGGTTGTAGAGAGCTTCAGGGAGAGCATTAAGGAACGGTTGACAATAATGGGGGAAAGAAATGCAGTAGAAGAAGAATTGGTAGCTTTCACAGATGAAATATTGAAGGTGGCAGAGGATCAAGTAGGCAAAAAGACGAGGGTTAAGAGAAATCATTTGGTAGCAGAAGAGATATTAAATTTAACTGATGAAAGGAGAAAATATAAAAATGCATTAAATCAAGCAGGGAAAAAGAAATACAAACGTCTCAAAAATGAGATCGACACGAAGTGCAAAATGGCTAAGCAGGGATGCCTAGAGTACTAATGTAAGGATGTAGAGGCGCATATCACTAGGAGTAAGATAGATACTGCCTACAGGAAAATTAAAGAGACCTTTGGAGAAAAGAGAACCGCTTGTATGAATATCAAGAGCTCAGATGGAACAACAGTTCTAAGCAAAGAAGGGAAAGCAGAAAGGTGGAAGGAGTATATAGAGGGTCTAAACAAGGGCGATGTTCTTGAGGTCAATATTATAGAAATGGGAGAGGAGGTAAATAAAGATGAAAAGGGAGATACGATACTGCGTGCAGAGTTTGACAGAGCACTGAAAGACCTAAGTCGAAACAAGATCCCCGGAGTATACAACATTCCATTAGAACTACTGACGGCCTAGGGAGAGCCAGTCCTGACAAAACTCTACCATCTGGTGAGCAAGATGTACGAGACAAGCGAAATACCCTCAGACTTCAAGAAGCATATAATAATTCCTATCCCAAAGAAAGCAGGTGTTGACAGATGCTAAATTACCGAACTATCAGTTTTCTTTACAGACAAATGGAAAATCTGGTAGAAGCCGACCTTGGGGAAGATCATTTTGGATTCCGCATAAATGTTGGAACACGTGAAGCAATACTGACCCTACGACTTATCTTAGCAAACAGATTAAAGAAAGGCAAACCTACGTTTCTAGCATTTGTAGACTTAGAGATTGCTTTTGACAATGTTGACTGGAATACTCTCTTTCAAATTCTGAAGGTGGCAGGGGTAAAATACAGGGAGCAAAAGGTTATTTACAATTTGTACAAAAACCAGAAGGCAGTTATAAGAGTCGAGGGGTATGAAAGGGAAGCAGTGGTTGGTAAGGGAGTGAGGCAGGGTTGTAGCCTACCCCCGATGTCATTCAATCTGTATATTGAGCAAGCAATTAAGGAAACAAAAGAAAAATTCGGAGTAGGTATTAAAATCCATGGAGAAGAAATAAAAACTTCGAGGTTCGCCGATGACATTGTAATTCTCTCAGAGACAGAAAAGAACTTGGAAGAGCAGTTGAATGGAATGGACAGTGTCTTGAAAGTAGGGTATAAGAAGAACATCAACAGAAGCAAAACGAGCATAATGGAATGTAGTCGAATTAAGTCGGGTGATGCTGAGGGAGTTATATTAGGAAATGAGACACTTAAAGTAGTAAATGAGTTTTGCTATTTGGGGAGCAAAATAACTTATGATGGTCGAAGTGGAGAGGATATAAAATGTAGACTGGCAATGGCAAGAAAAGCGTTTCTGAAAAAGAAAAATTTGTTAACATCGAGTATAGATTTAAATGTCAGGAAGTCATTTCTGAAAGTATTTGTATGGAGTGTAGCCATGTATGGAACTGAAACGTGGACGATAAATAGCTTAGACAAGAAGAGAAAAGAAGCTTTCGAAATGTGGTGCTACAGAAGAATGCTGAAGATTAGATGGGTAAATCACATAACTAACGAGGAGGTATTGAATAGAATTGCGGAGAAGAGGAGCTTGTGGCACAACTTGACTAGAAGAAGGGATCTGTTGGTAGGACATGTTCTGAGACATCGTGGGATCACAAATTTAGTATTGGAGGGCAGGGTAAAGGGTACAAATCATAGAGGGAGACAAAGAGATGAATACACTAAACAGATTCAGAAGGATGTAGTTTGCAGTAGGTACTGGGAGATGAAGAAGTTGCACAGGACAGAGTAGCGTAGAGAGCTGCATCAAACCAGTCTCTGGAGTGAAGACCACAGCAACAACAACATCATGAGAATTTATAGTTATAGGTTGCTGGCAAATTCATTTATTTATTCGTTCATCGAGGAGTCATTTCACAATAAGACTGATCATTATAGTAAAATGAAAATAAATAGCCTCAAAATACGTATATAGAGTATGAAAGTATGTATGTGAGGGTATGACATTCGATCGGTCGTGGCATTTCTGAAGGAACCATCCAGGCATTTGCGTGAAACGATTTAGGAAACCTAGATCAGGGTGTCTGGAACAAGCAGACTTCATTCTCCCGAGTATGAAGTCAGTGCCTTAACAACTGCACTGCCTGATTCCTTTGGCTCCTATTGTACAGTTCTCTTCGTACGCTTGTGCGATTCTTTGATGGATTCCTTCCGCTGTCAGGAAACGCACTTCATACTTTTGCTTTTCTTTTTAATCCCTCATTTCTCCACTTTCAACTCGACTGGGTGCACTGGATGATCGGCGCAAACACGTGCTCGCTCTGTCGTCACGTGAAAGCGAACAGACGTCCCTCTAGCGGAAAGTCTGGGGCTCGGTGGTCATGCAAGGACCACACCTTTTTCCGTAGGCAACCTCATTTCGATCCCTTCAGCGGTTTTCATTTTAAAGTCTGTGGCTCATTTCTTTTTGAATGGCCCTAATATTTTTAAAAAAATCACAATTTCATAAATTTGCAGGTTCACAGTTACATATGTAACAGAATGTATAAAAGAAAAATGCAGGTTTTAATTGAATGAGTACCTCTTACTTTTGTTTGAAGCTGCTTTCCTTATTCCACAATAAGTGATAGGGTGGCGAACGCTTGTTGGAAATCAGGACCTAGACGCACTGTGTGCGAGTTACAGCCTATGGAAATACCACACTACAAAGTGTCTGGGCAAATCCCCTTGTATAACGTGCACCTAATAACAGCAAATTAAGCCCAGAATTTATTAAAATTTAACTACGTTCTCGGGTTCGTAGGACGATAGTGGCTGTTGTTGTTCTATAGTCGTTATTGTCAAAAGTTGACAAAACCACCTAATAAAAGTCTTCCGTGGAATAAACGTTTGTCATTTTCACGGAAAGAAAAAGGCTTTCAGTGCCCTATTAAAAATATCCCAGACCAGTTCTGCGTTCACACAAGCAGGAACTCGTCCCATCAATTCACCTAAACACTTCTCTAACTAGTCCAGCCAAATGACGGAGGAAAGTTTTGTAGAAGTCTTTTCGATAAGCTTTCTATATGTTTTTGACGCTGCTAATCCGAATTTTCAAAGTCCCACCAAAGTTATGCCCAGAAATGGGTCAAAAAGAAAAAAAAATGAAGAAGTGGAAGTTTTTTGGGGGATTTTCTCTTATAACTAGGAAACAACGCAATTTTCGACGAAGCTGCCTAGCTATGAAATAAATAATAAAAAATAAGGATAAAGTTTCCCGCAAAACGGATCTCAGTGAATTTGTTCGTCAGACCAACCGTATGGCGTGTAACGCGTGTTGAAGTTAGCGCTGTGAGATGCGCCTTCTTAGAACCTTTCCCCACTCTTTCTGCAGCTTTTCATTGTTTGCTTTTTTTTTATTTTACTTCGATTAGACATAGAGATTACTCCTATTATGGGCCGTGGTTGACTTCTCGTCTGCCTCTACGTTAAACATCCGAAGACAAATAGACCGATGGACCCGTAAGTAAAGCACATTAATACGGTCACTATAAGCATATCACTACAAATACAAACTGTATCGTGAGATATACTGACGGAAAAAATTGCAACGCCAAGAAGGAGTTGAGTGACATAAACGAAAGCTGGTAGGTGTGTCCCTTCATATTTCGCTCCAGTCGCGTAAGAGTGGAGCCAGTAACGCCACAATGACGACGCAAATCACGTTTGCTTTAAATACATACTGTCAGTGTCATGAGCGTTAGTTACCTTTGAGACTGGACGTGGAGAGCTGATGTTAGTAAACATACCTTTAAGGCCAATAAGACGCCATCATCGACACCTCACTGTGTTTGAACGAGGTCGTTCAATAGTGCTAAGAGAATCTGGACGTTCCTTCTGTCATATTGCAGAAAGACTTGGCAGAAATTTGAGCGACGGTCGCGAGAATCTACGGTCGCAAGAAGACTGGGATCCGGACGGCCACGTGACTCTAGCCAGAGGGAAGACTTTCCTAATCGGCGTCAGACTCTGTTAAATACCGGTTACTTCAAGGACAGCTCCGAATCAGACGCCCTGTACGTGCATTCCACCGACCCCAAGCCACTGCCACTTACGACTTCAGTGGCGTCAAGCGAGAGCTCACTGCAGAACAGGGTGGAGGTCCGTTGTGTTTTCTGACGAAAGCTCCTTCTGCCTCTTCGGTACCAGTGATGGCCGTGTATTGGTTAGGAGTAGGACAGTTGAGGGTCTGCAACCAATGCCTGCCTGCTAAACACACCTGGAACTACGGTCTGGTGTACGATTTTGTATTACTGCAAGAGCACTCTCGGGGTTATCCCGTGAACTCTGAATGCAAATTTATACGTCAATCTGCTGATTCGACCTGTTGTGCTGCCATTCATGAACAGCATTCCGAGGGATGTTTTTCCAACAGGTTAACGCTCGCCCACATACCACTGATGTACCCTAACGTGCTGTAGAGAGTGTCAACATGTTACTTTGGTCTGTTCGACCACCAGATCTGTCTCCAGTCGAACACACATGTGACATCAACGGACAACTCCAGCGTCATCCACAAACAGCATTAAGCATCTCTCTACTGCCCGAGTAAGTGCAACAGGCATGGAAATCTACCTCACAAACGGACATCCGGCACCTGCACAACACAAGGAATGCACGTTTGCATGCTTTCATTCACTATTCCGGTAAAATGTAAATGTCGTGTAAATAGGGCCTCCCGTCGGGTAGAAACGTTCGCCGGGTGCCAGTCTTTCGATTTGACGCCACTTCCGCGACTTGCGCGTCGATGAGGATGAAATGATGATGATAAGGACAACACAACACCCAGTCCCTGAGCGGAGAAAATCTCCGACCAAGCCGGGAATCGAACCCGGGCCCTCATGATTGACATTCTGTAGCGCTGAACACTTTCTTTTTTTTGCATTTTGTTCGTTGTTGAGCGTTGTGTATGGTCGTTGCGGACGGCACATGATATCCGTTAAAGCTCGTTTGTTGATTCTTCCACTCAGTTTTTTGTTACAAGGGCCAAACAGCTACCTGATCGAACACTCTGAGCTATCGTGCCGGCTGACCACTCAGCTACCGGGGGCGGACAACATTCTGGTGATTACAGCCGTTATTAGTGGACCAACATCTCACATTTGCAGTGGCTGATCTTGCGCATACATTAACTTGAGATCCTGCAATGATAATCACTTTCATACGTTCTGTTGTGGTCTTCAGTCCTGAGACTAGTTTGATGCAGCTCTCCATGCTACTCTATCCTGTGCAAGCTTCTTCATCTCCCAGTACCTACTGCAGCCTACATACTTCTGAATCTGCATAGTCTAGTCATCTCTTGGTCTCCCTCTACGATTTTTACCCTCCACGCTGCCCTCCAATACTAAATTTGTGATCCCACGATGTCTCAGAACATGTCCTACCAACCGATCCCTTCTTGTAGTCAAGTTGTGGCACAAGCTCCTCTTGTCCCCAATTCTATTCAATACCTCCTCATTAGTTATGTGATCTACCCATCTAATCTTCAGTATTCTTCTGTAGCACCACATTTCGAAAGCTTCTTTTCTCTTCTAGTCTAAGCTATTAATCGTCCACGTTTCACTTCCATACATGGCTACACTCCATACAAATACTTTCAGAAATGACTTCCTAACACTTAAATCTATACTCGATGTTAACAAATTTCTCTTCTTCAGAAACGCTTTCCTTGCCATTGCCAGTCTACATTTTATGTCCTCTCTACTTCGACCATCATCAGTTATTTTTCTCCCCAAATAGCAAAACTCATTTACTACTTTAAGTGTCTCATTTCCTAATATAACTCCCTCAGCATCACCCGCCTTAATTCGAATACATTCCATTATGCTCGTTTTGCTTTTGTTGATGCTCTTCTTATACCCTCCTTCCAAGACACTGTCCATTCCATTCAACTGCTCTTCCAAGTCCTTTGCTGTCTCTGAGAGAATTACAATGTCATCGGCGAACCTCAAAGTTTTTATTTCTTCTCCATGGATTTTAATACCTACTCCGAATTTTTTTTTTGGTTTCATTTATTGCTTGCTCAATATACAGATTGAATGACATCGGGGGTAGGCTACAACCCTGCCTCACTCCCTTCCCAACCACTGCTTTTCTGTCATACCCCTCGACTCTTATAACTGCCTTCTGGTTTTTGTACAAATTGTAAATAACCTTTCGCTCCCTGTATTTCACCCCTGCCACCTTCAAAATTTGAAAGTGAGTGTTCCAATCAACATTTTCAAAAGCTTTCTCTAAGTCTACAAATGCTAGTAATGTAGGTTTGCCTTTCCTTAATCTATTTGCTAAGATAAGCGGTAGGGTCAGTATTGCCTCACGTGTTCCAACATTTATGTGAATCCAAACTGATCTTTCCCGAGGTCGGCTTCTACTAGTTTTTCCATTGGTCTGTAAAGAATTCGCGTTAGTATTTCGCAGCTGTGACTTATTAAACTGATAGATAATTTTCACTTCTGTCAACACCTGCTTTCTTTGGGATTGGGATTATTATATTCTTCTTGAAGTCTCAGGGTATTTCGCCTGTCTCATACATCTTGCTCACCAGATGTTAGAGTTTTGTCAGGACTGGCTCACCCAAGGCTGTCAGTAGTTCTAATGGAATGTTGTCTACTCCGGGGGCCTTGTTTAAAATGTGCTCCAGAAATTTCGTTATTCTAGATTATTTATTTGTTGGTGCAGCTATTTTTTTTCCATCAGTGTATATCAAAAGCTATCGATCACCTCCTTCACTAAAGTAGCATTGTCTACCCCACGTACTCTACAAGACGTGTGAACTGCTGGAGAAGATTCAGTGGGTACTTTCTCGGGCAGACGCATGAGGGTACTGCGACCTCCGCACTGGTTCTGCGGGATGTCTGGGCGTATCTGGTGCCGAGGGCGGTGCGGCGTGGTATGCGTATGAGGAGATCCACGCGCGGCGCTGACGGCCGGCCACCAGCAGCGGTCAGCAGAGGGCAGCACCAGGGAGGGCCATGCCCTGTGCGCGTGGCGCGCCGCCTCCGAGGTCAGCCCTCCTCACCTCACCTCAGCTCACTGACCACCTCACGCACCGCAGTCGACGGACAGTCCCATTCTCGCTGTCAACTCACCACGTCAAAGGATTGGCCAATTTATCCGTTAAAGACGGAAGGTCCGGTCTTTGACACCACTCCTAAGGCTTGCGTGCGAATGCAACGGTTTATTTATTCAAACGGTTTCGCCGTTGGTCACGCGAGATTCCGCCACCACCACAGGAAAATCTGAGGTAGTCTTCGAGTCGTAGTAACTCGTTCTTCGATCGCCGACTAGCGAGTCTCGGTAATTCTTGAGTAGACGTGTCCATTGAAAGAAGCTAACGTAAACAATTTTAATAGCTGCCGCCTTCCATTTTTCGGCTGTTTCCTTTTCGTGAATAATTTGACGTGTAAAAATGCATAGTCATTGTCGTTAGGAAGCTGATGTAGATTGGACGTAGTTGATCTAAAGCGGCTGACTCAGCCTTCTTGAGCAGTTTGCTATATCGAGATTTTGTAGGAACGTTCGAATCAGACGTCGTTACATATATGTGTCTAAACTAAATAAAACGCGGAAAGAATTGATGAGAAAAGCAGATACTTACCATGTTTGTATTGTGCACTAGTGAATACGGTGACACTTCGTAATTGCTATGTATGTATGGGAACTGGACAAACATCCTAAGCTCCTTCTCTCTCCTCCTCCGTCCCCCGTCTCCCCAAGTTTAAAATAAATGGGTAAATCAGTTGTGATCACAGGTATACGGAGTATCTGTGAGGATAGAACCTTCAACGACTGTATTTTACATAGCTTTAATTTTCGAACAGGGTGGATTACAAAGTTACCAACGATTCAGATTCCACAGTGGTATTCTAATCATAAGCCGATAAGCCATAAATATAGCTTTCCTATTTTCTGCATAACTGATAGCGAGGAAGAAAACAACACTTGTTGCGTATACAATTTTTGTTCGTACATACACATATAAGGAGACAGAATAGTATGTGAGAATCAGTTTGTCTCTTCCTAATGTAAATGAAACTGACTGCGAGAAAGAAATTGAAGCCGCACATTTTCACCACACTGCACATCTTTTTCTTCCTCACAGTCTGATTTAACAGAAAACCTATATGTTTTCGTTTAATATACATATATACACTCCTGGAAATGGAAAAAAGAACACATTGACACCGGTGTGTCAGACCTACCATACTTGCTCCGGACACTGCGAGAGGGCTGTACAAGCAATGATCACACGCACGGCACAGCGGACACACCAGGAACCGCGGTGTTGGCCGTCGAATGGCGCTAGCTGCGCAGCATTTGTGCACCGCCGCCGTCAGTGTCAGCCAGTTTGCCGTGGCATACGGAGCTCCATCGCAGTCTTTAACACTGGTAGCATGCCGCGACAGCGTGGACGTGAACCGTATGTGCAGTTGACGGACTTTGAGCGAGGGCGTATAGTGGGCATGCGGGAGGCCGCGTGGACGTACCGCCGAATTGCTCAACACGTGGGGCGTGAGGTCTCCACAGTACATCGATGTTGTCACCAGTGGTCGGTGGAAGGTGCACGTGCCCGTCGACCTGGGACCGGACCGCAGCGACGCACGGATGCACGCCAAGACCGTAGGATCCTACGCAGTGCCGTAGGGGACCGCATACCCACTTCCCAGCAAATTAGGGACACTGTTGCCTCTGGGGTATCGGCGAGGACCATTCGCAACCGTCTCCATGAAGCTGGGCTACGGTCCCGCACACCGTTAGGCCGTCTTCCGCTCACGCCCCAACATCGTGCAGCCCGCCTCCAGTGGTGTCGCGACAGGCGTGAATGGAGGGACGAATGGAGACGTGTCGTCTTCAGCGATGAGAGTCGCTTCTGCCTTGGTGACAATGATGGTCGTATGCGTGTTTGGCGCCGTGCAGGTGAGCGCCACAATCAACACTGCATACGACCGAGGCACACAGGGCCAACACCCGGCATCATGGTGTGGGGAGCGATCTCCTACACTGGTCGTACACCTCTGGTGATCGTCGACGGGACACTGAATAGTACACGGTACATCCAAACCGTCATCGAACCCATCGTTCTACCATTCCTAGACCGGCAAAGGAACTTGCTGTTCCAACAGGACAATGCACGTCCGCATGTATCCCGTGCCACCCAACGTGCTCTACAAGGTGTAAGTCAACTACCCTGGCCAGCAAGATCTCCGGATCTGTCCCCCATTGAGCATGTTTGGGACTGGACGAAGCGTCGTCTCACGCGGTCTGCACGTCCAGCACGAACGCTGGTCCAACTGAGACGCCAGGTGGAAATGGCATGGCAAGCCGTTCCACAGGACTACATCCAGCATCTCTACGATCGTCTCCATGGGAGAATAGCAGCCTTCATTGCTGCGAAAGGTGGATATACACTGTACTAGTGCCGACATTGTGCATGCTCTGTTGCCTGTGTCTATGTGCCTGTGGTTCTGTCAGTGTGATCATGTGATGTATCTGACCCCAGGAATGTGTCAATAAGGTTTCCCCTTCCTGGGGCAATGAATTCACGGTGTTCTTATTTCAATTTCCAGGAGTGTATATATTAAAAATATATCTCCTATGTCAGGCTGAACGTTCATTCGAGAATCATTTAAAAATTTGAAGTACGAGTGCATTGGTGACCTACTTTTGGAGACTTTTAGTAACATCATTCCCCTTTATACATCGCATGTATATTTGTGTATTATATGGATTAAAAAAATCGTGTAGCCTTTGTCCGAACGAATCATCATCAGAGAATCGTGTAAAAATCTGAAACAAAATGCTCAATAACTTTTCGAGATTTTCTGTAATAAGGTTAAACATCGACTTGTCTTTGTGTAGTTGTATATTTGTATACACCAGACACACTGAAAAATTTACAGCTTGTGTCTGTACGAAGATTTATTATACTACCGTGATAAAATTTGAAGTACATCGGTAAATACGTTTTCGAGATTTTTGGTAACAACGTGAACATCGACCTCCTTTGGTAGCACTAAAGATTTTTAATATATATTTATGTATCACATATATTTAAATATTTGTAGCTTATTTTCGTCCGAGTGTTCACTAGTGGTTCAAATGGCTCTCACAGCACTATGGGACTTAACATCCGTGGTCATCAGTCCCTTATAACTTAGAACTACTTAAACCTAACCAACCTAAGGACATCACACACATCCATGCCCGAGGCAGGATTCGAACCTGCGACCGCAGCGGCCGCGCGGCTCCGGACTGAGCGCCTAGAACCGCTAGACCACCGCGGCCGGCGTGTTCACTAGTGTATTGTGTAAAAATCTGAAGTAAATTGGTCGAGAGCTTTCCGAGATTTTTGTTAAAAACGTTGCACCCTTTATATTGTATATATGTACTTATACGAGGGTGGTTTCAAAAGTTTTCGAAAAGGAATAAAAGGAAGTACTCACATCACTGAAAGTTTTTTCATTTTTCAATGTAGTCTGCTTGTAGATTAATGAACTGGTCCAACGATGTTCCAGTGCCTTGATGCCATCTCGAAAATGAGTTTCCTCTCGGCCTGCAAAATGGTTGTCAAGTCTGGCTATTAATTCCTCGTTTGAAGTGAATCTTTGTCCACCTAGAAAAATTTTCAATTTTTTGGAAGAGACGGAGCCATATCAGGTGAATAAGACGGCTGTTGAAACTAATCATACCTTAGTTCGTGTAATTTTGCCATGGCGACGGGGCATGTATGCGGGCACGCATTCCCTTGATAGAAGATGACTTTCTTCCTTGCTAAACCTGGCATTTTCCCGCATATCTTTCGTTGTAATTTGTCCAGGAGGTCAGCAGAGTATTCTCCAGTAATTGTTTGCCCAGTCGGGAGATAATATACAAACAGAATTCCGTTCGCATCCCAGGTCACTGATGTCACGACCTTTCCCGCCGAAGAAACTGTCTTTGCTTTCTTTGGTGGCGGAGAATCAGCATGTTTCCACTGCTCTGACTGTTGTTTTGTCTCTGGGGTATAGTAGTGCACCAAGCTTTCATCTGTGGTCACAAACTGGCGCAAAAACGTGTTCGTTTCTTCTCAAACGGGCCAAACATTGTGCAGATATGTCAATTCTCATGCGTTTTTGATCCAGCGTCAAGTGTCGCGTCACCCATCTTGCAGATAAGTTTTTCATTTTCAATTCTTCAGTTAAAATGTGATATGCCCTTTCAGATGACATCTTGCAAACGTGAGCAATGTCACGCATTTCCAATCGGCGATCCTCTTTGACCATTTTCTGCACTTTTGCAATGATTTCTGGAGTAATGACACATATTCACCGACTACTGCGCGGATCATCTGTCCTCTTGGTAACAGTTGAATATGAAGGAGCAGATTCCCCGGCGTATTCTGGAAATCGGCATGAATGTCCTTTGCTTTCATACCTTCTTTTACGAACTGCTTAATCAGTGCTCGAATCTCGATTTTTTTCCATCTTTGCAAATCACTACACGAGAACAGCGGGCCCACGTCAAAGCCACAGCTCTCTTCCAAGAGCACTGACGTGGAACGTGTTTACAGGCAAAAGACAAGTGAATACCAGGTGAACAACTCGTTGCGCTAGCGCTGACCTCTCGTGGTGATTCCGAGAACTTTTCAAACCACCCTCGTACACCATACACGTTAAAAGATATCTAGCGTGTATTCTTCCGAACTTTAATTAGAGTATCGTGGAAAAATTCGAAGTAAATCCGTCAAATACTATCCGAGATTTTCAGTAACAACGTTAATCAACGACTTGTCTTCACGTACTAGTGCAGAGTGAATATTTAATACTCATGCTTTTTCTTCCATGTGGAGATTTAGTTATGGTTATATTATATGAAAATTGTTTGCCAAATTGAGGGTTGACAACTTCGCACGACACTCTTCGAAATCAATTTTCAACGAATATAAAATTGCGGCTGACAACGTTAAAAATTATTTTCTCTTTTAACCGACAATTCGACAAGTAGAATGTGTAGATGAGAGTACTGCACATCGCACGACACATCAGCAACCGCACGTAACGTAAAACGAAAATCTGAAAACCTAATACACGGTCTCTCAGGAGTCAGGATCAGGTATATCTTGTAGTTAAAGTGAAATGTAATAATTTTCTGTACAACTGTATCTTATTGAAACTGCAAATGTTGGTATTTTTCTTTGAACAAAATAATAATACGGGAAAAATTTGAAGAACTTCCCTCGGTGGAGCAGCAACCAAAGTCAGAAACAATATACCTGTATATCTTTCTTATTCCTTGCACTATCCTGCTTACAACCAATTTCTTTTGCAGTAACGTTCAAAATTCAGGTTTTAGTTGTAGCAAAAATATTCATTGTACATTAAATCAAACAATGGAAAATCCAGGATGGAATGTAATAATATTAGAGAAGGAAAGTTGCTACTCACCATATAGGGGAGATGCTGAGACGCGATAGGCACAACAAAAAGATACACACAATTATAGCTTTCGGCCATTAAGGCCTTCGTCAGCAATAGACAACATAAACACACGCACACACACACTCACGCAAACGCAACTTGCACACACGTCTGCAGTCTGAGACAACAAAACCAACTGAAGCCGAAAGCTATAATTGTGTGAATCTTTTTGTTCTGCCTATCGCGACTCAGCATCTCCGCTATACTGTGAGTCTAATATTGTTTCACTGTAGATTAATCATTGTTATAGTGATAGATTCTTGTGATCTTAAAGTGGATAAAACTGTGTGCAACGTAGCAAAAATGGAGATTCGCTCTTAGATTGTCTTATTATTATTATTATTAATTACTAAAGATTAGGCAGATTGGAACTCTATAGTTCCGTGTTAGAAGTTACGAAAGCGAAACTCTAAAACACAGAGGCGTTGACCTTTAAATGAACTGTCCGTCAAAGGGAACTAAATACAAAATGAAGAGAAGATGATGCACGAGAAGAGCTGTTTTGGGAGGAGGGGGCAAGGACTTAACGAATTACTTTGCAGCGCAGTTGGGTGGTATGAGAATGGAAGGTAGGGCAGTGCGAAAAATATGACCCAAGGGCGAAGTACATTTGTCATCACTGGGTCGAATCCTTGAGGACAGTTTCACTGTATCTTCAGAAGTAATACAGGAATACTCAACAGGGGATCCTTTGCGCGTCAGTTAAGCGTTTATCTTTGTCGTCTGAGAAACAGGTAAGTGCATGTTCGATGTAGTGTTGTGAATGCACCATTACGGATAATTATAGAAACTGTAGGAAGATAGAGTGAGAATCGCGGTGCTGGAATCTTGTCAGCTTGTGTCCTGCAGTACCAATCATCCCTAAGACACTCTAAAATTTAACAGTTTCCATCATGAAACGTCGAGCCTGTGATTTTAACGTGAACTATACGAAAAAACCGCACCAGTCACATTGCTGTTATTGTTTTTGTTTAGTGTTCCATAAATGATTTAAACAAGTCTGGCATGTTTCCAGATGGGTGAACTTAAACAATAATTGTATTTCCGTCCTTTGTATGTCATACGTCACTTTCAGTGTCTTTTTTCCTGACATTAAAAAGGAGAAAAATATAGTTCTGCTCTTTGGCAGCAAGTAGTAGGAATATGAACGATGGTGTGTAAACTTCGACTCATAACAGTAAAAAAGTGAAACTCAGATGCCATACGCTTAAGCACAAAAGCTGTCACCTGTGGATGGGAGAGCAGAACGTCTCAAGCTTGAATACTTAAGAGAGAGTCCAATAGACTTGAGCTTCTTTAGAAGGGGGTTCTGAAAAGTTATGCCTCCGAATATTTTATGTGAAAATTCTTAAAGCTTTTTAAATACGATAAATTTGAATAACATTCCACATCTCTGTTCTTCATGCCTACATATTAATTTCTCAACATAGTCACCCCAGCGACGAACATGTTTCTCCCAACGAGAGACCATTTTGCCAGCCGCTGTGGCCGAGCGGTTCTAGGCGCTTCAGTCCGGAACCGCGTTGCTGCTAGGGTCGTAGGTTCGAATACTGCCTCGGCCATGGATGTGTGTGATGTCTTTAGGTTAGTTAGGTTTAAGAAGTTCTATGTCTAGGGGACTGATGATCTCAGATGTTAAGTCCTATAGTGCTTAGAGCCATTTGAAAGACCATTTTGTTGATACCGTCGATGTAGAATGTTTCACTTTGTTGACAGAGACACATCAAAAATGGCTCGGAGCACTGTGGGACTTAACTGCTGTGGTCATCAGTCCCCTAGAACTTAGAACTACTTAAACCTAACTAACCTAGGGACATCACACACATCGATGCCCGTGGCAGGATTCAAACCTGCGACCGTAGCAGTCGCGCGGTTCCAGACTGAAGCACCTAGAACCGCTCGGCCACTCTAGCCGGCAGAGCCACATCCTCACTTCTTCTCGCAGCGCTTCATCACTACCAAATTGAAGCCTTCGAAGGTGTTCTGTAAGTTCTGGAAACAGATGCAAGTCGGATGGGACCAAGACGTTACTGTACGGAGGATGATCAGCGACGATGAACCCAAGGAGTCGGGTTGTTGTAGATGTCGCAGCGCCCCTGCGTGGTCTGGCATTGCCATGCTTAAGTAAAGGGTGCCCCATGTGGGGACGAATTCTTCGAATTCGAATCTCGATTAGAGCACACTGTCTCTCAAGTACCGACATAGTTACGTTACACACTACGATGTTACGCGCTACAATTCGGGGCTCTCTATCGGCAGAAGGCTGTAAATGCGTATACATAAAGAATAAAGATGTAGAACGCTTATTACGTTTGTTTTGTAGAAAGAACATTATTAATTATCACATAAAAAATTCGGAGACATTACTTTGCAACACATCATCGTAGCAGCATGACATAGAAAGACGAAACGACCTGTGATCAGCCAGTTCGAGAATAATCTCGTCATAACTTAACGATACGCAAAAGTTTGAATTGTCATGAAGAGGAAAGTATGTAAATCAAAATTATTCTGCGTGGAACACAATGACTAAGTTAACATAGCCTTGTGGTTCTCAATCTCTGTGGGGTTTAACGAAACTTTGTGAGGGGAAAAAACAACATACTTTCAATGAAGATTTAGTAAGCACTCTCATTTACTTCCTTAGAAAATAATCACTCTTACTGTGGTGTCACCGCCAGATACCACACTTGCTAGGTGGTAGCCTTTTAATCGGCCGCGGTACACTAGTATACGTCGCCACTATCAGTGATTGCAGACCGAGCGCCGCCACACAGCAGATGTAGAGAGACTTCCTAGCACTCGTTCCATTTGTACAGCCGACTTTGCTAGCGATTGTTCACTGACTTCTACGCTCTCATTTGCCGAGACGATAGTTAGCATAGCCTTCAGCTACGTTATTCGCTACGACCTAGCAACGCGCCAGTATCCGTACTATTGATATTGTGAATCATGTACCATAAAGAGCGACGTTCTCCATTAATGGATTAAAGTTAAGTATTCCACCAGCTACGTCCGTTTTTCTCAATTCTAATTCCCTTGTCATGTTCCAGACCTCACGCCAGCCTGCGTGAGCTGAGACGCGTGCATTTTGGCCTCCTTTACTACACGGTTGGCTCTCCTGCCAACCACAACATTGGCGACGAGAGTATAAGTGTTCTTATCTAAATTGCCCTGATTTACTTGTGTAATGGCTTCGCCACAATCTCCAGATGTACTGTCCGAATTTTATCGCTTATAGAATCAGCAGACGCAGGCCTTACTGGATGCCCTTGGACAGCTCGTCCAGGGTCAACGTGCGATGCAAAACGATGCGGCAGCAGACGCTTCACCGCTAACGCAGCCACAACACGCTGTTGCACCAACTTCTCGACCTTTTGATGCTGCACTGGAAAGCTGGACGGAGTGGTCACGCCAATTTGGATTCCATCTCGCCTCCTACAGAGTTCAAGGAAACGAGCGGCAGCCATTTTTGTTGTCTTCGTTCGGCGTACAAACGTACCGTGTGATAGTCAAATTATTTCCCCGACGCGACGTAGCAACTCTGTCCTACGAAGAAATTTTGTCTGCATTAGATGCATATTTCAAAGAATCAGTCAATGTAGTTGCCAAACGGTATACCTTCTTTCGTACAAAACGTACGGCAGGTCAGACTAATCGGGAGTGGGTTGCAACCTTGCAAGGCCTTACTAGGGATTGTGCTTTTGAGTGTCAATGTGGACCCCCTTATTCAGATATTATGGTACGTGATTCAATTGCACAGATCGTTTCTGATGTTCGTATAAGGGAACAGATTTTGAAACTAGTAAATACCTCCCTTCAACAAGTGATGGACATATTGGATCGACAGGACACACTTGACTTGGCTCAGGAATCATTTGAAACCTCGCCAGCAGTGTGTCAGGTTAACCGGCCCGCAGGGCGAGCTGCACGGAACAGTAAACAGTCCTCGCGCCTGGCCGCGCTGCCGCCGCTGCGAGGCTCTCAGCCACGTGTGCCGCGCCGGCAAGCAAATGCAGTGATCAAATCATGCCCGCGGTGTGCTACTACACATTCGCGTGAGAATTGCCCGTCACGCCAACCTATTTGCTTTTACTGTAGTAAAAAAGGACATGTTCAGAGTGTTTCCCAGAAAAAGCTCAGATTGGAAGCTCAAAACCGTTCCAGGCCCTTTGCTTCGCGCCATAATCGGAATCGAACCAATGATACTGAGGCTCGCAAAACTTCGCCCATGGAAATTCATGTAGTTCATTCCACTCCGCCCAGTGCCACTCTCTCTAACAGTGACTGAGTTCGTCCCAAAAATAGTGTGCGTCGACGTCACCGGAACTCCCGTCAAGTTGCAAGTGATTATGTACCAGTGTCAGTTCGCGTTGCAAGAGACAGTCGCTCTTGTCGTCAGCAGGACAATAAACTTTTTGTAGACTTGGACATTAACGGCAAAGTGATACCATTCCAGCTCGATACAGGAGCTGCAGTTTCACTGATCAATCAAGACACTTACAAACTGCTGGGCACACCTCCGCAAATGTTATGTTAAATAGCTATTCAGGTCAAGAGATCCCTGTGTTAGGACAGTGCAGCCTTCTTGCAACATACAAAGGACAAACAAAACTAGTGTCATTTTACGTCCTTCGTTCTTCTTCTGCAGTGAACTTGTTTGGTTTCGATTTATTTCAGTTGTTTAACTTGTCTATAGTAAATCAGGTCCTATCAGTGAACCAGACTATGCCTTCAGACAGTGTTTCTCGTCTATGTGAAGAATGTGCAGACATTTTTGCACCGGGCCTCGGTTGCGCTAAGAACTATAAAGCACATTTGGAACTGAAAGTAAACACGCAACAGAAAGTTTTCGGAGCGCGCAATGTTCCCCACGCATTGCGTGATAAGGTCGCAACAGCATTACACGATTTGGAATCACAAGGTGTAATTGAACGTGTGCAGGCTTCTCTCTGGGCGTCACCCTTAGTAATTTTGCCAAAACCTTCCGGAAAATTGAGACTTCGTGTGGACTTCAAGGCAACAGTGAATCCACAACTAGTGATTGCAACTTTTCCTTTACCCCGCCCGGAAGATCTTTTTGACAAACGGTGCCCGGGTAAATATTTTTCGAAGTTGGACTTAGCAGATGCGTACTTGCAAATACCGGTGGTCGAAGAATCCCAGCGCGTTTTGGTGGTTAACACGCATCTTGGGTTGTATCGATTCAAACGACTGCCATTCGGGTGTGCATCCGTCCCGGCATTGTTTCAGCAATATCTACAAACTGTTTGTGCGTCGGTCCATACTGCAGCAAATTACCTGGACGATATTGTGATCTCTGGAAAGACGGACGAAGAACATTTGGCCAATCCCAGAACATTATTTCACGTCTTGCGACAAAATGGTCTTCGCTTGCGGAAGGACAAATGTGTTTTTTGCTCGGGACTTGTCATACTTGGGACATGTACTTAATGCCCAAGGCAAACATCCCAGTCCAACGCACCTTCGTGCCATACAAGACTTGCCTTCGACGCGGAATTTGAAGCAACTACAGAGTGTGCTGGGAAAAATTACGTATTACAATCAATATGTGCCGCATGCCTCTTCCATTTCAGCTCCGCTTCATCGCTTACGCCATAAGGGTGTTCCGTTCGTCTGGACGACGGAATGCGAACGCGCCTTTCGCCAGTTGAAATCGTCGTTGCTTTCCAATACTTGCCTTACGCCGTTCGATCCCCAGAAGCCCCTCTTGTTGATGGTGGATGCATCGGATTTCGGGATCGGTGCTGTGCTTGCGCACAAAGATGGATCGCACGATCGCCCTATTGCCTTTGCGTCCAAATTACTCTTGTCTGCGCAAAGAAATTATTCACAGATCGAGAAAGAAGGAATTGGCTCTCGTATTTGGTGTTACGAAGTTTTATGATTTCTTGTATGGTCGTCACTTTACCATAATCAGACCACAAACCTTTGACATCGATTTTCATCCGACCAAGCCTGTACCTCCACGTACAGCGCAGAAATTCATTCGCTGGTCTATTTTCCTCTCGCAGTACCGCTACGATATCTTGTATCGGTCCACTGCTAAGCACGGAAACGCCGATGCGTTGTCCCGCTTGCCTGTTGCTGAGGATAGGGCATTCGATTCCTCCGAACTTGCTTGCACGTTAATTGATGCGGAAACCGATGACCTGGTCGAATCGTTTCCGATTGATTTTCGTCGTGTAGCTACAGCCACAGCTGCCGACCCTGTCCTTGCTCCCGTTCTGCGTTTTGTTGCTACGCAATGGCCCTCGTCAAAGTCACGGATCGGGGAGCCGTTGGTTCACCGATTTTTTGCTCACAAAGAGAGACTTTTTGAACGACGTGGTGGTTTTTCTGTTGCGTTCTGATAATGATCAGTCCAGGGTCGTGGTACCACGTTCGTTACAGTTATCTTACAGCTTCTCCACAAAGGACATTGGGGTATAGTGAGAACGAAACAACTTGAACGTCAGCACTGTACTTGGTTCGGAATCGATGCCGCGATTACGAATATGTGCTGTTTTTGCATGGTGTGTGCCGAAGAACAATCAGCACCACCGCGGAAATTCTTTCCATGGCCAAAAGCCACTTCCCCTTGGCAACGCTTACACACAGATTTTGCTGGTCCATTCTGGAATGCTCGATGGTTGGTTGTGGTAGATTCATTCAGTAATTTTCCTTTTGTTGTCCGGATGTCTTCCACGACGTCATCTGCCACCATCCAAGCGTTATCCGCTATCTTTTCATGAAGGTCTTCCACAGACTATTGTTTCCGACAATGGCCCACAATTCATGTTCACAGAATTTGTCACTCTGCAAAGCCAATGGTATTAAACATCTGACGTCCGCGCCGTTTTAGCCACAGTCAAACGGTGCCGCTGAACGATTGGTCAGGACTTTCAAGTCACAGATGTTGAACATGAAAGAGTCGCGTTCTCGGGAGGACGCGTTAATGCTCTTTTTGTCCTCGTATCGCTCTCAGCCCCGAGATGGTCGCTCGCCAGCTGAGTTGCTCCACGGTCGCCCTCATCGAACCTTGATGTCTTTGCTCCATCCGCCGCATCAGGTTCCTTTGCAGCGGCAGACACCTGCTTTTGCTCCCGGCGACATTGCCTACTATCGCCACTATCGAGGTTCACGGCGTTGGCTCGAAGGGCGCATTCTTCGCTGCCTCGACAGCGCTATGTTTCTAGTTTTGGGGGCCTCTGGTGAGGTACGTTGGCATCTCAATCAGCTGCGCCTCTGTCGTCGCACGGGATCTCCCGCTCGCCGTCTGCTTTCAGCGACCGTGCCGTCCGGTCAGCGCCCCGGGGACACATCTACTGGCTCGCCTCAGCCCCAGGTGTTACCGACGCTGCCTTCCATTTTGCCCCATGGCGACGCGCCGCCGCCGCCTGTGGTGGACGCGTCGCTGCAACCGCCGGGAGCCTCCCTGGGTCACGCGCCGCCGATCGCTTCGCGTGACCAGTTGTCCTCCGACATGGAACTCTTGCCCGCTCCGGACCATATGTCGTATTCGTCCGTCGGGTGCCCCGACCCGATGGAGGTCGACCCTTCGGCCCCTCCTGTCTCTCTACGGGCGCATACACTGCATGTTGGCGTGCACCCTGGAGCAGGTTTTCAGGCGTTTCCTGGCTCCCCGCGGTCCGAATGGCAGAGTGCGGGTAGCACAGCTTTTCTTGTTGTTAGGCTCCCCACCTCGTCGCATACGTCAACATGAGGTCCTCCCCACGGTGGGCGGAAGCCTTATGCCACAACCTTACGCCGATTTGCGGAGGAGGAATGTGGTGTCACCGCCAGACACCACACTTGCTAGGTGGTAGCCTTTTAATCGGCCGCGGTCCGGTAGTATACGTCGGACTCGCGTGTCGCCACTATCAGTGATTGCAGACCGAGCGCCGCCACACGGCAGGTCTAGAGAGACTTCCTAGCACTCGTTCCAGTTGTACAGCCGACTTTGCTAGCGATGGTTCACTGACTTCTACGCTCTCATTTGCCGAGACGATAGTTAGCATAGCCTTCAGCTACATTATTTGCTACGACCTAGCAACGCGCCAGTATCCGTACTATTGATATTGTGAATCATGTACCATAAAGAGTGACGTTCTCCATTAATGGATTAAAGTTAAGTATTCCACCAGCTACGTCCGTTTTTCTCAATTCTAATTCCCTTGTCATGTTCCAGACCTCACGCCAGCCTGCGTGAGCTGAGGCGCGTGCATTTCGGCCTCCTTTACTACACGGTTGGCTCTCCTGCCAACCACAACACTTACAGCACAGAGTAACATACAGTAAATCATCATCATTAGCTATTTGACAAGCTCTGTTGGACAAAAAGCCGCCTCCGGATATTTCCATGCGTTGTGACCTTCAGCAATAAAAATTCCTGTACCTCCTGCGTATTTCCTGATTTTATTTACCTACCTTCAGTTAGTCTTCTCACCCTTTTCTTGTTTCTTGGAATCCAGAAAATAATTTCCTTTGGTCACCTACCATCCAACTTCCTGGCTATTGTTCAGCCCACCTCTATTACTTCCTTCATTACTATCATAGTTAAAGTGTGTCCCATAAACAATTTGCGTTCCTCTCCCCAGTAATTTGCAACATGTATCTCTCCGTCGGTCAGTGAACCACATTCAAATTTTACATGCTCTTCGTGAGTAGAAACTTCACGAGTAAGATCTGGTCATGCGACCTATTTGTAGCCTTTCAGTTTCACACAAAATAAAAGCTTCACTTCACTTTGAAAACTTATGTAGTTTACTAAGAATATTATAGGCCATTTTATTTTTTTTATGTTCATCCAATAATGGTAGTTACCGCAGGTCATTGCTAATAAATTCTGTTAGTAATTCGTTTCCTGATTTGAAAAACTGCCAAAACTGGGTTTCAAGACCAGTTTCTGTGAATGAAGGAATTATTTTTATGCATTGAAATTAAAGTGGAAGTCTGTTTCCTTGGACCCCCCACCCCGGAAAAGCATCACACGATAAGTAAATTTCCATGAAACAGAACGAATTAATTTAGTGAAAAAGACCTCTTAAGAATATCGTTTCCATTCGCCACAACTCACTGGTAGATGATCGACTGTGATGGCAATGGGAACAAAAGTGAACATGGAACATGACTTTCGACGTGCATTCGAGGACATTAAACCAAAATACAAAAAAAGATTTTTAGAAATAACCAAGGCCTAAAACCTCATTGATTCATTATTTCTTCGTGTAGTGAACGAGTGAGTTTGTTGTTTCAACGTCAACTACTGTAAACGATTTATCACTTTAAATATAGTAATGTTAACTTTTTGCAAACTAATGTTTAGTTCTCTCAAACTTTGTTCAAGGTATTGGATGACATCGGATATCCTTCAGGGTTACTGTTATCAAAAACTCTGGGAACCACAGCCTTAGCCGAAAGTGAAACGATACCGTTCCTAGCCATCATTCTGCAACTGTACGCTGATTATTAATTTGAAAGGTTCCTCATTACACACTGCTCACAAGTATTGAATGTGTACAATGAAGTTGCGTCAGCGCACCTTAGAATGGAATTCTGAACAGGTAGGGAGTCACAGTACAGCACTCTGGGAACAAGTGTTCCACAGCCAACAGAACTGAGCTTCCTTGCTCCTGGACTCAAATACGGGGTGGGCTACACTACATTTTGCATGATATGGGAAGACTTTAGCAGAAGGACTCCTTTGTAAACTACGTTTTAGAATCAGTCACTAGCTCAGTGGAGCGCACTGCCGGTAACAGTTTCTTGGGGACTGTGTGAAGCATCACCTTTACGGCAAATTTGGGGACAAGATTGCTCCATTGGTATTTATTTGAATTTTCTTCATCTCTCACTGTAAATTGAGGCATATAAACCAAACCATGGTGCTTACCATCTTCTTTAATGTCAGTTTATACGTTATTTCCGTACAATACACAGTTGACTTGACATGAATATATTTTCAGTTGGACGAAATGTTTTAGTTTGTGAGGAACAGGTGCTGTAGTGACTACCATATCAGCTGGTGGTTGCTTAACAGGAGACGATGCCTCTGGATGCCAGTCTGTGGGATTACCTCTATAAATGTGCGTGTACTCCATTTGGAAGAGTCAGCTTTCCATAGTGCGCCAATGACAGTAAATTTTGACCTTGACTGTTGTAACTTACATTATCATCAATTTGGTAAACAATAAATTGAATGTAGAATACAAAGATGACATATTCATTCTAATCTCTCTCATATTTATAGTCATAAAAGTCATTAGATGTTAATTGTGAACTACCTCTTAGCTTCGGAAATTCCAGCTTCATGTATTTTACTCGATCCTTTGGGGGCGTCCAAGGAATAAAGTTAAAACACTAACGGGATACGACACAAGGTTAAAAAGTCCAATCTTACCCCATTATGCATAACAGATTAGACTAGCGACTGCTGAGATGTGGAGAAAATAGCCTAGTTATCTTCTGGCTTAGAAAGTGGAATAAATCAGTGTGGCAGGCAATTTAATGGGCGTGAAAGGTAATGTTAATATCGTCAGATCCCTTACTTGCCGTATAAGTAGCAGTCACGCTAAAGATAGAATGGAAATCATAGGAAGCTTCGTCGTATTATCAGAATGTTGTGTGCTTCCACACAGTGTTCTTGTTGCACAAATTTACCGAGATTTCAAGGTTCTACAGAGAGTTCATCTGAAAATGTCACCACGGATATCAGTTATTACAGTTAACAACAATTGAATGACAAGGACTGCCATTTGTTAAGTCAGACTGTAGAAATGAATAGACTGGCTACAGTGCAGCAAGTTACAGACAACTTTCTTGCTGCGAAAATCTCCAACAAAATATGAGAATCCTTAAGATTTAGGGCCATCTTCTATAATGAAGTAAATGAGCTACCACCCCATTTAAGTAAATTGCTAATCTAAGGTTAGAGAACAGAGAGGTGCACTTATCCTACCGGATGAGTGGTGTTAAATGTTGGGACTGTACGAGTGATGCATCAGAACTACGGGTACGGCTCAGGTCGATGGTGATATTCTCTTTAAAGTCTCATTAAATGGAGCGATAGGCGATCTAAATCGATTGATGCCCCGGAAATTAACGGGCACACGATAGCCGAAAGAGTCAGCAAAAGCTGCAGGTATCACGCTGCTAGTGAGTCTATACTAACGTGTGTGCCCTCGTGTACAGGGACTTACGTTCAGCCACAGCGATTGGTGGTGCTCAGACTGTCTTTTGTGTGTTACCTTCCTGAGCAGCGTGATTTAGGGGACACTCATATAGCAAGCGTGACCTCATACAGAAAAAAATATCTGGAGAAGAGCGCGGATGGGTAACCAGATGCCGAGGGTTGAACTCGAAATCCGGCCGAAAGAAACAGTTGGCCAGCAGCGTACCTCCACGATAGAAGCCAAAGACTAGGCACAACGTAGGTGCAATTGTAAGGACGAAGAAGGAGATTATCACGTAATGTAGGCACGATTACAATCAAGAAGAATGGGATTAGGACTTAACGTGCTGTCCTCGACCAGATCATTTGTAGTGGAGAACAGACTGGAATTGAGGAAGGATAGGGAACTGACTGTACCTTCTCGGCATTTAGACATCCGTAAAGCAAATTCTGAATAGATTTTAAAGGCTGTCCTCCAGGATAGACATTGAGGCGACTGTACACACAAGGTGTAAACAGCCAGTGCGTTGGTGGAGCCGTCACTCGTATTCAGGTGGCTCATGTGAAAAGGTTTCCGACGTCATTATGGCCGCAAAGTGGGAATTAACAAACTTTGAAAGCGGAATGGTAGTTGGAGCTAGACGCATGGAACATTCCACTTCGGAAACCGTTTGGGAATTTAATGTTCCGAGATCCACAGTGTCAACAGTATGCCAAGAATACCAAATTTCAGGCATTACCGTCACCACGGACATAGCAGTGACCGCGGACGTGGACGTGGCAGTGACCGCGGACGTGGACGTGGCAGTGACCGCGGACGTGGACGTGGCAGTGACCGCGGACGTGGACGTGGCAGTGGACCGCGGACGTGGACGTGGCAGTGGACTGCGGATGTGGACGTGGCAGTGACCGCGGACGTGGACGTGGCAGTGGACTGCGGACGTGGACGTGGCAGTGGACCGCAGACGTGGACGTGGCAGTGGACCGCGGACGTGGACGTGGCAGTGGACTGCGGACGTGGACATGGCAGTGGACTGCGGACGTGGACGTGGCAGTGACCGCGGACGTGGACGTGGCAGTGGACCGCGGACGTGGACGTGGCAGTGGACCGCGGACGTGGACGTGGCAGTGGACCGCGGACGTGGACGTGGCAGTGGACCGCGGACGTGGATATGGCAGTGGACCGCGGACGTGGGCGTGGCAGTGGACCGCGGACGTGGACGTGGCAGTGGACCGCGGACATGGACGTGGCAGTGGACTGCGGACGTGGACGTGGCAGTGGACCGCGGACGTGGACGTGGCAGTGGACCGCGGACGTGGACGTGGCAGTGACCGCGGACGTGGACGTGGCAGTGGACCGCGGACGTGGACGTGGCAGTGGACCGCTGACGTGGATGTGGCAGTGGACCGCGGACGTGGACGTGGCAGTGGACCGCGGACGTGGACGTGGCAGTGGACCGCGGACGTGGACGTGGCAGTGGACCGCGGACGTGGATGTGGCAGTGGACTGCGGACGTGGACGTGGCAGTGACCGCGGACGTGGACGTGGCAGTGGACTGCGGACGTGGACGTGGCAGTGGACCGCGGACGTGGACGTGGCAGTGGACCGCGGACGTGGACGTGGCAGTGGACTGCGGACGTGGACGTGGCAGTGGACTGCGGACGTGGACGTGGCAGTGGACCGCGGACGTGGACGTGGCAGTGACCGCGGACGTGGACGTGGCAGTGACCGCGGACGTGGACGTGGCAGTGGACCGCGGACGTGGACGTGGCAGTGGACCGCGGACGTGGACGTGGCAGTGGACTGCGGACGTGGATGTGGCAGTGGACCGCGGACGTGGACGAGGCAGTGGACCGCGGACGTGGACGTGGCAGTGGACTGCGGACGTGGACGTGGCAGTGACCGCGGACGTGGACGTGGCAGTGGACCGCGGACGTGGACGTGGCAGTGGACCGCGGACGTGGATGTGGCAGTGGACCGCGGACGTGGACGTGGCAGTGGACCGCAGACGTGGACGTGGCAGTGGACCGCGGACGTGGACGTGGCAGTGGACCGCGGACGTGGACGTGGCAGTGGACTGCGGACGTGGACGTGGCAGTGACCGCGGACGTGGACGTGGCAGTGGACCGCGGACGTGGACGTGGCAGTGGACCGCGGACGTGGATGTGGCAGTGGACCGCGGACGTGGACGTGGCAGTGGACCGCGGACGTGGACGTGGCAGTGGACCGCGGACGTGGACGTGGCAGTGGACCGCGGACGTGGCAGTGGACCGCGGACGTGGACGTGGCAGTGGACTGCGGACGTGGACGTGGCAGTGACCGCGGACGTGGACGTGGCAGTGACCGCGGACGTGGACGTGGCAGTGGACCGCGGACGTGGACGTGGCAGTGACCGCGGACGTGGACGTGGCAGTGGACCGCGGACGTGGACGTGGCAGTGGACCGCGGACGTGGATGTGGCAGTGGACCGCGGACGTGGACGTGGCAGTGGACCGCAGACGTGGACGTGGCAGTGGACCGCGGACGTGGATGTGGCAGTGGACCGCGGACGTGGACGTGGCAGTGGACTGCGGACGTGGACGTGGCAGTGACCGCGGACGTGGACGTGGCAGTGGACCGCGGACGTGGACGTGGCAGTGGACCGCGGACGTGGATGTGGCAGTGGACCGCGGACGTGGACGTGGCAGTGGACCGCGGACGTGGACGTGGCAGTGGACCGCGGACGTGGACGTGGCAGTGGACCGCGGACGTGGCAGTGGACCGCGGACGTGGACGTGGCAGTGGACTGCGGACGTGGACGTGGCAGTGACCGCGGACGTGGACGTGGCAGTGACCGCGGACGTGGACGTGGCAGTGGACCGCGGACGTGGACGTGGCAGTGGACCGCGGACGTGGACGTGGCAGTGGACCGCGGACGTTGATGTGGCAGTGGACCGCGAACGTGGACGTGGCAGTGGACCGCGGACGTGGACGTGGCAGTGGACTGCGGACGTGGACGTGGCAGTGGACTGCGGACGTGGACGTGGCAGTGGACCGCGGACGTGGACGTGGCAGTGGACCGCGGACGTGGACGTGGCAGTGGACTGCGGACATGGACGTGGCAGTGACCGCGGACATGGACGTGGCAGTGGACTGCGGACGTGGACGTGGCAGTGGACCGCGGACGTGGACGTGGCAGTGGACCGCGGACGTGGACGTGGCAGTGGACCGCGGACGTGGATGTGGCAGTGGACCGCGGACGTGGACGTGGCAGTGGACCGCGGACCTTCACATAAAGACCGAGAGCAGCAGCGTGTAAGAGAGTTGGCAGTGTTATGACACAAGATACATTGCTTGAAATAACTGCAGAAATCAATATGGGACGTACGACGAACTGCGTCCGAACAGGGCTTCAAGGCTCAACGGTACTGACCAACCGCCGTGTCATCCTCAGCCCATAGGCATCACTGGGTGATGATTTGAAGATGCTCTGCCGGTCGTTGTCAGTTCTTCACCGAAGCCGCTACTTCCAATTGGCCTCACAAAGGCTGAGTGCATCCTGCTTAACAGGGCTTGGCAGACCAGACGGTCACCCATCCAAATGCTAGCGAAGCCCGACAGCGCTTAACTTCGGTGATCTGACGGGGACCGGTGTTACCACTGCGGCAAAGCCTTTAGTTGTCCGTTAGGACAACGCAGCGAAATTTTGAGTTAATAGGCTATGACAGCAGACGACCGAGGCGAGTGCGTTTGCTAACAACACATCGTCTGCAGCACCTCTCATGGGCTCGTGACGACATCGGTATTACGTGACTTTTGTCACCTCCGTGTTTGTCCGCTGTCTTAGCACGGTGCCACCAACGTTGGTGGCTATAGTTGCAGTGGACCTGGGGATCTTCAGTAGAACTTCGAAGCAACAAATGGGAAATTTTCAGACATTTGATAAGTCTGCGGAGCGGGAATGGGAACGAGATGACGACGTGGACTCTGAGTGGATAGCGACACGAGAGATCTGGAACAGTCGGCCAAGCAGACTGGAAAGAGTTTAGTTATAGGTTTCGGAGGGCCCTCATAGGAACGTTGAAAAGGGTTTGATTGCACAATTTTCTAATGGGAAATAAGTCTCAGAAATAGAGAATCTGCTGTATTTGGTACCAATCTGGAAATTTTCGAGCACCAAAGGAAATGTGTTTTCAGTACAGTGGTAGCAAAGATAAATGTGGGGTTAGTTCTGAGAAACAGCGATACGAAACAGGAGTGCGGGTGGGGGGGGGGGGGAGGGGGAGAGGGGGGAGTGTCGTCATAAATGAACGTAGAAAGGAGATATTTTCATGCGTTATTTTTTGCAGTTAATTTATCCTTTTGTGTCTACATGTCTAGTTTATTGATAAACTGGTAGCTTCAAGTGCTTTAAGTAGCAGTCTTGGAATGGATCCTTAGCAATCTTCTAGTGAAGAAAACCAGAGGGCCACTCACATTAATCAGCGTGATATAGTACCATATGTCACTAATTAATTGAGTGGTAAGACTATTGTGTATATCATTCATTTTTACTTAGTGTTGCAACCTGTAATGTAGCGCACTGGGGCTTGCAATCATCACTGAAGCGTTGTCGCCCGATCTGGTCTTCTTTGCTCGGTTGATGATCAGTCGGTTGCAGTCAGTGTGTATCGATACAGTGCCCAATCGAAATCTAAAACACATCATGAAAATATCGTAATCCCTCTGCTAATATTATAATTTTTATTTATGTGTGCATTAAGCACTGTGAAGAATCGTGTGAAAGTACACTGACGGAACAAATCACAACACAAAAAAATTAATGTAGACTAATGAAATTTCGGGAATACATTTGTCTCGGCAATATATTTAATTAACATTGCATGACCAATGGGTAATGTAAGCAAGAGATAAGCCAAACTACCTGGCAGATTAAAACTGTGTGCCGGGCCGAGGAAGTTTCACATCAGAACACACTCCGCTGCAGGGTGAAAATCTCATACGAGATAAGCCATTGCAAATGTGAAATGGTGGTACAGTAATAACCGGTATAACCACAGGTATGTTAAATGCAAGCACATAATAGTGCTTGCATTGTGTTCTATAGGTGTCAGATGTCAGTTTCCAGGGATGGAGTTCTATACCTGATGCATATAGTCTGTCAGTACAGGGACGGTTAATGCTGTTTGCGGATGATGCTGGAGATGTCATCCGATGATGTCTCCCATGTACTCTTTTGGAGACAGATTTAGTGATCGAGGAGGACAAGGCATCATGTAGACACTCGGTAGAGCATGTTGGGTTACAACGGCGGTATGTGAGCGAACGTTAACCTGTTGGAAAACACGCCTTGTAAAGCTGTTGATAAATGGCAACTCAGCATGTCGTATCGCCAGATTAATGTAGAAATTTTCAGTCAAGGTGCATGGGATAATGAAGCGGACACCTACACAAGAATGTATGTAATATCATAGCACTCTGCAGCTGATCATTCCATTATTACATATATGACCAGTGGCAAATAAAGTTAATGTAAGACAGACTGAACTAGCATAGGTGTATACTAGGAGTCGAGTCACAACTCACATATCGATATGGTGCCGCAAAGCCAAAGACTTTCACAACATCGATTACTTTGAAACCATTGTGTTAGTACCACCTCAGCCCATAGAGGGCATACTGAGTATACATCGCCTGTACAGTTATTTTGAAGCTTTTAATTGATATTTTATACAATATTTAAGTAGTTCCATGGCTGTAAAAAGATATTTTATACATTACTATTTTTATGTTAGTATTGTACTTTTTTAACGTTTTGACGATTATATGAACCCGTTTTACACTGATTGGTTTACGTGAGGTAGAGAAGAGGTTGGCGGAGCATCTTCGTATTTAGGCGTATGCCCGTCACTTGCTGGCACCAGTTGACATCACAGCATCTGAGAAGAGTGCTCCACCTACCATCTTTGGAGGATGCCGTGGGTATAACAAGTCTTATTGTATTTTATCCTTATAAGCATTTTGTCATATTTTATTCTTAATCGTTTAAGATTTCTATTACTTTCTAAATTAAATTATAGGTCTGATGATGGTCATGTTATATGACCGAAACCGGTCACCTATGTTCCTGTAGCAGACTAAATTTTGAATTTTTTTTTAATTTCAGGTGTACAAACACGGCTACCAACTTTCTTTTATGTCGCATAACTCTTTCTGGGTATTTTTTTTCGTCAGTGTAGTTTATAGACCGATGTTGGATTTAGTAATAACTGAAAAGTGCTGTCGCCTGAAGTGATCATGTGAATGTATCATCAATCGTTATGAGCACGTAAGTAACGATATTATTGTAACACTTCAGTAATATTGCCTGACCGAATTGTACCTCTGTCATAGAAACTAGTTAAGTGACAGTACACCTGCATTATTATTTATAATCTATAATTCAGTACTGCGTCACAAAATTATTCAGAGCTGACATGTTCAAAAATAACCATTGACAACACTCGTCAAACACGTGTAATTAACTGTTTAATTGAAATATAATCATTTTTAGATGCGCTGCACAGTTGGTTAATTTCAATGGAATATTGTCAGAAGATGAAGAGTTGTAATAAATGTAAACTAAAAAAGTCACATAATTAAATTTTCCTTTACACAGACGTAAATGTTTAGTTTCCTTACACACTGGCATTCTTACGGCACAGTACAATAGCGCGCCGCTAAAGGTGCCAAAACAAAATGGCTCAGGCCCTTGGTAAATCGGAGTATCATGCGATAATTCGTTTTCTGAATTTGGAAGGGGACAAAGCTGCAGCAGTTCCTGCCGAATCCGTGGAAGTGCACAGCAACACCACACCATTATATCGCACAGTAGTTAGGAAGTGCAGGCCGTTCCAGGATGGTCAAACTACTGTGAATGGCGATGAATGAAGTGGCAGGCCATCTCGCTGTGTAGGCCCTGGTACTCGAAGACTGATTACAACAATTGTGGCAACAGTGGGAAACGTAAAATTCAGTGACAATCACTTTTCAACATGTTGCACGCTATTTTGAACATAATAAAGTTCGCCGCCTGGAGCGTTCTCACCGATATCAATACCTGTAGTTCACACATTTCCGTTATGCTCACGTAAAGTTCACTGCCTATACACTATGTTGTAAAATAGTAGCTGATCTGATACAATGACTGACGTCAAGACAGGTGTGCAAAACTTTCACAGGATGCGGCGCTGCCAAGTAACGTAGTTCGATGGAACTTGGGCCATGCATACTGGTACAGTATAGTAAAGTAAAGTAGAGAAGGTAACTGAAACAAATACGCAGTGAGACAAACAAAATGATCCTTTTCTTCAAAGACAGTAATTACACTGCAGTCACCGTGATTTATGTTGATCCCCTGGACATTTCAAAAGGCGGGGCCACCACGGACGGAAGTGCGTCCTGTGCTCCCTTGCTGGCCACAAAGTTTGTAACGAGTTCTCGTGGTAGGGCGTTGCTCTTCAGCAGTGCAGCTGTCAGATGCTGGATTCGCCAAATGTCTTCTCGTTCGAACCGCTCGTCTGAATGAGCTGTTCGATGCGACCGCGCACTCTCGTCCATAAAAGTGAACACCGAATGTACCCCTGAAAAGATGAACATGGGGAAGAAATAAGTGTCAGACTAACAATGCTTCGCCTACCCATATATGGTGAGAAGTGGGTACACGGAATGCATCCAGGAACGGTGTACATCATTACCTTTTTAATATTAAATGAAAAGCGCTAGTTTGCATTTGTTCTATAGAATATAGAATTACTTTTACTGTGTTAACCAATTTTCGGCTTACAAGGCCATCTTCAGACATTTACTGTTTATTGTCAGTAAAGAAGTTAAGTTTGTAAACGACGTTACACATCTGGACTGAAGCAGAAACGTACGGTAAATAACATCTTTAACAATGTCGTGGTAATGCAATCTAAAAAGCAAAAAGATGAACAATAAATAAATATAAATAGAGTAAACAGAAAAAACTTTAACACACAACTGGAGTACCAAGCCTACATTACGATTTATGTTAAGAAACAAAACCAATAAATGAAACAAAATTTGTATCTGACAAGGCTACTTCAGGAGGTATGAAACATAGAAAGTGATACACAAATCAATTACAAGAATGAACTACCAACGTAACTGCAAAATATGAGGAACTTCAGTAACCTCAACGATATAAATGAATAAATGCAGGAAAATGGAGGAGTGTGAGGGAACATAGCATTTACTGTATCTTTGAGAGCGCGGTGATACTGCATTTCAAAAATTAAAAAAAAGTTGAACAATATACAAATATAAACTGAGCAAATAGGAAAAGTGTTAATGTTTCTCCTATGTACATTTTTTCACAGTTACAGCATTTTAACTTATAAACACCTGAACGTGCAAATTGACAGGATTGTTCCATGTTATGTCAAACTTGTGATCGCAATGTATCCTGTGTTCTGAAGCCTATTTTTAGATGGCTTTTCTGGAGCGCAAGTCTGATGTTATCTGGACCTTCTAGCAGTCAGTGGGCCGGCCGGAGTGGCCGTGCGGTTCTAGGCGCTACAGTCTCGATCCGAGCGACCGCTACGGTCGCAGGTTCGAATCCTGTCTCGGGCACGGATGTGAGTTCCTTAGGTTAGTTATGTTTCAGTAGTTCTAAGTTCTAGGGGACTGATGACCTCAGAAGTTAAGTCGCATAGTGCTCAGAGCCATTTGAACCATTTTAAAAGAAAAAAGTCAAAGTGGAATCACCCTAGAATCAACAAGATGGGCCATAACAACTTCGACGAAATCTACGTGGGAATCCATTCAAGATAAGTGCCAAAATTAATGACCTTCTTTACTGTGACTTCATTATTTCCATTCTGACGATACCATCCACAGTCAATAACTTTGTTTTTGCCCGATAAAGCGAACATATGTTGCGTGAGCAACATGATTAATCTGATTTCTAACCTACTTTGCAAGTGGTGGTATTGTTAGAAGACCTACACGACCATGAATATCGCGGAATGGAAAACCGCTGTCTCCAGAGATCATGATCCTGCCGTTGTCAGTAACGCGTCTTCTTTACACAAGGCTTAACACGATCTTCTCATAAACAATATCCACATGCTATTTCTGTATGAGAAGCACCCTGCGTAATCTTTCCTTACATTCAGAATGTACGCGTGGTGTTCCATAAATAATGCAATGCATTTCTTTTCGCGGATAAATTTCGATTGAAAAATGTTGACTTTGTTGCGGGACATCGTGGAATATTTCAGCTTCAGGCTTTACAGTTTCACGAAGTTCCGTTAGGTGACGGCGGTGCTATACGTAACCTTCAAAATGACGTCTGTAACACAGGTGCGTTCCAAGCAGACAGCTATCATTGTGTTCCGTTTGGTGGAAAACCAGAGCATCGCAGATATTCACAGGCTCTTGCAGAATGTTTACGGAGTCCTGGCAGTGAACAAAACTGACAGGTCGTCATCATAGCAACAAGATCGCGAAAAAACTTCGCGGAAGCAGTACATGGATGATGGGGAGGCGAATCAAGGAAGATGTGGACTCCGGCGCCGACCTGTGGAGTGACACCACGTAAGCATACATTCACTCCCAGTAAAATGGTGTAAGGCCGTCGTATTCAATAGAGATAACGTTCAAAAATAGGGTTTTGTAGCCAAAAGAGTGGGGAATAATATAGTGTATTGGAATCCTGGAAATGTGCTTTAGGAAAAAGAGCGTTGCATCACTTATTGAACGTCCTCGTAGATGTCGCTATTCCTACCTACTACGGATGGTTGTTATGAAATGTTAATCATATGCATGTAGCAAGTTTCATACCTATTTGAAGTTCGTTGCTTTCCTATCACACCTTCTTGAGCTATACTGGAACGGTTTTTAAATGCAGTTGCGTGAGCAGGAGTAAATAATGTTTTCATTTACGTTTTCATTTACGTTTTCATTTATGTTTTCATTTATGTTAACACTAGTCACGCGTACATATCTGTAAACTGAGTCGTTCCACTCAATTTCGATAGAAAGAATCTTTCAAATGAGCTATGGAACATGTGACTAACGAATTAAACAACTAACTACACAATTAAACAAAAATGGCTCTGAGCACTATGGGACTTAACAGCTGTGGTCATCAGTCCCCTAGAACTTAGAACTACTTAAACCTAACTAACCTAAGGACATCACACACATCCATGCCCGAGGCAGGATTCGAACCTGCGACCGTAACAGTCACGCGGTTCCGGACTGAGCGCCTTACCGCGAGACCACCGCGGCCGGCCACAATTAAACGATCACTTTTTTGGGAACCCTGTAATTGTCACCCACTGGGGTACAGAAGCTTGAAATTTAGCTCAAAAGTACATACAACCTTCCTCTGTAACAGTGCAAAAGCGTGGGGCCCTGCGACGTCTCGGTCGGACTCTGCGACACTTCAGACAGGAAGGTATCAACGCACACGAAAGAACGACCACAGCTCAGGTCAAGTCAGCTATAAGGTGAATTAATGATCTCAGTAGGTGGCGGGGTGCACACGTGCTTCCTTGTGCGGCCTGTTGGTCTAGGGGTATGATGCCTGCTTTGGGTGCAGGAGGTTCCGGGTTCAAATCCCGGAGAGGCCGTACTTTTCACTTAGGCGACAACCAGGCACTACGATAAACTTGAGTCTCTGAAAGTAAGCCATGCAACAGGACCAACTGCATGTCGGGCCACCGGCCCATGAGACTGGCAAGTGCGTCTTGTGGAAAGCAATCTACGTGGCAGGATTAAGCCGTCTTCGGTTACTCATATCTATACGTAAAGACTGGCACGTACAACGATTCTATTAGTTTCCCAGGAACTAGTACATCGCATGTACGTTTGTTAAATGCATGCGCATGCAGCACCCAAAACGGAGAGATCACACACGTTGTCCCATGTGTGAATAAAGTGGCAAAGGATCCCCCTAAGACCCCCAGTTCGGCAATATCCTCAGTGCCAAGTGCCCGCCTTTGATGAGCACTTGAAAATTGTTCCTGTACACAAAGAAGCTGTGATGGAGTCGTAGGCGCTTACAGACAGGCAACCCATTGACACCCCTAAGAGTCGGTATGCCTGCTACCAGGCGCTAGAGCAGCGGCATAGCCTTCCTGTAGGCGCCTAAGACTCCGTCACGGATTGTCTCTGCACCTGCACATTTGCAAAGGCTCAACAAAAGTAGGTGCGTGGCACGGAAAGTGTTACCGAACTAGGCTAGCTTATAGGGGCCTTTGCCGTTTCATTCATGCTGCACCGACCTGTGATCACGTCATAGGACGGCACGAAAGAGGAGGGCTGAATAAGCGTAAGTACGGTTTGCTGCTTCGGCCGTCCATACGAAAATAGCGTGATTTCAACGCCAAACGTCGCGGTTATGCCCTCCATCGCAGAGGCGCCAAGAGAAGGGATGAAATGTGGGTACGAGGGCGTGCGATGACCTTCCAATTGAGTGACACAACCACGGTGGCGTTGGGCACAATTGTAGTGAAATTTGGTGCGAATGTGACTTCTCTAACCCACCTTACATTCAACATGAACGTCAGATATTTGACGTTTCTTTTTTTCGTGTGTTGACACCTTGCTGTTTGAAGAGCCGCCGAGCCAGAATGGACGTTGCAGGACGCCACGCTTTTGCACCATTACACGGTAAGGCTGTAGGCATCTCTGAGCCAAATTCTGCGTCACACTAGGAGACAATTACGGGATTTCGAAAAAGTGATTCTTTGTGTTGCACAGTGTACTTTCTCTTATGATGACGTCTCTCCGTTAAGGAACATCTACTAGATTCCGTTAGCCTCAAGTCTTTCGTTCAGTCTCATACTTTGCGATATCCCGCAAGAACATACGTTATTTGCTAATCGACGCTGCTTAACTGTATCTAAAGCTTCCCACAGGAGAAAAACATGACATTCTTGTGGGTTCCGATTTCTACAATCTCCAGAATCTGGTGACTGGGTTTCGTAGATTCGATGCTTGTGGAATCTGTGCTGACTGCAGTAGAGAATTTTTTCTCTACCCAAAGTGTCACCATACGCGAGCACCAAATTTATTCCATAATTCTGTAACTCTGCGGTAGGTCCGCAGTTCTGTGACCTGTCTGACTGGAACAATCACAGTCCACTCAAGCGAAGGCTCCATCATTGCCGGCTATTGCTAGAGGAGTGGAACTGTCTCCGAAGGCATTCTTTTCCCTTGTTAAAGATTACAACGCTATACTGGTGGTGCGGTCGGAAGAACGCTCACTAGAAGAAAAAAAGTATGGTCTCATGTGTAGTATTTTCATAACATTTCCGACGACGGTATCACTCAACAGATGAAGTATGCCGAGAGAATATTTCTCTCCAAACTGAATGGCTTATGGATGAAACTTTTACTTGCAGCTTACTGGGTGCGGAATTACAACTTCTTGGAGCATGAAAGTGTTCTGCAGACTGACTCGAGCCGAGTACTTTACCATTTGATGGCAACTCTCTAGAATCTGCGAAATGCGTCCCTCCTTGTTGACAGACTCAGTGCTCCGGTTTCAAATACCTGTGTATTACTTACCCAAACACGGGGATCACATGCAGTTTCATCAAATCGCTTTAGGCTAAAGCCATTTTTAAAAAATCAGCACATTCCTTATTCCTTCCTCCTTCAGATAAGTGCTCGTCTTTATTGACTTAAACGTCGACATGACGTTAGAACGTAACCTCCATACCTTCCCTCTACCAGTACATCACTATACCATGGTTCCAGCCGTTGGATATGAATGGGTAAGATCTCCATGGAATCCAGTTGTTGGCATTCGTCATTTCGTGCGAGCCAATCAGTCCTTCTGGAACGACCCGTGCGTACTCCTGTCATTCTGTCGTAATCAGTCTGTCTGGGCACCACTTGTTCTCGAAGTTATACAACTACAGTCAAAAATGTTCAAATGTGTGTGAAATCTTATGGGACTTAACTGCTAAGGTCATCAGTCTCTAAGATTACACACTACTTAACCTAAATTATCCTAAGCACAAGCGCACACACATGCCCGAGGGAGGATTCGAACCTCCGCCGGGGCCAGCCGCACAGTCCATGACTGCAGCGCCTTAGACGGCTTTTTTCTCTTTAATCTCATTTTGTTTGCTTTCGTTCGTTCCATCTGCTTGGGGCGGACGTCGTAAGACATCCGTTTTAAGTTCGTTGTTGACCGATTAACTCAGTTTTTTTTTATTACAGAGGGCTGCTAACCCTCTGACTGAACACGCTGAGCTACCGTGCCGGCTGACCTCTCGGCTAATCCCGCGCGGCAACTACAGACAACGGACTGTGCGATCTGTCGATGTGATGCTCCCGTGTCCTTCTTGCTAATGACTGGACCTTTCTCAACCTCCGAAATATTGTGATGAGCTACCTGTGAATGTCCTCAGGGGATGCTGTATTGCGATCTCATCGTGAAAAGTTCCCATACTGGCGGCCGCACACAGCTATAGCGCCAGCAATATAGGAAAGTGCGGACACTCTGATTCGAGATTGTCGACGTGTAACAAACAAACACCTCGCTACTCAAATTCTCCTTCGCCATAATAAACGCAAGGCGTGACACAAGTCTGCGCACCTGGGAGTCACTCACAAAACGTCATTGAGCTGTTCTTCCTGAAAGACTCTACAGCCCGGATCTCGCACCTTCCGACTTCCATCTGTGTGGCCCAATGAAGGATGCACTCCGCAGGAAGCAGTACGAACATGATGGGGAGGTTATTGATGCAGCGAGACGCTGGCTGGACCAGTACAGTGGTACCAAGCTGGCATACAGGCCAACCCAGTAAGGTGGCCTGAGGCCGTCTCACTGAACAATGTGCTGAAAAACAGGATTTTGTAGCCAAAAGAGTGGGCGATAATGTGTATTGGAATCTGAATAATAGCAACCTGCTTCCAGAAAAAAATATATTGCATTTACACACTGAAGGCCCCTCGTAATTGATTATGGAATGAGACAATTACTCCACATGGCAAATAGTCATTTAATGTTGTTTTCTGGATGTACAGTATCGAGACAGTTTAGTTAATAGTGACCTAAGTGCAACACAGTATCAAGCGATGGATCATTACAGGATCGTTAATATCACTCGAACAACTCTCGCGTGTGTGGACCTTGGCAATGGCGGGAGAGACAAAGGAAATGTAAAGGCATTCGACTCCAATAGCTGACACTCTAATCTCGTATAGTCAGATAATACCAGAAACAAATCTACAGATCTTCATATTATGACTAACAGACGGTTAATCGTACATTAAAAGGAAACGTTTGTAAGAGCTGCTCGTGTGGAATAAGAACCAAGCTTCGCGAAACTAATCTGCAATCCATTTATTAAGTAAAAATGATTTATTGGTATCACCCAAATGAAGAGTTCGCCTATTAGAGCGAGCAAAGCCTAATTAAGCCTGTCAGACAACCGGCAGAGCAAAGCTTACCACCAAGTAGTCGGGGTCGCCTCTGACGTCAGCGTGGCAGCCCATCTCGACCCGCCATATTCTAAGTCCAGTTATGGTCATGAGAAGGCGCCTCACACCAAAGTCTTTTGCCTGCGGTTCTCGAGCCCGATTTCGAACTCTTTCCTCTTCCGAAACTAAAATCCAAATACGTTTTTCCGTGTACTATTTAACTTCTACTTTGGCTCTGCCTAAGAAATGGATTTGTTCATTCGCTGGTCAATGGCGTAGAAAGAATTATTGCTGCACCAATTGAATAACTGAGAGTTTGCCGTTTATCTTCCCACCACGTCAATATTTAGTGTCCGTCCGATAGTGGAGACAAGCAGAAATCTTGACCTTACGTCCTAGAAAACTCAGATGGAAAATTACCAGGTAAGACCTGAGAGAGGAACACAATAATGAATCAAAGAGGTTGTTTATGACACACAAAGTCGGGAGCCAAGTTGGTGTAGGAATTCGATCTTGTCTTACAAAATCCCTGGTGTCGGAATTACACAGAGTGTCTCTCCTTCCATTATCTGAGTCGAGACCCATCTGCATCCAAATGTACAACTCGTGGCTGTTGTCACCGATGGCGTCCCATGGACCGCCCCAGAGAGCACTGCTCACAGAGCGTTCAGTAGGGTCGGAGACGTGATACCTTGGCTGACGCGTCATCAACCATTCGCAAGACCTCGTCCAGCCGCAGCCAGATTCAGAGCCGAGGCTAGGAGCCGATATTCATGGAGTTTACAAACTGAAAATCGAATTACGAAAATTAACAAGGACTGCTGATACTCCGTGTAGATAGGAACTCAATCTATATTTACGAAAGGCATTCAAGAAGTAATGAAACACTTTTTTTTTGGTTATTCAGGATTAAAGTACACCACAGTATTCTCCACTCTTATGGCTACAAAATCCCATTTCTCAACATTACCTCCGTTCAGTGCAACAGCCTAAGCTACGTTACTGGGAGAGCCTGTATGCTTGCGTGGTACCACTCTATTGGTAGACGTCGGAGCCGATGTCTTGCTGCATCAATAACCTCCCCATCACCCACGTACTGCACACTTCATTAGGCCAGACAGATGCAAGTCGGAAGGTGCGAGAACCCGGGTGCACAGTGTATGGGGAGTGGAGACCTGTGTGAGGCCTTGCCTTATAATGAAGAAGTAGTTCGTTTGAATTTTTGTAACGACGAACACGCTGGTTTCTTCAGTTTTCTGAGGGCAGCACTACTGACAAATGACGGAAGTTGTGAGGGTGGGTCTGAGCCCTGACTCAATAGTTCAGTTGGTAAGAACATTACCAATGGAAAGTAAGAATCTGTGTCCGAGTACGCGTCCGACACAGTCTTAACCTGCCGGGAGGTTTCATATTATTCACTGTCCGGGATAAGTAACTAGCTGGGCAACACGGTCTAACCAGCTTGCAAAGACGTAAGTGAAACACTGAGATTCTTCGGTCACTCGGTCCATCTTCTGTACGTTGCAGAGGCGACCGTGAGCTGGTAACGCGGTTTAGCGTGCCGGCCCGGCTTTGAAGTTGGAGCACGCCAGCTATCGCGGGAATGTAGATGTGCGCGCCGGGTACCGGCCTTGGTAGCGGCTGTTTGCGTCTCTAATCTACAGTCGCAGTCTACGAGAAGGCCGGCGGGCCTTGTCCTCAATAACTGCTGTAATCTTACTCGAGCATGTCAACACGACCATCAGCTTGCTGCCAGCAAACCACTGCGTAGAATTAAAGATTCTGCGTTTGTTACTGTTGGAATGAAAGCTATTCCTTACACCTGTTTGACAGTCCCGGGATTTCGACCATTCCTCATGCGGAGAGGGCGGGTGGGGTTTAAGGTTTCGTCGACAATGGAGTGATTACCTCAGTGACTTGGTTCGATAAGAATGGAGTAGAATTTCAGCTGTGATCCAATTGAAAGAAGCATTCTCAACTCGCCGCATGTGGTTTAAAAAAATTAAGGAAAACTCAACTAACGATAACGAGACGAAATTTTGAGTGCCGAATGCGAGCACCGTGGCCTTACCACAGCGTCTCATAATTCCTATAATTCCGTTTAACGAGCTAGACTATGAGAAATAGAACCAGAAGGTTGCTTAAACAAGAATGTTATCATCAACAACGTAAAAAATGCTTATCTGATTTTTCAGACAAATATTTGATAGAGAGATGGTCTGACGCTTATTTTTGGAACTAAATCAGATTACTACTAGAGTGATTCCATAAGTCATTGCAAATATAGTATATCCTGTGAACCTGTGCCATCACTGCATCCGTAGTAATACATTTGAAATCTCGCGGCAAACATTATCGAAATCAACCGACAGATACAGAGCTCATGCGAGGATAGTTCGGTACAACCGTCTGAAACTTTTAGTGAGAGGTTGGCCATACTACAAAATGGATCTTCCCCCAACCACCGGAGTCACCGTCCATGCGAATTCGATCGCATTCCACAACTGACGAAACCATTGAGTCGGACGCGCTTTGCAAAAGGAGCGAATGTCCTCACGGTATTTCGCCGACGAGTGGAACACATTCACGGCAATGTCAATGGCGATCAACGTCTTTTCCATCGCTGCAACGCTGCGGAATATGTTGAAGCACAGTAGCTGAATCTGATTCATTGTTGTTCCATAATTAGTGGTGCACAATAAATTGTGTTCCAATGCGTGTGTTTGGTTTCGACCTTTACGGGCCCAGAAGACGCATAAGCCTTTGTGTTGGGCAGTTACCAAGGGTACACGAGTGGGAACGTGGCTCCGACAGATCATATCGATGACGTTTCATTGAATGGTTCGCACGCTGAAATTTGTTGATGGCCCAGCAGTGTAATCTGTAGCCGCGCGGAGTGCCCGAGTGGTTTGAGGCGCCATGTCACGGATTGCGCGGCCCCTCCCGCCGGAGATTCAAGTCCTCCCTCGGGCATGGGTGTGTGGGGGTGGTTTTAGCATAAGTTAGTTTAAGTTAGTTTAAGTTTGTTTAAGTAGTGTGTAAGTATAGGGCCGCTAGGAATTCACACACATTTGAACATTTGAACATTTGAAATCTGTTAGCAATTTGTGGAAGGGTTACACTTCTATCACATTGAACGATTCTCTTCACTCGTCTTTGGTCCCGTTCATACAGGATGTTTTCCCGGCCGCAGTGATGTCGGAGATTTGATGTTTTACCGGATTACTGATGTTCACGGTACACTCGTGAAATGGTCGTACGGGAAAATCCCCACTTCATCGCTACCTCGGAGATGCTGTGTCCCATTGCTCGAGGGCCGAACACAACACCGTGTTCCAACGCACTTAAATTTTGATAACCTGCCATTGTAGCAGCAGTAACCGACCTAACAGCACAGCCAGATACAGGCGTTGCCGACCGCACGGCCGTATTCTGCCTGTTTACATGTCTCTGTACTTGAATACGCATGCCTATACCAGTTTCTTAAGCACTTCAGTGTAAAAGGAACGACTGTGGTGTGCCCAGTGCTGTAACCTGGCGTACGCCTCTAATAGTATCAAGACTGCAGCCGACTGGTCTCCAACAGCCAAGTCACGCGATGAACAACGTTGTCTCGTGTCCTCACTTCACGTAAATTAATCCAGATCATTGACGCGCACTTTGACGATTGGTGACGATGGATATGTCTTCAGTAAGCGCGATTCGAACTGGCTAGATTGCGACGTGCCGCTGTTGCAAAAGAACGTGTTGGCGACATCAGCAGTGTAGACTGATAATTTGCACTGACTGTGTTGGAGTTGGATGCTGTGAGCATCTACCACAGGGGGAGCCCTCATCTGCAGTCGCCAGTTCCTCTTCTTTTAATAGGCCTTGCACCGGCCTGTCTGCCCGAGCAAATTGAGTGTTTGTTGCACGGATCGTGGTGCGTACAGGAACAACTTGGGGAGCGCTATGTCTAGGACAACTTCCATTCTTATTCTTCTCCAAAGATAAAAACTTGGAGTAAATTTAAACTATAAGCTTTAGTTTGGCTCCAGCTGTAAGTTGCTGGTTCTTGTGGTTGCCGGTAGGGGTCTTCCTGGTGCAGATGGAGCAGTGGTGTCCAACCCGCGGCCCGCGGGTCGCATTCGGCCTAAAGTAAGTATTAGTGTAGCCCAAGTAGTGAGCATCTACCACGCGATCGGTAAAGAAAATCCTTAAAATTCCTTTTGCGTAAAGCTGTGATAAATCGAATATTTTCAGTTTGAGACTCCCGCCACACAACGATATTCTCTCATTGGTTCATAGTGTTTATTTATATTTTTTCTCTCTCTGCGTTCAGTGTTAACGTTAAGTATGTTATGTGCGGCCCAAAAATACTCGTCTTCGATATTGTAGTGCCTCTGTTATTCTGATTACGATGCAGCGTTCCTTAGGGCATCCATGGTTCAAATGGCTCTGAGCACTATGGGACTCAACTACTGTGGTTCTTAGTACCCTAGAACTTAGAACTACTTAAACCTAACTAACCTAAGGACATCACACACATCCATGCCCGAGGCAGGATTCGAACCTGCGAGCGTAGCAGTCGCACGGTTCCAGTCTGCGCGCCTAGAACCGCGAGACCACCGCGGCCGGCAGGGCATCCATGCATGCACTGTCAAGTACGACGTCTAACTTGTACGGGAATATACATAATGAACGTACGAGCACAGGCCGTACACGCATGGTTGATGTGATATGGAAGTCTGGGTTTGGCCGTGAGTAGTGTTCGGATAGCCAAATGGTAAGGCGACCGCTCGCAATAAACGGGAAATTAGGGTTCGAATCCCGGTCCAGCACAAATTTTCATTGTCGTCAATCCATTCTACAGCCGAGGGTTGTCCTTTTCTAAATTGCAAGTCATTTGATGTGTTGATGCTCGTCTTCTTCCAGTATGGCCCAGGTAAGCAAAAATGTTGGAAACCCCTGAAGTCGTTCAAGACCCAATGTCTGTCCAGTTGAAATGGCGAGAAAACAGCAACAAAAAATGTTTTGCGTTGTGCGTTTCAGCGGGTGGAATTCACTTACAGCCGTGCGACGTGATTTTTCACCGGCATCTCCTACAGCTGAAAACATTCGACGATGGCACCAGCAGTCTCAAGACACTGTGTGGCCGATATAGCTGAGCAGTGGTAATACAGTAACGACCAACGTAGAGGTGCTCGTTCATAATTCTGGTGAGTGTAAGAAGTTATATCACCATAATTTCATGGGCGAAAGAAGCAGGAACATTGGCACACCATCTGAGTGTTAAGAAGGGTTATGGATTACATTCCAAATGTCTTAGACACTTCTCTTTTAGGCAGATATGTCCGTGGCCTGGGTTCTCGATGGTCCAGAGGAGCAGGCTGCGCTGCAGCACTCTACTTTCGTTTCACTCAGTTTGCTTTCATTCTATATTCACCGACAACAGAACAAACGCAACATAACACTCTTCTCTCTTACCCTCAAAATACATTATTACCCATTAACTACTTCAGCATTAAGACAGATGGGGCTAATGATACCACAAGACTGTATTTTAAAAACTTTTGTCAGATGATTTGTCAAAAGTAGGTATTCTAAGATCAATTTGTAGCTTTGACTCTGAAAATTACCTTCATTTTACTGTCCCACGTCAGGATTTTACACAATGTAAGATCTCATATTTTAAGGATTTATGTGCTGTGTAACACAATTATTAAAATAAAATATCAATCCATATGTATTTAATTATCGTTTTAGGCATATACTAAAAATACCACAAGTAGTTTTTAGAAACGTTATGAATACTCTTTGCGTTTAACATTCCAACTTTGGTATTTGTATTTCTTTCATTGAAGCTGCATCTCTACTGACGCTCTTCAACATCCAACAGTTGTTCACTATCATATTCTCATTACAATCTCCTTGGTATTTATTCTCTACCACCTGAAAGTCCTGATGGAAGCGCTCCTTGCTCTTGACTATAATGTCCCAGATTTTCTGGGAAGTAATCAACATGTGGGTGTAGAAATTGGAACTTCACACTCGTGCTAAAACCCAGTTCCTCAAAATTTTCCAACATGATGACAATCTGGGTGCCTTTTTATTCCCTTGCAAGTTTTCAATCATTTACATGAAGGTAGTCCATGCATTTTTTTCTTCCAACAATTATTGTATTCTCAAATTTGTGATCATTCCTCAATTTGTGAATTTGAGGACCAACAAGAATTTCGTCTCAGCTTTTCTTGATTGACGAAGAGAAATTTCATAGAAAGGTACATAAAGCGGGATTTATCTCCCAGGAGAGACTTTAAAAACTGCTTCATCAGTCCCAGTTTGATTTGCAGTGGTGGAAACAGCTTTTTTTCAGTTCATGTAGAGTTTCATGTCCCCCAGCACCAAATGTCTTTGCCAAATATTTGTACCCTACGATTTTGCTTTGCTCAGTTACCCAACCTGCATAAAAAGCAGGGCGTTTTCGTCCAATCAATTTGCTTCTCTAATAAAATTCCCGTGATTAAAATGAAAAGAAAATTTATTCTACTTCGAAGAAACAGTAGCTGACAGAAAAAACTAAGAACAGTTTTAATATCAGCATAAAAGTTATTTGAGAACACATATTTATTTTCAAATGCAGACTAGTAAATCCTTATGCATCAAGACAGGTCAGCCAAGAAACTGGGTTGTGACTATGCTGCTTTCCATTCCAGGCACTTTTATCCTATCATCTAGAGGGTAATGCAGAGTTATGGCAAACATCCAACGACGTGTGTTTTGCAAACTTTAAAGACGATGATTTACACAGTTTATAGAGAGTGCTTAACAGTACCTTTGACTCCGAAGCAAATAATGGAAAAACTGTACGAATTTGTGTTTTAATGAAGTAACTGTGAGGTGGTCAAAGTGAAACTGACGTGGAAATTGCGCATCAAACGTCAATCTCAATATTTTGCAACTGCTATGAAAACATCTGATCAAGACTTTCTTGTGCATAACGATGCATGATCTGTTAGCCCAGGTGCCCAGTTTGGCTTAATCAGAGGTCATCCGAAACAATGAGAATCTGAGACTCCAAATAACTGATACTATTTCATTAAAAAAACTACCGAAGAAACTGAATACCCACGGGTTGGTATGGGAGCCCTAGCTCACGCAAAAGAAACGGTTTGTAAGGATACAATGCAGGTCCATTCTGACAAAGCGTAGACACGACGATCATTTTATTTCCAGTTTCTTAACTAATCGGCGTTGCGATTTTGTAAGATCTTTTTGTTACTCAGATTTTCTTATATCTGACCAAAATTTTATGGTGTTCGGATTTGTTTAGGATAATTTTCTAATTATATCTTTGGTGCATGTATTTCATTGTCACCAAACGCTGTAAACGTTTTTTTGGCGAATGCTATTTTAGCCACAATGAACATTATCAAACACGTGTGGCATTCATAGTATATAACGAAAACAAATGCTATAGTAATAGATTGTGTTCATTGATATACCTCTTTCCTACGGGTTTCTACGAGTAGTTGTGTAAATCTCGTTTATCTTTGGTACTAACAGCAAAGTACAAGTTCGTTTCCTGTAATACTTCATACTTCCTTCGGCAGTTGTGACGTTCCCTTCTTATTTTCGCGAACAGCTTTCCACAAATCTGTCTCTATCGTCTGTCTAAAACTCCTCGTTATCTTAACGAGTCTCTAAATGTCAATTAATTTCATAATCTCCTGCTCATCGTTGCTTGTTGGGTAGTAAATTGGCGTACGCAGATATTTATACTGGGGGAGGGAGCAAGACTCCAAAATTGACATTTTTTTTATCAGTAAATTGCCCGTTTCGAGACGTGTCACGCCACAAGACTACAGTTTAATAGATAATGCTAAAATAGACTGAACAAGAGGTTTAACGGAAGCACGGGAAATCACTTCTAGATGTATATGAGGATGCTATAATGAATATAAACTCTTTATTCCAGATACAGGTCAGGGGCACGTGCTACTTCTTGCCTCCCAACCCCCAATGCGGACGCCTACAGATCCTACGCAATGTCTAAATCTTCCCTCTTCTTCTTCCTTTCCTCCTTGCTTATAATCACACAATGGTTCAAATGGCTCTGAGCACTATGTGACTTAACTTCTGAGGTCATCAGCCGCCTAGAACTTAGAACTAATTAAACCCAACTAACCTAAGGACATCACACACATCCATGCCCAAGGCAGGATTCGAACCTGCGACCGTAGTGATCGCTCGGCTCCAGACTGTAGCACCTAGAACCGCACGGCCACTCCGGCCGGCAATCACACAATGGTGTTCCAGCTGCTTTATTTCTCTTTCGGTCTCTACCCCTGTTTCACGTACAAGATGCGATCTTTTTCAAACCTTTTACGGAGCATTACTCTTTGGGTGAGTGTTTTGTGTCAGATTACAAATCTAAAAATCTAGACTTCAATCATTAGTCGCTCCTAGGAATATTTTTCTCATTTACCAAATTTCTGGCCTTTGGCAATGATTTGTTACTGTGTACCGTGGTTCGTAGTGCATGTTAAACTGTAGTTCCCCTATAACTGGCTGGGTGAAACAGGCCGTAGGAAATCAGAGGACTAGCGCTTCCAACAGGACACCGACTAGTAAAGAATTAACTTTACCTTGGGAGTGATAATAAGGCTGCAGTGATTGGTGGACGGGCGTCCCTCGTTTTGCAGGTTTACTTCGCAACCAGGCCTTCCGAGTCTTCACGAATCCATCGCAGTCACAGCGGCCGCTGCTATCTCGCCAGCCGCGGCGGGCGAGCTGTGGAAATTTCCGGCCACCGCAGCGGCGAATGGGAAACGCCAGCCAGCGTTCGGCGTGGCCGCCATCTGCAGCGGCGACCTCGGCTCACCTCGCTTCAGCTCGGACGCTCGTTTCCCCGTGGGGCCGCCCCATTACGGCACTGCACACAGGAAGTACGAGCGTCATTCTGAACGTAAAGAACGTTTGTTATTTTTTATTGGAGGCTGGCTGTACCCGGCCCCACTTCGCTCTGGCTCTGTCTGCTTAAATGTAAAAGACAGATACGACAAAGTACACGTTTCTGATATACAGGGTGGTCCATTGATCGTGACCGGGCCAAATATCTCACGAAATAAGGGTCAAACGAAAAACTACAAGGAACGAAACTTGTCTAGGTTGAAGGGGGAAACCGATGGCGCTATGGTTGGCCCGCTAGATAGACATGCCATAGGTCAAACGGATATCAACTGCGTTTTTTTTAAATACGCCATTTTGTATTACATATTCGTGTAGTACGTAAAGAAATATGAATGTTTTAGTTGGACCACTTTTTTCGCTTTGTGATAGACGGCGCTGTAATAGTCACAAGCATATTTTATTTCGGTTGTTCCAATGTGATACATGTACCTTTGTGAACTTATCATCTCTGAGAACGCATGCTGTTACAGCATGTTTACATTAATGCAATAAATGTTCAAAATGATGTCCGTCAACTTGTAGGAATCAGCATGGGTTTCGAAAAAGACGGTCGTGTGAAACCCAGCTCGCGCTATTTGTCCACGAGACTCAGAGGGCCTTTGACACGGGTTCACAGGTAGATGCCGTGTTTCTTGACTTCCGCAAGGCGTTTGACACAGTTCCCCACAGTCGTTTAATGAACAAAGTAAGAGCATACGGACTATCAGATCAATTGTGTGATTGGATTGAGGAGTTCCTAGATAACAGAACGCAGCATGTCATTCTCAATGGAGAGAAGTCTTCCGAAGTAAGAGTGACTTCAGGTGTGCCGCAGGGGAGTGTCATAGGACCGTTGCTATTCACAATATACATAAATGACCTGGTGGATGACATCGGAAGTTCACTGAGGCTTTTTGCAGATGATGCTGTGGTGTATCGAGAGGTTGCAACAATGGAAAATTGTACTGAAATACAGGAGGATCTGCAGCGAATTGAAGCATGGTGCACGGAATGGCAATTGAATCTCAATGTAGACAAGTGTAATGTGATGCGAATACATAGAAAGATAGCTCCCTTATCATTTAGCTACAAAATAGCAGGTCAGGAACTGGAAACAGTTAATTCCATAAATTATCTGGGAGTACGCATTACGAGTGATTTAAAATGGAATGATCATATAAAGTTGATCGTCGGTAAAGCAGATGCCAGACTGAGATTCATTGGAAGAATCCTAAGTAAATGCAATCCGACAACAAAGGAAGTAGGTTACAGTACGCTTGTTCGCCCACTGCTTGAATACTGCTCAGCAGTGTGGGATCCGCACCAGATAGGGTTGATAGAAGAGATAGAGAAGATCCAACGGAGAGCAGCGTGCTTCGTTACAGGATCATTTAGTAATCGCGAAAGCGTTACGGAGATGATAGATAAACTCCAGTGGAAGACTCTGCAGGAGAGACGCTCAGTAGCTCGGTACGGGCTTTTGTTAAAGTTTCGAGAACATACCTTCACCGAAGAGTCAAGCAGTATATTGCTCCCTCCTACGTATATCTCGCGAAGAGACCATGAGGATAAAATAAGAGAGATCAGAGCACACACAGAAGCATACCCACAATCCTTCTTTCCACGTACAATACGAGACTGGAACAGAAGGGAGAACCGATAGAGGTACTCAGGGTACCCTCCGCCACACACCGTCAGGTGGCTTGCGGAGTATGGATGTAGATGTAGAATGCATTTGACAATACGTGTAACGACATTCCTCTCAACAGCGAGTAGTTCGCCTTCCGTAATGTTTGCACATGCATTGACAATGCGCTGACGCATCTTGTCAGGCGTTGTTGGTGGCTCACAATAGCAAATATCCTTCAACTTTCCCCATAAAAAGAAATGCGGGGACGTCAGATCCGGTGAACGTGCGGGTCATGGTATGGTGCTTCGACGACCAATCCACCTGTCATGAAATATGCTATTCAATACCGCTTCAACTGCACGCGAGCTATGTGCCGGACATCCACATGTTGGAAGTACATCGCCATTTTGTCATGCAGTGAAACATCTTGTAGTAACATCGGTAGAACATTACGTAGGAAATCAGCATACATTGCACCATTTAGATTCCCATCGATAAAATGGGGGCCAATCATCCTTCCTCCCACAATGCCGCACGATACATTAACCCGCCAAGGTCACTGATGTTCTACTTGTCGCAGCCATCGTGGATTTTCCGTTGCCCAATGGTGCATATTATGCTGGTTTACGTTATCGCTGTTGGTGAATGACGAGTCGTCGTTAAATAGAACGCGGCAAAAAGTCTGTCATCGTCCCGTAATTTCTCTTGTGCCCAGTGGCAGATCTGTACACAACGTTCAAAGTAGTCGCCAGGCAATTCCTGGTACATAGAAATATGGTACGGGTGCAATCCATGTTGATGTAGCATTCTAACACCGACGTGTTTGAGATTACCGATTCTCGCGCAATTTGTCTGCTATTGATGTGCGGATTAGCCGTGACAGCAGCTAAAACACCTACTTGAGTATCATCATTTGTTGTAGGTCGTAATTGATGTTTCACATGTGGCTGAACACTTCCTGTTTCCTTAAATAACGTAACTATCCGGCGAACGGTCCGGACACTTGGATGATGTCGACCAGGACACGGAGCAGCATACATAGCACGCGCCCATTGGGCATTTTGATCACAATAGCCATACATCAACACGATGTCGACCTTTTCCGCAATTGGTAAACGGTCCATTTTAACACGGGTAATGTATCACGAAGCAAATACCGTCCGCACTGGTGGAATGTTACGTGATAACATATACTTATACGTTTGTGACTATTACAGCGCCATCTATCAGAAAGCGAAGAAAGTAGTCCAACTAAAACATTCATATTTCTTTACCTAATACGCGAATATGTAATAAAAATGGGGATTCCTATTTTTTAAAATGCACTTGATATCCGTTTGACCTATGACAGCGCCATCTAGCGGGCCAACCGTAGCGCCATCTGGTTTTCCCCTTCAAGGTAGACGAGTTTCGTTCGTTCTTTGTAGTTTTTCTGAGATATTTGGCCCGGTCACTATCAATGGACCACCCTGTATATGGGAATTGGATATATGTCCTAATGTCCTCCTCACCCCCTGACTCTATCCATCCCCCCCCCCCCCCCCCCTCTTTGTCCATATCCTTCTCCTTCTGCCTCTCTTTGTCCATCACATCCTCCTGCTCTCTCCGTCCATCTTCACGTTTTTTATGTCCATTTCCTCACATCCCTATGTCCGTCTCTTCTTGCCCTCCTCTCTCTTGCCTTGAGCCTTGTTTATTGTTATTGCATGTTCAGAATCAACCAGTAAGCCATAAATGCAGCTTTCCTGTTCGATAACAACGTTTCGTTATTTTATATATTAAAATGTATATGTGTCTAAACGTTTATTTCAGTAGCGTGTAAAAACTGAAGCAAGTCGGAAACGTACATTTTGAGAGTTTTGGTAGCAATGTTTTCCTTTTATATATTACATATGTATCTTTATGTATTATGATAGATGTGATAGACAGACATTCAGCGATCACAATCCATGCAGACCACGCGCTGCTTCCACAAACTGCCTCCATTCTTTCCTGTTTTGTGCCCGGTTTCTCCAGGTGTTTTCACATCCCAGGGCTGCTAGGTCCTTCGCCAGGTCATCCATCCAGCGCTGCCTTGGTCGTCCAATGGAGCGTTTGGTGTTTGGTTTCTCCGCTAGTGCGATGTATTATACGTATTAAAAATATACGTATATTAAGGAATTAGGTACCTAAAAGAACGCTCATATTAGTATTCAACATTGTGTCAAAATTTCGAAGCACCTTCTCGAGATTCACGATTTTGAACAAACGAGCAATTACATTTTTGTCTATATAGATAATGAAAGAAAACTTCTTTCACAACGTATTTTGATATCTTAGACGTTCAAATTTAAATATTTTCTGTAGCGCTTCACAAGCTTTCCTACGGCTTCTGCTTATCCAGTAGTCTCCAAGTTGTTGAACCAGTTACCAGCGTCCTTTTTCAGTTCGTTCGTTGTTATATACGTAGTGCTTTCCTCTCGAAAAATCCTTCATTTAGGAAAAAAGGATTGTAACCACTCGGAGTCTGGGCAATAAAGACGATGCTCAAAAATTTCCCCTCATACTGGCTAAGCATATCTCTCGTCGGCGCAACAGAATTCGGATGAGGGTTACCATGAGAAGTATAATACCTCTGGGTACCAACCCACATCGTTTGTTTTGCACTGTGCAGCCTTGTCGGCGATGGATATGATAGTATGCCGCTGCATTTATGTTTCAGTACGTTGCACCTTCGACCCCAAAGCACTATGTTCATAACCTAATTTGTGACCAGAATTTTATATATACAGCTGCAGAATCCGCCGTTGCACAGGATGTTTTAGTATCTGCCACACAAAGTGATTGGCTCTTTGCCATGTTGATACTCATAGCAAATGGAGGCCGCATGGGAAATTGAAATTGCTTTAAATCGAAGGGCATATTTGAATCCCTGGGTGCCAACGGAATACGACGAATGAATACGTCTTCATCTACATGAAAAGGTAATTAATTGCGCCAACGGCGGTTACATTTTGCGATAAGTGTCTCATAGTGTTTTTGGAAAATTAGTCTTCTATTGTTTAGACTCAGTTTTCACTGTTTCATGTAGGGCTATGTTTGAGCACGACTTCAACTGTTCGAACAATTTACGTCAGAGTTCGGGAAACCTCGGGTTCTGTTAGACCTTTTGATCGGCTTGCGATCTAGTGACTTTTGCTGCTACTGTATCCACGACCTGTGATAGCGTTTGTTTGGCACTGTAGATTTTAATAACAAAAATAACTTTGACACACGGACTAAAATATCTTCTAGGGTATATGTCACATGTAACAACGGCAGCTAATCAATAAACAAGAGTTTTCAATCAAGTTGTCAAACTCTCGAGCTTTCGCTATCTAGTGACGTCAGAAGTTGTTATATCCAAGACGGGTATTGCCACTGTAATTTATTCTAGCATTAGGAATTACAGTCAGTTTACCACGAGTTATGTCGTTTATTAGACATCTAATTTTTCATTTATTTTCTTCATTATTTCATCTTAATGTAGAAATTTGAAATAAATCGGCCACGAGCTATGAAGTAAATCGTTCAAGTACTTTTCGAGATGTTTGGTAACAATATTTCTCCTTAGTGTCTTTATATATGTATATTAAATATTGTGTATATTAGAAAAATATGTAACCTATGTCCGCCCAAACGTTAATTAGGATATCGTGTAGAAATTTGAAGCAAATCGGCCAAGAACTTTTAGAGATTTTGGCAACAACCTGTCCCCATGTACGTTTAAAGTCAGATTACGAAATCTTATGTAGACAGTCATTTTCCTCTTATCTTGAAGGTATATATATTTGAGATGGTGGGAGGTTTTTGGGGATAGCGAATGATGCTATTCTACTGACTGGCGCTTTGTTTCTGGACTTTTATGCGAAACGTAGGTCTCGCCACCAGTGATAAACTGGCTCAAAAACTCCTCGCTAGCCTCGTCGTATCGACTGAGAAAAGCCAGTGCAGCGCCATTCCATGTTTTTTCTGTGTTCATTGGACGAGGAACACCTGCTACACACCTTTCTATAGCCCAAATTGAATTAGCAATTTAATAAAGAACTGATCGTGAAGTTTCAGAAAGGCACAAACTCAGTCTGTCCCCTATAGTGAAACATCTGCACTGTTTAAGTTATTTCTTAACGCTTGATTTGAGTTCATCAGTAGCAAATGGAGACTGGCCAGATCGTGCTGCATCAGGACCGCAGAATACCAATTAATATCAAGCAACGTTTCCAAACTGAATCTTCAACCAGCGAATAACAATAGACTTCAGTTACCCTTGCGTAAATTTCGATATGGGTGGACTTTTTGTATTCCAATCGTATAAATTAATAGTCTTAAGTCTAAGCACATAGTTACAAGAGCCATTAAACATTGTTACGTCTGAAATCATAAAGGAAAATAATCCACATGCAGCTTAAAATCTAGGTGTTAAACACACAATGACAGTCCAGGTGAGGCAGCTCAAATTTTGGAGCTTCATAGGAAATAAGCGGACAGGTGACAGTTCCTGTTTTGTATACCCCAATGTCTTATTACGTTTTTATTAAAATATTGTAACTTGTCTTCTAACATGAATCACATGACGACGAGCTATATTACTCGATGCATCGTAGCCGATCTGCAACCTAGGACTTGAGTTATATTTTGATTGTACCATACATAAGCATAAGGCTACTTATGATTGTAATTCATATCTAATGGTTCCAGTGTGTCACGTACGTTATTATTTTTATTACTTGTTGGGTTTCGTATTAGTGACCACATATAATGCTTGTTATACATGGCACTTTGACCTCCGGTTACAACAATATGTAACTTCAGCTGTTCGCTTCTTTTATAGAGAGTTGTAAATTTTGTAACCACACGACGTTCTACTTTTGGTAAGATCATAGCTATATACCACTTACCAGATATACCTTTCAATGTCTTCATTTTTGTCACGATTCGTTATATTTTTTAGCATGTATATGACAACAAGAGCAATTCAACTCAGAAGATTATAATGATGTGTAATCCGTGGTAGCTGATACACACTGAATTAAGTGGTTGTTTTTAGTGGTATGAATACTATAATGGAAATTTAAATATTAAATGAATTTTGCTATTGTTCACTTCTTTTATGCAAGTTTCTGTATTTAGATTCGAGGAAACTATTTGCTAATAAAGAAATTTTTGCTATCTTGACTAAAATTCTTATCCACACATTTCAACATAACAGATTGCCTGTCTCCCTATTTGAGAAGGTCATATAACAGTGTAAATAGAAAAAATATGGTATGTAGCATTTCATTCGCATCAGCACTGTGCCGGACTTTAACTCTGGCGATTTCCACCAGCCAGGTTTTGTGTTGTCATGTGTACTGTATAACAAGGTTCAAAAGGAAATAGAGAGGCGGATTAATCATGAACATTTAATAGGACAAAGAACGTATAGAGCACTGCAAGGCGAAAGAGTAACAGCACTAAGAAGCGCGAATGACTTTCTTGTGCGCTACTGGTGTCAATTAAGGCTTCGAAAAACTATTAAACATCAAGGACCTATTTTTAAATCGTATTCTGGGTTAAGAAAACGTCAGTATACTGAGAAACTGCAGAACGAGAAGAGAAACACAAAAATAATGTACTAGAAGTGAAAGGTGTACGTCAGCGACGAAAAGCAAATTCATACCATACAAATATTATCAAAGTGTATCGACAAAAATGAGCAATAATGAAGATCTACTTCGAAATAAAAATATCCGCAGCAAATGAAGAAAAAGTTTGCGTAAATATATTCTGGCAACAACCCTGGAGCCATTTGATGCAGGTTTCAAGAAAAGCATTAACAATTAAGTGTACTGATGACGCACGGAGTCTAGAGGCATCAGAAGAAATAGGAAACGAAAAAAGTCAATGGATTGCGAGAAAAACATATACGACTCCAACGATGGGAAATATGGAAAGTTATAACGGACTTGTTAATTTGCAGTTCGCAGCGTTATGGCAAAAAAATTATCAGGGCACACAGCAGACTACAATACGAACCACACATTGTTCATAACCTTGGCTGCAGCAGTACACAGAGTAGATGAGACTGACGAAGGGTACAGCTAAACGAACGAAAGAGGCGTCAGACTAGTCCAACGTTGTTGACCAAATGGAAGTTATACTAAGCAGATGAAAGTTACATCAGAATGCCACTGGTCCGCCAAATATACACGGTCCAGCCGCTTTAATGTGACCACCGCCTAAGTTCGACGTCAATGTGCAAAAAACACTCACAGATGGCCGATGGCAGCACTAGCAGTGGAGGGTACATATAGTTCGTCGGGGGGGGGGGGGGGGGGGGGGACGCGGAAAACAGTGGAAGAGAGCGTGCTTTAGGGCCGAGGGTGGAAGCATTTCCAAAACGACAAAGTTTGTGAACTGTTCTGTTCGCGTGCCGCCATGGTTAAAGTGCATTGCAAAATGGCGCTATCCAAAACTGGCGCTGAGGCAACTGCAGTGCCATAGATGACAAAGGTGAAAGACGGCTGCAGAAATCTGCATGGGCGAAGAGATGTAGAGCAACTGACGGCCCAGATGAACTACAGGGACACCAACAGAGTCTCCTCAACTATTGTTCATTGAATGTTGCTGGGGACTGGGCTCTGAGCACTATGAGACTTAACATCTGTGGTCATCAGTCCCCTAGAACTTAGAAATACGTAAACCTAACTAACCTAAGGACACCACACAACACCCAGTCATCACGAGGCAGAGAAAATCCCTGACCCCGCTGGGAATCGAACCCAAGAACCCGGGCGCGGGAAGCGAGAACGCTACCGCACGACCACGAGCTGCGGACATTGAATGTTGGTGCGTATGGACCTTCACAGCAGGCACCTGGTTCCTGTACCCATGCTCACTGCCGTTCATCAGCAACGAAGCCTGGATTTGTACTCTAGCTCCATAACTGGGCGCCCACTGAATGGCGACAAGTGATCTTTTCAGATGAATCACATTTTATACTCCAATGGACATAAAGTAGAAAGTCGACAACAATCATCAAAAGGTTCAAGCTAGGAGGAGGGAGCGTTATGGTCTTGGGACTGTTTCCGTGGCACTCACTTGGTGAGCTCGTCATTCTGGAAGGCTCACAAGTCGACACAAGTATGCTTCCGTCCTTGGGGGACCACGTCCATCCCTGTACGCTTTTTATTTTTCTTTGGCACGAACGCATCTACCAGCAGGACAATGCAACTTGTCACACAGCTCGCAGCGCACCTGCGTAACGAAGAGCACTAGCATGAGTTTTCCTTACTCCCATGGCTACCACATTCCCTGGATTGAAACCCAATCCAGATCTGTCGGACCACCTCCATCGGACTGTTCGCGCCATATAACCTCAACCGAGAAACCTAACGCAGCTGGCGATGGCACTGTAGTCAGTATGGGCCACATCCCTCTCGGTACCCTTCAGACCCTCAACCTCTCTCTTCCTGCACGTTCCACAGAGATCCAGACTGCAAAAGATGGTTGTTCAGGCTTCTGATACGTGGTCACATTAATATGTCTGTACAGTGTACATGTTCTGTGCCATAGAGCCTTAGACATCAGACGCCGACGGTATTACGCACAACTCTAAGTAGTTTGGTTTGTTGTGAGCTTTGCTCCTGTGGAACGAGCGCTGCACGAGATCCGACAAGGAAGGCCTCGGTGAGAGATCGCAAGTTCAGTCTTTAGTAAGGCTCATTTGAAAGCACTCATCATGTGCATCAGGAGGGCGAAAGGAAATTGGCGTCAGAGAGGTGTTTATGGGATGTATATACTCCATTGTCGGTCCCGATAGCTGAGTGGTCAGCGTGACTGATTGCCGTCCTACGGGCCCGGTTCGATTCCCGGCTGGGTAGGGAATTTTCTCCGTTCAGGGACTGGGTGTTGTGTTGTCTTCATCATCATTTCATCCCCATCCGGCGCGCAGGTCGCCCAATGTGGCGTCGAATGTAAAAAGACCTGCAGCAAGACGGCCGGACCTGCCCCGTACGGGGCCTCCCGGTTAATGACGCCAAACGCTCATTTCCATATATTTAATTTCACAAAATGGACATCGTCAACATACGAGAAACGTTCAAAAGAAACCATTAAGTTGAACAATTAAAAACGGCGTGCCACAGAGATCACAAAGGTGCGCACCATCAAGATCGAAGGTGAATTCCTTGGAGTTATAAACCGCGCAGGATGTTCAGCTAGGTATCCACTCTTAAAGAATGCTTATAGAATCATATTGGTGTAATGGGGTAATGAGAACTGATGGAATGTGATGGCTTGCAGTCGAATGCGAAACAGTCTGTCGTGGAGCTTATCAAGAAACTGGCTACCCTGTAAGGCACAGCTGCAGAATGTGCGACAATATATTTTATAAGCACAGAAAAAAAACTTCCAGAGGTTTAATTTGTCCGGTGGTTTCAGGCGGTATGAATTGAAATGTCACACACTTGGAGGGATAGCTTGCCCTAAAGCAGTATGATTTTTATAAGCAGATCAGGAATCAACAAAAAAATGTTATTTTGACCAGTTATTGGTCAAAAGCAGAGCACATATCCCATATCATAGTTGTAGTTCACTTATGCCTATTTCCCACTCTTGCCTGCTGTGACTCAAACATTCCCTACTGCCCTTACGAGAACACGCACACGAGCAAGAATCGTACAGGACGGAGCACACATAATCACAGCACAATAGATAACTTTCCAGCAAGTTTATCATCCAGGTTAAGTCAGTATAACTGAATAGGAATGCATAAGGCACTGATGTTAGTTGATCTTGATACAACTCTCTTGGTACCTATACTTTCCATGGTTTATTTCATACTCTTTTCCTCTTCAAATTCCGATTTGTCGGAACTGGGAACAAAATCCTTACTGAAAGATCGGATAAGTTTGTCGATCTCATCTACAAATTTTCGGGCCGATTTCGCAGTTTACTGTGCATCGTCAAGTTGAGACTTTGTTCGAAATTTCATTATTTTAGTCTTCCAATTCTGTAACACTGTTTGAATCTATGCAACCGTCCACTGCTTCTCTTGAAATCACTCTAAACTATGTCGCACGCAATCTGATGTGCTTATCGTACTAGGTCATTGTCAACCACATCCTGTAAATCGTATCGAGCATCCTTGAAAAGCTTCAACACCAGTTTCTGTAACAAGTGCGCCTTCTTCTCCCTTGAACATCCTGTAAATCGTATCGAGCATCCTTGAAAAGCTTCAACACCAGTTTCTGTAACAAGTGCGCCTTCTTCTCCCTTGAATATCCGTAGTGTGTGTGTGTGTGTGTGTGTGTGTGTGTGTGTGTGTGTGTGTGAGTGTGTGCGTGTGTGTGTTGTCCTTAGCGTAAGTTAGTTCAAGTTAGATTAAGGAGTGCATAAGCTTAGGGACCGATTACCTCAGCAGTTTGGTCCCATAAACCCTACCACAAATTTCCAATTGTTTATCGTTGCCATTGCTCTGTTTTGTATCAACACCATTACCTGTATTTGGAGTTCCTTGTCGACTGAGCAGTTCAGCTACGCCCCATAGCCTCATGCAGTGCTCACCATTGGATACCTCCAAGCCCGCCCCTGTTCCCATTAGCAGCCAATATTGGGGGAAGAAAACCAATGTGCACTCCGTGTGCATACCGGGGGAGTCATTCCAGACGTGGAAAGGGTACTACCGGATGCCATGAAGGGTACGGGGTGCACCCATCTGCAGGTGGTCGCTCATGTCGGCACCAATGATGCGTGTCGCTATGGATCGGAGGAAATCCTCTCTGGTTTCCGGCGGCTATCTGATTTGGTGAAGACTGCCAGTCTCGCTAGCGGAATGAAAGCAGAGCTCACCATCTACAGCATCGTCGACAGGACTGACTGCGGACCTTTGGTACAGAGCCGAGTGCAGGGTCTGAATCAGGGGCTGAGACGGTTCTGCGACCGTATGGGCTGCAGATTCCTCGACTTGCGCCGTAGGGTGGTGGGGTTTCGGGTTCCGCTGGATAGGTCAGGAGTCCACTACACGCCACAAGCGTGTACACGGGTAGCAGAGGCTGTGTGGCGTGGGCTGGGAGGTTTTTTAGGTTAGATGGCGTTGGGCAAGTACAGAAAGGGCAACAGCCTCAACGGGTGCGGGGCAAAGTCAGGACATGCGGGGACCAAGCAGCAATCGGTATTGTAATTGTAAACTGTCGAAGCTGCGTTGGTAAAGTACCGGAACTTCAAGCGCTGATAGAAACCAACGAAGCTAAAATCGTTATAGGTACAGAAAGCTGGCTGAAGCCAGAGATTAGGTGGAGATTTCAATTCACCAGATATAGACTGGGACACTCAGATGTTTAGGACGGGTGGTACGGACAGAGCATCAAGTCACATTATACTGAGTGCACTATCCGAAAATTACCTCGAGCAATGAAACAGACAACCGACTCGTGGAGATAACATCTTGGATCAACTTATAACAAACAGACCCGAGCCTTTCGACTGTGTATGTGCAGAACAGGGAATCAGTGATCATAAGGCCGTTGCAGCATCCCTGAATATGGAAGTTAATAGGAATATAAAAAAAAGGGAGGAAGGTTTATCTGTTTAGCAAGAGTAATAGAAGGCAGATTTCAGACTACCTAACAGATCAAAACGAAAATTTTTGTTCCGACACTGACAATGTTGAGTATTTATGGAAAAAGTTCAAGGCCATCGTAAAATGCGTTTTAGGCAGGTACGTGCCGAGTAAAACTGTGAGGGACGGGAAAAACCCACCGTGGTACAACAACAAAATTAGGAAACTACTGCGAAAGCAAAGAGAACTTCACTCCAAGTTTAAACGCAGCCAAAACCTCTCAGACAAACAGAAGCTAAACGGGGTCAAAGTTAGCGTAAGGAGGGCTATGCGTGAAGCGTTCAGTGGATTCGAAAGTAAAATTCTATGTACCGACTTGACAGAAAATCCTAGGAAGTTCTGGTCTTACGTTAAATCAGCAAGTGGCTCGAAATAGCATATCCAGACACTCCGGGATGATGATGGCATTGAAACAGAGGATGACACACGTAAAGCTGAAATACTAAACACCTTTTTCCAAAGCTGTTTCACAGAGGAAGACCGCACTGCAGTTCCTTCGATCTGTTGTAGAATTTTAGAACATGTTTTTTGCTCGAGTATCATGTCGTTTTTGGAAACCCAGAATCTACTCTGTAGGAATCAACATGGATTCCGGAAACAGCGATCGTGTGAGACCCAACTCGCTTTATTTGTTCATGAGGCCCAGAAAATATTAGATACAGGCTCCCAGGTAGATGCTTTTTTTTTTTGACTTCCAGAAGGCGTTCGATACAGTTCCGCACTGTCGCCTGATGAACAAAGTAAGAGCCTACGGAATATCAGACCAGCTATGTGGCTGGATTGAAGAGTTTTTAGCAAACAGCACACAGCAAGTTGTTATCAATGGAGAGACGTCTACAGACGTTGAAGTAGCCTCTGGCGTGCCACAGGGGAGTGTTATGGGACCATTGGTTTTTACAATATATATAAATGACCTAGTAGATGCTGTCGGAAGTTCCATGCGGCTTTTCGCGGATAATGCTGTAGTATACAGAGAAGTTGCAGCATTAGAAAATTGTAGCGAAATGCAGGAAGATCTGCAGCGGATAGACACTTGGTGCAGGGAGTGGCAACTGACCCTTAACATAGACAAATGTAGTGTATTGTGAATACATAGAAAGAAGCATCCTTTATTGTATGATTATATGACAGCGGAAAAAACACTGGTAGCAGTTACTTCTGTAAAATATCTGGAAGTATGCGTGCGGAACGATTTGAAGTGGAATGATCATATAAAATTAATTGTTGGTAAGGCGGGTACCAGGTTCAGATTCATTGGGAGAGTCCTTAGAAAATGAAGTCCATCAACAAAGGAGGTGGCTTACAAAACACTCGTTCGACCTATACTTGAGTATTGCTCATCAGTGTGGGATCCGTACCAGATCGGGTTGAAGGAGGAGATAGAGAAGATCCAAAGAAGAGCGGCGCGTTTCGTCACAGGGTTATTTGGTAACCATGATAGCGTTACGGAGATGTTTAAGAAACTCAAGTGGCAGACTCTGCAAGAGAGGCGCTCTGCATCGCGATGTAGCTTGCTCGCCAGGTTTCGAGAGGGTGCTTTTCTGGATGAGGTATCGAATATATTGCTTCCCCCTACTTATACCTCCCGAGGAGATCACGAATGTAAAATAAGAGAGATTAGAGCGCGCACGGAGGCTTTCAGACAGTCGTTCTTCCCGCGAACCATACGCGACTGGAACAGGAAAGGGAGGTAATGACAGTGGCACGTAAAGTGCCCTCCGCCACACACCGTGGGGTGGCTTGCGGAGTATAAATGTAGATGTAGATGTAGAAATGTAGAATGCAGTTCGTAAACAATCTAGCCACAGCAACTAATTGAAATGATCTCACCCAATTCCGTCATCAATGTAGAATGTCTAAATCATTTCAGATCCTCACCAGACAAAGCCAGTCTTCCTCCCGAACTCAGAAACAGAACTTAACTTGACGAGATGATACACCACATTAGCGATAGCTTTTTCAGACAAGGAAGAACTCACGGGTTCAAATCCACGAAGACTTATCATTCATTAATAGACAAACCGATGTGCGAAAAATGCAAAAGTGTCTATATGGGCATTCGAAGGCGTTGCTTAAACAGCTTATTTCGATCAATCAGACCTGAATAAAGCAGAGTTAGAGAAGTATTGGAAAGATAAGTGTCATGATCTGTTAAAAGCAAAACATAATGGGTGAAAATGAAATCGGCGAATGAACAGGAAACTTTCAAATGTAATGTATTTCTTTAAACGAAATTGTAGTTTAAACCTGAAAACAAAATGTAATACATTCTTATTAAGAAATCTTATAATACATATGTGTCTGTATGGTCAATATAGCCAAGGTCAAAACAAAATTGACCGATAACACAAGAAACCATTACTAGAGAGTCTAATAACGTGCGGCTGACAGATATCCACTAGTGTGAAAACTTTGTTGGCAACAAATCACGCGGTGAAATCCAAACATACAGGGGGCTTGAGTTGCCCCTACCGCTGTCGCTTTATGCAACCCGCAATGTTATAGCTGGCTTTCGTATATGATGCGCGAGATTTTCATATGACCTCACTCGCTAAGCGCAAACTATTAATGTTACAGAAATAAAAGAATAGGACCCTTTTGTACGAAATTTGACGTAGGTAAATTTTGTTTGAGTATAGGTTTCCGCTGCAGGCCCTAGTTTCCAAGTTCTTCAAGGAAAACTTACAAAAGTGACCCCACTCCCACACTCAGCCCCCAGCGGTCAGGATTTCTTGTATTTGTTCATGGCACTCCCTCCAAGCACTGTAAAAAAGATCGATTATTACGACACCAGCTGAGACCAGCATTTAAGAAATGTAAAACAGACATCATTGAAAATTTTGTGAATTTTAACAGCATAAAATAAACAATTACATCGTTGTATTCGTAAGGCCTTATGACTCTCCCTGTGAGGGTTAAGTTTGGATCGAAGTGTCAACGTAATTACTTTTAGCGCAACGTTTTTAAAATTCGTTTTTGTTCATTACCATAATAGGCACGTTTAAATTAATAATGTTAACGAAGAAGCCGACTATGCTGGTGGCGTAACAGCACAATCAATAGAGACACAAAGAAGTCGAATATCGGGAACAGTTCGCATAGTCGGAAATTTTTGCACAGTGGTTGGAGGGAGTGCCACGAACAACATACTAGGAATCCTGACTGGTGGAGGTTGCAGTGGAAGTGCGTTTGAATGTCACTTTTGTACGTTTTCCTTGAATAATTCGAAAACCGTGGCCTTCATCGAAAACGTATCCCAGTATAAAATTTAAGTACATTAATTTTCCTACGAAAAGGTCCTGCTCATTTCTTTCTGTGGCTCATAACGAGCAAGAGAATATGAAAATCTGTCATGTGGTTTATGAAGTCGAGCTATAACTATGCAGGCTGCATAAAACAATAGCAGTAGGGGCAGCTGAATGACCCTGTAAATCGAATTTCTCACATGCGTGTGTGTTTGTATTGTTCTGTGCATATGTATGTGTGTGTTTTACTAACTATTTTATGTCTTCATGCAACGGAAGCTGGCTGAGTGAATGGCGTCTGGAGGCCCAAACCAGGCAATAACGAATTCATCACCTTTTTCAGCTGCACAAGCTCATGTACGCGAGGATTTCATCCATATATACGTGCGTAGTTGCAGTTCTAGTTGGAAGTACATGCAGATTAGTGCATCCACCTGAAGGCGAACGACCTAGCATGCAGACGCTGTTTCCTCTAAAAGGAATTGCCATCACACATCTTTGATGGACGATAACGTCCCAGTGCTTCTCACCAAATAGCACTGCGGCTGCTGTTTCTCTGCAAGCTGGCGGGAACCTGTAATCTTACCCTCCAACACATCAGTAGTAAACTTTTCTTAGTGTCTTCATTAGTTCGAAAAGCTTCGAGAGGCGTAGGATGTACAAAAGAAAAACACTTTACTTATCTTCATTTTGTCTTGTTGTTGGCTCCAGTTTTTCGTCTACAGGTACATTCTTGCTGCTGAAATTTTTATTTAACGTCGTGGGTTCCTGATGATTGAATAACCGATGAAGATCTATCTGCTGCTATGATTTTCTTTTATTTTATCCCTTTCCTCTATGTCACATTGACTTCTCAGTTTCCGTTTTCATACAATTATCAGTTACATTGTTGTAGACAAAATTTAAAAAAAAAACACGTGCGTTTCCATCAGAGGCATGGCCACTACTACTACATTCTGCGATACTCATAATATTCCAAAGAGTTTACAAAGCAACAGAGTTTACATACTTTCTTCACAAAAGAAGAGTCTTTACTAAGCCACATCATCATTTAATAAATGAATCCAGAAATAAAATTAATAATTAGCGTTGATTGTGCAATTAATAACATGAATTTTAAGAATGCCTGGATTTCTAATTTCAATTATTTCTAAAACAAGAATGATTTTAACAGTTAGTAAATATCGATTATAACAAATTAACTTCTTTTTACACATTTTAGCCTGCAAGATAATACATCGTATACTAAATCAAATGAAATTCTTTCAGTGAAGCAGTCGAGAATGTTCACATTTACAAGAATGGACAGTATACATGGTATCGATTATTTCTGTATAAAAAAGGCTATTTTAGAAAAGGGTGTCCCATTACAAGCCGTACGACGCCGCAACAGGGCAGACCCGCTGCCTGCAGCGAGCGGTGCGCTACGGGCGTGGGCGAGCTTCATGCATGACGAGGAACGCGGTCGGACCTCTTTCAGTTCCTTTTCTTGCTGTGTAATCTCTGCGGCGCAGTGCACAGGTCGCAGCTTTCGCCACGCCGGTCGCTTCGGAGGTGGACTGCTGGACCCCACGGCTCACTGAACTCCGCGGGAATGGTCGCCAGGAAATCCCAGCAGATGGCTTCCTTCTGCTTCCAGAGTTTCACCGGAAACCCGGAACCTCACATAAACGGCTATCCTCGTTTCCGCCATTGCGATCCTTGCAATGGAATATTCCTTGATACATCGTTGATAAGCATAAAACAGATTTTTGGCTAGTCACAAAGTTCTTCAGCTCAACAATTAATTGTTGTCCATGTTACATGGCAGAACCGAATCGTTCATCAAAGAACGTTGTAACTAAAGAAACGACTGCTTTATGCTTACCTACTTGGGCTTTGTTTATGCAGGCAGTATACCGGCTCTTTCTCCTAAGAGTCTCCAGGGGAAGTTTCCCTGGTATCTCGTCAAATATTTCTTCTTCTTCTTGCGTTACGGCCTCTGTAGGACCACGGGTAGCCCCTTCGTGGACTGCATTTTCCTCTTCTTCTCCCAGCACCTCTTCATTCTTTCTATTCTTCTCTCCCGCTCTTCTTCCGTGATCTTCAGTATCCTTTTCTCCAGTCAGCTCCACTGGCGACTCTCTAATCTTTTCCTGTATCCTACTCTGTCGTTGACCTCCGGCATATTGGTTGGTGTATATTTGTTCCTCCAATTTTCCTTTCCTTCGACCTTGATCCCCAATTCCAACCAGTTCTTCCGAAATTCAATAACCCACTTGGTTCTTATCTTTCCCCTTGTCCTCCCTGCTGTTTCCCACACGTTGTGTAGCTGAGTCAGTCCAGACAAATACTGCTAGTTACGTCTTTCATTTGACGCGCATTGTTAACAGAAGGTGACTGTTTGTTTCCGCTTACAAACAAAATTATTATTACAGAGCAATTTTACCTGCCCACTCCATAGAGGGCTCCAAAATTAGTCGAGTCCGATATTCGTTTTATCAACATGTATTGGCAGGGACAGTAACACACGAAGACGAAGTACATAAAGAAATCCAGCAGTGACTCGGAAGCGCTGCACGCTTGGCTATAGCTGTCAGCGTCGGCCAGTACTCTGCTAGAGTACTGGTTACTCGCCGAGTTTTATTGTGCTCGTCAATACATATTGATAGAACAAATATCGCACTAGACTAATGTCGCTATCGAATTAGCAAATGAAATTCCGCTTTAAAACTGATTTTCTTTGGAACGGCAAATAAACCGACACTTTTCGTCAACACTTGGCGTGATGAGCACTAATTGCTTTGGTTGACTCCAGCTACACAATCTGAAAACGAAACTGCAAAAATCTGCTGAAATACCAGAGAAAATGTGCTTGGCGGCTCTTAGAAGAGACACTCTTTACGCGAGGTAAAACGCCATGCTGAATATGTTGTCCTTGCAAAAAACGCACTAATTTAATTTTCCTTGACTAGACTGTCGAACGCGAAGTTGGATCATCAGATGAAATTTATAGGTACTAATACTCAGTTGCTTTGAACAAGCCTCTGTGCTCTGTTGTAGTGGGCCAAGATTCATGAAATCCTCTGATTCCACCTTGCAGGGAAGGAATGTTTTGTCCTTGGCGTTGGCAGCAATCGAGCCCAATCATTTGGGTAATATACATGAAATTATTTTTTGTTCCTCTCTGTAAGCGCAAAATCTCTACAATATGATAAGAAACTATGCCCTATGTAGCACATCCGATAAAAGAGAGCGGAAGAGATAGATACTTCAATGTTTTTATCTTTTTTGAGAACTGAGGCTGAAGTAGCATTATTTTGAGTCTTGATTGTTTGAAAGTCGAGATGTGTCTCATTGACCACCCCAGGAATTAAATGTGAAAATTGTAACTGAACCTAGTAATAACGATTTATTACCATTTCTACTGCGAACAGTCTGTTATAATTAATTTTGTTACTTGCTTTGCTGGTTGTGAGGTTCCGTTGGCAAGCAGACAAGTTTGGTGACAGCGGACCATGTTTATATTAAATTCAACTCAATAAATAATTTTGCATTCCATTGAATAACATTGATCGGACTTCGCATAGTAAATTTAACTGCAAAAGTTCGAATTTCCTGTGGTATGCAGATCTCCACGTACCGGTGCGTAAATAGACACGTCACCAAACTGATCTCCTTCCAACTTCAATGACACTGAAATACAGAAACTTCTTGTATCATTAGTGACCGGCCGCTGTGACGGAGCGGTTCTAGGCACTTCAATCTGGAACTGCGCTGCTGCTACGGTCGCAGGTTCGAATCCCGCCTCGGGCATGGAAGTGTGTGATGTCCTTAGGTTCCTTAGGTTTGAGTAGTTCAAATTCTAGAGGACAGATGACTCAGATATTAAGTCCCATAGTGCTTAGAGCCAATTTTTATCATTAGTGATAAATGACTACAACAGTGTTCCTTAAATGAAACATTTACAAAAGTAAAGATTACCATTATTATTACCCAACTTCTTAAGCGCAATTACAAGGAGGCTTATATTCTAACCTACTGCCAGAGAGAAAGCAAACTAGAAATGACAAAGGATAGAAGGCGAATCATATTTACAAAAGAGTGTCGTAATTCGCCAGTTTAGACAGAGTTACAGCACTGTATTAGAACTCTGGAAATATTTAATACACGTAACCTGTGGCTACGTGTATCACTAGGATGTTTTTCTTTTCATTGTAAGGAGCACGTTGCAACGTTGTGTTCGTACAGTTCACCCCTTGATCGTAGCAATAAAGAATTTTGTGCTTCGACGATGGCACCAAAAATAACAGAAGCGGAAATAATTTAACATCAAATGAAGGACGTCAGGTAAAACGAAATTACAACTCTTTCGAACAACCCATGAGCCTAGTCAATCCCCACGACTAACTGCACAACAAGCATCGACCCTCAGTATTTCTATTGTTAGACATCGTAAAAGACTTGGATTTTAAATGTTATTTCACATTCCTGTTCAAATTCCACAAATTATCTGGATCCGCTAAACGTCTTTTTTGACATTGCACCAAACTATGAACAAAGCTCACACCAGCATTTTCTAATGTTTGGTTCTATCATCTCTTACAGTGACATGCTGTGGGGAATATTTCAGATTTTGAGAAGCGGGAAAGGGCGTCTGGTTCACATCTGGTCTCAGTAAGAAACTGTTGATCTTCTCGTCGTTTGCGAAGGTAGTCTCTTGCATGGACATTCTCGTTGAAGATTATCATGCAGGAATTGAATGTATGTCGGATAAAATATTGTAGCGGCATACTGACATTTAGTCTGATCACCTGTTCTGAGGTATGAGAAGATACAAAACGTAACGTAATCCTGGATTCGGTTTCTTAGTTGTACCACCCAGAAGCTGTTGACTCTGTGACAAACTTCAATAACCCGTAGAGTTTGAGGAAATATTTTTGAGCGAACAGCACCGATTACTGGCATGGTATCGACACAGCATCATCAAGTTATCTATCTCACACTCTAGATACCTCATTCGCTTGTCAGACCTAGCAAGAAACAAACAAAAGTCGCTGTCAACTTTGACAACCATGATCGAATTGTCTGAAACAGTTCTAACCCAACGTCTGCAACAGACGCGCTAAAACGCGAGAAGGCGTAGTGCCATTTCACGTGCTCAGCGCTAATAGAGCTGGAATAACGTACGTAACAGAATGCTAGACGATGAACGACTGCAGTGGAGCCTGAGACTCATCATAGGATGGATTGATGGAGATGGAGAAGAGCATCGGTACTGAGGACGCCAACCGACGTATGAGGTCAAACGAAGTAGCTGGAGTTGCTCTGACGTGTTAAATAAATAAAACGTCGTGTGGCTCACAGCCTCGTACACGCCTTTCTGTATGACGCCACTTCGCCGGCTTGTGAGTCAAATTAGCTGCTTATTTCATCAGGCAGCTTCTCATCTGACCTTACGATGGTGAGTAGACACTGTTTCAATCATTTCCACGAAAGAAAGCGGTAGTAATCATACCTTTCTTTTTAAACGTCCTCATTCTTTTACTTATACCTGTACTTCTTTGTCCAGTTTTGCCTTCCTCGGCTATGGCTATTTGACCATCACTCATGTACGGATCTTTTTATTGTTTTTTAATTATTTTTCCTCCCTTACAGAGGTATTTGGCTACGGTCCTTGAATGGTGTGGCTCGTTTACAGCCTCACTGACACTTCACATCAGGCAGTCTGTTCTCAGAACATACTGAATACATAAATCAAGAGTTAAATGAATAAAAAAAATTAGTTTTCTCTTCCTTCGTATATCAAACCTTTCCTTTCCTTAATGCACATCTGTTTTGGAATGAAATGAAACTTAAAACTTCCTATTTAAAAGTTACGGCCTCCTGCAATCTCAGCACGAGACATCAGTTTTAGGGTATTACCGTGAGAACTAAAAATACTGACAAGTGCCTCCACATTGAAGAAAGAAGAGAGTGCAGAAACCAATTTCAGAGTTCCAAACTGAATGAAAAGTTTCAGCTTTTGCCGAGTTTCTCATCTTTTCATGGCAGAGTCACGGTAAATCCATGGCGCTGACGAATGGCAAAACCTTGCATACGTGGAACAGGGGACCTGGCGCTCTGTGTGAGAGAAAGTTCTCAAGGCACGCTTGGCCCTTGTTATTCTCTCCGCCTGTTCCGCACCGCCCCTCCAACCGGCCGCCGAAGTCTTACATTCAACCCAAGCGGTAATGAGAACGAAGTCTTCGAGAAAGTCGCGACATTTCGAATTACATCGACTTAAAATGCGAGAACTTTGATTCTGACAATTGAAAGGCAGTCACTGACGAACGTCTTAAGCATAATGGACAACTTTCTCTCATTGCATGATCTTGCTCCTATTTCAGTGCAGTCGAACTGTATTTCCTATGTGGTCATATTTATTTGTGTTTTATATTTTAAATGAATGTAAGATTCTTCATCCTGACCATGCCAAAGTAAGTCAGTGCTTCATACCCTTTGGACTCATCTGCATAGGATATTCAGTATGAGAAAGATAAAAAATATGAGGAGGTGAAGGGAATCGCCGCTGATGAAAGATGTATTCTTTTCTAAGTATAATCAGATGAAAAGTTGGTCAGACGTTTGTTCCGTTTCTTTGAATCTGTTATGCTACAACGTTTTCGATGTGGGAATTTTGTTCAATAACAAGGTTTATCAGTTCCATAATGTCGTGTATATTTTATGCAGCTAAACGCGAAATTCCTTATGCCTCTATTCTGAAAGTAAAAAAGTACATTTTTCACAGAAAAGACGTTCATATGTTTCATATTTATATATTGCATAAGTTTGGCATGCATACACTTGGTTGCCACAGGAAAACACAAAATTGTAAACTTCTGGGGGAAAACAGATGAGAAAATGGAAAACGCGGAATGAAAAATATGAGGAGAGATTCTTAAGTGAAATTACGTGATGTAATGTTTAAGGCACTGAACGAATACTCGGGCGAAGCGGAATTCTAACGCCTGCCTCGTTGTCGAGATTTCTGTTTTCTGCAAATGGTTCAAATGGCTCTGAGCATTATGGGACTCAACTGCTGTGGTCATTAGTCCCCTATAACTTAGAATTACTTAAACCTAACTAACCTAAGGACACCACACACATCCATGACCGAGGCAGGATTTGAACCTGCGACCGAAGCAGTCGCACGGTTCCGGACTGCGCGCCTAGAACCTGTTTTCTGCAGTCTCGTAAAAATCACTGCATGCACATGAGGGGATAGTTTGTTCAAAACGGACACGACCAATTCCTCCTAGTAAAAGTCACTTTGTATGTTGAACCTAATGACTTCCGTGTAGACGTGTCGTTAAATGAGACGCTGCCATTTGGCCCTCAAAGAAGAAACGTATTACAAGAGTACCAACATCCAGCGGGAACTCTACTTGTTAAATACACTGGATCGCCAAAGAAACTGGTATAGGCATGCGTATTCAAGTACAGAGATACGTGAACAGGCAGAATACGGCCCCGCGGTCGGCAACGCCTGTGTAAGACAAGTGTCTGGCGCAGTTGTTAGATTGGTTTCTGCTGCTACAATGGCAGGTTATCAACATTTAAGTGAGTTTATACGTGGTGGTATAGTCGGCGCACGAGCGATGGGACACAGCATCTTCCAGATAGCGATGAGCTGGCCGGAGTGGCCGAGCGGTTCTAGGCACTACAGTCTGAAGCCGCGCGATCGCTACGGTCGCAGGTTCGAAACCCGCCTCGGGCAGGGATGTGTGTGATGTCGTTAGGTTAGTTAGGTTTAAGTAGTCATAAGTTCAAGGGAATTGATGACCTCAGATGTTGAGCCCCATAGTGCTCAGAGCCATTTGAAGCATTTTTTGTAAACGATTTTTTGGCGAAGGCAAAATGGTTCAAATGGCTCTGAGAACTATGGGACTCAACTGCTGAGGTCGTCAGTCGCCTAGAACTTAAAACTACTTAAATCTAACTAATCTAAGGACATCACACACATCCATGCCCGAGGCAGGATTCGAACCTGCGGTGGCGCGGTTTCAGACTGAAGCGCCTAGACCCGCTCGGCCACCCCGGCCGGCCGTTGCTTGGTGGGTACTAAATTGGCGTCCGCAGATATTTATACAGGGGGAGGGGGCAGCAGGTAAGTTCCATAGCGCTCAGAGCCATTTGACCCATTTGATAGCGATGAACTGGGGATTTTCCCGTACGAACATTTCACGAGTGTACCGCGAATATCAGGAATACAGCAAACATCAAATCTCTGACATCGCTGAGGCTGGATAAAGATTGCCCGCATCTCGTGGTCGTGCAGTAGCGTTCTCGCTTCCCACGCCCGGGTTCCCGGGTTCGATTCCCGGTGGGGTCAGGGATTTTCTCTGCCTCGTGATGGCTGGGTGTTGTGTGATGTCCTTAGATTAGTTAGGTTTAAGTAGTTCTAAGTTCTAGAGGACTGATGACCATAGATGTTAAGTCCCATAGTGCTCACAGCCATTTGAACCAGGATAAAGATTCAGCAAAAACGGTACCAACGACGACTAAAGAGAATCGTTTAACGTGACAGAAGTGCAGCCCTTCCGCAAACTGCTGCAGATTTCAATGCTGGGCCATCAACAAGTGTCAGCGTGCGAACCATTCAACGAAACATCATCGATATGGGATTTGTACCCTTAATAACTGCACGACACAAAGCTTTACGCCCTGACTGGGACCGTCAATACATTGGACTGTTGATGACTGGAAACATGTTGCCTGGTCGGACGAATCTCGTTTCAAATTGTATCGAGCGGATGGAAATGAACAGGTATGGAGACAACCTCATGAATATATGGACCCTGCATGTCAGCAGCGAATTGTTCAGGCTGGTGGAGTCATCTAGTACGACTCTGACAGGTGACACATACTTAAGCAGCCTGTCTGATCACCTGCATCCATTCATGTCTAGTGGGCTTTTCGACCGACTTTGGCAATTCCAGTAGGATAATGTGACACCCCACACGTCCAGAATTGCTACAGAGCGGCTCCAGAAAAAAATTCCTGTGTTTAAAAACTTCCGCTGACCGCCAAACTCCAAAGACATGAAAATTATTGATCATATCTGGGATGCCTTGCAACTTGCTGTTCAGAAGAGATCTCCACCGACTCGTACTCTAACGAATTTATGGACAGCCCTGCAGGATTCATGGTGTCAGGTCCTTTCAGCAGTACTTCATACATTGGTCGAGTCCATGCCACGTCGTGTTGCGTCACTTCTGCGTGTTCGCGGATGTCCTATTCGATACTAGGCAGGTTCACCAGTTTCTTTGGCTCTTCAGTACAGATCTTTTACAAGTCTTCAGTATTCAGCCTTTTCTCTATTAATCTATTAATTATCTGTTTGTGGCTATTTAATTTCTTCCTCAAATATTACGGTAAGGAATGGCGGTGTCAAACGAACGACGAAGGTAGATCAAAGATTAGGATAGTTAACACTAAGGAAACAGCATGATATGGGCTGATTGGAGGTATGGATGGCGATACAATGCCTCAGACAGTGTGAGTATGGTCACCTCCTGAAATGAGGAAAAGAAGCTGACACGGGAAGGACTTTAATGTAGGAACTACAGAGGCCATGCAAAAAAGCATGATATATCCAGTTCCACTGAGACTATAAAGGCTGTTTAAGTTTTTATGTTGGTAACACCACGTAGCGCTTTGTATGAAAATCACTGACTGTGTTGTGTGCAGTCTGTGGATGGTTGGCATTGTTAGAATATTCACTATTGTGGTGTTGGGCAGTTGGATGGGAACAGCGCGTAGAGGTGAGCCGCCAGCAGTGGTGGATGTGGGGACAGAGGTGACAGAGTTTTGAGCGGACGATCTGGACGCGTGTCCGTCAGAAAAAGGAAATTTGTTTAACTGGATTTGACAAAATTTAAGGTAAATATATTGTTTGTTCTCTATCAATATCTTTCATTTGCTAACTATGCCTATCAGTAGTCAGTGCCTTCAGCAGTTAGAATCTTTTATTTAACTGCCAGTATTGGCGCTCGCTCTATTGCAGTAGTTCGAGTAACGAAGTTTTTTGTGAGTGATTCATGAAAGTTATAGGTTATTGTTAGTCAGGGCCATTCTTTTGTAGGGATTATTGAAAGTCAGATTGCGTTCAGCTAAAAATATTGTGTGTCAGTTTAGTGATGATCAGAATAAGTAAAGAGAAAACTGTTTGAGTACGTGGAGTTTTACTCAGCTATTTCTGTATCAAATAACGTAAGAGTTTTTCTAGCACTCTCATTCATAATTTTCTAAGGGGACGTTTCAAGATGTCCAATAGAGACAATGTAACAAGTTTATTTCTTGAGCACAACTTTAAGAAAGTCTTCAGTGCATTATGGCAGTAAAGCTCCTTTAAGTCCGAAATTAAACGAAATTCTTCCACAAGTGAATAACAAACAATAGTTCTCCAAGGGCAACGAAATTAAAGTTCCTGAATCAAAAAGTAATTAAGTTCTTCGAGACGTGAAAATAGTCAATTGACAACTGAGAACAGAACACACTATAAAGGTGAGCAAACTCGAGAAGGATGAATGAAGTTAAAAGTACAACATAAAACAAGTTCCTTAATTCTTGGGTTGAAAATGAACGAAGTCTGCAGTTTAGCTTAACAGACGCATGCAAACGCTTTCAAAATACCTTACAGTTGTATTTTACAGAAGTTCCGATGATCAAACCGTACAGAAAATTACTAAATCCAACAAGGATCTAAGCACAAAATGAAGTCTTGGCGCAATCTCGGCGGTGAAATCGCAAGTTTAGCTAGCACGTCACTGATAACGCTTAGAGTTCAGACGGAAGAGGCGGCGTACTGTTCTGGAAGATAGTGGAGTCCACAGCGAGGCAACGCTTTAGTCTTCTTGTCGGTTGCTAACTGCGATGGACCTGGCGTGATAAGCCTAAATAACTGCCTCATCGTAGGATATAAGCGGGCCAGTTTTTGGCACATGATGGTGCAGATGCAGGAAGAGGTTCGGTGCATCAACGACGTCTTGCACACTGCCTTGTGGCCTGTCCACGCCACCTGCTGGTCTGAGAGAAGAGTCCTGGAACTCTCAAGAGACCACTTGAATGCGAGGTCGCTAGTGATGTTTACGGCATCGAAGTCCCACATATGGTCTACCATGGTCTACATCTACATTTATATTCCGCAAACCACCCAACGGTGTGTGGCGGAGGGCACTTTACGTGCCACTGTCATTACCTCCCTTTCCTGTTCCAGTCGCGTATGGCTCGCGGGAAGAACGATTGTCTGAAAGCCTCCGTGCGCGCTCTAATCTCTCTAATTTTACATTCGTGATCTCCTCGGGAGGTATAAGTAGGAGGAAGCAATACATTCGATACCTCATCCAGAAACGCACCCTCTCGAAACCTGGCGAGCAAGCTACACAGCGATGAAGAGCGCCTCTCTTGCAGAGTGTGCCACATCTCCGTAACGCTATCACGGTTACCAAATAACCCTGTGACGAAACGCGCCGCTCTTCTTTGGATCTTCTCTGTCTCCTCCGTCAACCCGATCTGGTACGGATCCCACACTAATGAGCAATACTCAAGTATAGGTCGAACGAGTGTTTTGTAAGCCACCTCCATTGTTGACGAAACTACATTTTCTAAGGACTCTCCCAATGAATCTCAACCTGGTACCCGCCTTACCAACAATTAATTTTATATGATCATTCCACTTCAAATCATTCCGCACGCATTCTCCCAGATATTTTACAGAAGTAACTACAACCAGTGTTTGTGTCGCTGTCTCTCCATTGATAACAACATGCTGTGTGCTGTTTACTAAAAACTATTCAATCCAGCCACACAGCTGGTCTGACATTCCGCAGGCTCTTACTTTGTTCATCAGGTGACAGTGCAGAACTGTATCGAACGCCTTCCGGAAGTCAAGAAAAATAGCATCTACCTGGGAGCCTGTATCTAATAATTTCTGGGTCTCATGAACAAATAAAGCGAGTTGGGTCTCACACGATCGCTGTTTCCGGAATCCCTGTTGATTCCTACAGAGGAGATTCTGGGTTTCCAAAAACGACATGATAATCGTGCAAAAAACATGTTCTAAAATTCTACAACAGATCGACGTCAGAGATATAGGTCTATAGTTTTGCGCATCTGCTCGACGACCCTTCTTCAAGACTGGGACTACCTGTGCTCTTTTCCTATCATTTGGAACCTTCCCTTCCTCTAGAGACTTGCGGTACACGGCTGTTAGAAGGGGGGCAAGTTCTTTCGCGTACTCTGTGTAGAATCGAATTGGTATCCCGTCAGGTCCAGTGGACTTTCCTCTGTTTAGTGATTCCAGTTGCTTTTCTATTCCTTTGACACTTATTTCGATGTCAGCCATTTTTTTCGTTTGTGCGAGGATTTAGAGAAGGAACTGCAGTGCGGTCTTCATCTGTGAAACAGCTTTGGAAAAAGGTGTTTAGTATTTCAGCATTACGCGTGTCATCCTCTGTTTCAATGCCATCATCATCCCGGAGCGTCTGGATATGCTGTTTCGAGCCACTTACTGATTTAACGTAAGACCAGAACTTCCTAGGATTTTCTGTCAAGTCGGTACAGAGAATTTTACTTTCGAATTCACTGAACGCTTCACGCATTGCCCTCCTTCCGCTAACTTTGACCTTGTTTAGCTTCTGTTTGTCTGAGAGGTTTTGGCTGCGTTTAAACTTGGAGTGAAGCTCTCTTTGCTTTCGCAGTAGTTTCCTAACTTTGTTGTTGTACCACGGTGGGTTTTTCCCGTCCCTCACAGTTTTACTCGGCACGTACCTGTCTAAAACGCATTTTACAGTGGCCTTGAACTTTTTCATAAATACTCACATTGTCAGTGCCGGAACAGAAATTTTCGTTTTGATCTGTTAGGTAGTCTGAAATTTGCCTTCTATTACTCTTGCTAAACAGATAAACATTCCTCCCTTTTTTTTATATTCCTATTAACTTCCATATTCAGGGATGCTGCAACGGCCTTATGATCACTGATTCCCTGTTCTGCACATACACAGTCGAAAAGATCGGGTCTGTTTGTTAGCAGTAGGTCCAAGATGTTATCTCCACGAGTCGGTTCTCTGTTTAATTGTTCGGGGTAATTTTCGGATAGTGCACTCAGTATAATGTCAGTCTATGCTCTGTCGCTACCACCTGTCCTAAACATCTGAGTGTCCCAGTCTATATCTGGTAAATTGAAATCTCCACCTAAGACTATAACATGCTGAGAAAATTTATGTGAAATGTATTCCAAATTTTCTCTCAGTTGTTCTGCCACTAATGCTGCTGAGTCGGGACGTCGGTAAAAGGAGCCAATTATTAATATAGCTCGGTTGTTGAGTGTAAGCTCCACCCATAATACACTCCTGGAAATTGAAATAAGAACACCGTGAATTCATTGTCCCAGGAAGGGGAAACTTTATTGACACATTCCTGGGGTCAGATACATCACATGATCACACTGACAGAACCACAGGCACACAGACACAGGCAACAGAGCATGCACAATGTCGGCACTAGTACAGTGTATATCCACCTTTCACAGCAATGCAGGCTGCTATTCTCCCATGGAGACGATCGTAGAGATGCTGGATGTAGTCCTGTGGAACGGCTTGCCATGCCATTTCCACCTGGCGCCTCAGTTGGACCAGCGTTCGTGCTGGACGTGCAGACCGCGTGAGACGACGCTTCATCCAGTCCCAAACATGTTCAATGGGGGACAGATCCGGAGATCTTGCTGGCCAGGGTAGTTGACTTACACCTTCTAGAGCACGTTGGGTGGCACGGGATACATGCGGACGTGCATTGTCCTGTTGGAACAGCAAGTTCCCTTGTCGGTCTAGGAATGGTAGAACGATGGGTTCGATGACGGTTTGCATGTACCGTGCACTATTCAGTGTCCCCTCGACGATCACCAGAGGTGTACGGCCAGTATAGGAGATCGCTCCCCACACCATGATGCCGGGTGTTGGCCCTGTGTGCCTCCGTAGTATGCAGTCCTGATTGTGGCGCTCACCTGCACGGCGCCAAACACGCATACGACCATCATTGGTACCAAGGCAGAAGCGACTCTCATCGCTGAAGACGACACGTCTCCATTCATCCCTCCATTCACGCCTGTCGCGACACCACTGGAGGCGGGCTGCACGATGTTAGGGCGTGAGAGGAAGACGGCCTAACGGTGTGCGGGACCGTAGCCCAGCTTCATGGAGACGGTTGCGAATGGTCCTCGCCGATACCCCAGGAGCAACAGTGTCCCTAATTTGCTGGGAAGTGGCGGTGCGGTCCCCTACGGCACTGCGTAGGATCCTACGGTCTTGGCGTGCATCCGTGCGTCGCTGCAGTCCGGTCCCAGGTCGACGGGCACGTGCACCTTCCGCCGACCACTGGCGACAACATCGATGTACTGTGGAGACCTCACGCCCCACGTGTTGAGCAATTCGGCGGTACGTCCACCCGGCCTCCCGCATGCCCACTATCCGCTCTCGCTCAAAATCCGTCAACTGCACATACGGTTCATGTCCACGATGTCGCGGCATGCTACCAGTGTTAAAGACTGCGATGGAGCTCCGTATGCCACGGCAAACTTCTGACACTGACGGCGTCGGTGCACAAATGCTGCGCAGCTAGCGCCATTCGACGGCCAACACCGCGGTTCCTGGTGTGTCCGCTGTGCCGTGTGTGTGATCATTGCTTGTACAGCCCTCTCTCAGTGTCCGGAGCAAGTATGGTGGGTCTGACACACCGGTGTCAATGTGTTCTTTTTTCCATTTCCAGGAGTGTATTTCACAGGAACTATTCACTTCTACTTCACTACAGGATGAACTACTACTAACAGCGACGAACACTCCACCACCAGTTGCATGCAATCTATCCTTTCTAAACACCGTATGTACCTTTGTAAAAATTTCGGCAGAATTTTTCTCTGGCTTCAGCCAGCTTTCTGTACCTATAACGATTTTATCTTCGGTGCTTTCTATCAGCGCTTGAAGTTCCGGTACTTTACCAACGCAGCTTCGACAGTTTACAATTACAATACCGATTGCTGCTTGGTCCCCCATGTCCTGACTTTGCCCCGTACCCGTTGAGGCTGTTGCCCTTTCTGTACTTACCCAAGGCCATCATCACTCGTTATTACAACGCTTTCAGTGTTGTGACAGTATTCTTCAGCATGATGAAATGGAACCTAATGGCTGTCTTAATTTTGGTTAAATTATAGTCATGAATGTTATTTTTTAATCTGTCATGTTGTAGATTCTCAGTTATCCTCTTCAACTGTATTATAAAAGAGTTGTTGTCTTATTTTAAAGTTGTGTACTGAGAACTTATAGTCTATCAATTGTTCGTTGAGAAATTCATGCCTGATAGTATTGATTTGGGGATACATGTGGGAACTTTCTTTGATAATTAGCCTCTAAAACAAGTCATTTATTTTTGCACGTGATACAGTGCCATGCTGCTACACAGCCATATTGCTTTCACTTGAGTCTAATCACAGTCCGTGCACATTCTGATGCATCAGAGACAACTCACCGAATTAAGTTAGAAATTTCAGAACATTAGGAATAAGTATTCTCTCTTAGCAGGAATTTACGTTTCTGATACAGAAAGGTAGGTCGATAACTACTGTTATACGATCACTCCTTTTTAAATTTGTTGCGGAGTGATTTGGAATTTTACCGACACTTTAGGGAGAAATCGTATTGATAATTTATGAGTGGATGGTTTCTCTCAAGCATGTAATCATTCATTCTAGGCGTGAAAGGTTTCATGTGCAATGCTGGACGCTATAAGCAAAAAGCACACACTTCATTGGTCAGTTTCTTAATGTAAAAGTCGCGTGACTAGGACCTCCCGTAGGGTAGACCTTTCGCCGGGTGCAAGTCTTTTGATGTGACGCCACTTCGGCGACTTGCGCGTCAATGGGGATGAAATGGTGATGATAAGGACAACACAACACCCAGTCCCTGGACGGAGAAAATCTCCGATCCAGCCGGGAATCGATCCCGGGCCCTTAGGATTGAGATTCTGTCGCGCTGACCACTCAGCTACCGGGGGCGGACAGTTTCTTAGTGAAATTCATCTGTGCATAACTTAAAGTGTGTATGTGACTATTCTGTTAAACATTATTAACCGGACGGTGCACTCAGCATTTTTTGTTTTGTCGTTTGAGTATTCCCCACACAACCATCTAATGAAGTAAATCATGTTCGTTCAATTGACATACAGCGAGATTCATGTACATCTACATCTACATCCATACTCCGCAAGCCACCTGACGGTGTATGGCGGAGGGTACCCTGAGTACCTCTATCGGTTCTCCCTTCTATTCCAGTCTCGTGTTGTACGTGGAAAGAAGGATTGTGGGTATGCTTCTGTGTGGGCTCTAATCTCTCTGATTTTATCCTCATGGTCTCTTCGCGAGATATACGTAGGAGGGAGCAATATACTGCTTGACTCTTCGGTGAAGGTATGTTCTCGAAACTTTAACAAAAGCCCGTACCGAGCTACTGAGCGTGTCTCCTGCAGAGTCTTCCACTGGAGGAACAGAAAGTTGGCTGAAACCAGACGTAAACAGTAATGAAATCCTAAACTCGGATTGGAATGTATACCGCAGAGATAGGCTGGACAGTGAAGGGGGAGGCGTGTTTATAGCGATAAGAAGTGCAATAGTATCGAAGGAAATTGACGGAGATTCGAATTGTGAAATGATTTGGGTGAAGGTCACGGTTAAAGCAGGCTCAGACATGGTAATTGGATGTCTCTATAGGCCCCCGGGCGCAGCAGCTGTTGTGGCTCAGCACCTGAAGAATAATTTGGAAAATATTTCGAGTAGATTTCCCCACCATGTTATAGTTCTGGGTGGAGATTTTAATTTGCCGGATATAGACTGGGAGACTCAAACGTTCATAACGGGTGGCAGGGACAAAGAATCCAGTGAAATATTTTCAAGTGCTTTATCTGAAAACTACCTTGAGCAGTTAAACAGAAAACCGACTCGTGGCGAAAACATATTAGACCTTCTGGTGACAAACAGACCCGAACTATTTGAATCAGTTAATGCAGAACAGGGAATCAGCGATCATAAAGCGGTTACTGCATCGATGACGGGGTTAGAGCACTTTCACAGAGAGACATTTGCATAGAGTGACACTTACACGGAGTCTGGGCCTCTAACCGGCTTTTCACAGGTACAGGCACACTAAGAAGTCTAGCAGGCGAGCACAGTTGCTCGCGCAAGCAGACTCGCTCACACCACAGCAGTGAGCAATCGTGTATGGCTTCAGGTTGGTTCATTAACGCGTTTCGTGAGAAATTTATTTTTAAGACTGTTGTTTTTATGAGAGCTGAAATGAAATTCAACATCGCTTTTAATGTTTTGATGACGCAGAGAATGGGAGGCAACCAAGTAAGAAACGTAGTATTTCTTTCGATTTTTGCACGATTATGATAACTGCCGTTTCACGACGAAATTTAAGTTGACAGATCCCTCTGCTTGTCACGAGAAAATTTATCTGAGCAAATGAGACAATCGGCATCTTCATTACTGGGTACACTGTTGTCCAGAACACTACTGAGGGCGGACGAATCATCTCTCACAACAAAAACATCTTTCTCAGAATCATATGATTCTTGTTTCCTAGGCTTTGGTGGCCTCTGCACTTTTTTCTCCGGTTTATTTATTGCTGTCTTCGATTATTCAAGAGATCTTTTCTTCTCCTGGTGCCTGATGTGTTCTTTATTTATGGAACGGGCGAGATTTGACAAGGTGTAAGTTCAGATGTGGCAAAGGAAGGTCCCATCTCTACTTCGACAGTAACCTTTCCATCTTTAGAAGTCACACCTCCTTCAGATTGTCATTGCCTGGATCCTCAATCATTCCGTCATTGCTGGCAATGAAATCAGCAACGGTGAAAATACGAGGGTTTAACTGGTATATTCCTGTCACCCTAATTCGATTTACTGCTGTCTCCCTCGTCTATCATTTGAAATAGGCCTTCTCAAACATTTACGATGTCCGCGTTTGTAAATGGATGTGTATTTTCCCTCATCCATACTGGAACTGGCTCAGGGTAATAGGCTTTCCAAGGACTCGTTGAAAGTTCTATCTAGCGGCTGTATTTTGTGGGAGGCATGAGGCTACAGGCACCAGATGGTCACATGGTTTTTGCGTGCGAGATTTATAACATTCATTTCTTGAGCAGCTATAACGCCCCTCCAGAATAAGAAGCACCGGTGAGTCTGCTGTTGGCTTCACCTTTCTCTGGAAATGTTGAAACCAGTCAGTGAGGAGCTGGCTTTGAAACCATAAAGAGGGATGGCACTTAGGAATGGACCCAGGTCCATTCCTGAATGCTGACGTCTTTACGAGTGAGTGTCATCATGGGCGGGACAAAATTTCATGTAACATTGATGCAGGTGATAACGGCCACAAGTGATCCACGCTCCGCAGAAGAGATGGCTGCTACTTTTCGCTTTCCCTTTCTCGCAATCACGAGGGGAACTTCGCTCTGCACAATGCTTAGACCAGATTCGACGACGTTATATCTTTTTCTCCATTTCCTGTGTCAGCTGAAATGAAAATATTGCCGTATTTTCTCTTGTGAAACCTAGAGACCTACTGAATGAGGTTGCTGTGGCTTTTCGAATCGAAATATCGTTTACATGCGAATATTTTAGGCTAAGTTTCAGTGTGACCGTTATTGATTCGAACGAAACAACGAGTTTACTGTTACCAGTCACCGTTTTTTATATCCACAACGCGATTCAAAGGTTAGAGGTTTAACCTTTGAAACGTGTTGTAGATATAAATTAACAGAAACATCCTTTTTATGCAGCTTCAATAAAATAGGTAACCACCCTCTTCCAGCCAGTGCATACAAAATGGCAACTTTAAATCCCATCTGCTGGAGATCCTTTCTCTGCATCATCACACTATAATCGATCAGCTGCTGTTCTTGTTCTGGAATCAGAACACTTTTTAGCCCAAGGTTGATCTCCATGGCTATATCAGCTTGCAAATCTGATTTTACAAGCCTAATTAGAGTGGCCCTGGGAACCTGCAACGTCTTTGCTGCCTTCAAGGTGCCCATCTATCTTTCTCTAACATTTTTAATTGCAATTGAATAGCACACTCATCCCATTTCACTCGAACTCGTGAAGTTATTTCCGAAGCAACATCTATAAATAAAGCAGGTTGCGATAGTATAGTACAGATATGTAATAATACGGCACAAATACGGAATATTAGTATTCCATATTAGTGACACAGCGCTCTTGAAATTCAAAAATGCAAATGAAATCGAAAATTAAATTTAAATACACAACAAACACGCCATTCTACAGCTTAGCTAAACGTCTGTATAGAAAATATATTAACAACAGTTTACGTATTGTAACAAGAATGACACTGAAAACAATCAACCCGCTGAATTCTTTACAGACGAATGGAAAAACTAGTAGAAGTTTGGATTCCGTAGAAATACTGGAACACGTGAGGCAATACTGACCTTACGACTTATATTAGAAGAAAGATTAAGGAAAGGCAAACCTTCGTTTCTAGCATTTGTAGACTTAGAGAAAGGTTTGACAATGTTGACTGGAATACTCTCTTTCAAATTCTAAAAGTGGCAGGGGTAAAATACAGAGAGCGAAAGGCTATTTGCAATTTGTACAGAAACCAGATGGCAGTTATAAGAGTCGAGGGACATGAAAGGGAAGCAGTGGTTGGGAAGGGAGTGAGACAGGGTTGCAGCCTCTCCCGGATGTTATTCAATCTGTATATTGAGCAAGCAGTAGAGGAAACAAAAGAAAAATTCGAAGTAGGTATTAAAATCCGTGGAGAAGAAATAAAAACTTTGAGGTTCGCCGATGACATTGTAATTCTGTCAGAGACAGCAAAGGACTTGGAAGAACAATTGAAAGGAATGGACAGTGTCTTGAAAGGAGGATATAAAATGAACATCAACAAAAGCAAAACGAGAATAATGGAATGTAGTCGAATTAAGTCGAGTGATGCTGAGGGGATTACGTTAGGAAATGAGACACTTAAAGTAGTAAAGGAGTTTTGCTATTTGGGGAGCAAAATAACTGATAATGGTCGAAGTAGAGAGGATATAAAATGTAGACTGGCAATGGCAAGCAAAGAATTTCTGAAGAAGAGAAATTTGTTAACATCAAGTATAGATTTAAGTGTCAGGAAGTCATTTCTGAAAGTATTTGTATGGAGTGTAGCCATGTATGGAAGTGAAACATGGACGATTAATAGTTTGGACAAGAAGAGAATACAAGCTTTCGAAATGTGGTGCTACAGAAGAATACTGAAGATAAGGTGGATAGATCACGTAACTAATGAGGAGGTATTGAATAGGATTGGGGAGAAGAAAAGTTTGTGGCACAACTTGACCAGAAGAAGGGATCGATTGGTAGGACATGTTCTGAGGCATCATGGGATCACCAATTTAGTATTGGAGGGCAGCGTGGAGGGTAAAAATCGTAGAGGGAGACCTAGAAATGAATACACTAAGCAGATTCAGAAGGATGTAGGTTGCAGTAGGTACTGGGAGATGAAGAAGCTTGCACAGGATAGAGTAGCATGGAGAGCTGCATCAAACCAGTCGCAGGACTGAAGACAACAACAACAACAACAACAACAACAACAACAACAACAGATTCACTCACTGTCAATTGCTGCAGAGTGCAATATGAAGGCATCCCGAAGCAGTCTACAGCTGCCGAATAAAGCTTTTAAGCAGCTCATCAGAGAACAGCACTTGCAAGGCGAGAAACCATAGCATTTCATATTAATACGCCTATTTCATATTTGTACCTCTTCCTCCACTTTAAAAATCAAGTAGAACAAAGAAAATCCTGTTAAATTTTGTCTACCTCTAAAACTGTTTTCCTCTATTCGCTTACACTGTCGTAAATACCTATTTACTGCAACTCTAATGATTGAATGGCTACCTCCCCTGCCGGCGAGAAGGGCAATAAGCTCGTCACCAGCGCCATGCTGGAGGTCTTTGGCAACGTAGTGAGTTGGGCAGAGGCTTTAATTGCTCGAGAGACATCTTGTGTGTGGAGTGAAAGTGAACTTCATCCTGCCCCAGCGGTCGCAGGCCTAATGAAAAGAGCAGAAAGCGCCTTGGCAGCGTTCCTAACCGTTCCACTTGTTGCTCGCGCCGGCCTTTAAGCGCTACATGGGCTGTAAACTTGAGCCTGGATTAGGATATCTCCTCTCGTGGCGCAGTAATTACAGCATCTGCAGCAGGAAACTATCCTGCCAGCGTGTAGCTTTATCTCTGGAAATTACTGGTCCGTTCCAGCAACCGCGAGGCAAAAGCACATCGCTATACGTTTTAACAAACGTCGTATTCACTTTCTTGCAGCACTGTCCTGTGTCAATTTGAGTGCAGGGAGGTGTTATCCAAAATTTTGTGTACTTCCGGTAGCAGACAAGTCGAAACGTTACTTGGCTATTTACGAGCAATGCGTGTGTTAGATGTGTTAGCAAAATATATAAAACAAATTTAAAGTCTAAAAGACAAAGTACACCAGACAGAGTCACCCATTTAAAATCCGAAAGACTTTCTCCGCTTCTTTTTCTATTTTTCGTACACTGGCTTCCATAAATTAAATAAGAGTAACATTTTATCGAAAAGTCTAAGTTTGTACCAAATACGATAAAAACTGAGCACGTTACATTGCATAAAAAACATCAGAAAACAATTTAAAACAGCGATACCCAACTTAATTTTCCTATTTTCGCAGCAAATTAATTGATGACCGAAATAGGGAAGATATAAAATGTTGAGTGGCAATTACAAGAAAAACATTTATGAAAAAGGAGAATTTGCTAACATGTAATACGGTTCAAAATGGCTCTGAGCACTATGGGAATTAACATCTCAGGTCATCAGTCCCCTACACGTAGAACTACTTAAACCTAAAGACGTCAAACACATCCATGCCCGAGGTAAGATTCGAACCTGCGACCGTAGAAGCAGCGCGGTAACGGACTGAAGCGACTAGAACTGCTCGGCCACACAGGCCGGCTAACATGTAATATGAATTTAAGTGTTGGAAAATCTTTTCTGAAGGTAACCTGGACTGTAACCTTGCGTGGAACTGAAACGTGAACGACAGGAAATTCAGATGAGAAGAGAATAAAAGCTTTCCAAATGTGGTGCAACAGAAAAATGCTGAAAGACTGGTAGATCGAATAGCAGGGAAGGTATCGGTTGATAGGACACATCCTGAGACATCAAGAAATACCCAGTTCCGTAATGTAAGGGAGTGTGGGCGGGGATAAAATTTGCAGAGCCGCTTCAAATGGGTGCAGATTGCAGTAATCACGTGGAGATGAAGAGGCTTGCACAGAGTAGACTAGCATGCAGAGCTGCGCCAAACCAGTCTTCGGACTGAAGACCACCACCACAACAACAAAAACAACAAACATCAGGCGCCTGTCTCAAAAAGAAATTAAAACAAAAGTAATTCGAATTAGAATTACGAAAGTGATCCAGTTGTCCTGCAGTTCTCAGTTATGTTATTCTCCAACCTCACCACTTTCTGGAAGATGTGAGTATTATGTTTTCAAAAATGGTTCAAATGGCTCTGAGCACTATGGGACTTAACATCTATGGTCATCAGCCCCCTAGAACTTAGAACTACTTAAACCTAACTAACCTAAGGACAACACACAACACCCAGCCATCACGAGGCAGAGAAAATCTATAACCCCGCCGGGAATCGAACACGGGCGCGGGAAGCGAGAACGCTACCGCACGACCACGAGATGCGGGCAGCTAGCAAATGCCCACTTCTTTATACGAAAGCACGGAGTTCAGTTTCTAGCTAACACGTGGCTCTTAAATTTATTCCAACACGTGTGTCGTAAGATCAGTGGAAAGAAAAACCCCTGCTACATCGACGGTTGACTCAGCGGCCAACGCTGCACAGCAGCTGCTGGAGAGTGCTCATCTACCTGAGTACTCTGTTCGCGGGCGACGATTAGCGAGTACCTCTCCCATGGGCGGCCGCAACTGTGTTCGGGAGGTGGGACAAACTGGACTTAGTAGCCCCTAAGGACAATTTATTTTGTTTACGAATATAGAAACGACCTATAACGGCCGGGTCCGAATTTATATGGCCTAAAAAACCAAGAAAATTATCACTAAAGTAACGTGAAAAATATCGATAAAATGACGCAAAAAGAGATAAAACATAGCACACAGATATGAAATGAACTACACTACTGGCCATTGAAATTGCTACACCATGAAGATGACGTGCTACAGATGCTAAATTCAACCGTCAGGAAGAAGATGCTGTGATATGCAAATGATTAGCTTTTCAGAGCAGTCACACAAGGTCGGTGTCGGTGGCGACACCTACAACGTGCTGACATGAGGAAAGTTTCCAACCGATTTCTCATACACAAACAGCAGTTGACCAGCGTTGCCTGGTGAAACGTTGTTGTGATGCCTCGTGTAAGGGGGAGAAATGCGTACCATCACGTTTCCGACTTTGATACAGGTTGGATTATAGCCTATCGCGATTGCGGTTTATCGTAACGCGACATTGCTGCTCGTGTTGGTCGAGATCCAATGACTGTTGGCAGAATATGGAATCGGTGGGTTCAGGAGGGTAATACGGAATGCTGTGCTGGATCCCAACGGCCTCGTATCACTGGCAGTCGAGATGACAGGCATCTTATCCGAATGGCTGTAACGGATCGTGCAGCCACGTCTCGATACCTGAGTCAACAGATGGGGACGTTTGCAAGACAACAACCATCTGCACGAACAGTTCGACGACGTTTGCAGCAGCATGGACTATCAGCTCGGAGACCATGGCTGCGATTACCCTTGACGCTGCATCGCAGACAGGAGCGCCTGCGATGGTGTATTCAACGACGAACCTGGGTGCACGAATGGCAAAACGTCAGTTTTTCGGATGAATCCAGGTTCTGTATACAACATCATGATGGTCGCATCCGTGTTTGGCGACATGGCGGTGAACGCACATTGGAAGCGTGTATTCGTCAGCGCCATACTGGCTTATCACCCGGCGTGATGAAATGGGGTGCCATTGGTTACACCTCTCGGTCAAACAGAGGAAGTTACATTTCAGATGTATTACGGCCCGTGGCTCCACCCTTCATTCGATCCCCGCAAAACCCTACATTTCAGCGGGATAACGCACGACCGTTTGTTGCAGGTGCTGTACCGGCCTTTCTGGATACAGAAAATGTTCGACTGCTTCCCTGGCCAACACATTCTCCAGATCTCTCAGCAAATTGAAAACGTCTGGTCAATGGTGGCAGAGCAACTGGCTCACCACAATACGCCAGTCACTACTCTTGATGAACTGTGGTATCGTGTTGAAGCTGCATGGGCAGCTGTACCAGTACACGCCGTCCAAGCTCTGTTTGACTCAATGCCCAGGCCTATCAAGGCGTAATTACGGCCAGAGGTGGTTGTACTGGGTACTGATTTCTCAGGATCTATGCACCCAAATTGCGTGAAAATGTAATCACATGTCATCTCTAGTATAATATATTTGTCCAATGAATACCTGTTTGTCATCTGCATTTCTTCTTGGTGTAGCAATTTTAATGGCCAGTAGTGTAGAATAATGAATGTTGGAACTGAAATTACAAAAATAATAATTTAAAATCTCAATTTTTTTATTTATAAATCTTCTTCCTTGAAGACGTGCGAAATTTGTTATAAAACCGTTGCAGTAACTGTTAAGGTATATGACAGAGAGCATGCACAGGTCCTTAAAAGCGAGGTAACGTCTGTTGTCAGATAACAAGTGCTTGGAGTTAGAAAACTCACCAATATCTGAAAAATTAATTAGCAGCCCGTACTTTGATATTTTCCCTTAGTTTTTAAAACGAGCATTATAAAATCGAGACATGAATATCGATATTACGCAGTTGTACATTACGTTTGGTAAAATGTCGATACAAATATTGACTTTTTTGTTTCGAGCCTCTTATTTGGTGCAAGTTAACGACACTAAGGGACGCAGCAATGACATCATGCAAATGATCATCAGTTTATATACTTTCAAGATTTACCAAGACATTCTTGAGCAACAGTGTTGCGTTTTTCCCAGAGATGAGCTATGTGCATTACTAGCTCCTCCCAACATCTAAAGATTAATTTCATAAATGGACGTTAAACAAAAACATTTTTTTAAATAAATTAAGTAAAATCTTAAAAATGACATCGTCCTTGAAAAGTAAGAACATTAGATTACATATATTAAGAAAAGTGTTTAGCCAGAATATTCGTGGGTTTAATGCTTGTGAACAATGCTTATCCCATAAGGAAAGGACGATTACATGCCAACAAATTACTGGCATTACTAATAATGAAATGAAACTGCCGATTGACTGAGAATGAGTGACGGAACTACCGCGTGTATACACGGCCCCATTGAGAGGATATAAATGGCGAGAGTCCCGTCAGGGACAGACCAAAGAAGGGAAGCGAAACCAAAATATCAATATTTGTATCAACATTGTACCAAACATAACATTCATTTGCGTTTTTTTTCTTTTTTTGGACTTGTATTTGAAACCAGGGAACGAGTCACCCTTCCGGACACCACATCACTAGGTGCACATATATTGATAAACATCAAATGGCTGTTGGTATAACAAAACTGTTGCATGACAAAACACGATCCACAAAAGCTTACAGTTTTCAAATTTAATAAATTGACGACTATCAGGCCCTAATTGAAACTAGCATATTCTGTTGCAGTTACTTTCATTTGCTGAAGATGAAGGGGTTGCAAGCCACTGTCTCACTTTAACAACACTGTCGGTCAGTTTAATATCCCTATTTCAGGTCATGATCCCCACGTTCCCTAGTATTATACGAGGGCTATGCCGAAAGATTTTAGCAGAATGAAAAAAATTATTTGGAAAAAACGTTTACAACTTTTTAAAATTCTCTCCATTAGCATATATACATTTTTCCATTCTCTCAAACCACTTAGAAAATGTGTCAGTCCAAGATTCTTTTGGGATGTCACTTAGTGCACTCTCGCACCCTACAATGGCCTCCTCATCTGATGAAATCACTGCCCTCGAATGTTTTCCTTAGTCTTAGGGAACAGAAAGAAGTCACAGGAGGCCGGGTCAGGTGAATAGGGGGGAAGGGTTAACACTCGCACTTTTTCCTTCTCCAGAAAGTCCATCGTTCTGGCAGCCCTGTGCGCAGATGCATTGTCGTGATGCAGCAGAAGGTGCCCACTCTTGTACTTTGGATGCTGTGACTTCCATGTGGCGCTGACTTTTGGATAACAATCGTTCACGCACCATTCAGCATTGACTGTACGACGTGTGTCCAAGGTCACAGAGGTGAGATGACCGATCTTTGTGAAAAAAGTTGCGACCATCTTTTTTCCAGAGCTCCGACTTCGTCGAACTTTTGTGGGTGGTTCCTCCCCTGGAAAGCATCACACAGAACACTGTCTCTTCGTTTCAGGGTCATAATGGTAGACCCACGTTTCATCGCCTGTGACGATATTGTAGGAGTCTTGGGACTTCCCTCCATTGAATTTTTCGAGCATGAAACGACATCAGTTCTCTCTCGCCTCCTTTTGGCTTTCTGTCAGGGAATGTGGCACCCAACGGGCACATCTCTTAGAAAGGCCTAAGTGACTATGAACGATGGTCTGTGCTGCTGTTGATCCAATATTTAGGGTCCCTTCAATGTCGTAAAATGTATGATGTGGATCTTCTTTGATCATTTTCCTCACAGCATCAATGTTTTCAGAAGTCACAGCTGTTGCTGGGCGACCGGGACGAGGTTCATCTTCAGTTGACTGCCGACCCCTCGAAAACTCGCGAAACCAGTTTCCAACTGTGGCCCTAGAAGAGGAAGCTTCGCCAAAAACACGAAGCAAAGAAGAATGGTGTTCTTTGGCACTTAAACCCTTTTTATAATCGTAAAAAATCATGGCGCGAAAGTCGCGGCGCGACAGCTCCATCCTGCACCGTCTCCGACTCAGCACTGCCTGTGCTTTCTTACCGCGCTGTGGGGGGATCACCGCTAGCCAGGGGCTGCGTGCGCACGTTCCAAGGTCGAAAAACATCTTTCTTTCGAATGAAAACAACCCCATTGTCCTCCACCTTATGGTTTACGGCCTGCTAAAAACTTTCAGCATAGCTCTCGTATTTTGAATGTGTGGTTTATGACTTTTTTCCATGAGGAAATTGTGGGCAGAACGTTCATATAATTGCATATGTAGCCTCTAGAGAACTTGTACCCGAAGGGCCGTGGTGGAGGTGACGGAGAACAGGGAGAAAGATGGATTTCAGACCATAAATGTTTTGTCCAGTTGCATGGCTACGCGAGTGATTTACGCTAGCAGCGCTCTGTGGATTTTACCTGCAGACGGAGTGCGAGCGGTGGCACTCCTCTGAGCAGCAGCGCTGGCTCGTAAAACGTGTTACCTGTCCCAGGCGACGGACCCTCATGAAGGTGGCCAGTTGGCAGAAGGTGGGTGGAGGAAGCCATTTAAGAGAGACTGCTGTAATCTGAGCTTTCGTGCAAACTGCGGGGCGGTCATAAAATTACAAGCATTCACGATGTGAACAGAGCGGCTGGTGCACATGTTTAGTGGAGGCAAGAATGTAACTCCCCTGATGCCAGGAAACTGCCAGGTTCTTTTAACG